>NC_090925.1:1158032969-1159401469 GCF_040938575.1 Ambystoma mexicanum | reverse complement strand
GACTCAGTGACACTACCGACTTCGCTAGCTGACAAAGGATACAAAGGGGACAAAGAGAAATTGCAGTATTGTCAAACAGAAGTGGTGTACTTGGGTCAGGATGTGTCAGCAAACGGGAGAAAATTAACACCAGAAAGAGTGGAGGCCACACATAAATCTCCATGAACAAAAACAGTTATTGGGCATATGCAAAAACTGCAGGGCATGGGTATTTGATTACTCCACTTACACCAAGTCATTAAAAGCATTAAAAGAAGCTCAGAAACACAAAACAAACATAAAATGGACAGCTGAAATTGGTCAGAGCTTTTATGAACTAAAACATGAGTTAGCACATGCACCAGTACTGGCTACAGCCAATAACAAAGAGAAGTTTCACTTGTTTTCCCATTCAGATGGAAAAGTAATAACAGCTGTGCTGACACAGAAGAAGGGACAGGGACACAAACCACTTGTATGTTACAGTGGATCTCTAGATGCAGTGATGCAGGGACATTTCCCATGTGAGCAGGCACTTGCTGCCACTACATTTGCAATTGGGAAGGCTTCCACAGTAACTATGTGGTGGCCTGTAATTTTATAGGTTGAGCATGCATTATTTGAGGTACTGAAAAAAAATGAAATCCACATTGACAGCACAGAGATCGTCAGGGTATGAGGTAATACTGACAAACCCAGCCATAGAAGTGGTGAGAGCCAGGACTATAGATCCAGCAGAGTTTATTGCAGAAAAAAGTGGGGAGGGAGATTGCATACATGACTGCATAGCGGGCATAGACAGGAGCGAAGGTAACCACCTGGTTAAGGAAGAGGTGATTGAAGAGAGGGACATGATTTTCATTGACGGAAGCTACAGTATTGATCATACCACAGGACAGAGGCATTCAGGTTCTGCAGTGGTAGGGCACAGACCTGGGCTACACAAAAGGGAGGAGTTGATAGTGTACTCACAGACACAACTACCAGACCACTGCACAGGCAGCAGAACTGGTAGCCTTGATTAAGGCACTGAACATGTCAGAGGGCCAGGTAGTGAACATTTTCTCTGACTCGGTCTACGTTACTTCCATGGTGAAGTCAGGACTAGCAAGATGGGAAAGGATACAGTTCAAAAGAAGTGATGGTACACCTGTTCAGCATGCAGGATTACTGACTAAATTATTAGAAATGTTACCATTCCCAGTAAAACTAGCTTTAATAAATTGCAAGTCTCACACAGTAGGGGAAGATTTTAATTCATTAGGAAACGAAAGAGCAGACAGAGCAGTAAAAGAAGCAGCATATCTACCAGAAGGAACACATGTACTGTTCCCTGGCAAAAAGGAAAACATACCCCTACAGGAAGTGCTAAAAGCGAGCAAAGAAAAAGATGTATTACCAGAACATTTGAATGCAACCCCAATAATGCAGATAATTGAGTTGCAGGGAGAAGCATCAGATGATGAGAGAAGCATCAGATGATGAGAACGAATTATGGAAGAGGAGAGGATGTTCTTTTTCCCCAACTAATTTGGTATGGCGGCATGATAGCACAGGAAAACTGGTCATGCCAAAGAAACTGTTGCGGGTGGCTTTGGAACAGCCTCACTGCCCTGCCCACATATCAAAAGAGCATGTGGCTACAGGGTTAAGTGAAGACTGGTTCATGCCAAATTTGCATGAGAATGTTGTAGAGTTTGTGAATAACTGCATGATATGCTAAAAGTATTTGCCAGGTCACACATTGAGAGTTGTGCAGGGAACATTGCTGTGATTGGAAGGCTCCTTACGACACTTGCATATTGATTATGTTGATATGCAAGAGAGATGTACCTCTTATAGGTACTTGCTTGTAGTGGTGTGTCCATGTTCACGTTGGCTTGATGCTGGTCCCTGTGCTCATAATGACTCCTGCTCTGTGGCCACATTTCTTGTATGGGAGGTGTTCACAAGATGAGGGATTCTAGATGAAATTTGTTCTGAAAATGGTCAGCATTTTGCTTATGATTTAATTAAGGAGATAACACTCCTGGGGATAAAGCATACATTATGCACGGTTTACCATCCACAAACCAAATGTTTGGTAGAAAAGATGAATGGATCACTCAAAATGCAGTTGGCAAAGCTTATGCAAATGCTTGGAAAAACCTGGGTACACTGCTTGCCTCTTGCTTTGTTTGCACTGCGCAATGCACCTGGAGGAAATCATCACTTGGCCCCTCATGAGATTGTTACAGGGCAGAGAATATATGCGCCTATTCTGCCGTCACGTACAATCTCTGATCCACACTCTTCTTCTTGCATTCTGGGGAGTGAGGGGGTTTGATACGTATCTCAAAGAACTTACAAAATCCCTTAGATACATATCCTTGCAGGAAAGGCCACAAACTCAAACTGGACAATCAGGTGATCAAAGAGGACACTTACCACAAGCAGCACTTCTTTAACTGGGGGAGAAGATATTCTTCAAGAACCACATTCGCGAATGGAAGGAGGAGTGCTTCACTGGCCCACATACCGTAATCTATTTGACACCCACAGTGTTGAAAATAGAAGGGCATCGAGGATGGGTCCACATCACCGATGTGCGCTGGACCTCCTAACGGCTATCGGGTGGGTGCAAAGTTCAGGAGCATCTATTGCACAATGATACCCTATGGAGAGGCTCCAAATGGAACATTGAAAGCAGCCATAACTGAGATACAGACACTCCAGGACAAAATGACCAGTGAAGTTAATGGAGTGCAATCAAGTAGATGGTTGGACAGCATTTTCGCATGGGTACCCACCTGGCTTTCCGGACTGTTTCGAGTGACTGTCCCCACATTGGTGCTCATTCTTGTCACCTTCTGCATCATTAAGAACATTTTTAGATTATATTCTAACAAGAAAAAAGGACAGTTGATGTTACCCTTAAGTGTTGATAAAAAGGCTACCGAAAAGAAGGGTGATAAAAAAGTAATTGGAGAAAATTAAGAAGGGGATCCTGATGGGTCTTTACAAAGCCAGCAGATTTAGAAAACTATCCACAATTTTGGATTTCATGCATAAAGGATGGAACAGGGTGTATACGGGTGGGGTAACTCTGGATGTTTGGGAGGAGATTGGGGCAGACATGACAAGATTGAGAATACATTTGATTCACAAAGATAAAGTAGCAGAGTTAGTTATTAATAGATCAATAACAGGGGGGAATAATGTAATAAATGTGCATGTTCTGCGTGGTGAAAAGGTGTCCACCTATCAATTGCGAGAGTAGCACTGTTAAAGGGCAGAGGGCTCCTTTTAATCGTCATACAAGTCAAGCCCAAAATAAAAGTAACTCACATATAAAAGAAATGCAGGGGCACAGGTAAGTATAACCAAACGTACGGGTAGGCTGAAACGCGGTAAATAGGCCTTAATATGCAACATTTGTATAGCAGTATGTCTGTGGTTCAAGGCTGTGACAGGGCCATGGTAGAGAGCGTTTCTCATGAAAACTTAGATGAGATGACTGGGACAGATTAATAAAGTTCTGCTTGTCATCGCAAATGTTTCAATGAATTGTCATTATAATGTGGGAAGTGGGAGTTGGATTATTGTAATTTAGGGGGATGTGGGAAGGTTTGTTGACCCAATTACAGAATTTAATGTATGTTTTTCTATAAGGGTATAATATACAAGGGATTGAGGTTCGAAGCCCGTGGCAGAAATGTTTGAGTTTTTTTTACCTCGTACAGGATCGGCTGCGGGGGACACCCCCTCAACCCCCATTCACTGTATAGTGAACAAAGGTGCGGGGGACACCCCTGCAGCTCCGGATTTGGTCAAACTTTTCAGCCGTTCAGAATTTTCAAACGGCCGAAATTCAGCCAAATCTCCCATTCAGGCTTTTTTTACAGGCTTATTGGATGTTTCCATGTACGAGAACCAATCAGCTTGGGGTAGGGAGATTTTTCCATGTTGCAAAGTTACTAATGTTAATTAGTTTGAGTGTTATAAAGGTTCTAGATTTAGGGGTGTTTCTTTGACAGTGCCTTTTCACATAGTTCTGTTCCGTGATCTGTTTGAATATAGCTGTCCCAGCTGCGTCTGGGCCCTGAATAAACCTGCGTTAGTTCTTGCCTGCGTACACTCCTTTTTTGACTACTTTCGTAATTTCTATTGGTGAGTCCCGAGGCGACCCCCGACACAATGGAAGGCCAATGTTATGTGGACAAGTTGAAACTGGTAAGGGCAATTTTCCTTTAGTCAATATCTGTGTTCAATGTGAAATTGGCATGGTCATTTTCAAAGGACAGTATCCAAAACTGGTGCAATGTGTTTTTTTTTTATACTGGCATGATCATGTTGTGGAGGCATGTGAGTCTGTTAAGTCAAAATGAACCCTGATATGGTGTATTGTAGAGTGCTTGACGTTGAATAGTGAGATGAGTTGACAGAATTTGCACCTTGTCTAAAGTTTCAATAGTGTCTGCATGGTTCCAGTATTTAAAACCATTTAATTGTCCATGCCACCTACAGAAATATGGTAGTTTGTTTTAATCCCAAAAGAGAAAGTGCAACATGTTTAAAGCATGTAAAACATATTTGCAAGTTCTAGGCAAAACATTGATGTATTTTGTGGCTGGTACAAATGTAGGTGGGGTTTGTTAAAGGCTGTTTACAACTTTGCCAGTATGTTTTTTTACCAAATCATTCTTTAGTCTGGCCATTTTTATTTGTTTAAATATGTTTCTAGTTCACTCCATGGCTATCGCATGGCAATCCCACGGCCCATATCGAGCCACAGAAATTGTAGGTAACTTGAATTACCAAGAGCAACAACCACATAGAAGGCTGAGATCTATCACATCAACTTTCCGAAGGCCTGGTCAACATTACAAGTGCAATATCACAGTTCTAACCAACACATTAAAGTGCTGATGTTCAATTAAGCTCATGCAAACACCATGCGAAATACCGCCTTTATAGATGAACGTACAAAGTGCAAACCACATTACCTAAGAATGCCATAGTGATAAGGTGCTATGGACTAAAATACAGAAGGGCTAAGGTGTCACTAAAATTCTAGTCTCTTCTGCTCCTACCAGACTATTCCCCAGACACCTTTGAAATACAGATTTCAATGTTTCCCAGGCAGCCTTAAATTGTTTCTCATGACCCTGTTGAAAGGGGATATGTTTTTCCTTGTAGGTTTTTATTAGTTCTAAGTGCCATTGTTCAGGACCTGAGGGAGACAAGCCACCCATCTTCTTTCTATCACCAATCGCACCAAAGGTATCCACCAAGAGAACAAGCAGCTACCTGAGGAACCCACTATGGATGGCTGCCAACCTGCATCATGCCCAATAAAATCCCTGTGCAAGTGGAGACCACTAAATAATGGGTTATTGTAGAGAGCCTACAAAACATTCTATTTAGCTTAGGCTGAATGTCTGGACATTCAATAAAACATGTGGACAAGGTCAGGATCCATCGCCCAGCACCATAGGCATGCATACACAACCTTAGTGGGCCATTCTAATGGATTGCATCCTCCAACAGTTTTCTCACCTTGATAAATTTCAGTTCTCAGAAACCTGCCTTAAGGGTTGTAGTGTAGCTTAATGCCGATTACCTCCAATGGTACTTCCCTGACGTGACATAGGCCGCACAAGAGCATCCCATGCCCTATGACCACAGTTCCTTTTTCCTGCACGCTCAGCATGCTAATTTCTCATGATACTCTAACAAATGTTTTACTGCGTTATCATGCCCGGCACCCCTAAACCTTTGGGTTTTAAGCATTGCAGGGACTGTTATACAAAGATATCACTGACCGATTCTCACAACAATTGTTTGTGTAGACTCAGTGGGGATCATGATGTTGAGCAGTGTAGTTCCTGCCAGGCCATGAACCCAAAAGCCCTTAAGGAATGTGCTGTTACATTGGCCACAGGTCCCACCTCACCGCCAAGTCTCTGGCCACTACTCCTTCCAAGTGGAAGTCTTCAGAGATGGATATAGAGGAATCCACTCCTCAGAAGGAATAGAAATACAGAAACAAGAAATAAAAGAAAATGTCTCCCTCTTAATGTGAATCACGCCACTCTTCCGCCTTCTCATAAGACGTAGTAATGCAGTTCCTGGGTGGATGAGAGCATAGACTCCTTTCCATTGAAACACACGTCCAGAGAGCAGCGAGAAGAATTTAATACCCAAATGCTTGAAATTCTCACCACGGCCTTCATAGAGATGGTTTCAGTCTTGACATCAATGGCTGCGCTATGACCCGCTGCACCTTTGTTGTCAAGTAGATGTACCTGTGAGGGTAGCAAACGTGAGCCTCCGAGCTCTGCCACTCGTGTTTCCTTGCAGGATACAACTGTTTCTCCAGCGCCGAAGTTGGGTTTCTACCCACTGACGTCAACTTAGTTTGAGCCTGTTTCTGCTATGGTCACTAAACTGCAATCGGTGGAGAACTGTGTCCCAGAGTTTACGGCATAATTCTTCGACTCCGTGCAAGCAATATACAACAAGAAGGGTGACCATATCCCAGCATGTTTGAAGCCCCTTTCTTTAACAAACCAATGATCTTTACCAGAACATATTGTAGATGATGTCAACATACTTACCATGGCTGTGGACTTGCAAGAGACTTGTGGCCTGCACACGTCCCCAGACCTAGACATACCACAGGTCTTGCCTTACTGTCATCCTAAATCCACCTTTTGGAAAACCACCGAGAAGGTGGTTGTGGCATTTGGTTGTGGCGCGCATTCAAAGCATTTAGTCCAATATGACGTAGACATTTGAGACAGAGGCCCGCAGAGGAAGACAGTTTTGCCCTTCAAAGCAGCCAGAGCTGGTGCCATCCCTTTGACGTGTCAGGCCTCTTGTTCCACCCCATTGGTCAACAAAGGACTGACAAAAAAATACAATCTAGCACATAAAGACTCCCTACAACACATGAGAGTCTACTAGTGCAGGTCGGTACAGTTAATGTGAAATTGGCCACCTTCTTCCCAATGGAGAGGGACAGTAAACAATAGATTTGATAAGAAAATCTTTACATTGGGGCCATCAACACCTCTTGCAAGTTGGCCAAATACACTCATATATTTAGGTCAGTTATTTCATAGGCCATTGATAACGCCCCTGACAGCAAGATTAGATATGGGTTCTTAGCGATATTTGCAGATGGTAAGAAGGACGTAAGGGACCGAGTGGACAGGTCGATGGGCTCCGCGCAAGTGATGCAATGATTCTCTTGGATGAGGATGTCAGATATTGCTTCAGACATGTAGGCTAAGATCCTAAACATGCCCTTCAATAGCATCAGCCTTTCTGGGACAAAAGAGGATGAATCATTGGAAATATTCAGAGTCTAAGGCCACCAAAAAGTCACTCAGAAAGGCTTTGAGCTTTTTTTACAAGATCTTTTTGGCTGAGCCTACTTGGGAAAGACAGTCAATAAGCAGACAAGTTCATGTTGAATCATGCTCTGAATTGCAGAGTGCTATAAGAAAGCAGGGAAGGGGGCCTGGGCTAATTTGGCCTTGCAGACAGGGGTTCTGCCGCAAACTGGCCACCCTGCATACCATTTTTAAGAACTACTGCTTAGATTCACATTCTGAGCTGGATGCTCACTTTGAGAGACCTGTTCACCAAAGCTTCTTGAAGTGGAAGTACTTTTACTATCCAAACTTCTCCAGGTCAAGTTGTACTGCAATGGGAGTTTATTAAGACGAAGAATCTGTGGGAGGATGCAATTCATTAGAAGGGAAAATTACGTATCATGTAATGTTATTTCTGATGGATTGTCCTCCCACAGATTGCTCATCACACTCCCATCCTGCCCAGCACTGCAAGTGCTTCAATACAAAAGGAAAAATTTTACTTAAGATTAAAAAACTTTTATTCCAAATCTCCCTAACATCAACCCAGCACTAATACTACTCAATCTGTCAGCAGCCTTCGACACAGTCAACCACGAAACACTCATCAAAAGATTGTAAGGTATTGGAATTGACAACACAGCTCTCCTCTGGTTAAAATCTTTCTTAACAGAAAGAACGGAAACAACCTGGATAGCACCATTTGAGTGAGCACCTCGCAAAACAACATATGGAAGGGCTCATCACTATCACCACTACTTTTCAACCCCCTGATTAACCTCAACAAAAACATGGCATCACCTGCTACAACTACGCAGATGGCACTCAAATCATCTACAAAATCAACACCAGGGAAGAACAAAACTCAAGACTCACTAACAGCCTCACTGAATTAAATTAGTGAATGAGCACCAAATGCCTTAAACTCAACCCGGACCAAACAGAAATCATGATTGCACCGAATGACCTGTTAAATAACCACCACATTCCATAGTCCACCGAGCTGGGAAACCAACCAAAACCATCCAAAGTGGTCACAAATCTCGTAATTCTAATGGACAACAGACTCAAACTAGAGCCACAAGGCAATGCAGTAGTTATGGAATGCTTCTTCCACCTACACACAATCAAGAGGATACTTCCTTTCTTCACCTTCCCACACAGAGCACTCGCTGTCAGCTCTCTCGTCATATCAAGAATAGACTACGCCAACAGCATCTATCTCAGAATGGCAGAATACTTTATGAGAAAACTACAACGAATACAAAATGCAGCAGCAGGACTACTCTTCAGACTTACTAAGCGAGAACACATCACACCAGCACTGAGAACACTACATTGGTTACCAGTGAAAAAACAAATCTTCTTCGAAACACTCTGCATAACACACATAGCAATCCATGGACAAGGCGCGGAATTCCTACATGGACAAATCTCCATCTACAAACCAACAAGAACACTAAGGTCCAGCGATGACTTTCGCCTTGAACAGAAACAATATGCAAAACACAAATTTGGAGGATCAGCATTCTCCTGCATAGCGTTGAGACTTTGGAACTCACTCCCAAATGAAATACGAATAGCAGAAGCTCCCCTACAATTCAAGAAACTCCTAGAAACATGTCTCTTTAACTCACCGAGTTGGAACACCGGCGAAAGAAAAACCACCAACGCAACACAATCAGAAACTGGATCACCCAAAGTAAAAAATAAAAAACTCGAACCCAAACTCAATATAACACGAGTAACCCAATGAATCAACCCAATGAACAGAAAAAGACCCAGACAACCCCTGACTAACCCGATTAAAAACTTGCTAGTGCTTGCATACCCACCACCCAACACTGAAGAAACAAGACACATACCTTTGCCACAAAAATAAAAACACTGCAAACTACAAGCACTCTACCGACTCTCCACAACACCCAAGAAGCACATGAAACACCCGTAAACAGCACACAAATGCCAATCAAATAAAAACATACCAGCACACAGTGACTGTTTTTTGTGAACTGAAGCCACCAACAGCACATCAAAGCACTCTTGCGCTTTTCCCTCTCAATCCCACTAACTAACCCATCCCAGCCCCCTTCCTTTTCAGATCTGCCTGGGCACCTGGACACCTGGAGACCAGGAACATGGCAGTGGTGCACGGTATAAATCACAATAACATAATTTAACATATTAAGTGTAAGGCGTTCCGTCAGCTGCTGGTCAAGTGGGGGCAAGGGGAGATCTGTGGTCCTGTGGCATGGCTTGCTCTTCATATACTGAGGGATGTATCATGTCCGGGATTGTAGATATGAGCCATTGGAGGTAACCATCTTCAAGCTACACTACGCCCCCATGCTGAAAGTTTCAGAGAACAGCTGATGTGATCTCTTTCAGAATGACAAATCTGTGGTATGAGAATTCAAAAAACATGTTAATTAGTATTCACTTTATTTAATATAGCTGGTTCATAGTACCACCAATACAAAATTGATGAAGCCCAAGCCTAACAACATTTCTGGAGAAAACAAATAGCCTTTTTGCACCTTACTTCTATCAATGGGATAAGGTTTGTGAGGTAGATCTTAATTTGTAAAAAAGGAAGTGAGAGATAATAATGATTACTCAATTGCTCCAACGTGAGCAATGACCCTGCTCAACTAACCGCCAGTGGTAACATGAATTCAGTTCATAGAAGCGCCTACAATTTCTGTCTCTGAAAATGACTCTCAGAATTGTATTAGACCACTACTGAGTAAATTCCCTCTGGAAAATTGTACTTTGTCATTACATGTTTTCATCAGAGTCACTGAGCATGTTAGACAGATTTGTTTTAAAATAGTTAGGGACTGTGATGAATCTAATGAAATCATCACTAAATCCCTGGTATGGGCCTCCTCTCATATGGCCTGGGGAAGGTAGCTGCTACCTGTTCTTGACCCTGGGATCGGTATTATGACCGAGGATCAGATGGGAGGACATTCATACCAGGCTCCCCTGGTTCATGATTCCTCCAATCTCCCAGAAACATTGATGGCATATTGTAAAGTCGAGCCAAACAATGTAACTACTATTCACATAACATCTAGCTCTGATTACTTGCAGTTCAATACACAATCAAAACCTAAAACCATTATTAACTTCAAGACCCATAATGATACTGGGACGAGGATGAGGAACAAAGTATAATGGAGATCAATGGTGCTACTAAGAAGACTGTGCAGTCTAGTTGTTTTAATTCAAATCACCTAAGCGTTACATTTAAATGTGGGAATCATCTACAGGTGAAAAAAGGAGTAGCAGAGGCAGAAACCATCAGGAGAGAAACCGATGAAGTGGAAAAAGCAACTGAAAGCCAAGAAGCAGTTGAAGCAGAATCAGAATTGAAAGCACCAGCAGAAGCCGATACAGAAAGAGAAGGCATGCGGTTTTGCAGAGTACGCGCAGCAGGAAGCAGAATCGTGGAAGACCCAAGGAGAGTAACTTGTGCTGGAGGACGCAGAGACCCAATAGAGCCTGTGGAGCTCCAGAGAAGGGCTGTGCAGGCGACAGGGTTACACATGAGAGCTATCCTGTTCTCACTGATACTGCACCTCAGCACCAAGGAGTGGCCCAGAGACGCCGAAAGAAGCTGGTGAGTTGGCCTAAAGAGAAAGGTAACCCCAGGGCGCTCCGAGCAGAACAATTATCACTGAAAAACAGTTTTGAATACCAAACAGATAGAAAAGAAGGGCGAACAGGGCACAACTTTCCTTTTCTGAGATATCAGTTTGGGGAAACCTGTAACCCACATTGCCAACAGCCAAGAGACTATAACGAAGACATAAAAGCGCAATTATCCTTTCATGAAATATCACTTTGGGGAAACCCATAACCCACATTCCCAACAGCCAAGGGACTACAAAGAAGAGATAAAAGGATAACAAGGGCTCAATTATCCTCTCATGAAATATCAGTTTGGGGAAACCTGTAACTCATATTGTCTACAGTCAAGAAATTATAAAGTTAGGCAAACATTGTAAAAACCTACACATATAGGATATTAATGTGGAGAAACTTGGAGCAAGGATTACCACTAGTAGAAGTTATTCCTGGCAGGCGAGTAAACCAGGAAAGGGACAAGTTGTAGAAAGTAGAAGTTATTCCTGGCAGACTAGTAAACCAGGAAAGAAATATTTGCTTTGAAAAAACGTAGTTGTGGGAAACAGTGTTGTGAAAAGTAACTATTAACTTTATCACCCTGACAAACTGTTATCTAACATCTAACAAAAGGCATTTGCTGTGCTGGCCTGACAAAGGTATTCCGCAGAAAGAATAATTGTGATGTTCTTATAACCACTGTACATCTTGGGAAGAAACAGTTACTTTGGTTTTGAAAAAATGTAGAGAAACAGATGTACATGTCATTTATAGAGCCCACACCCTACCTCCGTCATACTGGAAGAACAACAAGAAAGCACTGTGTTTGACACCTGGTATCATCCCAATACCACATCGAAGGTATGAGTGATATTATGCGCTCCGGCAACCATATCGAATGTACCCTCGAACTGATGCGGTAGACATGAGTCTGCGGACATCACTGGGCATAGAAGAACTATAAGTGAATTCTGGCAGATGAAAAGTGACATCATTAAAGGGAAAAGATACTTGGACGCACTGAACTCTAAGAATGAATATCTAAAGAACGAAGAATGAAGTAAACATATATGCGAATATGAAGAAAAACCATATATACTAAGAAGGTAAGTGAAAGATGTAATAAATGTATATATGCAGAAATGTAAGGTAGATGAGACATATAGAAGCTTGGTAAAGTAGGAAATAGAAGGCGAGAAAAGCAGCCATGCTAAGAAAATGGACGTCAGCATCGTATAATAGTAAGCAAGATGCCTCGAGAAGGGAAACTAAGTGTCATGGCCACAGGCCCCAGAACACAAAAACCACACCATCTAGTGATGGGGGCAATGGGTCACTTGACTCACATATGTCCCTTAGGGACCCATAAACACAGGGGCCCTGGCTGGTCTCAGTCCTGGCCACTTTGGCACCAGGCTCATATAGAGATGTGAGCAGGAACACTTTATTTCAGTGCAGGAGTGTTTTTACTTTATTTCAATGCAGGAGTGCTTTTATTTTACAAGAACTTTCCAGGAGCTGAAAGCCTTTATTTCAGAGTACATCCTCATGTGCTGACTCATCGGGTGTGGCTCCCTAGGCCTGGTCTTCATGTGCTGACACATCGGGTGTGGCAGGGTGTGGCAGGCAAGCTGATCTGGTGGGCGTGGCTTCAGAAGCTCAGCTATAGAAGCTGCTCCATCCCTAAGGCCGGTGCTTCGCATTATTGTGCACTTGCGTGCAACGTGACGCTCACCGCCGCTTGGACCAGTTTACTTACCTTTGAAACCAGGCGTTCTCCTGCATACTCACCTCCAGGAAACCGGTGCTTCACAGCTTCATCTGCAGACTCATCTCCTGACATCCAATGATCTTGATCCCGATGCTGCAGCATCGCGCTCCGCATCCACGAACTCGGACCCTGTGAAGAAGAAGAAAGACAAGGTTATAACATCTGTCCTAGGGCTGCGCTGCATTTGAACCCTGCGCGCCCCCTAGTTAACAACTTACCAGCTACTATACCGCTGCAGCTTCGTTCCTCGTTCCCTCCGGCTGCCGCCTCGAGCTACGCAACTTCTGCCGGACGGCAACATCACCTGCAAGGGAAGAAAGCAAAAGAGCAAACATCAAAAGCGGAACGGACAGCAATACAAGACAACAAACTTTACAATACAACAAAAACAGCCGAGGAAAGACAAAGGCAAACAGGAACACTTACCTGAAGTATAGTGGCTTAGTCGCAGCAGGACTGGACTACCATGTGCAAGGGACCAGTGAAGGAACTCGGTCCAGATCATACAAGCGCCCCTGCCAGAGGCAGCAGGATGGAGTGCTCGCCAAAACTAATCAACAGGACCAGTTCCGGGCAGCATCAGCTATTACCACCAGTCACCACATAGGCACAGAGGGCAAAGTCAGACCCGAGCGACCTCACCCCCGGGAGGGCTGCAACTGTGCCCCAACACCTCCGCAGAGACCAGGTGAGCATAACAGAACGCGAAGCCTCTTCGAATCTCTGCATGGGCATTATGGAAACTTCTGAAACAGACCAGTTGGCCCAATTACTGGGAGAGTTACGGGCTGAAGTGCATGCCTCAAGACAGGAAACCAATGCCCTAAGGAGGGATCTAATTGTGAACCGGGAGCAGACAGATGAACTAGCAAGGCAAATGCTCCAGGCACAGGCAGGCCAGGTCCCACTGCCAGGGTATGCCCCTGCTGCCGCGCCTCCACAGCCCATGCCAGTACAGGTGGTTCTTCCAGGGGGGTTCCCCTGGCCCCGCCAGAACGCTTTACAGGTGATGCGAATAAGTACGCCATCTTTATGAATTAATGTTGCCTACATTTCTTGTGCAGACCTGGGGCATTCCCCAATGATCAAGCGAGAGTGGCATTTGTACTCTCATATTTGGGAGGTAATGCAGTGGACTGGTCAATACCCTTGGTAAACCAGGATGATCCTTTGCTTCGAGACTTCGGAGGTTTCCAGCGTGAAATGGAGAAACTATTTGCACGGCATACTCAAGGACGGGCTCTGGACAATTAACTGTTATCACTACGGCAGGGTAACCAAGACCTACTGACATATATCTCATCCTTCAATCGTCTGATAGCACAAACTAACTGGCCAGAGGAGAAAAAAACTACGCTCTTTTACCGAGGCTTGCGAGGGGAACTTAAGGACGTATTAGCCCAAGTAGTAAATCCCCCTGAAAGATCTGCTGAATACATCGGCAGCTCGATCACAGATTGCAGGATAGGAAGATGGATCGGGCCAAGGCCGAGGGGCGGTCGGTCTATGTGCGACCCCATGAGAATCAAACCAAATCCCATGATCAGTCCGAGCCAATGCAAATCGGAGGCTTGCGGAGCCCACTCACCAATGCAGAAAGGGAGAAAAGGAGACAGCAGCAGCTTTGTTTGTACTGTGGTAAGGCAGGTCACTATCTCCAGGAATGCCCAGTGAAACCACCCAGGAAAGCAGCTGAAGCAACTGACAAGGGTGAAGAAGAAGAACAGGACTCAGGAAACTCCAACGCCCGGCAAGCGTAGGAGTCCACTTGTCGAGCGGTAAAAAGGAACCTATACAGACCTCACATCTAGTCATCCCTGTGCTCCTGGTAAACCACAAGCAACTGTCGAAAATACATGCCTTGGAGGCATACATTGATCGTTGGGCTGTGGGAAATTACATGGATCAAGATCTGGCTACCCAGATAGGCCTTCCTCTCCGACAGAAGCAGGTTTCGAAAAACGTTACAGCAGTTGATGGATCTCAGCTATCATCCGGCCCAGTGACGCATTACACTGAGAAGGTCACTCTTCTGTGTCAGGATGGTCACCAAGAGGACATCACCTTCAATCTCATTGGCGCTCCTCAGTTACAGATGATATTGGGAATGTCCTGGCTGGAGACCCACAATTCCAGGATTGACTGGCGTAAACGAGTTCTGACCTTTCCCCAAGACTGTGTCGACAGCTGTTATAGCAAGGGATTCTCATTAAAAGGTCTTACCAACCTAGGTTAGTCGAAGAAAGAAACCATACTGGGCCTCACCAGTTCACTACCATCTGAATACCTGGATTACCAAGATGTCTTTCAAAAAGAGCAAGCGAACACCTTACCTGCGCACAGGCCGTATGACTGCCAAATTGATCTGGTACCTGGAGCTCAAGTTCCCTGCAGCCGGATTTACGCCATAACAGAACAGGAAAACCAACATCTAAAAACCTACCTCGATCAGTATCTGGCAAATGGCTTCATTCACCCGTCCAAGTCCCTGCATCCTCGCCCCTCTTTTTTGTGCCTAAAAAGGAGGGAGACCTGAGAACTTGCATTGACTACAGAGCACTTAACCAGATCATGGTAAAAAACCGGTACCCGTTACTGCTTATCCCCTTATCTTGGATCAAGTCAAAAACGCTCAGATATATACAAAACTAGACTTACGAGGGGCCTACTGTTAGGCAGAATTCTGTGCAGTTCCCTTAGGGAGCACTACAGAAGATTAAGACTACAGGTATGAGCAAGAAATTCCCTTTGGTATCAGTCTGTACCACAAAGATTTAGTTGGTAGCTGTGGCTAAGCAGTCAGACTTATCTCAAGGGGGAGATGAGCAGTATTCAGGGTTTACACAATAGGACTACAATACAATGGTACAAGGAAACACTGATCAAAGCTTTGTATTAAAAAGAATATATATATATTTATTTTACACACTTCTAGCTCAACACATATATCACAGTTATTAAAGCAAGTTAAAATCAGTCAAGAAAAGTATACACATCTCCCTGGTTAAATTGTAGACAAGTTTGATCACGAGTGAAAACTGAGCAAAACGGCACAGTGAAAACCAAACACAAATGGCACTCTAGCAATTTCTCACAAGGGAGGGAAAGAACAAGTTATACAGGAATATACTCGTAAACACCCTAGCAACACTTCCCAATAAGTTTGTGAACAAGTTTAGGGAAGGCAGTACTTTAGCATGTATAATACTTAAATGAAAACCGAGTAAAATGGCACTTCACAAGTTTTAAAAGTGGGAAGGAAAAGGTGGTTATAAGAGTTAGGTGCACCAACACAGTTCTAGTTGAGAAGCAATCTAGAGAAGGCAGTTGTAACATATTCAGCCAGAGTCAATAGCCCTGTGCCAGAGTCAGTGGTACAGGGCAAAGAGCCCATGAGCAAAAATGTTCTTGTAGCTGCAGTCAAGTCTTTGTTAAACGATTCGAAAAAGGTGGATGCAGAAGTTAAAAAGACAATATTAGAGGATAGGGGCGGCCAACCCAGCAGGAAGGTAAAGGATTTAAAACACATTTAGCGCTACCAAATTAAAAGGGAGGCCTGGCGGAACAAAGTACCTTAAAATGAAGAAGAGGCTCCTGCGGTGGTGGTTGTTCCTGGCAGTTCCTGCAGTTCGGGAGATCCAGCAGAGGAAGAGAGACTCTCATCGTGGAGGAAGGTTCGAGTTACTGCACTGCCCACGGATGAAACCAGCTGCGGGGCAGCCAAACAAAATAAAAGGTACGCTCCTTTAAATCGCGGTCCGGGTGGACGGGTGCCCTGCTATCCGGTCTCCGAGTGCAGGGCACTGGCGATTCGACCAAGGCTGGTCCTGGAAAGCTATTGGCAAACTGGTTGGCCTCACCAGCTCAAGGGAACAAGGCTTTTGCAGATCAAGATCTTCTCTCGTCGTGTGGAGAGAAGTGGTGAGACGCTGCAGCAGGACTTCACCCGTGGTTCAGTTGGTGCAGATGTCCTTGGCTTCTCTCCTCTTCGGCTTCTTAGTTCAAGTGACGTCTTTCTCTTCCAGTCCTCAGGACCCTGCTTTTATGCAAAAAGATCCCCATTCATACAGCCTAGCTGTGACTCACACAGTGGAGTGGTCATCCTGGCGGGAGACCCTCCAGCCTATCAGGGCAGAGTGTGACATGGGTTGCTGAGGCAACCCTGTCCAGGGGTCCCACTCCCCCTCCCACACAATGGTTCCACCCAGACTCAGTGGCGCTAAAAGGAGGGCTTCTTGACAGAAGCCTGCCAAAAGGACGTACGAAGGATCCCCGACCTGGGTTAGGATTCTAGAGAAAGACACGAGAAAGAATTTATATAAAATTTCTGGCAAATAAAACCTCCCGGAGTAAAGTTAATATAAAAATAAACCAGGGGTATGTTAGAGGCTGTCAGTAAATGTGGTAGTCTCGAACAATGGGAAAATCCCATAGGGAAATATTTGCGGTCGAATATTTTTGGTAATAACCACTGCCACCAGCCATAAACGTTTGAGAGAGGGACTGTACGGTACCCTCTCGACAATGAACATAAGGAAAACTCTATTAACCCTTGCCAGTACCTCCATAGTAAGATGAGTTGTACTGGTGTTGTTCATAAGGATTGACTAGTAAAGTCAATGGGGACTTTACATGCCCTGGGAGACAGTAGTCAGTCCCAGGGTATGGAGTCTATGTTTGGGGGTCGCTACGACACCCCTGTGTCACTGCACGGAGGGTGCTGTGTAACACATGTGGATAAAGATGGTTTCTATGAGGGTGAGAAAACCCCATAGACATTAAACACAACAAATAGCCTAGAACACACATAGCAAATATGCCTAAGAGTGGGAAAAAGAGTCACACTCTTAGCAGGAGAAAAAAAGACAAAACCTTCAAATCCAGCAAAGCTGCTGGGGGACTCTATAGGTAAGGGAAATTAGCCATAGAATGAAAATTCTCCCTAACACTCGCCCCCCCCCCAGACTAAGCGACAGGAGGATCTAATCCACTCCTGGATGAGTCTCTTACTTCTAGTCGGTTATAAACATCCTAGAGAGACCATCAGCATTTTGGTGGTGACATCCTGACCTGTGCTCAATGGCAAAATCAAACCCTTGAAGGCAGATTGACCATCTTAGCAGTTTTGGGTTTTCCCCTTTCATTTGCATCAACCATCTCAAGGGCTGGTGGTCTGTTTGAATAATGAAATTAGATCCATACAAATATGGTCTAAACTTCTTCAAAGACCACACAATGGCAAAACATTCTCTCTCAATAGTTGCCCACCTTGTTTCAGGTTCCTTCAGTTTCCTACTAATGAAGCAAATGGGGTGCTCCCTACCTTTCTCATCCAGTTGACTGAGGACTGCACCTATACCTATATTGGAAGCATCTGTTTGCACAATTAAGGGTTGGTGGTAGTTGGGAGCTCTGAGAACTGGAGCTTGACAAAGGGCTTTCTTCAGACTTTCAAAGGCCTGATTGCACTCTTCATTCCATTTGACCTTTTTAGTGAATTTTGGAGAGGAGATTGCATTCAGAGAAGAAGCTATAGATCCATAGTTCTCAATGAAATTCGTGTAATAACCAGCGAGGCCTAGGAAGGCTCTCACTTGGGTTTGAGTAGAAGGGGTTGTCCAATTTTGCACAGCTTCAATCTTGCTGAGCAAAGGCCTTATTTCACCTCCTCCTACCTCATGCCCAAGGTAGACCACTTTACTGTGACCAATTTGACATTTACTTGCCTTTATGGTGAGATGGGCCTGTTCAAGAGCCTGCAAAACATAACCTAGGTGGTCAACATGTTCTTTCCAAGTAGGGCTGAACACTGCAATGTCATCCAAGTATGCCATTCAGAAGTCCTCCATCCCATTCAGAACCTGATTAACCATCCTTTGGACTGTAGCAGGTGCATTCTTTAGTTCAAAAGGCATAACCTTAAACTGGTATATGCCTTCTGGGGTGGAGAATGCAGTTTTCTCCTTGGCATGGTCAGTCAGGGCTATTTGCCAATAGCCTGACGTTAGATCAACTGTGCTGAGGAACTTGGCGGAACCAAGTCTATCCACCAGCTCATCTGTCCTTGGCAAAGGATGGGCATCAGTCTTAGTGACTGCATTTAGGGCTCTATAGTCCACACAGAATCTCAACTCCTTGGATCCTGCCTTTGGTACTAACACAACTGGGCTAGACCATGGACTAGTAGAGGGCTCTATTACCCTGAGATCAAGCATCTTGTTGACCTCTCCTTTGATGTGGGTTCTTACATTTTCTGACATCCTGTAACCCCTGCTTTTGACAGGTGAACAGTCACCACTATTGATGAGCACTCTCCAACCCCTCCTTGATCCGGGCCAATGGACCTCTGACCGGATGTCCATAGAGAGGTTCAAAGGGACTGTAACCCATTGCCTCCTGAGGGACTTCTCTATATGCAAAGAGAAGGCATGGTAGTAGGAGATCCCACTTTTTCTTAAGGGGGTCCTCTAAAGCTCCTATCATGCTCTTCATGGTTCTGTTAAACCTTTCTACCAATCGATTTGTCTGAGGGTGGTATGCTGTTGAGAACTTGGCCTTCATGTAGTGGGACATAAAATGTGACCCCCCCCTGTCGGATATTACCTCCTTAGGAAACCCAACCCTGGTAAAAAATATCAAGGAGGGCCTTAGCCACAGCCTGAGCTATAACAGTCCTCATAGGAATTGCTTCAGGGTACCGGGTAGCATGGTCTATTACAACAAGTATAAACCTGTTGCCTAAAGATGTTGGAGGGTCAAGTGGACCAACAATGTCGATCCCTACCCTTTCAAATGGTACTCCCACCACAGGGAGAGGCAATAAAGGTGCCACGTTCTTGGAGCCACTTTTACCAGAAGTTTGGCAAGTGTGGCAACTCTTGCAATACTTATCTACCTCAGCCCCCATTTTAGGCCAATAAAAGTAGAGGGAGAGCCTTTCCTTGGTCTTCTTGAAACTCAAGTGACCAGCCAAAGGTATCTCATGGGCTAGTTGCAAGAATTGGAGTCTGTTCTCTTGGGGCACTACAAGTCTTTTGTAGTCTCCAGGGATTGACTCGGTAGGTTCACTATAGAAGAGGCCATCTTCCCAGTGTAACCTATACTTCCCAGGCTCTTGCCCTTCAAGGTAAGAAGCTGCCTGATGGTGAAGACCTTCCATAGTTGGACATTCTCTGTGTCCCCTACTGAAGTCTGCCCTGTTGGGGCCACCTTCTGCCAGTAAAGACTGCAGCTCAGGATTGTCCACAGGGTCAAGATCTCCAATGAGTTCCTGGCCTTCTACTAGATCTGAGTCTTCAGGCTCTAGTTCAACCACACAGGGTTGTACCTCACTCTCAGCCTCAGCTGGAGGAGGAATCATAGGTGTGATTTTTGGACAACCTAGGAGATTTCCTGGTTGGAAGCACTGGATTGCTTTCTGCAGGTTTCTTCTTAGAAGTCTTGGGTTTCCCCTTTGCTTCTGGTGTTTTTGAAATAGTGGAGTGATCTCTTTGTCCATCATCTCCTCAGCAGAGCCCCTAAAGGTGCTCTCCCTTGCAGGTCTGGTGAGCTCCTGCAATCTTTTGCTGAGAGGTCTGGGAGTACTTGACACTACTCCCAGCTCCTTAAGGTCTTAAGGTCATTCCCTAAAAGAACCCTTCCAGGCACTTCAGATTGCACACTAACAGGTATCCTCACAGTCATTTAATTGCACTGGATGAGAGCTGGTAATTGGGGAAGCATCTGCACAGGCCCTCCAGCTAACTTGGTGAGGCATTTGGCTGACCTAGCAACATCCTCCACCTTGAAAAAAGATTCATCCACCACTGTTATGCTGGCCCCAGTGACTCTAATGGCAGGGGTTTCCTGACCATTTACTAGGACACTGTCTTTATAATACTCTTTAGTATTAGGAGGGATAGAATTATACACATCTAAATTCTGTTGTTCCCACAACCCTAGGGATACTAAAGATCCACTAGCTGAGACTCTGATGGGGTCTTCAGCTAGTAGTTGAAACTTTCCACTGGCCATATGTACTTTCTCCTCTGGAGCGAAGGCTAAGGAGACAGTGTGGACCACTGAAGGTTTACCCTTACATCTGGGATCCCCTTTCACATGGTCAGTAGAGCCACAAACATAACATTTCCCAAATGTCTTCATGAATGGTGGCTTGTTCTGACCTCCTTCTGGTCTGGGACCAGAAGGTACATTAGCCTGATTAGATTTTTATCGCCGGTTCATTCCCGGGGTCTCCCAGTTCGTCCACCCAATCACCTCTTTACTACGGAAAAAAAAAAACAATTTAATTAGTCCGCAGAGGCAGAGAAAGCCTTCCAGGACCTAAAACAAGCATTTACCACAGCACCAATTCTACGGCATCCTCGACCAGAACTGCCATACGTGGTCAAAACTGATGCTTCCAACATAGCAATGGGAGCAGTCCTGTCACAACGAGACCCCTGCAGGGGTCGGACTCAGGCGGTCCGGAAACAACGGTGGCGGCGGGTTTACCGCCACCGTTATTTCCGGACCGCCTGGGTCGTAATGAGGCCCATTATCTTCTTGGAGCTAGATATGCAGTCACCGTCGTCACGGATCATTGCAATCTACAATATCTGAAGACCGCTAAAGAGCAATCATCATGCCAACTCCGCTGGACTCTCTTCTTTGCGGAATATGACTTTGTCATCACCTATAGACCCGGAGTATGCAATGGAAAAGCGAACGCCCTGTCTCGCATGAGTGAGGCAGAAGAGGCATTCACTACACCAGACCCTGTGGCCATATTCCTGGAACGACGAATCCAAGGCATGATTGCCACAATCACCACTCTAGAAAACGTAAAATCTGGCCTGCAACACTTGATGAGTCCACCAATGCAACAGGAATGGCTTGGGAAGGGGGACCGGTATATGATTGTGAACAACCTACCATACTACCAAGGACGATTGCACATCCCGAATAGGAAATTACAGAATCAAATCATCGCAAACTATCACGATTCATTAGTAGAAGGGCATCCGGAAATAGCCAAAACCCTAGCTAAAATAAAGAAATATTACTGGTGGCCAATTTGGCGAAAGGACAATGTCCAGTTCATCGCAACCTGTGGCACCTGTACAAAACACAAGTCCCAAAAACAAAGTCCTGCAGGTCTGCTATGTCCTTTAGAAGTACCCCCAGCACCTTGGCATACGCTATCAATGGATTTGATTACAGACCTTCCCTCCTGTAACGGATACAATACCATCTTAGTCGTCGTAGATCTGTTTTCCAAAATGGCCCACTTTATTCCCCTGAAAGGTCTCCCAACTGCTTCTACTCTGGCTACCGTGTTTTTGGAACAGATTGTCTGGCTACACGGGTTCCCATCAATATTGATATCAGACCGAGGAACTCAGTTTGTCTCTGCATTCTGGAAAAGGCGTTGTACAATTGCCAAAATAGGCCTCCGGTTATCTACAAGCCATCACCCCCAAACCGACGGCCAGACCGATTGGACTAACCAGAACCTCGGACAATACATAAGGTGTATGCTGCAACAAACCGAGGATACCTGGAAGGACATACTTTGGTTAGCAGAATACGCATATAACAACTCCATTCACACCAGTACGGGACAAAGCCCATTCTACATAGTGTACGGTCGACATCCACAGACATCCGTTTTCGACTCACTCTCATTAGAAATGCTGCTTTAACGACCTTACACAAAACCATCACCCAGGTTCTTAAGGAAGCAGCAGAGCATCTTGCCAGAGCCAAAGAGAAACAGAAGCAGTTTGCGGATCGACACAGAATCGAAGCTCCCAACTACCTAGCCGGAGACCAGGTTTGGTTAGCATCCAAAAACATCCCCCTGAAAGAACCACGGGCGTTCCATCCCAGATATCTGGGACCCTACACTATCAAGGATGTGATCAACCCTGCGGCCATGAAATTAGAACAACTGGCCCACATGCAGATCCACCCGGTGTTTCATGTCTCCCTCCTACAACTATAGAGACCAGGTATGCTGATCGATACTCCACCGGATCCCGAAATAGTTGAAGGAGCACCAGAATACGAAGGTAAAAGGATCCTAGACTCTAAGATGGTCCGGTCCAAGTTATACTACCTTATAGACTGGAAAGGTTATGGACCCCAAGATTGGACCTGGGAACCCAGTGAGCATATCCACGCTCCACGATTAATCAGGCAGTTCCACCACAATAACCCCACCAAACCAGGGCCAGGGGGGAAACCACCCATGAGAGGGGCCTTGAGGGGGAGTGCTGTCATGGCCACAGGCCTCAGAACACAAAAGCCAAACAATCTAGTGATGGGGGCAATGGGTCACTTGACTCACTTATGTCCCTTAGGGACCCATAAACACAGGGGCCCTGGCTGGACTCAGTCCTGGCGCCTCTGGCGCCAGGCTCATATAATGATGTGAGCAGGAACACTTTAATTCAGTGCAGGAGTGCTTTTACTTTATTTCAGTGCAGGAGTGCTTTTATTTTACAAGAACTTTCCAGGCGCTGAAAGCCTTTATTCCAGAGTACATCCACATGTGCTGACTCATCGGGTGTGGCTCCCTAGGCGGGTGTTTCATGTGCTGACTCATCGGGTGTGGCAGGGTGTGGCAGGCAGGCTGAACCTGGTGGGCGTGGCTTCAGAAGCTCAGCTATATAAGCTGCTCCATACTTAAGGCCGGTGCTTCGTGTTACTGTGCACTCGCGTGTAACGTGATGCTCACCGCCGCTTGGACCAGTTTACTTACCTTTGAAACCAGGCGTTCTCTTGCATACTCACCTCCAGGAAACCAGGGCTTCATCGTTTCATCTGCAGACTCATATCCTGACATCCAGTGATCTTGATCCCGATGCCGCAGCACTGCGCTCCGCATCCATCAACTCGGACCCTATGAAGAAGAAGAAAGACAAGGTTAGAACATCCATCGCAGCGCCGCGCCGCATTTGAACCCTGCACGCCCTCTAGTTAACAATTTAACAGCTACTGTACCGCTGCAGCTTCGTTCCTCATTCCCTGCGGCTGCCGCCTCGAGCTCCACAGCTTCTGCCGGGCCGGCAACATCACCTGCAAGGGAAGGAATGAAAAGAGCAAACATCAAAAGCGGAACAGACAGCAATACAAGACAACAAACTTTACAATACAACAAAAACAGACGAGGAAAGACAAAGGCAAACAGGAACACTTACCTGAAGTATAGTGGCTTAGTTGCAGCAGGACTGGACTACCACGTGCAAGGGACCAGTGAAGGAACTCGGTCCAGATCACACAAGCGCCCCTGCCAGAAGCAGCAGGACGGAGTGCTCGCCAAAACTAATCAAAAGGAGCAGTTCCGAGCAGCATCACCTATTACCGCCAGTCACCACATAAGTGCACAGGGCAAAGTCAGATGCGAGCGACCTCACCCCCGGGAGGGCTGCAACCGTGCCCCAACGCCTCCACAGAGACCAGGTGAGCGTAACACCAAGGCTGTAATGCTGACAGGCACTGGAATACAAATTTGTGCAAGAACAAGGGATATTTGCTTGGCTCAGAATCAAGAATGCTGCAGCAAGAGCAACTACATGGCTCAAAAGGAGTCAAAGAGGATAAGCTATGTACGCAGGACATATTTCTCTTATATTAAGTAAAGGAGTTAACAGTTGTGAGTGACAAGCATTGTTCAGTTAGAGATGCAGAAAACACACATGCAGAATGTAGCAACCAAGTCTCCAGAGGCCAAGGAGAATAATATCACCCAATATAATTGAATCAAATAATATTAAATAGAAGAGCAAAATAGAAAAAATCATGGTCTCCTCACACGTGATTCAGGACCGGAAAATAAGGCCTATTAATAAGGCTCCATATGAAGATAGCAATGTATTTTCACTCCCTTTAAAGTTCAGAGGAAGAGAACAGTCAGCAAGGTCAACTATAAAGAAGAAACCTTGGCTTGGGGAGAGATGGTAGGCTAATTAGCTAAGAAAGGCAGTTGTCTGACTTTGTTCCCTTGCACCCGGGTCTCGTTACCTATGTGCTGCTAACAAGCCAAATGTCCTAGGTTGGTAAGTGATTGCCAACCAATCATGAGGGCCTATGTAATGGTGAACCATACATTGTTGCACAGGCCTATCCACTGCGGGTATTACGTTATTATCTATATTTTACGTTATTAGAGGCGGTTCAAGGCATGCCTACCAGATAAGAGGCATCCAATGATGATACTAACACTTACACCACCTATATGCATACGTTTCCCTTAACCAATCCCACCACTCAGTAGGTTTTTACTGTTAGCCGCGTAGGATGACATCATAGCTGACGTATACCGAGGTATAAAATCTTTTGTGCAACCAAAATGCATTCAGAGTGTGTGAGCTACAATCTGTTTGTTCACCAGGTTTCCCTACTTTATTGAATTGCTAATAAAGTAGTATTTTTACAATTCTTTGAGTTTGTCCGGTTATTTGGGCATGTGATTATGTATAGTGGTAATCCCATTCAGCACTTGGAATGCTCCAGGTTCTATTGCACACAAGTGTTTTGTGAAAGAGACATTTACTTTCTCAATTTGAAAGACGTATTGTATGGAAAAGACATTTCATTGAACCAAACAGTATTTAGCTGAAACAGAACTCCTTCAAAAGTCTTCCTAAATTGATTGAGGGGAAAGGAATCAAACCCCGGTCACAAGGATTGCTTTGTGAGAATTATAAGTTTGAACGCTTGCATATTTTTTGGTTCAACTGAAAACATACATTTACTGTATGCCCTTTGGTTGTATATGTTAGTGTGAGGGTCAGATATATTTAGACACAAGTTCCTCTTACTTTAGTTTTAGTTTGCTAAGCAGGAACATGCTCATTAGGATAGGGAGAGATAGGCGCTTATCCCACCCCCGTTTGCTTTTAATATGGCAAACATTGAGAACACTACATCTTTGTGTCCACCTCCCATTTGCTTTCAACTTAAATTCACTGGAATGCACAGACTCATTTTTAACTATTGTGAAAGCCCAGGAGCCTGGCCGGTCACGCTCAGGGACTGACTACAGACAGTTGGTCAAAGCAGCTGAATTATAGTCTTGAAAATCCAGAAGGAAGAGCCCAGTTCCCGCACCCCCTCACTCGTTCATACACATTTCTGGCTATACCAAGGATTTCTATTACAAACTATTGTGGAAATATAAGAATGAATCAATTTCAAAGTACTCAGGCTAAAATGAAGTGTCAGGGCTCGAAATAAATATCAACATTCCTACTTCCTCTTACTGAGGGATCCTTGTACAATATTACATTTAGGTAGGTAATAATACAGATAATTGACTGGGATCTTCCCAATATTATTTTTATAACCAGAGACCGGCTCAAATTTTAACACTCACTAATAGATATTTCGGATCACCTTTAGATTGTGATATAGGAATATATCACAACAAATAATTTCTTTACAACTTCCAAGAGTTCTTTTCAGAAAGCCCAAGCAGAGTAGGCACCCTAAGTCATTGGATAAGAACAACTCTGGGAAGGATAGCATGCAAAGATTGTACCGTCTGCACATTCATGAGGAAGTAGAGAAAATGCTGAAAGTGGAAACCATCAATAGGTCCTTTAGTGAGTGGCTGTCTACATCATGCTTGTCCCAAAACTGGGAGTGGCTTGAATGGCCACGTAGGAGGCTGTGCCTTCGCGGAGCTCCGTAGATCCTGCATTGATCCTGTGGAGATGGAGCGCGTGCAGTGACCAGCCGGCGCTGCAAAATTACACATAAGTGTAAGAACATTGAGGCGACATTCGCTGAAAGTTTGGTGGGTGGGGAACGCTCGGAGCTCGAGTTATCCCCACCGTGTTGCCGTGGGTCCCGGACCGAGGACACAGACAAAATGACGGCCAGCACAAAGAAGAAGACGGGAGCCGCGGGGGAGCCGCTGCGGTCTCGGGCTTAGGACCTGCGAGACCCCCTTAACGAACTTTACGTTCGCCGCCCAAAGGCAGATCGAGGAGCGGAGCAGGAGTGCTGGGAGTGAGCACTTTGGGGGCCGCGACAAGATTGACTCGCGGGCTGTGGGCAGCCGAGATCCCGCTGGGCGACCTGCCCATGGTGATGGGGCCGTTGCAGAGTTGTTTCAAGCTGCCGGCGCCCAGGCAGATACATTGTTGCCGCGTGAGGGAGAAGGCCAACGCGGTCCTTACTGGCAACAAAGTCGCCGTGGATCCTGCGTACTCGCGGGGGCGGCTGTTGCTACGAGTCGCCTGACACAGTGTGTTCATTCGAGGAGGTGGAGTGTTCGTTCGAGGAGGTGGAGATATAAAACTCAGTGGGAACTGCCGATGGATGGGTGCGGATCTTCCGTGTGCCCCCGTGGGCCTTTGAACTAGATCGCCTGATGGGAGGGCGCATGTGAGCACCGGGGGATGCGCTGGGCCCCCCCTTGAAGGCATTGGGAGCAGTGGAGGCTGTGCTGAGAAAGGGCCCAACATAGACACGGCACACAAGTTAAGTGTGCACTGGATTGCTGGCACTGTGCCCGCACATGGAGGGGGTGGCACGAGCTTCCTGAACGGGCTGATTTGGACCTTTGCAAGCCCCTTGCCCCTCCTTTTTTCCTGGCACCCACGGGGGCCCCCTGGAATATTGGAACGGGAGCCCCACAGTGGAGACTACCCCACAAGACGGATGACTTTGGGATTGTGAAGTTGAGGCACCAAGGCACCGTAGAGTGCTGTTCATAGATCATGCACGGCAGAGCCCGGTAACTTAATGCCAGGGGTGCGCGAGCATGTGGGAGGACACAGCCCACTCGGGGCGTGTGCTGCAGGTGAGCGCAGGCTTGAACAGCAGAGGGTGGTCAGTGACCAGGCGAACAGTGGAGTGAGGAGCAGCACGGTGAGACCGTGTCCAACTGACGCGGCAGGATGTCCACCAAAGTGGTGAGACCCCGGATCAAGCAGCCCACGATGGAGGCCTACACCAAGTCGCCCCCGGGCGCGGAGGGGGGCAAGAGTAAAGAGACCCCTGCGGCGGCGGTGGACCCACCGGGCACAATCCAGGAGGTGCTGGCAGCAATTGCTGATTTGAAGGTGGCCTGGGAAACGAAGCTGGGCCTAGCCATGAAAGAGCTGCAGGAGGGCCTGGACCTCAAGATCGGAGCAGTCCAGGAAGAGTAGAACCTGCTGCGGCAGGACGTGCGAACGATCGCAGAGCGCACTGGGGCACTGGAGAAGGAGTTGACCCCGAACACTGAGGCGTGTGCTGCACATGCTAAGGAGCTGCATGCTCTAGTGCAGCGAGTTGGCAACCTGGAGGATAGAGCGGAGCAAGCAGAAGGGCGCGCCAGGCGCAACAACATTCGTATAGTGGGTGTACCGGAAGGGATGGAAGGACCGAACCCCACAGAATACGTCGAAACCACGCTCTTGCAGGAGATAACTGGCAGGGAGCTGACCCAGGGGTTCGCGGTAGAAAGGGCACATAGGGCCTTGACCAGGAGTCTGACCCCGGGGGCCCCCCTGCGGCCGCTGATCGCGAAGATCTTGAATTATCATGACCGCGAGAAGATTCTTGAATTTTTCCGGAAAGGAGGAACGATAGAAAGGGGGTCCGCGAAAATAACGGCATACCCGGACTATACGCTCCTAGTGCAGCAGAGTCGAATGAACTTCGGAGCGGTGAAAAGGAGGCTCAGAGAAGCAGGCCATCGCTACATGTTGCTCTAACCCGCCAGGTTGAAGGTGTTTTACAAGAACAAATCCCTTTTCTTCGAGACGCCTACTGAGGCGATGGATTGGCTGGATATGCAGGGCCGACCTCAAGAACTGGATGCCCAGATGGAAGCGGCCGGAGATAAGTAGCACGTCACAAGGGCACCCTGGGTGCCATAGTTATGACACTGGGACTGGAATATAGAATGATATTGTGCTTGTGGGGAGGAAGCCATGGTATCTGCCGGCGGGTCCCTTTGGACGCGCCTCTCCTAACATAGATGACTGAGGGCTCCTGGGAAGCGCCCTCTGACCCCAATAGTAGTTCATTTAGTTAGGTCACCGTTAGATTGGTGATGCCCTACGGGGTCCTTGTTCTCGGATACGGGACAGGTCCAGACGTGGGTAGGCCTGAGATCCAGGGATGGAGCTGGGCAACTGTTGGGGGTTGGCAGGGAGGGAGTTGTGTGCTGTGGTGTGGATTTGGGGGATGGGGAAGGGGGGTTTTGTTTGTAACTTGTAGGGAGAGAGCCGGAAAACAAATTAGTAATGGGAGCATCGGGAGAAAGGTTGGGATGGGAATAGCCCGAACAGATGGCGTCGGGTAATCTCAAAGTTGTGACCTGGAATGTACGGGGCCTCAAAAGCTAGCTGAAACAAAATAAAGTGATGCTGTATTTAAAGAGAATGCGCATAGATATAGCCCTGCTGCAGGAGACCCACCTTACTAGGGAGAAGCAGGAGGTGGTTAAGAAGAAATGGAAGGGCACTGTGGTAGGGGCTGCGTATTCGGCGTATGCTAGAGGGGTCATCACCTGGGTGGCGCCGCATGTTCCGTTCCGGGTGCTTGGCTCCACGGTAGACCCGGAGGGAGGATGGTGGCGGTAACGGGCCTCTTGGAAAACAGGGAAATGCACATTGTAAACTTGTATGCCCCTAATAACGATACAGCAGCTTACTTTAGGACTCTTTACAGTAAACTTGGGCCCCTGGCAGGGAGTACGGTAGTGTGGGGGGCGGGGGGGGACTTTAATTGCACTCTGAATCCCAGGATGGATAGATCAATGGACAGGGCAGGAAAAACGGCACCGGCGGCCAGAGCGCTGGGAACATCACTGAAAGACCTAAGCCTAGAGGATGTGTGGAGGAGGTTGCACCCAGAGGATAGGCAATATTCACACTACGCAGCGCCACATGATTTGCACACCAGGCTAGATTATATATTTGTAACGGCCGAGATTGTGGGAGACATAGTGGGAGCGGAATATAAAGCCAGAGTATTATCTGACCATTCGCCCTTGGTAGTGGAGTGGAGACACCGCGGATCCCAACATGGATGCTCAGGACCGAGGCGCTGCAGGACGAGGGGTTCCGGGAGGGCTTACGGGATGCCTTCGAAGAATATTTTGATATAAACACGGGAAGTGTACGTTCTGTGGGCACTCTGTGGGAAGCGTTCAAAGTGGTGGTGCGCGGGGTGGCCATTTCCAAGGCTAAAGGGCTCCAGGGGGGTATAGAAAGGGAACTCCAAGTAGCGGAAAGGGAGCTGGAGGAGCTCACGCATTGTGAAAACACCGCCCACGACAACAGAACTAAGATAAAAGAGTTACAGGTGACCTGCAGTGAACTCTGGGATAGGCTGTGCAGACTTAATTACAGGAAATATACGGAGAGGATACATGCAGGAGGCGACAAGCCGGGCAGATTGCTAGCCTGGCTGTATAAGAGTGAGACCCCCCGCTCGGTGATCAGTGAGGTCAAGGATGAGGGAGGTTGCATGTGCAACACCCAAGAGGAGGTAAACAAGCAGTTCCTTAAGTTTTATAGACACCTGTACGAGGACACAGGGGAGGATATGTGTCAAGTCATACTTGACACATTGGAGGACATAGAGTTGCCCACCCTGGATGACCTAGAACACGCAGAATTAGACGCACCTGTCACCTCAGATGAGCTGGAGGTGGTGATCCAGAATCTGCCCACATGCAAGGCACCTGGTTCAGACGGATTGCCTGGTGAGTTCTACAAAACATATAAGCAGGAGCGGATCCAGCCACTGCTTGCCACTTTCAACGAGGCCTATGAGCAGGGGGAACTCCCGTTGTCCCTCCGCGAGGCCGTGATCATCCCACTCTTGAAACCAGGTAAGCCGGCCGAGGAGTGCGGGTCTTATAGACCGTTGTCCATGCTCAACTAGGACAGCAAAATACTTACTGCGGTGCTGGCCAATAGGTTGAAGAGGGTGATTGGGAAGCTGATACACCCAGACCAGACGGGTTACGTCCCGGGCAGAAACATTACAGATAACCACAGGAGGCTACACCATATTATTGACCAAACTAAGGGGGATTCGGGCGAGCTAGCCATAGTGTCGCTAGATGCGGTTAAAGCTTTTGATTCGGTAAGATGGCCCTGGTTGAAAGAGGTCCTGAAGGGATATGGAATGGGACCTGGATACCTCAGGTGGGTCCAACTGCTCTACAGCGCCCCGATGGCGAGAGTCAAAACGGGGTCCACAATCTCAGACACCTGGCAACTTAGTAGAGGGACCAGACAGGGGTGCCCCTGGTCGCCCATGCTATATATACCAGCATTAGAGCCGTTGGCAATATGCCTGCGTCATCAATACGGGGAGGTGGGCATAAGTACGGTTAGCAGTAGCCACCTGATATCACTATATGCGATGACATACTTCTTTACTTGCGTTATCCAGAAGAAAATCTGCAGTATGTGTTAGAGGTAATGGAACGATACGCTGCCCTTTCTGGCATATCGGTGAATCCCAGAAAGTCCAGTCTGTTTCCTCTGGGCAGATACAGGAGTGTCCCGTCGCAGAGTTTGCCTATCCTACTGATTCCATGTCAGACGGAGACATTCAGGTATCTGGGATTAAATATCTACCACAAAATAGAGGCAGAACACAAACATAATACGGGAAGAGCGTTAGAGGGGATTAAGAATAGCATGGTGTTTTGGGCCAGATTGCCCCTGACCATGATGGGGAGAGCGGCCTTGCTTAAGATGGTGGTCTTGCCTAGACTTTTGCACTTTTTTGTGAATGTCCCATTTTTGATACCGAGAAGCCTATTCGTAAAACTACATAGCATGTGCAGGGGTTTATTATGGGGAAACTCCAGGAACAGGGTGGCCCTGTGGAAGCTTCAGAACCCGTATGACAAGAGGGACATAGGCCTGCCAAATTTTGAGCTCTACTACCTGGCGGGGCAGCTGCTGTATGTGGCTAGGTGGCTTTCAGCAGAAGACTCGGCAGAGGTGTGGCTTCTGCATGGAGATTCAGCCCCATACTTCATGCAGGAGGTGGTGTGGTTGCGTAGGGATAAAATGGTGGGCAGGGGCGGCTGCTGAGGCTGGGCTGGGAGATCTGGCAAAGGACTTGGAGGATGATGGGGGATCAGGAGCCGTACTCCCGGCAGGCCCCGCTGGTGGCTCTGTGCGGGAACGACTCTCAGCTATTCGAATCGGTCTGAAGATACTGGGAGCAGGTAGGCCTGGCCACCCTCGGAGACATATGGCAGGATGGCGAGGCATTGGACTTCCAGAGGTTGCAGGAAGAGACAGGGGTGCATGGAGGCCAATATATAACTTACGCTAGGCTTGTTAAAAAGACTAGAGAAAGATGGCCTGAGACAGTGCTAGCGGAGGATCCTGAGGCCTCCCTGGAAACCATGTATGATGTGTCGGAGGGCGGGCACGAAATCTCGAGGATATATGAACTCCTACGGGTGAGGGCGGGGAAGGAGTTGCTCCAACTAAGACAGGATTGGGAAGAGGAGGTGGGAGGACCTATGACGGATGGGCAATGGGAGTGGGCACAGAGATACCATAAAAAGGTGTCTCGGAATGCTAGATTCCAACAACTTCAACTGTACGTTACCCACAGGGCTTACCTGACCCCTGGGAAGATTGCAAAGTTTGGGGGTCTAGCCACGCAGCAATGCCCCAGGTGTGGGGAGGTGGATGCAGGGCTGCTACACATGTTTTGGGCTTGCCCGGAAGTGCTCAAGTTTTGGTATGAGGTCAAAACGAAGCTGGCTGGTGGGGGAGTGGTGCTGGATGTGGAATCAGCTTGGTCATGCATGCTAGGGCTTTTTCCTAGACCCAGGCACTCCAAGCACATAAGCAGGATGAAGGACTTGGCTTATGTTTTAGCCAAGCGCAGGATCGCAATGGGCTGGAAGGCGGCCCATAGACCTAGGGTCGAGCTATGGGGGGCGGACCTCTTGAAATGGGCGAAAGCTGAATCTATTGGCTGGTTCGAGGCGGTTACCAGGGGGGGCGAGGAGGAAGTAGGGCCCTGCTGGCCTGGCGGCAATTGGTGACCTCTATGGTTAATCCCTGCCAGGGTAACAATGAAACGTTTAAGTACTGTACTACCCGATAACGCTCCAGTAGAAGACATGTGAGATTTGGCTCTAGTTTAGAGGGGGGGGGTTGGGGAGTTTTAATGGAAACGAGATGGTACAATGATGCTTTTTGCATATTGAAACAGTTGAAATGTGTGTTTTGTTTGGTTTTGAAAATTTAATAAAAAATTTAAAAAAAAAATGCTTGTCCCGAAACTCAAAGGATGATGGAGCTTCTGTACTGAAGGTGTTTGATGCCCACCCCAGCCCTACAGATTGGTATTGCCACACAAACTGTCAGAAACCACTGCAACCTTCCCATGTGCATGAAAGGCGTGTGAAGGCATCATGAAGTAAGACACAGACAAAAGATTCAATGTTCAAATAAAACACTTTTATTTACTTAAATGTCAGGGATGGATGGTGTAAGGCCTAACTTGCCCTATGCTAAGTTGGGATTTCCCTACCTAAAGAAACTAAGAATAGTCTGAGTCAGTAAGTTCAACTTAAAAGTCTATCTGTGTCTAAAACCTGTACTTGCCCTCAGAAGTAAAGCTAAACAATGTGTAAGGATGTCAGCAATAAAAGAAATAGTGTTCCAAATTAAGTTCTGAGCTTCTTCCAGATCTTTGTTTATTTACCAAGTTTAAAACAGTTCAAAAAGGCCTTGGGGTTCCCTTCGCTAAAACAACAACACAGTTTCAAAAAGTTCTCAGGGTTTCCTTCCCCAAGACGTCATCTCTTCCAGCTTGTAAGCTTACAATCAGTTCAAGTCTTAGTTTTCAAAACCAGTTCCAGGTCAACTTCATAATCCTTCAGGCTACTCAATAGTTGTCTCTCTCGTTGAAAATGTTTTGCTTCATTTTGCAAAGGCCATTGCGTAACAAAGCATCCCAAAGTTTCCTGCAGTTCTCCATTGTTCTCTCCCTATGTTCTCATTATGCGCTAATACCGCTAGTAATGTCCGAGCTTGCATACCGTCTATGCCGAAATGCAACCTTTTGGGTCTGTGCTTTAGGCACATATTGTGGAACACCTCCAAATCTCCAGTGTGACAGAATTCTGTGAGTCCCTTTAGGTCTCTTGAAAGAGTTTTATCAAATACGATCTTCTCATGAGCTTTGTGTGGAAGTGAATATGGAACCAACCACTTCTTCTTGCATTGCTGCTCCTCCTATAAAGGTCCATGTGCACATTGGTGAAAATATTGGTTTTCTGTCCATGAGTGAACGTTTGAACAGTGGTGCATTAATGAGTGCCATTTTTCAAGTAGAATTTCCACAGACCCATCACAAGTTTTCGAGCTCCACCAAAGATGGTTACTGAAAGACTGAGACCACTGTAAAATATTTTCCGAACCCTTCTTTTTGCCAGCAGCTGTAATTCTTTTATTGACTGATTTGGCAACATGCCATACATCAAATTGATGAATGTTTGGAAACTGCTCTTGCATGGCCTTGGCTATTGAAACATGTCTGTCAGTGGCTATGAGGTCTATTTGCATTCCCCTCGATTAAAGATGTTCCAGGGATTTTCTGAAACCATGTTTCTGCATGGCCACAGAGGATTTACATTGGGACACCTGCACAATCTCCGAACTAACAATTTTTTTGTTTCCATGTCTTGAAAGTGGTATGTGCAGTACTTTGTGGAAAATCCGGGGCTGTCACACTGTCCGTCGCCAGCAAGCCTGAACCGTTTGGCTGAAAATGTGCTTTCAATTGACATTTGTTCAATTTTCCAGGTTTGACTAATAGCGGGGAATAAGAATTCTCTTTGATATTTGTAGTACTGCGTTTTAGCAAGGAACTGAACTGCAAATTGACAGAAACTGGACAACTTACTAAAAGTCGAGCCACTAAAAAGTAAAGCTGCTGAACACAGTAGATTTCCAGCTGGCACTTTCCCCAGCATCGGTTGAGCGGACCATGAAAATGTATCATGGAGGTGGACATAGCTGGCTTGGATTTTCAGGTTAGTGCTTCGTAATACACAAGACACATGCACCAATGGCTGCCCGGATATTTTCCCTCTCAATGTATGGACACATTTTAGCATCAGTATAATCTCTACCAGGCAGCTGTCGAATACAATGTATTTCTGCCCCTTTATTAGCCAATCGTCCTGCATGATTGTGGTTTGTGACTATGCAAAAGAAAATGGGCTAGCCCTGAACCCAAATAAATCGAAAATAATGTTTTTTAGACAGAAAAACAAAAAGATTGTCTACCAAGGTTGGTCAATGGGAGGTCAACAGATCCCAAGGGTGGAAGATCTGACATATGTAGGCTACAAAATCTATGCCTCACCAGCGATAGGCAAAGTAGAAAATGACATCTTAATGAAAGTGAAACAGTTATCTGTGCAGAAGAAGAACATACTAATGAGGTTTGGCAGATTCGCACTTATTCCATTAATAAAATTCTACCAGGCCAAGGCAATTCCAGTCATATTGTACGGGGTGGAAGTAAAACCGCAACTATAAAATGCAATGTGGGAAAGATCGGATGGACTTCTGTGAAAAAGAATTCTTGGCTACCAATGTGCCTCTCAATGTTCAACATCAGATTTGTACTGGGTTTAAGATCTTTGAATGGCAAATGGTCTGCAAATTAGCCTCACTCTATCGCCTTATAATAACAGCACAAGAAGGAACACTCTATGAAGACATAAAGGTCCATATGGACAACAACTAATCAAAAATGCTGACAAACCTGCATGCACAAGTGAAAGTTTGCCTAGCCAGGGCAGGCATTGAGATCCAAACATTAATAGACAATCCGGTGAAAGCTAAAAAAAAGATGGAATGAGATGGACTGGATCAAAATGATTGAGGAAGTACAGATGTCACCCAATCCAAATCCATACCAGAAAGCAAACAAGAAATTAGGTTATTTGAATAAATATCTGGTTAAATTTCCGGATTGGAGAATTAGAAAGAAATTCCTTAGATTGCGGTTGAACGCAATACATAGAGGGGGGGTGCTTGCAAAAAGAGGACTTAGAGATTCGGTAATCCATTTGTGCCAGCTATGCAAGAATGAAAAAACACTAACTACTAGACATCTATTAATGGATTGTGAAGTCACCTGGCAAGCAAGATCAGCCCTCTTTGGAAAATTTGGTTTTGAATCAACACACTACATCCCAGAAATGTTTTGGGAGAGACTGATTGCCGGACACTCACAGGCAATAGACGATAGCAGTAATTCAGATGCTTGAAAGATGTAGTATAGTGCTCTGAATGGCCCGGTGGATCACTGTTTAAAAGGATAAGCACATAATGTAAATTGTGGAAATCCTTTTAAAGATATTTTAGGCGAGGAGGGGAAAAGAAGCTGAATTTGGCTTATGGACATGATTTATTGAATACCGGCTTCAATGAGTAATTGGAAAATGGTATGTTAGGTAATGTGTTCATCTTTTTTTTTCTTTCCCTGTCTTGCTGTTTCTCTTCGCTTATGTTTTATGTATCATTGAGATTTCCTCGACGAGTTTTTATGTTTTTTATGTTTTCATGTGTTGTCTTTTTATGATTGTAAAAGGTTATGTTAATCAAATAGAATAACAAAAATAATAATTATTATACTAAAGACTCAACTGTGGTGGACAAATCAGCCAAACTAGACAAACTGTAGTCGAGATCTTTGGCAAGTTCCTCAGTCAATTGCGTAGAAGCTTCAGTCCCTGTTAGGTCAGCTTGTGTTATTTGCACACGAATTGGAGAAACCATTAACGTCGATTGTTTATTGGGTGGACCATTTTTTGCGGGTGTAGATTGTGTCAAGTGGTCTGCGAGGAATTCCAAAGCATCTTCATTATATTCAGTTTCATCTTGTAGAGTTCTCACATTGTAGCAATGGCCAAGAACACTTTGCTGGCTTCGCCGGTCACATTGCATACAGTTTCAGGCCATTTGGGCATAAGCATCACAAGTCTGATTATTGAATGGACCACGCTGCGCCTCAAATAGTAGTTGCTCCATGGTGAAATCGGTTTGGCAAGCAACATCTTTGGTTTCATTTGTGGTCTGTGTCTTTATACTTCTTTTCCTTCTGGGCCTCTACGAGATGGGTTGTAAAAACATGTTCAATGTATCGCACACATACAGTGGATAGCACTTTAAATACAAAAACATATTATGAAGAAAACACCAGCCAAAAACACTTCTAGAAAACAAAATTGTTTGCTAGTTACCCTTGTTTTCTTTATTTTCTGTGAAACTGTGGTCTTCTCTGTAACGACCGCACCAGCAGGCTGATGCACTACCTCTGATCCATGTGCGTCCTCTTCTAATTCCACACCATGTGCACATTCCTTGAATAGAATATTCATTAAAAAAACAAAAGTCAATTGTACTGGAAATTAAAATCTTTCATCGCACACATCGTTTACACACATAACCTTGCAAACAGTGCACGTCATTTAGTCAAAATATACATTAGAGATCACTGTGCAAAACATACTGATTGCAATGTTGCCCTCAAACATTTTGCAATGTATTCTGCATTAGGGAGGAAGTGTAACGTTAACTGAAATGAGAAAAGTTTGAAACACTGCACGTTTATATGCATGTCACTGTCTAATAGTATCCTATGTAGGATTTCATTTCTTTCATTCAATGTAACTGTTAGTACGCATACCTCATACGCTGGAGCAGCTGCAAAGGACGATGTAATTGTAGTCGAAGTACCAGCATCCCCCTGTAACACAGTACTTGTTTTAGTATGGATGAAAACAACTAAATGGAACAGAGAAAATGGGATGCAGACAATGGTACATACAAAGAGAAACCCATAAATGACACCTAGTGTAAACAACCAACAGGATACATAAATGTTTTCATATTGGAAATTCCAAGCATAATACATTCTCGTAAAGGAAAAGTGAAATCAAATTACCTGATAAGCACTTGAAGTTGTAGTTGACTCATGAAAATAAATGGATGCAAAATCTTGCTCCTTCATTTTCAGTTCATTGTCATGAAGTGGTAAAAGGGAAAATTTGATTTGCATTAGATATGTAGGTAAAATGCAACTGTTGAGGATATAAACTTCTTCAAGTCTGTAGGGCTCACCATTGGTATACTGGACGTGTCGGTGGTTTCGTCACTTTCGAGGGTCTGTGCTTCCGTCAGTATGTTTTCCTAAAAAAATTGACATGTCAAGCAACCGATTACAAAAACATTATGCTTCTTGTGAAGGGCGCTATGGCATTGTTTTCCATGGTCATAATTACTTCATTTGAGGCTCCACAAACCAGGGACAGATGTGTAGTCAAATGTGGAATAGTTCAAATGTAATACATTCTGGTAAATATGCAAACTTTAGCAAGACACATTTACACCGAAAGCACCAATCCGTTCATGGAGTTACCTGTTCAGTAACCCACCGCCTACAGCTAATTCATCATCCGGGACTCACCAGAGGAAGCTTGTGCATCAATAGAGTTGTAATTGCATTTGGAAGCAATTTACGAAACATTCTGGGTCGACCCTTTTTTGTGTTCGTTGATTGGTCGTACATATCCTGGCTAAAGTGCAGGCTGCAGATGCGGAATCGATTGGCCCTCAAGTCTCCGAAGACAGCCTGGGCTCTGCTTTCAATCTCGTCCACCGCAAAACCACAATGTCGAACCCATCTTCTTATTAAATGAATATCCTTCGGGAATGTATGCAGGATTGTGCCCTGACTTTTTACATGGCTCCTAGAACTGCAACCCAAATCCATACAAGCAGGCATTCTTGAAAAATCAATACGATCTGTATAAATAAAGTATAAACAATTACAAAATAATTGTACTGAATGCATGCGATTGATGGAATGATATCACAGTTTCTATTCCACGTTTGTTTTGTTCAAAGATGCAAAACCTGTGTAGCGTAGTCGAATACTACATACATACAGAATTGACATATATACATACAGAATTGATTGATATGACGCTAATCTCACGTGTTACTCGTCCGTTGAATGTACTTTCATGCATCAAAAGGAAACATGCTTATAGACATGGTCCGAGAAAGATACAATTCTATTACAATTGACAATGATAAAATGTAGTATACATCGAGATCAGAACACTTGAAACATTAGAGAATGGTAAAGTCATTGAGATGAATGAACATTACACTACTGGGTACATTCGTTTGAGGCAGATAGACATTTTGAGATCAGAAAGAGATGAATATAGTGAAGTTAAAAGGTGGCCTGCCCTTACCTTGACTAACAAATAATTAGATTCAGCAAGCAGGGGAGGTAATAGCAGGAGAACAGGTAGCACGATCAAGAGTTGACTTCCAGTGCACAGAGATGTTCTGTGGATAAATGTCAAGGGGTTTATAAAGGATTAGAAAAGTGGGTTTGTATGTGAATGTATGACATGTTTCTGGCGTGGTTTGCTTCAGGGGAGCCTGGAGACACAGGGTCTGGGGAGGCTGTGTGTACAATGGCCCCTGTGCGGAAGATGCCTTTGAAGTGTACATGGTGTTTGGCACCATGACCGTTCCCACCCTGCCAGCCCCCTTTGGGAGCGCACGGCCACAGATGCAAACTGCCATTGATAGTGGATGGAGGGATGGATGGGCAAGAGGCGTGAAGACAAGGCCCGGAACACTGCTGAAGGGAGAGACACACTTATGTGGATTGCAAGGGCAGGGTCTGCTTCCGGGGAGCCTGGATACACGGGGTCAGGGGAGGCTGTGTGTACAATGGCCCCTGTGCAGAAGATACCTTTGACGTGTACATGGTGTTGGGCACCTTGGCTGTTCCCACCCTGCCTGCCCCCTTTGAAAGCGCACGGCCACAGATGCGAACTGCCATTGATAGTGGATGGGGGGACGGATGGGCAAGAGGCGTGCAGACAAAACCCGGAACAATGCTGAAGGGAGCGACACACTTATGTGAATTGTAAGGGCGGGGTCTGCTTCGGGGGAGCCTGGACACAGGTGGTCTGGTGAGGCTGTGTGTACAATTGCCCCTATGTTGAAGATACCGTTCACGTGTACATGGTGTTTGACCCCTTTGGGAGCGCATGGCCACAGGTGCGAACTTGCCATTGATAGTGGATGGGAGATGGATGGGCAAGAGGCGTGCAGACAAGGCCTAGAACACTGCTGAAGGGAGAGACACACTTATGTGGATTGCAGGGCAGGTGTCTGCAGGAGGGGAGGCTGGAGACACAGGGGGCCTCATTACGACCCTGGCGGTAAGGGGTTTACGCCAGCGTTAGCTGCGCCGACCCCTTACCGCCAATTACGAGGTCCCTTAGCGCCATGGCGCTTTTAACACCTGCTTTTAGCAGGTGTTAAAATCCATGGCGCTAAGGGACCATGGAGTTAATTACGCCACCGTAATTTACGGTGGCGTAATTAACGCCTTCCCCACTCCCATTATGCCCTATGGGGCAAAAATGGGAATGGGGAAGGGTAAATGGGGATTGGGGACTTACCGCCCCCGCCAACCTCGGAATGGGGCGGTAAGTCCGCCAACCACCATGGCGTAAACGTAGTTTACGCCATGGTGGTAAAGTCACGGCCCAGGCGGTAACTTACCGCCTGGGTCGTAATGAGGCCCAGGGTCTGGGGAGGCTGTGTATACAATGGCCCCTGTGCAGAAGATACCTTTGAAGTGTGCGTGGTGTTTGGCACCTTGGCCGTTCCCACCCTGACAGCCCCCTTGGGAGCGCAGGGCCACAGGGGCGAACTGCCATTGATAGTGCAGGGGGGATGGATGAGCAAAAGGCATGCAGACAAGGTCCGGAACACTGATGAAGGAAGAGACAAACTTATGTGGATTGCAGGGGCGCGGTCTGCTTCAGGGGAGCCTGGAGACACTGGGTTTGGCACCTTGGCCATTTATAATGGAGGGGGGAGTGGATTGTTGCAGAGGAGGTGAGCGTAAAAGGGCACCAACCATTGTTGCATGTCACACATAGACAAGTGAGCGTGTCCCCGATTCACTGAAAAATTGAAACAACTAATCGTAAAAGATCATTTGAATTTTATTTTGTTGCTGATGTTGATGGCACAAATGTACTAAACATTGTATACTTCTGGTTGCAGCACAGTGTGGGGAAATCCTCTGTACTATCCACTGTCACTGGGGAATTGGGCGCAAATGGTTCCAACGACACAGGCGGGTATTACTCGTCGAACATGGTATCAAAGCCTCCCATGAAACCACCATGTAAACAAACAATAGGCCACCAGCCTGTACCACCTGTGGAAGAGAAACATACATACTGTATTTAAATGAACCTGATAAGTGTGCAAACCTTAGTTGAAAATGCATCCTGTATCCTATGGCATAGTTGCCCATACAAATGTTACTGCACGGATAAATCAACTTTGTCTTTAAAGTGTAGACACATTACAAAAGTGAACACCCATGCATTCCATAACGTTTGGGGCACAGAGAAATATTGTTTCTTAGTTGAAATTGAAAGACACATAAGATAACCACTATGATTTCCCGAATGCGCGAAAGATGTTTTGAATTGCCAGACTACATTCATTTGGCAGTGATAGATGAAAGTTAGGACAATATAGGAGATAAACAAGAAATGTTAGTGGCCTCAGTGCTTAAAGTGACATCAAATCTAGAGTACACTTACTCGTTACTTGGATTGCGAGGGCGAACTGTTGCGCGAAGTTTGTGCATAAGCACCATCATAATCCTCAACACTGACCTTGTGAGGCAGGCTGCTCTGAAGTCATGCAGTTCGGTAACTCATAGCGGCAGTGTCTATTCTTCCGATATGTAGGACAAGCATCCAGAATTTTGTCTGCAGCAGCAGCAGTTCTCCTCCTCGGTTGGCATGACCTCGCACCGATTGCAGGTACACCAGGTGAAAACGTCTTCCATGCGACTAGGCTCTGGCTCAGGATCCAGTGATTCGTCTTCCCAACTGTCGTCCGATGCCCCATCATTTCTGCATCCTTCTCTATCAACTAATTCTTCCTCGGAATACTTCGGCTCGTACTGGTAGGGCTGTATTTTTGCCATTATACCACAAAATTTCAATCGATAGTAATGCTAGAACAAGTATCTGTTTGCATGGGCTCCGAGCAACGAAGATAGCTGAACAGAGCAGAAACGAGTCACAGGCTATACAAAAAAAAGCAGTGAAACGATTGAAAACGTGTCCCAAGGACACTGAATAAATTAAAAAAGAATCAAAACAAGGTTTACAGAGAAAATGTTTTATTAGGGTTAGTTAGTTAGTGTTACTAGAGTAAAAGACTGCTTTCTTCATAAAATATAAAAATATATGTATGATATGATATGGCATTTATAACGTGCCTTCAAGGCTCGACGAGGCAAGGGAGGGGGAACAGAAGGAAGACAGAGACAGCGATCCTACTAGGCCAGATAACATTGAGATCGCGCAAGTCCAGGGGAGGGGGGAAGGGAAAAAGTGCAGGGGAGAGGGCAGTGCAGTACATAGGACAACAGTAAAATCAATAAACAAAGACAATGGGGGTCATTATGACCCTGTCGGTAGACGTGCCAGTAAATACTCTGATGATCTGATCTCTTCAGACGTTCCCCTGGCATCCAGAGTGTGCCCTGCAGAGTGAGTCGGGCCAGAGGGGAGAATAGAGAGTGAGAGAGAGTCACCAATGTCAAGAAAGAGTCCAGAGGAAGGACAGGAAGCATCTAGGTGGATGTTAAAGTCTCCAAGAAGGAAGAGTTGAGTAGTTGAGATCAGGAGGGTAGAGGAGAGGTCCGAAAACTCAGCGAGGAATGAGAATATCTGACCAGGTGATCGATAGATGGTAGCCACAGTAAGGGAATGGCCAGGAGAGACAGAGAGAGCGTGCAGACGAGGCATTCAAAAGAGGAGTAGGCCTGCGTAGGAATGACAGAGGCAGGAATCCACTCTGGGAAGATCAGAGGGCCCCCTCTGGAACGGTTGGATCTGGGCACGGAGAGGATCTTGTAGCCATCAGGGAGGAGAGTGTTAAAGCTTGTGACAGAACTGGCCGTCACACCATGTCTTGGTGAGACCGAGAACATCAAGTTCAAGTTCTTCCAGGAGATGGCAGATGTCAGAGGAGTGTTTGACAGCTGAGCGAGAGTTTAGAGCGGCAATATGGAGAAGGTTGCCGCTGGGAGGGGTAGGGGAGAACTCTAGGGAAGGACACAGGCAGGGTGCAAGCAGACGAGACAGAGGCGAGACAAGTTGACAATTGGACAAGACGACAGGCGCTTAGTGGTTGAAAGGTTCGGTAGATGAGTGCTTTGCTAGGAGGCAAAACCACAGAACAGCACTACTTTCACAATGCAATTTTAAATACTGGAGAAAGCACCCTTATGTTTGAGAGTCCTGAATAGTGGAGAAAAAAAAGGCCTAGGTTTCACAGAGCAATTTTAAATACTTTCACAATGCAATTTTAAATACTGGAGTCTGCTATGTGGACAGGTTATCAGGGTAGAGTGAGGTTCTATACCTAACCCGGGCCACTCCTACCTTCCTTAGTCGCTGCTGGTTGACAGCTTGCCACTGGCTTCCCCTGCTGACACCTGCAGACGCAGCCAGGAGCTGCCTAAGAAGGATCCACCCTTTGCCACAGGGGCTGTACGGGCAGAGGGCTGCCCAGGGAGGGTCAGTAATATTCATCAACTAGCCAATCAGGGCCACAATGGGCAGGCTGGGAGGTGGGAGGGAGTAGTAACAGGGAAGGAGATGGCCTGGGAGGGAGCAGGAAGGTAGGGGTGCAGACGGGGCTATGGCCACAGCAAGCAGGCTGAAAATTAAGTAACAAAGGCCCAGAGGATCTTACAAGCACTTCCACTCACCAGTTTCAAGGATTAGAAAATAAGCAGGCCCGGGGCACAGCGGGTCAGGAGACCTGGCAGAGCACGAACAGCTGACCAATCGGGGAGGGATGGGTGGGCTGGGAGGTGGGAGGGAGAAGGAACAGGGAAGGAGATTGCGTGGGAGGGAGTGGGAAGGCAGGGCTGCGAACGGGGCTACGGCCTCAGCAAGGGGGCTGATAAATTAAGTAACAAAGGCCCAGAGGGTCATAGTGGCACTTGCACTCACTAGCTTCAAGGATGAGAAAGAAGCAAGCCCGGAGCATTGCGGGTCAGGATACCTGGCAGAGCATGAACAGCTGACCAATCAGGGAGAGATGGGCAGGCTGGGAAGTGGGAGGGAGAAGGAAAAGGGAACGAGATGGTGAGGGAGGGAGCAGGAAGGCAGGGGTGCAAACAGCGCTATGGCCTCGGCAAAGGCGCCGAAAAATTAAGTAACAAAGGCCCAGAGGCACTTCCACTCACCAGCTTCAAGGATTAGAACACTTACATGTGAACACTTTTAAGTGAACAGCAAAGAAAAAAGAATACTACGTTTGTTTTAAAGGTTATTGCTACGAAACTTGAAGGCACAATCTTTCCTCCTGGATGGTAGAGGAGGAGAAAAAAGGTATATTAGGAAATGGCAAGTTTAAGAATTATTTATTCGGAGTGAAAGGAAGTTTAAAACACGTACCTGTTATTCTTTTCCTTATCTGCAGACTGAGAAGCTGAATCTGGTCTTAGTTATTTTATCCACTTCCCCTTTCCCTTTCATGGTGACAGGTTTTCAGCTGGATTAGACAAAGCTGGCAGCAGATCATCTTGGTAGGGTCTGTGGTGTTCAGCAACGGCTTCTGCGGAAGAATCATCGGCTGGACAGACAGAGGACATGACACAGGCATCAGACTAGTCGATTGTGACCAGAACCCAGGGACCAGACGAGATCCAATTCAAGACCAGGATCAGAGCCAAGAGATCAGATACCAGATCTGACCCAATAGACCTGATCTAGGAGCCCTGTCCCCAATGACCTTATCTCAGAGATCCCACCCAGAATACTAGACCTCAGACAGATAGGCAGGCAGACAGATAGATGGACCAACAGTACAAATGTATATACGTAGAATAAACTCAAAATGTAATTGAGCAAAATACATGCACTGTGTGAGCATAGAAAATATGCTCAGAATCTGCATACACAAACAATAGTCAGTACCGACAACACAGTACACTTTGAATATGTACATGCACAAAGTATATACTCTAAATGAATATGTATAGCACCCTCAGACATACACGTGCATCCCCAACACACCACACACTCACACAATACTGGGAAATACACAAAAATAATGAAATAATGATCAATGAGCAACTTGCCCACAAACACACAAACCCTTCCAGGAATACAGAGACACAGGCAGATACACAGTCAAACACAAAAGTAAAATAAGGAAATCAGTGGAAAAAACAAGTTTTCAAAAGAGTTAAGTTTGCTCGTAATAAAATGGTGAACTCACAATGCACCAATACCTTCCAGCACCCTCTTTGAATATTAGGGGCCTAATTCTTAAAACAAGCATATCTCCTCACCTGTGCCAAAAAAAGGTTGTGCCCTATTCTCAGGGCATCTGAATGTGTGCATCATATGTGTGCAGACTCAGATGCCCTTTCCCACTCCTTTTGCACATTTGCGCAAATAAGGGGGTGTTACTGCACATTTCAATGCACATTCCAAATTCACAAATGGGATGCGATTTGAATTGTGTGGAAATTAGCTGCATTGCCTTTCTGCTCTTGGGAACAGGTACAGGGGGTGCACAAATCATGACAGGGTAATTTCCTACCCTATCATGCATGTTTCTTGCTGCAGTATAGGCCATTGCTGCCACACTTGCCTTTCTATCCTACAAACAGGTTACACATTATTTGTTTTGTTTTAATTTCACAGTGGCAGGCCCGTGAAGGGCAAGTCATTCTGAACTACGCTCCCAGCCCCCACATGGGTAATGGGAACCAGTCATACTTTAGTGATGGAGTGTGCTGCCAGCACTAATGTATGTCAGGGAGCTAACCAGCGCATCATTTTGCGCCACTGCACAGTCCCCAAGAATGTGCAGGTCACCTTTGAGAATAAGGTGGCCTGTGCCTTTTCTAAAGGTAGCACAAATAAAACAAGCCCCTTCTCTACGCTCTTTTCATTTGCATTCTGTTTTGAGAATCGACTCTGAGATATCACACATCAATGCTAGTTAAAGTGTATATTGGCAAGTTTGGTGATGTGTGAGTGAGTTAAGATTACATTTCTATTTTGGACTTTGCATCAGGGAAATACTTAATTTGGACTGATTGCTTGTACTTTAACTTTGCCATTTCCAACGTAAGTAGATTTGCAGACTTCACCTTTATATAGCACTACCAGTAATTATTTTTAAAACAATATTTCCATTGTCTCTGCGTGTCTGCATCCATGTGTTTCTGTGTGTTCCTCAAACATACAAATCTTATACGTTTAGGCTGATAACTATCAACGAAATCAAAAACAAGTCTTGGTCAGCTTTCAGAATTGCACAGGTTTAATTTTACCTCAAGTCTTGCAAGGGACGGTCACCATCCAGGTGTGGACTGGGAACAAAAGAGGGCCCTGGAAATAATGTTCAAAGTGGCCCCATATTACACATTTTCATCAAGCCCAACCCTTCTCCTGTGGGAAACTGTGGAAATACCACACAAAAGAGGACCAGGGAGCAGAGACCTACTGGGAAATCTCTAGAGTTCCCTATAGGCCAGTCCACCCCTGTCAGCATCCCAGCCCGAGACCTAAATAAACCTGCAGCATACTCAACATCGGCTTCCCTTGTACCCTCAATGATGCTTCACCCCATCTCTGTGGCACTAAACGTAGGGCTTCCGTTATATTACTCCTGCCTCCTGATAACAAAGGAAAACCTTGTTCTCTGGTGACAGTGCGTCATCTCTTCTTTCTGCTTTTCACTCATCATGTGGCAAAGTCCTTCTGGGTTCGTCTCGATAGGCGTCTTGACATCCGGTCTCATCCTTCTCAGGCGAGGGGCATAGGTCCACCACCCTCTAACATCTTTTCTGTGTCTAACAGAGTCCCATTGTCCTCACTAGATAGAACCAGGCAATCCCAAACAGGGTGGCCCCGTGGCCTTCACGCAGTGCACTCAACCAGTCCCAGAATCATTTTGTCTCTGCACTTTTGTCTGGTGCATGCACAGTTAATTGTATGCCGTTCAACCACTCTGTAAGCACAATATCCTTGGGAAAACCTCAACAAAGTTCTCTTAAATGAAAGAAAAATAATAAACGGTGGGGCTATTGGCAAATAGGTAGGATGTAGTCATACGACAAGGGGAAGTTTACCTTGTGACCCCTCCCACCTATCTCATTCGCCATCCCCCAACCCCGAAAGTACCCATCATGAGTCCATCATATTCAATTATTATGAAAAGATGGGGGCTCTGCATTCACAAAACTTCAAGCCATGAAATACTAAATCCAATTAGGTTTTCATTGAGGTTCAAATTTGCAAATAACCGCCACTAAAATGGCATGTATTATCATGTTGCGACAACTGGACCAATAAGAATGTCAAGATAATGTGGTTTAATTCACTGGATTCATTTAGGGAGTATGTACAGTAGGTGAACTAAAAAGTAACTGAACTTCCTCAAAAGAAAAGTAACAAGAAAAGCAAAACAGTCAGGAAGGCCTTCCCTAGGTACAGGTCATGATTTTGGGCTCTGGCGTTGAAGTCCAAATCTCAGAGTTCCTGGGAGGTTGCACCACTTACCTCTTCACCAGAATTGTGGGCTCCTGGGGTTCTCAAGCCCTCTTCATTTTCAAGTCCCTAAAGTCCCAGTGAGATTGCATCACCTCCTTTTTCCTTGCTGTTCTGGGCTCATAGAGTCCCCAAATCCCCTTTTTTTATCCAATTCTAGATGCTTGCTTTCTGGGTTCCCATACTGTGGACTAATGTATTCGCCAAGGGTCATGAGCAGCTGAGCAGTTGGTTGTACCTGGCAGGGAGAGTTAGAGCCGGGTCCTTTGGGCATGGTGACAAACTCTAAACATCTACTCTTCCCACTCTCTATACTGACCATGCTCTCGCTAACCCTGTGTTGTTCCTCCGTCCCCCTGACTGTTCTAACTGACGATGGCCTAGTCTTCCGTAATCTTAGATCTTCTGTGCTACCGCCCCACTCCATCTGTATCATGGTCCCTTGCTGTTAGGCTGACTTCTGGATGCTGCTGGATTTCTGCTCTTCCCCATTCCTTATCCATGAATCCTATTTGCGCTGACTGATCCTCCCCTTCTCAACGTTTGTCTTCAGACTCTACCACCTTCTTGAAAGCTAAAACTCCTTCTGCTCACTCTGCAATGTTACAACCCCCCTTTTTTTAACAACTTTATTTAAGTATGGTTGCATAGACAAAATTGGAAAAGAAAAAGGCTGTTTCTTCGAGCACCCGAAGAAAACCAATGCAAATTTCCAAGCCCCAAAGTAACTACCCACCTCTCGCACCCTTGTCGTGCACCCCGCCTCCTCTACACCACTGCAGGTCTGCTCCCCAACTGAGTCAGCCGTCCCTTTACAAAAACAGCGCAACCTGGTGTGGTTTATATGCTTGTGCTGGGAAGTCAAGGTCGTACTCCAGAATGGGGGACCAAGTCTCTGTGAAACGGTGGAGCACCCCTTCCTTGGCCGCCATGATCTTCTCTGCCACCAACAGATCTTGGTTCACCATTGGGGGATAGACTGGCCCTCATGGGTCCCCAGGCCCAGGCAGAGGAAAGCCGCGCCGCCACCAAGAGGTGTGTCAGCAGCCTGGCTGTCATTCACGATCTGGGATATATCCCCGGGACAGGCGCCCCGAGGACCAGCACCTCAGGTTCTAAGGGAAGCTTTGTCTGTGTTATGGCCTCATTTATGGATATTACTTAGCCCCAAAAATTCTGGACCCATTGGCATTCCCACCACATGTGAAAGTAAATCCCTTGCGCACCACATTGACACCAGAACCCTGGGCCCATGGAATTCTCTGTGTGGTGCACCCTCATTGGGGAGTAGTACCAGCGGTACGTCAGCTTGAAGGCACTTTCTTTGTTGGTCATGCATTTGGAAGAGGAATAGTTCCGCAACCAGATATCCACCCATGTCTGGTCTTGGCTAGGGTGACCCAAATCCGCTTCCCATTGGTCCATTTAACGCAGCGGAAGGACCCACATATCTGTCTGCATAAATTGGTACAGTTTCGGGTGGTGCCCAACCGAGCACCCTCCAGTAGAAAACCCTCCATGACCCCAGGCTCTCGGGTTGCCCCTTGTCGTACCTGAGGATGCAGTATCCAATGCCTGATTTGGGCATACCCATATCTGTCAGCTTCCAATAGGTCAAACCATTCCTTAAGAGTCAGCATAGGTTAATGGGACCCCGTGTTAAAAAGCTGGGAGAGGCAGTGTAGGTCACCCCGTCTCCATCTAATGAATTCCGTGGGCTGAAGGCCTGGGGAAAAATCCGGGTTATGAAAAATAGGGGTTTGCGAACCTGCCCCCCTTGGGATACCCACTAGCTTTATCGCCCAAACCCATGTCTTTGCAGTAGTTATGGAGGCCGATAGAAGCTCAGGCCAGTGCTTCTGTGCTGCTGGAGAAATATGCGGTAAGGAAAAGGGGGGCAGTGAAAGCCTGTACTGTTCTATGTTTACCCATGAGGGTGTCTGGGGGGGTCATCTGTTTCCAACCAAGTGGAGACGTATGCAAGCTGTGCCCCTGCCTGGTAATTACGTAAGTTGGGTACCCCCATACCACCCAGGCGCGCCTCATCCATCATTACCACTTTGGGAATTCATGCCTTTTTCCCATGCCTGATGAATTGAAAGACATTGCGTTGCAAACGGAGTAGGGTTGTGCTGGGGTTCTCCACCAGGAGTGCTGCACACTGGAAGAGGAACCGCGGTAGTAAGTTCATCTTGCAGGCCATAAGGGAGATTTCTCGGGATTTCCACTAAGTCTGTCTTTAGGGCTCTGAAAAGTGGTGGGAAGTTGACGCCATAGACCTCCTGCAAGTTTGATGGGATTTGGACCCCTAAATAACTTAATGCTTTGCTTTCCGATTTAACAGGACAATAGGGGTGTAGGGCCTACATTTCTCCTGATGCCAGTCCTACCCCCAATGCTCCAGATTTGGAGAAATGTACTGTGATCCCTGCAGTACACCTAAAAAAATCTAGTTCTTTAAGGTTGTATCATAGGGCGGACTGGGGGTTCTTTGGGTGAGCATCACATCGTCAGCGGACAGGGACACCTTATTATACCCCACCTCGAAAACAGGGCTATTGCGCACACACTGAGCAAAAGGCTCTATGAGAAGGGCAAACATGATCGGGCATAGGGGGCGCCCCTGTCTGGCACCACATGTCAATGGGATGGGGCCCGACTGCCTCTGGTTAACCATTAAGAACGTTCTGGGCGAGTGGTAATTGGCCAGGACCATCATCTGAAACCAGGTCTCAAAATGCAATGCCTAGAGGGTCAGCCTCATGAAAGCCCAGTCTACCTCGTCAAAGGCCTTGGTGGCATCTAAAGCCAGCAGCGTCACTTTGCTGCACTCCGGAGTAGCGATCTCCACCAAGTTCAGGGTCTGACAAATGTTATCCCCCTTTGTTCTGCCACAGATGAACCCAATTCGGTCTGCATAGATTATTCTAGGCAAGATCCCTGCTATCTGATTGGCCTAAATCTTTGCGTTAATATTTGCGTTAATATTGGCGTCAATATTTAGCAAAGATATCGGCCTATAAGAGGCGCAATCTCTGGGGTCCTTCTCAGGTTTCAGTAAGAGGATGGTGGACGATTCCTGCATGGATGCCATAGTCGCCCCAGTCTGCCTAAAGGAGTTGAAGAGCTTTGTTAAGGGGGTCAGGAGTTGGGCCTGGAAGATATGATAAAATAGAGGCATAAAGCCACCTGGACGCAGGTCTCTAGCCCTAAGGGATTTAATCGCTGCATCTACCTCCTCTGTAGAAATAGGCCTATCTAGGTCCTCCCGATCCATCTCCGTAAGGTGGGGGAGCGCTGCCTGTACAAAATATTGCATCTGATCTGCCACAGATCAGGTGGCGGCTGACATTGGACCTCATCATGAATTGGCAGTAGCCCTTAAATGTGGCAGTTACGCTATTACCGCCGCATTTAAGCACTGGCCCTATTATGAGTTGGGGCGGAAAGTTTGGAGTTTTACCTCCAGCTTTTCGCTGGAGGTAAAAATGTAGCTTTCTGCCAATTTTTCGGCGCAATTAGCACAGCACTAATTGTGCCCACACTATAGTGCCCCCCAACCCCAGTGGGTCCAATGGACCCCATGGGGATGAGAAATTACTGCCTTACCAGCGCTAATTGCGGCAGACCGAGTAGCAGTAACGCTATTTGCGCTGGTGGTATCCTGGTGCTTTACCACTGGTATACCGCCAGATTTGTGATGAGGCCCATTGTGTCTACCAAGTGTGTTAGCTACAATTTAGCCTCCTCCACGTATTTTATTGTGCCTTCAATGTCCCGCAGTCCTACCACCCCATTCCGCTGCCTTACTTTGGCTAGCTTTCTGACTACAAATTTGTTAGCCTTGTTTCCCTTTACATAGTAACCCTGCTTCATCCTGATGAGGGCCTGGGCTGTATCAACCGCAAGATGTGCCTCCAACCTATTGCGAGCCGCCTATAGTGCTCTGTGCACCTTTGGGGACCATCCCTTCATGTGCCTCGATTCCGCCTCCACAACCTCTTATAGACAGGCTTCTATTTCTGTGTGACGCTTATGGTAGGCCGCTCCATGGGCTATAAACTCCCCCGTGATGACCACCTTCATGGCTTCCCACACTATTGCAATTGGGGTTGGCCTCTCTACATTCTCCCGGAAGTAGTCCCTAATGGCTTGCGCTAGCCCCTCCCGGGGGGGCCATGAGCTAAGGATCGGATCGTATGGCCTCCACGGAGACTTGGGTTCCAGGGACGGGTTGTGGATCCAGATCGTTAGCCAGACTAGAGCATGGTCCGATAGGGTTCTTGTCCCAATCACAGCATCCTCCACGAATGGCATCATCTGGAGACTCGCCAGGAGTAAGTCTATGTGGGAGGAGGTGCATGGATGTGAGAGAAAAATGAATAGTCCTGTGCCACAACCCCCAAGTGTCCACCACCCACAGGGTCTTGAACAGATGCAGCAGCCCCATGGCTATTTTATAATCCCTCTGGGCCGGCGGGTGGGCATTGTCTACCACGGGGTCCGGCACCACATTGACGTCCCCTCCTATTTTTACTTGGCCCTCTACAAAGGAAGCCAGCTCGGCCTCCAGGTCCTGCAAGAATGCTTGCTGCCTCTCGTTCCGGCAATAGTCGGCCACCAGAGTATGAAACTGTCCAGTTACTCAAATGGAACACCCTGTGCGAGAAGGATGGCGGTACCCCTATTCTTGCTGCTTCGGAAAAAATTATTACTCTGCAACCCCGGAAATCTATGGGGACCAAATGGGTCTCTTGAAGAAATGTTACAGCACTATCCAGGTCCACTAGACGCTGCAGCATGGACCTGCGCTTAGACAGAGAATTCAGGCCCTTGACGTTAAGAGTTGTGAATTTCAGTTTACAATGAGGGGAGGTGCCAGCTGTGATTTTGAGTCCTCTGTTGCGGAGGGGGGAGCCGGGAGAGGTTCATCCGCCATCTGGGACTGCATCTCTTATGCATGACTGATGCAACCAAAATGTTTTAACTATAACAAACTGAAAGGTCTTGTCATGGCCATTCAGAGCCCAGGCCATGCTAACTCTGGAGAGGCTACTACACTGGGCCTGGAGTGTCGCTCTACAGGTGGAGAATAATGAAGTAGGCATCGAGACTGGGGTCATTTGCGGATGAGTTCCAGGTTTGCAGGACTTCCCAGCTACTGATCACGGGTGCGCTGGGGTTTCTGCTTTTTAGCCATGGCAGGCCAAGGAATGCCACACTTTTATCGTGTAGGTAGAGGCTGCTGCCACGGTGTAGTAAACTCTTATAAAGATGACAGGAGGCTGTAGGGTAGCTTGATGTCCTTTATTAACTGGGCGACATCTGCTGCAAACATATGCACATAAACGTGCCAAAACAACCAGGCAACGTGCCTGTTAACAGCTGCAGGGCTGGGGGGCTGGGGTGCCTTGTGGTGCAGGCCCCAAGCCCAAATCTCAGAGGAGCCGTCAGGACGCGTCCTGATGCGTCCTCTGCTGCTCCCGTAATGCGCGCGCGCGCGGGGCGGTCTTGGTGCGGCCGCGAGATCTCAAGAGAGTGGGGCTCTCGCGATATCTCTACACACCTCCCCTGGGTAATGCAAAGGAAGTTCATTGCAAGACATAGTCTTTGTATCTCACCGGTCTTCTGTGCTCTCTACTGGGTCGGCCATCTTCTCCGGTGGGAACTTCCGTCTGCTCCTGTTCTGGTTCAGACCTAGGTGTTTCCGGTTCCATCTCTGTTTCTTCCCTCTCTCTGTCATCCCTCTCTGGCTCGCGTTCTTCCCTTCGCTCATAGTCTAATCCTCCTTCCGCATGTGATCTCTCCGGGGTCCTCGCTCTTTCTTGTCTCTTCTGATAAAGGGCTACTCTTTCCAGATTCCACGTGCGCCCATCTTCGGTGCGAACATGGTTGGTTCCCCTGTGACTCACTTTGATGGGTCTGCTGAACCGCGAGCCTGTGATTTGATCTTTTTTTGGCAGTCTTATTTTGACCCAATCTCCCCTTCCCATGTCTGATGCTTGCTTGGTTCTTCTTCTTCGGTCACTCCATGTTTTCATGTGTGCCTTGCTGTTTTCAATTCTCCACACCACCTCTGACAGGTCCACTGCTTCATCCTCTCTTACTTTGGACAGCCATGGGGGTATGAGCGTGGAGGCTGCACTCCTCCCTCTCAACATTCGAAACGGGGATGTTTGCGTGATCCCGTTGGGAGTGAGCCTGTGGGCCGCTATGGCCTCCTTGGTTGTTTTCAGTGGGTCCATTCCAGAGGCTGTGGCTAGTTGGATGGCCCCTTTAATGAACCTGTTGGCCCTCTCTACGAGCCCATTGGCTTGGGGATGATACAAAGCCGCTTTCTTTTGGCCTATGTGGTGCTTTCTCAGGAATTGTTCTATGTCCCGTGATATAAGTTGTACCCCATTGTCCGTCACTACCTCCTTGGGGAGGCCTTCCCTTTGAAAAATTTCAGTGAGGACTTCGATTACTGTCGCGGTGGTGATGTTCGGGACAAACTCCGCCTCGACCCACTTGGATAGGTAATCTACCAGCACTATGCCGTACCGATGTTCTGGCGCCATCGCCTCCAGGGGTCCTATAAAGTCTATGCCCACTTTTGACCACACCGCTTCTGGTACTTCTGTGGGAATTAGGGGTGCCTGTCTGACTTTTAATCTTTTGTCGCTATTGAGGCACTCATGACACCGCTCTATCATGGTGCGAATCTCTTGGTCCATGGAAGGCCACCAGTAGGCCTCTCTGACTCTGCGACGGGTCATCGTGTTTCCCAGGTGACCCGCATGGGCTCTGCAGAGAATGGTTCTCCTCATGCCTCCTGGTGGGATTATCTGGTCCGTTTTCATTATTATTCTGTCCGTTTCAGATATCTCCTCGGCCACCTTCCAATAGGGTCTCATGCCTTCTGGCATTGCTTTTTCATCGGGCCACCCTTCCTTGATCCAGTCTCAGATTTTTGCCATGGTCGGGTCTTTTCCGTCTTCTTCCAACCAGTGTTTTTCACTGAGTTCCAGGTAATCAGGTGCTTTTATATCAGTGATGGATGCCACGATGCACTCCCCTTGTAGAAACGTGGTGGCCTTGTCTTTGCCCTCTGGCAGTCTCGACATGCAGTCTGCCTGCGAGTTCTTCCATCCTGAGATGTGCTGCACTTCAAACGTGTACTCCTGCAGTTTTGCTGCAATGCGTGCCAATCTGGGTGTAGACACTTTTGTGCCTCCCGGGCTGAGCATGTGGATGAGGGGTTTATGGTCTGTCACCAATTTGAATTTCGTGCCCCACACATATGTTCTGAAATGTTCTACTGCCCATGCACATGCCAACATTTCCTTTTCTATGGTGGAGTAGTTCTGTTCCGCCGAGGACAAAGCCTTCAAGGCAAAGGCTACCACATGTTCCGTGTCTCCTTTCTTCTGTGTTAGAACGGCTCCTAGTCCATACGCACTGGCATCCGTGGTGATGACTGTCTCCCACTCTGGGTTAAATGGCTGTAAACACGGCGCTTCCATGATGTGCCATTTTATACTTTCGACCGCCTTCTTTTGGGGTTCTTGCCACAAGAATTCCGAACCTTTTTTGAGGAGGTCACGGAGTGGTGCCGAGGTTTCTGAGAACTTGGGGATAAATTTGGCGTAATACTCCGCCAGTCCGAGAAATGATCTTACTTCATCTTTGCTGGTGGGTTCCGGTGCTTTAATTATGGCATGCATCAAGTTTTGTTTGGGACTAATCCCTTTTTCTGAGATTTTGTACCCCAAGTACTCGACTTCTTTCGCTTTGAATACGCATTTTTCATGGCGTAGTCTCACACCTGCTTCTTGCAGCTTGGTCAGGACAGTTCTCAGTGTGGCATCGTGTGTCTGTTCATCCCCTGCGTACACGAGGATGTCATCCTGAAAATAGGCAACATTTCTGACCTTCCGTAGCAGGACGTCCATCATGCGTTGGAAAGCTGATGCCGCTGACGATAAGCCGAATGGCATCTTGGTGAACTGATAGGTGCCAAACGGTGTGATGAATGCTGTGAGAGGTTTCGACTCTTCGTGCAATTGTATTTGGTGGGTTGCGTTTCTCATATCCAATTTTGAGAATATTCTGGCTTCTTTCATCAACAGAATGAGTTTGTTTATGCTCGGTAGTGGGTAGTTGTCGGTGATGACTTCTAAGTTTAAACTGCGAAGGTCAATGCACACTCTCAGCTCTTGTGAGTTGTGCTTCTTTATGAGTATGACTGGGCTCAGCCATTCCGACACTTCAATTTCTTCAATGACTCCCACCACTCTCATTTTGTCCAGTTGATTCCTGAGCGTGTCTCTTGCGGTTGCTGGTACTGGCCTCACTCGATGCTTGACTGGGACGGCACTCTTCTTGAGCATTATTTTATGGACAAAGCCTTTGATGTGTCCCGGCTCCTCCGAGAAAAGTTTTGGATAGTCACTCTTGTCAATGGGCCCGCTCCTCGCGCCGACAGACAGTACCTGGTCTTCTGTGCTGGGGTCCAGTTTGATTTTCAGCTTGTCTTGGTCGTCCCATCCCAGCACTGCTGGGCCTTCATGACTGAAGTAGACTCTGGTGATGGTTTCTCTTCCCTTAAACTCCACTTTTCCATTGATATATCCCAGTAGTTCGACTGACGCCCCGCCGAAAACTGTGGGTTTGTGTCGTGTAGTGAGAACTTGGACCTTTTCTTTTCCCACCATTTCTTTGTAGGTTCATAGGGGTATGATGGTGAGGTCCGACCCGGAGTCCGCCATGACTTTTGTTTCTAGGCCGTCGATTTTGATTATACAATGGGGCTTTTCTCTTCTCGCCCTTGTGCTGTTTACCATAATGACGGTGGGTCTCCCCTCCTCTTCTGAGGACGATTCTCTCTCGATGTTGCGATCTGTGTTTACGCTGGTAACTTTCTTGTTCCTCCATCGACACACAATCGAAAAATGGCCAATGCGTTTGCAGATGGAGCACTCTTTATCTCTGGCTGGGCACTCCCTGTCGAACGCCAGGTGTTTCGTGCTGGTGCACCTGTGGCATTTCAGGGGTTCTTTCTTGCCCCCTCTCCCATCTCTCGGGTCTGGTGCCTGTCTTTCCTTTCTCGAGTGAAATGCAACCGCTTGAATTTCGGTGGAACTCTGAGCTCCTGTGAGTTCTCTTTGTCTTCCCGCTGTTTCTTCAACTGCTCTGGCAATTTCAATCGCTTTCTCTAGCTGTAACTCTTTCTCCACTATGAATTTGTCTTGAACTTTCCTGCTGTTTGTGTGGACTACCAACATATCGCAGATGAGGCTCTCAGCATTGTTGCCAAAACTGCACAGCGCCGCCAGTTCCCGCAGCTTGGTGACGTAATCGTCAACGGGTTCTGAGATTTCTTGTTTGCGGCTGTAAAAACGTATTCTGTGCAACACCGTGTTTTCTTTGCTGGCAAATCTCTTTACGATTCTCCTTACTGCCTCCTTAAAGACATCATCGTTGTCACCCGCCACCGGAATCGGGGTGAGACTCTCAAACACCCTCTGCCTTTCCACTCCCAGGGCGTTAAGTAACATAGCCCTGCGCCGTGGCGCTGAAAATCCTGCCCTTCCCAGTGCCTCCACATACGTCATGAATAAGGGTTGCCATTGCGGCCACGGGATGGCAGGTCTACCTGGAGTTTGCAGGAAGGGCGGTGGTGGCGTCGCTCCTTGCATGTTCTCACGTGGGTTGTAGTGGTGATCCTCGTCGCCAATTTATGTAGTAAACTCTTATAAAGATGACAGGAGGCTGTAGGGTAGCTTGATGTCCTTTATTAACTGGGCGACATCTGCTGCAAACATATGCACATAAACGTGCCAAAACAACCAGGCAACGTGCCTGTTAACAGCTGCAGGGCTGGGGGGCTGGGGTGCCTTGTGGTGCAGGCCCCAAGCCCAAATCTCGGAGGAGCCGTCAGGACGCGTCCTGATGCGTCCTCTGCCGCTCCCGTAATGCGCGCGGCGCGCGCCGGGGCGGTCTTGGTGCGGCCGCGAGATCTCGCGAGAGTGGGACTCTCGCGATATCTCTACACACGGGGGAGTCCTCTGTTGCTTCGGTGGGGTGCCCCTATCATCGCCACCTGGGCGCAGCTGGAGTTCCAGACTGCTGCTGCGTGGTATGTGTGCCCCTTTCATATCCCGGTTGTCAGCTTGCTTAGGCACTAGGGGAGGGAGTAGATAAGTAGCTACACCCCCGAAGGCATTCCCACATTACATGGAGCCTCCCACAGGAGCAGGCAGATCAGGTACAATGTGTGCAATGCATGTGGGGAGGATTTGATGGCTGACTCACTGTGACCCCTTCCAGGCTCCACCACTGCTCTCCTGTGAAGCTATGCAGTTCTCAGGGCCCGGGGACTGCCAGATGTTGCTCCTCACACTGGTGCCCACCAATAGCCTGGCAGCCTCCCAGGCCGGCTTTGGCTCGGGGATCTTCCCTTGCTGCTGCCTGGGGAGCCGGGTAGAGGATTTCCACGCTTTGCACCTCCTTCCCATCAGCGCTCCCGGTGGAAGCACACACATCATTGGCCCCCTTGTGGTCAGACTACGGCAGCTATGAGGAGGGAGCCTTCTGTGGCTTACTGCTGGGCCTCCTCTTTACTCAGGGGTGGCCCGCGGCAAGGCGCTGAATGGTGCCGCTGGAACAGGTGTCAAGAGACGTGCCCCCCAGGCTGACCTCTGCGCTGCCGGATAGGGTCACCTTTATTGCTGTAGTGTGGCGAGAGAGGCACCCGCGAGAGCCAGAAGCCGACACCTTTGGCCAGGACCAGGTCGGGAGCCCCCCGCCAACACTGCCCACGTCTAACAGCTCCCGGGCATCTCCCCCAGGGAGTCGCTCACCATCAGCACTCAAATCGATGATGTGCCGGGAAACTGCTGGTTTGGGCCTGGGCTCTCCATGGGGGCATTCAGTGGAACTGCCATATCAATGACGCTCCAAGCCCCACCCCTACAACCTGCTTTTCTACCACCTCCTTCCTTTCCACTACTGATGTTATCGCCTCCTTCTGTGCCAGTCTTGATATTACCATCTTCACCCTTGCCCCTCCTGCTACACCTGCTTTTCCTCTCCGGATATTACCACCTCCTCTCCTGATGTTGCCACCTGCTTCCTTGTCACTCCTGGCATCATCACTTTCTTTCTCACTGCTCCTGAAGTTACCTCTTCTGTTTCCAATCCTGATGTCACAACCTCCCTTGAAACTCTCGCCTCCTTCCTTACTCCTCCCTCTGTCTCCATGCCATTGGTCTCCTCCACTCCTGTAGCCTCCTGGTCCTCCACATCTTTCAAGCCTTCTGCCTTTACCAAATGTGAATCTGAGCCTCCTGCTCTGTAAACCACTCTCAGCAACTGGGGGTATGGGATTTATACAATGCTCCCTACTCCCCTTGGACGGGTGTTTAGTAGGGATCTATACCTGCAAGAGTTAATTAAGTGAAGGCTGGTATTGGCTGGCTTCTTTGGATGCACCTGCGGCTGAACTTGGCTCAGGGGGTAGAACCAAGCCTATATATAGCCTATACCGCCATCTTGAATTTTGCACCCACTTTTTTGGCCCTACATGAGGCTGCAGACAATGAGGTGGAGCCTGGTGGTGTTTCCAGCATGTGCAGTTTGAGCTGAAACACCCTTGCAAGTAGTCTACCTCTTCTGATTCATTTGTGATGCTGGGTGAGTGAGAAAATAGATACATTGGGCCTCATTACGAGGTTGGAGGTAGCCATGGAGCTATTAGCTCCATGGCTGCCTCCAAAACCCTTCCGACTCCGCCCTGGTGAATGGAGCAATTACCGGTCCATTCCGAGGTCGGAGGGACCGGTAATTCCCCATTCACCAGGGCCATTCCCCATTCCCATTCGAGCCCCCATAGGGCTCAATGGGAATGGGGAAGGCACTAATAACGGTACTGCAAATTGCGGTACCGTTATTAGCTTTAGAGTCCCTTTGCGGGTCCCGTCCTTAACGCCTGCAAAAACCAGGCATTAAGGAAGGACCCGCAAAGGGAACTCGTAGTAGGGAGGTAAGAGATTACCGGCACCGGTGCCCTTACCGGTGCCGGTAATCCCTTACCTCCCACCTCGTAATGAGGCCCATTGTTTCCCTGGCACATGATTTGCTTGCCAGGAAGCAATCGCAATGTATGTTTGCTTTCCCCATCAGTTTCTCAGTGTTCGGGATGTTGCAGGCTTAGACATTGGAGTTAGCTAATGGTTTTACAATCCCTAAATGTGATTCTTCTGAGGTGCCTGGTGTTCTGGTAACTGTAGCTAGACATATCCTACCTTCATCTGAGACAAGGAGAAGTCTATTCTTAAAGAGGTAGCCTTCAGTTTCAGTGTTGCATATTTGGGAGAGCTTGGTTCTCCCCTACCTGGGGAGGGTAAACCTTCCCACTACCATGCACGTTATTACCTGGGCTGTGGACTAACTCCTTATGGGGGTCTGCCCTGATGGTTTAGTGGGTTGGGGCAATGGGACTTTCCTCTGCGAGATGCTGGGGACCAACGCAAGGTGATCAGGGGATCCTCCCCATAATGTCACTGTGCCCGACATACATTGGCTTCGGGTGGCATGCGTCCCCTCAGCCACCCGCCTGCCAGTACACAAGTTCTAGTATGAGTCCCTATAGCAGTATATATTTTTCTTAGGCCTTGATATTGAACATCATGAAGAATAGTTGGGCCAAAGCTGTAAGGCCTACCAGTGTTCTGGAATAGATATGTCTTTAAATTCAGCCATAAATAAAAGCTCAAGAACTAATTTAAGATTGAAGCTGATAATCTAGGCATTTGGAAGCTTGAATCAATGTGGGGATGTGTCCTTAAAGTAAATGAAAGATAAAATAGCATTATTTTAGTTTCTCAATAGATAATATTTTAATTTTTTCAATTTCAGGGTGAATTTCAAGACAAGGCGCAAAAGACAAAGGGACTGCCATACACTGAAGAAGATAACACAGTGATAACTACACCCGATAACACAGCACTCGAAGAAGCAACAGCCAGGTCAGGCTGCGGGTTTAAGACAATCTGGAGAAGGGTGTGTAAAGTATTTAGAAGACGCACACCTATGCCTTGTGGAAACCAGGAGACAAGTCCCCAACAGAACACAGCCAACCCTTCGAGAAGACGTCCATTTTCAAAAACCAACAAAATTGCTCCTGGCCCCCGCTCCGTCTCAATTTAGCAACCCCTTTAAACCTCATGCCCATGTGTGTGCCCCCTTTGTGTACATTTCCCACCTGCCCTCCCTCATTTTCCCCAGGTTATCCCTTTCTCTGCCTAATGCATTAGTCCACTTTTAGTTATTTTATTGTGAATGATATTTTTGTTTTTGCACAATAGCAATATCCTACAATGTTATCTAAAAGAAAGGTACAACGGGAAAAGTATGGTTGGCATTCAGTATTGAGGCTTTTGGTATGATAGTTGAGGACCATCAGGTGATTAAGGTGCTCAACGTAAGATCGCCATAGTTTACATTTACAGGTCAGCGTAATGATGACCATAACCCAGTCGTCTCTCTCCAAGCATTGCCCATGCCACTGTTCGCCTGCCATCCTGCCTTTGTAATGCAGGTTGATAAATACTAAACAGATCATTCATCCGTCCTTGAATCCACATCATTCTCTACATCACTCCCTGACGCCGAGCAGGTAACAGGTACTCGAGGAAGGTGGAGGCAGGGTTAAGACATAGTTCTCCCAGTCTCTGAGGACCAGGACGACAGCCTGACACATATAGAGCGTAAATGATGGAATGAAAACGTTCCCAGCATAATCCAAGGAGAGCTCATATAGGATGTTTCGCAACTAAAGGTTACTGGTTCTGTAGATACAAATATTTATTTTAATAAATATAGACATATTGCACTATAAAGGTGTCACAGGCCCTATGTTTGTATGTTTCAAATGTGAATAATCCGGCAGTATGTTTTTCATACATGTATGTATTCTACAAAAGCATTACAATTAGACTTGCCTGCCCATGACCTCTACACAGCATTACATTAAAACTACTGTTTTATCATGTCTCCCCACAGTAACGCATACACCAATAAACTTTCCCCCAGGGATTCCATGCCACTCTTTGAATTCCGACAGTGCATATATCTTTCTGCAACTCCTACACAGCAGAGCGTGAGGCTTGCCTGTGCCTTTTTCCATCACCTAGCAGCGAGCATCTAACACCTTAAGAGGTAGCACTACATATTATCCCCAGCAAAAATATTGCTGTATATATGGTCGTCTGGAACGGCCATAGGCGATATTTTTGGGGGGGATCATTTTTGGGGTTATTGGGAGCGGGGATTGCGGGGGTGTCCCCTGCTCCTTTAAAAGTAATGCGAGTGTTGCGGGAGTGCCCCCCGCAGGTTCCATGCCTTAATATTGCCGCAAAAAAATGGCGATATTTTTGTATGGCGATATTTTTGCGGGGATATTAACACATGGAACCCCTTAAGAGGGTTTGCAAAGTTATGCATCATTATCCATTTGTCCATCTTTCTTGTCCCAGAATAGCCAAGCTCAATTTTCAACCGACACTTTGCACACTGTTAAGGACCACACCACCTCGCCCAGGAGGTATCTTTAGTTTCCTATCTAGCCATCTCCTCCTGCCTATTTTGTCTTTGGTGCGTTACCGGTAGATTTTCAGGTGAGTGTGCACCTCCTAATCCATACAGCCTGCTGCAACGGATAAAGGGCAATGAGGTGAGGTCAGATACTCTACTAAAGTGGGTGCACGCTGATGCAGATCTGTGCCTAGACTTACTCTATCCGAGACCCATCCCGCCCTTATAGGCACAGACATAGGATGTTCTGCTGAGGTGGAAGCTGTTTCAGTGAGTGCCTCACAATGTCATGTTCACAATACCAGGAAATTGCTGTGCGCTGATGCCAAGAACCATTTACTACAAGGTGGATCATTTCCTTTTTGGTTTTCTCGCACACATGTAGCAACACAATGAAGACTGAGATTGTGGCATGGTAAGCATGAAGGGTGGCAGGAAACAAAGAGAAGAGGCCTCATGTTGAAACTTCTACCTCTTCCTCTCACATACATTATCGACATATGAGACGTAGGTTCCATTCTCTGCATGGGTATTCTCCAAATTTGCCTCTGGGCCCGGCAGGTCCTGTTAAAGTCTTTAGTTCTGTGCCAGCTCCGGGGCTCCCTAATTATGTTCCTTTGCATTGGCCTGCTCTTAATCCTCAGGATCTGTCTGTTCCTCTGCTACCTGCTCTCTGTCCACTTTCTGTGCCGAATGATAGATTACATATGTGCCATATTCATTTTGCAGGGCTGCCTGCCCCTCTGCCGATTCCAATTGCCCTCCAACAGATCAAGCAATGCAATGACATTTCTGCAGAGAAGTCCTTGGCAGTTTCCCTGTGTCGCGACGACAGGCCTCCAGCTAAACACCCCAGGCTGTGGCCACTATATAACAAGGGAGTTCATGGAAGAGATGTGTTCCAGTACCAGCGCTGGTTTGGGGGGGTTTCTGAGTCTGAGGGAAAACTGTAGTCTACCTCTGGTACAGTTAAATTACAACAGTGGCAGTCTCGTCCTTTGGCTGGCCTTCAGTTTGTGGTAAAATTGCTCTTGATTGGGCAAAATGAAGAACCAGACTGCACCAATGTTCTTCAGTGTTTTTCACACATGCATCCTCTTCAGTGTTTTTCACACATGCATCCCATTTCCGGTACAGGTGAGAACCTTTCTGTGCATATCAGAGACAATAGCTTTTGTGTTTGAGGATTAGCTACCCTTTAAGGTGATTGACAGATGAGTTGCAGCCACCAGAAGACATTCCATTTTGAGGTGACGGTATCCACTTATGCCACTTACGCCGTACTCTAGGATTTGTGCTCACCTATGGTATTGAGACATGCATGCATAAAAACAACACACCAGAAGGTGTACAAAGTATTCCCTCCTGCAATCTCCCCTCCCACCTTTCCTCCATCACAATAAGTGCGTTCTTAACAGATATTGTGCACCACTGTACTCCTTTTAACATATTCTCAAACTTCAAACAAACCAGCCCAACACTCTGGGCCTCATTAGGAGTTTGGAGGTAGCCATGCCGTTCTTAGAGGCATGGCTACCCCCAAAACGGGTACCGGGTCCGGGTCCCAAAAATAGGGAATTACCAGGCCATGCCGACTTTGGCCGGCTTGGTAATTCCCATTCTCGGGATCCGGACCCGGTACATCCCCATTCCCATTGAGCCCCCAGTGGGCTCAATGGGAATGGGGAGGATGCTAACAACGGGCCCCTTAATGACAGGCCCGTTGTTAGCACCCTGGTCTGCTAGCGGGTCCCGCTCTGCACGTCTGGTATGGCCAGGCGTCCAGAGTGGGACCCGCTGCAGACCTCGGAATGTGGCGGCCCGGTATGAACGGTGCCGGTGCTATATCAGCACCGTTCATACCGCGCCCGCACTCGTAATGAGGGCCTCTGAGTCTAATGGGGCGCATTAAAAATAGGCAGTCCTCGGTTGCTTTACATAATAATGGCACCCAAATCTTATAGAACAGCGTTGATCTATCCTGTTCGATAAAGGTCAGGTGCCCCATTACAACTATGTCCCACACTCTAGAAAGCCACAGGACCTTTCTCGCAGGTCCATTTTACCCCACAACCAGGGAATACACCACCTGGCATTTAGCAGTAGTCTCATTATTAGTTGCCAGTCCGACAGAAGCTATGTCACCTACTCCTGATCCACAATAACCAAGAGTACAAGGGTGGGATTGTCTGGAATCGGGTAGCCCACCCTTTATTGCAATTTTGATCTAATCTCAAGCCAGAAAACCCTTTGGGTTGGAAAGGACCACCACATATGAAAGGAAGCCCCTTCCTCTCCACAACCCCACCGGCAATATGGTGAGTTAGCCGTCGAGATATGATAACTGCTGTGTGGTGAAGAGTACCATCTGTTTAACAATTAATACTGTGTCTCTAAGATTTGTATACATGAGGAAATTCTCCCCATGTTTCTAGGCTACCCCAACCTTTCCTCTACTGGAAGGTCCTTTTGAAACTCTTTTTTCCAAGCCAACATCTATTTCTCATTTTTGACTGTTCGAAGTGAGTCATATAGCTGATATGACACTTTCTATAGAGGAGACCCCTTCTAGTCTTCCTTCCAGTTTTCTGTCCCTAATATCCCCTCCCCCGTTGCTTGTATGCAGAAATCAGTGTTGAAGCTGTAGTTATCCCAGTCGATCCACCTCCAGTATTCCAAACTCAGCTTTGCATTGCTCGAATTTCTTAATTAATAGGTTACCCATTTTGTTAATGTGGACATAGTTCTAGTTCAAGAAGCCTCCTTCCTGCAGCCCCAGGGAAAAGAGGATGGAGAAGGGCAATAGCAAGGATATTGTTTCAGGGGGCCCTCGATAACTCATTCCAAACAGAGATCGTGAGATTAGTGATTGGGTTGATCAAAAAAGAGTTGACCCTGCGGGAGTCTGTTTCCATATGCGAGACCCAGCCACTGCCTGCTTCATAACTAGGGCCTTTTCAAATCCTGCTGCATCCATTCAGCAAGGACCCTCAAGTGTGCAGCTTCTGATACATATTCAAAATAATATCTAAATTGGGGCATCTCAAACCCCCTGCTACCTAGCACCGCACAAAACCCGCCTATGTACTGTGGGTCTATGGCCCTTCCAGATAAACACAATGAGATACCTTTGTAACCTACCCATTTCGGCTCTATGGATGGGGATGGCAAGCTCCAGAAAATCCCAAACCAAGCATTACATAGATTCCCCCATCTTTGTAGATCTAACTGAATTGCCTCAAAAATGTACCTTATTTAGATGGGAGATTTCTGGTGTCAAAAAGATCCACCAGTGTTTGAAATGCATTCTAGCCCAGCGAAAGGGGACTGTTGTTCTAAGGCTATCTACTTCATCATTAATCAGAGTCGCATTCAGTGCCTTTGGTTTTGCTAGGCTCACCTTAAACCCAGAGATCTCTAAAAACTGCATTAAAGGGCTGATGGAGTATTCTGGGTTTTTAACCATCAAAATGACATAGGGCCTCAATACTAGTGTGGCGGTCCAGAAACAAGGGTGCCGGTCACCCTTGTTTCCGGACCGCCTCACTACGAGTCTAATGGCAGGGGCTATAGCGCCCGGCAGGTCTGACCCGGCCGGGCGCATCATCCCCGGTAGGCAGAGTCATCACGGAAGCACCGGCACCATTATTAACAGTGCCGCTGCTTCTGACTCCCACTCCCCTGGAGTCCTATGGGACCGAATCTGCAGCCTGACTTGCCGCTCTACCGGGACTTGTAATGTCCCGGTGGCACCGGAAAATCAGGCGGAGGATTCAGTGTTTTGGGGTCGGTGGCAACCCGTCAGTGGCACGGGCGTGTTACCGCCTACCTCCTAATGAGGCCCATAGTCTGCAAACAGACAGATGTTATATACTGTGCCAGCCCAACTAATCTCCTGTATCTCCTGATTATGTCTAATATGGGCCACAAACGGATCCAAGATGAATTCAAAAAGACGGGGGATAGGGTGTAGTAAATAGTGACTCTTCTTGGTGGGAAACTATCCAAAAGCCCCCCATAGAAATTTACAAACTCCATAATTTATCCCTTTCTGGGTCTATCAGCTTTCTTAATGAGTGGTATATGGGCCTTCACGCTCTATGACTATAGTTGGCGAGCCAGAAGGCTGCCGCATTTATTCCCATGTGTGTAGAGCCATTGACATGCTTTAAGAAAAAGAGTTTCAGTCAACACTGAAGACATTTGCAGCCTGGTGGCTTGCAATTTGTTCCCTACGCCTCTCTCCCAGATTTATTTGAGGGTTTCCACCAACTGTGCTGCCTGTGTTCGCGAATCCTTCTCAGTGCTTGCTCTTAATTTGCTAACCACCACTGCTAGCTCAATAGATCTGCCCCTCACCATTGCTGTTAAAGCATCCCAACTGATCTCAAAAGATCTGTCATGGAGAACCTTTTTCCCAGAAATAATTGCCAATGGTCTTCAATTTCCTATTTGTGAAGCAGATCCCTGGCCAAATAGTTCTCAAATCTTCCACTGAAGGTCCTGTAGTTCAATCTGCAAAACCTCGACTCAATAGTTATCAGTGTCTTGTATGAAAAAGAAATGATTTCCATTGAAACCTTATCCACCGTGGAAATCCAGAAGAAGATCTATTTTTGCATAAGAATGGTAGACTGAGTAATTCTTTCTTACTAGGTGCATGACTCACCATGTATCTAGCAGTCCTAGTTTATTTTTTTTGTTCTTTCACTTTATTGACATCCCACCTAGAGCTGGATAAAGGAAGTTTGAGGAACAGTCTTTCTGCATGCCTGAGACTAGATTAAAGTAGCCTGCAAACACCACTCCTCCTTACCCTTTTGTTCCAAAAGTGCTAGACAACCCAATAGGAAGCTTTCCTTGTTCTGATGTGGGGCTTATATTGACATTAGTATCATGTAAGTGACATAAATCTTTCCCAGCACCTGCACAAATCTACTCCCAAGGTCCTGTATTACATTTTCCACTTGCAACTTTTTGTGTATCAGGATGGCCACTGCCAGACGCTTTGCCTCTACTAGTCCATGGAACTGTAGTGAATAATAAATGAGCCTCAGCTTCTGTACATAATTGGGCTTAACGTGGGTCTCTTATAACAAGATAACATCTGTATTATTGGCTTGGATCTCCCTCTGTAACCCTCCTCTCTTAAGGGTTGTGTTCAAACCTCTAACATCCAGGCATCAAAATGTAATAACCATCTGTACATGTTTTACTGCTCAAATATCTCTGAGACACAGATTTAAAACCACCTCTTGGCCTAAGCCCTTCCCAAACCTGTCCTCTATCCAGAGTGCAATATGGTAGGTGCAACTTGAACCAACATTATCCCTTCACCTAGACCAAACTCACTCTCCCCTCTCTTCCAACCATCATCTAACGATGCTAGGTTAAATGACCCAAACTCAGAGACAGGAAGCATGTTCTCCTCTCCTCCCAACACCCCTTCCCAGGCCCATTACGCCTTCATCTGCCAAGTGCAAATACTACAGAAGCTGATCAAACCAGTGATAACAAGTGAGTCATTACAAAATGAACCCAAAAATAGCATATGCGGCTGTTGTGGCGAGAATAGAACCTAGAAGATGAATGTCCTCTCTAGAGGGTAGTCTTTTCAGCTCATCCTTACAACTACCAGCAGAATCATAAGTGATCGAAAGACTGCCAAACCAGTTAGTCATCCCTTAGGAGGTCCAGAGCGTTTACGAGGGTTTTTCTGTCTTTGTCATACATTACTATCATTTGTAATGGTGGATCCTCCTTCTGGATTTCTCTCGTGTCAGCTCCTCCTTTTTAGATTCACGACTGGTTTCACTTCTCGTCTGCGTGCCAGCATCATAAGGGTTAAGTCTTGAAAAATGTGAACTTTAGAGTCAAGATAATGGGCCTCATTACGAGAATGGAGATAACCATGCCGTTTTTTGCGGCATGGCTACCCCCATTCCGGGTACCGGGTCCGGGTTCGCTGAATGGGGAAATACCGGGCCATTCCGACCTTGGAGGGCCCGGTATTTCCCCATTCAGGGAACCCGGACCCGGTACATTCCCATTTGAGCCCCCATAGGGCTCAATGGGAATGGGGAGGATGCAAACAACAGGCCCGTTAAAGACGGGCCCATTGTTTGCATCCTGGTCTCCTCGCTGGACCCACTAAGGACGCCTGGTTTTACCAGGCGTTCTTAGCGGGTCCCACGAGGAGACCTCATAATGAGGCGGTAGGGGGGTTAACGGGGCCGGCATCTCTAGCGGCCCCGTTAACCCCCTACCGCCTAACGTGTTATGAGGTCCAATGTATATGCCCTTTTCCTCTTGACCCTGGTTGGGTACTCTCTTTCACTTGGAAGTCATAGAATTTGATTACTATACCTGGGTAGTTGCTCTAGGGACCGGTCGTTAGTGATGTCATTAGTGATGTCATGTGTGATGTGATCATTGTGGTCATAGGCTGCACAACAGGGGACACGAAGTTAAGATGGCTCTGGCTGAATTTCAGGGGTTTTGTTGTGTTAAGTTCTCACCTTACTGTTCCTGCAACTAAAGTTTTTTCCTTGAATTCCTTGAATTCCAAAGGTTTTGTGACAATGTATTGCTCACCTTAACATCCCTGCAAATAAAGTGTTTTCCTTGAATTTCAAGGTTTTTTTTGCGGTCCGGCAAAAATGTACCTTGTTTTTCTATGGGAAAATGAATGGGAAGTAGGCTGCAACTTTGGCAAAAAAAATGTTTTGTCTTCTTAATACCTTTTATATTTTTTAACAAATCTTTATGAAACGTAGCAGTCTGGAGGGGCCTACACATCCCTAACCAACTTCTACATTTTGCCCTAATCCGTCACACAAATCAAAAGTTATTAACAATCGACTTTTTCTAGATTTATTATAGGGCTGCTATCGCCGCCCTGTAATAGATGTATTCACATATATACATATGATATATGTTTAAAAAAGGAGCCAAAGTACAACGCAATGCAAACACAAACACGTCACAATGGCTAAAGAACACCTGAGGACACGCTTTGTTTTTAATGTGGCGTTCACCCCCGTTTCAGAGGCTGAAACGGGTGGATAACAAGCGCTTGGGCCATTAGCACCAAAGCGGTAACCTGAGGTGCTAAAAAAAAAAAGATTTTCCTTCCTACAACGGGATGCGCACAGCATCCCGCTGTGGGAAGGAACATCCTTTTTCAAGATGGCCTCCTAAGGAGCCCCTCTTCCCTTTCCATGGTGGCCATTGGAAGCTGAGAGTAAGGTGCAGTTGCGGCAGCGAGGGCCGCTGCAGCCGAAATAAGGTAAGTGGGAGGGTGGGGGTTCGTAAAGAGAAACAAATGGGGCGGGAAGATGGCCGGCCATCCGGCGGTTTGGAACGCAGGCTTACACCGGCAGTTCAAGCCTGCGTTCCGAGACTCCTGATTGGCTGGCTCTCCCGCCCAGGGTGCTAAAGTGCAATAGTGCATTACACGATCTTTTTCTTTTGATATTGATTAACATTCATTTCATATAGTCACAACTTGTTAGGGCCATGGTCAAATAAGTAAAAAAACGAACCCATGTGTTAGTAAGCTGCCATGCGTTCTGTCCTCCAACAGATCTTTGTAAGGCAATCATTTATAAATCTAAAACAACTCGAAACTATATTAAAAGAAGTGAGGACCCATCATTTACTGCCAGTCACATGAGAAATCGCGTGATTGCAATCCAAAAGGTTTCAAATGGAATGTCAGTATTCTGCTCCATCTAAGAGTGTAGTGAACCAAGTGAAGCCAACTGTCCAAGCAACTAATAAATGCATTTAAAATGAGGAAATCCTAATAAACATATATTTTTTCGTTCAGAGCTTTAAGCATCAAAAACTTGTAAATCACAATTTAGTGCGAGCCTAAAGTGCTAGTGCTTATCTGTACATAAATATTAATCAAACAACAATAAATCATAACAATCACATGAGTAAAAGCATCATTAGAAAAGCAGCAGTTAAAAAAGTCAATTTGGATATGGATTCTTAGTACTTGATTACAAATAACTCCATATTTATTCAAATGATTTTTTTATAACGTTTTGCTACTCCCTATGGGGAATGAAAGGCATTCATCAGTGTTGTGGCTAGAATAATCAGGCTAGGCCATGGTGAGGTTAATATCTTTATTTACCTCATTAAATGTTCCTTGTACTGAAGACAGTTGCTTCACTGTGGCAGCGTTTCAGCAATAATTAGTAGAGTTCTCCTCTAAGCAAAAGTATTTACATTATGTACAGTGGGCCTCATTATAAGTCTGGCATTAACCCGCTAGTGCTACCGGCGGGTTGCCGCCAGACGGAAACACTATTTCTGCTACCTGATATCCCGGTGCCACCGGGAGAAGTCCTGGCAGCACGGATATCTGGTGGGGGGAAAAGTTAGTCCCCATTCCCGTGGAGTCCTATAGGAACCACCAACACCATTGATAACAGTGGCAGTGCTTCTGTGACAACTCTGCTTTCCTGGGCCCTTGCGTCCGGCAGGTCAGACCTGCCGGTCGCACAGGCCCAGAAAAGCAGAGTTGTAGTCTGCCGGTCTGGAAAGGGTGCCCGTACGTTGCCACAGCACCCTTATTTCCGGAGTAGCAGACTCATAATGAGGCCCAGAGACTTTGTTCTAATAATGCCCGCTGAGTAGGAGTGCAGGTGTTTCTCGCACAGCCCGCGCTCTGAATGGCGTGGCGTCTGAAGCTCCGCACGCATGTCCACTTGAATCTCACAAGAGCCGGCGGCCCGGTGTCTCGCGAAACCTGGTCCCCACATACCTCCTTTTGTTGAGCAGCTTAGTTCTACCCTATAACAAAGTCTGCAAATCTTTCAGGTCTCTTCCTCTCATGGTGAGGCTGCGTCTCTGCTCTACTCATCCTGCGGCATCATCTCAGACTCCTCTCTCTGCTCAACCTGCATCTCACTTTCTGCATTTTTTTTCACCTCTGCATGATCTCTCAGGTACTCAGAAATGTCACACCTCTCTTGTTCTAGTGCATTCATGTTTGGCCTTTGAGGCCCTTTTGTTTGCCAGATCGTTCTCTTTCTTTGGGTACCTGTGCTCAACATTCCAACTCATTGGACTCCTTGGCTCTCTTCTCGAACAGGGCAACTCTCTCCATGTTCCATTTTCTCCCATCTTGGGTGCATATATGGCTAGAGCATATTTACATGACTCTGATGGGCCTGCTGTACTTGGAGCCTGTTGCAGGATCCTTATGAGGCAACTTTATTTTGACCAAGTCACCCTCTTGAACTTCATTCCTTTGGAGTGCTTTTTTCCTATCACTCCACTCCTTCATTTGTACCTTACTTTTTTCTTATCCTCCATGCCACATCCTCCAGGTCTACGGTGTCATCCTCCCTCACTCTTGACAACCACAGAGGTACCAATGTGGATGCTGCTCTTCTCCCCCGCAGTACACGCAAAGTGGACAAGTTGGTGGTCCTTTTGGGGGTCAGAAGATGGGCAGCTATGGCTTCCTTGACTGTTCTGTAAGGGTCCATTTCAGACGCTGTGGCTAGTTGCAGCACCCCTTTGTTGAGCCTATTGGTTCTCTTGACAAGCCCATTGGCCTGGAGATAATATAGTGATGCCTGTACTTGTGTAATGTTTTTATTCCTCAGGAATTGTTCAATTTCTCTGGAGACTAATTGGACGCCGTTGTCTGTGATGATTTTGCTCGGCAAACTCTACCTCTTGAATGTTTCTGTGATTCTGTGAGAACACCGACAGTGACGTTGTGATGTCTGGCACAAATTCAGCTTCGACCCACTTGGAAAGATAGCCTATCATAACTACCCCGTACCTGTGCTCCGGCAACATCACTTAAATGGGAACGGTGAGGTCCAGTCCCAGCTTGCGCCATACCCCTTCAGGTATCTCATTTGGGATCAGCGGTACTTGTCTGACCTTTGACCTCTTATTGCTATTAAGGCACTCGTGACACCTTTCCGACATGAACCGTATCACCTGGTGCATGCCGGCCACCAGTAGGATTCTCTCACACGTCACCACGTCAGTTTCTTACCAGGTCCATCGCATGAACTCTGAACATGATGATTTCCCTCATCCCGGTGGGCGGAATTACTTGATCGCCTCTCCTTTAATAAACCTTCCATCTCGAATATTTCATCGGCCACTTTCCAGTATGGAATCAGACCTTCAGGAATCGCTGTTTCCTCAGGTCATCCTTTCCTGGCCCATTCTGTGAGTTTTCCAATCGTTGCATCACTCGCTGATTGTTCGTTCCAGTGTCCCTCATTCATTTCTAGAAAATCTTTACTTCTTAGATCTCCTATGGATGCCACTAAGCGCTCATCCTTAAGGAAGTTGGTTGCTGCATTTCTCATCTCTGGTAGCCGGGACATGCAGTCTGGTTGGGTAAGTTTCCATTCTGTAATATATACAATTTCATAAGTGTACTCCTGCAGTTTAGCAGCAATGTGGGCTACATGAGGCTGGATGTTTTCGTCCCTCTCGGGCTCAACATGTGAATGAATGGTTTGTGGTTGGTGACTAACTGAAATTTCGTGCTCCATACATAAGTCCTGAAATATTCAACTGACCAGGCACATGCTAGTTTTTCTTTTTCCACAGTGGAACAGTTATTTTGAGCCTGGGACAACGCTTTGAATGCAAACGCCACTATATGTTCCACATCTCCCTTCTTCGGAGTTAGTGTCGCCGGCAGGCCATTTGCACTGGCATCGGTTGTTATGATGGTCTTCCACAATGCATTAAAGGGTTGGAGGCATGGGGCATGTATGATTTGCTCCTTGACTTCATCAAACGCCTTTGTCTGCTCCTGGTGCCAGCTGTACTAGGCACCTTTCTTCAGTAATTCCCCCAACGGTGCGGCAGTCTCTGAAAATTTAAGAACTTCCACCAGGCCCAAAACGACCTCAGTTCTTCTTTGTTGGCCAGTGCTGGGGCTTTCACAATGGCCTGCAACAAATTCCTTTTTAGGCTGATTCCCTCTCTCGAAATCTTGTAGCCTATCAAATCCACTTCTTTATCTTTGATTAGACATGTATTTTTCAACTTTTGAAAACATACTGACGACTGGAGATGTGAAGCTGGATCTGTCTAAGCTGAACACTGTTTGGGGCATACCATACCTAAACTAGCCATGTTTACGTTAGGAAATATATTGCCTATTTGGGAATCATACTGTACATTAGGTCCGACACTGACGTCCTTTTCTGACAGTTTTGGACATAAGATTGTGAACATGGTGTATCATTCCACATTCAACTGGACTGGTGATATTTACATTCTCACCAACTCTCTTATTCCCTTATATTCGTATTCAATTGTGGATGATATACTTTTGAGGTGCTCGAAATTGGGATCACATTGGTTATTAGCCCACAGTGATAGATGGTATGTACATTATTGATGACAAACACCGGTACACTTTTGATATTGGTTACCCACAATTTAGCATATCCCGCAGTTTCTCTTTTGAGATATTTGCAAGTATCACATCAGCGAATGGATGTGCGCCTCTGGGTACATAGAATTGGGTGCGTGGCGTCATCACGTCCTTGCGTGATTACGTGCATCATCATGTACTTCTTAATGCAGCCATTTTCCTTCAGTGTGAATAACTCTGTGTTTTTTCTACATGAAGTTCCCCCATGGCTCTTTGATGAGTAGCGCCGGCGTGCTGGTGCCTCTCGCACAGCGCGCGCTCTGAATGGCACGGCACAGAATGCTGCGCACACAAGTCCACTTGGATCTCTCGAGAGCCAGCTGCTCGCGGTCTCGGGAGACCTGGTCCCCACAATCAGCAGCTGTAATACTTGCATAGTACAAAACCCCGTGATATGGGAGTAAGACCAAAATGAACACAGCATCAGTTTCAAAAAGGCATGCGCAACAATAGTCCATAATGGGTATGCTGGATCTACATATTAATCAATAAATAGGTTCTCCTATCATGAAGAGCAACAGATGAATAATAAAATTCAAGCATTAATTTGGAAACTAAAAATACCAGACCACTTCTCATTAATATAACAAGAAAAGTAGGAGATCAATCCAGAAACACAAATAGTTATTCATCCCCATTCAATCCAAGGGGCTTTATTGTGTTAAATTGAATAATCAACTTCGACTCCAGCCTGCACAGCTGTAATTCTCTATTTCCTTTTTTACATGTTTAGTGCCATTCCATTTATATTACCATTATGTTTATCTATGAAATGGGAAGTTAAAGGATAACTAATATCTCCATTCGTAATCGCTCAATGGTGTTGCATATATTGACTAGCTGTACACTGTATCATGCAACAATCTAGCACTCTCTCCCCCCCCTCTCTCTCTGTTTGCTCTATTTATCTGTCTGTCTGCCTTTCTCTCATTCTATCTCTTCGATCCTCTCTTTCTGAGGGCAAGAGTTGAGTTACATGTTTGCTTGCAGCACCCCAGGTGTTGTCAAGAGCAGTGTAAACAGAGCACAAACAGATGCATCCTGAGGAGGCAGGGGGCAGGGGCTGTTGTGATTGTTTATGGTTGAAAGAATGAAAGCAGCAGAGAAAGGGGTATACTTGGAGGTGGGGACAGGCGTGGTATTTTGAGACATACATTGTCATGGTGTGTGTCCGACATGAATATCAACATTTCACTGCAGGCGCACTGTCGGTACAGGGAGGCGAGGGTGACAACTGCAGGCTCTGTGGGGTGTTCTGGGGTTTTGACAGACCTTATAAGGTTATAGAGAACTAGGCTGCAAGATCTATAATGGTGTTTGTTATTGTCTATTATTTGTTAAAATATTCATGTTTGTGTATATGTTATGATGATAGGTTATTTATAACGCGCTTAATACCCAGAGGTTTCTAAGCGCGGGCCCGGGGATCGAACCCATGTTGCTCCGTATCATCTTGCTTCCAAGGCAAGCACGTTGCCGTTGAGCTATCCTCCTGAGTGCAGTGCCCAGCACACAAAATTAATCATTTGCATGGCGCTCAGACAAGAAACAGATCATTGGTTTTAATCTGAATGCTACTCTTACAAAACAAAATGACATTTTGAGAGACAAAATGCAGTGTATTTTCAGCAAAAGAAACTGCTAAAAAAGGAAATTATTTATTTGGATTAACATTGTAAACTGGCCCTTTTTAAAATTTTGCAATGTTCATTACTAATGATTGTTTTCAATATTTATATTAGTCACAAGAACGTTACCTATTGTTTTACCCACTAAATCACTTTATTAAAACCTAGAAAAGCCATATAAATAGTTTTCTGAAATGTGGCATTCGAAGATGGACAGTCTGCTATACTTGGATTGTAGAATTTCAAAATACCACATGAGGAAGGGGAATTGGACAAATAGCACCAATGAGGTTTCCGGGCTGCTTTGTATAAAATCAAAGAGCATTTTAGAAACCTAATAATGACTACAGGGTTGCATTCTATAATCACTTATTATGTAAGGCATGGCCTTGGTGATTGTTTCATTTTTCACAACAATCACACTAACATTAAACTGTTTGTAACTATGAAACTTGAATACATTTTCGGAAAGCCTCAGGATTTGGATGTGAGCGTAAAATGACTGTGATGCGCCACAACATTGGCGTTGGGAGTCTCGCAAGAATTTTAGAAGTGGAGGGGCTAAAATGGGAAGCTGGGTATCATGGCAAACATGTCTTTGCATATTAGGATTTGTGCAAACTCTGTCCCTGATATACAGACATCCTTAAAGAATTATGTATATATATATTTATGTATTTGCATTGGTAAGGTGCTTATACAGCAAGTAAATTGTGTTTCGAAGCGCCCACAGTGAAACAGGGAGGGATCATTGGAATTAAATGCAAATAAAACAATGAAAGATAGAGGTGGTCCTACTAGGCCTTGTGAGCATTCAGAACGTGCAAGTGCAGAGAGAGAGAGAAGGGAGAAGGGAGGGGGGCGCAAGTGCTAGGAGTACCACGGGGCAAAGTGATAGGGGCTAGCAGCTGTTAAGTGACTAGTTAAGAGTTGTCAACTGGCAGTAAAATAGTAAGTGCAATCCTGTGGTAGCACAGGCCAGTAGGTGCCAAGGCAAGTGCTGAGAGCGGGAGGAGGCTGAAGGCGATTGGGTGTGTGAGGCCAGGACCCAGGTGGACACAGAGGGACCCTGATCACCAATCTCAGCAACTGTGGGATTTAGCAGAGGAGGGAGAAAGGGAAGGAGGAGGTGAAAGGAAGGTCTTGAGGAGCATCTGGAATTTGAGGAGATCTGGCTCAAGACGAAGAGGGAGGGGGAGGCTGTTTCATAGGAGGGAGCCAGCCGAGGAAAGAGATAGACCACCAGCTCGCTGTTTAGCAAAGTGCTTGACATACAGAGAATTGGTGCCTGAGGAATGTAAAGATCTGGCGAGAGAGTATTTAGTGAGAGTCAGTTGTAGATAGCGTGGTCCCCGGCCCCAGACAGTCTTATGGATGAAGCAGAGGGATTTTAATTTGATCCATGCAGCAACCAGGGGCCAGTGGAGAGATTTCAGGGGAGATGCGGTCCCGGGGCTTGAGGCCAAGGATAAGACTTGCAGCCCTATTCTGGAATAGCTAGAGGGGTCATAGAGAAGAATAGGGTAGATTAAGGAAGAGGCTATTTCAGTAGTCTAGCCTAGAGAGAACCAGGGATCTAGAGACATTGAGCTTCTGGAGGAAAGTGAGGAAAGGAAGGATTCCTTCGAGGAGGTGGAGCTGAAAGTGGGCTTTCTTGGCCAGGTCATGTAAGTGAGAGAGGAAGGAACAAGATGAGTCGAAGATGACTTGATGGTTTCTGTCTTCAGATGAAGGATTAGAGGGAGAGCCCATAGAAGGTGGCTAGAGTGCAGGGAAGAAAGAGGGAGCAGGAGTCCAATGGGAAGGATCTCAGTCTTGCAGGCATTGATACAGAGATCATCAGAGGCACAACAGGACTGGATGGCAGATAGGCAGTCAGGAATGATGAAGGAAGTAAGGAGAGGATCAGAGGGAAATTTGAAGAAGAGTTGTGTGTCATATGCATAACACTGGAAGTTAAGGAAGAAGGCGGAAATTAGGTGTGTAAGCGGAGCAAAATAGATGTTGAAGGGCAAGGGGGAAAGGTTGGAGCCCTGGGGGACGCTGCAGGTGGAGATAGAGATGGGGAGGTCAAATAGCCCAGAAGTACCAGGGATGGACAGTCATTAAACAAGGAGGTCAGCCAGTTCAGTGCCCACTCTGAAATACCTAGGGTATTGTGTAGTCGTTTTATGGGGATGTAGTGGTTGAATGTGTCAAATGCAGAGGAGAGATCAAGTAGAATTAAAACAGCTGGAAAGTTGGAGTCAAGAGATGCAAGCAATTCTTAACTGGTGTTCAGAAGAGCAGTTTCCGTGTCTTTGCATGCCCGGAATCCCGACTGAGGGTCGTGGAGGCAACCATCAAGTTCAGTGTGCTAGGTCAGTTGGGGAAATACCAGTTTCTCCAAGAGTTTCCCAAGGTAGGGGGTGATAGAGATGAGGCAGTAGTTAGCAGGACAAGACAGGTCTGCAGAAGGTTTTTTCGGGAGGGGGCGCACAAGGGAGTGCGTGAGGGAGGAGGGGAAAGATTCTGTAGCAAATGACTGGTTGAAGAAATCAGCAAGTGCAGGGGCAAGAGAGCCAATTGTGTCCTAAATGGTTCTGGAGGAACAGGGGGAGACCTGTTTGGCGGAGACCTTCATGGAGCAGACAACTCTGGTAACCACATCATGTGTGATAGGAGAGAAGGAGGAGAGAAAGGCAGAGGGGGATGGAAGGCTATAGGATGCAGGGGGGTGTTCCAAGGGGAGGGGGAGAGGGAAGCGAGGGTGCTCAGGATGTCCTGAGTTTTAGCAGTGAAGTATATGGGCAATGCATTGCAAAGGGCCTGGGCGGGAAGAGGTGAGGTGGAGACTACGGTAGGGTTGGCTAGTTCCTTGCCGATTTTAAAGATTTCAGCCATGTTGTTGGATGTACTAGAGATGCAAGCCTGCATGTGCGCCCTTTTCTTACAGCGATTGGAGAGTTGGTATTGCATTTGGAGCAGTCGACGAGCTAGTTTGACAGAGGGTGAGCCTGGGGTCTGCCACTTCCGTTCCGCAGCTCTGCACTTGTGTTTCAGGGCTGCCAGTTCAGAGTTGTACCAGGTGTTACGCTTGGAGGAATGTTTAAGGCAGATCCTCATGACTGAGGCAAGAATGTCAAGAGTGTTAGTGATAGCCAGATGGAGGTTACAGAGAGCGGAGTCAGAAGTAGAGACTGCAGGAGGAAGAGGGGAGTGAAGGTAGATGCAAAGGCAGCAGCTGACACTCGTTTCATCAGACAGATATTCGTGAATGTGGTTGGTAGGGCTGGGGTGGTGCAGTCAGACGGCAGAGAGGACTCAAGTGAGTGGAGAGGAGAGAATGGTCTTACCAGGAGAGTGGGGTGATGAGTGAGGAGGAGAGCAAAAGATCAGTGTGGATGAAGCATCGAGAGTGTGTCCAGCCGAGTGAGTAGGGCCACAGGGGAAAATGGAGAGGGCGAGCGAAGTGCAGAGGTCACAGAAGAGAGTGTATGACGTGATTGAGGAGTCGAGGTGTATGTTGAAGTCAACCAGGAGAAGGAGTTTGTGAGGTGAAATCAGCCCGTTCAGAGAGGAACAGGGTGGTAGAGCTGGGTGGCCTGTAGATAATGGCAATGGTCAGGGAGGATGTGTGAGAGATAACAAGCTTGCAGACCAGGATCTTGAAGGAAGAGTAAGGCTCGGTGGGTATGAGGGAGGAGGGGACCCACTCTGGGAAGATCAGGGCAATCTCACTGCCAGCATGGGTATGGCGAGGCTTGGAAATTATCTTACAGCCATCAGGGAGAAGGGAGTCAAAAGCAGTGACAGAGCTGACAATGAACCACGTCTCGTTAAGAGCGAGGATATCGAGATCAAGGTCTTCAAGGAGGAGACAGATTTTGGCAGAGTGTTTGATAGCAGAAGGCACATTAAGCGTTGGTAGATGCAAGAGGTCACTGCCTTTGAAGGTTTTCTGAGGAGGGGCATAGTGGCTTGGTACACCAGTCGGAGGAGGGGGGACAGAGAGAGTGGATGAAGGAGTAGCAGGTCTACGAAGGAAATTTACAAGGGTACGGCAAGTGCCTGTCAAAGAAGAGAAGGATGGGTTGAGGACCCTGAACCAAGATAGTGCCATTGTGATAGGCATTAATGATACAACTGGATGATGAGAAGCCCACCAAGAGTACTTCCCATCTAGTGCCACCATTAATGGGTGAAGATGTTTGAGGAGACAAGGGTGCCATTAACACCCAGCAGGGGTGCACTACTATGCAAGAACAATGCAAGGCAATAACTCTGAGGGCTAATGCAGTAATTAAACCATCTGCAACTTTATTAGTTTAAAAAACAATTCAAAAGGGATCACATCCCATACAAACAACGTTTTGCTGTATGCTGTATGCTACAACTTAATCATGGCATATTTTTTTAAATCATTCCCTCTAGTTTAGTTGCTAACATATAAAGATAAACAATGGCAATAAAGCAAATGCACCCAAGCGCTTGTACCTATATGCTATTGTAGAGATGGCAGCGGGTGATTGTATGTCGTGGGTACTTTCCCAAAAAATCCACACAATAGATTAGATATTTGAAAGCAGTATACAATCACACTGTGCCAATCTCAAGGGTGTCATACATCAGTGCATATAAATGTATTCAATCCGGAGTCAGCCTGACACATGTTTCGAGCCTAAGCTCTTCTTCTGAAGCTAAGATAAGATCATAACATATGCAAGATAAATATTAACAAAGATTTGCCAATGTGTCGTCAAAAGGCAGCACAAACCCAGAGTTCAACAAGGGATGTAAATCGCAACTTGTTCGGAAATTGGAAAATCCAAACTTAACATAAAGGTAGTGGGATTGATGATTTGGAAATGTGTTTGTTAGTTAATGGATCAACTAAAGAGAGAACGTTGGGAAATAGGAAAAATTAGAACTTTGTGTGCCATATCACTGACTGGGGGATGGACACGTCATCATCGTCATTTCTGTCACTTTCACAAATTGCTACAAATATTACAATATTAATGGTAAATGGGATACGTGTTACATTTAGGTTACTTTGTGTTATTTTGTGTGTAGGTGATACATTTGTAGATTTGCATGCGCGCAGAAACATAACGATGAAACATTGTCACATGGAGGGCTTCTCCCACTCATGGGTCTTCGTATTGTGGATTCTTTAGAAGGGTGTTTTCGCAATCGTGGCAAAGGCTTGCAAAGGTCCATCAGCAGTTGGTGAACAAGTTTTGTAAATTGGTCAACGGGGTGGCTGCAGTCAGTTTGCAGATGGCTCAAGTGTTGGAGGGCGAAGGAAGATATGATCTCTGGTAAACAGGAGAACTCATTGTTCTAAGGGATAGGCAGTTGTGAAACTTGCAGGGTTGTTTGGACCAGGTGGTCTCTCCCAGGGCACTTGCAGAGATCAGTAGTAATACATTTCAGGAGAGCAATTGTGTTGTCATAGAGTGGGTGGAACTCATGTGAATAGGAAGGGTCAGTAGTCATAAAAAATCGGACACCGGACAGATTTGGGCAATGTGATTAGCAAACACGAATAGTTCAAAAGGGAATCTACATGTCTTTCTCTCGTCTTCATGTGCTTAGGTATTTTTGGGGCAGGTCCGTGTGCGTCATTAATAGGAATTCTCTTGTTGTGTAACAAAGAGGCAAGGTTGCCACCAAATATGGAGAGGTTTTTAGGAAAGGGGTATGTTGGACATATAAACCTTGTAATTATACGTTTTTAGGGGATTGTGCTATAATGTCTGTGTCCAATGAACTGTGTGGAATTTAGATTTCCCTGTACAGGGCAACCAATCATGTTTGGGGGGAGGCCTTTGTAACGCTATCTGGGGGAGTGTATTAACTGTTGCAAACTGTATATAATGTGTGTTCTTTCTGTGGTTCAGGGAGACCAGGGTTAGTGCGACTGTTAGATGTCCTCTAAGCCCCCTCCCGGCCCTCTGTACAATAAACTTGCTTTATGGACTAAAAGCGCACTTACTAATTCTAGAGGTGGGCCTAATTTCGGTAAAGGGGCGGACCTAAAGGTCCACGCCTACAACTTGATTCACTAAAAAAAAAGAATGTAAGTCCAACATTTGCAAATGCAACATCCATCGGCGGGAGACATTACCAGCGCACGTGAATGCTGAAAACAGTCATATAGCCAAAGTCGACAAACATTTCTACTTTCAACAAGAAATTCTTTTCCTGTATACACCCACACACTTCCACCATACATCCCTGACGTCACCATGCAAATGTACGAACTAATATGCATCATGCACAACACTTACACAGTCAACTTCATGGTTTGAATTATGACACTGAACACGCCTCTCTCAAGACCTGCGTTTGCTTAGTAAATACACGCTAATTTACAACCTAGGGTGTCACACTCGCTGAGACACACAACACCCCTGACACTCCTATCGGAACAAAAAACACACCCACTGAAACACCCCAAAAAGATTGGTCACCCCCACTGACACACCCACAAATCACAGGGCACACGCACAGAAACGCCCATACCATGTGGTCTGGATAGACAGGCGGGTGTTGGAAAGCATGCCAATGACATGTGCAACTTAAATGTCGGACTTCCTGAATAGGACATTAAACTTTGGAATAGTCGCATCAATGCCAAGACTCCTCTGACTATGTCAACATGCCCAACACAAGGCAAGACAGCCACAGCACCAACAGGACACACACATCGCATAATGAGACATACACATTCCAACACATACCCAGATACTAATTCACAAAATGCACCCAACGACATGACCACACATGTGATCCCATCCATATCTTGCGGGCCCACAATCAGCTAACCAGGTGCACACTACTAAAAAGATGAAGCCCTGGTCACATACTGGTGACAACACCTGTGCACACATTCAGCCAATGCAGTACACATGCAGGACACAACAAAACATAATGATGTACACATCCTAATTAGCGTCAAACACCTCCACCTCTGATAATCCATAAATACCATCACACCAGTGGCCCCAATCGATGCAGTGGTCGTGTTGTCCAGCAAGATAGATGCTGTGAAGGAGAAAGGGCACAAGATGAACTTCACAGAGGTGGACCTGATGGTGGAGTTCATGCACAGCCACTGGACCGGCATGCTGCGGATGCCTGGACATCGCACCATGCAGAGCCATCGGCACAAACACTGGCTCAAACTCATGATCAAATCGATGCCCTGGGCTTCTAGCAATACACCTGGGGAAATCAATAAAAAGTGGTTGACTGAGAAGCGATGGGTCAAGCTTAAATACACTACAGTACAACACCGCCCAAGCTCTCAGAGGAGAACCACCAGGCCCCAGGATGCGACTGGCACCCAGGGAAGAGAAGGCCCTGAGCATGATCCCAGAGGAGGTGTTCACTGGCTCATGAGGCACAGCAACAGTCATGGACTTCCGTGGTAAGCACTTCACTTTTGTGCAACCACTCACATCCACGTTTCCACCATGCATGCAACACCTGAAACATGAATACAACTAGCTCAAAGGAAACAGCATGTATGCACACAGGGCATGACTCATACCCATTCCAAGTGCACCGCATAGTCCTACGGTGCAAAAGACATGCCACAGCACTAACGCCACATACAGACCTGGGCGCACATGTCCAGAGAACACCCATTTCCATTCCACACACAAGTCGGCATCTTTACCAGAAGACAACACCACCACTATCATATGCATCAATGACTCCACAAAACACACACACAAACCAGTGACATGGACGTCTCAGAAACACCCAAAGGGAGCATTCTACCATGCCACCGTGCTATTTGTGCACTGCCAACAATCGACATATCTCACACCACCCCTACATGAGCCCGAACACCACCACCAATCAAGCCATGCCACGCATGACCAATGTCCCGACATGCTCAATAACCATACAAAGTCAAGCAACATGTGCACAAGGGGCATAACACCCACATTCAACACACCTTCCCCACATGCATAGCCATACAATGAGTCATGGGGTTGCCACCATACCGACACACATAAACACCTGACATATCACCTCATTGCCTTCACATGCTCCACTCATCGCCAATGGCAGAACCAATATGTTTTCTATCATGTGCATCCTAGGGGTGGAAATGGAATTGTTAAATTGTATCTTTTTAAGGAATTTTGTAAAAACTGTCTGTTTTTTATTTTGTTTGTGTGAAAAGTGCATATATTGTACTGTAACGCACAATAATTACATTTTAAAAAGTATTGCAGTGTAGATAAGTTCCCAGACATGGCCTGCACCCCATCCCCTCATTCCGAGATATCAGGAGCGTACTCGCCAAGGTATGTCACATATGAGGAGCAAATGAACCAACAAAGAGCTGCACTGGGACTCTGCCCAGTATACGTCAGAAGATCCATACCTGTTGAAGCGCCCATAACCAGACAACCCTGGGCAGCACGGTACCCTATCAGACAGCCGTACCAGCCGCTGAGACGAAATGAAGAGTACCTAGAGGCAGTCCACGAAGAGACCCACAGAGCCTTAATGGAAGGCCAGTGGAAATGACATAAGAGCCTGAACAGACTCACAAATGAACAAAAATGGCTATTGAAGATAGCCCGCCAGTGCGAGCAGTGTGAAAATATTTGTAATGGACGCAGACAAAAGACGATGTTAAAACGTGAGGAAACGTTGCTACGAGACAAAATCGAAGCAACCAACCAGTTAAACGTGTGTAAATAGGCTTGGAACGCAAGAAGCTAAAGATATCGATACTGCTTGCAATGCTTAGTAGAAGATTCGCGCGGCAAGCGTCAACCATATATCTACCTCAATAAGGCACATTATACAAGTGTGACTCCATTTTGTAAAAGCAGAAATGTACCCAGGTTGCCAGGGGCCTGACAGGCCGAGTTTCAGAACCCAGCCAGAGTCAAGAGATGGAGCGGAATTGAAGCTCAACAAAGAGTGGCTCATACCGGGGAAATCGAGGTCAACCAGAGAAAGGGAGGAGAGCATCAGCTAACAAGACTCAAACTTCAGAGCATACCAACCTGCCCCATGAAGGTCAAGATAAGGGGGGCCCATGCAGGTGGTGAGGCCGAAACAGAATTAAATACACAAAAAGCTGGAAACTGAAGCAGATTCATGGTGAACAGACATGTGACCAGCCAGGCGCGAAGAGGTGCCACCACCTGATGTCATCCAGGTCCCAAGGATGCCATAACTTTTACTGTTAAGGGGCTACAGTTTCGAGGCCATACCCAGCCAACTAATGGACACATAGCCCTAATATACTGATTGATGGAAGGGAGGCAGGGTGAAACTTGGGACACCAGGCACATGGGTGTCCATGCTGCATGCTGCTAATTAGAATGGGAATTTATGTCTAGGGGTGTAACCTGCCCAATCACAATGGACCGAGTTATCTGGAGTCCTATAGATAGTAGAACCAATAGGACGTCGTACTTGTAGTGACGTCAATCACGTGTGATGTAGTGGGAAGGGCGTAGACGCCCACCCGATAAGAATTATCCAATCTGCATGCTCTATTATCATATACAGATATAGCACCTATACTTAAGTTACCTTTCCTAACCAATTATATTGCATGTCGAGTTTTGTAGAATTAGACGACAATGATGACGAATAATACCTATAAGAATTGCTGTTCAACTGAAGTTCGAGGAAGTCGGCGCGAGACAGGTGATCGCAGTGCAGCTGATTTCCATTTGTTTCTCTGTTTGATGTGCTTGTCATTAAACAGACTTCCCTTTGCCAAACTACTGAGTACTGAGTCCTCATTATTGAGTCGTGTTGGAGTAAGTGAATCCTACACCCCCAGTCCTCACATGGTGCAGCTATCTTGTCTTACAGGTACTAGAGGGTGCGCACTGATCTATGGGTCCATCAGTGAAACCCCGCTCCTCTGTACACTTGGTAGCGTGAGGATGGTTTCGGCCATTAATTATTGATTATATAATACTAAGACACCTTTAGACCAATGGCACGAAGTAACTCTGGGGCCTTTGTCAATATCACGAGACCTTTCGCCATTCCGGCTGAGTAGACTGAGAAGCTTCCCGTGGACAGTGATAGAGTAAAACTTCAAAAACTGCAGTGGGTCTGAAGGAACCTGCCTTCCAAGCATAACCCTTCTCATTCCCACAGGCAGCAAATCGGACGAAAACCCTTAAAAGGCTGGAAGAGGAAGGGCAGTGATCCCAAAGCTCCAGAGAGGAAGCGATGCGATCGGTGAGTGAAACAACAAACTCGTTAATTTGGCAAATGTCTTGTAGGCATTAGAGCAAGTAAGGGAAAGGTAACGGTAGGTGGCGGAGAAAAAATTAAAATAGTCAGAGGTAGAGAAGACTATATATATATATATATATATATATATATATAAGGAGTAATGACTCGAGCATAAGAGATAACGAGTGGATACCGGGGGGACACCCGAGAGAAATACAAGGGATACCGGGGGGACACCCGAGAGAAAAACAAGGGGTGCCAGGGGGATACCTGAGATAAAAAACAAAGGATTACCAGAGGGACACCTGAGATAAAAATGTAAGGATTTGCCTTGTTCCTGCGCTTTAATACAGCGGTCAAAAGAAACGTGAACTCATAGCCCATATAATAAAGGACAATTAGACTACAGTGATGTTTAAAGACGCATCAAAGGAGTTTGTTTAAACTCCATGCCAGGGTATTGATTAGAAGGCTGGTATATGTATGACCAGCTGGTGTCCGTCTAGTCCGTCAATTGTCTGTCATATGTGTTCTGTTGTACGTTGAATTTAAAATAATTGCATTATTGATTGTGTGAAATGTAATTTGACTTTACGCGATTCTGTAACTAAGAGGGAATCACCAACGAATTGATAGTTTTCTGAGCAAATTGATATTATAACATTTTGGTGGGAAAAGATTGGATTGGAGCTTGCATATTTGGTGCTTGTTCATACTATTGGAAATACTGTATAAACATTGTTGGTGACGAAAAGAAGAATGGAGGAGGCAACTCCACTTGCACATTTGTGCAAGCAGCGACCCAAGCATGCACCAAAACTCAAGAAGTATAGCACAGAGCAGGTTAAGGGTACCGCCCACAAAATGTTTATGCCTTGGCCACAGAATGGGTCCCTTTCTAAGGCCGTTTTACAGCATATTGCGACCTTTCTACACGCCACATATACAGGCAAGAAGCTAGAGAAACGTCTTGCTGTTCTAGAATTGTGGAAGATGTTTGAAGAAAAGAAGGTGGAAGAACCGCCCACAGGCTGGATACTAAATGTATGTACGGAGGGGGGCGAGACGCCTACCGCGCCACCAACCCCGCCTGAGCCAGTCATTGAAGGGAGTAAAACAGAGGAGCTTTACCCGCTAAGAGAATTTAAGGCAGCCACGGGGTATAGCAACCCCGCATATGAGTCGCCTATGCACAGTAGTGAGAACAATAAGGGAAAGGAACAGGAAAACAATATTGCCTCCGCGGTCTCAAGGGACAAGGAGAGATGCGAAGATGAAGGAAAAGATCGGGCACGGAGTTGTGCACCGCCTGATAAGGAGAAAGAGGGAAATAAATGAAAGGGAAATGAAAGTAGAGTTGATGAGATAGCATTAGCGAAAGACAAATGGATTGGATGTCAGATATTACTGAAGTTGGATGGAAAAGGAAGTGATGATATAAGGCCAAGAGAGAGGTCTGTTGAGACGCGAAGGGGAGAGAGAGAGAGAAAGAGATGGAAGTAAGGGATGAAAGGAAAAGAAGGAGGGATAGGCTAAAGCGAGAACAGCTATATCGCGAAGAGCAAGAGAAACAGCTCGATTGCAAACAAGAGGTAGCCTACGACCAGTAAAGACAAACTAAGCAAAGGATGGAAGAAGAGCAAAGGGTATGTGAGAAGAGAGCGAAGAGACGAGAAGAGGAGGAAATTAGAAGGGCAAAGGAACGTAGAAACAACAGGATGAGGAAAGTAGACAAGCAGACAAAGAAGAAGCAAGGAAGCGCAAGGAAGTAGATGAGGAAATAGAACGGAAGCGCAGACAGAGGGCACGGGATCTTGAATGTCTCGAGCGGGAAGTTAAAAAACCCAATTCTGTTGTAGAATTGGAAGGCGTAGAAGAATTCTTTCCTGCGAGCAACTCGGTGCAAGGTATAAGTGGGACAAATATTGAAGATGACTTCGACACCAGAAGCATCGGGGAAACGATTGAAAAAATATACGATGAGATGGGGCTAGAACAGATATCCGATGGGGGAAGGGAAGATGAGCGCTTGGAGAGCACTCAGCTATATGAGGATGTCACACGAAGTAGTGGGAGCAGGGGACTGTCCCTAGACAGGCTGGAGATTGGGCAGAACGAAGAAGATGCAAGGAGTTGTGTGAACTGGGAGCATTCAGAGTCTGACTCAGGTGGGGAAATGGAGGATATGGCACAAGAGGAAGGGAGACGGTGCGAAAAACGGTTCCGAGGGGACCGAGGGGTACGATGGTCAGATGCTAGCGGGTCCTCAAGTAGGACACCGAAGTCTGCCGCGCAGTCCGGCCGACATGCAGGAACACCCCACGGTCAGAGGGGGCACCAGCACCTGCCTATGCAAATAGATTAAGGGCATTGCCAGGGAGACGGCAAGACGGAAATGCCACCCCAGTGACAGACCGGAGAACTATAGGGAAAGAAAAGGAAGACTGCGTATTCTAATTCCCGCTATTAGAAAAGGGGGAGCAAGACCACAATATATTCCATGGCCACACATGGACCGAGAGAACTTAAAAAATAAGCTTCCAATGCTGACATCAGGAGCCGGGAAGTGGATACATGAGTTAGAGAAAATGACGGGGGGTGTCACCTTAGCTATAGGGGATATTAAGGGCTTCTTAATTGCCATACTTGGTGAAAGAGCAGATGATGTATGGAAACGGGCAGGCTACCCTAGGGTAACCCTAACTAACACCTCCCATGACGGAGCGCCATTTAATAACTGTAGAGCAGCAGTCTGGAAATCGCTGCGAACGTTATATCCAGACACGTCTGATATGGGGGCTATAATGACTCGGAAAATGAAAGAGTCAGAGGATCCGTTGATTTATATCCAGAATTTTCAAGACGCGTGGGTGCTCAAAACGCATGAGTCTTGGACGAAATCTATCCCTGTATTCTATCATATATTATGCCAAGGGTTGCCCGAGCCAGTGCAAAGCAGCTCAAGAAATTGGTAGGAATAGAAGCTAAACCATGGGCTGAAATACAGTTGACAATTGCACATTACTGTAGATTGCTGCAAGAAACGAATCGGAAAAAGGAAGCAACCCGTAAGGGTGAGGAGGCGAAGCTGGTGCAAAAGAAACTCTCAAAGTATGCTATCGAGGGAGCCATGCTGACAAGCCCAGCTGAACCACACGCACACCAGGCGACTAACCCAGTGCAGGATAACCAAGGTAGCGTGGGATTTTACCCGAGGGGAAGGGGTTTTGGAGGAAGAGGATGCAGAGTAATCAGAGGGGTTTTCGAGGTAACAGGGAGGTTTTCAAAATAATCAAAGTGGCTTTCAGAATGCACAGATGGGCAGTCCAGCTACGCCAGATGGAGAGATGGCCTGACCACCGCCAGTGTGCTGGCTGTGTGGAATGACAGGACATGGGGCGTGCGTGTGCAGATGCCAAGTCATGTGGCAAAATAGCCAAGGGATGGGGGCAGGCATGATGAATCAGCCTGCCGTCCCGCAGCAGGGCAGTGCACAAAATCACACACTGCAGCAGCAGGCACCAGGCTTGCAGCAAGGTGCACAGCAAGTGGTTCAACCCCTGCACATGGGGAATGTACCACAGGGACAATCCCAGCAGGCAACACCACAAATGTCACAGGGCACTAGTGCTGGAGCGGGAGTCAACCCTGGGGCTGGGGGAAATCAACAAGTATACAGTGGGCCGAACATATATATGAAATAGGACAGCTCACGGGAGACTCTGATGTGTTCTATCCTATCAGTGACACCAGACCCTAATAGGGAACCTAGGGTAGATGTCATCATAGGGGGTAAAGAATATTCCTTCTTAGTTGACACGGGTGCGACGCACTCATGCATACGAGAAGGCAAGTTTTCCTTGTCCGGCAAGGCCATAGATACTCAGAGTTTCACAGGAGCTCACAGTAGAGTTCCCTTAACAGATGCACTCCCAGTTTCTGTGGGAGAGCGCAAAATGAATGTACCCTTATTATACTCACGTCAGACCCCAGTAAACATCCTGGGTCGGGACTTAATGACTAAGTTGAATATGACAATCTCGTTTACCGAGAACGGTATAGTGTGCTCCACTCCAGGAATGCATTATTCGAACATGTGTGAAATGATCAGAGCATACTCAGGATGCATAGCCATGAGAGCTACACCGTTAGAGCCAGAAGTCTTCGCATATGGGGTGCGGGTGCTCATGGCGGGATTGCCAGGCCTCGCAAATAGAACTATGAGGGCACCCAATGAGTTTCTATTCAGACCCAGAATACCTATGCACAAGTATTTCCCTTAATGATACAATCTGCCGCAGTACGAGGGAAAGTGGTATTGGTCGAAGGATATGATGATGAAGGCAGACAATGGTGTGTGATTATCGCCATCGAAGAAGGGTATCGAGTGACTGACGTCACCGATGACGATTTGTTCGAAGAACACCCTCACCTGGAAGAGACGAGGGCGGAAGTAAGTCTCACATTTTGGGTCAAAATGATCAAATGGGAGGTGCCCCGGGGAATGATGTTGGCGCCGATACGTCCAGAATACTTTGATGATGACATGGCCCAAGTGCCTGACGCTGTATGGACTACAAGGCCCTATGGCGTAGGCCTTCTGAAAGGGGCAGGTGAAGTGAAAATTCAACTGAAACCAGGAGCAATTTTACCAAGAGCACGACAATATACTATGTCCAGAGAGGCAGATGAAGTAATCGCGAAGACAATTTCCGCCATGATGGAGCAGGGAATTCTAGTGACGTCAGAATCACCTTGCAACACAGTGATTTACCCTGTCAAGAAATCAAAGGGAGGGTCTTGGCGTTTAATCCAAAATTTAAGAGCATTAAACAATATAGTCGAAGCCGAGTTCCCTCTAGTCCCTAATCCATCCACCATTCTATGCAACATACCCACTGATGCGAAATATTTCATGGTGATTGACTTGAAAAATGCATTTTTCTCAATCCCGTTGTACCGTGACTCTCAAGACCTGACGTCATTTACTTTCAGACAAATGCACCTGAAAAGTACGAGGTTGCCACAGGGGTACTGTGAGTCTCCATCCATTTTCAAAAGAGTCCTGCAGATGGACCTAAACAATATTGCAGTAGACAGTGTTGTTTTGCAGTATGTGGATGACATTCTGATCTGCAAGATCACTGAGGAACAATGCAGGCGCGACTCTGTCCAGCTACTGACAATCCTGGCTGAGAAAGGATATAAAGTTGATAAGGAAAAGTTACAATACTGTCAGCGAGAGGTGCTGTACATAGGCCAGCTAATCACACACAAAGGGAAAAAGGTAACCCCAGAAAGGGCTGAAGCCATCATGAACATAGATAAACCACTCACGATAAAACAAATGCAAAGCTTCTTAGGCTTTTGCAACTATGTCAGAGCATGGGTCTTCATTACAGCTCATATACCAAGCCCTTGCTTCAGGCCCTAAGGAATGCCCAGGCGACAAGGGAAAAAATCGAATGGACTGAGGCAATGGAAAAGGGGTTTGCAAAACTTCAGGGGCAATTTTTAAGGCCCCAGTTCTCGGGATTCCTAATTATGCAGTGGAACTCTACCTGTTCTCACACTCTGATGACAATTTTATGACGGCAGTGCTCGCGCAGCGAACCTAGCTGGGGTACAAGCCCCTAGCATATTACAGCGGGAGTCTGGACCCGGTCATGAAGGGCCACTTTCCATGCAAACAAAATCAAGCTGATGCCGCGTTCGCCATTGAAAAAGCGTCATCTATTGTGATGGGGTGCTCCATGACATTGTACGTCGAGCACTCGTTATTCGCCATACTAGAGAAGCCAAAGGGCACGCTGACATCACAGAGAGCATCTGCCTATGAGGTGATTATCTCCAACCCATCGATCAAAATAGTTCGATGTAAAACTGTAAACCCTGCTGCGTTCATAGCTGAGCCAGTCACAGAAGGAGAACCTATACACGACTGTGCGAATTATGAGGAATTCTATGATGAAATCCCCAGGGTAAAGTAAAATGCCCTGGCGGGCGGTGAAATCGTGTTCATTGACAGTTCATCAAGAATCGACCAAGAGGACGGACAAAGGTACACGGGCGTGGCCGTAGTGAAACACCTGGCGAATGGGGAGTTTCAGGTACTTGTCAGTGCGCAAATACCATCTCACTATTCAGCTCAAGCTGCAGAACTAGTGGCGCTGATACTCGCCATTGAGAATCATGCAGACCAGGAAGTAAGGGTGTACAATGACTCTGCCTATGTGACATCTACCGTGCACGCAGGCTTAGCACGATGGAAAAGGAGGGGCTACCTCAGTCGGACTGCACGCCAGTGCAACACGCCAGTGCAACACGCAGCCTTATTGGACAGGTTGATAAAAGCACTACAGCTCCCAGTGGGCATAGCGGTCGTGAAATGCACCGCCCACACCAAGGGGACAGATTTCCTGTCACGTGTCACGGAAGCCAAGCGCATGGCATCCACAAATGAAACAATCATGGACGTGGAGGTGACACGTACCCATGAGAGGATGATGGTAGCGCGAGCCACACCTGAGGCCTATAGTAACATGGGGCAGACTCAGCTAATGGAACTCCAAGGGGAGGCACCCCAAGAGGAGAAAAATTTGTGGAAGCATCAAGGGTGTTCCTTAACCCTTTAAGTGCCATGGGTATTTCTCCCCAGTGCAAGGGCCTTTTTTGGTGATTTTGGTATGTGGCCATTCAATGGCTTGTAACTTTTTGTTACATGAGATATCTCAGCCAAATTCGGCTCCTTTTTTTCCCACATGTAGGCGGTCGTAACGCCACCCAGGAATCCCAGGTTGCTGTAGGGGGGTGAGAGAAAATAAGCAAAAAGTGCAAACATTTTGGGTTTTTTCAAAAAATGCCAATAAAATGATGTACAAAGAAGCCTGTGGTTTTTTCCTTGTAAGAGCTAGGAACAAATGGTTTGCTGTGCTGAGTTCCCCAATTTCCTGGCTTTCAGGAACAGGTTGAGTGGAAATGGAAAAAAAATATTTTGATGTGGTTATCAACCGTTTTGTGAGAGGTAGGCGATTTTGGCCATTTTTGCCAATTGGACATGCATGGACGGAATGGAAGAAAAGGGCAGGAAAGCCAAATTGGAGGACAGAAAGGCATATATTTCTGAAAAGTAGACAAAATTCCAAGTTTAGGAAGGGGTGATTTGCATAGGTCAGGCAACAACTAGGTAGGGGAAACTGCCATGGAATGGGGGAAAAGCGGGAAAATGACTGAAAAAAAAGGTATGTGTTGGACATGGTTGGCTTGGTACGGCTCCGCTACATTCCCCCGACTCTTGCAGTTGGGAGAGCATACATTTTTTGTAGTGTTTTTACAAAACAAGCAATACCACAAGCCAAACACTAAACCATGGTACACAGGAGTTTTTACGCTCACGGCCTGACCAGACGCATTTAGCATCTGTAAACTGGGAAAACCAATGTGGTGAGGAACGGCAAGCATACATTTTTTGAAAGAGCACAGGCAGACCTTTTCAAGGGTAGGTGACTTGTGCAGGTTACAAACGTGTATGGTGGCTAAAGCAGCAGCGACTAAATGTAGGTCACATTTGGGAAATGAAAGGGTTGTGAGACAAAGGGCACCAGCAAATGGGTCAAAATGTTATGAAAACCACACAAACACAGCACATGGCCTACCATCCTGCGTTCCCACAGGTGTCCCGACCGGCACAACATACAGATATGGGCCTCGGGTGTCCAAGCCACCGAGGAAAACAGGGAACCACATGCATTTCCGAAAAGAGGACACCTGTGGGAATCTGCAGAGGTATGATTTGTGCACATCGGCCCAGAATTTATTACCCAGACAGCCCCGCAAAGTCCGAAATGTGGTGAAAAAACGCTTTTTCCGCACATTTCGCTCGGCGCACCCATCGAAACACGCCCCCAACAACACATGGCCTACCGCCCCGCGTTCCCACAGGTGTCCCGATGAAAACGGTACCTCACATGTGTGGGTGCACCTACCTGGCCGCCAAGGGGAAAACCTAAAACACAAGTAACCCCAAGTCTGTTTTCAGAGCGAAATCTCAGACATTCTGCCGACCGGCACAACATACAGATATGGGCCTCGGTGTCCAAGCCACCGAGGAAAACAGGGAACCCCATGCATTTCCAAAAAGAGGACACCCGTGGGAATCCGCAGAGGTATGATTTACGCACATCGGCCCAGAATTTATTACCCAGACAGCCCTGCAAAGTCCGAAATGTGGGGGAAAAAATGCTTTTTCCGCACATTCTGCTCGACGCACCCATCGAAACATGCACCCAACAACACATGGCCTACCGTCACGCATTCCCACAGGTGTCCCGATGAAAATGGTACCTCACATGTGTGGGTGCACCTACCTGGCCGCCAAGGGGAAAGCCTAAAACACAAGTAACCCCAAGTCTGTTTTCAGAGCGAAATCTCAGACATTGTGCCGACCGGCACAACGTACAGATATGGGCCTAGGGTGTCCAAGCCACTGAGGAAAACAGGGAACCCCATGCATTTCCGAAAAGAGGACACCCGTGGGAATCCACAGAGGTATGATTTGCACACATCGGCCCAGATTTGATTACCCAGACAGCCCCGCAAAGTCCGAAATGTGGGGGAAAAAAACGCTTTTTTCGCACATTTCGCTCGGCGCACCCATCGAAACACGCCCCCAACAACACATGGCCTACTGTCACGCGTTCCCACAGGTGTCCCGATGAAAACGGTACCTCACATGTGTGGGTGCACCTACCTAGCCGCCAAGGGGAAAGCCTAAAACACAAGTAACCCCCACCCCCAAGTCTGTTTTCAGAGCGAAATCTCAGACATTCTGCCGACCGGCACAACGTACAGATATGGGCCTCGGGTGTCCAAGCCACCGAGGAAAACAGGGAACCCCATGTATTTCCGAAAAGAGGACACCCGTGGGAATCCGCAGAGGTATGATTTGCGCACATCGCCCCAGATTTTATTACCCAGACAGCCCCGCAAAGTCCGAAATGTGGGGAAAGGAACGCTTTTTCCGCACATTTTGCTCGACGCACCCATCGAAACACGCCCCCAACAACACATGGCCTACCGTCACGAATTCTCACAGGTGTCCCGATGAAAACGGTATCTCATATGTGTGGGTGCACCTACCTGGCCGCCAAGGGGAAAGCCTAAAACACAAGTAACTCCAAGTCTGTTTTCAGAGCGAAATCTCAGACAATCTGCCGACCGGCACAACATACAGATATAGGCCTCGGGTGTCCAAGCCACCGAGGAAAACGGGGAACCACATGTATTTCCAAAAAGAGGACACCCGTGGGAATCCGCAGAGGTATGATTTGCGCACATCGCCCCAGAATTTTTTACCCAGACAGCCCCGCAAAGTCCGAAATGTGGGGAAAAGAACGCTTTTTCCTCACATTTCGCTCGACGCACCCATCGAAACACGCCCCCAACAACACATGGCCTACCGTCCCGCGTTCCCACAGGTGTCCCGATGAAAACGGTACCTCACATGTGTGGGTGCACCTACCTGGCCGCCAAGGGGAAAGCCTAAAACACAAGTAACCCCAAGTCTGTTTTCAGAGTCAAATCTCAGACATTCTGCCGACCGGCACAACATACAGATATGGGCCTTGGGTGTCCAAGCCACCGAGGAAAACGGGGAACCCCATGCATTTCCAAAAAGAGGACACCCGTGGGAATCCGCAGAGGTATGATTTGTGCACATCGCCCCATAATTTATTACCCAGACAGGCACGCAAAGTCCGAAATGTGGGGAAAATGAACGCTTTTTCAGCACATTTCGTTCGGCGCACCCATCGAAACAAGCCCCCAACAACACATGGCCTACCGTCCCGCATTCCCACAGGTGTCCCGATGAAAACGGTACCTCACATGTGTGGGTGCACCTACCTGGGCGCCATGGGGAAAGGCTAAAACACTAGTAACCCCAAGTCTGTTTTCAGAGCGAAATCGCAGACATTCTGCCGACCGGCACAACGTACAGATATGGGCCTCGGGTGTCCAAGCCACCGAGGAAAACAGGGAACCACATGCATTTCCGAAAAGAGGACACCCGTGGGAATCCGCAGAGGTATGATTTGCGCACATCGCCCCAGAATTTTTTACCCAGACAGCCCCGCAAAGTCCGAAATGTGGGGAAAAAAATGCTTTTTCCGCACATTTTGCTCGACGCACCCATCGAAACACGCCCCCAACAACACATGGCCTACCGTCACGCATTCTCACAGGTGTCCCGATGAAAGTGGTACCTCACATGTGTGGGTGCACCTACCGGGGCCGCAACAGGAAAAGGTTAACCCACTGGTCACCCCAGTGTTCATGTGGGCAACTTACAGATTTGGGCCTAGGGCGTGGAAGCCAGCAAGGGAAACAGGGAACCCCATGGATTTCTGAAAAGAAGACTCCTGTGGGAATCCGCAGAGGTATGATTTGTGCACATCGCCCCAGAATTTATTACCCAGACAGGCCAGCAAAGTCCGAAATGTGGGGAAAATGAACGCTTTTTCAGCACATTTCGCTCAGCGCACCCATCGAAAAACACCCCCAACAACACATGGCCTACCGTCCCACGTTCCCACAGGTGTCCCAATGAAAACGGTACCTCACATGTGTGGGTGCACCTACCGGGCCGCAAAAGGAAAAGGTTAGGAAACAGTAAAGTACTGGTAGTAAGCCATTTCACATGCACCTTTCCTCACACTTCCCATACATACCAGACACAATGCAGTTAGACACGCAAGGTGGGATTTAGCACAAGGAGAAACCTCCTTGTGTAGCACAAGAAGGTTTGTCCTTGTGAGCAGTGATGCCACGACAAGGCACCCACCGGATCACTGGCCATTCGTATCCCTTTCGTGTCTGCAGTCATTTGGCATCCATTTCAGCAGTTGCACTTCTACCAAATCACTAGCACCAGAGCAAGTGTATCTACACATGAGCATATCTACACACTTATACCACGTGGACATGTGCGTACAATGCAACTGTGTCTCTAGCAATATCTTAACTATCATTTGGCATCAATTTTATAGCAACTGTGTCTGCATGCAAACTCTATGTGCCTGCAATGACATGTGGACACTGATAGCAAGTGCATACTGGCTCACTTCGCTACCCTGCCCTACAGGCGCTATCTTCCACACCAGCTTTGAGTATGCCCATAGCAACTATGGGCAAACATTCTTATGTTCAACCGTACCCACACAAAACAGCCACCCTGCAACATGACAATCATTTCTGCAGTGCTGGAAAAGTCCATTCACAGAAATTGCATCTGCATGTTCTTTGTATCTTTGCCTAATTCACACACCAATCATATCCAATTCATTCCTACAGAAGACGTGTCACTTACACCACACATAACATTACTCGCAGTAAAACAATAAACAAGGCAGGATGTTACGAGGTACGCAAGACACCGCTGCCATATAGTTGGTGTCCAAGTACCACTTTCATGACACTTAGACCTCAAGGGAGGGAGCCAAAGTGGCGTGTATTATTTTGAAAAGACACCCCTTGAGTAAAGGGAACCTGAATGGTGTTCTGGTCTTCCACAACGCACCGCTTGAGTAGAGGGAGCGGGACTGACCTTTCTTTGCTTGCCAAACCTTAGGTGGAAGGAGCCATATTCGGGTTCCTGTCCAAAGTACGCCAGAAGCGGATGGGGCTTTCCAGACGTTTTTTTCTACGGCAATCCCGAACAGGAGCAAGCTGCACTAGCGTGCCTTACCAGGACACCCCAAAGGGGAGTGACCCAGAGTGCTCCACCCTTCTTCTCCATGGCCCGCCTCAACTAGAGGCGGTGGAGTGGCATTCCTTTCCAAGATGCGCCTGCTTTGGAAGAAACAAGCATTGCGTTACTTTGCAAGGCACACCACGCGCAGAGGGAGCTAGACTGCCTTTTCCATATGAGGTAGACCTGAAGTGAAAGGTACCGGGGGTGATGTCTCTTTCCCAGGCAGGCCTCAAGTGGAGGGGGCAGGACTAGCATTGCTTGCCTAAGCACGCCAAAGGGGAGTAAACCAGGGTGCTGTCCCCACCTACTCCAAGGCACACCTCAAGTGGAGGGAGCTAGAGTGGCATTTCTTTCCAAGATGCGCCTGCTTTGGAAGAAACAAGCATTGCGTTACTTTGCAAGGCACACCACGCGCAGAGGGAGCTAGACTGCCTTTTCCTTATGAGGCAGACCTGAAGTGAAAGGTACCAGGGGTGATCTCTCTTTCCCAGGCAGGCCTCAAGTGGAGGGGGCAGGACTAGCATTGCTTGCCTAGGCACGCCAAAGGGGAGTAAACCAGAGTGCTGTCCCCACCTACTCCAAGGCACACCTCAAGTGGAGGGAGCTAGAGTGGCATTTCTTTCCAAGATGCGCCTGCTTTGGAAGAAACAAGCCTTGCGTTACTTTGCAAGGCACACCACGCGCAGAGGGAGCTAGACTGCCTTTTCCTTATGAGGCAGACCTGAAGTGAAAGGTACCAGGGGTGATGTCTCTTCCCCAGGCATGCCTCAAATGGAGGGAGCAGGACTAGCATTGCTTGCCAAAGCACGCCAAAGGGGAAAGTGCCGCATGGCAGAACTCAAGTACAGGGACTCGTAATGATTACTATTTCGCAGGCACGCCTCCAATGGAAGGAGCCTGATTAGCGTTCCTTTGCATGTCACACTTTGAGCTGAGGGATCTAGACTGATGTAAATTTCGTAGGCAGGCCTCAAGGCAAAGCTACGGCTGTGGTTGCCTTTCCAAGGCAGGCCTCAAGTGGAGGAAGCAGGACTAGCAATGCTCATGAATGCAAGCTAAATCAAGTGAAGTGAGTTGACATCCTGTTGCATTTTCATTGAAGGTACACCTCCAGGGCAGGGTGCAGAAGTGCCATTCCTTTATAAGACATGCACGATTTCAGTGGCCAAGGGTCCCTTTCAAGGAATGATGGGCATTTTCGGAAATCAGTCGATCTCCCAATAATTTTCCTTTGTATGATACAAAAGGAAACACGGCTGAAAGCAGAGGGCAGGCTGGAAAGGGCATTGGGGACAGTACACCCGAGTATCCTTCCTCTTTCCTTGTTTTGTACACACCTTACATTTTCGGTACGGTTGTGCCTTCGTGGCAGTGGGAAGAACATAATCACCAAAGTGTCGCTCTTGCAATCTGGCCACATCTTCGACTTCTGGAAAGGAGGGAATTTGTACATGAACATTAGCCAAAGATTGAACAATTGCTAATTCAAAATCCAAAAAGGAGAGCTTGTTTTCTGGAGTAGCTGCACGGTACACCACATAAGCATTGTACGTTGCCATATGCACAATGTGTGTGGCTAAATTTTTGTACCAGAAACGCGACTTGCGTTCAGCGTGGTATGACTCAAGCACTTGGTCATTTTTGTCTACTCCACCCATGTACTTGTTGTAATCCAGAATGCAATTGGGCTTCAACACTTGCTGAGTCTGCCTGCGCAGAGGGACAGCTGAAGTACTTTCATCATGAATAGTACTTAGCATGTACACATCCCTTTTGTCGCAGAATTTCACTGCTAACAATTCATCCTGCCGCAATGCCATACATTGTCCCTTGGCCAACTTCTTACACACAAGTTGTCTGGGAAGCCTTTGCGGTTACTGCGGATTGTACCGCATGCCAGTGTGCCCACATTGAGCAATTCCTTGAACAGTGGAATTCCAGTGTTGAAATTGTCTACATACAAATAATGTCCCTTGTGGAGCCATGGTGTGAGAAGATCCCAAACAATCTTCTCACTTGTCCCTAAATGGGCTGGACAGCCCGGAGGGTTTAGGGTAGAGTCTTTACCGGTGTAGACTCTCATGCTGCTGACATACCCATACCCAGTGGTACTTTCACACAACATGTACATTTTAATCCCATATCGTGATCTCCTGCTAGGAATGTATTGCCTGAATTCTAGGCGACCTTTGAACAACACCAACGATTCATCAATGTATATGTTCTGGCTAGGCTTTGAAGAGCCTATCAAAGTTTGGGTCCGTTCTGGGTAATTCTGCCGAGTTGTCATTGAAGTGCAACAAACGGTGCAGTGCTTGAAAGCGATTTCTGCTCATTGTAGCTGAAAAAAAACAAGCAATAAAGTGGTGCTACAGTAGACCAGTATATCGCGACAGACGGCTTGTGTCCAATTCCCATGACCAGAATGAGACCCCAAAACTGTCTCATTTCAACATCGTTTGTGGGTACCCATGCTTGTGCTCTGGAGTGGGGTTTCAGACTGGGACCCCTAGACCTCATGAACTGTGCAGCGTATAAATTGGTTTGCTGAACCACATCTACAATGAACCCATCATCAACAAAAAGGTTGAAATAATCAATAGGCTGAAACCCTTGTGTATTCACTGTGCACCCTGATATACCAGTGAAAGGGGGCACAACAGGCTGAGCCATTGCTGGAGGCACCCAGAGCGACTCTTGAGTCATGTCAGGAACTGCCACATTGCGTGGCCGTCTTGCACGTCCCCTTCCCCTTACAGGTCCCCTGCGTGTGGGAAGTGTGCGAAAAGGTGGACGCACTCTTCCTTCCTCTTCGTCATCAGATGATGACGATGATGAGTGGGAGGAAGGACTTTCGTCAATGGCCATCTCACTTCCCCAATCACTTCCCTCCTGCCCCTCCGAAGCACTATCTGTTTCAGAATGCATATACACATCTGTGCCTTGCTCTGAGCCAGACTCCATCACTACAGCTAATGCCTCCGCACCAGACATTGATCGCCGAGAAGCCATGAGTACCTTTGCTATGGAACCCTTCACTGCCCAAAGACCAGATGAAGACTGAAACAATAAGTATGTGTGCTTCTCAAAGTATGGAACGGAGCACAGCAAGTGGTATTCAGTGCCACAAACCTACTCCACACAAGTACACCAAAAGGTCCAGACTTTGCTCACAAACTGTAGCAGCCCTCTGCAATATGACGTACTCCCTGCACGCTACAATAAACGAAGTAGTACTTTGCAAACACTCACGTGAAATGCTAAGGACCAGCTGACTGCTTTCCTACAAGTGGGTAGACAGCTACAACACACCTGCACCTAAAAGAAAGAGAACACAAAATCTATGGACAATGTACTACTCCGCTAAACTGTACAGAAATACAAGCGTGGGGACGAGGATTTCAGCCACACTACCTATTCAGAAACAGCCAACATGCTTTGCACCATGCCCTCCTCCATGGGATGCTTGTGGATGGGAAATCGAGGTGAGAAGCAACCATGCAACGTATTAGTGATCGGATGAGTTGAAAAGCCATAGGCAATGAAGAAGCAGAAAGGGAAGATAAATAAAGTACACAGAAGGCCCTTCCAGGCAACTGCTGGCACACTTTTGACAAAAACACCTGCTCATTCACATAGGGGTGTCTATTGTAAGGGGAAAGGTCACAAGGACAAAATTAATGCAAGGCCAAGCAAATTGATGTAGGCTGAAGCAAGAGGTGATGGGTAGCTAAGAAATAAGCAGCACAAACATACTGAATGCTTTGACATGCCATGAATGCAAACAATTGCTAGGAAGTGGAAGTCTCACTGCCAACGTACTTAGTACCATTTTTATTCACTTTTCACATCTCCCAGTGCGTCCATCAGTCACTGGGCAAACCCCCCTAAAATAGTGACTAGGCAAAATCCATTATGTCTCCAATGAACAGCTCCATGCCTGTTTTGGAAAGGTGCACCCCATCTCTGTGAAACATCACAGCACCTTTGATATTGCCATGGTGAATGGTCCGTATTCTGGTGTTGCCCTCTGTCAGTCTAGTGAACTCGCCATTCAGTTTCCACACCGAGCGGTTGATGGCCCTTCTATTCCCTTGAGTTCTCCAATCCATCCTGGGAATCATCTGGGACCAGGCCACCACAGTGGTTGGAAACTTCTGTGCAATCCATTCAAGGTCTGCCATGAGCTGCTCCCGTACCCCCTTCCGTCCCACAGACGCAAAATCATTTCCTCCCAGGTGCACCACTATAAGGTCAGGGGGGGGCCTCTCCTTTTGCTTGGGCATCGATGATGACTCCTCGGAGCTGGTGAAGGCGCATCCCCCCCACCCCAAACCAATGCACTGCAAGGCCATCCCTTCCAGACCCAGATGTAGGTGGCCCTCGGAAAAGTCATGCAGCCCTTTGGATATAAGAGTGGCCGAAAATCCACACAACCCTCATCCTCACTAGGAAATGGAAACAGGAAAACCCCCATGATTATGGCTACACATACATTTTACCAAATTACACAACAATTGCGTCAATACATGACTCTTGTAACAATCCCAGACACACACTTCACCCATTCGGAATGCACCTCTCATTTGAGATAACAGTAGGTCGACACATAATTGCCACATTATTTTCAGGGGAAAGAGGTGAAGAAGATAGTATGTCACCTTGTGCCAATAACACAGTTGTGCTGGCGCAATTGTAATCAGTAAAGGTTGTCTGCTCCTGTGGCCCACCGCCTGCACAACACGGTGGTAAGGTGACTTGCACATGCTACATCGTTACACTTTGTCAGGGTGACTAGTCTGACAGAGGATATGAAGTCCACAGGAAGTGTGCTTTGTACGCTCTCTGAATATAGGTACCCTGACAGAATGTGCCACATTTACCACAAATGGATGCACCTTCAGACACTTTCATTGTGAGTGTTTCGGCCATAGCTCCAGGACCACTGGTGAACTTGGGGGCACTCGACTACAAAGGAAGGGAGGTGGCCAAGGTCACACCCACCACCACCCTACATCGCTTCCTGGTCAGCACTACAGCTTTCCCCTCCAGGAAGGGATTGGACCCTGCCAGGGCACCCTGCACCCACTGCTGAATTTGGGGGACAAAATATCCACCTGGGGGACAGACGCCCAAGGCCAATGACACCCCCCCCTCTCTAACTACCCGGCGTTACATTTTTTTCCCCTGCAAAAGGTTGGGGACCCTGACAGGGCACACTTGGACCACTGCTGGAATTGGACCACAGAAATGGTGAACTTTGCAGTGAAAGGAATGAGCTCTGTAACAAGTGTGCATAGCATGCTCAGAAAAAATGACCATCTATATAACTACTGGAAAAAAAATGGAAAATTTGCTGCTACTTATGTCGGCCAAACCTTTCCTTCTACAAAGCAGCCGCCTTCCTATATGCAAGGCACACCCATCACTGGCCCCGACCCTCCCCACTACCCTTTCCCACCCTTATCACTGACAATGCAGCCACAATTCCTTCCGCTGCACTAACCCTCCACCCCCACATTACCAAGTAATAAATGTTGTACTTACATAAGTCAGCAATAGCTTTTCAGTAGCCGCAACTGCAAAGGAAACATAAAAGAATTACATTCAATGCTTTGCCTACCAATAACACATCCAAACTGTCTGGCAACTATCTGTACATTTTTCACTTCCTTCCACCAGTTCCATGACACTTCTCAGTCATCTACCAATACGGAAGGCTAGACTGCACACGGATTGGAAATGGAAATAAGACAAGTGGGCATATGGCATCCTGCAAGGAAAAAAAAAAATCCCAGAAATCTGGCATCAAACCATCAATGTTTGGAAACCTCTGTGCTATCCATTCCAGTTCCTCCATGAGCAGCTCATGTATCCCTTCCCCTCCCACAGACGCTAAATCATTTCCTCCCAGGTGCACCACTGTAGGGTGGGGGGGGTTGCATCTCCTTTTGCATGGACATCGCTGATGGCTCCTCTGAGCTAGTGAAAGCACTTCCCCCCAACCCCAAACCAATGCACCAGGAGGGCATCCCTTTGAGAGCCAGATGTGGTTGGCCCTCGGAAAATCGTGCAGCCCTTTGGGTAAAAGAGTAGCCAATTATCTACACAGCCCTGATCGTCACTATGAAATGGAAACAAGTAAACCCCCATGAATATGGCTATACATACAGTTTACCAACTAGCTGAATGATTGCGTGAACACATGGCTCTTGTAACAATCCCAGACACACACTTCACCCATTCGGACATGCACCTCTCATGTGAATTTACAGTAGGCCATTACGTAATTGGCACTTGTGTTTCAGGGGAAGGAGGTGGGAAAGAGGTGAAGAAGACAGTATGTCACCTTGTGCCAATAACACAGTTGTGCTGGGGCAATTGTAATCAGTAAAAGTTGTCTGCTCCTGTGGCCCACCGCCTGCACTGCACGGTGGTAAGGTGACTTGCACATGCTACACCATTACACTTTGGCAGGTGACTAGTCTGACAGAGGATATGACCTGTGCAGCAAGGGTGCTTTGTAACCTCTCTGAACATAGTTACTCTGACAGAATGTGCACCATTCATCACACAGGCATGCAATTTTGGACACTTTGATTGTGAGAAATTGGGGCGCAGCTCCTGAACTACTGGTGAACTTGTGGCCATTCGACTACCAGGGCAGAGAGGCAGCCAAGGTCACACACATCAACCACCACCACCCTACATCTCTGCCTAGCCAGCACTGCAGCTTTCCCCTCTAGGACGGGATGGGGACCGTCTGGGGGACACACCTCATGCAGGCCTCCCTGGGCCTCCTACAAACGGCTGCGTGAGGTACACCCCACCTCCATTTGGGGTGAGGGGGGAGAGGGCCACCACAAAAGGTGGGGCAGGATGCCCAATAGATGGGGCAGCAGAGTTTGGGCACCCTGGGGGCAGATAGCCACACTACTGAGGCCATCTTCACCAAGCGAAGTTGGGTAAAAAAAAAAATACAAATTCACAGGCTGCTTTTTAGGGGGGGCTGAGGGCCACCCTAAATTGGCAGCGAATGATGTACTGCAACAGGGGGTGGCCCTCAACCCCCCCACCCCAAATGGAGGGCCCCACCTCTTGCAACCCTCCCTGGGGGCAGATAGGGGGGGCCCACCGCATGCATCCCTCCCTAGGGTCAGATGCCCCTTCCTAGGAGAAGATATCTGCCCCCAGGGAGGGTTGCATGAGGTGGGGCCCTCCATTTGGGGTGGGGGGGGTTGAGGGCCACCCCCCGTTGCAGTACATCATTCGCTGCCAATTTAGGGTGCCCCTCAGCCCCCCCTAAAAAGCAGCCTGTGAATTTGTATATTTTATTTTGTTTACCCAATTTCGCTTGGTGCAGATGGCCACATTAGTGTGGCAATCTGCCCCCAGGGTGCCCAAACCCTGCTGCCCCATCTATTGGGGGTCCTGCCCCACCTTTTGTGGTGGCACTCCCACCCCCAACCCCAATGGCTGGGGGACACACCTCATGCAGGCCTCCCTGGGCCTCCTACAAACGGCTGTGTGAGGTACACCCCACCTCCATTTGGAGTGAGGGGGGAGAGGGCCACCACAAAAGGTGGGGCAGGACCCCCAATAGATGGGGCAGTAGGGTTTGGGCACCCTGGGGCAGATAGCCACACTACTGAGGCCATCTGCACCAAGCGAAGTTGGGTAAACAAAAAAAAAAATACAAATTCACAGGCTGCTTTTTAGGGGGGGGCTGAGGGCCCCCCTAAATTGGCAGCGAATGATGTACCGCAACGGGGGGTGGCCCTCAACCCCCCCAACCCCAAATGGAGGGCCACACCTCATGCAACCCTCCCTGGGGGCAGATAGGGGGGGCCCACCTCATGCATCCCTCCCTGGGGTCAGATGCCCCTTCCTAGGAGCAGATATCTGCCCCCAGGGAGGGTTACAAGGGGTGCCCCTTTCTACTTCGGTTGGGGGGATCCTTCCCCCCATTTCATTCAATAAAAAATCCATGGTGGCTAGTGGCCCCCCACCCCCTTTCCCCATCATTTCTACTTTTCTTTTTCATTCCCCTGGGGCAGATGGTCAGCCATCTGCCCCAGGGTTCACATGCATGTGCCCCCATGCTTTGGGGGCCGGGAGGGGGGAGAGGGCTGCTTACTTGAGGCAGCCCCCTCCCCCCCTCACAAACAGATCCATGGTGGTCTAGTGGGTTGCTGGTCACGGATCGAGCGCTCTGCGCCAATCCGTGACCAGCAATGCCTCATATATGTGGTGTCCTTGGAAAGGGGGGAACCCCCCCTTTCCAAGGACACCATTTTTTGCAAAATCCCTGGTGGTCTAGTGGGCCCCAGGGCCCCAAACCCCCTCCCACTTCCTTCTAATTTTTTTTTTTCCCCACCCGTATTCACCCCTGGGGGCAGTGATCACCTGCCCCCAGGGGTCTCTGCTGCTGTGGCCCCATGCCTTGGGGCCACGGGGGAGGGGTGCCGCTTACCTAGTAAGCAGCCCCCTCCTCCCCCTGCATCACAAACGGATCTGTATTGATCAGGTGGCATTGCTGCCCGCGCCCGATCCGCGGGCACAATGCCACACAATGGGCATCGTTGGAAAGGGGAGAATCTCCCCTTTCCAACGATACCCACCTCGATCTCCGGCTTGAAATACAGCCGGAGATCGAGGCGGACAAAGAAGGTCTCTGACCTTCTCTCTTCTCCGCAGCAGCCGAAAATGGCTGCTGCAGGGAATTTACTTTCAGTTTCACGCCGACGTGCGTTACGCATGGCGATGTGAAACTGAAGGTAATCCAGCCCCCTGGCAGTGAGGGGGGAACTCCCCCTCACATAGCCCGGGGTTGGATTACAGTTTTGAGCGATCCCTGCTTTGCAGGGATCGCTCAAAACAAGGTGCCGAAAAGGACAAGCTATCTCGTCCTTGGCACTTAAAGGGTTAAACCCTTCTGACAGGTTGTGGAGGCAAGACAGCACTGGTAAACCAGTAATGCCTGTCTCCCTGCTAAAAGTAGCATTGGAACAACTACACTACCCTATACACATGTCTAAAAAAAATATCGCTGCAACGCTCACAGAAGACTGGTTTACAACAAATTTAGCAGAGCACGTTGCGTCCTTCATGGTGAACTGCATAATCTGCCAGCAATTCACCGCTGGTCACACATTAAAAGTAATGAGAGGAGTTATCCCCCGGCCAAATGGCCCATTCCAGCACTTGCATATCGACTATGTCGACACGATTCAAGTGTGCAACGGGTACAGGTATTTAATTGTGGTGGTGTGTCCATTCTCTAGATGGATAGAATCAGGTCCCTGTACACACCCAGATGCTACCTGTGCTGCCAAATTTCTAGTGAGGGAAGTGTTCCCTAGATGGGGGGTGTGCGAGGTAATGAGATCAGACAACAGGGCTCACTTTGTTACTTTGTTAAATGCAGTTTTCGAACAGATCAGCTTATTACTTGGTATAAAGTTCTCGTCAGCGTATCACCCGGAGGGGAATGGAATATGTGAGCTGCTCAACGGCCTGTTAAAGGAGAGGATAGCCAAGTTGAAGCTCACATTGAGAAAGGGATGTTTGCACTGTCTACCACTGGCATTGTATGCACTTCGGAACCAACCCAGCTCCGACCATCATCTTACGCCGCACGAGATAGTTACAGGCAGAAGGATGAGAACCCTCTCACAACCCCAAGATAGAGCTAGATGTGATGCCCAGCCGACTAGAGAGGTTCTGGGAACAGAGATGCAGAGTACCTTAAACTGTTTGACATCCAGCGCCTCTGTCATTTCAGGCCAGCTACAGCGACGGCGAAAAGAGGACAGTGAAGCACAAAACACATCAGGAGGTGCTGAAGCAGATTCCGCGCAAGGTCTACATGTGCCCCTCGTCTTCCCTGGTGACAGCGTACTTGTGAGGAACTTTAACAGGAAGAGGTGGGATGAGCCACGATTCAATGGCCCTTTCATCGTAGAGGACTGCAGCCCTTCCGCCGTCAAGCTCCAATGCAGAAAGGCATGGATCTTCATAAATGACATTAAACCTTATTATAGGGGTGAGCCCTCCTGCTGCATCCAACTGCGAAGAATCCACAGACAACGGGGAAGAACCTCAGCACGTGCAGACAAGATCCATGGCGAGGAAGAAGGGCGCATGAGCAGCATAATAAAGGCAAAAGGAACACTAATTTAAATTGTGGCTTATAAACAAGACATTTTCTCAAACCAGTGAAAGATAATAAAGGTCATAAAATGAACACTCTGTGCATCCCAGTTGCAGGGTAAAGAGAAGCACATTCAAAGCCACAACAACATTGATAAAATGAACTTTTGAAAGCACATCATGCCCAAGTAATACAAAGAATCAAGACTCTGATAGACTGCAAAAAAAATAATTTTGAGAGTGGAACACAGTATCCTGAAGCAACCAGTATCGAGACTTTGTTCACAGAATTTATGGTACATTCCAGCAGAAACCTATTTTCAACTCGTAGTGTTATCTTATCCGTCACTCATAGGGAGAGAAGCCAGTGTCACAGACTTTATTCAAGATCCAGCTAACAAAAAAGTAATCAGACGACTGCTGACTGTCATCACGGAAGCCTTCGCCGAGCTACCCGAGCACAGCAAGGAGGACACAAATGCTTCCACCGCCAGTAGACATTGATGAACTCACATTTAATTTGTTCTTTCAAGTAATCGAGAAATGTCCAGGACTTGTTGGGAGAACAACTGACACATGCACTTTCATCAGAGACCCAAGAAATCTATCTAAGCTGAACCAGCTGTGGACTAAACTAAATCACCTTGTGCTAGTCCACGCAACAGGAAGGTGCAGAGACTGTGCTAATCAAAAGAAAAGCTAATGACCAGGACCCAGCCAAACAGGACAAATGTCCCGATCTCCCGAGGACACCCGGCTGGCTCACAATGTCCTGAACTACTAGTCACAGACTATCCGGAAATAATGGGGAGGCCTGCAGATGTTGACGTCATCACCTTTCTTAGAGATCCGGCCAACACCCCACATATGGGCACACTCCTCCACGGCATAATGCTCCAGGTGGAGATATCTAATTTCTAGCGAGAATACCTTAGGAGATTCCAGTAAGACTTTCCGCCGTGGAACAAACCAAGGACAGAGACACAGTTCTTCAATTTTCAGCCGCAGGACAGATCGAGGAGAGCAAAGACAAGAACTACACCGTCCTATTTTTCTTTGTACTTATCCTCTACTTTTCCTTATTTTCATTTTTATTTTAGTTTTTATTTTTATTTTTGTTTTTATTTTTATTTTTTCATGTTCACTTTTGATTTTATTTTTACTTTTATTTTTACAACATTTTATTTTTGTGTGATTTTTAGCAGTTCCATCTTTTCATTCCTTCGCATTGAACAGGTTCCAGCATGTCCTCAGGACCAAAACAAATTCGAGGAGTGCACTGGGACCTTACCTACTATAGATATGCATGGTGAATGTGATGTACCAAAGTGCTAGCCTAACCCTTTTCCATAGTCTAGCACAGGAACTGAACTGCATACCCAGAGACTACCGTCATCACCCACAAGAGGAGGGACATTTGGAAAGCACTCGTCACTTTAATAGCAATGAATTTTCAACCTACGAGATCAGAGCAAGAGAAGGAATAAATAACAGACTACAAACCCATTAGAAATGAGAGCCCAGAACAGTAACTTAGTTTTACCCCCAACAGAAAGGTGCCCCCACTTCCCTGGAAGAAAATGTTGCAAATTATCATTCCGAACGATTATGTGTATATGTATAGTTATTATTATTGTTTTTCGGTCATTAACAATCAGAACTGCTTTCTTTATTGGTGCACAAAGTGTCCCAATCTAAGTGCATCCACCAGATGGTGAACGTCTGGGGCCTATGAAAGCACCCAGACCCTATATAGTCATTTCAGTCCCAAGAAAACCTGATGGTAAAATTAACGAACTAAAATGAAATGTAATTAGCAGTGATTTGGACACATTTGAGGTAACAAATGAAGAGAAAAGCTGGAGACAGGGTCAACACGGAATGAATGAAAACGCAGCACTGACCACTGCATGCACCCACACACAGGATGCACACAGACAAGGGCAAATTTCAATGGCTACAGGGCTTCCAACAAAGGCAACAGAGAATGGGAGACAGACTGCTGAACAAACAGTTCCAGAAAATAGTGGAAGTAACCCAGAAAAGTCAAGTGAGAAACCCAAGAGAGAGGGCTTAGGAAAATCCCTTGAAAAAACAGAACAAAGGAACTCACAGAGAAAACACAAATGCTGATAGATTATTTGTTCCCATTTATAGTCAGAGCAAAGAAACTGCACGAGGAGCTAAAAAATAGAACTGCAGGGACTATAATGACAAGCACGCCAGCTAAAACACTGCTAACAAGCACCAGATCTACGACACATCCACACGTTGAGGAGTTGGTGAGCCAATGGCGGCCAGAAAACCTCGATTAAAAATTACAAGAGGAGAGTAAGAGAAACTGAAAACCTTTTCCTACCACAGCGATGCAGCCAAAGGACCCTGCTCCACCAAGACGCCCAGAGTGGAAAAGCAGCACAGACGCTTTTAAGAACAAAGTCATAGCAACAGAAAAACACTAAGGGCCTCATTACACGGATGGCGGTGGACCAAGGTGCTATTAGCACCTTGGTCCATGACAGTAAAATCCTGGCACCGCCTTGGTGGAAAGGGGAATTACTGCCCTATTCCAAGGTTGGTGGGGCGGTAATTCCCCCTTCCCCCATTGCCCTTCCCCATTCCCATTTTTGCCCCATAGGGCTTTATGGGAATGGAGAAGGCGCTAATTACGGTACCGCAAATTGCGGTACCGTAATTAGCTCCCTGGTCCCTTTGCGGGTTGGTTTTTAATGCCTGCAAAAATCAGGCGTTAAATTCCCCAACCCGCAAAGGGACCTCTTAGTAGGGCGGTAAGGGTTTACCGGTACCGGTAAAATACCGGTACCGGTAAACCCTTACCGCCTACCGTGTAATGAGGCCCTAAGAATAAAAAGAAGCCCATACGAAGATAACAATGAACTTAACGATTACCTGGACATCACAGCCCATCTCGGAAACACCATGTGGTACCAGCACATGAAGGAAGTGGGACGAAGCCAGTCAGAAGGAGAATGCTTTGTCTGTGTGCTTCCACCATACAGCATGGGAAAATCTAAGATCTTTGTAGCTGTAGAAATTGATGTCCCTACAGCACACTGTATGTCACACGTAGCAATGTGCAACACCAGAGGACAATTTATTGGAAGAGACGCCTCGCTGATATGGGCCAATGAAAAAGATCACCCGGACAAAGATGACTATGTCCAGGACATTAAAACAAGAAACAGGGCACACACAAGGAATCATGTGATCAGGTACGAGAACCCTGGCGTCAAAGGATCAGGGACAAGATGGGAAATAAACCCAAGATTGAACATTCGAGAAAAACTGCAGAAGAGGCTCAAATCTAGAAAAACAGAAGCCAAATGCAGATTTGGGGAACAGTGGTTTCCCCAGATGGATGGGAAGAAGGAGTAGTAATATGCCGAGCTTGGATGGTCATTGGAGCCTACAAAGAAGCAGTAGAGAATTTGCAGAGGTTATGCAAACCTCTATGGCCAAAACTGGTAAAGCTGCTAACATGGATCGAAGACAGAGGAGGACCCCTGCAGATAGTACCACTGGAAAGCCCAAAACTATGCTTCAGAAGTAATGCACGAGGAAGATGGGAGAGAATGTAACTGCGGACGAATCTTTGAAGCCCCAGGAATGACACAAGGAACCGCAGTCATAATGGACCATTACTGGGCATGTGGATCCAAGGCATACATAAGACTGCCGAAAAACTGGGGAGGTATATGCACTATAGTGAACGTCCACGTTCCCGCGCTGGTGATCCCTAAGAATGACCTGAAGTTGGACAGTTTCCCGAAAGCAGATGCTCATCTAAGGAGAAGGAGGTCTGTGGAACTGATGTCCAGAATGAAGAGAGAAAATTACTTGTCTACCAAATCAGAAGAGGCATTCCAGGCAATCCCATACGAACACAGGCTGTTCAGTCTCACCTCAACAGTGTTCACCACGATGCTCTTGCCACACATCCAAATTGGAGTGAATGCTAAATGGTTGCAGATAACCAGGTGGGAGTTATTGCAGACCATCAATACCACTATAAAAGGATTTAACGCAGTCAAAGAAGAGCTCAGAGCAATCAGACTGATGACCCTCCAAAACAGATATGTGCTTGACATGATCACAGCAATGGATGGAGGTGTTTGTGCAAAAATCGGAGAATCATGTTGCACATTTGTACATCACATGATGAAGAAAATGGAACCCTAACAGAGGCCATAAGTATGTTGACAAACCTGAAAAACCAGATGATCGATGAAAGTGATGAAGTTGACAATGACAGCTGGTTTGAGACCTATTCTCGTGGGTCCCACAATGGATGGCAGATATATTCAAGTTTCTGGGAGCCCTATTAGCATTGGTACTGCTAGGAGTCTGTGTTATCAGGATAATCATCACACAGTGCCAGAAAACTGCGAAGGAAGCCATAGGGATGAAAATAATGGTTGATGATGAGCAAGGGTAGAAGCCGAGAGACCTGACTGATGAAGCAATAAGAGACTTTGTGAAGGCCGGCAAATTTGCGCCAGAAGGAACAAAGTTCACATATCCTAAGAAACGAAGAAAGTATGAAGGAAAATGGATCTACTGCAGCCCAAATGGACAATGCCAGCTAATGACATGGAACAAAGACGAACATGTGAAAACAGCAGGGAGTTTGAAAGGAGTGATAAAAATATGGACTCCAAAGGCTCACACATTCACACCATCATGTACAAACCCTGAAGACGATGAACACGACACCGAAGGATCAAAAGAAATAAATGCAAAAGAGGTTGCAGAAGTGGTCGATGAACCGACCAGAGGGGGGGAGTGTAGAGGAGGTCCCAGACATGGCCTGCACCCCATCCCCTCATTCCGAGGTACCAGGAACGTACTCACCAAGGTATGTCACATATGAGGAGCAAATGAACCAACAAAGAGATGCACTGGGACTCTGCCCAGTATACATCAGAAGATCCATACCTGTTAAAGCGCCATTAGCCAGACAACCCTGGGCAGCACGGTACCCTATCAGACAGCCGTACCAGCCACTGAGACGAAATGAAGAGTACCTACAGACGGTCCATGAAGAGACCCAAAGAGCCTTAATGGAAGGCCAGTGGAAATGACATAAGAGCCTGAATAGACTCGTGAATGAATAAAAATGGCTATCAAAGATAGCACGCCAGTGCGAGCAGTGTGAAAATATTTGTAATGGACGAAGACAAAAGACAATGTTAAAACGCGAGGAAACGTTGCTACGAGACAAAATGGAAGCAACCAACCAGTTAACCGTGTGTAAATAGGCTTGGAACGCAAGAAGCTAAAGATATCGATACTGCTTGAAATGCTTAGTAGAAGATTTGAGCGGCAAGCGCCAACCATATATCTACCTCAATAAGGCACATTATACAAGTGCGACTCCATTTTGTAAAAGCAGAAATGTACCAAGGTTGCCAGGGGCCTGACAGGCCGAGTTTCAGAACCCAGCCAGAGTCAAGAGAAGGAGCGGAATCGAAACTCAACAATGAGCGGCTCATGCTGGGGAAATCGAGGTCAACCAGAGAAAGGGAGGAGAGCGTCAGCTAACAACACTCAAACTTCAGAGCATACCAGCCTGCCCCATGAAGGTCAAGATAAGGGGGGCCCATGCAGGTGGTGAGGCCGAAACAGAATTAAATACACGAAAAGCTGGAAACTGAAGCAGATTCATGGTGAACAGACATGTGACCAGCCAGGCGCGAAGAGGTGCCACCACCTGATGTCATCCAGGTCCCAAGGATGCCATAACTTTTACTGTTAAGAGGCTACAGTTTCGAGGCCATACCCAGCCAACTAATTGACACATAGCCCTAAGATACTGATTGATGGAAGGGAGGCAGGGTGAAACTTGGGACACCAGGCACATGGGTGTCCATGCTGCATGCTGCTAATTAAAATGGGGATTTATGTCTAGGGGTGTAACCTGCCCAATCACAATGGACCGAGTTATCTGGAGTCCTATAGATAGTAGAACCAATAGGACGTCGTACTTGTAGTGATGTCAATCACGTGTGGTGTAGTGGGAAGGGCGTAGACGCCCACCCGATAAGAATTATCCAATCTGGATGCTCTATTATCATATAGAGATATAGCACCTATACTTAAGTTACCTTTCCTAACCAATTATATTGCATGTCGAGTTTTGTAGAATTAGACGTCAATGATGACGAATATTGCCTATAAGAATTGCTGTTCAACTGAAGTTCGAGGAAGTCGGAGCGAGACAGGTGATCGCAATGCAGCTGTTTTCCATTTGTTTCTCTGTTTGATGTGCTTGTCATTAACCGGACTTCCCTTTGCCAAACTACTGAGTACTGAGTCCTCATTATTGAGTTGTGTTGGAGTAAGTGAATCCTGCACCCCCAGTCCTCACATGGTGCAGCTATCTTGTCTGACAGGTACTAGAGGGCGTGCACTGATCTATGGGCCCGTCAGTGAAACCCCGCTCCTCTGCACAGCAGGCAGTGCTGAGGCCCAGAGACAAATGCAGGACTGTCGGGAAAGCCTGGGACCTATGAGGTTCTGGAGGTGCACAAGGTGACCAGTCAGCGAACTGAGCAGGTTGGGGAAGAGAACAAAGGAGGGAAGCAGGAGAGAAGAGAAAGGAGGTTAGCGAGGGAGAGAGAAAGAGGAAGGGAAGAGGAAGGCCTTGTGGAGTTTCCAGAAGTTAGGAAGGCCCAGCTCAAGACAGAGAGAGGCAGGTAGGCTATTCCAGAGGGAGGCACCTGCAGTGGATACGGATCTACCCCCAAATCTCTGTTTGGAAAAATGGTCACCCGCAGAGAGTTGGAGGAGGCCGAGTGGAGGGCTCAGGAAGGAGAGTATTTAGGAAGGGAGCGTTCTATATAGTAAGGGCACCGGCCCCAGAAAGCCTTGTGGACTATGCAGATGGACTTGAACTTGATCCCTGCAGCCACGGCGAGTCAGTGGAGGGATTTCAGCGCCAAAGAGATGCGGTCCCTGGGCTTGAGACCAAGGATAAGTCTTGCGGTTCTGTTCCGGATAAGTTGAAGAGGCCCGAGAGTATATGTAGGAAGATTGAGGAAGAGACTGTTGCAATAATCCAGTCTGGAGAGAACCATGGCTCTGGAGACAGCGAGCCTCTGGGGGAATGTTGCAACTGAATTTTCACCTATTTGCACACATTTGCACATCACAGACTGTCATGCCTCCTTTTTCTTCCACTTTGCAGCCGTAACTGTGGAGGAAGTGGCCCCTGCGGAACACTCTGACAGCAGTGAGGAGGGAGTACAACACCTGGCTCTATGGAGTGTGCCACCGAGGAGGCTCAGGAGGAGGAAGAGAACTGGAGGACACATCTCCCCACACAGGCTGACCGCTGTGCCGAATCTCCATCAGAACATGGGTGTGTGGGCCTCCGAATCGCCCTGCCTGCCAAGGAGGCAATGCTAGAAGTGCTGGCCGATGACAGCATGCACCTCTCGCAGGTGGGGGAATTCACAGAGTACAGCAGCAGCAGCAGAAACTCAACGCACCTCACATTCCCACACCATGATTCCCAACATGGTGTTGCACCCGTGTAGCACCCAAATACCTCTGGCTGAGGCACTAATTCCGGCAGACTCCAGAATTCCTGCAGCAGCAGTGGCTGATAGTCGAGACAGTGGCCGAGGTAGGGCGTAACATCACAAGTGTCCAGCCGTCTTGATGCCATCAACAATACTGGCAAACAAATACTCCAAGACACGTTATTGGCGGGGTACCACCATGGAGACAGCGACTGGGGCACTACTCGGAGTGTCAGGGAGATTTGATGCACTGATGGCAAGGCACAGCATGGTGTACAGGGCCATGTAGGCAACTGGCACCCTGTCTCGTGTGCCAAAACCTGCCCTCAGGCCAACCACTCACCAGTATGCCACTCATCCTCGAGGCAGCCAAGTCATTGGGGAGGAAGGCAGTGTAATGAAGGTGTGATCCAGCACCAGGCAGCAGGGCGCACCTAACAAATGAGGGCATAAAATGGGGCTGGCAGCGACACCTCCTATGGGGGGAGAAAACAAGGGTACTCTGGTAACTGTAGTTATCTCATTATCTCTCTCTCTCTCTCTCTCTCCCTCTCTCTCTCTCCCTCTCTCTCTCTCCCTGTCTCTCCCTGTCTCTCCCTCTCTCTACCTCTCTCTTTCACTTTCTCTCTCTACCACACTCCCTCTTCACCTCTCTCTCTCTCACTCTCTCACTCTCTCCCTGAATTCAACCTGGAGAGGGATACCTTGCTTATAATAACGACATGAGAACATTCGTAGGTACTAGCATGATCAAAGGCAAACCACGGGTTTATGGAGGACTGCAGATTGGGCTTCGTCCTGAAGGCGTGCATTGTACGCATGTTCTGTGCACTGCAACCAGGGGAGGGGAGAAGCTGAGATAGCACTGGGTGATGTGATCAAGGCCTCACGTTGCTAAATGTGAGATGGGGAAGTTGGCCTGATTCACACACACAACACCATTACTGTCTTAATGATTCTTTACCCAGTGGGCATGGGAACGGGGAGGTGGATTGGAGCCACATGCCTTAAAGAACCAATCAGACGGTAAGTTTGCTGGGAGGTAACCAGCTCTCACAGAGTACACTACAATGTTTATAACGGTTGCTATCTTGCAGGTGTTGAGTGAATGTCTCCCTTCCCACTAGTTCACTGACCGATGGCAGGCTAATAAAGAACCTAATTGCAAACTGTTTGCAGGGGGAGTGGGAAAGCAATGTGACGCCACATGGGGAGAAAATGAACTAAGTGAGGGCAGATCTGTTTGCGCCAATCTTATTTGACTAACGTATGTTTAGCTATAGGAATAACATATCTTAACCAGTAGTGTTTGTGGGATCTGCAAAAACACGAAGTTTGAAGTGCAACAGTTTCTAACATTATAAACATTGTATTACGTGTATAAAAATAATGTTCACTGTATGCCAGTTGTCAGCTCTCATCAATCAGTTCTGGTGCAGTGTTCTGTTTGATTTGTACTCGCCCAGCTGTAATACACAGCGTTACTTCTTGCCAAGTGTGCGCTCCTTTTTGAACTACCCAGCAAGATCCTCAGTTCTCTATGTTCATTCAAGGTATCTCGGCCGCCCTCTCTGGAGGCGCAAGTCTTGTGACCGCAGACTTGATACCCGTGCATCACAAAGGAGGTCCTGCAGATGCCGAGTTCACGACGGTCTGTTGGGTCCCGAGAGCCGCCTGTGCTCAGGGAGAGAGTGAGCACACACAAGAGGCTCTGTGCCGAGGGGATTCGAGGATCTCAAGGACGTGAGTGTAACCGTGCAAGAAAGCGATGTATCGCAGTTGCATGCCCACAGCGGGTGAGGGATAGAAGGTTATGGTGTTTAGGGCGCATCACCAAGGTGGGAGGACGATCAGCCTCAGTAGTAGTCATTTTTAGCATGTACCACCCTGTAGGGAGTGGGAGTGGGTACGCCTGCACTAGAGCATGAGAGGTGCGTAGTAAATGGCAGGCTGCGTTAGAGGGGAGTTGCGCGTTGCTCCGGCGATTGGATAGTTGGGTCATTGGGATAGACAGGGGTTGTTTTCGTTATGTTGTTGTTTTGGAGGTATAGAGAGGGACACGCGGTTGGTAATTAGTTTCATTCGTGTGGTGTTGATCCATTATGGAGGGATCAATATTGAGGGGTATGTCTTGGATAATAGTGTGCTTGGCATTTATTTTCCTTTTTTCACTAACAACAGAAAAGGTGAGGTCAGTGGAGAGGGCTGTTGCTTACTAATTCAGAGTGAGTGGTCGGGCCTGGGGAGAAGGCTGGTGTGCCGAGTGAGTGTGAGTGGGTGGGCCTGGGGAGAAGGCCAGATTGAGAGAAAGGGGAAAAGAGTAATGGGTGTGAGTGTGAATATTGTGGAAAAAGGTGGGTAAAGAAGAGGGGAAGAGGGGAAGAGGGCCTAGGGTGTTTGGGACATAGGGGAATGGGAGTAGGAGGACAGGGGATAATGGCCTATTGAGGCAGTCCCCTCGATCATATGTGCATAAAATTGCCCCAGTATCACAATCAAATATTTAAATATAATTTTCAGTGGGTCCAGGAGACTGCAGGTCAGTGCTTCCATGAGTGGCCCGGGGAGGGAATGTTCCACAGTAAAATAATAGAAAACATATTCTCATACGTGTTAACAAAATACAAGGGCTCAAAGTCAAAAAGCAAACAGAATATATTGGGGCTCTGGAAATTATACGAAGAAACAAAGGGGAACAAATGAAAAAAGAGGGAAAAGGAACAAAGGAAGGGGACAGACCCAGTGCTCCACCCCGACCCTACGGTGTCTATCCGACATTACAGCCTGCGGCTGGATATACAAACCCACAGGAAACCAAAGATGGAGATAAAAAAACAGAGAAAAAGATGGACAGGGATGCACGACGGGAAGAAATACATGAAAAGGGGAGGCTACCTAGCAGATATTGAAAAGAACACATGACTACAGGTGGATGTCCTATTTAACGAAGATGCAAGGGTAATGGAGGAGGTGTGGAGAAAAACAAAAGGTGACAAGGGGGAATGGGTGTCAGGGCGGATCAAATTCAAATTAGATGATGAGGAGGAAGAAGAGGAGGACGTGATAGAAGAGGGCGGCGAGGATAGTGCAGCCTCAGATGCGGGAGGTGTAGGGGAAGAATGGTGCGATGGAGATGGAGACGAATGGACACAAGACAAAGACAGGAGAAGGGGGCGAATGCAAAAACGACGACTGAATAGTGGGTGGTGTGGCAGGGACTGGTCAACTTCCCTTCACAGGAGAAAAGTGAAGATAAAAGTAGGTGCGGTGCATGCCATCAAAGGAGCAGGGGGAGCGGGGACAAGAATGAAACAAATGCCACTGTTACAAACACGACAGACTATGGACCGAGACAATCTAATATGTAGCCTGCCCTTCCTTGTGGCAGGGGCCAGCAAATGGATACAGGTGCTTGAGAAAAAGTAAGCCGGGTGACACTGGCAATAGGGGACATGAAGAGCTTATTAGCGACCATCATAGGGGAACAAGGAGACAAAATATGGGAGCAGGCAGGATATAAGGGGGTGCAATTAAGCACAAATGCCCATGATGGGGCCCCATTTAAAAACTGCAGAGCACACATGTGGGAAATGCTGAGGAGCATTTAACCCTGATAGCTACGATGTAGGAATAGTAATGGTACATAATATGAAACCTGACGAGGATCCCACAAACCATATAAAACAGTTGCAGGATCTGTGGACACATGAGACATGAAGGTCCTGAATACCTCTACTTTATCACATATTGGTCAAGGGGCTGCCAGCGGAGGTACAGACATCACTAGATAATATTGTGGGAATAGAAGCAAAGGGATGGCCGTGAATAGAGGCAACAATAGTACATTACTGCAAATGGAAACAGGAGAGCGAGAGATAAGCGTCAGAAAATACTGCCAAAGCTGAAAACAAACTGGTACAAAAAAACTGGCAAAGTACACAATGGAGGGGGCAATGCCCATGCCTGACACAGCTGCAGTGGCACCCGCCCAAAAGGGAGGGTTTCCCACGGTGAAGATGCCACAGCAAGGGAGTTACATGAAACTGCTATATATGCTACAATGGGGAATCCCACAACAGGGGAATTATATGCACAGGGTTTTTTTCCCATGGGAGAGGGTACCAGAAATGAGGAAGAGGAGGATACAGAGGGTCAGGTTTCAGGGTCTTCGGACTGTGTTATATATGCCAGAACATGTGGCATCTTGCGCAAACCTTCCCTTTCGTGCAGCAAGCGCAGGCACAAGCGATACAAGTGGCACAACAACTGGGGTTCGGCTCAGTACAGCTGCAGTGGCAGCAGATGCAGCTCTTCCCAGCCCAGCCACAGCAGGGACAGATGCCTGTGCAGCAAGGGGGGACAGTGGATGGTGGGATAGCAGCTCTAACTATGACACAACCTCCAGCAGTAGCAGCAGGAAGTGCAGTGGTGTTCGGACAGAACGTAGTACCCCACTACACCAGGGTCAGTGCTGTTGGAGGAAATCCTTTTTATTTCCCACAGGGTAGCCAGCAACAATAAGGGGCCCCACAGAAAGACTGAGTGTGTCCGGTCCTAGCAGTAACTGATGGCCCAGAAGAGGAACCTGAGGTAGGACCAAGAGAATGTTCCTTTCTTATAGACACAGGAGCAACCAAATCCTGCATTAGGTAAGGGGATTCCTGTTATCAAACAAGGTAATGGATATGCAGATTTACTGCTAACCATAGGGACGCAACACATCGTAGCACCACTACTGTATTACAAAGACACTCCTATCAATATACTCGGGTTGAGATTTGCTCAGCAAACTAAGCGCAGCAATCTCATTCACGGAGAAAGGAATGGTGTGCACAACGTCAGGCATTTACTACACACGAGTGGTTGCAACCTTTCAGGCCGGGAACACTCAGAGCACCCTGCGAGCCCAGCCCATGTATCCGAGCATGTTCTTGTACTGGGTCGAGATCCTACTAGGATGGTTCCCGGGGATACAAGGGAAGGTGTTCCGATTGGCATCAGAATGTCTGTTCAGACCACAGTGCCAAAAGGACAATATGAAGGGAAACACACTCGTGCTACAGCTAAAAGAGGTGCTGGCATGCAAAGACCGGGCGATACTGCATGGGACAGATGATGACAACATTGAATGGTGCATTGACCCAACACTAACAGTGACATGAGTATCGGATGAACAGTTGTTCTCCAATGAGGAGGAGGAGGGAGAGATGGTATTCCAGCTACAGATACCCTGTCCAGTTCAGATAATGGAAAAGCTTGTACCCATACAAATGCAGTTATTGAGAAAAGGGAACAAGCACATAGAGGGAGACCTCAAAACATTGGCAGAGAAATGATGGACCAAGCGGCCCCACAATGCAGAGGTACTGAAAGGAATGGGGCTTTATTGCCCCGTGAGAAACAATACCCACTGTCCAGAGAAGTAGATGAGGGGATATACTCGACTCTACATGCATTATGGCAGTAGGGCATCATACACACATCCTTACCACCATCCAACACAGCTATATACCCGATCAAGAAATCAAAGGGTGGGTCATGGAGATTCATACAGGATTTCTGCCCTCTGAATGATGTGGCCGAGGCAGAATTTCCATTGGTATTAAACCCTGCTAGAATATTGTGCAACATCCCGACAAAGGCGAAGTACCTCACACTCATTGGCTTGAAGAATGCCTTCTTTTCTTTTCCATTGCACAAAGATTCAAGATACCTGACAGCATTTACGTATTGCAGAACCTGATTTGTGCACACTAGCTTGTCCCAGTGGTATTGTGAGTCACCTAGCATCTTAAACAGAGTGATCCAAATGGAGCTGAGCAATTTACTAATGCCAAGCACAGTGATTCAGTATGTTGATGATTTGCTGATATGCAGTGAGACGGAGTAAGAGTGTAGGAAGTGTAAGAGTATAGGAATAGTGTAGTGCATATTCAGTGCACCTTCTAACACTGCTAGCAGACAAGGGGTACAAGGTGAACAAGGCAACATTTAAATTCTGCCCAGAATAGGTTGTGTACCTGGGACAGATAATATCAAGAGTGCCGGATAACACCAGAGAGGGTACAGGCAGTTTACTCCACAGCACGCCCATACACAGTGAAGGAAATTCAAATGTTCCTGGGGCTATGCAACTACAGCAGGCCATGGGTGTTCGATTACTCCACATTCACGAAACCCTTATTGCAGGCTCTTAAGGACGCACAAAAGGAGAAGAGGGAACTAAAATGGACATATAAAATGAATGAGAGTTTCACAGAGCTAAAAGAAGGCCTAGCCCTCGTGCCAGTACTGGTCACCCCTAACTACAGAGAACAATTCTACCTGTTCTCACACTCAGATGGTTCGGTGATGATGGCGGTCCTCACACAAAAGAAGCCACAGGGACACAATGATGAGGTACAACCAGACCAAAACATGTGTCTGGAGTTGCTGTTGGTACTCTGGTTCAGAGGAGAATTGCGTAGCATTTCGGTGCTGGACTGCCCCAGGGCAGGACAAAGACTGATATGTTTTGGATATTTCTCCTCTGTGAAAGATAATGAGCTAAAGACTCTGGGTAGTGCCCTCATAACCAGGACTAATGTCTGGCAAAGGAACTCCCAGGACACCCCTTGTTATTTGCATATTTTAAGTAACTTTGGGTCTCACCCTAAGTTACTAAGAGAATCCAGACGCGGACCCCTTGCTCACTATTCTTAGAGAGGCACAGCTCCACCCTACTGATGAGATATAACCAGACCCGAAACACGTGTCTGGGGTTGCTGTTGGTACTCTTGTTTAGACTAGAATTGCCTAGAATTTCGGTGCTGGACTGCCGCAGGGCAGGACAAAGACTGATATGTTTTGGATATTTCTCCTCTGTGAAAGATAGTGAGCTAAAGACTCTGGGTAAGGACCTTGTAACCAGGACTAATGTCTGGCAGAAGGAGCCCCAGGACCCCCCTTGTTATTTGCCACAGGGACACAAGCCATTGGCATATTACAGTGGTATTCTAGACCCAGTGATGCAGGGACACTTCCCCAGCGAACAAGCGCTCATGGCTGCAGCGTTTACAATAGAGAAGGCAACGACAATCACCATGGGGGTCCAATAGTAATGTACGGGGAACACTCGCTATTTGCCATTCTGGAAAAATCTAAAAGCACACTAACAACACAGAGGACCTCAGGCTATGAGGTCATACTGACAAGCCCAGCCATTGAGGTGGTGAGGTGCTGTGTGGTCAACCCAGCTACCTACATAGAAGAACCTACAGAGGAAGAGGATTACATACACACATTTGCAGCGCACTTGGATAGAATGGAAGGGAACGTATACAGGTAAAAGAAGAAGAAACAGAATGGGCAGACATAGTTTATATTGACAGGTCATCAAGCATAGACCCAGATACTGGAAGGAGACACATTGGAGCCGCGGTAGTATGTTACAGGAATGAAGAGTATGTAATCACATTATTATTATTATTATCACATTACTTGTCTCAGGAGGATAGCTCAGGGGCAATGTGCTCGCCTTCGAAGCAAGATGACACAGAGCAACACAGGTTCGATCCCTAGGTCCACGTTTAGAAACCTCTGGGTATTCAGCGCGTTATAAATAACCTATCATATCATATCAATTACTCAGTACAGGCAGCCGTGTTGGTAGCTATGATCAGTGCACTAAATATGATTGAAGGACATGCAGCTAACATATTCTCTGATTCTGCCTATGTAACTTCAACAATATATTTGGGATTGGCACAGTGGGAAAGAAGGGGTTCAGGAGAGGTGACAGGTCCTCAGTGCAACATTCGTAGCTGCTTGGGCACTTGATTAGGCACTGAAAGTGCCAGTAGAGGTAACCATACTAAAATGTGCTGCCCATACAGGTAAACAAGACCAATAATCAATAGGGAATGAAATGGCTGACAGAGCAGCCAAAGAAGCAGCCTACTTAACTGAAGAAAGTATGAAGTGGTACCCTGGGGCAAACGGAAGAACCCAACTTATGGCAGTAGAAGAGAGGGTGGGTCAAGAGGAAGAGAGAAGGGAGGGTTTCAACACAATACCAATCGTACAAATTATAGAGCTGCAAGGAGAGACCCCGAAAAGAGGAGAAAGACTTATGGGTACAGAGTGGGTGCTCACTTTCACCAACTGACCTGATCTGGAGACGGAATAGCACAGGGAAGCCTGTAATACCCAAAACATTGTTGAGTGTGGCACTGGAACAGTTGCACTTTCCAGCCCATATATCTAAAGAAAGTATGGCAGCAGGAATAAGTGAAGGATGGTATGCGTCAAATTTGCATTAGAGGGTGGCAGAGTTCACAGGGAACTGTAACCTGTCAACAATTTCTGTCATACTCTAAAAACTATCAGGGGAAGGATACCATGACCAGAAGGGCCCTCCTTACATTTGCATATCGACTATGTTGATATGCAAGGCAGATGTACCTCTTATATGTACATGATTACGGTTGTCTGTCCATGTTCACGTTGGCTTGAGGAGGGTCCCTGTGCAAAAAATGATGCAACGTCGGCTGCCAAGTTCCTGGTGAGAGAGGTGTTTCCAAGATGGGGTATATTTGATGAAAGAAGGTTGGATAATAGCCAACATTTTGCAATGACTTATATGTGGAGGTAACACGCCTCCTGGGGATAAAACAAACTTTGCACAGTGTACCGACTGCAAACGAACGGGATTGTTGAGAAACTAAACAGCTTTCTCAAAGCACGCTTAGCGAAACCAACATCGTTATTGTGCCGAAATTGCCTTTATTGCCTCCCATTGGTACTTTTTTCCCTCCGCAACTCGCCCGGTGCGGATGATCACTTGACGCTACACAAAATTGTAACTGGTAGGAGGATGCATACGCCTATCCCTCCTGCACGTTCAATTTCGGATGCTAACCCAACAGCAGAGATTCTAGGAGAAGAAATTAAAGATGACTTGAAAGAAATTACCATTGTGAGCAAACAAATTCCCTGCCAGGTCCAATGATCGACATGTCGGCCGACCAACGTTGAGGGACAGACAAATGCTGAAAGGGAGAGGAATTTCCACAAGCACAGCTACTTTATCCCAGCGACAAGGCACTGATCCATCACGGCGTGCAGAAGTGGAAAGACCCTCAGTGTTCTGGCCCATATGAGAGCATCTACGCAACACCCACAGCCGTGAAAATAAAGGGAAGGTGGGCATGGACTCACATCACAGACGTCCGCAAGGTCAACAATAACACAACAGGAGAAGAAGGGAGAAACGCTGCGTTATGGGAAGTATATTACAACTGTTACTGACATTCTTTTCAGATATATACAAATGTATCGAAGGCCCACAGGTGAAGAAGATAGTGGATAAAAGAACAATGGGGGAAATGGGAAGAATATGAAAATAATAGGGATAGGATTGTGTTGTCTCTTTGTCTTCTGTCTTTTCTCTTTTCTCTGGATTTTGCGACATAAAAAATAATGATACATTAGCTGACAGTACCGGGGAAACATGCACCAAGAGAAGCATACCTACGTTTGAAATGTTATATGAACCCATTGGGGACGGAGTGGAAATGGCATCTGAAAATATTTGGTATAGTAAGAGGAAGAGGGTGGGGGAAAGCAGTACCAACAGTAGTTGCTATGTGTGCTCCCTAATCCCACACATCGAAGGAATGCTGAAACAATTAATGGCCCAAGAAGTAACAGCAGAGGAGGGGGTGCCTGATGCCCTTTTCTCTGTGTAGAACTAGTGGGCTGTTTCAGGGGCACACAATGGAAGTGCAATGAATAGACGAGGGGGAAGAAGTTAGTTTATACGGATAACTACATTCAGCTTGAAAGCATAACTCAGGGAGAAGCCATTAAGCATGTGATACTGATATATTACACTAAGGGGGCTCACAGGAGAAACAGTTGGCTACTACTCACAAGAGAATACAGTGGAAATGTTCAATGGGTCATGGTATCCTGTAGTGCCACCCAGAGCCCAGATGTGAATAGGGGGTTCAGTGCATCACTATGGTAAAGGGGAATGATGCAGTGTCGTGCAGAGGGGCTGGTGGTATATGAAGAAGAGCTGGTGATGAAAGTAAGTAGTGAATGCAAAGAAATATGTGATGGTAATGTGTCTGCATTGACATGGATAGATGAAAAACACAGCCCAGTATATATAAAAACACTCACACATTATCCTTTGTGTTTCAGAGCAACTGGGATGGTTGTGCTGAGAGTGAACACTGGCTGCAAGAGAACAATGAGCTTCTCGGCATTGTAGAAAGGGGAGGCGGCAGTAATGGATATATGATTGGCCTGCAGGTCCCGAGCATATGCCCAGTTGCCACCTGACTGGGGAGGTATTTGGGCACTTGTGACCCTCCACAGCCCTGCCTTGGTCATGCCACGGCTGACTTGCTGCCTTTCAACAAACTTTCGACCCCGAGAGAGAAGAATAAGGGAAGGGAGCAGACGGAGCAAAGAGACCAGCCAAAGCAAATAATAAGGAGAAAAAGAGTAAGCAATTCTATTTCAGGAGAATCGACACACAGCTTGAACGCAATCCTGCAGCATTTACGACTCTTCAGCAAAGCATCTGTATTCTTCACCACCCTCAAACTGCCAATGCTAAATGTATTCAGATTGTGCGGTATGAGGTGCTCTAGTTCGCCATTGTGACTGAAAGGGGACTGAACTCAGTACGAGAAGAGCTCTGCGCACTGCGCCTCATGATTCTGTAAAATCAATTTATTTTAGATCTCTTGGCTGCAATGGAAGGTGGCTTTGGCCACAAGATAGGAAGTAGCTGCTGTACCACAATCCCTGCTAACGATGCCACCAATAGAACACTCGCAGATGCTGTCGAGGAGATATGCACCCTGCATGAAAGAATTGAGAAAGAAATTCATGACACCACACCAAACAATTGGCTTGATTTACTATTTGCCTGGGTGCTGTGATGGCTGGCCGCTGTGTTCAAAATAACTGTCCCAGTGCTATCGTAATGATTGTTGTGATCTGCATTGGCCAGTGGATCATCGGCAGTACCACAAAAGGAAAGCATGGTAATAATACCATAGCTAATAAAATAGATGACGAAAGAAATCAATAAAAAAGCATCCCAGGATGAGTGAGGGGGAGGACAGAGTGCATGCAGTTTTTATAGCAGCCCCATCAAATGTAGAAGATTATGATGCTTTTTCCGTAGCCTGCTCCTTCAAAGGGTGGGACTGTTTGATAATTGGAGACACACTCAAAGGATATGAGGAAGAAGGAGACATTAGCTGGGTATCTAGGTTATGGATATGCAAGGGACAATGTTGGAAAATTATGGGAAAGAAGGTATCGAACGAAAGATCGATCAAGGAGGGAATGTAATTAAGGTGCTGATTCAGTGCCAGACAGGGGGGCCCACCTACCAATTGAGGGGGAAAAAATGGGGCACACAGAGAAACCTCTTATGGGGAGGTAAACAAGGAAACTCTGGTAGTTGTAGTTATCTCTCTACATGTCTCTCCCACTCTCTCTCTCCCTGCGCATTCAACCTAGTTTATAACAACAACATGAGGGCACTGGTAGGTACCAGCATGAGGGAGGGAAAGCCAAAGGTAAACACCCACTTTGGAGCACTGCAGGTTGGGCTTCATCCTGAAGGCCTGCATCGTACACATGTCCTGTGCACTGCAATGAGGGGAGGGGGGGGGGCTGAACCCAAGCTGCCTGTCTACAGTAGTCCAGAGTCGCGGAGACAGCATTGGGTGACATGATCAAGGTCGGCAAACCAGTCTCACGGTTGCTAATGGGAGCTGGGGAAATTGGCCCGATTCACACATACAACAGCACAATTGTCTTAATTGTCCTTTAGCGAGCGGGCATGGGAATGGGGAGGTGGACTGGAGCTGCATGCCTTGAAGAGCCAATCAGACGGTAAGTTATGGCATCCCAGGGAAGTAACCGGCCCTTACAGAGCACACTACTATGTTTATGAAGGTCGCTATCTTGCAGGTGCTGTGTGAATTTCTCTCTTCCCACCAGTTCAGGGTGTCTCGTGTTTCATCTGCTGTGGTGCTGACCAATGGCACCCTAATAAAGAACCAGGGATCAGCACAAATGTTTTTACTAATTGCAAACTGTTTGCGGTAGGAGTGGGAAAGCAATGTGGCGTCACATGGGGAGGAGATGAACTAGGTGAGGGCAGATCTGTTTGCTCCAATCATGTTTGACTAATGTATCTTTAGCTATAAGGGAATGAGGTATCTTAACCAGTGGTGTTTGTGGCAACTGCTTAAACATGAAGCTTGAAAGGCAATAGTTTCTAACTTAATAAACATTCCTCCTCCTCCTCCTCCTCCTCCCCCCCGCAGTCCCCCCATAGGTACCACCAAATCCTCCAACATGCTCCTCCTGAACACTACCATCACACACACCCATGCATATCCCCCACTTCCACCTGTACAGCACCACATTCACCTTCATGAGTAAATTTGTTATACAGCACTCAATAAAAAGATTTGTTAATACTACTACTTGTCTGTTGTGACTTGCAAGATGCAGAGACACATTGTGAACATATGAACAGGTCGCCACATCCAGGCATGTGCAATGCACCTACATCACTACACACATAGACCAGCACGAAGGCAATGCTCCAAGTACTCCTTCATTGTTGCAGCAGTTGGCATGCATCCATTCAACACATACACACACCAGTTATGTGTCATTGGGTGCTGTGCAGTATTCCAGTCCCTACTCTAAGTGCAGGGACATTGGTATGCCGTTCACCCTCACACACAAAAATGGCTCATGCACATTGGCTGAACAAGTGCAATGTCACAAGCAGGAGTGACCAGACAGTGTCACCCTTAACCTAAGGTTATGCTGCCACATGCAAGGTTGCACAACATGGTGGTGAAGCCACATAAACAAGTGTTAGATACACAAAGCCATTGCCACAAGTTGTGCAGACTGGATTCACAGACGTTCAACAGTTCAGGCCTCAGCAAACACTACAACACGTGATGCCACTCAATGGAAATGTCATGATTCCGGTCATACATTATCCTGTTGCATGCTAACCATGTACATGACATTCTCAGTCGAAGGCAAAACACACAGCCACTACTAACAGGCAGCCTCCTGCGTGGATGCAATGACAATCAGGGCAGGCATACACGCCAGTAAGATGTCACCACCAGATGCAACTAATGGCGTATCATACAAGTGACCATGTATGTACACTGTATCATGTTCCTGACAGACAGGGTCAAACTTTCCTCAGCATGTGCACAGGTCACACAGTATATGGCACTGTCCTGTCTGTTCAATGTGTGAAACATAAACCACTGATTCCAATTAGAAGCGACAGAGACATGTTGCACACTAACATGCCCGCGCTGCATTGCATGTGTTAGGGGAGTTTTCCTGAAGTCCTACTGGCAGTAAGACTTTAGTAAGCTATCCCATTGGTTTGTAGTATCAATCTGTACTAGCTCAGGACATTGGTAGTGTGTCAGAGCAGTCAGACTTATCTTAAGAGAAAGATGTGAGCTGTAGGTTAGTACTCTGAATTTTAGTTACACAGGCATAACAAAGAAGCATGTACACATATAGTTATATAAAAGATATAATACTTCAGACGTTTATGGTAGAACACTTAGGAATATTAGATAACACACTTCAAAGGGCATTTTCACTTTTGTGTTTGTTCGCGGTTACATTTACAGCAACGTTAGAAAGGAAAAAGACCAGGTTATCGTATTATCGGTAATTGCACACTCATGCGGTTTTCAACAGGTCATACAGTAATGCATTTACTCTGCAAACACATATAGGAAATTAAAGGGATGAAAATAAGTGGTAAGTGCAACATGAGCTTAGTTCAAGGTTCTAGAGATGGTTTCTTCGCCTGGTAAGTCTTTGGAGTTCGGAGAGGGCTTGAAGTCTTAACAAACAGCGAATAATGAAGAGTTCCTGCAGATTTCTTCCAGTGTCTAAAGTTATTGGAGCAGCAACTTAGCAACTAACAAAGAAGACCTAAAAACTAGCTTGAGAATGGGACACAAGCAGCAGCTTGTGTCAGAAGTAAGAGGGGGTTGCCCTGGACCCCTCTATGTGCACTTAAACGTTCTGGAGCGGCTTCTTGGAATCAGGCAAGCAATAGCTTTTTCCACACAGAACCTTTGGTTTGAAGAAAGTGTTCGTGTTGGCTCCTCCACAATGTGGCAGCTCTGGACCCAACCTCTGCATTCCTTGGTCTGGTGATGAAAGGCAGGACAATGATGGTGTCACTCGGGAGCAGTCTCAAGGGAGAACCTGTAGCATGACTTTCAGCAACTCATTGATTCACTCTGTGGTTTTGGTGCCTTTTCGGCAGCACCAAAAAAGGACACAGATCAGCCAGTCAATTATTTTCGCTTCCTGCAGTCCCACACTCTGGTGAGGGGGTTTAGATGAGTTGGATCATATCTCTGGAGTGCCCTTATGGGCTTAGCACAGATTACGATGGATTTGGCCTTTCCACGATGATTCACTCGAAATGGGCAGCAGGTCTCCTGGTATTGGGGTTCCACAGCTCTGGAAGCTGCTCGGACCTCTGGAGAGGGCTTGTTTCAAGGTTCGTCTTGGGACTGCTTGTTCCCACCAGCCAAAGGGAAGGAGTCCTCCTCTTCGAAGCTCCTTTGTCGCATAGAAAATGGTGTCAGGACAGCCATGGTTGCTTCATGGTCTTGCAAAGGGTTTGCAGGCATCTCTGGTCGTCTTCTTCTTCGGTTACTTCTGTTTCCTGTGGTCGACTTGCTTTACACTCCAGAAGCCTCAACTTTTATACAGTTCCAGCACACACTTCTCTGCAATCTACATTTTACAGAAAGGAGCATTTGGCTGTCCAAACAGGCAGCCAGACCCCCTGTGGGAGCTGGTCCTATTTAGGCACTCTGGCAGACAAAGGACAGGGGAGTGGAAGACTCCTCCCACACTTCCTGCCTGCCCAGACACTCTGGAGCATAGGCGGGGAAACCTACTGGTTCCCGCCAAAGGTCAAACACACACACAGACCTCCCCCTCCCAGAATGGTAGAAGAAGGGCTAACAAAGAACAACCACGCTAGTAATGGCCTAAGAAGAAGGGAGGCCCCAAGTTGGTACTAGAGTGCTCCTATTGTGCACTACCAAGGCTATGGCCATAGCCTGCAATATAAAAAATGCACAATAGTTGGTAGTATACGTCCGCTGCCACCAGCCATAAATAGGTGGTTGTGTATGTGACTAAAAAGTCACAGGAGCAGAGAGAAGGGGGATACTAAGTATTCCTTTGGCACTCCACTGAGGGTGGGGTGTGCCAATCTCTCAGTCTACAGAGTTTTGGTAGAGACACTAAGTATCTCTCTATCCTTAAGAACTGTAGTTACTTAAGGATATAGGAAAATAATCTTAAAGGAGGACCCAAGCAACACTGCCCATAAGGAGCTGTGTGCTGCAGTAGTAAAACACAGATGCTTTTAAGAGCTATGGAGCAGACAGACTCCATAGTACATTTAGACTATAAAGAATAGAGTTCCAAAAGACAGAGCCAACAAGAACGAATGAGTGGGAAAAGGCTCCACTCATTCAGGATGAAAGGAAAAGGTCCAGAAGTCCAGCTAAACGTGCTGGGGGTCTCACTAGGAGAGGGGATGACGCACAATAATGATACATCTCCTTAAAACTTGTGCCCCCCCCAGACTATGGACAGGAGGATCTAATCCACTCCTGGATGGCTCTCTTGATCCAGTCGGTCATACTTTCTGGAGAACCATCAGCATTCTTATGTTGGGTATTTGACCTGTGCTCAATAGTGAAGCCGAAGCTTTGTAGGTTTATGGACCACCTGAGCAGTTTGGGGTTTTCACCTTTAATTTGCATCAGCCACCTTAAGGGTTGGTGGTCAGTTTGAATCTCGAAAGTAGTTCCATAGAGGTATGGTCTGAATTTCTTCAGGACGCACACAATAGAAAAACATTAACGCTAAATGGCTGCCCCCCTTGTCTCCCTATCTCTTAATTTTCTACTAATAAAGCAGATGGGGTGCTCCCTGACTTTGCTATCAAATTGGCTCAAGACTGCTCCTATCCCTGTGTTGGAAACATCTGTTTGGAATAGGAAGTCCTGAGTGTAATCTGGAGCTCTCAGCACTGGAGCTTTACAGAGGGTATCTTTCAGCCCCTGGAAGGCTTTTTCACAGTCCTCATTCCACTTGACCTTTTTAGGCTACTTGGGAGAGGATATGGTTTTCAGAGGAGAAGCTATGGTCGCATAGTTCTCAATGAAGTTCCTGTAATAACCACTAAGTCCTAAAGACTCTTACTTGAATTTGAGTAGTTGGAGTGGCCCAGTCTTGTTCAGCCGGAATTTTTCTGGGTAAAGGCTCGATCTCCCCTCCTCCTACCTCATGACCAAGGTAGACCACTTTATTCTGGCCAACTTGGCATTTACTTGCTTTGATGATCAGATTGGTCTGTTGAAGGGCCTGCAACACATTTCCCAGGTGGTTAAGATGTTCTTCCCAAGTGGGGCTGAACACTGCAAATTCATGCAGAAGTTCTCTAACCCATTCAGAACATGGTTAACCATTCTCCGGAATGTGGCAGGTGTATTCTTTAATCTGAAGGGCATGAGCTTAAACTGGTACAAGCCTTCTGGAGTTGAGCATGCTGTCTTCTCCTTGGACTGGTCAGTCATGGCAATCTGCCAATAACCACCTGTCAGGTCTAAAGTACTAAGGAATGTCACGGAGCCCAGCTTATCCACTAGTTCATCTGTCCTTGGCAAGGGGTTGGCATCAGTCTTGGTGACGTTGTTTTATGCCCTATAGTCCACGCAGAATCTAAGTTCATTAGGTCCTGCCTTTGGTACCAACACAACTGGGCTAGCCCATGAACTTGTGGAATGTTCAATCACTCCCAGGTCAAGCATCTTAGTGACCTCTTCGTTTATGTGATTCCTCACATTATCTGACATCCTGTAACCCCTGCTTTTAACAGGTACACTATCACCAGTGTCAATGTCATGTTGGCCATAAGGGGTCAAGCCTGGTGTAAGTGAGAACAGAGGGGCAAAGTGATTGAACAAAGCTATGCACTCCTCCTGTTGCTGCATTGTCAGATTAACAGAGAGTTTTACCCCTTCTAGTGACCAATCTGAATGGTGTCCCCTTAGGAGATCTGGGAGTGGCACACTCTCCTCTTCTTCTTGATCAGAAGCTAAGAGCAAAGCTCCTATCTTGGGTCTGGAAACATAAACCTTCAGTCGGTTGGCATGAAAGACCCTTGGGGGTGCTCAAGTCTACCAAATAATTTACCTCTCCAAGTTTTCCCACAACTTTGAAGGGTGCTGTCCATTTGTCTTGTAAGACCCTCTGCCTTACTGGGACCATTATGTGAACTTGTTGGTCTGTAGTAAACTCCACCATGCTTGCCTTCTGGTCCTGCCATTGCTTAACCAGAGCTTGACCAGATTTCAAATTCTCAGCAGCCTCTGTCATCATAAATGCCATCCTCTGTCTGAGCCCAAGTACATAGTCAGTAATACATACTGGCTTGAAGGAAGGAGCCCTCTCCAGACCCTCCTTACTCAGGGCCAAAGAGCCTCTGACTGGATGACCATAAAGTTACTGAAAGGGGCTAAACCCCACTCTAGCTTGAGGAACTTCTCTGTAGGCAAATAGAAGGCATGGCAGAAGAAGGTCCCACTTTCTTCTAATGGTCCTTCCAAAGCTCCAATCATGCTCTTCATGGATCTATTAAACCTCTCAACCAATCCATTTGTATGAGGGTGGTAGCCAGCTGAGAACTTGTAGGTGACCCCACAGGTTTTCCACATCGCCTTCATGTAGTGGGACATACAATGTGACCCCCTGTCAAATACAGCCTCCTTAGGAAATCCTACTCTGGTAATAATACCAACTAGGGCCTTAACCACTGCCTCAGCAGTAACAGTTTTCATTGTAATTGCTTCACAGAACCTGGTGGCATAGTCCACCACAACCAATATAAACCGCTTGCCTGAAGATGCAGGAGGGTCCAGGGGACAACCATGTCAATCCCCACCCTCTTAAAAGGAGCGCCCACAACTTTGAGAGGCACCAAGGGTGCCACATTCTTGGCTCCATTCTTACCAGATAACTGGCAGGTGCGACAACTCGTACAGTGTTGCTCTATGTCTGCAACCATCTTGGGCCAATAGAAGTACAGTTAAATCCTCTCCTTGGTCCTCTTAGAGCTTAAGTGACCAGCCAGGGGGACTTCATGTGCTAACTACAGGAATTTGGGTCTAAATACCTGGGGAACCACCAGTCTCCTGCGGTCTCCTGGAATAGACTCCAGAGGCTCACTGTATAGAAGTCCATCTTCCCAGTATAGCCTGTGCTTCCCAGGGTATTTCCCTTTACTCTGGGAAGTGGCCTGCTGATGCAGTCCTTCTACAGAGGGGCCCTCTCCTTGTCCCCTGCTGAGGTCTGCCCTTGAGGGTCCACCTTCTGCCAGCAAAGTCTGCAGCTCAGGATGGTCTCTTGGATCCAGATCTTCTAGACAGGGTTGAATCTCCTCCTGCTCCCACTCATCAGTAGAAGGTTCTTCGGGGGATTCCTCTTCCACCAACACAGCCTCAGCTGGTGGTTGGGTCACAAGGGTGCCCTCTAGGTTTTCTACAGGAACCTTTTTCCTTGTGGAAGTTTTGGGCTTGGGGCCCTTCTTTCCTTGGGAGACTCTGCATTTCCCCTTGGTCTCAGTTGTGAGATATGTTAAGGTTTCCTCTCTGGCTTTCCTTGTCAACTCCCTTCTCTTCTTGCAGGGGGTTATTGATGTGCTAGAGAATACACCTAAGGCCTTCAAATCATTGCCCAAAAGTACCCTTCCTGGTACTTCTCACTGAACACTTACAGGAATTTTGACAGTCATTTCATTACATTTAATAATAGCTGGAAATACTAGGCACATTTGGATGGGGCCTCCTGCTAACTTGGTAAGCATTTTGGGAGCCTTAGCAACTTCCTCAGGTTCAAAGAAACATTCATCTACCACAGTTATACTGGCCCTAGTGTCTCTAATGGCAGGGGTGTCCGGACCATTTACAAGTACACTGTCTTTATAATACTCTTTAGTATTATCAGGGATGGAATTATAAACCTCAATGTTCTTTTGTTCCCACAGTCCCATACATACTAAAGAAACTTAAGCCTGAACACCAATGGGTTCTTCAGCTTGAGGGTGAAAGCTAGCCCCTGCAATTGGAATATCCACATCATATGTGAATGCTAAGCTGACAGAGGGGATCCCTGAAGGTTTACCCTTACATCTGGGATCTCCTTTCACATGGTCGCCAGACCCACAAACCACACATTTCCCAAATGTCTTTTGGAATGGGGGTTTCTGATAACCTTTTTGTGCTTTTCCCTTCCTCTTTCCTGTGAAGAGCCCCAGAATCTTTATGAGTAGCCCTATTGGCCACCCACAAGCCAGCAACCACTGTTAGCGTCTTGGAGTCCAGTTTTTTAGAGTCATCAAGGTACTGTCTCAGCTCTGGGGAACAGGCATCAAACATACTTTCCAGTATGAAGAGACACCTCATGCCTTCATATGAGCTCACCTTGTAGCCCTTAATCCACCCATCTAAGTTTTTCAGGCTTTCACACACGCAAGTGGGCCACAAGTTACCATCTCTCTTCTTATGGTCCCTACACCATTTTGTGTATTGGGAAGGAGTCTTGCCAAACCTAGCTAGGAGAGCAGTTTTTACCAACTGGTAATCTTGTCTATTAACCTCATTCCACTCCATCATAGCATCACAGCCATGCTGGGGGAGCCTAGAGATTACCCACGGAACAAACTCATTTTCACAAATACCTTGTACTTTGCATGTAAACTCAAATGTACACAGCCAATCAAGAATATCAGTTTTCACAACATACAAACTGTGAGAAACCTGAGGGTGTTCTCCCAGCAAGACCTTGAGAATCCCTTATTCAGGTGGTGTCAAGAGTGGCACAGGGCCCCCAGGTAGGGTTTGGGTGGCTGTGCTGATGTAAGGTGACAGATAAGTACACACAAAGCAGGAAACTACTCAAGAAAGAAAAGTAGGCAACAGTAGTTGTGAACAGAAAGGGGCAGAAAATACAAAGATACAAACAAACTGGATTCCCTCTTGGGGTGTATGCAGATATGGAAAAAGAGTGTTCCACTGACCTTAAGAAACTCCAGCCTTCTGCACAGATTACTATTACAGAGGCCCACTCTGTCTGCTCATGGCTGGGAACAACAGCTGTGGGTGTCTTTTAAACAGAAAACGCGACAAGGGAAGGGGCAGAGGTTGCCTGCCGGAAACCAACAGTCAAGCTCTGTACAAAGGATCAACATAAGACACAAGAGAGACAAGAACAGAAATAACCAGGGACAAGGAAGTCTAAGAGAAATCTAGCAGAAGGCAATGAAGGAAAAAACAGTACAATAGAAATGGGTAAACTAAAGGGGAGGACAGAGGAGTCAAGGAAGAGAAGGACAGGGATCATGAACAAGGGGTTGCAAACAAGGAAGAGAGCAAGGGAGCAGCAGCCAGGATAGAGGGGTGCTGCAAACAAGGAAGCAGGGCTGCAGTACCGAATGGCACAAGGTACAGAAAAGCTGTAGTGGATTGCAGAGGACTGTAGTAGGCAGCAGACAGAGAGCCCAGAGGAGTAGGGCAGTAAGGAGCGAACCCAAAGGAACAGGGCGTTGAGGCAGAGAGACCAGAGGGTCAGGGCTGAAAGCAGAAGAGAGTAGTAGGCTGCAAGGCAGGGAGCCCAGCGGAGCAGAGCAGCAAGGAGGGAGCTCAGAGGAGCAGAGCAGCCAGGCAGGGAGCCCGGAAGGCTATGGCTGTAAGCAGCAGAGTGTAACAGGCTGCAAGGCAGGAAGCCCAGAGGAGCAGGGCTGTGAGGCAGGGAGTCCAAAAGGCTGGGGCTGTAGGCAGCAGAGTGTAGCAGGCTGCAAGGCAGGAAGCCCAGAGGAGCAGGGCTGTGAGGCAGGGAGCCCAAAAGCCCAGGGCTGTAGGCAGCAGGGTGTAGCAGGCTGCAAGGCAGGAAGCCCAGAGGAGCAGGGCTGTGAGGCAGGGAGCCCAAAAGGCTAGGGCTGTAGGCAGCAGGGTGTAGCAGGCTGCAAGACAGGGAGCCCAGAAAGAGCACTGGAACAAAAGCAGGAAAATGCAGCAGCAGGAACAGCATACAAATACGCGTCAAAAGGCAAAAAGGGGCTGGGAGGACTCTTGATGCAAGAGACTGAGCTCCTGCAGGCAGCTGCTTAAATACCGCCCTGCCCTGTACTGAGGCAGGCTAATTGGCAGAACCTGGAGCAGCACACCTGAATACAATCTGCCTCCTCCATCTCTGGTCCTGAGATGGTGGAAGCAGCACTGATCCCTAGGGCTTCTGGGGATTGTGGTTCCAATGCTGACGAATGGGAATGGCCAGGAATTGATAGCTGTAGCAATGTGCATTGTGGTACATGTAGTTAGTTGAGTTGAATAAGAAACTACCAAAGTCACGCAAATGGGAATTAAGTACCAAAGTGTGAATAGGGGTTGTTCCAAGAGTATTCTGAAGATAAATGAATAACAAATAGTCCATGATGGTTGCCAATGTGTGCGCCCATGGCGCAGGCGTGACAGGTGGCCAGGGAAGGGCTGGCACTCTCAGATCCCAACCCTGGGAGTGGACGAGCGAGGGAGGATCATCTGAGTAGGGTAGCCGTGGTTTTGCTCAGGGAAATACCCCAGTTGAAACACAGTATACTACTGGGGAAAAAGAAGAGGAGGATGAGATCCTTAAGACTTTTGTAGGATACTCCAATTCTAAACCCCCTCCTCCCGATAAATCTTCTGTAGCCAAAGCCTATCAACCATCTGTCTTTCCCAAAACCTGTAAGAACCCGAAACCCAGTGTCGTGGGAATCCCTGTCTTCCTGTTACGTACCCAAATATTCCCAATCCTTCTCTTTCACATCCCTCTGATTATTATTTCTCACACCCCAGTTTATTTTTGCAATCCCAGCTATTCCCGTTTGCCCGACAAACCTTACCAATCCTGTTTCTCTAATCGTCACTTTCTGAATTCCCAGTCGAAAGTGATCAACAATCACAGATCCCATAAACCCCCCAAAACCCACACTTCTGACATCACCTACCTACCTAGGACAAAACTATAATTCCTGATAACCCCCTATCCCCATCCTACTAGGTAGAACATGTAGATACTCTACCTCTCCCCTTTCCCGACACCAACACTTTGGTACACCACAGACAACGGACTAACACACAAGCTGTTCACCTGACATGTCCTAAATCCACAGTCAGGCAAAGTCAGGCAATTAACCTGAATCACACACACCTGACGGCCCCTCCTTTTCCCCACAGGAATAAAAGGTGGAGCAAGTGAGCACAGTACGAGCAAGGCGAGCATGGCAGACAGCCCAATGAGATGGCTAATCAAGCGCGGCAGTTCAAGAGAAGGAGAAAGGTGTCAGGAATCAAGAGGGTGGCAAGGAGAGAAGTGACCTTGCCCTTTTCATCCCAGACCCACAGAACCTTTGTGGAAGAGCGCCTAAGACCGTGAATAATAGCACACGTGTCCTGCAGCAGATGTCAACGGTACAAAGGGCTAGCCTACGCCAATAAGTAGGAGCGAGGGAAGCTCCTGTGCCCGTGGTATCGGCCTTGACTCCAATGAAGAGGAAAGCCAAGCAGTTCATCACAGCCGGTGAGTCGAGGGGAGAACCGATAAGAACCGTTCTGTGTTAATTGAGAATCGCAAAGTGACAACTTTGAACCACATTCAATGTACTGTGAAAGAAATGTAAAAAGCGTTAAGGGGAGACCAGCTGCAGAGGGAAACCAGCACCACATAAGTGCTAACGTCAAAAACTCTGGTCGATCCCCATCTGAGCGAAACTACAAATACCAGAAGGCCGTAGGAGAGCCACCGAAATAGGTCAAAGTGGTCATACTGAGGGTCAAGCAAAATCCACATGCGATCGAAAGACTTTGATCTACAAACTGTGTGAAAGAAAGGGAAGTGAAGTCCACCGTGAGAGGAAACAAGGGAAGCAAATCCCACCAACATTGAACTGTATAAAAAGACGGCAAGAGTGAACCCGACCAAGGGATGCCAGTGAAGCGAGGCAAAGTCTAAAGTCCCAAGAAACAGTGTGTTGACAAAGTGAACCCGGCCGGGGGATGTCCGCTGAAACTGTTTAGAAAAACATTAAGATTTGTGAAGAAGGAAAAATCAAAAGGGGTCCGAGCCCGACCGAGGGAGATCCAGGGGTGAAGCCTTCACCCAAGTATTGGCAGTCAAGAGGGGTCCGAGCCTGATTGAGGGAGATCGAGGGGTGATGCCCTCGCCCAAGCATTGGCAGTCAAGATGGATCAGTGCCAGACCCAGGTAGATCCATGGGTGAAGCTATCATCCAAACGTCATTGAGAAAAGAACTGAAATGTATATTGAGGATTACGATAAGTGAGGGGTCAGCGGCCAGAAGAGGGGGATCCACAGGTGAGGCCATCACCCAACATGAACTGTGGCTAAGATTTGAGAAGGGTCAGCGTCCAGAAGAGGGGCACCCATGGGTGAACCATTATCACCCTAAGGAACTTTGATTTGGTTGAAGGAACTTTTGGTTTTATTATTTTGAAGACATCAAGTCCTCGAAGGAAAGATACTTTTAAGTGAAAGGAGATTTGGCCATCGACGGCCCTGATAGCTGAAAGCTGAACTGTCATCTTGTGCTCGTAAAGCTCGAGAGTGTGCTGTGCTCCACGAACTCACTTTACCCTATGCTCAAAATGTGGGGAAGGGAGGCCCAGGCTACCATACCCCGACATATTACTTGAGAACACTTCTTTCTTTTCTTGAGAACTATCCCACACCCCTTTTTTGTATTAGTTGTAAGGTTTGGAGATAGGTTTTTTAGTATAGGCCCTTTTATTTGACACAACGCCACTAGGACTACCTTATTTTTCATGAGATGGTCGATGCTTGCTCCCATCTTAGATTTAGGTTTAGATTAGGCGTTTTTTCCAACCTGCATACAGCATTCATAGTTCAATTAACACCCTTGAACCGTGATCACTTGTGTCTGTCTTACTTGTTGCCACTATGAGTTCTGGCAAAGATGACTCTGAAACAGAAGTAGAATCAAGGGACAACCTTTTCATCTCTAGTTCATGCTGCATCTCTTTTTCCCTGAGTTTCATACTCTTCCTCATTTCTTTGTCCCTCATTTCAGACTTTATTTCCAGTTTCCTGAATTCAAGTTACATTTTCATTTTTTCTAATTCTAGAACCAGCTCAGCTGACATGTTAGATACAGGTAGGGTTGAGGTCAGAGTATTGGCATGTGGATTAATATTCATACTTTCATCCACTTTGTCTCCTTCCTCATAATCTGAAAGGTGAGGACTAAGGGTTAAACTTTGAACATCATTTTCTTCTAGATCTATTCTGGAAGCAGGAGTTACAGGCCTACTTACAGTTTGGTAATCCAACAAGTTTGGGATTAACTCATCTTTTTTTCCTTTTGTACTAAGACATTTACCTTTACACATTTCTTTCAGTTTTTCAACAGTAAGAGACATGAGAGCTTATGCCTTATAGTTTTCCATACTGGACATCGTTTTTGTACTTTATAGTAAAAGGACCTGGAGGATCGATTCTTTGTGTGCAATACAACCAGAAATCAGTGTAATGCAACCTACACAAATCCCACAAGCTGTAACACCAGTGTTAGGGGAGTTTAAGACTTTAGTAAGCTATGCCAGTGGTTTGTAGACCCCCAACTCTTTGAATCAGACTGTATTAGCTCAGGACCTTGGTAGTGTGGCAGAGCAGTCAGACTTATCTTAAGACGAAGATGTGAGCTGTAGGTAAGTACGCTGAATCTTAATTAGATAGGAACAACACAGAAGCACTTACACATATAGTTATATAAAAGATATATATTTATTATATTTACACCAGAATCACTTTAAATACTTCAGGCGTTTACGGTAGAACACTTAGGAATACTAAATAATACACTTCAAAGGGCACTTTCACTTTTGTGTTTGTTCACAATTACATTTGTAGCAACGTTAGAAAGGAAAAAGTCAGGGTTATCGTATTATCAGTAATTGCGCACTCATGCGGTTTTCAACAGGTCATATGGTAATGCATTTACACATATAGGAAAGGCACTTAAAGGGAGAAAAATAATTGGTTAGTGCAACATGAGCTTAGTTCAAGGTTCTAGAGATGGTTTCTTCGCCTGGCAAGTCTTTTAAGTCTAAAAACGCAACTCTAGCTAAAGGCAGATCGGAGAGGGCTTGAAGTCTTGAAAAACAGTGAATAATGAAGAGTTCATGTGGATTTCTTCCAGTGTCTAAAGTTATTGTTATTATTGTTACACGTGTGCTAATAAGCCAGACGGCAGCAAGCGAGTGGCGTACAACGGGATACTCTGTTTGTGGGCTATTGCTGTTCCTAATTTTCAAACGATATGCGTCTAACACGATGAGTTGAGTGTGAGTTGATGCACAAGATCACCCGTTTTGAGTCCTGCCTCGGGCCTTGTTATAACATCGATTTTTCGATTTTTGTGATGACAGTTGCACCACTTTTTGTGGAACTGACTATTGACTTTTGGGCCATGTTGGCCGTTTAAGCTTCTTATATTGTGGGAAGTTGCCTCCTGTTGTTCAGCCACAAGTATAATTGCGCTCTCCCGATGACGACGTTGTCAAATGATTTTCACACGTCGAAACCGGTCGAGAAATTGGGGATATGATCATATTGTCATCTAATTGATCCACCCCAGGAATTGACCACATTTGTCATAACTGCAGTGGTCCTGTACATTGAATGCACTTTATAAAAAACTTAACATGCTAGCTATGACTTTAAGTAGGGTCTACCATATATGGATTGTTGTTGGGTAGAAATTGTATAGATTGTTGTGTGAATGTTGGCTGTCTGTGGACGAGTGAGTGAATGATTTATTGTCAATTGTATGAATTATTATGGTCTTAAAGAGTATTTTTCTGCAATGTAAATAATTTGTGTAAGTGCCGATTAAGTCACAATTAATTTGTTTGTATAAATAATGCATCATGCTTAATAAAATCCTTTTTGATACTTTGCTTATAAAATCAAATTCCTCTGGACTACTTTTTTCTGAGCTAATCTGTTATACTAATACCCTAGTCCAGGGTGTAGGGTTCCCTTCGTCTTTCAGTGTTATATAAAGTTATTGGGCACCTCTATGGGCACTACAGCTCTCTGGAGCGACTTCTTGGAATCAGGTAAGCAATACTTTTTTCCCCACAGTACCTTTGGTTTGAAGAAAGTGTTTGTGTTGGCTCCTCTGCGATGTGGCAGCTCTGGACCCGATCTCCAGATTCCTTGGTCTGGTGACGTAAGGCAGGACAATGGACATTGTCTCTCAGCAGCAGTCTCGATGGAGGACCTATAGCACAACTTTCAGCAACTTCCTGGTTCACTCTGCGGTTTTGGCAACTTTTCAGTAGTACCAACAAAGGAGACGGATCGCCCGGTCAATCTTCTTCGCTTACTGCAGTCCCACACTCTGGCGAGGGGGTCTGTGCGAGCTGGATCAGATCTCTGGAGTGTTCTTATGGGCTCAGCACAGATTTTGATGGATTTGGCCTTGATGATGCACTCAAAATGGGCAGCAGGTCTACTGGTATTGAGGTTCTGCAACTCTGGAAGCTCCTAGGACCTCTGGAGATGGCTCGTTTCAAAGTTCTTTGTGAGACTGGTTGTTCCCACCAGCCAATGGGAAGGAGTCACCCTCTTTGGAGCTCCCCTGTTGCATAGAAAACGGGGTCAGGACAGCAGTGGCCGCTTCACGGTCTTGCAAAGGGTCTGGAAGCATCTCTGGTCGTCTTCTTCTTCGGCTACTTCTTTTTCCTGTGGTCGACTTGCTTTACACTCCAGAAGCCTCACCTTTTATACAGTTCCAGCACACACTCCTCTGCAATCTCTCTCAGCTTTTTACAGAAAGGGGCGTTTGGCTGTCCACTCAGGGTAGCCAACCCCCTGTGGGAGCTGCTCCTATTCAGGCACTCTGACAAAGGACATGGGAGTGGAAGACTCCTCCCCCACTTCCTGCCTGCCCAGACACTCTGGAGGCTAGGCGGGGATACCTACTGGTTCTTGCCAAAGGCAAAACACACACACAGACCTCCCCCTTCCAGAATGGTCGAAGAAGGGCTAACAAAGAACAACCACGCTAGTAATGGCAAAAAAAGAAGGAAGGTACTTGGGTGCCCCTATTGTGCACTACTAAGGCTATGGACAAGGCCTGAAATATAAAAAATACACAATAGTTGGTAGAAGACTCAGTATCACATAATGATATTCATTGACTGCAGTTGTTAGCCCTGAAGCCGGAGACTACTCCGAAATGCATTGGCTTGTGCACTGCATACTGCATTTTTCAAAAAGATGAAATAAATATGTAGCTTTTTATCCATTTGAATTGTGTAAATAAATCCATTGCCGAACTGAGTAATGAAACAAATCATCTAATATATGATGACAGTTTATTAACTTACATACTGTGAGCAACAGGTCGGACCAGGGTTGTTCCCTGATCCTTCTCTTATGTAGTTTTGTCCAGGTGCTAGGGATTTTTTCACCTGTTTCGCTCCAGAAATGTGCCTTTAATTAACACTAAAGGATTCTTTTATAACTGAATACAATTATCTAAGAGATCGGTAGTGCCCACCTTTACCCCACTTTTACAACACGTCCACTGCCACCAGCCGTAACTAAGTGATTGTCTATGTGACTAAAAAGTCCCAGGAGCAGAGAGAAGGCGAATTCTAAGTATCCCTTTGGCACTCCACTGAAGGTGGGGTGTGCCAAACTCTCAGTCTATAGAGTTTTGGGAGAGACGCTAATTATCACTCTATCCTTAAGAACTGTAGTTACTTAAGGATATAGAAAGATAATCTTAAAGGAGGACCCTAGGGGTCCCCAGCCACAATGCCTATGAGGAGCTGTGTGCTGCAGTAGTAAAACACAGATGCCTTTAAGAGCTATGTAGCAGACATAGGGCCTCATTATGAGTTGGGCGCAAAGGGATACCGGGCACCGGTAAGGACACCGGTGCCGGTAATCCCTTTGCGGCCTATTCCGAGGTCCTTTTGCGGGTCCCACTAAGGCCGCCTGGTTTAGCCGCAAAGGGTCCAGGGAGCTTATAACGGTACCGCAAATTGCGGTACCGTTATTTGCACATTCCCCATTCCCCTTGATCCCTATGGGGGCTCAAATGGGAATGGGGAATGGTATTTTCAATGGGGACTTACCGGTCCCGCAAAGGTCCGACTAGACCGGTAAGTCCCCATTGAATGAGGGCGGACTCAGTACCATTATTGGAGGCAGCCATGGCACTATTAGAGCCATGGCTACCTCCAATCTCGTAATGAGGCCCATTCTCCATAGTACAGGTAAATTACAAAGAAGAGAGTTCCAAAAGACAAAGCTCACAAGAATGAATGAGTGGAAAAAGGCTCCACTCATTGAGGATTAAAAGAAAAAGGTCCAGAAGTCCAGCAATAAGTGCTGGGGTGGTCTCAGAAGGATGAAGGACAATAATGATAAATCTCCCTAACAGCATGCTCTTCTGCATCTGCATGGGTGTGTGTATGCCATTGAATGTGCGTGAGAGAGTCCAAGTTCCCTGCATGCACCATTCCCGTTACATGTGTGAAACCCTTGAACATACCCAGGCCGATGCAGAATGCCTGCCGCCCCAAGGCGTAGCTTCCGTTTTAGTCTGGCGTTATGGCATCAGTGAGCGTGTCTAGCAACCATAGGCCTCCCTCATCACATAAAGGGTGACCTTTCCAGTAAACGTGGTCCACAGCTGACATGGAAGGAAGCAGGAAATGCTGAGAAGGCAGGAGTGGCAGTGATGGACAGGAGGGATGCTCTGGTCTGTGCAGGATTACCACGAAGGAGCAGGGGCAGGCAGGTCATAACGGAGGATGCAGGAGACTCTTCTATCAGAGGAGACAATGAGGAGGGTGCAACATGGGCTACTAGAACACCACCATGTCCACCAGCGCCAGTGCACCCTACTGAGCGCAACATCCCACTGCCCCTGCCAAAGACATCATGGGCACTCCTAAAACAACCTCGCCAAACTCTGGATGAAGAAAGGGGAAGAAGGGGTCCTCCACCCACGTGGGACCTGTAGAGAGCCCCAGTGCAGAGAGTGCGCCTGCTGCATTGTCAGCCATGACTGCTGCCACCATGCAGTTGGCACCTCCCACCCTGACATCCCCCACACCGCAGGACGACTCTCCACCTTCTGGGGATGACCCCTCCTCTCCACCTTCTGGGTTGCAAAACAAAAACTTCACCCAACAGGAGGTAGAGAGCATGGGGGCAGAGGTGCTCTGCAAGTATGTGCAACTCACCGGTCACAGATCGCTGCACACTGCGGTGGCAGCACAGGCAAGGTCATGGCCAAGATACACACACTTTGCAGGGAGAGTGAAATGTGATGGGCACAATAGGGTATATTAAAACAAATCACAGGTCGCCCTCTGGCCCCTCTGAATCACTGTCCCTCATGACTACCATCTCCACCTCCTATTCCTTAATCTCGACATGCAGGGGCCACTGGCTTGGTGAGATGGAGGAAAAGGAGGAGGGGCCAGCTGTATGTCCCCCCTGCAACCCCAGGCATAGGAGAAGTGAGAGTGGCCGAGAGTGCAGGGGCTGTCTGTGTCAGTGACAGATGTTCTTGGATGACACAGACAGCATCCTTAATCATCCTCGATTCCCTGGTGTCTGCCCACAACTCGACTCTCAGCCCTGCTACCTGCTCTCTCAAAGCTGTTCCTGCCACTGTCTCTCCCCTGCTTCCCTCACCTCTCTTGCCACCTCCTGCAGGATCCCCAGCAACAGTTGGCGGTAGTCCACACTGGCACCTCCATGTGTGGGACATGAGCCATGGTGATATCCGGCTGGTCCCCTCAAGTGGCAGTCACAATTGCCTCCATGGGTGACCGAGCTGTAGCGAGCCCAGATGGTCCAGGTAGCGCAATGGGCAGTATGAACCCCTCTCCTAGCAGTGTCACAGAATATGGGCATGCCCCATGACATAATAGGTGTATTTGTAGAGCGCACGTTCACCCCCAGAGGGGCATCTTGGCGCTATTGACAGATAAGGAAGAAGTTACTTACCTGTAACTATTGTTCTCCAGGATGGGTCTGGCATGGATTCATGAATATTCCCTGTCATCAGGCTGGGAATCCTCGGTAAAAGAAAAACAGTTTCACTTTCATTTACAAACTGCATTTCTCCTTTGAACCAATCACTGTCCTCTGGGTCATACTGACCCCATCCAATGACAGCCCTCTCCCTAAACCCCTCCTCTGACAGACATCTTCAGATTTGGTAAGCACGTAAAGTGACAGTATGACCAAGAGGAGCCACAGAGGGGTCAGAGGGAGGGTTTGCATGTGAATCCATGCCAGTCACATGCTGGAGAACAATAGTTACAGGTAAGTAACTTGTACCTTCTCCAGCATGGGGTCTGGCATGGATTCACATGGTCATGAATAACAAATACATAGCAGTACAACATTACACAACCACAGGAGGTGGTAAGGCTCAACAGAAGCAATTAACTCTTACCTCTGTAACAGACACACCTCAAGTGAACCGCTTGCATAGCATTGCTAGGCCGACTCTGGAATCATTCCTGGAATCCCTGTCAAAGCAGTAGAACCTCGTGTAGTGTGCATGGACTTCCACTTAGCAGCCCTGCAGATGTCCAGCAGGGGCAAACCAGACAGGAACGCCGTCGTCGCAGGGATCGCTCTGGTGGAGTGGGCTCTCGGAAAGCCGGGCAGCGGTCGGTTTGCAAACCAATGACAATGCATGATGCAAACGGAGAGCTATCTTGAAATGGAAGCCTTGGACAAGGCCTTCCCATGATTCACAGGACCATATTGCACAAACAGCTGTGAAGTCTTCCGAAAACATTTCGTGCCGTTACGTAGAACGAGGCATGAGCAACTCCAGGGAGTGAAGTCTTCCGAAAACTTTTTGTGCCATTACGTTACACAAGGCATGAGCAACATCCAGCAGTGCAAGGCCCTTTCAGCCAGTGACAAATGTTTCAGAAAAAAACAGTTAACACCAAAGGCTCGTTGAGGTGGAATTTCTGATGGAATCTTTGGCATGAAAGAGGGGTGCGTCCACAGCACCACTCTCGATTAGTGGAAAGTCAAGTATGGCTGCGTAGCAGGATCGGGCCTGGATCTCACCCACCCTCCTAGCAGAGGTGATAGCCACAAGGAAAGCCGTTCTCCACAAGAGGAACTTGAGGGGCCCGATGCATCGGCTGAAAGGGGGCCCCTATGATCCTCATCAGAACTACGTTGAGTTCCCACACCGGGGCAGGAGCCTTAACCGGCGGGAAAGATCGAAAAAGTCCTTTGAGGAATTCCTTGATGAGTCAGTGAGACCTCAGTGAAGAGACCTGGTGTAGCAGGAGAAAGCCGCCAGATGCACCTTGATAGAAGCGTGTGCCAGGCCGGACTTGGCCAAGGACAGCAAGCATGGAAGAATTGCGGGGCCGTGACCCTCCATGGGGCAATCTTCTGTAACCGGCACCATATAGCAAAACGCTTCCACTTCTGACCGTGGCACTTCAAAGTCAACAACGCCCTGGTCTTGGCGAGGATCTCTCTGCAGTCCGCATGCAACTCATATCGACCAAACTCTAGGGCTGCAGGAGCCAATCCCTGAGGTTCAGCGAACCTGGGTCATGATGCAGGATTACGCCTCCTTCTCTGGTGAGATGATCCGGAACTTCCGGCAGCTTGACCGGGCGTGACGCAGACAGACTGAGAAGGTCCGGATACCAATCTGACTTGGCGATGAGTATCATCCTGCTTTGGCACTGTCTGAGTGTGTTGATGACTCTTAGCAGGAGATGAAGCAGATGAAACGCATACAGGAACAGGTCTTTCCACAGGAAGGAGAACGCGTCCCCCATGCTCCTAGGTTGGTGGAATCTGCTCACAAACTTCTGGCATTTGGAGTCTACCGCTGTCGCAAACAGATCGATCTGGGGCCTGCCCCACTTGACGAAGATGTGGTCCACCTGGTCATGCCGAAGTTCCCACTTGTGGCAGGAGCGCAACTTCCTGTTGAGGGAGTCTGTGATGGTGTTCTTGACTCCCGCTAAGTGAAGAGGAATGAGTATCCTCTCTTGTCCTGCGGCCCAGCACCACAAGTCCTGCGCTTGCTTGAAGAGCACTGCGGATAGAGCACCCCCATTTCCTGATATAGAACATATTAGTTGTGTTGCCCGTGAAGATCCTCACCGCCTTGCCCTTCAGAGATGGAAGGAACGACTTGAGGGCCCAGAACACTGCCTGTAGCTCTAAGATGTTGATATGGAGATCCTTCTACTCCGGCAGCCACAGGCCTCTGGCGTGCAGACATCGGTTGTGGGCTCCCCAGCCTTCCAAGGAATTGTCCGTGGTGACTGTCTCCTGGTATGGAGGGTTTTTATAACCCTGTGCCCCGGGCGATGTTGGAACGGACGCCCCACCACCCTATCGCCCAAAGCAAATCCTTGTCGAGCTGGATCTCGTCCACAAAGCTTCCAGACAACTGTATCCAGCGAGTGTCCAGAATTTTCATAAAAGTTCACATCTGTAACATGCAGAGCCGGATGAGGTAGATTCAGGACGACATCTTGCAGAGCAACGACTTGATTGTTCGCACTGTGGTGGTCTTCATTGACAACAACCGCTGCACCTTCCCTTGAATGGCCGCTACCCTCTCCTCTGAGGGGGACGCCAGGCAGAAGGTTGCGAAGTAGGCCCTGATGGCGATCTTTGCCCTTGAGGGGTGCTGAAATTCACTGACAACGGATTCCCGCTGTTGACCAACGGAGAAAAGAGCACACAGGCTCTTTTGGAACAAAACTAGAACCTTTTTCCGTCGAAAACATGAAAACAAATAGAAAGTAGCTCGCAGAGCAAACTCGAGAACTCCCAACACTGAAGCGTGCTGTAAAAATCTGAAGATGGCTGCCAGAGGAGGGGCTTAGGGAGAGGGCTGTCATTGGATTGGGGAAGTATGACCCAGGGGACAGTGATTGGTTTAAAGGAGAAATACAGTTCGTAAGTGAAAGTGAAACATTTTTTTCTTTTACCAACGATTCCCAGCCTGATGACGGGGAATATTCATGAGCATGTGAATCCATGCCAGACCCCATGCTGGAGAACACATGTTTATTGTTTACCAACTTAATGGTACTAATCTCTATCTACCTCAGAAGAATGAGGGGCGAGTGGATCTGCCGGGATTTGAACCTGTGACCATGAGGTCAAACACAGGTGCCTGTAGTAGACACATTAGCCTACTGAGCCACATACCCATGCAGGGCAGAATGAGGAGTACACCCCCTGTGAACTCGTGCTGGCCCAAGCTTCAGAAGGTGTATAGGTCTCATAGCAGAAACAAGGGTGTAAGACAGTCCAGGAAGGTGAGCTGGTCAAATGCAGCTGGCTTTGGGACACACAGAGAAGTGGTGGGGGGACAGGTGGAGCAGGAGAAAGCACCTGAGCTACACTAGACAGAACTATAATAGTCACTTGGGGGATACATGGCCCTGCATACCCTGTCTGCTACCGCTCCTATGCCTCCTCATACCTCACCTGGGCCTCCACCTCTGACAACTCCCCCCCGCTGTTCCACTCCTTGTGTGCGTCTGTGGGCGCGTCGCAGCTCCGACACAGTGCTATCCTCCTGGGCCATGGTGCCACTGGCAACAGAGGCTGCAAGAGAAGACAAAGGGACACAAGAGACCATGCACACAGCAAGGGATGTGCAGCACAAACATGTGCCACACACAAAACGTCTACATGGGCAACAGACACCAGACACATTAGCACATACGGATGCCAAGCCAACACTATCCAGCATTGGGGGTGCAGTGAACATGTAGGTGGCACACACATCCGGGGAAGGTAAGGCACGACAAGATCATCATCAACTTGCCGCAGTGGCCAATAAGGTGGAGTATACCTACCTGGTATATGCAGGGGCATGACAATGCACCCTCGTGTAGTCCTCTGGGCAAGTATAGGACCCAGAGTTCCAGGGGGACGATGCTGGCCCACAGCATGGGCCAGGATGGATCTTCTGGCCCTGCCTCCAGCAACATCTGTGCCGTCATGCCAATTTCCCACTTGAGGTCACCCCAGTGCTTGGCCACCTTTGCGTTGCGCTGGTAGACCTCAAGCATGCAGCTACTTTTGATCACTTGACCCTTTGACTGCCTCTTTGATTGGCATCATCTTTCACTGTGTTTCATTTATTGCACGCACCAATTCAAATATGTACTCCCTGGGCATATGCACCTTTTCCCTCATTGTTTTGACCGCTGTGATGTATAGTTTAATACAGAATATCATGTGCCTGCCATCCAATACTCATGGGCACTTTTTCACGTGTCCGTAACTCATACCTATGTAGATTTAGGGGGGTGGGGTGATGTGGATCCTCAACCTGCAAATGGTTAAGGCACATGTGTCCTTGCCATGGCATTGCGTGGCTTTCACACTTGTGCCATGTATACTCATTCCCCGATGTGCGCCCATTCAAAAGGCTTGTCTGTGTGATTGTGCCATAATGCACATGTGCATCCACATGTATATCAGGTGTGTAGTCCTGTGACGGAGCTAGTGTGTCCACTCCATCCGTGATGGGTGCGTCAGGTCAGCACAGCTGCTGGAATTGTAATTTGTCAGACATGAAAGTGTTCTGCCAATGAATAGGTTGATACATTGGGCCTCATTACAAATCAGGCGGTCCGGAAATAACGGTGGCGGTAAACCCGCCGCCACCGTTGTTTCCGGACCGCCTGATCCCGACTCTTCCAGGCGGGAGGTGATGTTCCCGCCAGGGTTGACCTGGCGGGTTTAACACCGCCCGCCTGCAGGCGGACGAGGAAACACCGGCAACATTACGAGATGCTGCCGGTATTTCCATGATCCCCATTCCCATTGAGTCCCGTAGGACTCAATGGGAAGAGGGATTAACACCATTCCGCCTCCGTGATTCCCGGAAAACCAGGGTTGTAATGCCCCGGTAATTCCGGGAATCACAGAGGCGGAATGGTAATACGAGTCCGGCGGTAACCAGGCGGTTTTACCACCTCGGTTACCGCCGGACTCGTAATGAGGCCCAGTATGCTTAGCGCCAACACATTAACACATGAAAGGGTAATGCACATGGTGTTTCTGTAGGGTGCGTGAGGGGGCACTGTTAGATGCCATGCCTTTCTGTATGCAACTGCCATGGCTTGCCTACATCCTGGAACAACACACTGGGCCTCATTACGAGTCCGGCGGTAACCGAGGCGGTAAAACCGCCTCGGTTACCGCCGGACTCGTATTACCATTCCGCCTCCGTGATTCCCAGAATTACCAGGGCATTACAACCCCGGTTTTCCGGGAATCACGGAGGCGGAATGGTGTTAATCCCCATTCCCATTGAGTCCTATGGGAGTCAATGGGAATGGGGATCATGGGAACACCGGAAGCATCTCGTAATGCTGCCGGTGTTTCCTCGTCCGCCTGCAGGCGGGCGGTGTTAAACCTCCCAGTTCAAACCTGGCGGGAACATCACCTCCTGCCTGCAGGAGTCGGGATCAGGCGGTCCGGAAACAAAGATGGCGGCGGGTTTACCGCCACCGTTATTTCCGGACCGCCTGATTTGTAATGAGGCCCACTGACTTTGGACTTTCCTCCTATGTCGATAAGGTGAATGGGGCCTTGTTTCCTGCAACCTTCTTTGTTGTGGGATTTAAAGGATCATCTGCAACAGTGAAGGACACACTGTTTATTGCGGCCTACCTCAACTGATTAGTGGAGAGGGAGTCAGACAGTAGATGCATTGTTAAAATGTTGTGGGGTGCATGCGTCCTTTGGCGGGTAAGTATGTATATGGGTGCCATGTTCCATCCTGCCAGTATTTTCAACCGGTGTCTGGAAGGGGGTCTTTGGAATTCCGGCTGCTCCTCATAAGGATACTATCAGACCACAGGTGGGGACAATGCGAGTATTCGTGTACCATTGTGTGCCATGATGATCAACTGTGTGCTTTTGTGAAGTTACGACCATTCACCTTCCATTTGGCGGGTCACTGTTGATCATGCACAATGACACGTACGGACTGATGTGCCTGTATGCTGTGCTATGCATGGTGATTGATACCCTCGTGCTGCTCCTGTGATGCTATCTGTGTAATTTGTAATAAAGCATACAGTTGCCCCATGCACCATGAACAAGTCTGAGTGTCGTATACGGTAATAGGTGCTCATCATGGCACTCTGGCGGTATCATGGAAATGTGCTGCTTCTCTCACATGCATGATGAGTGGGTATGCAGGGGTGGTGTCTGCAGGGTCCATTGTGGGGAGGTGTCAGGAACTCACTTGTGGCAAGCATGAGCAGGAGAAGCGAAACAGACAATCTCAGGGATAAACAGCTGTGTGGCCAGAGGAAAAGGTCTGAAGGACGGAAACATCCTTATTACAAGAAACTCCTTTTTGTTGTATGCAGGAAAAGGGCTTGGTGTGCACTAAAAACGCTGTGGAGCGTGAGAGGGATCAGGAAACTACATTACCCAGAAGGCTCGCATGGCCATGAGCCTTCTGGGTCCTTCAGGACAACGCCCAGCGTGTTGCGCATGCGCGCAATGCGCATGGACAACGCCGCTTGTGCTGGAGAACAAGAGAGAGAGAGGACATGTGCTTGGAGGGCTCCTGCAGGCTGCCGTCCGCGGTGCCATTCCCTGCCTGTGACTACTGCAGGCCCCGTGTTCAGCAACAGATAAGTGCATTTACTTACAAGCGTGTTTACTGCCATATTTCTTTGAAGTGTTTTGGGACCGAACGCAAGCAGAGATCGGGCAAGACAGCTCTTTCAAGAGCATTGTGTTCTTGGAGTTACTAAATTGAACGCAAGCAGCGTTCGGACAAAGCAGCTCTTCCAAGTGCATTGAGAAACATTTGATGTACGGAGGTGCTCACAGCTGATAGCAGCTTCCGAGCACAGTAGAACGAGTGTCGGTGAACCGGCACCACAGACCGTTTGCAAAATACATTTAGCAGACCACCAGAGAGCGAGATCTGTTACTTGCAAAGTGTGTTTGTACAGATACATTTCCGCTATGTAAGCTCACATATGCCTTTGGTTTCTTTATGGCGGCGCTCCGCCGTATCAACATGGATTGAACTTTGGGACAGCAGCTCATGACAGACGTCCCCCAGCTGCACGACACGAAGCTAAGTGTCATAACCCTTGTTTCTTTAGTAACTGTGTGCTGGTTGTGTGTTCCAACAACCAGCACGTTCCATTTGTTCCATTAATCAGCACGTTGCATACAATTTGTAAAGCATACAAGAAATCCACAAGTGAGCCCTAAAATGCAATGTGCAAGTCATTGCAAAATACCAAGGCAGTATTACTAGGGCCTGAAGGCCAGGCTAGGCAGGGTCTTGGGGGGCATTGTATGCAAGTGTGCAGGAGTAAGTGGGCGGAACAATTACAATCTCAGGAACACCAGGAAGGGGCAACAAAGTGTATCTTTAACTAAATCCCCTAATCCATACACTACCTCTACCTATCCCTCAATCCGGTCACCCTAAACACCCCTACATATACAATCCAGCGGACCCTAACCCTCTTTCCCCGGCGGGTCATGGAAGCCTGTGATTGTACACCTTCCAGGCACCAAGACCTAATGGGGAGGCAGGTGTATGTGCTACCTCTGCGCAAGACCAAGAAACCTGATAGAAGCACAAGCCCAAGTATCGACAGGCGCCTGGGTAGCACGACACCATGGAGGATATATTACCCGCATTGCAAGAACTCAAGACAGTGTTACAGGCAACAAGGCAGGTTTATGTCAGTCTGGCCGGTCAGGTGCACACACTAACTGTACAGACCACCGCCCAGGCTAACCCTTTTCCCAGAGACCATGTACCACCCACTCCCGTATAGGTTCAGGTTTCCAAGGAGCCCCCACTCCCATAACGCTTCCAAAAAGGTACCATGGGGATCCACAAAAATATAACCAGTTTGTGATGCAGTGTCAGCTGCATTTCATAACAAAGCCAAAGGTATTCCGCACAGCCCAGGCATGCACAGCCTTTGTAATCCCAGATGGTGGCTAAAGACGATGTGCTCTTGTACAGCTGGGACACATTTTTAGACGAGTTTGGCAAGATCTTTAATCATAGAGCAGCAACATTGATAAAGGATAGGGAGCTGCTCACTTTACGCCAGGGAGGGAAAGACTTGGTCACTTACGTCACCACTTTCAACTGGCTAGCGGTAGAGATGGACTGGCCCCAGGAGAAGTGCTTGGCTCTATTCTATCAAGGCTTGAGGGATGAGATGAAGGACCTTGTAGCACAAGTGGACCCACAACCCAACACCTGTTCATCCATGATAGACCTGGCCTTACGACTAGACCATAGGCAGAGCGAGAGAAAACAAGACCGAAGAAAGTGGGACCCAAGGCCGATGGTTCGGTTGGATCAGCAGCAGAAGCCCAGTAAGAGCGAAAAACCATCAGAGGAACCTATGCAGATAGGGACCAATGCAGGCCCCTGACTAAAGACAAGAAAGACAAGAGGTGACGAGAGAAGCTGTGCCTCTACTGCGGAAAGGCTGGGCATTTCGTTCGAGAGTGCCCTATAAAGCCTAAGGCAGAACAGCCGGGAAAAACGAAAACTCGGCAGTGAGGGTGGCCCGGGAGAGCCAACCAGAAGACGCCCCTCAATACTTGGCAAACACTCAACAAGTGCAGGTAGCACATGTAACAGTTTCAGGCTATATTAGTTGGCAAGACCAGCAAGTGCCAGTGTTCCTGATGGTAGACTCGGGGGGCCATGGGGAATTTCATCGATAAAGGATTAGCATCTAAATTGGGGCTGCCCCTTGAAGATAAGGAACGCAAAGGAGAAGTGAAATCCGTGGACGGGTCACCATTGATCTCAGGTCTAATCACGAAACAAACCCGGTGTGTGCATATGGAATGTTATCCACAGCACCATAAGGACATCAGGTTCAATGTCATTGCAGCGCCTCAGTTTGGAATGATTTCAGGACTACCCTGGCTGGGAGTTCATAATCCTGAGGTAGACTGGACCCAGGGTTCATTGCGTTTCTCTTCCAGTCATTGCTCAAAGAACTGTCATCATGCCACTAACAAAAACCTTGAGGTCCAGACAACACTGAGGAACTGACATGTGTTAGGGAGTACAGAGAAGACCTTGCCAGCTGCTGATCAGGATTATAGGGACGTCTTCAGTAAGTCTGCAGCCGAAACATTACCACCCCATCGGACATTTGATTGCAGGATCAACTTGTAACCGGGAGCAGCTTTGCCATGCAGTCGGATCTATGCATTAACAGAGTCTAAGAACGAGCACCTGAGGGAATATATCGAGACAAACTTAGCCAATGGATTCATACGCCATTCCACCTCGCCGGTATCATCGCCATTATTCTTTGTCCCAAAGAAGACCAGGGACTTGAGGACCTGTATTGACTACAGAGCGATCAACCGAATAACAGTAAAAAAACGGTATCCCCTACCCTTAATCCCTACCTTGTTGGATCAAGTACGGGACGCTAGGATCTACACGAAACTCGACCTACGGGGTGCTTACATCTGGTGCGGGTACATGAAGGAGATGAATGGAAGACTGCCTTCAGGACAAGATTCAGAATTTACGATTATCAAGTGATGCCATTCGGACTCTGTAACGCACCCGCTGCCTTCCAGCACTTCCTGGATGAAGTTCTCCTGGGATATCTAGATGTTTTTGCTGTGGTCTATTTAGATGACATTCTTACCTATTCTCAGAGTCTGGAGGAACAACAGGGACACGTGAAAACGGTCTTGCAACGCCTGAGAGAACACTGATTATATGCAAAACTTGAGAAGTGCAAATTTCACCAGGACACAGTAGAGTTTTTGAGGTTTATTCTTTCACCAGAAGGTGTGACCATGGACAGAAAAAAGGTGCAAGCCATTACAGAGTGGCCATTGCCCCATCAGTGAAGGAGTGCAAACAGTGTTAGGTTTTGCAAATTTCTATCGACCCTTCATAGAAGGATTTGCCAAGAAAGTGCAACCAATCACTCACCTATTAAAAAAGGGAGTAGCATTTCAGTGGGACGCAGCAGCGGATGCAGGTTTTCAGGCTTTGAAAATGGTGTTTGTTACGGCTCCCGTGTTACTACATCCAGACCCTACCCGCCCTTACATCATAGAAACCGACGCCTTTAGCTATGCGCTCAGAGCAATTCTATCCCAATGAGATGACTCCAGGCAACTGAACCAGTTGCATACTACTCACGCTCTTCACTACCTTCGGAGCGAAACTACGTGATAGCTGATCGAGAGCTCCTGGCAATCAAGGCAGCGTTTGGCGAATGGCGCCATTATCTGATGGGTGCCCGGTATACCATAACCATACTGACGGATCATCAAAATTTACAATTCTTAAAGTCTGCCAAAGCCTTGAGTCCCAGACAGCTGCGATGGCCCATGTACTTTGCAGATTTTGACTTTGTAGTGAGTTATCATCCTGGGGCAGAGAACAGGAAGGCTGACATGCTATCTCGCTACCCAGTGCTGGATCTCGAGCCCAACAAAGAGGAAGAACCAAAACCCATAGTACCACCTAAACGCACCATTGGAAGCATCACAGTAGACAACATGTTTGACAACATTAGAAAGGCAATGACAGCCCAAGAATTAGCCCAGTGGAGTGAACCAAGTAAGAAGCAAACAGTGAAGGACGGACTCCCTTTTTATGGCACTGCACTGTATGTTCCTACCTTAGCCATCCATCAACAAGCCACCAAGTGGTGTCATGACTCACCATTCACAGGCCTCCCTGGGGTTGCTAATGCTTGTGAACTGGTGATGCGTCACTTCTGGCAGCCTCATGTGAAACGAGATGTCCTTCAGTATATATATACATGCGAATGTAAGTCAGACCACCAAAGACACGCCGGAATGCTACAGCCCTTGCCCACATCACTGGTGCCTTGGCATACCATATCTTTAGATTTAATAGTGGATTTACCAGCAAGTCATGGCTTCACCACCATTCTTGTGGTGGTAGATTCATTGACCAAATTAGCACATTTCGTACCCTGTAACGAGGTTCCAACGGCCAAGGTGTTGGTGGATCTTTTCCTCCAAAACATTGTGCACCTTCACGGCATTCCCCAACACATCATATCAGATTGGGGTTTGCAATTTACGTCACGCTTCTGGTGAGCCTTTTGTGATTAGGTGGGTGTAAACATGAAGTTGTCCACCAGCTATCACCCAGAAACTGATGGACAAACCGAGCGAGTGAACCAAACCCTAGAGCAGTACTTACATTGTATGACATATAATAATGAATCCACATGGGCGGATACAATTTGGTTAGCTGAATTGGCATACAACAATGCTGTACAGGGCACCTATAGTTATCACCCACAATGATTCAACCTCTTCCACACACAACCATAGACACAGTACCAGCTGTCTTAACACATAGAGAACACTTGAAATGTGTGTGGCGCAGTATACTCACTAGTCTGGGGGAGGCTAAACAAGCCTATAAACTGTATGCAGATAAAAAGAGACTGCCAGGTCTAGAGCACAAAATTGGTGACAAAGTATGGTTAGCTATACGTAATCTCCATTTGATCCTCGGAAGTTCCAACCTAGGTTTGTGGGGCCTTTCCCGATGGAGAAAATAATAAACCCAGTAGCAGTCCGCCTGACACTCCCACCTCAGATGCATATGCATCCAGTCTTTCACGTGGCATTACTTAAATCTGCCCCAACATCCATCCGCCAAGAGAAACTGCCGCCCATATTAGTGGATGGGGTTCCTGAGTTCGAGGTGAAAGCTATACTAGATTCACACCTCCGACTGGGGCAATTATATTATCTGGTGGACTGGTTGGGGTATGAACCAGAAGAGCGTTCGTGGGAACCAGCTTCGAACATCCATGCCCCTCACCTTTTACGTATCTTCCACCGGAACCACCCCACTAAGCCAGGACCTGATGGGAGGGAGAGTACTGTCAGGAACTCACTTGTGGCAAGCATGAGCAGGAGAAGCCAAACAGACAATTTCAGGGATCGACAACTGTGTGGCCAGAGGAAAAGGTCTGAAGGACAGAAACATCCTTGTTACAAGAAACTCCTTTGTGTTGTATGCAGGAAAAGGGCTTGGTGTGCATTAAAAATGCTCGGAGCATGGAAGGGACCAGGAAACTACATTACCCAGAAGGCTTGCGTGGCCACGAGCCTTCTGGGTCCTTCGGGACAACGCCCAGTGTATCGTGTATGCAAACGACATGCACGGTCAACGCCGCTTGTGCTGGAGAACACGAGAGAGAGAGAGGACGTCTGCTCGGAGGGCTCCTGCAGGCTGCCATCCGCGGGGCCATTCCCCGCCTGGGACTACTGCAGGCCCCGCGTTCAGCAACAGATACGTGCATTTATTTACAAGAGTGTTTACTGGCATATTTCTTGGAGTGTTTGGGACCGAACTCAAGCAGCGTTTGGGCAAGACAGCTCTTTTAAGAGCATTGTGTTCAGGGAGTTACTAAATTGAACGCAAGCAGCGTTCAGACAAAGCAGCTCTTCCAAGGGCATTGAGAAACGTTTGATGTACAGAGGTGCTCACAGCTGATAGCAGCTACCGAGCACAGTAGAATGAGTGTCAGAGAACCGGCACCACAGACCGATTGCAAAAAACATTTAGTAGACCGCCAGAGAGCGAGTTCTGTTACTTGCCAAGTGTGTTTGTACAGATACATTTCCTCTATATAAGCTCACATATGCCTTTGGTTTCTTTATAGTGGCACTCTGCCGTATCAACAATGATTGAACTTTGGGACAGCAGCTCGCGACAGAAGTCCACCAGCTGCACGACACGAAGCTAAGTGCAATAACCCTTGTTTCTTTAGTAACTGTGCTGGTTGTGTGTTCCAACAACCAGCATGTTGCAGGTCTTCCATTAATGCAGCGAAAATTAACAGCGCTGAAAACCTACACGAAACAAATGGTCTAATAATCAACCCAAGCAAAACAGAGGTTTTGATTATATAAAACCTGAGGACCAAGAAGGTGAAGAAAAACACGAAAGACCCAAAGTGGTATATTGGAGCCGATTTAATAGCCCAAGTAAACCAGGTTCAGTACTTGGGCGTAAAAAACAATTCAAACATAAGTGATGACCCAATATTTCAAAGGATAAGGCGAAAGTGCAGAATTCTAACTGCCCAAGGGGCAGTGATTAACCGGTAATATGGCAAATTCAGTCTAAAACCAGTCATGGAATTTTATCGAGCCAAAGTAATACCACCACTAATATTTGGAGCCGAAACTATGCTGGGCTGCACCCATAAAATGTGCCCATGGTGTGAAAATACCTTTTGGACCAGGATTTTGCAACTGCCGAGGGGAACCCCAATTGCGTGTCTCTGGTATGAACTCGGCATGATCTCGATAAATGCATGAATTCAATGGGACACCTTCATTTTATACCGGAAAATCAAGGGGGCGGACAATCTGCCGCAGTTCCAAATCTTAGATTCTAGAAGATCTAAGCAGAGAAACTCCATATTTGATATGTGGAAAGAAGCCTGCAAAAAAATACTAATCAACCTGGCATCGGACATTGACACTCTAATCCAAAATCCTAATAACATCAAAAGGAAGCTATGGGACCAAGATTGGTTTGAAACATCAGAACAACGAAGAGCACACCGTTGTATGAAGAACGCTCCTTCTGAAGCTCGGGAATGCCACAAACTGCCAAACTACCTCGAAAAATGTCCTTCCAAGTTTAAGAGAAGATCATTCATGATGTTCCGATTAAACTTGTATCAAACTAAGGAAAAAAAGAATATCTGGAATAAGGGCTTCACGACTGACGAACATTGCTGCTGTGAAAAAGCAAATGAATCGTTAAAACACCTGGTTTTGCTCTGTCCTAAGTTTGAAGACATCAGACAATCCATCCTTAAGAGAGTAAACTTCCTAAAAACTTGCCAAAATATGGAAGACGCTTGGAGCGGAATACATGAAGGCGAAAATAAGCAAGTGTCGTTTGCCCTAACATTCTTTCTGGAAGCAATGGAAAAGACTCTAAGTAGTGTTGAAAATGTCATTCGACACCATATGGACTTATAAGAGAAAAATGGAGAGAAAAAGTGTGATGATTGCTCTTTCATTGACTATATATAGTTTCATTTAAACTATATTTTAAAAGTTTGTAATGAAATATTGAAATAATTTGAAAAAAAGAAATAATCAGCACGTTGCTTGCAATTTGTAAAGCATACAAGTATTGCACCAGTGAGCCCTAAAATGCAATGTGCAAGTGATTGCAAACTACCAAGGCAGTATTACTAGGGCTTCAAGGCCAGACTAGGCAGGCTCTTAGGGGGCATTGTATTCAAGTGTGCAGGAATGAGTACGCGGAGCATCTACGTTCTCAGGAACCCCAGAAAGGGGCAACAAAGTGTATCTTTCCCTAAATCCCCTAACCCATCCACTACCCATCCCTCAATCCGGTTACCCTAAACATCCCTACCTATCCAATCTAGCGGACCCTAACCGTCTTTCCCCGGCGGGTCACAGAAGCCTGTGATTGTACACCTTCTAGGCACCAAGCATCAATGGAGAGTCAGGTGTATGTGCTACCTCCGCGCAAGACCAAGAAACCTGACAGGAGGTGTGACATTCCTTAGGTGACATGCAGGAGTCATGTTTTATTCTTCTATTAACTGTGTCGTGGTGCTCTCAGAAGGGTCAAATGTGGTGGTGTCGTACATTAGGTAATCATGGTTCACTCATGCTCACGTGTGCAGGGTTGGACGTGGGCTGTCATGTTGGGTGGAGGGAAATTCACATTTAGGGATAGATGTTGTCCTCAGTGGGTGGGTGTTATGCTCTTCTTCCTCATGTGTGCAAAGTGGAGTTGTTGCCAATGTATGGTTGAACCTTTCAGGTGTGTCAACATTGTTCCATGCAATGTACTCTCCCCCCTAATGTGTCATCCCAGGCAGTGCAGGTATGCAGTGTACATCAGCATTTTCATGTCACGATCTACACATGCTATCAGAGCACACAATGCCAGAGATGTTGTGGCATCATCAGTTGACTGACATGTGTGTTTGTGTACGTTGTCACTTACTAACGTTCTGCAAGATGGAGACTGCAGTTACAGGGCCTTTTTTTATCATCATTGCATCCCCAGATTGTTGTCTGTACTGTTGTCCTGCCTGGCGATGGTGCTGTCGGTGAGTCCGGTCATGTTGACCCACACTCTCCATTGTTGTTGATAGCGTCCTCTGTTGTGTGTAAGGTTGTAGTGCCTCTATATGCAACATGTTCACAGGTGTTGCCTTACTATGTGGACCTTTGTTGTAATTTCACTTTGGGTTCCACACTTGGCTCACACATGTACAACCCCCCACCGCCAAATTCCCCACTGCGTACATGATGATGTTTATGCCTTCAGACTTTCTACTTGGTGGGACCAGGGCATATTGTTCTATGCTTTGTGTCACTTCAGCAGGCCAGGATCCATCATGTTTGCATAGCAAAGTCCAGCCACTCACAGTGCTTCATTCATACATTGGGCATTTTCGGGTAGTAGGATGTTAATTTTGGTCACTCCATGGGGCACTTTGCGACTGACGCTCCTTTTGAACACAGTGTCCCGTCTGTTCAGACCCCATGTAGTGTGTTCCAATAATTGGCCATGCGTGCATGTGAGGTGATTGTGGTCAAGGCTCAGCCCGAGCATAACGACACCACAACCATGCAACTTATAATTGAGTATTGCCCCCATGTGCGCTCTCAGTTGTGTGCCATTCAACTTCTGTCCCTACAGCGCATGTGCCTTGTGAATGAGTGTGGTGTACTGCCTTCGTGCCATTGCCTGCCTACTGATGATGGTAGGGCTCGGGATGTTCCGCCGAGGGATGGCGTAATCTCTGTATGGCTACCAGCATGTCAGGATAGCCATTGTTGATTTGTCAGCCTGCCAGTGTGACGTCTTTGTTACGGCGATGGTGATGGTACTCTTTTAGACTGCACTGTCGTTGTGTGTCGCGCTATTTGTCATTGTTGTGGGTATGGCATGCAGATGATCGTAAGGTGTGACATGTCTTGTGCCCAGCATGTGTAGTGGTGTGGGTGTGGACACTGATGCGAATTCCGGTTGTTCTGAAGGGTATATGTTTGAGTGCTGCTGTGTGCAATGGCCCTGCTGTTGTTCCCCACTTCGTCCATACTCATCCTTTATGATATTTTTGTAATGTGCAACAATGGCATGGCGGAATGGTTGTGAGTATGTGGCCATTGCTATTGTGTTACGCTGTTGGTGTGGATGCATGCATGTTTTCTATGTGTTGGCATGGCCTGTTTACATGAGTGTCTCAGGCAGGTGAGTGTGTACAGGACGTGCCTGGCACTTGTCATCCTTTCTTCATGGAAACTGTCTTGTGTGCAGTCACTGTAAGTCCAGCTGCATGCGTGCTAATGTGAAGAAACTGTTGACCAGCCGCTCCCTCACTTGCGCTGCAGTTACCCTAGCCTCACCCCAGCGTCAGTGGCCTTGCGTCTGGCTGTGGCATGAGGTCAGGTATTATTTTGGCATGCACACCTTTGCACACTGCAATGTTATGCAGGATGCAACAGGCATGTATGATGTTGAACACGAAGTGTGGCCTGTACAGGAGCACCTCACCCGAGTGATCTAGGCGTCTGAATTGCGACTTCAGGAGGCCTACAGACTGCTCAATAATGCCCCTGCTGGCACTGTGTGCTACATGGTACTTTTCCTGTTGCGTACTGGTGGCCCACTTGTAGGGTTTCATGAGGCAGGGGCACAATAGGTAACTGCCATCACCTGCGTGAGGAAGGACATGAATTGTGTCAGTGCGTGTTGTGCTATCATTTGTAGGTAGTGTTGGTTGGGGTGGAGATGTCTTTGTGTGGAGCCAGTGATGTCATGCATGTGTTGTGATGGTCATGTGGCTGGGCGCCCATGTGTGGATGTGAGTCTGCGTGTATCTTTCCCTAAATCCCCTAACCCATCCACTACCGATCCCTCAATCCGGTTACCCTTAACACCCCTACCTATCCAATCCAGCGGACCCTAACCGTCTTTCCCCGGCGGGTCATGGAAGCCTGTGATTGTACACCTTGCAGGCACCAAGCCCTAACGGGGAGGCAGGTGTACGTGCTACCTCGGCGCAAGACCAAGAAACCTGACAGGAGGTGTGACATTCCTTAGGTGACATGCAGGAGTCATGTTTTATTCTCCTATTAACTGTGTCATGGTGCTCTCGGAAGGGTCAAATGTGGTGGTGTCGTACATCAGGTAATCATGGTTCACTCATGCTCACATGTGTGCAGGGTTGGACGTGGGCTGTCATGTTGGGTGGAGGGAAATGCACATTTAGGGATAGATGTTGTCCCCAGTGGTTGAGTGTGATGCTGTTCTTCCTCATGTGTGCAAAGTGGAGTTGTTGCCAATGTGTGGTTGAACCTTTCAGGTGTGTCAACATTGTTCCATGCAATGTACTCTCCCCCCTAATGTGTCATCCCAGGCAGTGAAGGTATGCAGTGTACATCAGCATTTTCATGTCACGACCTACACACGCTATCAGAGCACACAATGCCAGAGATGCTCTGGCATCATCAGTTGACTGACATGTGTGTTTGTATACGTTGTCACTTACTGACGTTCTGCAAGATGGAGACTGCAGTTACAGGGCCTTTTGTCATCAGTGCATCCCCAGATTGTTGTCTGTACTGTTGTCCTGCCTGGCGATGGTGCTGTCGGTGAGTCCGGTCATGTTGACCCACACTCTCCATTGTTGTTAATAGCGTGGTCCCCTGTTGTGTGTAAGGTTGTAGTGCCACTACATGCAACATGTTCGCAGGTGTTTCCTTACTATGTGGACCTTTGTTGTAATTTCACCTTGGGGTCCACACTTGGCTCACACGTGTGCAATCCCCCCACCGCCAAACTCCCCACTGCGTAGATGATGATGTCTATGCCTTCAGAATTTGTACTTGGTGGGACAGCGCATATTGTTCTATGCTTTGTGTCACTTCAGCAGGCCGGGATCCATCATGTTTGCATAGCAAAGTCCAGCCACTCCCAGTGTTTCATTCGTACATTGGGCAGTTTCGGGTAGTGGGATGTTAATTTTGGTCACTCCATGGGGCACTTTGCGACTGACGCTCCTATTGAACACAGTGTCCTGTCTGTTCAGACCCCATGTAGTGTGTTCCAATAATTGGCCATGCGTGCATGTGACGTGATTGTGGTTAAGGCTCAGCCTGAGCATAACAACACCACAACCATGCAACTTATAATTGAGTATTCCCACCATGTGCGCTCTCAGTTGTGTGCAATTCAACTTCTGTCCCTACAGTGCATGTGCCTTGTGAGTGAGTGTGGTGTACTGCTTTCTTGCCATTGCCTTACTGATGACGGTAGTGCTGCGGACGTTTCGCCGGGGGATGGCGTAATCTCTGTGTGGCTACCAGCATGTCAGGATAGCCAACGTTGATTTGCCAGCCTGCCAGTGTGACGTCTTTGTTACGGCGCTGGTGATGGTACTCTTTTAGACTGCACTGTCGTAGTGTGTCACGCTAGTTGTCATTGTTGTGGGTATGGCATGCAGATGACTGGTAATGTGTGAAGTGTCTTGTGCCCAGCATGTGTGGTGGTGTGGGTGCAAGTGTGGACACTGAGGAAAATTCCGGTTGTGCTGAGGGTATATGTTTGAGTGCTGCTGTGTGGCATGGCCCTGCTGTTGTTCCCCACTTCGTCCATACTCATCCTTTATGATCTTTGGTGATGTGCAACAATGGCGTGGCGGAATGGTTGTGAGTATGTGGCCATTGCTATTGTGTTACGCTGTTGGTGTGGATGCATGCATGTTTTCTATGTGTTGGCATGGCCACATGTCTGTTTACATGAGTGTCTCAGGCAAGTGAGTGTGTGCAGGACGTGCCTGGTACTTTTCATTCTTTCTTCATGGAAACTGTCTCATGTGCAGTCACTGTTAGTCCAGCTGCATGCCCCTGCTGGCACTGTGTGCTGCATTGTACTTTTCCTGTTGCGTACTGGTGGCCCACCTGTAGGGTTTCATGAGACAGGGGCACAATAGGTAACTGCCATCACTTGCGTGAGGAAGGACATGAATTGTGTCATTGCGTGTTGTGTTATCGTTTGTGGGTAGTGTTGGTTGGGGTGCAGATGTCTTTGTGTGGGGCCAGCAATGTCATGCATGTGTTGTGATGGTCATGTGGCTGGGCGCCCATGTGTGGATGTGAGTCTGCGTGGGTGGTAGGATATGGTGTGTGTTTCTCTACTTACCTAGCAGCCCCATGTACCCATAGTGTCAGGCTTCCAAATGCACACAAAATCTGGAGCAATGGAATAGGTGGCTATTGTGGACAGAGCCTGGGAAGTTGGCATACACATCCATGAAGAGGTCACCAGCATAGCAGACCAGTTGTGTGTTGTTTGGGGTAGATGGTTTTTATTCCAATAGAAAGGAGAGGTTCATATTGTGCACACCACATTAATGTTATGTTGGGATGATATTGTTACAACGTTGCAGTTTTGCATGTATCTAGAATAGTTAATTGTGGTTTGTTAAAGGTTACTTTCATTGTTAATTTGTGGCTAGTATGATACATTTAGATTTGCATAAACATATCAACATAATATAGGAGCACATTGTGCAATTTAGAAACTTAGTGTGATGAGAATTAAAGCGCAGAGCTTCATAAAGAGTGGGAAAAGGTTCTTGAATGGGAAACCCATTATGAGGAGATGCAGTAGTTCTGAACACAAGTACATACATATAAACATGCACAGAAGGGGTGATTGGATGCCACAGATTTGGGCTGTGTAGGCCGAGGCCTGGGTTTGTAAAATATTTTTCTAGCTTCTTCGGAAGACTGGCAGAGGGACAGCTGCAACAACATGGGTGTGGCTATTTGGAGCTCAAATTGAATGCTGAGTGATGGGCCCAGGGTTTGAACTTGGACATTTGTTGCATGGCCAAAGAAGCATCTGCCACCTGGCAGGGTCAATCTGGGGTTAGCGGCTAAACCTGTAGAAGTGTGACTGGAAGCAAAGAGAGCTGTGGGGCTATGAGAAGGTCAAATAGATTAGCAAGAAAAAGAGTATAATGGAACCAGAGGCCAGATGGATTGAAATGGTGGTAGAATAAAGAAAGGGCGCGAGAGGACGCCAAGAATAAATATCCAGGGTGTCAGAGTGTTTGGAGAAAGAAACAGTAAGTCCCCGCATGAAATAGAGTGAACAGTCCTGATTGATTGGGGGCTTGGCGAAGATTTCAATTTGTCGAACGCAGTGGAAGAAGTGCCATTTAGAGTTTCAACAGGCTTTGCAATTGTGATGCTTTCTACCCTAAACACAAAGTGTTGAAGAAATTTAAATCTGAAAAGAAATCCCCTGATGAATGTTCTACCATTTCGGTGATAGGAACAGAAACATGTAGGGAGTTTTAGCATTAGAGACACTTTATGAGTACCTAGTTTATAGTGTTGTCAATTGAGTCTGGTAATTGTTATATGTTGTGTTTTTATCTTGTTTATGTGACATTTGTACAGCGTATTTACCCGCTTTGTGATTCAATGGGTGTTTTAATGAATTTTTGCATACTATTATTGTATTAATAAATTGAATCAATTTGTAGATTTATATACTTTAAGAGTATCATGTCAATTTTTTCATGACGATGGGTATTGAGAGAGATAATGACACACCACTTTCTATGAGGAGATATGGTTGAAACATAGAGTTTCTATCTCTTTCCTTACATATACATGTTGGCCGACCCCTGGCTGTAGAGATAGGTCAATCCTGTTTAGGAGTCAATCTTTTAGGGGCTATATTGTTACCTGTATTAGGTATATATGCCTACATCTGGCATCCTCAGTAGATCTTAGAACAAATCAATTCAAATACAACAACAAACCTTCAAGTGCAATTTCCACCCTATGCAGTTGAGGAAACCCTACATTAAGATCTCCAAAATATGTGAAAGAGAAATCAGATTTATTATAATCAAAACATTTTTAAAAACAGCACACAAGTTCATATACTGAAGAATAAATGCCAAATAATTCGAACAAAAACATTAACTTTTTTTGATGGGGTTAGCAGTTCCTGTGAATAGATAACAAATAAAAAAAACAAAGGGGAATTCGATATAAAGCATGGAAAAAACTGTTTTTGGAAACAAAAACAGTATTTCTTTCTTTATAATGAGAGAGAAAATGTAATCCTAACTGCTAAATCCAAAACACCCATGTCACAACAGCTTCCCTATATACACCCCATATACACCACCATAAGGTGTAATGTGACCACCTCAGCCTTTCAAACTGCAATGTCAACATTGACAACCCATGAATCCGAAAAATGGCCTGAATCAGGACTTACTTCTACGAGGTTACTGGATGGAAAACAAAAAGAACTAAGGCCTCATAAATGATCAATCCTTCTTTGAATTCATTTACCACAGTCTTTAAAGCCCCAGTTGATAAACACTTCTCACATTTTAGGTGCAAGTACACCAATGGAATGCCCACTGCCACAGTTTTAGTGCACACATGAATGACTTTTCACTCAGAGTTTCTACAATTGGTGACTTTGCTGAATCTAATCCTGCATTTAAAAAAAGCATACAATTATTAGCAGAAAATATAGAAATGCTTTAAAATGGGGATGCTTGGCAAAAGAAAGCGATCCACAAAAATGATCATTATCACTGGAATGCTATATCTGGGCCCACTTCAAAATCACTAGTACCTAGTCCAGTGGTCTTCAAACTTTTTAGGGCTGGGACCCCCCCTGAGCAAAATGTGGGCAGGCCAGGCTCCACTAAAAATGCCAAATAGACAGTAAGTCCAAAAGGCTATGTACTATTGTGCGCCGTCACTGCACCCTACTCCCAGAATAGTCCCTGGGCTCCCTGTCTGCTCCCATCACAGACTCTGGACTCGCTCATCCCACTCCTAGCCTAGTCCCTGTGCTCTCCCCACCCCACCACCCCACCACAGAGCCCAGGTTCTCAAAACCCTGTTCCTACCACTACCCCATGGCTCCCGCCCATCTTGCTCCCACCACAATCCTTGGGCTCCCCCAGCCTGCTCCCCGCACAGTCCGAGAGCCAGTGGTGGCTGGTGAATTTTTTAAGTGGAGGGGCATAACTATATCTCCACCAGATATGCCATAGCATCGAGCGCAGCGAGGGAGTCTGAACCAATCAAGGGAGTTCGGGAGGTTTTCCCCCGTGGACATTTTTTAAATAATGGGTTAAAATGTTGCATTTTAGAGCATGCATTTTAAAAAAATTGGCAAAAAGTCAAACAGTTTGCAATTGGCACTGGGGGCCCACGGGTCAGGCATGATATTTTTTACTTGACATCTATGATAGATATCCAGTAAAAAGATACCATCCCTGTCCCCTGGGCCTCCAGTGCCTAACACAATCAACATGATTATGTGGGTATGCAAGGGGCTGGGGGCCACGGGGTAAAGCATGGTATTGTTGACTGGACATCTATGATAGATATCCAGTAAAAAAAATACCATCCCTGTCCCCTGGGCTCCACAGTGCCTCAGAAGGAGAGCTGATTTTGGCAGGAGGGTAGGGGGACTGTGCAACAAAGGCATTTTTAAAATGCCTTTGTTGTACAACCCTTCTTTCCCCCTCTACGCCCACTCGCCAAAATCAGCTCAACTGACCAAATCAAACACACACATTCACACAGCAATCACTCTATCATTCACACAAGCACCCATCACCATACACTCACTCATAACACAAGCATACACGCATCCATACACATATATAAATAAAAAATAAGTGAACATAAATGTACCTTTGTGCAGGGGCCTGCACATAGGTGCTGAAACACCCCCGCTCCAGGCTGCTCAGTCCGTATGTGGAAGGAGGCACATTCAGTGCCCCAGACAGTATTTCCAATGAGCTATGCAAGGCTGGCGAAGCAAAACGCCCCCAGAATTGCATGGCTCAGTGAGCATGTGCGGCTGAGGAACTGAACTGAACTGTCAAAGGGAAACAGTGTTTCCCTTTGACAGTTCAGCCATCCCAGGAGCACTCCCTCAGTTGGAGAAAGCAGCTGAGGGAGTGCTCAGTGTTTCACTAGGCTGGCTCCTCAGCTCCTCCATAATGGGTGAGGAGCCACTGGGTGGACGCCCCCTCGGCCATTATGGATGAGCCGCCAGGTTCGGACCGGCCTATAGGGCAATAGGGCAATACCTGTATCAAAAATGCAAAATGCTAGTGTGGGCCAGTCAAAATGGGCCACTTTTTTGGGCCAATGTGGGCCAGTTTGATGAGTTACGTCACTATACAGCTAGTAGTTTTTTTCTTTTTTACATTTCATGCTGGGCTCTCGTGCCCCCTAGGGGATTGCTGCTGAGTCCACCTGAGGGATGGGGGGGCAGGCGCGCCCCACAGTTTGAAGACCTGTGACCTAGTCTGATATGCCTGGGAAACAACCAGACAGACTCTTATTGCAGTGGAAATTCAACTCAGTCACAATTTACAGAAGCTCCCTTTAAACTTGTTAACTATAAGTAGCAAAACTGAAAAACAACCACACAAACGCTTGGTGTACTAGGGGTACGGTGTAGTCGCAAATTCAGGTGTCTTATATCCAGTTAAGACTTCAGAAATTGAACATTTAACTTTAGTAACACAAGTCAGTCAAGCCTCTGCAGACACACGTCTTGTAGATACCAGTTTCTCTTGACAAGCTCCTCTCAAGTAGCAGTGACTAAATTAAAAGTAATCGCTTGCATTGAAACGAGCGACCAATATTAGGGTCTACAACTAGTCTGGGCAATGACTTAGAGGCGTAGCCAGGATTGTCTAACAAGTGGGTCCTGAAACTAATTTAATTGGTCCCGCCGCAGTGACATTACTATTTGTAAATGCCCACGCAAAGCTACTGAGTGGGCATTTACAGATCTTGGGTGGGCCTTGCCTATTCTGTCCGTACCCTGTCTATGCCTGTGGGGCATTACCCCTGATTGTTGGTCCTATAAATGTGGGGGCTGGGCAGTGGGCCATTTTACAGACAGAATTAAGACCTATGACTATAACATCTATTGAAAATGTAGATACATACAAGCGTGTTCCAATGCATGTCCATATTTCCTTATGTTGTGAAGTCACAGTGTCCAATAAGCATATCTAAACATCAATAAGCATATCTAAACATAAACCCTTTTATCCAGATTAATGTTCCTAACAAACTATAGGAACATTATATTAGGGCAGATGGCATTTGAACTGCGAGAAAGAAATAGAAGGACCTTCTTGAAACTAAAAAGAGATATCACAATCGAGGAATTTGGAATGCACCAATTGCGGTAGGTGCTTCGAAAGATCAAAAGTGCTTTTGAGCTATCCGCTATAGTAACTAACGGAACACTCAATCGCTCTAATCCATTAATTGGGGTGAATGCGATTGTGTGGTACAATGTTTTTGCTCCCCTCTACTATGAGAAAGAACTCAAAAGAACAAAGTGTAATGAGAGCAAAGAGGAACATTTAAAAACTTTTGAGGTTGTTTAGGGTGATGCAGGCCCAGTGGTGTTTACGCGCCAAGAAGTTAGGCAGGCGATCCATGCATCAAAAAAAGGGGACAGCCCTGGGCCCTAATCGGATACTGCCAGATCTGAACAAAGCTAAGCCTTCAATTTGAGGCAATAGTTTGGTGAAGGTTTTTTTTTTAATGTTACATATCACATCATGAAGTAGCGAATGTTGGAAAAACCCTGATATTGTGCACATTGCATCCTCAGACTTTGAGGTCCTATGTCTCCAGGAAACATGGATGATGTCATTACCAATCGTGGACGGCTTTGATGCCTACCTCAATTCAGCATACAGGGGAGCCAAATGGAGACTCTCCTCGGGCCTCCTCACCCTGGTGAAATATGGGACGGGCTATAAAGTTTCCTCATCCTGGAATCCGAATCCCTTCCTCCAAGGAACTTTACTGAGGCAAAGACAGGACACTGAGCTAGGAACCCAACGACTCCTAATTCTTAATTTATATTGGAATCCAGAGGCAGTACTAGCCAACCTTTACATAGACTTGGTTATGGACATAGCCGAAGACTATGCTAGCCAACAGAATCCACCGCTAATAATTATATGCAGCGATTTAAACATATCATGTATTGACAAAAGGGGCAACATCTTTATAGACTTTGATACTGTCAGCAACAATTCTAAAGACAGAGCGGCTAGCTGGATAGCTGCAATGCAAATAAGAAACCTTCAGGTTCTGAACAGCCAAACCAGGGGAGACCTTGTAGGCAAACTCAGAATGGATAAATGGGCCCCAGTCAAAAACCTAGACCACTTCTTTGTGTCTGACAACATGATCAAATATTTTAAGTTTTTGGAAGTATTGGACATGAATAAATGTGATCACTTGCTGCTGAAAATGACACACAGCATCAGATCTTTGGAAGGACTTGAATAATATAGAACACATGTTGAAATCTCAGAAGGGAGGAATAGGCTGTGCATACAACCAAGGGATGCCTTTACTCTACTGTCCAAATACAACCTGCAGGAAGTTAATCAAGATGGAGTGAACTACGCCCCGTTGCTGCTGGACTTTGGGGTCTCAGGCAACAAGGGAGGCAAAACCATCTTCACTTCTAAGCACGTCCATGATGAAGGAATCACTAGTATGAAAAAACAACTACGGACAGATTTATGGGAAATCCACCGCTCAAAAACCGAACCTGTGGAGGAAATGCTCAGAAAGCGAAAGCAGAAATATAAAAACTCACTGATCTCGTATATAGTCCAAATTCTCCAGACAGATTCTGAATCAATGCTAAGGTCGATGGAATTGAAAAACTAAAGAGAAATTTGGCTTCTGCTCCACGGAAAAACATCCTCCCAATCCACTTTCCTCATGAACATGGTGACAGAGGACAACTGGACACAACACCTGGGCAAACTATTTAGACCCAACAAAGAAATAAAAAAAACCTTTTGAAGAAACTGGAGGGGCTGTGACTCATTCCGTTTTGTACCCATGATTTAGAAATCTTGATTAAGTGTGCAAAACCAGCAACAGCACCGGGCCCGGACGGGATAACATACAAAAAGATCAAGAATGCACTGGAAGCCTGAATCCCATTCATCTTAAAAGTATTTGAACAGGTGGTGTGGCTGGAAACAGTGCCTGACACATGGAGGACAACAATTCTAGTCCCCATATTCAAGAGTGGCAATAGGGGGCGGATTCTAGCCCTCTTGGATGTCTTGAGCAAGCTGTTTGCCACAATAATCTTAAAACATATCCAGTCCTGGACCACTAAAATGAACAGAAGTGATCCTCGCCAAAAAGGCTTTATAAAAGGAGTGGGAACTCAAGTAAACCTGTTCCTTCTAAACCTTTTGAAACTAAAAGCCATAGCAAGTAACACCAGAATCTACCGGGCTTTTATCAACCTCAAGAAAGCCTTCAACAGCTTTGACAGGCACACTTTATGGTCAACCCCGGAGGCGTGGGACTGTCCCTCGCACTTGTTGGGAATTAAGGCCCTGTACTCCTTGACCAAAGTCCAGATAAGATTGAACTCCGAGGACCACCTACCCAAAGAAATCCATACAGCCAAAGGCCTGAAACAGGGGTGCCCCCTGACCCCAATCCTATTCCACCTTTTTTTTATCAGATATGCACAAGACAATGAATATGGGGCTTGCCTTCCCACCGACAATGTATGGCCAAACCTTGTCATGGGTTATCTACGCTGATGATTTGGTAATGATCGATCAGACCCCGATAGCTCTTCAATGAAGATTATCGAGTCAACAAGAATACGTCACTAAAAATGGATTGCAAATAAATGTGGAAAAGATGAACATCCTGATTTTTCCTATCGCTAAGAGGAAGACTTGGGCCTAGGTTCAGATGATTGGGCGGCAAGAACTGTCTCAGGTAAATAAATACTCTATTTAAGAACATGAATAAACTCTAGTATAAATGATAAACCATGCCGACTAGAGTAAAGAACGAAAATCAAGAGCCAACAGCCCAAGGATTGGCGATCCATAACAAGTATGGAAAATTGTCAATATGTCCTGTACTTACTTTTTACAAGGTCCAAGTCATCCCAATCCTAACATATGGAGAAGAAGCTTTTCTGTCTACCTCTTGGGAATCGAGGCCCTCCAAAATTAGAGTGCTAATTTTGGAGGCAAATTCTTCCATCTACCAAGGAGGGTTCCCACATCAGTCATCAGAAATGAACTAGCTTTGTTCTCAATCTATGCAGTGACAGTGTGGAAACCCCTTTCTCTATATAGAAAATTCCTTATGAGGGACCCGCCCCCTCTGTACCAGATTCTTTGCACTGATAACATGAGAGAAGTTTTCCCCTTGAAGCAGTGCAAGGAAAGATGCCGGTATATCCTGGACTATCTGGGAGTCTCCCAAGAAATGCTAGAGGAACACGACTGGATCAGAACGGAACAAGCAAGAAATAAATACAAACTACATTCAAACTTGAGCCGAGATTTCCGTGAGTGCTCGGGGAGGCAGGAGAGGGGGAGGAGCCTAGGCAGTCCATCTGCATTAGGGCTCCCGCCCCAGGGGGCTCTGTGGGCCGGCAGCCGGTGCTTTGCGCTGATGAGGCTCCCCCGTCTTGGCCTGGCTGTTTGCTCACTATAGCGTATGAGGGGGGGCCCTCCTGCTGTTCATTGTGGGGCGGGGGGGCTAAGGGCATCCACAGGGGGTGGGGGCTGGGCTCCTCCAACTGATCGCCTCTGCGCCGGAGCCGCGCATGCCCCCAGCCACCTCCCTGCCCGCCCCACTTACTTGCCAACATATATTAACTCGGAAGCCAGCTGGGCTTCTGCTTTCTCGCAGGGGTCACTGAGGTCGGCAACACGGGCACTTGTTCCCGCCTTTCACTGCTCCGCTCGGCTTTGTCCTGGCACCAGCTCCTGGCCCCCGCTACGACGGGACTCCAGCACGTTACATCCGAAGAGAGAGGTACATTCGGGCCCCTTCCAGGTCCGACATCCCCCGTGCTGAGGGAGACTTTGATTGCAGGTCTCTTGGTTGTGTCGGACTATAAGGCCGCTCTGCTACCGTGGGGGGGCGCTCGTACCGGATCACCTCACCGCCCGCAGGAGCCTACTAGCCTCTCTTCTTCTCTACCGGCCCCCATTCTCCAAGGGCCCCACTACCTCTCGCTTGGAGCAAAGGTGGTCTCAGTGCTGCAGATTGCCTGGCGAGGGGTCGGGCTGCAGTGAGGATACCCTCTGCTCTGTCTCGGGGTTTAGGAGCGCATCCCTCACAGTGTGTTCCTAATGGCGGCAATCTTGAGATTTGTCGCTGGCATGGTTTCTGACCCACATTGTACTCAATCCTTATGTGACAAAACAGAAAATCTGAAAGAACAGCCTCTTGGAGATACGTCAGTATAGGGACCAATGAAATCAGAGGATCCGCGAAGACCACGGAATTCAAGGAGGCCACAGCACACAGAGGGAGTATGGCTGGCAGGGGAGAGCCAATGCCAGATATGGCATTGGAAGCTTTGGTGCGCACCTGGTGAGTGCAGCGAGACCTTGCAGACAGGTGACTGGAGACAGAAGGCATCGCAAAATGCCAAGAGCAGAGTGTATTGGAGGGCTAAGGGAAGGGCCTGAAGAGAAACCGCTCACTAGTCCTGAAGAGACCGGGAAAGAACAGGAGTCAGGAGCCGATGTGGACCAGAGCAGACAAGTTGTGTAAACAGAGCCACAGAGAAGCGCCACACATCCTGCACCAAATTCCCTAGGGGCACCGCCCATCACAAATCGGTACATGGTGGCTCTGATGGACCGGGAGGTGGGCATTAAGGCAACAGAGTAGGAGAAAAGCCCCAGAGTGGGGATGAGTAAGAAAAACCCTGGAGCAGGGAGAGACCTGAGACGCCCCAGAGTGTTATGTTATGTTATGTTAAGTCATTTGTAATGCGCACCTGGTACCCTAAGGCTGATGGGCGCAGACATACAAACATAAAACAGGCCACAAAAACAGCTAAACTATTGTCTGTCCATTGTCCCTCTGGGCGGGTTTAGGCAAAAAGCAATGTTTTCAATTTCTTTTTAAAAAGTTCTGTTGAGACCAACGTTCTTATTGAGGTTGGAAGGGCATTCCAAGCAATGGGTGCTGCAACTTCAAAAGACCCCTGCCTTGTTTTGTTGGTCTTATGCCGGGGTACACTGAGTGTATTAGAATTATCTGATCTAAGTGACCTTCCCTTGTCCTTCACGGTTATGGCTTCCTTCAGATATGATGGCATTGGACCTACAATGCATTTCTGGGTAATCAGCAGAAGTCTAAACTGAATTATTTCTCTAACCGGCAACCAATGAAGGCTCCTTCTGGCCTCTGATACATGATCTCTCTTACTTAAGCCCTTAACTACTCTCACAGCCCCATTTTGAATCACCTGAAGACGATGAATCTCCGTCTGAGGGATACCCACCAAAAGACTGCATCCATAATCTAATTTTGATCCAATGATGGCTCTAGCCAATGATTCTGAATTTTTTTCAGAAATAAATGGACGAAGATGGCGAAAAAGTTTGAGGAAATATGAGGCTGATGAAACAAGACTGTTCACCTGAGCCTTCATATTTAGGTGTCTATCCAGGCATAAGCCCAAGGTCTTAACTTTGGACAAGGTTTTGAAAGCACAATTGTCCAGGTTGATGTTCTTATATTCTGCTCCTAATTTATCCAATTTTCTTGGCGAGCCCACCAAAAGAAGTTCAGTTTTGGCACTGTTTAGGGCAAGGCCATTGGATACCATCCAATCTTGAATTTTTAGGTATATTGCATTAATGAAAGCTACGTCCTTTTGGTAGGTTCCTGAGATAGGTAGGATGCATTGCGTGTCATCCGCGTAGTTGGCAAACATGATCCCTTCCTCCTCCAGCATCTGAAAGAAGGGGATCATGAAGATGTTATAGAAACATGGTGACACGCAAGCTCCCTGTGGAACTCTGAACAACAATAACATTGGATCTGCTTCTGCCAATTCACTGGTAACTCTAATTTGCCTATCCTTTAGAAAGGATGATATCCAAAGGATGGCCTCTTCCAAAAAGAACGCATTTTCTCTTAGCCTGGTGGACAAGATCGAATGGTCCACCAGGTCAAAAGCCGCCGAAAGATCCAGGATCATCAGTAAGGCAATCTGACCCTTATCCATGCCCTGAATAAGATGGGGGGAGAGTGAGAAAGTCCCAAAGAAGGGAGAACACCAAGAAGCCCCGGAGTGGGGACAGTGTGTAGGAACCCCAGAGCGGGGAGAGAGACTCAGACAAGCCCCACTGGCAGAGAGCACCAAGAAACCCCAGGGTGGGGAGTGAAAAGGAGAGGAGTCCGGGAGTCTGGGAAAAAGAGACTGATTTGAGAGAGCAATGGAAAGACCTCTCTGGAGCCCCAGCACAATACTGCAGCAGTACACCAACTGCAAACATGGGACTGTTCACAATTTAAGGGCCTATTGTAAAGAGACACAAAGGCTGGGATCAGAATCCAGCAGCCGCCCTTTATTCAGTTAGTGGCCTAAAGCATGTCTTGGTTGTTTTTAGATTTTCATTTTTTTTTATTGTGTTTATTAGATTTTGCAAAGTTAAAAATAAAACAACTCCCCTTCACCCCCACAAACTGCCTGCCACCCACCCACCCCCGCAAAATAACTTCAGAGGCTACAACCCAGATACAATTACAGGCCCTTACAACATCATAGCCAAAGAGGTCCTACAATGTATCCAACATTCTTATTCTATGAGGGCACCATTGATGCATAAAGTCAATCGAATTCTGTTGGAGGCTCCTTTTGTTTCCATTTTTCAGTAATAACAAGCCATGCAGCAATGAGAAGGATCATCAGCGCCTTCTTGTGGGCTTGAGACTGAAGTTTTAAGTCTGGATCCATGAGCCCCAAGAGCCACTCTCTATAGCCCAACTCCCTATTGGCTTTAAATAAATCAGTTGAGCCGTAATAAGATCCCAAAAGGGTTTTAAAGCCTGCACCCACACCATACCCTGTACCGAATCCCCTCTCCCAGAGCAGCCCCTCCAACAGAGTGGTGATGTAGTGGGATTGATCTTATGTAGCACTTCCAGGATGTAGTGTCGCTGCAACATAACTTTATACCAGATCTCCCTCACCTGTACCAACCTGTCAATCGGGGGATGCTGTCCTATAGGTGTTCCCAGTGCCCACTCGGGATATCGCCTTCAAAGATCACTTCCCATTTCTTTCTATATGACATTGGGGTTGCAGCCCTTCCTCAACCAACATCTTATAAAGAGACGAAATTAGGTTCTTGTCACCCGAAGACAATGGGGTGAAGGGAGTCAGTTGTGTTGACAGATCTCCCACGAGAAACCAACCAGTCCCAAACATTGATGCACAGAGAGAGCACACTGCTAACCTTAACATTTGTCGGCCTATCCCCCCTGCCCAAACTAAGTATCCCCTCAAGTGCAGCCCAGGAAACAGCCCTATCCATTTGTATTGATTGTTTGGATCCATCCCAATCCGCCTCTGTTGCGATGAGCCATTAATACTCTGAGAGCAATGCAGGGCCTCTTATTACACCAGAGAAATCTCATCACTGTCCTGTTCAAAGACTGAAAGAATTATTTGGGGGAGTCATACCGGTAGTACCTGAAAATAGTAGACAACCAATGGGAGAACAACCATCTTTATTTTAGGGATATGGCCCAAACAACAAATAGTGAGAGGGTTCAATTTCCGCAAGTCTGCAGCAACAGCTTTTACAGAGCTGGAAAATTAATCTCATTTGACCGAGTGAGCGTATGGGTAACATTAACTCCCAAGTATCTAATGGCCCCCTTGGCCCATGCGAAGGGAGAGCCCTGTGAACCCGGCCGGCATGTAATGCGCTCCGCCTCTAGGTCGAGAATCTCAGACTTCTGCTTTCTTATTTTTAGCACCCCTGCCCCCCACCCAATCTCCCAATTCTCTAGTTAGAGCCTCATGGGATGACTCAGCTCTGTCAAGGCCACTAACATGTCTGCAAAAGCTATGACTTTATGGTCCTCTCCACAGAAATCATTCCCTTTAATAGCTTCAGAAGTCCAAACCTTAGTTAAGAAAGGTTCCAAGTACAGAGCAAAAAGGGAGAGAGCGGGCACCACTGCTTCGTCCCCGCGTCAGATGCGCCTAGACAACTGCCCATTAATCGCTAATCTAATGGGAGACCTAAAATTTGCCTTTACCATATGGAGAAAATTGGAGCCAAATACCATGTTCTCAAGCATGTTGAATAGAAAAGACCACTCAACCCGGTCAAACGCTTTATCAGCGTCTAGTGACAATAGGATGGCCAGTGTATTCATCTTTGATGCTTTTTCTACTAGGTGACATACACGCCTGATATTATCGAATGTTCACCTATCAGGGATAAACCCTGACTGATCAGGGGCTATTAATGAGGAAAGTAGCAGAGTTAAGTGGTTCACCAAAAGGTTTGCGTACAACTTGGCATCCTTATTAAGGCAATGGGTCCATAAGACCAACAGTGTGTCAAATCTTTGCAAGGTTTCGGAAGGATAACTACCTTTGCCTTCTCCAATGATGGAGTGGTATCCCTTTCAAACTTAAACGTGTTAAGTAATTTAGTGAGCTATGGGATCAATCTAGTGTTATATTTTATATAAAATAAGGCAGCGTCTCTATTAGGACCCGGCACCTTATTGAGCGGGAGAGAATATATAGCCTTCGCAGTTTCTTTCTCTGTAATTTCCGATCTGTCACTGTAATTTCGGCAAAGGAAGGCCGGTGAGGTATTCTGTTTGTAAGGGAGACGTCTACGTCTAAACTTCAGACGAGTATAGGGTTTCGTAGTAATCTGTGAAGGAATTCACTATGGCCTCATTTTCAATTACCAAGACCCCACCCTCTTTATCCATTTTAAGTATCCTATTTGCGGTATTCTGCTCTCTCAGCTGCCTCGCTAATAGTCTATCTGCTTTGTTTGCCTTAATGTAGAATCATCAAGGACATTTCACACAACACATGCAAACTGTATGGCCCAGAGCGATTTTAGTAGCGATTTCAAGCTTTTCTTAGTCAAGGCAGCCATTAAGTCCTTAAGTTGTTCTTCCAACTCCTTTAAGATTGTACCCCATTGCTTATCCCTTTTTACTTTAGCTATCAATTACCCCTGCCCGACCACTTTAAAAGAGTTCCACAAACTATCCCTCCTAATGTCCAATGTATCGTTCTCTCTAAAATACACGTCTATCTTCTCACCAAGATCTGTAACGCTCACCTGGTATCCACGGGGACGTCACTCAGCCTGTTCTGACCTCTTACGACCTCAAACCCTTCCCTGGAGTCTATTCGACTGGAGACTGGGCCTGTAACACAGGATTGGTAGAGTTTAACTCCCTATTGTCTCTGTGTGCTTGAACCCCTTCTTCCCCGGGGTCCAACCCTTCCCTTTAATCCACAGCTCACCTTGTTTTCTTGGAAAGTGTGCTCTCCCTCCTGCTTTCAGCGCAGGGGCGCGTTGATTGATGCAGGCTTGTTGCTGCCTAGTTACTTCACTGGCAAGAGTCCGACAGGTAAGTATAATGAGTCTTTTGAACAGTTCTCTAACTTAGTTCCTTTCATTCCTTAGATGATGGCTGGCGTCCGGAGATGGCAACGTGCTGCTGAGATGAGTAGCGCTGAAGGTGAGTGAGAGCATGATGCGTGATGCGACCCTTTCGTATTTGTATTGAACTGAGTTATTTTTCTGTGTGTTTTACTTGCCGCAACGTTTTCAGCGTGGATGCCGGTTATGAAGAAGAAATGCAGTGAGTAAGCGCAGTATGCAGCGCCTCTAGATGTTTCCACACTAACCTGGAGTGTCTTTTCCCTCTTGCAGATGTATGAGAAGTTCCGGAGACAGAGTTCCCCCAGAGCGGCTGGGATTCAGGTAAGCGTTTGAAGCTCGTACAGTCTTTAAAAATAAGCGAAGATTTGCTGAATGCTTACTAATGCCTTTTTTGTTCTTTTCCCTTTTCCTTATGAAGCGGCCTGCCGGGATGGGCATGACACCCCCGAAGATGCCCGCAGAACAGAAGGAGCGATGAATGATGGGCAGAAGCGCCACAAGGTAAGGCTGTTTCTAACGGTGTTCTTGTTCTTGCAGGAGCTGGGTGCAGAAAACGCAAAGCATGTTTCTCAGCCTGGGCGTGACTTAAATAGTCTCTGGGTATCCCAAGTGTCTCTGGGCTGAACCACACCCAAAAGACTAGACTGCACATGCAGTTCTGGTAACCGTAATATGTGGGGGCATCCATCTTGTCCCCATCAATGCACTACAAGTCCAATCCCCAATGTTATCCTATGGGAGTGAGTGAGCCTGGTGCCACAAGCGCCAAGTCTGACTCCAAGTGGGTCTTTGGAGGGATGGAAAGGCCTTTGAGGGCCATCTAGGTGATCGTGGCCTGGATCCAGCCTGACATCTTGGAGGGCTGGGGACATGAGGGGCAGGAATCATGACAGCACTCCCCCCCAAGGCCGCTCTCAAGGTGGCTCTTCTGTCTGGTCCTGGTTTGTTTGGATGGTTTTGATGAAATTGACTAAGCAAGCGAGGTGCATGGATGTACTCACAAGGCTCCCATGTCCTGACTTGTAGACCAGACTCCTTCCAGTCTACTAAGTAGTATAATTTGGATCTGACGTACTTTGAATCCAGGATGTCCTTGACTTCGGATTCTGGCTCCCCAGGGCCTACTACTGGCTGCGGTGGCGTTGCTACCCGGGTCCCAGGTTGAACAGGTTTAAGGAGAGACACGTGGAACACAGGATGAATCTGCATGTTTGACAGCAAAGCTAGTCTGACTGCCACAGGATTTATCACGGAGGTGACGGTGAATGGATCCAGGTATCTTGGACGGAAAGTTTTGTTTCCTTTAATGGACACGTGTTTAGACGCCAGCCAGACGTTGGGCCTCATCACGACTTCGCCGGTATCCCTTAAATCCGGCGGTAGCGCTATTACTGCCGGATTTAAGGGTCTGCCGAATCAGGGCTTCGGCAGATGTCGCCCCAGCTCTGAGCTGGGGGGAAATCCGCTGAAAATTTGCGCTATTACCGCCGGCGGGAAATCCGCCGGCGGTATTAGCATGAAGATTCCCCATTTAGCCCAATGGGAAATGGGGCATTCCCGAATGGGCTCAGTGGGGAACGGGGACTTACATTACCGCTGAACTCGTGATCCGGCGCTATTAGCGCCGGGGAGTTCGGCGGTAGGGCTAATACTGCCCGTAGCTAATAGCGTTACCGTTACCGCCCAAGTCGTGATGAGGCCCTTTGTCTCCCACTTGGTAGTTGGGGGCCTTTGCTCTGTGTTGATCAGCAAACTTCTTTTGGCGATTCTTAGGTGTTCAGCTGTCCTTTTAAAATTTTGAGAAATGGTTGTGTGCAAGGTTTTGACTGCTGGCATTTCCAGGGTTGTAGGAACGTCCAACTCAGAAGTACGTGGGTACCTGCCATACATGGTATAAAAGGGTGTCTACCCAGTGCTGGTGTGTAGGGAATTATTATAAGCATATTCAGCTATCCATAATAGGTCGAACAAGCTTCCTTCAGCTTGGTGTAACATGCAACGCAGATATTGCTCGAGTGTCTGATTTGTCCTCTCAGTTTGACCATCCGTTTGGGGATGGTGACTGGTGGATAGCCGGATGTCGATCTGGGCCAAAGAGCAGCATTTTCTCCAGAAGTTAGATACGAATTGAGTACCTCGGTCGGAGACCAAAACTGAAGGAAACCCATGAAGCCGTACGATGCCTTCAAGAAATACCTTTGCCAGAGTGGAAGCATTTGGGAGCCCCTTAAGAGGAATGAAATGTGCCATTTTTGAAAATAGGTCCACAACCACAAGAATAGTGTTAAACCCTTAACTGAGTGGTAAGTCAGTAATAAAATAGAGGGACACGTGTGCCAGGGTGCTGGTGGGATTTCCAATGGTTGTAATAGCCCAGCCGGTTTCGAGCACACACTCCACAAGATAGGATGAATAGGATAATGTCTTTACGCCACGTGGGCCACCAATAATTTCGTTTTACCTTGGCTAGGGTTTTGGTGATTCCGGGGTGGCCCTCGATCAAGGAATCATGATAACTGGACATGACTTGTTCTCGTAGTTCTTGGTTTGGTAAGAATAAACGATTCCTGAAGTAGGGCAACTGATCTTTTATCATGTAATGTTCTCCTTGTGCATTCCACGCTTGTAACTGCTCCGGACTCATCAGGTTTTGGATTTCTTCATGTAATTCTTTCTGAGTTATGGTTGCTGTGATTCCTAGGAGCTTGTCACTCGGGATGATTGCTATTGGGTCAGGGGTCTGATACCCTTGCTCTTCCACCCCCATACGGGAAAGGGCATCGGCCTTCCCGTTTTTCACCCCTGGTTGAAATGTAATCACGTAGTCATAGTCAGCAAAAAAAAGAGCCCAACGTAGTTGTCGTGAGGATTGGGCCTTTGCCGTTTTTAGGTACTGGAAGTTCTGGTGGTCAGTTATTACGGTGATTGTGTGTCTGGCGCCCAAGAGGTAGTGCAGCCATGCCTTAAAGGCTGACTTAATGGCCAGGAGTTCTTTGTCTGTGATAGCGTAATTGAGTTCAGGGGGTGTGAATTTACACGACCAGAAGGCAACATGGTGTAACTGGCCCGTTTCGGGGTCCTTTTGTGAGAGGACGGCTCCCATAGCCATGCTTGAGGCGTCCATTTCCACCAGGGATGGGAGATCAGGGTGAGGGTGGCATAAGATTGGGGCAGATGTGAATCTTGCTTTGAGTTCCTGGAAAGCTTCCTCGGCTTCTGTTGTCCACTGGAACTTTTTGTTGCTTTTCCTTAGCAATGACGTGTTGGGATGCACGATTTGCGAAAATCCTGGGATGAACCGGCGGTAGAAGTTTGCAAAACCCAGCATACTTTGAACCCCCTTGAATGAATTTGGGGATGGCCAGTTCAGGATAGAATCTACCTTGTGTACATCCATTCGGATTCCATTCGGGCTGAGAATAAAGCCCAGGAATTCCACCTCAGAGACGTGGAATGAGCTCTTTTCAAGCTTGGTGTAGAGCTGGTGTTGACGGAGTTTCTCCAATACAGATCGGACGTGTTTAACGTGGTCCTGCTTTGATGCAGAATATACTAGAATATCGTCAATGTACACTAGAGCACAGACATCAATCAATTCCTGTAGGACATTGTTCATGAAGTATTGAAATGCTGAAGGTGCGTTGCAAAGGCCAAAGGGGATTACTTGATATTCGTAAAAGCCGTATTTGGTGCGAAAAGCAGTTTTCCATTCGTCCCCCTGTTTTACGCCAACAAGGTGATATGCCCCTCTCAGGTCTAGTTTTGTGTAGATTTGGGCATCTTTGACTTGATCAAGCAATTCAGGGATCAGTGGCATGGGGTAGCAGTTTTTTAAGGTAATCTGGTTCAGTGCGCGATAGTCGATGCACGTTCTCAAGTCCCCCTCCTTTTTCGGTACAAAGAATAGAAGACTGGCTGCTGGAGACTTCGAGGGACGGATGAACCCGTTGGCCAGGTATTGGTCAAGATAGGCCTTCAGGTGCTGGTTTTCTGGTTCAGTGAGTGTGTAAATTCGCCCACAAGGGATTTGTGCACAGGGTATCAGGTCGATTTGGAAATCGTATGGTCTATGCGGTGACAGGGTATTAGCCTGTTCTTTCTGAAAGACATCTTGAAAGTCCTGGTATTCACTTGGTAGGGTGCCGATTGCCACAGTCGCAAGCGTGGAGGTTCTGGTGTCTATTGGTTGTTTCTCTTGGCGATAACATGTGTGGGCGCAAGTCTCGGGAAGGGCCAATTCTTTTGCTCGCCAATCGATTCGAGGATTGTGAGTTACCAACCATGGCATTCCCAAAATCAACTTAATGAGGTCGAAAACGATAGATTCTTGGTGTCCATCCTGGCACAGAAGGGTTAAAGCTGCAGTGCATTGGGATACTGGACCAGAAGGATTTCCGTGCCGTCGACAGTGGTAACAGTGTCGGTGGTTGATTTAGGGCGTAACGGAAGCCCCATCTTTGCCGCAAGATCCTGGTCAATGTAATTCCCAATGGCTCCACTGTCAATGTACGCTCTTACTGCGTGCATCCGAGATGGTTGTTGGTGATTGATCAAGACTACAGATAGTGCAAAATGGGAGGTCTGTAGTTCGCTTTCTTCGCTCGACAAGTGGACCCCTACACTTGCCGGGCTGGGGAGTTTTCCGATTCCTTGATGGTATCTTCCTTGTCCGTGATCCCTACCGTCCTCCTTGGTGGCTTCACAGGGCACTCTTTAAGGAAATTACCTGACCTTCCACAGTACAGACATAACTGCTGCTGTCTCCTTTTATCCCTTTCCGCTTTAGTCAAGGGGAATCTGACCCCCCTGATTTGCATTGGTTCTCCTGAACCTTCGGTTGTGCGGGCAATATTGTCCTTTGAACGCACATACATGGGGCGAGCGTCCGGTCTGGTTCGATCTGCTCTTCGGTCCTGCAACCTATGATCCAGTTGAACAACAGGGTCAATGAATTCTGAGCATGTTACGCTCATCTGGCTCCCACAGGGGCGTCGATCTGAACTGGACAGCTGCGGTCTCCACCAATGTGACGCATAGTGCCGAGATGACGGACTGGACTGGCCCACCCAGCTTCGTTTGCTTCGGCCGTAGGAATATTCTTCTGCAAATGGAGAAAGGGAATTAACCACCCGTGGGGTTGAGCGTTAACCCCCCCCACTCCTGTTGTTCTCCCCACTGATCACCTTTGATGTCCCCTCTTATAGTCTCACCTGATGGTTTGGAAAGATGAGCTCTCCATCCTGCATAGAGCGCAGGGGCGCGTAGATAACCAGTTGCTTCACTGGCTCGAAGGAATTAGTGAGTTCCAGAACAATATTGACTCTGAGATTCCCGGCAAGACGCCGTAAGTATGTAGTTCGTAAGAGTTCAAATGTCTGACTTTCACTCTTGTCCGATTCCTTGCAGGTTGCAGCTTGACCCCAGCGAAGAGTTCCTCGTGGCAACCAGTAATATTCAGGTAAGGATTTGCATTATCCAACAGAGTTCGATAAAATAATGTCAATATGTAACCTGTTGCTTTCTCCCTTATTCAGGGGCTGAGAGAAAGTATGAAGTCTCGGGCAATAATGCCTCTGGCGGTAATATCAGGTAAGTCTATTGTGGTGAGGAGGTTTCCCCTTGTTTGTCCCTTTGTTTCACCTTGCTGTCCTTTTGTTTCCCCTTAGGGGCCGGAGTTCGGCGAAGATGCAGTGGAAGCTGCGCCGACCCGTGAAGAGGAATAGTACCCCGGTGGTAAAATCAGGTAAGTCTATGGGGGGGTAACTATATTACCTCTGTGTATTCCCTTGGCTCACCTTGCTGTTCTTGTCTTCCCCTTAGGTGCCGGAGTGCGGCGGGAACATGCAGGAGGATTTGGTGGAATGTGAAGGTGCTGCGAAGGCCGGTGAGTTCAGCGCGGCGCTGCAGCAGGCGAGGCGACGTGCATAAAATAATTTCTTTCTTCCAGCTCGAGGGCGCGATGGATCGGGAATTCAGGTAAGGATCAAAGGTATTGCTCTTGTTCTAACCTTTTCTCCTTCTTTCTCCCTTTTTCTAGGATCTCCAGACTCGAGGCGGGCGTGGCAGAAGACTGGATGCAGACTTGCAGGCACGGTGAGCGTTACGCTTCTGGATGCTGAATAACGCAAAGCGTGTGCTGCTCTTCGGGGGTGGTTTAAATAGCCTCCTAAGTAGTCCTAGGTAAGTATTCCTCCCCAGCCCCACCCGAGTAAAAAATAGTCCCAAGGTAAAGTAGTCCCTTCCAAACCTCTTTTGGCTTGGAGCTCTTGCAGCATGGTCTGCATCAGGTAAGTTTGCGGCATGGTCTGCATCAGGTAAGTTTTAATCTATTAGCCTGGTGCCTATGGCGCCAGGCCTGACTCTCCATATGAGCCTGGCGCCATAGACGCCAGGACTGCACCCAAATAGCCCCTAGCAGGGGTTGTTGGGCTTGCTTGGGATAACTTGATGCCTGCTTCTGGGGTTGCTGGACTTGGTCTGGGTCCCCGGGGGTAGGCATCATGACAGCACTCCCCCCAAGGCCCCTCCTAAAGTCGTTCTTCCCTGTGGTTTCGGTTTGTCTGGGAAATTTCAGTGGAATTTTTTCCCCAATCGGGGTGCATGAACATGGTCACTAGGTTCCCATGACCTTTCTTGTGGTCCGTAACCTTTCCAGTCGATTAAATAAAAAAGTTTTGACTTTATCAGCTTGGAGTCCAGGATGTTCTTAACTTCAAATTCGGGTTCCCCGTCTACAAGGATGGGGTCTGGTGGCTTGGTTAGTCTTGTCCCTGGTTGCACTGGCTTCAAAACTGACACATGAAAGACGGGGTGAATTTGCATATTAGCAGGTAAGTCCAACTTGACAGCCACCGGGTTGATAATGGCCTTAATAGAGTAAGGTCCCAAATATCTGGGGTTAAAGGTCCGTGTTCCCTTTAGAGGTATATGTTTTGTGGCTAACCATACTTGGTCCCCTACCTGGTATTGTGGAGTATCACTTCTATGCCGATCAGCATCTTTCTTGTATTTTTCTTTGGCCTGTTTTAAAGGTGCAGTTGCTTCCTTAAAGGCTTGTGTAATCGTAGCGTGCAGATGGTCCACTGCGGGCATTACTAAGTGTTGGGGTGCGTCAAGGTCTGAGGTTCGAGGATGGTGCCCATATAAGGTATAAAAGGGGCTTTGTCCAGTTCCAGAGTGTACTGAATTATTGTATGCATATTCGGCGATCCAAAGAATGTCTTTCCAATTATTCTCAGTCTGATGTAACATACAACGCAGGTATTGTTCGAGAGTCTGGTTGGTCCTCTCCGTTTGACCATCGGTTTGGGGGTGGTGACTGGTCGATAACCTCACATCGATTTGCGCCAATTGACAGCATTTCTTCCAAAAATGTGAAATGAATTGACTGCCCCGGTCAGAGACAAATACGGACGGAAATCTGTGCATGCGAACAATGTTTTCGAGGAACTCCTTGGCCAGGATTGCAGCTGAAGGTAATCCCTTTAAAAGAATAAAGTGGGCCATCTTGGAAAAAAGATCCACAATAACTAGAATGGTGTTAAATCCATTGCATGGGGGTAGATCAGTAAGTAATAAAATCTAACGATAAGGTGTGCCATGGTGTAGGCGGAATGTCTAAAGGTTGTAAGAGTCCAGCTGGTTTTTTCTTTTGACTTTTGTTTTGGGCGCAAATGCCACAAGACATCACAAATGATTTAATATCCTTTCGCCAGGTGGGCCACCAGAATTGTCTTTTAATTTTAGCTTCAGTTTTTGCAATACCTGGGTGCCCCTCCATTAGGGTATCATGATAACGGGAAATGACTAGCTCTTGAAGTTCCTTGTGTGGCAGAAATAGCCACCCTTGGTAATAAGGCAGATCATTGGTGACAGAGTAGTCTGGGCCTTTCTTTACCCAGTCCTGCAGGGCTGTAGGATCAAAGAGTTGCTGGATCTTTACCTGAATGTCCTCTAGTGTCTGTAGAGTAGTCATGCCAAGAATCCTTTGTTCGGAAATTATAGGGTCTGGTTCTGGGTTCACTTCTGCCTCTCCCATCCCTATTCGGGATAAGGCGTCTGCTTTACCATTCTTACAACCTGGTCGATAGGTTATCACGAAATCGAACTCGGCAAAGAACAATGCCCATCGGAGTTGACGTGACGATTGGGCCTTGGCTGTCTTTAAATACTGTAAGTTCTGGTGATCGGTGATCACAGTAATGGTATGCCTGGCACCGAGAAGATAGTGCCGCCAAGCCTTGAAGGCGGATTTAATGGCTAATAACTCCTTGTCGGTAACCGCATAGTTTAACTCGGGTGCCGAGAACTTTCTGGACCAAAATGCTAATGGGTGAAGCTGGCCAGTTTCAGGGTCCTTTTGAGGCAGGACAGCTCCCATGGCTAGACTGGATGCATCAGTTTCCACTATGTATGGAAGTTCAGGGCCCGAGTGCTTTAATACAGGTGCAGACGTGAATTTGGCTTTCAGCTCTTGGAAGGCATTTTCAGCTTCTTCAGTCCACATAAACCGTTTATTTTTTCGCAAGAGTGCTGTGATGGGATGTACAACATGTGAAAATCCGGGATGAATCTGCGGTAGAAATTGGCAAAGCCAAGCATGCTTTGTACTCCTTTAACTGAACTTGGTGATGGCCACTTAAGGTTTGCGTCCACCTTTCATGAGCCCATTCGGACTCCCCTTGGGGTCAGGATAAACCCAAGGAATTCAACTTCTGTGGCATGAAAAACACATTTTTCCAGTTTTGCATATAGTTTGTGCTGGCGCAATTTCTCAAGGACTGCTCGGACGTGCTTCACATGGTCAGATTCTGAAGAGGAGTATACTAGAATATCATCGATATATACGACAACACAAACGTCAATGAGTTCACGAAGGACATCGTTCATGAAGTATTGGAAGGCTGCTGGTGCATTGCACAACCCGAAAGGCATCACCTGGTACTCGAATAACCCATACTTAGTGCAGAAAGCAGTCTTCCATTCGTCGCCCTCTTTTACACGTAGCAGATGGTATGCCCCCCGGAGATCTAACTTAGTGTATATGTAAGCGTCCTTCACTTGGCCTAGTAGTTCAGGGATCAGAGGCAATGGGTATCGGTTCTTAACAGTTATCTGGTTCAATGCGCGGTAGTCTATGCACGTTCTGAGATCACCTTCCTTTTTGGGCACGAAGAACAAAGCTGAAGATGCAGGGGACTTGGATGGGCGAATGAAGCCATTGGCAAGGTACTGGTCTAAGTATTGTCGTAGGTGAAGGTTCTCAGATTCCGTAAGGGCATAGATCCTGCTACAAGGGGGTTGTGCACCGGGTATGAGATCGATTTGACAATCATACCATCTGTGAGGTGGTAAGGTGTTTGCCTGTTCTTTTTGGAAGACATCCTGAAATTCTTGTTATTCTGGAAGTAGTTGCATGACTGCTGTGGTTACTGTGGCCAGGCCTGCGTTCAGATTTTTCTTTGGGTAACAGGTTTGTGCACAATCCGGGAAGGTTATTCTCTTCTCTCGCCAATCAATACAAGGATTATGTGTTTCCAACCAAGGTATCCCCAGTATTATTTGGAACTGTGGGGCTTTGATTAGATCAAACACAATAGTCTCTCCATGCCCATCTTGACCCAATAGTGTCATCTGGAATGAGTTACAGGCCCAGAGGCAATTTCAGTTCTTTCGACTGTGGTCATGACATCTGAGGTGGTTTTTCGGCAGAGAGGTAGATTCATCCTGGAAGCCAATTCGTAGTCCACATAGTTTCCTATGGCCCCGCTATCAATGTATGCCCTTACTGCGTGCATACACAATAGCTGCCTTGGATCTACGAGGACCATTGGTATGATGAAATGCGAGGTCTGAGTATCCTTCTTCAAGCTCGGCAAGCGGACCTTTACGCTTGTTGGGCGTGGTCGTTTCCCGAGTCTGACTCCATATGGCTTTTATCAGCAGCTCCTACCACCTTCTTGGGTGGTTTTACATGGCAATCCCGTAGAAAATGCCCAGAAGTTCCACAATATAGACACAATTGCATTTGCCGTCTCCTTTTTCTTTCCTTCTGGGTTAAGGGACCTTTAACCCCTCCGATTTGCATGGGTTCTGAAGCATCTGCTCCTTTGGGGTTAGCGTGGGTTTTGACCAACACCCGATTCTCAAACTTGGCTCGATCAGCCTTTCTGTTCTGAAGTCTGTGATCTAACTGGACCACTAAGTCTATATATTCAGCGCAGTCTTGAGGTGGGTTCACGACTTGAGCCAAGACATCCTTGAGTTCTCCTTGAAGCCCTTGATGAAATAACATGATTCGTTTTACCTCAGGCCATCCAGTTTCCACTATCAACCTATTAAAGGTCGCGATATAGGATAGAAGGTCCTGGTTACCCTGTCATAGGGACAAAAGTTTGTTATCCAGGGCCTGTCGTCGGGAGTGGCGGGCAAAAAGTATTTCCATGCTCATTTGAAAGCCCTGAAAATCCAGAAGAATTGGGTCATCCTGAGTACCTAGTGGAATTGACCAATCAGCTGCACTGCAGCTGAGATATGACAATACAAAGTCTACCTTGGCTTGATCGTTTGGGAAGGGTCCTGCATAAAAAGTGCAAACGGCATTGGTTCATAAACACGGCAAACCTTTTGGGATCTCCGGCAAAGCGTTCAGGCGGAGCTAATAGAATATTTCCTGGTAAGTTTATTTGCACAGGGTTACTCGAAAACACAGGAGCTGGATTTCCCCCGGAACCAGGTAGGGGTGCTTGTCCAGCCTGGCTTTGCAGTAGTTGCCTAGCAAGGTCATCAGTTTGCTCCTTTGACAAAATCAGTTCTCTCCTAAGAGCATAGGTTTCTTGACGGGCGGAATGCACTTCAGCCCTCAGTTCCCCTAGTAATTGGGCCAATTGTTCAGTTTCTGAGGTATCCATAACGCCCGGGTGGGAATTTGTGGGTAGGAGTCATGATGCCTACTCCCGGAGAACCAGTCCAGGACCAGCTTCCCCGGAAGCAGACATCATGTTCCCGGGGAGAAGGCCAGCAACCCCTAGTAGGGGCCCTTTGGACACTGTCCTGGCGCCTTTGGCGCCAGGCTCATTTTGGATCTCAGTCCTGGCGCCATAGGCGCCAGGTTCATAAAGGGAGTGTTTATGTGAACTTACCTGATGCAGACCGTGCTGCCACATCCAGACCTCTTTGAGGCCTGAAGGGACTATTTTACCTGTGGGACTATTTTGCCACTCGGGCGTGGCCGGGGAAGAATACGTACCTGGAACTACTTTGGGGGCTATTTAAGCCACGCCCAGACAGCAGCTCACGCTTCGCGTTGTTCTGCACCTAGCAGCTGGACGCTCACCGTGTCTGCTCCTGCATTCTGACTCCAGCCACGCCCGCCTCCATCCTGGAACACCTGAAAGGAAAGAAGAGAAGGGAAAAGGTGAACAGAAGAACATTACCTGCTTCTACCCGGAGTCCGGAGTCATCACGCCCGTGATCCTAAGGGAAGACATTTATTTTAAAAACGCATTGCGTTGCTCGCTGCAGCGCCGCGTTCCACTCACCTGTTCACGAGGCATCTCTGTGCTCCTTAGCGACCATCTGCACGATCCGCCGCATACCTGCACCTAAGGGGGAAGAGAAGAACAAAAGGTGAGCAAAAGGAACATATTGAGGAAAGCCAGATTTTCGCCATAAGACTTACCTGATTATTGTTGGGAGAATCTTTCCTCATCTCGGGTCGGCGCCGCTTCTTCGGCAGTACCGTACCCTGGCCCCTATGGGGAAAAAAGACACACGCATTAGTGGGTGAATATAAGGACATTAAAGGAACCACCCATCATAAACTCACCTGAGTTTACCTTCGGCAAATTGTTTCCTCTACGCAAAATCTTCACTCAGCACCTGTGATAAAAGGGATAAGAGACGGACTACTGAATATAAAGGCAAATAGAAAAGGAGGCCAACTCTTGAACTTTTACAACAGTATAGTTACGGCACCTTGCCAGGAAAGTCAAGTAAGCTTGGATCCTCACCAATCCGAACACCAGTGAAGTAACTGGATATAATCGCACCCCTGCACCAGAAGCAGGATGGAGAGCTCGTCCTTTCAAACCTTAAGGTGAGAGTTAACGGGGAATTTCGGAGGTGGTCTGAGGAGAGTGAAAGAGGGAAGAGGGAGGCCGACGCGCTACTCCGCAGGTAGTTAATCCCCTTTCTCCATCTGCAGAAGGATTCTCCTGCGAGTCAGACAAGCGAGATTTGGGGGTCCTGTCCAGTCGGTCTTCCGAGTTCTGCGCATCACCTTAGAAGAGGCCGCAGCAGTCCAGACCTGGTCAGCATCTCCGTGGGAGTCAGGTGAGCGTTACAGAACGCGAAGACTTCCTACAATTTCCCACCCAGGCGCTATGGAGACTTCCGAGACTGATCAGTTGGCCCACCTATTGGGGGAATTACGGGCCGAAGTGCATTCCGCTCGTCAGGAGACTAACGCTCTCAGGAGAGAACTAATTGTATCTAAGGAACGAACTGATGACCTTGCCAGGCAGCTATTGCAAGGTCAGGCTGGACAAACTCCCCTACCAGGTTCAGGGGGTATTCCCGCCCCAGTGGTTTCAAGTAACCCAGTGCAAATTAATCTACCTGGAAATATGCCGTTGGCCCCACCTGTACGTTTTGCCGGGGACCCCAAAAGATTCGCCGTATTCATGAATCAATGCCGATTGCACTTCCTCTGCAGACCTGGGGCCTTTCCTAACGACCAAACCAAAGTAGCTTTTGTATTATCATATCTCAGCGGCTGTGCTGCCGATTGGTCAGTTCCACTGGTTACTCAAGATGACCCAATACTCCGGGATTTTCAAGGCTTTCAGACACGCATGGAAAGATTATTTGCTCGGCATTCTCAGGGACAGGCCCTGGACAACGAACTTCTGTCTCTACGACAGGGTAACCAGGATCTCTTAGCCTATATCGCAACCTTCAATAGGTTGGTTGTGGAGACTGGGTGGCCAGAGGATAAAAGAATCACGTTATTTCATCGAGGTCTACGTGGAGAACTTAAGGATGTCCTGGCCCAAGTTGTAAATCCGCCCCAAGACTGCATGGAATATATAGACTTAGTGGTCCAATTAGATCACAGGCTTCAAAACAGAAAGGCAGATCGGTCCAAGTTTGAGACACGGGTGCTAGTCAAGACTCACGTTAACTCCAAGGGTGCCGATGTTTCTGAACCTATGCAAATTGGAGGGCTTAAAGGACCTTTAACTCAAAAAGAACGTGAAAGAAGACGGCAGATGCGATTATGTCTTTATTGTGGGGCTTCTGGACACTTTTTACGAGATTGCCCAGTAAAACCGCCCAAGAAGGCGGTAGGAGCCACGGATAAGAACCATATGGAACCTGATTCGGGAAACGACCACGCCCGACAAGCGTAGGGGTCCGCTTGCCGAGCCTGAAAACTAACTCTCAGACCTTGCACTTCATCATGCCAATGGTCCTCGTAGATCCACAACAGCCTGGGCGGTTGCATGCAATAAAGGCATACATCGATAGTGGGGCTATAGGAAACTATGTGGATCGTGAATTGGCTTCCAGGATCAACCTCCCTCTTCGTCCTAAAACCAGTAAAGAGGTCATCACCACAGTAGATGGAACCGAAATCGCCTCTGGGCCGGTAACACATTCCACTGCAGAGGTGACACTAGTGGGTCAGGACGGGCATCGGGAGGCTGTTGTGTTTGACGTAATCAAGGCTCCACAGTTTCAGGTAATTCTAGGAATCCCTTGGTTAGAAACACATAATCCTCGAATTGACTGGTGAGCGAAGAGGATAACCTTTCCGGATTGTGCAAAAACCTGTTATCCAGGAAATCCAAATATAGGCCTGGCTACAGTAACCCCTGCCACTTTGCAAATACCGCCGGAATACCAAGAATTTCAAGACGTCTTCCAAAAGGAACAGGCCAACACGTTACCCCCTCACAGGTCGTACGATTGCCAAATCGATCTGATGCCCGGTGCACAACCCCCTTGTAGCAGGATTTATGCTCTTACTGAACCCGAGAATCTTCATTTGCGACAATATTTAGATCAGTACCTAGCCAATGGTTTCATTCGCCTGTCAAAGTCTCCTGCATCCGCAGCTTTGTTCTTCGTGCCAAAAAAAGAAGGCAACCTCAGAACTTGTATCGACTACCGCGCATTGAACCGGATAACTGTTAAAACCGTTACCCTTTGCCTCTGATCCCTGAACTTCTTGACCAGGTGAAGGATGCCTGCATATACACCAAGTTAGATCTCTGGGGGGGCTTACCATCTGTAGCAAGTAAAGGGAGGCGACGAATGGAAAACTGCCTTCCGCACCAAATATGGACTATTCGAGTACCAGGTGATGCCTTTCGGATTGTGCAACGCACCTGCTGCCTTCCAAAACTTCATGAACGATGTCCTTCGGGAACTCATCGATGTTTGTGTTGTCGTATATATCGATGACATTCTTGTGTACTCCTCTTCGGAATCTGATCACAAAAAGCACGTCAGGGCAGTTCTTGAGAAATTGCGCCAACACAAACTGTTTGCAAAACTTGAAAAGTGTGTTTTCCATACCACAGAAGTCGAGTTTCTTGGTTTCATCCTGACACCTAAAGGAGTCCGAATGGACTCGCGAAAAGTGGATGCCATCCTCAAATGGCCATCGCCTAGCTCTGTGAAAGGCGTTCAAAGCATGCTTGGCTTTGCCAATTTTTATCGCAGATTTATCCCAGAATTTTCACGTATTGTACAACTCATCACTGCACTCTTGAGGAAAAATAAACGCTTCGAATGGTCTGAGGAAGCCGAACAGGCCTTTCAGGAATTAAAAGCTAAATTTACCTCTGCACCTGTATTGAAATACCCGCGTCCAGATCTCCCATACATAGTTGAAACCGACGCATCCAGCTTAGCCATGGGAGCAGTCCTGTCTCAAAGAGATCCCGAAACTAACCAACTGCACCCCGTAGCATTTTGGTCCAGAAAATTCTCAGCACCTGAGGTCAATTATGCAATCACCGACAAAGAATTATTAGCCATTAAGTCCGCTTTTAAGGCTTGGAGGCATTATCTTCTTGGCGCTAGACATACCATCACGGTGATCACTGACCACCGGAACTTACAATATTTGAAAACTGCCAAAGTTCAATCATCACGTCAGCTCCGATGGGCTTTGTTTTTTGCTGAATTCGATTTTGTAATTACCTACCGTCCTGGCAGCAAGAATGGCAAAGCGGACGCTCTATCCCGGATAGGAATGGGAGAAACAGATACAAACTCAGAACCTCTACCGATAATTCCCGAACAAAGAATTCTGGGCATGACCTATGTACAAACACTCGAAGACATTCAAGCTAGAGTTAAACAACTCCTGGACCCTACAGCCTTGCAGGATTGGATTCAAAAGGGGTCTTACTTTACTGTCAATGATGATCTACCTTACTTCCAAGGGCGCTTATTTCTACCACAAAAAGAATTACAAGAACTGGTTATTTCTCGTTATCATGATACTCTAATAGAGGGGCACCCAGGTATTGCCAAGACGGAAGAAAAGGTTAAACGACAGTTCTGGTGGCCCTCTTGGCAAAAGGACATTAAATCCTTTGTGATGTCCTGTGGTGTTTGTGCCCAAAATAAAGGTAAAAAAAAAAGACCAGCTGGCCTTCTTCAACCCTTAGATATTGCACCGGCACCTTGGCACACATTGTCGCTGGATTTTATTACGGACCTGCCTCCTTGTTATGGATATAACACTATTCTTGTTATTGTGGATTTATTTTCCAAAATGGCCCACTTCATTCCATTAAAAGGTTTACCTTCAGCTTCCGCACTAGCCAAGGAATTCCTTGAAAATATCGTTTGTTTACATGGATTCCCGTCCATACTAGTCTCTGACCGGGGAAGCCAATTAATTTCCCATTTTTGGAGAAAGTGTTGTCAGCTGGCACAAATCGACGTAAGATTATCAACGAGCCACCACCCTCAGACCGATGGTCAAACAGAGAGGACTAACCAGACCCTTGAACAATATTTACGGTGTATGTTGCATCAATCTGAAAGTAATTGGAAGGATATTCTTTGGATTGCCGAATATGCATACAATAATTCGGTACATTCTGGAACTGGGCAAAGTCCTTTTTATACCTTATATGGGCATCACCCTCGAACCTCAGATCTTGACTCGCCTCAAAGCCTCGAAATGCCCACAGTAGACCATCTGCATTCTACAATAACTCAAGCTTTCAAAGAAGCAACTACACATTTACAGCAAGCCAAGAGATAATACAAGAAGAATGCTGATCTCCATCGAAGTGAGGCACCTCTATACCAAATAGGAGACCAAGTATGGCTGGCTACCAGACACTTATCGCTCAAAGGACCTCGAACTTTTAACCCAAAATATTTGGGGCCTTACTCAATTATGGCCATAATCAACCCGGTGGCCGTCAAACTCGATCTACCAGCTAATATGCGGATTCACCCTGTTTTTCATGTATCACTTTTGAAACCAGTACAACCTGGAACCCGATTAATCAAGCCACCAGAACCTATCCAAATAAGGAACAAGTTACTTACCTGTAACTGTTGTTCTCCAGCATGGGTCTGGCATGGATTCACATGCTCATGAATATTCCCCGTCGTCAGGCTGGGAATCCTCGGTAAAGAAAAAACCAGTATCAGTTTCGTTTCTGATCTGTCTTTCGTAGTAATAACCAATCACTGGTCTCTGCGTCATACTGACCACAGCCAATGACTGCCCTCCGCCCAAGCACCGCCTCTGGCAGCCATCTTCAGATATGGAAGCACGTGAAGTGGCAGTATGACCAAGTGAAGAGCCGCAGAGGGGTAGGCGGGAGGGTTCGCATGTGAATCCATGCCAGACCCATGCTGGAGAACAACAGTTACAGGTAAGTAACTTGTTCCTTCTCCAGCATGGGGTCTGGCATGGATTCACATGCTCATGAATAAAGAATACATAGCAGTACACACATGCACAACCACGGGAGGTGGCAAAGGCTCAACATTAAGCATTACATCAAACCCAACATTAAGCATCTTACCTCCTCACCAGGCTCACCTCAGGCGAACAGGTTGCGCAGCACTGCTTGGCCGACCCTGGACTCCTCCCTGGAATCCCGATCGACGCAGTAGAATTTCGTGAAGGTGTGCGTTGACCTCCACGTAGCAGCCCTGCATATGTCCAGCAGGGGCACACCGGAAAGGAACGCTGTGGTGGCTGCGATCGCTCTGGTGGAATGGGCTCTCGGACGGCCAGGCAGCGGTCGGTTTGCCAACCGATGACAGTACATGATACAGCCGGAGAGCCATCTGGAAATGGAAGCCTTCGAGAGAGCCTTCCCCTGATTGACAGGTCCAAAATTCACAAAGAGTTGTGACGTCTTCCGAAAACACTTTGTGCGGTCCACGTAGAACTTCAGCGCTCTAGCCACATCCAGCGAGTGCAAAGTCCTCTCAGCCGGCGACGAAGGCGACGGGAAGAACACAGGCAACACCAAGGGTTCGTTGAGATGGAAGTCCGACGGTACCTTGGGCATGAAGGAGGGGTGCGTCCTGAGCACTACCCTCGTGTCGTGAAAAGTCAAGTACGGGGCCTTGCAGGAAAGGGCCTGGATCTCTCCCACCCGTCGTGCGGAGGTGATGGCCACAAGAAACGCTGTTTTCCACGACAGAAACTTCAACGGGGCCGAGTGCAGATGCTCGAACGGAGGTCCCATGAGCTTGGTCAGCACCACGTTGAGCTCCCACGCCGGGGCCGGAGCCTTCACCGGCGGGAACGATCTGAACAGTCCCTTCATGAACTCTTTCACCAGACGATGAGACCACAAAGACGTCCGGCCCGTGGTCCTGGTGTATCGGGAGATCGCAGCAAGATGAATCTTGATGGACGCGTGTGCCAGTCCAGCTTTGGCCAGCGTCAGCAGGTATGGCAGTACCTGGGGAGCCGTAATCCGTAGAGGGTTAATCTTCTGTGCGTGGCACCAGACAGAGAACCTCTTCCATTTGTGTCCGTAGCATTTAAGAGTCGAGCACGTCCTGGCCTTTGCAAGAACCTCTCTGCAGTCGGCCGGTATGTCGTATCCTCCAAACTCTAGCGCTGCAGGAGCCAGGCCTGCAAGTTCAGCGATTTCGGGTCGTGGTGGAGGATGGCGCCTCCTTCCCTGGAGAGTAGATCCGCGTCCACCGGCAGCCTGATTGGCGGGGACGCTGATAAGTCCAGAAGGTCCGGGAACCATATCTGCCTCGGCCACGCAGGTGCGACGAGGATCCTCCTGCACCGTGACCTCTTGAGCTGGTTGACGAGCCGGATTAACAGTGGCAAAGGAGGGAACGCATAGAGGAACAGGCCCTCCCAGGGGAACGAGAAAGCATCGCCCATGCTCCTCGCCTGGGGAAACCTGCTGGCGAACCTCCGGCACTTGGAGTTCGTCGCCGTCGCGAACAGGTCGATCTGGGGTGTGCCCCACCGTCGGAAGAGGCGATCCACTAGATCCTGCCGTAGTTCCCACTCGTGGCACGAGCGCAGCTCCCTGCTGAGTGAGTCGGCGATGGTGTTTTTTATCCCTGCCAGATGAAACGGCACCAGAAACATCCTTTGGGCGACGGCCCAATGCCACAGGTCCTGCGCCTCCTTGGACAGTGCTGGGGACCTGGTTCCGCCCTGTTTCCTGATGTAAAACATGGTGGTGGTGTTGTCGGTGAAGATCCTCACCACCTTGCCCTTGAGGGACGGAAGGAAGGACCTGAGGGCCCAGAACACTGCACGGAGCTCCAGGACGTTGATATGGAGGGACTTCTCCGTCGGGAGCCAGAGGCCTCTCGCGTGCAGATTTTCAGTGTGCGCTCCCCACCCTTCCAGGGAGGCATCCGTGGTCACTGTCTCCTGGTGGTCTGGGGTCTGGAAGTCCATGCCCGCCGTCAGATGCGCGCGGGTGCCCCACCACCGGACCGCTCGGCGGAAACTCTTGTCGAGTGTGATCCTCTCCTCGAAGCCGCCCGTCGTTTGGATCCAGCGCGCGTCCAGGAACTCCTGCAACGGGCGCATCCGGAGCCTGCACATGGGAATGAGGTAGATGCAAGAAGACATCATTCCGAGGAGGGACTTGATGGACCTCACCTTGGCCGCGTCGGAAACCAACATCCGCTGTACCTTGCCCAGGATGGACCTGGTCCTTTCCTCCGACGGGGAGGCCAGAAGGGACACTGTGTCGAGCTTCGCTCCCAGAAACAGTGCGTTTTGCGCGGGTACCAGGTGGGACTTGGCGTAGTTCACGGAGAATCCCAGGTCCGTGAGAAGTTGGACGGTCCTTGCCGTGTGCTCCACGGCGAGCTCCCTCGTCTTGGCTCGGATGAGCCAGTCGTCCAGGTAGGGGTAGACGTGGATCCCCTCGCGGCGCAGCTGCGCCGCCACCGGTGCAAGGCACTTGGTAAATACCCTGGGTGCCGACCGTAGTCCGAAGGGGAGGGCTTTGAACTGGTAGTGACGCCCTTGCACCACAAACCTGAGGAATTTTCGGTGCCCCTTTAGGATGGGAATATGGAAGTAGGCATCCTCCAAATCCAACGACGACAGGAAGTCTCCTTCCTCCAGCTGACCCAGGACGTGCTGGAGGGTGACCATCCGGAACTTCTGCGCCTTGATGAACTTGTTCAGACGTCGCAGGTCTAGGATGGGGCGCCATCCTCCCGTCTTCTTCTTCACAAGGAAGTATCTCGAGTAAACTCCGGAGCCCCGAAGCCTCTTTGGGACGAGTTCGATGGCGCCCTTCCTGAGCAACGCCTTTACCTCCAGGAGAAGCTGAGGGACGTGAAGCTCTTTCCTGGCCACGGGGGGGACGTGCGGGCACCTTCTTTGAAACTCGAGCGCGTGGCCCCGGGCTAAGGCGTCCAGCACCCAACGGTCGGTGGAGATGGACTCCCACACGCTGACGAAGCTCGCCAGCCGGCCTCCCACCAGGGTGCTTCGGTGGGGGCCCGACCCCACGGCCGGTTCAATCCTGTTTCGACGAGGCTTTGCCGCCTTGACCTCCTTGGCGACGACGGCGGGGTCCGCCAGACTTGCCTCGTCCTCTGTAGGCCTCCTGAGACGACGAGCGGGCCGCTTGACGGTAGGTAGAGAAACCGCCGCCGGAACCTTTGGAGGTGCCCTTGCCTCCGCTGCTCCGAAAGGGCGTCCGTCGTTGCTGTAGAACCCCAAGGGCCCGGGCCGTCTCAGTGTCCGCTTTAATGGCCTGAAGGGAATCGTCCACTGTTTTCCCAAACAGGTTGTTCCCATCGAACGGCATGTCCAGGACTCTGGTCTGTACGTCTTGACGGAAGTCCGTAGCCTTGAGCCATCCACGCCGCCTAAGGCACACGCCGTTGCCCAACTGGCGAAACCCAGTGTCGGCGATGTCCGTCGCAATAGTGATGGCGTGGTCTGACTCCACCTCACCTTCCTGTAGGATCTCCAGGGCATCCGCCCTCTTGTCGTCCGGTAGGAAGTCCAGCAGGGGAGCCAGTTTGTACCATAGCTCCCTGTCGTAGCGGGCCACGATAGCCAAGGCATTGGCCGCTTTAATCGTCGTCGCTGCAGACGAGATGACCCTGCGTCCCATAGCGTCCAATTTCTTTCCCTCGCCGTCTGGTGGGGAAGTCGATGTGGAGGCCGCACCCCCCCCGCTTTCTTCCTGGCCGCCGCGGAGACGACGGAGTCCGGGGTAGGCTGCGCCCGGAGGCACAGGGGGGACGCGTCCGGGACCCGGTACTTCTTATCGTACCGGTCTCTTCTAGCTGGCGTCGTGGAAGGGTTCTTGAGGAGGGCGAGGCCCTCATCCCAAATGACGTCCAGTAGAGGCACCGCGAGGACCGTCTTCCTCTTGGCCTTGCGCCGTTGATAAAGGAATCCTTCCTTTTTCTTCTCCTCAGGGCAGAGTTGGAAAAGCTCGGATGCCCTGGCGATCATGGAGTGGAACGATCCAATCTCGTCGGGCGGAGAAGCCCTGGTGGGAGGTGACGACGGGAGATCCTCGTCGTATATCTCGTCGTCCGTACCCGTCGCTGCCGTGTCAGTCCCCGTATCATCCCCTCGGGTGGACGGGGAGGAGGGCTGGACGGGTCGCGACGGCTGAAAAGGAGGTGGAGGGTGAATCCTTCTTTTCTTGGGCGGGGGAACACCAGAAGGTCCCGGTTCAGGATCCCCCGACGGGAGAGGTTCCTCCGTCGGCAACAGTAGTCTCGTCCTTATCTCTGAGCATAAGGACTGTATAGCCAACAAAATGGCCGCCGAGTTGTCTTGCGGCGCTGGCAGAGGGGAATCCGACGGGCGATCAGGGGCCCCGTCGGCACCCTCGACGCTGTCGTCGTCACCTGCGTCGGGATCCATCCCGACGGGCCGGTCTTCATCCACGCCAAGGCCGTGGCTTAAGACCTCGATCAGCTCTTCCTCTGAAGCCGAATCTACGACGACGCCCTGCCCCCCCTTTTTCTTCCCCGCCGGGGATTTCACGGGGGTCCTATCGATGGGCACAAAAGAGGACTCCCTCCGAGGTGGCAGGGAGACTCTGAGCCCCGAGGTCGCCACCACTGGTGTAGCCTCCACAGGCTGAGCCAGGGCCGCCGCGACAGTATCGATAGAGGGCCTGGCCGGATGGATTAAGGCCTTCACCACCTTAGGTGCGCTCACCGCCTTATCCTTGAGGGGGGGGGACACTGCCTCGCTCCCCCTCCGATGGGGCCTTCGAGCTCGACCGGGGCCTCTCCAGGAGCTTTGCCGGGTGCTCGCCCTTCCTCTTACCCGACCCAGAGCGTTGGCTCGTGGCTGAAGGTGCCGGGGAGGGTGCGCCCTGCCTGGCGCCCCCGTAGAGCCTGACCGTTCGGCGCTCCCGGTGCCAGCGGACTCGCGGTGCTTGGCCTTGTGTTGGACCCCCGTCGCCGGGGCGTCCTCAAAGGTCTTAGAAGACCGCTCGGATTTCTTCCTCTTCTTCTCGCCTGACGGGCTCCTCCCTTCCAGCCCGTTGGCGAGGCGTTGGTGGCGGTCCTTCATGGTCCGCTCCGACATATTGCCGCAAAACGCACAGTCCTTCTCCACGTGCGTCTTGTCCTCATGTAAGCAGTAGAGACAAAAGGAGTGTTCGTCCTCCTTAAAGACGTTCTGCAGCTGGCATCCAGGGCAGACCCTGAACAGCTTTCCGGGCGTCGAGCTTCCCTTCTCCTGGTCCATGTCCGGGCCTGAGAAGCTTCTGGAGTCCTCCAAAACGTAGCTCGACGAAATCTTCACCCTTGAGGGGCGCAGACGAATCTGACACGGGTCCCCGTTGATCGGATGGAGAGTCGGTGGAGCTTGAGGCTCTTTTGACCGGAAAAAACGAAGTTTTGAGAAAAAAACGTGAAAAAATAGCACTAACGCTCGAGAGCAATAGCACGAGGATCCCAACACATGAACGTGCGGTAAAAATCTGAAGATGGCTGCCAGAGGCGGTGCTTGGGTGGAGGGCAGTCATTGGCTGTGGTCAGTATGACGCAGAGACCAGTGATTGGTTATTACTACGAAAGACAGATCAGAAACGAAACTGATACTGGTTTTTTCTTTACCGAGGATTCCCAGCCTGACGACGGGGAATATTCATGAGCATGTGAATCCATGCCAGACCCCATGCTGGAGAAATGGAGAACCTGAATTTGAGGTGAAGAACATTTTAGATTCCAAGGTGTCAAAGTCAAAACTTTTCTATCTAATAGATTGGAAAGGATACGGGCCTCAGGAAAGGTCTTGGGAACCTAGTGACCATGTACATGCACCTCGGTTAATAAAAAAATTCCACCGGAATTTCCCAAACAAACCGAAACCCTCGGAGAGAACAATCTTGGGAGGGGCCTGGGGGGGGAGTGCTGTCATGATGCCTACTCCCGGAGAACCAGTCCAGGACCAGTGTCCCCGGAAGCAGACATCATGTTTCCGGGGAAAAGGCCAGCAACCCCTAGTAGGGGCCCTTCGGACACTGTCCTGGCGCCTTTGGCGCCAGGCTCATTTTGGACCTCAGTCCTGGCGCCATAGGGGCCAGGCTCATAAAGGGAGTGTTTATGTGAACTTACCTGATGCAGACCGTGCTGCCAGATCCAGACCTCTCTGAGGCCTGAAGGGACTATTTTACCTGTGGGACTATTTTGCCACTCGTGCGTGGCCGGGGAAGAATACGTACCTGGAACTACTTTGGGGGCTATTTAAGCCACGCCCAGACAGCAGCTCACGCTTCGCGTTGTTCTGCACCTAGCAGCTGGACGCTCACCGTGTCTGCTCCTGCATCCTGACTACAGCCACGCCAGCCTCCATCCTGGAACACCTGAAAGGAAAGAAGAGAAGGGAAAAGGTGAACAGAAGAACATTACCTGCTTCTACCCGGAGTCCGGAGTCATCACGCCGGCGATCCTAAGGGAAGACATTTATTTTAAAAACGCATCGCGTTGCTTTGGCGCCAGGCTCATTTTGGACCTCAGTCCTGGCGCCATAGGCACCAGGTTCATAAAGGGAGTGTTTATGTGAGCTTACCTGATGCAGATCGTGCTGCCAGATCCAGACCTCTTTGAGGCCTGAAGGGACTATTTTACCTGTGGGACTATTTTGCCACTCGGGCGTGGCCGGGGAAGAATACGTACCTGGAACTACTTTGGGGGCTATTTAAGCCGCGCCCAGACAGCAGCTCACGCTTCGCCTTGTTCTGCACCTAGCAGCTGGACGCTCACCGTGTCTGCTCCTGCATCCTGACTCCAGCCACGCCCGCCTCCATCCTGGAACACCTGAAAGGAAAGAAGAGAAGGGAAAAGGTGAACAGAAGAACATTACCTGCTTCTACCCGGAGTCCGGAGTCATCACGCCGGCGATCCTAAGGGAAGACATTTATTTTAAAAACGCATCGCGTTGCTTTGGCGCCAGGCTCATTTTGGACCTCAGTCCTGGCGCCATAGGCACCAGGTTCATAAAGGGAGTGTTTATGTGAGCTTACCTGATGCAGATCGTGCTGCCAGATCCAGACCTCTTTGAGGCCTGAAGGGACTATTTTACCTGTGGGACTATTTTGCCACTCGGGCGTGGCCGGGGAAGAATACGTACCTGGAACTACTTTGGGGGCTATTTAAGCCGCGCCCAGACAGCAGCTCACGCTTCGCCTTGTTCTGCACCTAGCAGCTGGACGCTCACCGTGTCTGCTCCTGCATCCTGACTCCAGCCACGCCCGCCTCCATCCTGGAACACCTGAAAGGAAAGAAGAGAAGGGAAAAGGTGAACAGAAGAACATTACCTGCTTCTACCCGGAGTCCGGAGTCATCACGCCGGCGATCCTAAGGGAAGACAGTTATTTTAAAAACGCATTGCGTTGCTCGCTGCAGCGCCGCGTTTCACTCACCTGTTCACGAGGCATCCCCGTGCTCCTTAGCGACCATCTGCACGATCCGCCGCATACCTACGCCTAAGGGGGAAGAGAAGAACAAAAGGTGAGCAAAAGGAACATATTGAGGAAAGCCAGATTTTCGCCATAAGACTTACCTGATTATTGTTGGGAGAATCTTTCCTCATCTCGGGTCGGCGCCGCTTCTTCGGCAGTACCGTACCCTGGCCCCTATGGGGAAAAAAGACACACGCATTAGTGGGTGAATATAAGGACATTAAAGGAACCACCCATCATAAACTCACCTGAGTTTACCTTCGGCAAATTGTTTCCTTTACGCGAAATTTTCACTCAGCACCTGTGATAAAAGGGATAAGAGACGGACTACTGAATATAAAGGCAAATAGAAAAGGAGGCCAACTCTTGAACTTTTACAACAGTATACTTACGGCACCTTGCCAGGAAAGTCAAGTAAGCTTGGATCCTCACCAATCCGAACACCAGTGAAGTAACTGGATATAATCGCACCCCTGCACCAGAAGCAGGATGGAGAGCTCGTCCTTTCAAACCTTAAGGTGAGAGTTAACGGGGAATTTCAGAGGTGGTCTGAGGAGAGTGAAAGAGGGAGGCCGACGCGCTACTCCGCAGGTAGTTAATCCCCTTTCTCCATCTGCAGAAGGATTCTCCTGCGAGTCAGACAAGCGAGATTTGGGGGTCCTGTCCAGTCGGTATTCCGAGTTCTGCGCATCACCTTAGAAGAGGCCGCAGCAGTCCAGACCTGGTCAGCGTCTCCGTGGGAGTCAGGTGAGCGTTACAGTAGGCTTTTAGGCAGAAACCTGTGCAGTTCCCTCTGGGACCACTGCAAAAGATTTAAGACTACAGGTGTTTGGCAGTAAACCCACTTGGTTGCAGTCTGTACCACACAGATTCACTTGGTAGCTGTGGCTGAGCAGTCAGACTTCCCTCAAGAAGAGTTAGGCAGTATACAGAGTATTCACAATAGGTCAAAAGAACACAGTAGAACAAGAAACACTGACCAGAGCTTGGTGTAAAAGAGATATAATTATTTATTTAAAACCACATCTAGTAAAACACACAGGGCCTCATTACGACCCTGGCGGAAATCGGAAAACGATGGCGGAAATGAAATACCGCCATCGAATAGCGCTCGGTGCGACTATGACCCGTCACCGCAAAGTACGAAGCCATTAGCGACACCGTAGTGAACGCCAACGCTAACTGCACCAAGTACGCGCGCGCGCGCCATGCCAAACCATAAATACCACCATGGCGCAAGGGTACGCGAATTCCGACCCTAGCGGACATGTACCTAGCGCCATCAAGCATGGCGGAAAGTACCATTCCGCCATGGTGAGAAGTACGGCATCGCGAATCAACCGTAAACGGCCCCACTGAGTGCCTGTACACCGCTCCCTGCCCACAAAGTACAACTCCCCGTAGGTGCAATGAAGTCACAATGCAACCAGTGAAAAGTACAAGTCACCCATGCATGCCAACGAACAAAAGAATCACAAGAGGGGCCAATGGGAGCTGCAGGGCACAGATGGCACGAATACAGAAGCCATTCCAATGGACATGACCACAGTCCCCCCCCCAGAAACGCACGCAAACACAGGCACCTGTGACCAGCAATATTCCGAAAATCACAACATTCCACCAGTCCACCTGGCTGACCGGCATCTGTTACACAAAACCCAATCCCCCGCCCCTGAGCATGACAACATTCAAACAGTCATATTGGCAGCCCCCATCCCTGACCTCACTGGGCTCCGTAGGCAAACGCGCCCAGCACAGTACCACGCAACTAAACTCCGAAGCTGGAACCCAATGCAGATCTCCTCACAATACATCGCTCCCCAAATAGGAATATGCCACATCACTCGCAAAGAAGAACGCTACACGGCCCATATCAGAATAGAAATTTAATGCACAACAAAATCACCAAGCCCATACAGTCATTAGTCCATGAACTCCAAAACACATATCACCATTGTGGGCTGCATCCGCAAGGAATGACCAGCTACTACTTGTGTGACGCCCTGTTCCATCATGGTACACAGAGCCACATTCACGTACGAAAAGGCAACATGGAAGCGCACAGAACCGCAGGGCCGTCCCAATGGGGAGGCACTAGTCCAGCTGAAAGGCCGAAATGTTGCTCCGAGCCACTAGTACTGCGTAAGGGCATGTGGCCCATTGGCGATCGTCCCATAAGATCGTAATGCTGCTCCACTGATTAACACGAAGCAGCAGGTGTCGGGAGTAAAAGCCATCTACAGGAGTGGCATACAGATGGCACTGGCAAAAGGGGAGGAGATACCTGTCAACCAAAAGAAAAGAAAAAGAACAGAATGGCCATCAGAACTACATTCGAACAACTCACTTCAATGATCACACAAAATCCACAGCCATATGCATGCTAGCCCACTCCAAAGGATCATCACCACCCCAAAACCACTTGCGACTCATAACCATCTATATCGAGGTGTAAACACCATCACAAACGAGTGTACCTGTGCATGCGTCTGTCAAAACAGATTCCATCAGATGGGAATGTTAACGTGCATGGACACAAGTGTCTGAAGGCGCGTCGAGACAGGGAGGGCTCAACAAGGCCAGATAGACGATGGTCCCACTATGGCAGCCCTGCATCACATAGCGCAGGGGAGGTGGATAGATTCCAAGAAGCCCTGTACATGGCAAACCCTGTATCAAATCACCTGCCCATGCATCCATTCATCAATCCCTCATCCCGGTATAAAAACGCCTGAATATTTACTCACATAACATTAGAAATTTCCATTGAGTCTGTGCGTTATGCAGCCTGCAAAATCCACAGTGCCCCAGCCCGTAATTCCAGTGTTGTGAAGTAACATGTATTTGGGAACGTCCGGCCTCATCGCCCACGTCGCTATTGCGCATCCCAAACTATTCATATCAATCATTGCATCCTCGCCATGGCCCCTGTCTCAAGGACATTGAACAATAGAACGTTATATTTGCAGTCAGACCTGTGGGCATCTCCTCGCCGCTAGCTGAAAACCGAAAGCGCCGCCCTTCGAATTCCTCATTTGCAACATCACGTCGAAAAGGCATCTGTGGCCGTTTGAAATCACAAATTAGTCCATCTAGTGCGGCTGTGTGTGAAAATGGCAACTGCCTTCACCCACTAATGGGACGCCCCGCCCGTCATTGCAACTCGGTACAGTGATGCATGAGGGCCCACCGTTACTCGAGTACTACGTTCCACTGACCCATCACAAGTCTGTTCGCGACTGCAAAGATTGTATGTGAAACAATGGGACCATAGCCGAATGTACATATCAACAAATGTTACACGGCCATCGTGTACAAATACATGATTGCAATAGCAAGATGCCATTCCTCGAATTGCAGCGTTGTGTGCGGGACGTGCTCGCCCAAAGGGGAGAGCAGCTTGCACAGGTGGAATGATTCACCACAGGTGGAGGCCATACAGCCTGAAAACACATAAATTGCACACCCAGTCTCCTCCCACAACCACACCCACTCCGAAATGCTACGGGCAGGACTCGCGATGTTGGCCCTGGGGGACATGATAGCACTGCAAGTACTCCAACTCCAAGAAGAAGACGAACACCAACTACAACCGGCCGCACGGAGGAGACGCAGGAGGAGGAGGAGGCCAAGGCAGGGCCAGCAAGGGCCGCCAGCACAGCCACTACCACCACGCAGGCAGCCCGCAATCCCACGCCTCCGAGCACATCCGTTCAACCTCACTGATGAGCAGATCCACACCCTCTACCGTTTGGACCGGGACACCATAGCCGCCATTGTGGACATGACACAGGCTGACCTTGTTAGCATGATAGATAGCCCAACCGCCATCCCACCCCTACTGAAGGTGGTGTCTGTACTCCACTTCCTGGCCACAGGCACCTACCAGCACACAGTCGTACAGTTGCATGGCATTTCTCAGCCACTGTTCTCACAGACACTATTGCAAGTGCTCGATGCCCTCCTGCAGCACGCAGACGACTACATCTCTCTACCACGCTCGGAGCAGGAAATTACCAACACAAAAGTGGGATTCCATGCACTTGCCGGCATACCGGGTTGCATTGGTGCCATCGACTGCACCCATGTGGAATTGGTCGTCCCACATGCCATGGAGGCCCAGTACCGCAACCGAAAACAATTTCATTCCCTGAATGTACAAATGGTGTGTGACTCCAACAGGATCATTACACATTGTTGTGCCAGATTCCCTGGATCAACCCATGATTCTATGGTCTTGAGGAACTCTACTATACCACGCTACATGGAGCGACACGCAGGGAACAGATCCTGGCTACTCAGTGAGTCTCATTTCATGCATGATGATGTGGGGTATGTGATGCGGCAATGACCTGGCAGGAAGGGGGGGGGTGTGCGTACGTAGCAATGGCATTCCACATCATACGTTTATCGTCCACATACAGGTGATGCTGGGTATCCACTGAAGAGATGGCTCCTCACACCAGTCCGGAACCCACGGGACCAGCATGAGGAGGACTACAACCATGCCCACTCACGTACCCGTGTAGTCATTGAACAGGCATTCGGCCTACTGAAGACTCGTTTCCGCTGCCTCAGCAGGTCTGGCGGGGCACTCCTGTACCGCCATGAGAAGGTTGCAAAGATGGTCATGGCATGTGTCATGCTCCACAACATGTGCGTACGTAGAAATGTGCCCATGCCCCCTGACGCAGAACTGCAAGCACCTGATGATGGTCATGATGAGGGTGGGGATGTGGCAGCACCTCAAGGAGTCTGCGAGGCACCGGAGGCCCGTGACATTCGTCAGCATCTCATTGATGCATGCTTCTAGCACTCACGCCTGGTGGCTGATACATGGACACGGGACTCGTGGCACTGTGTGTGTCTGGTACATGCACAATATGGACTGTACGCCTATGATGGCCTAGTACACAAAGATCATTGTCCACACATCTCATTGGTTGATCGTGCACTGTTTATGGCATATGTGATATCATGTTGAACACCCTATCGACCCGCCACCCAAGTGAGCCCAACACACCCCCTCCACCCTCCTACCTCCCCCCCGAACACCAGTGTCCAAAGATGCTCATTGTCAGTGGGCTGTCGCTATTGCAAGCCCCCTCTGCGGGTATCAGGGGCACCCCTGCCTGTGGAGCGCAGGTTCCTCCCAGATCTACGTTGGGGGCTGCCCTGGACGGAACTTGCAACGGATGATGTGTCTGCCTGCTCACATCCATGCATGTCCCTAAGGGTTTGTGAGAGCTCAGTGAGCACACGGCGCACTGCGGCAAGTTCGGCACATACGTCTTTGGACGTCGCATGCAGTTCCCCCCTCAGGCTCTCGGTGCTTCTCTCCATTTGGACTCTCAGGCTCTCGGTGCTACTCTCCATTTGGACTCTCAGGCTCTCGGTGCTACTCTCCATTTGTGCCCTTAGTGTCTCTGTACTTCTCTCCATTTCTGCCCTGAGTGTCTCAGTGGATGTTTCTATGTCTGCCTTAGTGCGCCCACATTCATCGGCATGGTCCTTGAGGAGCGTGGCCAGTTGCTGCTGTTGCACGATTAACTGGTCGAGGGACTGTTGCCTCTGCTGGGCCATGGCCATTTGCGGGGGTGTCACAGAGGGGCTGTTGACCTCATGTTGCCTTGCCACAGGGCTTGTGGGGGATGGCCAGTCGTTGTCTTGTGGGTGCCCCTGCGTGGTATCCTCATGTTGTACGGGATGGGACAGACAGGGGGAATGGGACAGGTCATGGATGGATCTGACTTCGACATCCCCGTCTTCTGTGTCGGAGCATGCTGCCATCAATGGGGTGTCACCTATGGTGCTGCTGCCACCAGAGGCAGTGCCTTCTGTGGCATCCGTTGGGGGGACCTGTGGTGGTGGTGTTGTGGGCATGCTGGCTGCTGGGGTGCCTGTTGATGTTCACTCCTCTGTGCTGCCACCTGATGTGTGCAGCTGCCGTGTCTTGATGCGTGCAGCTGAGGTGGAGGGTCTTTGGCCGTTGGTCTTGGCCCTCTTTGCAGGTGTGCTGGTAGGGGTGTCCTGATGCTCGTCGTTTGGATAGGACCCTGTGGTGGAGTAAAGGAGGGCGAGGGTTATTAATGGGTCTGTGGGTATTGGAATGGCATTGTATCACATGCATTGGGGTGGTACCTGAGGGTGATTTGGGTCGGGGCCTTGGAGGTGCTTTCATTTGTGTGTGGAGTGAGGGTGCAGTTGTTTGGCAGCCTGCAGTTAGGGTGTGCCTGCTGCACGTGTAGTGGGTGTTTTAGGGGTTTTTAATTATTTATGTATTTATTGTGAGTTTTAAAGTGCGCTATCAGGGCGATGTGTGTGGACGTTCTCCTGGACATGTGTTTCTGTTGCACTATGTGGACACATGGTACTTCACATGATTGGACATTGTGGATTTAGCATTGTTTTATCTGGCCCACCTACCTGATTCTTCGGATGTCTGCACTCCTTTCTCCATCCCTCCGACTCCCTCTATGCTCTCCATTCCGATGGTGGAGGCACAGATTTCTTCCCAGGGGGTCAACTTGATGGGTGATTCAGGACCTCCCCCGGTGGCTGTGGCAATGTTGCGGTTGGCAGAGAGTATGCTGCGGACGCGTATCCGCAGGTCGTCCCATCGCTTTCTGCATTGCTGTGGGTTGCGGGGTGCGGTCCCCACCGCACTTACCCGCTGTGCCACCAGAGCCCATATGGCCTTCTTGTTCGCAAGTGCCGTCCTGGTCATTTGCGTGGAGAAGACGACGGCAGCATTCTCCTGGAGGGTCTCTGTTAGCACGGTGAGTTCCTCACGGGAGAAGTGGACCTGCCGCTTGCGGTCGCACGCTTTCTTCGCTACTTTTCCCATTTTTCTTGGTTTCGCTAGGGTGGATGACGGGTTGGGGTGTGTCTCGGGGTAGTGTTTTTAGTGGTTGTGTGGTTTTTGTGGTTTTATAGGTGTACGGCGGGATGTTTCCCGTTCCGGGCCCATGTTTTTACTTCCGTTTCCGTATATTTACGGTCACCGTACTTTCCGGTAGGCGCACACTGCGGTGTCCGCTGTGATGGGTGGCGGTATTGCATCTAGGGCGCCGTACGGCGGCGGTGTGGGCCGTTTTGGGGTCATTTCCGCCATCGCGGACTTTGCACTTCCGCCATGCCGTGGTGCTCGTGCCCGATGGGTCGGAATAGGCCGCACTTTGCTCCCTCGTGCAATGGCGGAAACGCTATTTACGCTGTGGCGGTCCGGTCAGTCACTTTCCGCCAGGGTCGTAATGAGGGCCACAGACACTAATGTTAAGCAGTTCAAAAACATGGTCACTAAAAAATATACACTCCCTTAAAAGAATATTAGACAATTCTTAAGTAAAGCCCCACTTATTTTCAGACAGCGGTGAGCGCTTAACGCAGATGGCACTCTAATAATTCGTTTTAGAAAGGGAGAGAAAAACAGAGTATAATTTGAAACAGATCCCAACACTTTCACAAGAACACAACAAGAGAGGAAGGCAAAGTAAAACTGTGAAGTTAGAGTTCAGAAGGCCGAATCCACTTTAAGAGGATCAGAACAAAATGTGTCCAAGGTCACACGGTTGAAGTGCACAAAAGTCTTGAAAAGGTTCAGAAAGATTTGGACCAAAGAAAGGGACCAGTTAGATGGTCAAGGCGGCCAGCCCAGTCCAGAAGGTTAAGGGATTATTATTACCTTGTAGCAATCTTTAAAAAGGGAGGCCTGGCGGACACAGTACCTTAAAGTGGTGAGAATACTCCAGCAGGGGCAGTTGTTCCTGGCAGCGGATGCAAGTCGGTGCCTCGTCCGGGGGAAGAGAGGATCTCGTCGGGGAGGAAGACAGGAGTCCGTTGCACTGCCAGGGAAGAAAACAGCCGCAGAGTTCTCAGGTAAAAGGAGCGGTCCTTTTATTCGCGGTCCAGTGGTAAGTGGCTATCCGGTTGCCGGGGTGCTTGGCATGGGCAATTCGACCACAAGACGTCCTGGGATGCGAGGAAAGGAAGGTAAACTGGTTGTGCCCACCAGTCAGGGGAAGAAGCCTCTCCAGCCGGGAGATCTTCTCTGTCGTCGGGAAGTGGTGAGTCGGTTCTGCAGGGCTCCACCGGTGGTGTCGTCGTGGTAGGTCGGCTCAGCTTCTCCCTCGTCGGATTCTCAGGTCCTGTGGCGACTTCTGAAGTTCCAGTCCCCAAAGCCCTGCTTTTATGCAGCACACCCCCATTCACTCAGCCTAGCTGTCAATCAAACATGCTAAGTGGTGAGCCGGCCGGCTCACAACTTGGGCCAAGTACACAAGAGTGCGACTTGAGTTACCAAGGTAACTCAGTCCAGGGTGCCTAAACCCCCTCCCACACCCTTTGTGGTACCCAGACAGAGTGGCACCACTTTTGGAGGCTTCTGTGGAGAAGCCCGCCAAAAAGTGGAACAAAGGGCTCGACTTGGGTTGGAGTTACAGAAGAGAACACAAACGCCATTTTAGAATCGAGTCCTGGCAAAAAATACCAACCGGCGAATTAATATTAAATAAATCAACCGGCGGTATGTTCGAGGCTATGAGAATTAAATAATTAAAGTTGGTAGCCTCGAACAATGGGAAAATCCAATAGGGATATATTTGCGGTCGAATATAAAAAGTAGTATCCACTGCCACCAGCCAAAACTCGATCAGGGGGGACGAAGACGTGCCCCCTCGACTAACAGACCCCGGGGCAATCGAATTGCCCCGACCAGTACGTCCACAATATGATGGTTTGTACCGGTTTCTGTTAATAATTTGGGACTAGTAAAGCCAATGGTGACTTTACATGCCCTGGGAGACAGTAGTCAGTCCCAGGGTATGGAGTCTATGGTGGGGTGTCACTATGACACCCCTGTGTCACTGCACGGAGGGTGCTGTGTAACACACATAGTAAAAACACATGAGGCCCTATGGAGTAAAGGACCCCATAGCCCATAAAACACAAACAGTCAAAGGAACACCATAAATCATGTCCAAGAGTGGGAGAAAAAGAGTCTCACTCTTGGCAGGAGAAAAAAACAAACGCCAGAAATCCAGCAAAGCTGCTGGGGGATTCACTAGATTAGGAAATTCAGCCTAAAGAGAGAATTCTCCCTAACATAGGCTTTGCGTTCTGTTACGCTCACCTGGCTCCCACAGGGGTGTCGATCAGAACTGGACAGCTGCGGTCTCCACCAATGTGACACGTAGTGCCGAGATGACGGACTGGACTGGCCCACCTAGCTTCGTTTGCTTGGCCCGTTACAATAATCTTCTGCAAATGGAGAAAGGGAATTAACCACCCGTGGAGTTGAGGGTTAACCCCCCCAATCTCCGCAGGTAAGTCTATTGTGGTGAGGAGGTTTCCCCTTGTTTGTCCCTTTGTTTCACCTTGCTGTCCTTTTGTTTCCCCTTAGGGGCCGGGGTTTGGCAAAGATGCAGTGGAAGCCCCCGGTGGTAAAATCAGGTAAGTCTATGGGGGGGTAACTAATATTACCTCTGTGTATTCCCTTGGCTCACCTTGCTGTTCTTGTCTTCCCCTTAGGTGCCGGAGTGCGGCGGGAACATGCAGGAGGATTTGGTGGAATGTGAAGATGCTGCGAAGGCCGGTGAGTTCAGCGCGGCGCTGCAGCAGGCGAGGCGACGCGCATAAAATAACTTCTTTCTTCCAGCTCGAAAGTGCGATGGATCGGGAATTCAGGTAAGGATCAAAGGTATTGCTCTTGTTCTAACCTTTTCTCCTTCTTTCTCCCTTTTTCTAGGAGCTCCAGACTCGAGGCAGGCGTGGCAGAAGACTGGATGCAGACTTGCAGGCACGGTGAGCGTTACGCTGCTGGATGCAGAATAACGCGAAGCGTGTGCTGCTCTTCGGGCGTGGTTTAAATAGCCTCCAAATTAGTCCCAGGTAAGTATTCCTCCCCAGCCCCACCCGAGTAAAAAATAGTCCCAAGGTAAAGTAGTCCCTTCCAAACCTCTTTTGGCTTGCAGCATGGTCTGCATCAGGTAAGTTTGCGGCATGGTCTGCATCAGGTAAGTTTTAATCTATGAGCCTGGTGCCTATGGCACCAGGCCTGACTCTCCATATGAGCCTGGCGCCATAGACGCCAGGACTGCACCCAAATAGCCCCTAGCAGGGGTTGTTGGGCTTGCTTGGGATAACTTGATGCCTGCTTCCGGTTTTGCCGGACTTGGTCTGGGCCCCGGGGGTAGGCATCATGACAGAGCAGGCTTTCAGGGGGTTCACTACTTGTGCGAGAACATCATTGAGCTCCCCCCGCAACCCCTGAAGAAATAACGTGCTTCTCTTCTCCACTGGCCATTCTGCTTCAACTACGAGTCTATTGAAAGTGGTTATATATGTTAATAGGTCTTGATTCCCTTGGCGTAGGGACAGAAGTTTGTTGTCCAATGCCTGCCCATGAGTACGACGGGAGAACAGCTTTTCCATCTCCTGCTGAAAGCCCCTGAAGTCATGCAGCAAAAGATCGTCTTGGGCCACAAAGGGTACAGACCAGTCTGCGGCGCTACCACTCAGGTAGGATAGCACAAAAGCGACCCGTGATTGGTCATTCGGAAAGGCCCCTGGTCTACAAAGGAAGTGCAGGCGCACTGGTTCATGAACGTTGCAAACCTCTTGGGATCCCCGTAAATCTAACGGGCGGGGCCAAGAGAACTGCCCCAGGAAGGGTTATCGGAACGGGATTGGCTGATGGTGCTGGCATCGAGGGGACACTTCCCGGCAATGGTGCATGCCCTGCCTGTGACTGGAGAAGTTGCCGTCTTAAATCAGAGCGGCTGGGATTCAGGTAATCGTTTGAAGCTCGTACAGTCTTAAAAATAAGCAAAGATTTGCTGAATGCTTACTAATGCCTTTTTTGTTCTTTTTCCTTTTCCTTAGGAAGCGGCATGCCGGGATGGGAATGACACCGTCGAAGATGCCCGCAGAACAGAAGAAGCGATGAATGATGGGCAGAAGCGCCGCAAGGTAAGGCTGTTCCTAACGGTGTTCTTGTTCTTGCAGGAGCTGGGCGCAGAAGAAAGATGCAGGCCTACTGGAGACCAATCCGAACACGGTGAGTGTCATGCTGCAGGTGCAGAAAACGCAAAGCATGTTTCTCAGCCTGGGCATGGCTTAAATAGTCTCTGGGTATCCCAGATGTCTCTGGGCTGAACCACACCCAAAAGACTATACTGCACATGCAGTTCTGGGGACCGAAATATGTGGGGGCATCCATCTTGTCCCCATCAATGCACTACAAGTCCAATCCCCAATGTTATCCTATGGGAGGGAGTGAGTCTGGTGCCACAAGCGCCAAGTCTGACTCCAAGTGGGTCTTTGGAGGGATGGAGAGGCCTTTGAGGGCCATGTAGGTGATCGTGGCCTGGCTCCAGCCTGACATCTTGGAGGGCTGGGGATATGAGGGGCAGGAATCATGACAATATCCTTCGCAATCACTGGAACTCGCATGAAAGCAACAGGGAATTTCCACCTCCACAAGCCACTCCTTCCTGGTGTTGTGATCGTCACTGTGATAGGGACATTGTCCAATAAGGTGATCAAACCAAATTCAATACCACCCACTCTGCCTAACAAAGTTGCAGAGACCCAGGTGTAATCTATTCTTGAAATGGACTTGTGGACATGCAATAAATGTGTATAGGCCCTTTTGCTGCCCTTGAGGACCCTCCACGTGTCCCGAAGGACCATAAAATCAAATTTCTTGCAAACTGGCCGACGGACCAAGCACCCGTGACTGCGTCTTGGCACTCCCATCTTCTTGAGGGACTCCGGCTAGGTTGAAATCCAATGTCAACACAATTTTCCCTCTGCAAAACATTCTAAATGAGTCAATAACTGCAGCAGAAAACCATCCTGCCCTGAATTGGGCGCATAAGCAGACACCAGATTATAAGGGGAATGGTCTACATGAAACTATTACCATCACGTACTGTCACTACAGGTCAATATACGATTTCCCAATTTGGACCTGTAATGTATTCTTGAACGGAGTAAGGACCCCTCCCCTTTTCCCAAGTGCATTTGCCTGTACCACCCGAGAATATGATTTCAGCTTAATCGGATGTTTGTCCTTCTTCCTGATGTGAGTTTCCTGTAAAAAACAGCACATCAATGTTTTCCCGCTTCAAGTAAGCCTCCAACTTCTTCCTTTTTATCGGGGAATTCACATACCTTACATTATAATTTATACACTTCAATGCTGAGCGCATGTAATGTGCGCTTAAAATTCCAACCCCATGGCATATGATAAAGCAATCCTCTGAATGCACCCCACCCCCTCTACCCCCAACCAGAACAACTCCAATCGGGCCCTCACCCATCCAACTTCCACAACTGCCCGAGTCAGGTCATAGCTCCTATTGCACTTGAAGATTTCCCTTCTCCAACCATGATCCCATAGGATGTAAGTGCTGCTAAAACATCCCTCGGACAGGCCTCGAGTTCCATTCTCTTCAGGCCCACTCTGTGGATACGAACAATACCAACTTCATCGCCAGGCTGTTCTGTTATCAGTTCCCCCAAAGCAGAGTTGTACCGTGTGCTTAAGATCTTTGTCCAGGACTGATTCGGGACCACTCAGACGAATGTTGGCCCTACGGGATCTGTTCTCTAAATCCTCACATTGCTTATTGAGGTTATGTGCTAGAATTTACAGCCGTTCCAAAGTGTCATCCGTCTGTCCTGTGTCATCAGCTACCTCCTGTAACACCCGCTCCGTGGTGTCTAGTCGCTCCTCTAGTTTTCCAAGCTCCACTTTGAGTTCCCTTGTCGATTGTCTGACCTCTTCCTGGAACTCCACAAACTGGCTTTGAAAGGAAGACGTTAGCTTCTCCTGCAAACACTGGAACAAATCTTTTTTGTTTAATGCCATGGTGTTCTTTGGTGAAACCTGGGCTTCCTCCTCCATGGATTTCAAATGCTGGCTACCTTTTTCCTGTGGACTCTTCCCCCAGCAACGAGGCATGTCTCCTACGCTATGCGATTTTGTCTGGGATATGGTCACACGCGCATGGACAACTTTGGTGCTAGGCCACGGCATCAACTGGCTGGTGAGCTGAACGTCCAATGCACGGTCAGGTCTGTAGCACAGAATAACGCGATCCAGAGACAAGGGCTACACGCCCAGGAGGGTCCCAGTCTCCGATACCAAGGCGGCACAGCCAGGAAACCACGTGGACTGCCACTGCCACACCACTCCTCACGTTCCCAAGCAGGACCGAGTCCACATCGACACCATCAGGTCCCAGCTGCGCCACGCGTCCCGGCCAAGGTGTATCATGCTGTTGCCCTCCACAGCAAACCCAGGCTCTGCAGCCCGATCAGTGCCGTTTCTCACATCCGCCAACCACTCTTTTCTGGCAAAGTCCGCCAGGCCCACACAGGGTCAGCCGTCTTTCCCAGATTTCTGTTTCCAATACAAGGATGTACCACACAATTCGGAGGGGGATTTGAGTCTTATTCCAGATGTTACAATGCCTGCTCTTTGATGCTGCCTTCGGGCTCCAGCCCCTCTGTAACAGAAGCACCCTTGTTGCAGGGCACACACTACTCTCCCAAGCCCTGACCCTGTCGAGGCAGATCCTGCTCTGCGCTTCCTAGTTGCCCAAACGCTTGCCAAATCCATGCCAGCAGGAGAGGCCACTCACAGAGTGCTTCCCTCAGCAGGAGGCCCTTATACAGCAGGGCCTTTGTGTCTTTCATGGCCGTAGCCATTACAGCAGACACCAATACCTCCTGTCACCCGACCACTCTGTGTGCATCCGTTTCCCCTTCACCTTCCAGCCGCCACTTTGCTGCAGCTCCGCAGGGCAGCCCAGCCTACTGCACCAGCAGACCCAGCGCCTTCTTGCAGCCGCCGCCGGGAGCTTAACTGCACCTTTCCCAACGGTGCCGCCACCGCCTCAGCCTTCAGTGTCGCCTCCCCTCCGTTCCAAGGTGATCAAACCAAATTCAATACCACCCACTCTGCCTAACAAAGTTGCAGAGACCCAGATGTAATCTATTCTTGACATGGACTTGTGGACATGCAATAAATATGTATAGGCCCTTTCGCTGCCCTTGAGGACCCTCCACGTGTCCTGAAGGACCATAAAATCAAATTTCTTGCAAACTGGCCGACGGACCAAGCACCCCTGACTGCGTCTTGGCACTCCCATCTTCTTGAGGGACTCCGGCTAGATTGAAATCCAATGTCAACACAATTTTCCCTCTGTAAAACATTCTAAATGAGTCAATAACTGCAGCAGAAAACCATCCTGCCCTGAATTGGGCGCATAAACAGACACCAGATTATAAGGGGAATGGTCTACATGAAACTATTACCATCACGTACTGTCACTACAGGTCAATATACGATTTCCCAATTTGGACCTGTAATGTATTCTTGAACGGAGTAAGGACCCCTCCCCTTTTCCCAAGTGCATTTGCCTGTACCACCCGAGAATATGATTTCAGCTTAATCGGATGTTTGTCCTTCTTCCTGATGTGAGTTTCCTGTAAAAAACAGCACATCAATGTTTTCCCGCTTCAAGTAAGCCTCCAACTTCTTCCTTTTAATCGGGGAATTCACATACCTTACATTATAATTTATACACTTGAATGCTGAGCGCATGTAATGTGCGCTTAAAATTCCAACCCCATGGCATATGATAAAGCAATCCTCTGAATGCATCCCCCCCCCTCTCACCCCCAACCAGAACAACTCCAATCGGGCCCTCACCCATCCAACTTCCCCAACTGCCCGAGTCAGGTCATAGCTCCTATTGCACTTGAAGATTTCCCTTCTCCAACCATGATCCCATAGGATGTAAGTGCTGCTAAAACATCCCTCGGACAGGCCTCGAGTTCCATTCTCTTCAGGCCCACTCTGTGGATACGAACAATACCAACTTCATCGCCAGGATGTTCTGTTATCAGTTCCCCCAAAGCAGAGTTGTACCGTGTGCTTAAGATCTTTGCCCAGGACTGATTCGGGACCACTCAGACGAATGTTGGCCCTACGGGATCTGTTCTCTAAATCCTCACATTGGATATTGAGGTTATGTGCTAGAATCGACAGCCGTTCCAAAGTGTCATCCGTCTGTCCTGTGTCATCAGCTACCTCCTGTAACACCCGCTCCGTGGTGTCTAGTCGCTCCTCTAGTTTTCCAAGCTCCACTTTGAGTTCCCTTGTCGATTGTCTGACCTCTTCCTGGAACTCCACAAACTGACTTTGAAAGGAAGACGTTAGCTTCTCCTGCAAACACTGGAACACATCTTTTTTGTTTAATTCCATGGTGTTCTTTGGTGAAACCTGGGCTTCCTCCTCCATGGATTTCAAATGCTGGCTACCTTTTTCCTGTGGACTCTTCCCCCAGCAACGAGGCATGTCTCCTACGCTATGCGATTTTGTCTGGGATATGGTCACAAGCGCATGGACAACTTTGGTGCTAGGCCACGACATCAACTGGCTGGTGAGCTGAACGTCCAATGCACGGTCAGGTCTGTAGCACAGAATTACGCGATCCAGAGACAAGGGCTACACGCCCAGGAGGGTCCCAGTCTCCGGTACCAAGGCGGCACAGCCAGGAAACCACGTGGACTGCCACTGCCACATCACTCCTCACGTTCCCAAGCAGGACCGAGTCCACATCGACACCATCGGGTCCCAGCTGCGCCACGCGCCCCGGCCAAGGTGTATCATGCTGTTGCCCTCCACAGCAAACCCAGGCTCTGCAGCCCGATCAGTGCCGTTGCTCACATCCGCCAACCACTCTTTTCTGGCAAAGTCCGCCAGGCCCACACAGGGTCAGCCGTCTTTCCCAGATTTCTGTTTCCAATGCAAGGATGTACCACACAATTCGGAGGGGGATTTGAGTCTTATTGCAGATGTTACAATACCTGCTCTTTGATGCTGCCTTCGGGCTCCAGCCCCTCTGTAACAGAAGCACCCTTGTTGCAGGGCACACACTACTCTCCCAAGCCCTGACCCTGTCGAGGCAGATCCTGCTCTGCGCTTCCTAGTTGCCCAAACGCTTGCCAAATCCATGCCAGCAGGAGAGGCCACTCACAGAGTGCTTCCCTCAGCAGGAGGCCCTTATACAGCAGGGCTGTTGCGTCTTTCATGGCCGTAGCCATTACCACAGACACCAATATCTCCTGTCACCCGACCACTCTGTGTGCATCCGTTCCCCCTTCACCTGCCAGCCACCACTTTGCCGCAGCTCCGCAGGGCAGCCCAGCCTACTGCACCAGTAGATCCAGCGCCTTCTTGCAGCCGCCGCCGGGAGCTTAACTGCACCTTTCCCAACGGTGCCGCCACCGCCTCAGCCTTCAGTGTCGCCTCCCCTCCGTTCCAAGGGAGCGCAGCTTCACATCAGTTTGCAACATCATCACAGTGTTGCCATTAACTCGGTCTTCGGGATAATGATTTGCGGCCTAGCTGGCAGAGCGATCGGCTCACGTCCCCCTCCTGTGAGACACCATCTTCTGCTTGCCTAGATTTTCTTTTTGACAAGCAGGAAAAGAAACTAGGTAAGAATAGGATTCGGGACAGGGTCCCGCATTTCTGTTTAGCCATCCTGACGAGCAACACTTTTCACTTTATTTTGTATAGCGTATGGATTAATAACACAGGCTTCGGGACAGGCTAGATCTTTTTTCTTTGAGGAGTGAATAAAACTTGTGAAATGCATGCCCCCTTGTCTCCTGATTCTAACCTACTACAGACCACTGGACTGACACCATCTGTGGCAACCTGTGTGCACATGTGGCCAGGTTAAGCCTAATCCTTAAAGAGAGTGTGCACATTTGAGAGGCTTGGCACACTCCCTAGAATGTTTCAGCCATGCAGGGGGCTTCTCCCATGACAGTCAGTGCACAATTTGGGGACTCTTAATGCGCAGTAGTTTTGTGCAGTGTGAACCAGCTATCACTCGAAAAACTTCAAAAATGGCAGGCACCAAGCAGAAAAGTGATTTGTTGCTTCAGAGGATGCAAGCTGTAAGGAGTGCTCGTTACTAGATTATGCAGAGAAAGGGATTTAAAATTGGGAGACTAAGAGCACACAACGGAGGTGCTGCCCTGCAAGCATTCCCATGCACGGACCCTCTGCATCCTTTTGAATTATATGTAGTGTGGGATGTAGTAGTACCACATAACAAAACCCGGCTACAGTACTAGAGAACAAGCCTCTGACAAAGGGTTGAAGCTATCAAAATTAGCAGTAGAGTGCACCTAACGTGCACCACCTTACTGTCACCAGATGAGTTAAGGATAAGGAACATGTTACTTACCTGTAACCGTTGTTCTCCCGCATGGGTCTGGCATGGATTCACATGCTCATGAATATTCCCCGTCGTCAGGCTGGGAATCCTCGGTAAAGAAAAAACTCAGTTTCGTTTCTGAACTGTCTTTCTTAGTAGTACCAATCACTGGTCTCTGGGTCATCCTGCCCCCCAGCCAATGACTGCCCTCTCCCTAAGCCCCTCCCCTGGCAGACATCCTCAGATTTGGTAGCACGTAAAGTGGCAGTAGGACCAAGAGAAGAGCCGCAGAGGGGTAGGAGGGAGGGTTCGCATGTGAATCCATGCCAGACCCATGCTGGAGAAGAACAAGTTACTTCTTACCTTGTAACGTTCTTTCGATGGGATGTTCCTCCGACGTCGTCCTTATCTTAGATATCTCTTTCCTGCTTTGCTGGCCTCAGAAATGTTTTCTCTCTAGAGGGCGCTGCGCGTCGACGTCCGCCGAGTCGATGTCCCTCGACAGCCGCCGTATCGACGTCGACGTCATCCTGCGCGCAGCGTCCGTTGCTCAGTTCTGTTTTGTAGCCCACAATAATTCTTTCTGGACTCAACTAATCACCCTGAAGGAGCGTAAGCTGCAACAACAAGGGAAGTAGTACTGCGGGGATGGATGGGAGGGTCGATAAGGAATACGTCGGAGGAACATCCCATCGAAAGATTGTTCTTCGAAGGGATTGTGTCCTCCGAAGTATTCCTTATCTTAGATAGGCTCCCATAGCAGTATTCTGTTATTGGAGGTGGGAGTACTGACTTCATGCTTCCTCTTATTGATGAATAGAGTGCAATACTGCCCTTCCAAACCTTGTTTCCTGACTGGAGGAGGAATCCAAGTTGTAAAACCGTGTAAAGGTATGGACGGACGACCATGTGGCAGCCGCACAAATGTCTCGAACCGGCACTCCTCTTTTGAGGGCCAATGAAGCTGCGATACCTCTGGTCGAATGAGCCCTAAGATTTTGAGGGGGCTCTTTTCCTGCCAGTTTATAACATTCCAAAATGGCTAAAATAATCCATCTGGAAATGGTCTGCTTGGTTATCGGTAGCCCCAGCTTGTGACCTGCGTAGCCTACAAACAGCTGGTCTGCTTGTCTTATCCTAGCCAGTCTACTAATGTAAAAACTTAAAGCCCTTCTTGGGTCCAGCCTGTGTAACCTCTCTTCCTCTTTCCCCGGATGGGGAGGAGGATAGAAAGATGGAAGGGTAATCTTCTGTGTGATATGAAATTCAGAAACCACCTTTGGGTGGAAATTAGGCTTCACTTGCAGAACAACTTTGTCTTTGTGAAAGATTGTATGAGGGGGTTTACAAGAAAGAGCTTGTAACTCGCTCACCCTTCTAGCAGATGTAAGTGCTACTAATAAAACAGTCTTAAGGGTAAGAAATCTTAATGAACAAGAGTGGAGTGGTTCGAAAGGTGTGCCCATCAGGAAAGTTAGGACTAAATTTAAATCCCATAGGGGAACCTGGAATGGTCTTGGGGGATAAACGTTAGTTAACCCCTTTAGAAACTGTATTACCAAGGGTAACTTGAAATAGGATGGTTCTTCCACAGTGCGCTTAAAGATGGATAGCGCTGCGAGATAGCCCTTGATGGTGCCAACTTGAAGGCCTGAATTCGCTAAGTAAAGTAGGAAGGACAAAACCATTGGTGCACCACATGAAAAGGGATCGATATTCTTTTCCCTACACCAGCTGCAAAATCTGTTCCAACGGCAGCGGTATAAAGATTTTGTTGCTGGCCTTCTTGCCGAAAGCAACACCTTCATAACGTCATCAGGGAGGTCCCAATCCTTGTACCTCAGCCTTTCAGAAGCCAAGCGTGAAGGTTGAGGGTTTTGATGTCTGGATGGAGAACCTGACCTCCCTTCTGTGAGAGCAGATTCTCTCTGAGTGGAAGTCGAATTGGAGGGCAGATGGACAAGTCTAGAAGGTCCGGGTACCACGTTCTCCTGGCCCAATCCGGGGCAATTAGGATCATGGTTTTCCAGAATCTTTTCAACCTCCTGATCATTTGAGGAATGATAGGGACCAGTGGAAACACGTACAGGAGTGGAAACTCCCAGTCCACTATGAACGCGTCTCCCAGAGCTCCTCTCAGGGGAAATTCCCTTGAACAGAACAGATCGCACTTCCTGTTGACACTGGTGGCGAACAGACCCACCTGAGGGGTTCCCCAAAGGGCGAAGATCTCTTGAAGGACTTCCTGAGCTAGTTCCCACTCGTGGGAGACTGTGCTCTGCCTGCTCAGAGCGTCCGCTGTCAAGTTCTTCTCTCCGGCTAGGTGAACTGCCGATAGAGAGATTCCTTCTTGGATTGCCCAAAACCAGAGTTGCATCGCCTCTCTGCACAGAGGTAGTGATCCTACGCCTCCTCTTTTGTTGAGGTAATGCATGGCCACTGTGTTGTCCGTCATTATCAGGACATTCTTTCCTTGTACAGATGGCAGAAAAGCCTTCAGCGCAAGTCTGATGGCCCTCAGCTCTAACAGGTTGATATGTAGTCTGGACTCCGATGGAGACCAACGACCGCTGATGGTCAAGTCGTTGGCGTGGGCTCCCCACCCCGTGAGTGAGGCATCCGTGACTACTGTTATCTCCGGCCAAGGTTGCCAAAACTGCTCTCCTTTCAGAATGTTCTCCTGACAGGCCCACCACTGAAGGTCTCGAGCCACCCTGTCGGGAACCTGAAGAAGATCTGTCATTCTCCCTGAGAATTGTGACCACTGAGTTCTCAGTGCCCACTGGAGAGATCTCATTCTCAGGCGAGCCTCTGGCACTAGGAAAATGCAGGATGCCATGAGGCCTAGCAAACTCAAAAAGTTGAAGGCTGGAAGACATTGGGCATTTTGAAACTTGGTGACCATCTGTAGAATATCTTGAGCCCTCATCTCTGGTGGCGAGGCTTTTCCCAGGGACGTGTCCAGGATCGCTCCTATGAACTGGAGTCTCTGCGATGGTATCATTTGTGACTTCTTTAAATTGAGGGAGAAGCCCAGTCTGTGAAGGGAGTAGCAAACATGATCTAGCTGGATATGAGCTTGTTCCGAAGATACAGCTCTGATCAACCAATCGTCCAGGTAGGGGTAGACGTGAATCCCTTCCCTCCTTAGACTTGCAGCCACTACCAACATTAACTTGGTGAAGACCCTCGGGCGGAGGTCAGCCCAAATGGCAGCACTCGAAATTGATAATGAGAGTTGCCAATTGCGAACCTCAGGTATTTCCTGTGTTTGAGATGGATTGGCACATGGAAATAAGCGTCCTGAAGGTCCAGAGATACCAACCAGTCCTGGAACCGAAGGGCCTGAAGGATCTGAGAGAGAGTTACCATCTTGAATTTGTCTTTCTTGAGGAATTTGTTCAATTCTCGCAAGTCCAAGATGGGTCTCAGTCCTCCGTCTTTCTTTGGTATGAGAAAGTAAGGGGAGTACCAGCCCTTGTTCCTCTCCGCTACAGGTACCGGTTCTATGGCACCTTTCTCTAGCAGGTCTAAAATTTCCTGCAAGAGGAGCGGATCTGGAGCTTTTTGAGAGCTGATCCCCGGTGGATGACTCTGAGGTATGCGTAGGAGAGGCAGGCAGTAACCTTGTGCAACTGTCTCCAATGCCCAAGCATCTGACGTGATAGCCTGCCATTCCGCCAGATGTTGAGTTAACCTGCCTCCTACAGGTGTCTTGTGAGGGAAGTCCTCAGAGTGGTTTTGGGGCGGCTGATGCAGATGCCGATGGTAAAGAGGCACCTGCTGTTGCTGTGGCTTTTGAATATCTACCCCGTCCACCTCGGGTAGTTCCTCTTTGTCCCCTTTGAGCCGGTCGTCCTCTACCTCTTCCGAATGCGGAGTAGAAGCGAAAGGACTTGCCTCTCGCAGAGGTTCCTGTGGGACGAAAAGGTGTCTGACGGATTGCAGCGCCTAGGGATTTTGCTGCTGCCTTTGATGTTTGCAGTTTTTCTAAACTGTCATCCGCCTTTTTCCCAAACAAAGAAGAGCCATCAAATGGCATGTTCAAGAGCCTGGCTTGCACATCTGGGGCAAAACCAGACTTTCTCAACCAAGCAAATCTCCTGGTTGTTGTACTTGCCGCCATTGCTCTGCTGATACTGTCAGCCGAATCAATGCCCGTCTGGAGGGATTCGCACATAGCGTCTTTACCGTCCTTTATGATATTTAGGAACGCCTCCCTTTCTTCTCCCTCCGGGATGCAGTCAGCCGCTGTAGAAGCACACTCCCAAAGTGTATGGCTAAATCTAGCAAGGTTGCAAGTAGCGTTAATAGATTTTAACGCCATGCTACATGCCGAAAAGACTTTCTTAGCCATAGCATCGCATTTTTATCGTCCCTGTCCTGTGGGACGGTAGGGTAAGCAGTCTTGATGTCAGTAGAAGATGCTGCCTGTACCACCAGACTTTCTGGGGATGGGTGTTTGGACAAAAACTCAGGGTCTGCAGAAGATACCCTGTATTTAGTAGACAGTTTTTTATTTACTGCCGGGACGACATCTGGGGTTTCCCAGTTCGTCATTATTTTTCTTTGAAGAGCTTCATGAAAAGGTAGTACAGGATCCTCCTGTGGACCTTTATCAAGAATATCCGTGAGGTCATCCTGTTGGAAAGCCTGTGAAGGTGTTGACCACCCCATAAATTCTGTAATCCTGGCCATTAAGGCTCTATAAGGGGTTTCAGCATGCTCCCCCGGGTCTGGCCTAGCGAACTCCACCTCTGGGGAAGTGTCTAAACCACTTGCCTCATGTAATGAATCATGGAGTTCCTTTAATCTGCGTTCCTCTGAGGATAACTCCTCTTGAACTGGGGTTGCAGATCCCTGCAACTCAAATGTCTCTTCTTGGTCAGACAGTTCTCCCTCTTCCATAATTGAGGACATTGTTCTCAATTGGTCTGAACTCACAAAGGGTGTAAAACCCATCTCCAAGGCAGAGGGTGCCAAACTTGTCGTAATCGGCCTCGAAAACATCGATGTCGTCGACGCCGACGTCGAAGGCTTCGAATGTGGCGTCGAAAACAAAGGTGGAGGCCTCGAGGTCCTCGATAGAATCGGAATTCTGCTTGAGGATATCGACAATCTCGACGACATCGTCATCGAAGACCTGGGAATAGCCACTGGGTGCGCCGCAACAGTGACTTTCCTTGGCGTCGACGCCGGTGTTGAGGATGGCGTCGAGTCGACAGACCCGTGTGTCGAAGGTCCCTTCGACAAAGGCGTCGAAGACACCGACCTCGGCGTCGACGGAACCTTCGAAGAAGGATTCGAGGTCTTTGCTTTACTCGAGGCTTCGTGACGCGCCTGTCATGATCTCTGCTTCCAAAAGGTCAGGGTTTTCCCAACTCCCTTGGAAGCAGATCCATAACCCAGGTTCCGAGTGCCAACCAGTCCCAATTGAGACCTTTTGGACCTAGTCCTGGCGCCAGTGGCACCAGGCTCATAAATATGCCCAGTCCCAGCGCTGGAAGCGCCGGGCTCATAATGTTTGGGTGGACTTACCTGCAGCAGACCATGCTGCTTACTTGCCTGCCAGTTGAGCCTCTGATCCTCTTCTGTTTGGAACTACTTTTCCTGTTGGGTGGGGCTGGAGCCACTCCCTAGATTCAGAACACTGGAACTCTTCTGGAAGGCAGGAACTCTTTTCTTACCAGGAACTCTTTTCTTACTTAGGCGTGGCTGTGGAAGGAGACACCTAAGCACTACAGGAGGCTATTTAAACGACACCCGGTGGATGAATCTTGCTTTGCGTTATTCTGCACCCTCTGCAGCAGAACGCTCATCGTGTCTTCTGCATCCGGTCCTGGGCCTAAGGAAAAAGGCTTACCATCCTGAATCCAGTCTTCAGCAACACCTATAAAGACAAGAAAGAACAGGTTAGCATTCCGGCATCTGAAAGGCAAAGGCTTACCTACTCTTCGTGCGCTCCGGAGGTCTTCACACTGCATTCCGGCATCTGAAAGACAAAAGCTTACCAACTCTTTGCACGCTCCGGAGGCCGTCGGCGCTGCATCCCGCATCTGAAAGACAAAACAAGGTGCGTTTAAAGACATTGGGGAACTTTAATACTCACGTGCCATTACTCCTTTCCACATCTAACCCAGTGGGTATCCCGGCACCCTGCAGCCGCTCCGAACTTGTACCTGCAAAATAAAAAGACAGTTAGAGCGCATCGTGAAGCTGGCAACAAGCACTTACTTACGTGCTTCCAGGCGCTTCTATTCATCACACGGGCTCCATCTTCAACTCACTTCAGCCAGTCATCCGCCATCGCCGGAAACCTGCAAAACAAGAGACATCATTATTAAAGACTTTAAAGACATTTGAGTTACTCGAAACTTACCGTTCGTGCAGTAAACGACGGACAGCAGTCTTCTGAAGTCAAGAGGCCTGCGCTACCTATCCAGTGAAGAAACTGGTTACAGCACCCTGCCCCGAGGCAGATGGAGAGCTCGGCATTCACTTACCTAAGGTGAGAGCGTTAACCTGTGGGGGTCTACAGGAGAGGAGAAGAGGAAAGAGATAGGGACACCCCAATAACCCCAGTTCATTAACCCCGTATTTTCTATCTGCAGACATCTTACTCTGCACGTCAGGCATACAGGGCACAGAGGTCCAGCCCAAAGAGCCAACCGGGTGCTGCACATCACCTTTGAAGATACGGTAGTCGCCCAGTCAAGACCGGCGCCTCTGCGAGAATCAGGTGAGCGTTACAGCGCCCGAGAAGCTTCCTTCGCCGGGTGCTGCGACTCGCGGCGTTTTGGACCTTTGGGTCTTTCGACCAGAGCATCGCTCTTGGCAGTCTTCGTCGGGGTCGAGGCCGCTTTCTCGAAGACGGTCATCATATTTTTTCGGAATTCCTCCCATTCAGCCCGGGAACTATGTTTCGTGGGGCAAGGGATTCTCTTAGGTGAAACAGAGGAAGAGGAGGACGAAGAAGGGGATCTTCGGCGTCTCCTTTTCGAGTGCTTCGATCTCGAGGAGTGATGGGACCCGCTTCGAGACCTGGAGCGCGAATGGTGATGAGGAGACGAATGTCTCAACTTCGTCGAGGAAGAAGAAGCTTTAGAAGTCTTACCTTTTTCCAGCTTCCCCCTACGCTCCTTCAGGGCCTTAGCTGTCATGGACATACAGTCCTCGCACTCCGAACAATGGTGTTCAGCTCCCAAACACCACAGACAGACCCTGTGAGGGTCCGTCAGCGACATCTTTTTTCCACAGTCTCGGCATTTTTTAAAGGCGGACCGAGGGGTCGTCGGTTCAGACGAGGAAGCCATCGAGTATGGCTCGAATATCTCGAGGAAAATGGAATAATATCTCTACGAAACTGAGCAACGATATTCCGAGGCACTGAGTAAGCACGGAAAAACGGAACTGAGCAACGGACGCTGCGCGCGGCCTTTATAGGCAGGATGACGTTGACATCGATACGGCGGCTGTCGAGGGACATCGACTCGGCGGACGTCGACGCGCAGCGCCCTCTAGAGAGAAAAAATTTCCGAGGCCAGCAAAGCTGGAAAGAGATATCTAAGATAAGGAATACGTCGGAGGACACAATCCCTTCGAACAACAGTTACAGGTAAGTAACTTGTTCCTTCTCCAGCATGGTGTCTGGCATGGATTCACATGCTCATGAATATAAGAATACATAGCAGTCCACACATGCACAACCACGGGAGGTGGCAAGGCTCAACATTAAGCATTTTATCAACTCAACATTAAGCATCTCTTACCTCCTCACCAGGCCCATCTTCAGGCGAACAGGTTGCGCAGCACTGCTTGGCCGACTCTGGACTCCTCACTGGAATTCCGGTCGACGCAGTAGAATATCTTGAAGGTGTGCGTCGACCTCCACGTAGCAGCCCTGCAGATGTCCAGCAGGGGCACATCAGATAGGAATGCCGTGGTAGCAGCGACCGCTCTGGTCGAATGGGTTCTCGGACGGACGGTTTGCCAACCGGTGACAGTGCATGATGCAGCCGGAGAGCCATCTGGAAATGGAAGCCTTTGTGAGGGCCTTTCCTTGGTTCACAGGTCCAAAGTTCACAAACAGGTGTGATGTCTTCCGAAAACTCTTTGTGCGGTACACGTAGAACTTCAGCGCTCTTGCTACATCTCGGCCGGCGACGAAGGCGACGGGAAGAAAACAGGTAACACCAAGGGCTCGTTGAGATGGAAGTCCGACCGCACCTTGGGCATGAAGGAGGGGTGCGTCCTCAGCACCACCCTCGTCTCGTGGAAAGTCAGGTACGGAGGCTTGCAGGAGAGGGCCTGGATCTCTCCCACTCATCGTGCAGAGGTGATGGCCACAAAAAACGCTGTTTTCCACGACAGAAACTTCAATGGTGCAGAATGCAGGGGCTCGAATGGCGGCCCCATGAGCCTGGTCAGCACCACGTTGAGCTCCCACGCCGGGGCCGGAGCCTTCACTGGCGGGAACGATCGGAACAGTCCCTTCATGAACTCCTTCACCAGGCGATGGGACCACAGAGATGAGAGCCCCGGAGTTCTGGTGTAGTGGGAGATAGCCGACAGATGGATCTTGATGGAGGCGTGGGCCAGCCCCGCCTTGGCCAGCGATAGCAAGTACGGCAGCACTTGAGGGGCCGTAATCCGCAGAGAGTTAATCTTCTGTGCCCAGCACCAGACAGAAAACCTCTTCCATTTGTGTCCATAGCACTTGAGAGTTGAGGGCGCCCTGGCCTTTGCAAGTACCTCCTTGCAGTCTGCCGGGATATTGTACTCTCCAAACTCTAGTGCTGCAGGAGCCAGGCCCGCAAGTTCAGCGACCCAGGGTCATGGTGGAGGATGGCGCCTCCTTCTCTGGCAAGGAGGTCCGCGTGCGTCGGCAGCTTGACTGGAGGGGGGGATGCTGACATGTCCAGAAGGTCCGGGAACCAGATCTGTCTCAGCCACGCCGGTGCGACGAGGATCATCCTGCACCGGGACCGCCTGAGTTGGTTGATGAGTCGCAGCAGCGGTGGGAACGAATACAGGAATAGGCCGTCCCAGGGGAATGAGAAGCCATCGCCCATGCTCCCCAGCTGGGGAAACCTGCTTGCGAACCTCCGGCACTTGGTGTTCGCCGCCGTCGCGAATAGGTCGATCTGGGGATTGCCCCATCGTTGGAAGAGTAGATCCACTTGATCCTGACGCAGTTCCTACTCGTAGCACGAGCGCAGCTCCCTGCTGAGTGAGTCGGCGATGGTGTTCTTTATTCCTGCCAGATGGAAGGGTACCAGAAACATCCCTTGGGCGACAGCCCAGTGCCACAGATCCTGGGCTTCCTTGGATAGGGCTGGGGATCTGGCGCCTCCCTGCTTCCGGATGTAGAACATCGTGGTGGTGTTGTTGGTGAAAATCCTCACCACCTTGCCCTTGAGGGACGGGAGGAACAACCTGAGGGCGTAGAACACGGCTCGGAGCTCCAGGACATTGATGTGTAGTGACCTCTCCTCTGGGAGCCAAAGGCCTCTTGCGTGGAGATCTCCAGTGTGCGCTCCCTACCCCTCCAGGGAGGCATCCGTGGTCACCGTCTCCTGATGCACCGGGGTCTGGAAGTCCATATCTGCCGCCAGATGCGCGTGGTTGCCCAACCACCGGATCGCTTGGCGGAACGTCTCGTTGAGCGAGATCTTGCTTTCGAAGTTGCCCGCTGTCTGCATCCAGCAGGCGTCGAGGAATTCTTGCAGTGGACGCACCCGCAGCCTGCACAGGCGCACGAGGTAGATGCACGAGGACATCATTCCGAGCAGGGACTTGATGGACCTCACCCTGGCCACGTCCATGGTCGACAGCCATTGCATCTTGCCCAGGATGGCCTTCGTCCTTTCCTCCGACGGAGAGGCCAATCGCGCCACTGTGTCGAGCCTGGCTCCCAGAAATAGGGCGACTTGCGACGGCACCAAGTGGGATTTCACGAAGTTGATCGAGAATCCCAGCACCGTAAGTAGTTGGATGGTCTTTGCTGTTTGCACAACGGCGAGTTCTCTTGTCTTTGCTCGGATGAGCCAGTCGTCCAGGTAGGGGTAGACGTGGATCCCCTGCAGGCGCAGCCACGCCGCCACTGGTGCTAGACACTTGGTGAACACCCTGAGTGCCGACTTCAATCCAAAGGGACGGGCCTTGAACTGGTAGTGCCGCCCTTGGACTACAAATTTCAGGAACTTTCGATGTCCTTTTAGAATGGGGATGTGAAAGTAGGCATCCTCAAAGTTCAGCGATGATAGGAAGTCGCTTTCCTCCAGCTGTCCCAGCACGTGCTGGAGGGTGACCATCCGGAACTTCTGGGACTTGATGTACTTGTTTAGATGACGAAGGTCCAGGATGGGTCGCCAGCCGCCGATCTTCTTTCTTAGGAGGAAGTATTGGGAGTATACTCTGGAGCCCCAGAGCCTCTTTGGGACAAGCTCGATGGCTCCTTTCTTCAGCTTCGCCCTTACTTCCAGCAGCAGTTGAGAGACGTGGTTTTCCTTCCTGGCCACGGGAGGAATGCGGGGGCACTTCTTTAGAAACTCGAGAGTGTGCCCGCAGGCCAGGGCATCCAGCACCCAATGGTCGGTGGAGATGGATTCACACACGCTGACGAACTTCGTCAGCCAGCCTCCCACCAGGGTGCTCAGGTGGGGGCCCGACGCTACAGCCGGTTCATCCTGCTTGGCGTCGGCCTTGCCGCCTTGGCCTCCTTGGCGACGACAATGAGATCCTCCTGACTTGCTGCGTCCTCTGTAGGCCTCCTGCGATGAGGAGCGGGCCGCCTGGCGGTACGTCGAGGAACCGCCACCAAATCCTTTGGAGGCACCACGTTGCTTGCCTCTAGAGTTCCGAAAGGGCGGCCGTCGTTGCTGTAAAACTCCCAAGGCATGAGCCGTCTCCGTGTCCTCCTTGATGGCCTGCAGTGACTCATCCACTGTCTTGCCAAAGAGGTTGTTCCAGTCGAAGGGCATGTCCAAAACTCTGGTTTGCACGTCCTGGCGGAAATCGGTCGCCCTGAGCCACCCCTTCCGTCGAAGACAAACGCTGTTGCCCAACTGGTGGAAACCGGTGTCAGCGATGTCCGTGGTCACCGTTATGGTGTGGTCCGATGCCACCTCAGCTTCCTGCAGGATCTCCAGGGCCTCCGCCCTCTTGTCGTCCGGAAGGAAGTCCAGCAGAGGAGCGATCTTAAACCAAAGCTCCCTCTCGCATCGGGCCACAATCGCTAGGGCATTGGCCGCTTTAATTGTCGTCGCCGCCGACGAGATGACCCGTCGTCCCATGGTGTCCAGTTTCTTTCCCTCACCGTCCGGCGGGGAGGTTGAAGTTGAAGCCGAAGTTGAAGCTTTCTTCTTGGCTGCCGCCGAGACGACCGAATTCGGGGTCGGCTGTGCCCTAAGGCACAAAGGGGTGGAATCCGGGACCTGGTACTTCTTCTCGTACCAGTCTCTCCTGGCAGGAGTCGTGGACGGGTTCTTCAGGAGCGACAGTCCCTCGTCCCAGATGTCAAGTAACGGAAACGAAAGGACCGTCTTCCTCTTGGCCTCACGCTGTTGATAGAGGAAGCCTTCCTTCTTCTGTTCTTCGGGGCAATGCTGGAAGAGCTTGGATGCCCTGGCGATCATGGCGTGGAAGGAGCCAATTTCGTCGGGCGGGGAGGCCCGAGGAGGTGGTGGTCGAAGGCCCATCCTTCATCATCTGTCCCTGTCGTGGCTGTCTCAGTTCCCGTGTCATCCCTCGGTTCAGTTGATGGGGATGAAGGCTGCGAAGGCCGTGAAGGCTGGAAAGGCGAGGGGGGAGGGAGATGAGTTCTCCTCTGCTTATTTGGAGGACTTCCCGATGGTCCAGGCTACGCTGGATCCGTTGGAGGTAAGGGCAACCTTGTCCTTATCCCCGTACACAAGGCCTGTATCGCCATCAAGATTGCTCCCGAGTTGTCCTGTGGCCCAGGTGTCGGCTGCGACGGGCGGGACGGCTGGGGAGTGGAGTCCTCCTCCTCCACCTACCCCTCGTCGGCGCCACCGTCGCTTTCTTCGTCCGCCTCGTCGGGATCCCTCCCGTGGGACCGGACCTCCTCGAACTTTCTGTCCAGGATCTTAGCGACTCCAGCCAGCTCCTCTTCAGAGGCTGTATCAGTGTCCGTGATGGCCACCGGGCCCCCCCGATCTTTTTCCACCAGGGTTTTCACGGGGTCTTATCTATGGGCTGAAAAGAGGATTCCCTCTGCGGTGGCAGGGAAACTCTAGGCCCCGAGGTCTCCTCCCCTGGGGTAGCCTCCACAGGCTTCGCCAGGGCCGCCACGACTCCCTCAATAGAGGCCTTAGCCGGGTGAATCAGGGCCTTCACGACTTTAGGCGCGCCTGATGCCTTCAACTTGGGGGGAGGGGCAGCGCCTCGCTCCCCCTCAGCTGTCTCCGTTGGGATCGACCGGGACTTCTCCAGAAGCTTACCCGGGTTCTCCGATTTTCTCCTCCACGAGCCAGAGTGTTGGCTCGTGGTTGATGGCGTCGGTAAAAGTGTGCCCTGCCTGGCAGCCGAGGAGCCCGATTGATCGGCGCTCCCGGTGCCCGTGCACTCGCAGTGCTTTGCCTTTTGTTGGGCCACTGTCGCCGGAGCGCCCTCAAAGGACTTAGAAGACCGCTCAGACTTCTTCTTCTTCTCACCTGCTGGGCTCTTTCCTTACAGCCAGTTGGTGAGGCGGATACGCCGATCTTTCATAGTCCGTTCCGACATGTTCTTGCAAAACGCACAGTCCTTCTCCATGTGGGTTTTGTCTTTGTGAAGGCAGTAGAGGCATTGGGAATGCTCGTCCTGCTTCAAGACATTCTGTAGTCCACATCCAGGGCAGTTCCTGAACAGCTTGGATCCGGGTGTCATGTTTCCTTTGTCATGGGCCATGTCCATGCGGGGTAGGCCTCAAAGATCTTCTGGAATCCTCCAAGAAGTGAAAACTCAACGATAATTCTGCCCTTGAGGGGCGTAGAAAATTCCGAAACGGGTCCCCGTTGATCGGAAGTAGAAACGGTGGAGTTTGAGGCTCGATTGACCAAAAAAATGAGATTAAACTCTTTGAAAAATCACAAAATACAGTAAAAGCTCGAGAGCTATAGCCCAAGGACTCCCAACACTTGAATGTGTGGTAAAAATCTAAGGATGGCTGCCAGGGGAGGGGCTTAGGGAGAGGGCGGTCATTAGCTGGGGGGGGGCAGTATGACCCAGAGACCAGTGATTGGTTACTACTAAGAAAGACAGTTCAGAAACGAAACTGAAACTGATTTTTTTTTTTTACCGAGGATTCCCAGCCTGACGACAGGGAATATTCATGAGCATGTGAATCCATGCCAGACCCCATGCTGGAGAAAGAGTCATTTAATGCTTTGAAAGAATGCCCTAGAGTAGCTCAAGGCGGGTAGTAATAGGCAGCTCTGTACTCACACCACTATCTGATATCTCTGACCTCAGTTACCTACACAAGTAAGGCCTACTCAGCAATGCAGAAAGAACTCTGAAAGTGTTTTCAGTGCCCTGTCTGACAAGAACAAGTTACCAGATCTCAGTGGGTCTGGGGAAAATAAAAAAGGGTTCTAACCCATCAATTTCTTCCTAAATTCCATGAAGGCCAGGGGAGCAGCAATGTTGAAGATCTCCAGTTAACAATGATGTCTGCTCACAAAGATCCAACTGAGAGTTGTAGTGTGTGTGTGCAAACTCTGCTAGGGGAGGAGGAGGAAAAAGCAAATATATACAAATCACTGCTTTTGCATTTACTCACAAGTTTGTATCCTGCTGTCTTATCAAAACTATTTAGGAGCAGGTCTCTTATCTGTAACTACAGTTCTGCAGAATTGGCTTCATTCACATGCTTTGTATATTCTCTGTTATCATGCTGGGAATCTTCAGTTACATACTACGCACTTTAAGTGAAGAAAAACAAGTGCCATTTGTGTCCCATTGGCTGGATGCAAAATGACCCAAAACATCCCTTGGAGTACAAGTTTAGATTTTAACCAGGCAGAGCGCAAACACCTTTCTACATATCCCTCTCCACCTGGTGGAACATTTACTGGGGTTGGATGAGGATGCATATGAATCTATGAAAGAAACCAATGATGGAAGAACTGGAGTTACAGGTAAGAAACGCACTCCTGCAGCATTGGATCTTTCATAGATTCACATACTTCGAATATATGTGAAAGCAGTGTACCTACGATACTTCAGTGCTATTAAGGAGGTAGTAAAGGCTCACCTAATTGGAACATGTGCTGCAACGCTGCTCATTCCTGTGCATTTAGGCAGGAGTGCTTGGCAAAGGTATGGGGCACTGTCCACGTAGCGGCTGCTCTGCAGATCTCTTGCAGGGGACTCAGGTCCACATGGATGCGGATGTTGCCATTGCTCTCGTTGAGTGAGCCTGGGTTCTCCAGGCCACAGGTTCATTTGCTTCAGCATGAAAAGGGATATTGTTGATAAGAGGCAACTGCACTCCCTGCTTTAAAATAGCTTTCCCTTGGTGGAGGGAGTGAATGAGATGAAGAGCTGAAAAGTGTAACAGAGGTGCATTTATTGTCTAACCTTTAATAAAAAACTAAATTTAAACATGAAAATGCTTGGCCGGTCTATGTAGTACTTCAGGAGTTGCTTCACATCAAGGGAGTATAGGGCAATTTCTGCTGGCGAAGTGACATTTTGGAAAAATGTCAGTAGCACGATCAACGAGTTCATGTCAACCTTTGGGTTGAAACGCAGGTTGGATGAGACTGAATTTCTGATACACGTCTGGTAGATATAATAGCAACCAAGAACGTGGTCGTTCTCGAGGCATACTTGATACCGGCTTTGCCTGAGGTTCAAAAGGGTTTCATTAGCCTAGCGCGGACTGGGTTGAGGCTCCCTGTAGGAGCAGCTTCCCTTACTGGAGAGGAAGTCCGGAAAAGGCCCTTGAGGAAGTATCTAATTATTCCTTCGCTGAAGGCTGGCCTGGTTTTTAAAGATCTGGTGTACCGGGTTACCGCAGTAAGATACTGAAGAGTAGGAACGCCAGGATCCTGTGTGGTTCCACAGCAAAGGGTTGTAATCTCGGTTGCATACACCAGGTGCAGAAGTGTTCACACTTTTTGTAGGATGTATTTGTAAATGTGACACTTGCTGCCTGTTGGACCTTCCTGCACCCCTGTGGAATTTTTTTGTGTTCTTATTTGGAAAAGTCGGGAACCAAGCTGTCAGCTTTAGTGATTGTGGGTTGTGATGATCTAGGAGTTTCTGGTTCCAGGACAACAGGTTTGGCGTTGCCAGCCGGTCCACTGACCAGAGCATGAGATCAGAGTACCACTCTTGTCTCAGCCATGTCAGGGATATGACAGTGATCCAGCAAGGATATCTCCTGATTGTTTCGATCCCTTGTGACGAATCTGGAGAAGGACACAGACACAATGATGACATTCAAAAAATGTATTTGTTAAAGAATAAGGCCTCTCTTTCCCTATCGCTATGTGGGATTACCCTACCTATATACATAACTAAGTTGCTTGTTAGTCATCCGGCAATGTCCAAATGAATATGTCTGCTTTCCAAAACTAATACTTACTGACCATGCCACTATTTTAACAAAAGAAGGTGGGTGTTTGGACAAAAACTCAGGGTCTGCAGAAGATACCCTGTATTTAGTAGACAGTTTTTTATTTACTGCCGGGACGACATCTGGGGTTTCCCAGTTCGTCATTATTTTTCTTTGAAGAGCTTCATGAAAAGGTAGTACAGGATCCTCCTGTGGACCTTTATCAAGAATATCCGTGAGGTCATCCTGTTGGAAAGCCTGTGAAGGTGTTGACCACCCCATAAATTCTGTAATCCTGGCCATTAAGGCTCTATAAGGGGTTTCAGCATGCTCCCCCGGGTCTGGCCTAGCGAACTCCACCTCTGGGGAAGTGTCTAAACCACTTGCCTCATGTAATGAATCATGGAGTTCCTTTAATCTGCGTTCCTCTGAGGATAACTCCTCTTGAACTGGGGTTGCAGATCCCTGCAACTCAAATGTCTCTTCTTGGTCAGACAGTTCTCCCTCTTCCATAATTGAGGACATTGTTCTCAATTGGTCTGAACTCACAAAGGGTGTAAAACCCATCTCCAAGGCAGAGGGTGCCAAACTTGTCGTAATCGGCCTCGAAAACATCGATGTCGTCGACGCCGACGTCGAAGGCTTCGAATGTGGCGTCGAAAACAAAGGTGGAGGCCTCGAGGTCCTCGATAGAATCGGAATTCTGCTTGAGGATATCGACAATCTCGACGACATCGTCATCGAAGACCTGGGAATAGCCACTGGGTGCGCCGCAACAGTGACTTTCCTTGGCGTCGACGCCGGTGTTGAGGATGGCGTCGAGTCGACAGACCCGTGTGTCGAAGGTCCCTTCGACAAAGGCGTCGAAGACACCGACCTCGGCGTCGACGGAACCTTCGAAGAAGGATTCGAGGTCTTTGCTTTACTCGAGGGTTCGTGACGCGACTGTCATGATCTCTGCTTCCAAAAGGTCAGGGTTTTCCCAACTCCCTTGGAAGCAGATCCATAACCCAGGTTCCGAGTGCCAACCAGTCCCAATTGAGACCTTTTGGACCTAGTCCTGGCGCCAGTGGCACCAGGCTCATAAATATGCCCAGTCCCAGCGCTGGAAGCGCCGGGCTCATAATGTTTGGGTGGACTTACCTGCAGCAGACCATGCTGCTTACTTGCCTGCCAGTTGAGCCTCTGATCCTCTTCTGTTTGGAACTACTTTTCCTGTTGGGTGGGGCTGGAGCCACTCCCTAGATTCAGAACACTGGAACTCTTCTGGAAGGCAGGAACTCTTTTCTTACCAGGAACTCTTTTCTTACTTAGGCGTGGCTGTGGAAGGAGACACCTAAGCACTACAGGAGGCTATTTAAACGACACCCGGTGGATGAATCTTGCTTTGCGTTATTCTGCACCCTCTGCAGCAGAACGCTCATCGTGTCTTCTGCATCCGGTCCTGGGCCTAAGGAAAAAGGCTTACCATCCTGAATCCAGTCTTCAGCAACACCTATAAAGACAAGAAAGAACAGGTTAGCATTCCGGCATCTGAAAGGCAAAGGCTTACCTACTCTTCGTGCGCTCCGGAGGTCTTCACACTGCATTCCGGCATCTGAAAGACAAAAGCTTACCAACTCTTTGCACGCTCCGGAGGCCGTCGGCGCTGCATCCCGCATCTGAAAGACAAAACAAGGTGCGTTTAAAGACATTGGGGAACTTTAATACTCACGTGCCATTACTCCTTTCCACATCTAACCCAGTGGGTATCCCGGCACCCTGCAGCCGCTCCGAACTTGTACCTGCAAAATAAAAAGACAGTTAGAGCGCATCGTGAAGCTGGCAACAAGCGCTTACTTACGTGCTTCCAGGCGCTTCTATTCATCACACGGGCTCCATCTTCAACTCACTTCAGCCAGTCATCCGCCATCGCCGGAAACCTGCAAAACAAGAGACATCATTATTAAAGACTTTAAAGACATTTGAGTTACTCGAAACTTACCGTTCGTGCAGTAAACGACGGACAGCAGTCTTCTGAAGTCAAGAGGCCTGCGCTACCTATCCAGTGAAGAAACTGGTTACAGCACCCTGCCCCGAGGCAGATGGAGAGCTCGGCATTCACTTAACTAAGGTGAGAGCGTTAACCTGTGGGGGTCTACAGGAGAGGAGAAGAGGAAAGAGATAGGGACACCCCAATAACCCCAGTTCATTAACCCCGTATTTTCTATCTGCAGACATCTTACTCTGCACGTCAGGCATACAGGGCACAGAGGTCCAGCCCAAAGAGCCAACCGGGTGCTGCACATCACCTTTGAAGATACTGTAGTCGCCCAGTCAAGACCGGCGCCTCTGCGAGAATCAGGTGAGCGTTACAGCGCCCGAGAAGCTTCCTTCGCCGGGTGCTGCGACTCGCGGCGTTTTGGACCTTTGGGTCTTTCGACCAGAGCATCGCTCTTGGCAGTCTTCGTCGGGGTCGAGGCCGCTTTCTCGAAGACGGTCATCATATTTTTTCGGAATTCCTCCCATTCAGCCCGGGAACTATGTTTCGTGGGGCAAGGGATTCTCTTAGGTGAAACAGAGGAAGAGGAGGACGAAGAAGGGGATCTTCGGCGTCTCCTTTTCGAGTGCTTCGATCTCGAGGAGTGATGGGACCCGCTTCGAGACCTGGAGCGCGAATGGTGATGAGGAGACGAATGTCTCAACTTCGTCGAGGAAGAAGAAGCTTTAGAAGTCTTACCTTTTTCCAGCTTCCCCCTACGCTCCTTCAGGGCCTTAGCTGTCATGGACATACAGTCCTCGCACTCCGAACAATGGTGTTCAGCTCCCAAACACCACAGACAGACCCTGTGAGGGTCCGTCAGCGACATCTTTTTTCCACAGTCTCGGCATTTTTTAAAGGCGGACCGAGGGGTCGTCGGTTCAGACGAGGAAGCCATCGAGTATGGCTCGAATATCTCGAGGAAAATGGAATAATATCTCTACGAAACTGAGCAACGATATTCCGAGGCACTGAGTAAGCACGGAAAAACGGAACTGAGCAACGGACGCTGCGCGCGGCCTTTATAGGCAGGATGACGTTGACATCGATACGGCGGCTGTCGAGGGACATCGACTCGGCGGACGTCGACGCGCAGCGCCCTCTAGAGAGAAAAAATTTCCGAGGCCAGCAAAGCTGGAAAGAGATATCTAAGATAAGGAATACGTCGGAGGACACAATCCCTTCGAACAACAGTTACAGGTAAGTAACTTGTTCCTTCTCCAGCATGGTGTCTGGCATGGATTCACATGCTCATGAATATAAGAATACATAGCAGTCCACACATGCACAACCACGGGAGGTGGCAAGGCTCAACATTAAGCATTTTATCAACTCAACATTAAGCATCTCTTACCTCCTCACCAGGCCCATCTTCAGGCGAACAGGTTGCGCAGCACTGCTTGGCCGACTCTGGACTCCTCACTGGAATACCGGTCGACGCAGTAGAATATCTTGAAGGTGTGCGTCGACCTCCACGTAGCAGCCCTGCAGATGTCCAGCAGGGGCACATCAGATAGGAATGCCGTGGTAGCAGCGACCGCTCTGGTCGAATGGGTTCTCGGACGGACGGTTTGCCAACCGGTGACAGTGCATGATGCAGCCGGAGAGCCATCTGGAAATGGAAGCCTTTGTGAGGGCCTTTCCTTGGTTCACAGGTCCAAAGTTCACAAACAGGTGTGATGTCTTCCGAAAACTCTTTGTGCGGTACACGTAGAACTTCAGCGCTCTAGCTACATCTCGGCCGGCGACGAAGGCGACGGGAAGAAAACAGGTAACACCAAGGGCTCGTTGAGATGGAAGTCCGACCGCACCTTGGGCATGAAGGAGGGGTGCGTCCTCAGCACCACCCTCGTCTCGTGGAAAGTCAGGTACGGAGGCTTGCAGGAGAGGGCCTGGATCTCTCCCACTCATCGTGCAGAGGTGATGGCCACAAAAAACGCTGTTTTCCACGACAGAAACTTCAATGGTGCAGAATGCAGGGGCTCGAATGGCGGCCCCATGAGCCTGGTCAGCACCACGTTGAGCTCCCACGCCGGGGCCGGAGCCTTCACTGGCGGGAACGATCGGAACAGTCCCTTCATGAACTCCTTCACCAGGCGATGGGACCACAGAGATGAGAGCCCCGGAGTTCTGGTGTAGTGGGAGATAGCCGACAGATGGATCTTGATGGAGGCGTGGGCCAGCCCCGCCTTGGCCAGCGATAGCAAGTACGGCAGCACTTGAGGGGCCGTAATCCGCAGAGAGTTAATCTTCTGTGCCCAGCACCAGACAGAAAACCTCTTCCATTTGTGTCCATAGCACTTGAGAGTTGAGGGCGCCCTGGCCTTTGCAAGTACCTCCTTGCAGTCTGCCGGGATATTGTACTCTCCAAACTCTAGTGCTGCAGGAGCCAGGCCCGCAAGTTCAGCGACCCAGGGTCATGGTGGAGGATGGCGCCTCCTTCTCTGGCAAGGAGGTCCGCGTGCGTCGGCAGCTTGACTGGAGGGGGGGATGCTGACATGTCCAGAAGGTCCGGGAACCAGATCTGTCTCAGCCACGCCGGTGCGACGAGGATCATCCTGCACCGGGACCGCCTGAGTTGGTTGATGAGTCGCAGCAGCGGTGGGAACGAATACAGGAATAGGCCGTCCCAGGGGAATGAGAAGCCATCGCCCATGCTCCCCAGCTGGGGAAACCTGCTTGCGAACCTCCGGCACTTGGTGTTCGCCGCCGTCGCGAATAGGTCGATCTGGGGATTGCCCCATCGTTGGAAGAGTAGATCCACTTGATCCTGACGCAGTTCCTACTCGTAGCACGAGCGCAGCTCCCTGCTGAGTGAGTCGGCGATGGTGTTCTTTATTCCTGCCAGATGGAAGGGTACCAGAAACATCCCTTGGGCGACAGCCCAGTGCCACAGATCCTGGGCTTCCTTGGATAGGGCTGGGGATCTGGCGCCTTCCTGCTTCCGGATGTAGAACATCGTGGTGGTGTTGTTGGTGAAAATCCTCACCACCTTGCCCTTGAGGGACGGGAGGAACAACCTGAGGGCGTAGAACACGGCTCGGAGCTCCAGGACATTGATGTGTAGTGACCTCTCCTCTGGGAGCCAAAGGCCTCTTGCGTGGAGATCTCCGGTGTGCGCTCCCTACCCCTCCAGGGAGGCATCCGTGGTCACCGTCTCCTGATGCACCGGGGTCTGGAAGTCCATATCTGCCGCCAGATGCGCGTGGTTGCCCAACCACCGGATCGCTTGGCGGAACGTCTCGTTGAGCGAGATCTTGCTTTCGAAGTTGCCCGCTGTCTGCATCCAGCAGGCGTCGAGGAATTCTTGCAGTGGACGCACCCGCAGCCTGCACAGGCGCACGAGGTAGATGCACGAGGACATCATTCCGAGCAGGGACTTGATGGACCTCACCCTGGCCACGTCCATGGTCGACAGCCATTGCATCTTGCCCAGGATGGCCTTCGTCCTTTCCTCCGACGGAGAGGCCAATCGCGCCACTGTGTCGAGCCTGGCTCCCAGAAATAGGGCGACTTGCGACGGCACCAAGTGGGATTTCACGAAGTTGATCGAGAATCCCAGCACCGTAAGTAGTTGGATGGTCTTTGCTGTTTGCACAACGGCAAGTTCTCTTGTCTTTGCTCGGATGAGCCAGTCGTCCAGGTAGGGGTAGACGTGGATCCCCTGCAGGCGCAGCCACGCCGCCACTGGTGCTAGACACTTGGTGAACACCCTGAGTGCCGACTTCAATCCAAAGGGACGGGCCTTGAACTGGTAGTGCCGCCCTTGGACTACAAATTTCAGGAACTTTCGATGTCCTTTTAGAATGGGGATGTGAAAGTAGGCATCCTCAAAGTTCAGCGATGATAGGAAGTCGCTTTCCTCCAGCTGTCCCAGCACGTGCTGGAGGGTGACCATCCGGAACTTCTGGGACTTGATGTACTTGTTTAGATGACGAAGGTCCAGGATGGGTCGCCAGCCGCCGATCTTCTTTCTTAGGAGGAAGTATTGGGAGTATACTCTGGAGCCCCAGAGCCTCTTTGGGACAAGCTCGATGGCTCCTTTCTTCAGCTTCGCCCTTACTTCCAGCAGCAGTTGAGAGACGTGGTTTTCCTTCCTGGCCACGGGAGGAATGCGGGGGCACTTCTTTAGAAACTCGAGAGTGTGCCCACAGGCCAGGGCATCCAGCACCCAATGGTCGGTGGAGATGGATTCACACACGCTGACGAACTTCGTCAGCCAGCCTCCCACCAGGGTGCTCAGGTGGGGGCCCGACGCTACAGCCGGTTCATCCTGCTTGGCGTCGGCCTTGCCGCCTTGGCCTCCTTGGCGACGACAATGAGATCCTCCTGACTTGCTGCGTCCTCTGTAGGCCTCCTGCGATGAGGAGCGGGCCGCCTGGCGGTACGTCGAGGAACCGCCACCAAATCCTTTGGAGGCACCACGTTGCTTGCCTCTAGAGTTCCGAAAGGGCGGCCGTCGTTGCTGTAAAACTCCCAAGGCATGAGCCGTCTCCGTGTCCTCCTTGATGGCCTGCAGTGACTCATCCACTGTCTTGCCAAAGAGGTTGTTCCAGTCGAAGGGCATGTCCAAAACTCTGGTTTGCACGTCCTGGCGGAAATCGGTCGCCCTGAGCCACCCCTTCCGTCGAAGACAAACGCTGTTGCCCAACTGGCGGAAACCGGTGTCAGCGATGTCCGTGGTCACCGTTATGGTGTGGTCCGACGCCACCTCAGCTTCCTGCAGGATCTCCAGGGCCTCCGCCCTCTTGTCGTCCGGAAGGAAGTCCAGCAGAGGAGCGATCTTAAACCAAAGCTCCCTCTCGCATCGGGCCACAATCGCTAGGGCATTGGCCGCTTTAATTGTCGTCGCCGCCGACGAGATGACCCGTCGTCCCATGGTGTCCAGTTTCTTTCCCTCACCGTCCGGCGGGGAGGTTGAAGTTGAAGCCGAAGTTGAAGCTTTCTTCTTGGCTGCCGCCGAGACGACCGAATTCGGGGTCGGCTGTGCCCTAAGGCACAAAGGGGTGGAATCCGGGACCTGGTACTTCTTCTCGTACCAGTCTCTCCTGGCAGGAGTCGTGGACGGGTTCTTCAGGAGCGACAGTCCCTCGTCCCAGATGTCAAGTAACGGAAACGAAAGGACCGTCTTCCTCTTGGCCTCACGCTGTTGATAGAGGAAGCCTTCCTTCTTCTGTTCTTCGGGGCAATGCTGGAAGAGCTTGGATGCCCTGGCGATCATGGCGTGGAAGGAGCCAATTTCGTCGGGCGGGGAGGCCCGAGGAGGTGGTGGTCGAAGGCCCATCCTTCATCATCTGTCCCTGTCGTGGCTGTCTCAGTTCCCGTGTCATCCCTCGGTTCAGTTGATGGGGATGAAGGCTGCGAAGGCCGTGAAGGCTGGAAAGGCGAGGGGGGAGGGAGATGAGTTCTCCTCTGCTTATTTGGAGGACTTCCCGATGGTCCAGGCTACGCTGGATCCGTTGGAGGTAAGGGCAACCTTGTCCTTATCCCCGTACACAAGGCCTGTATCGCCATCAAGATTGCTCCCGAGTTGTCCTGTGGCCCAGGTGTCGGCTGCGACGGGCGGGACGGCTGGGGAGTGGAGTCCTCCTCCTCCACCTACCCCTCGTCGGCGCCACCGTCGCTTTCTTCGTCCGCCTCGTCGGGATCCCTCCCGTGGGACCGGACCTCCTCGAACTTTCTGTCCAGGATCTTAGCGACTCCAGCCAGCTCCTCTTCAGAGGCTGTATCAGTGTCCGTGATGGCCACCGGGCCCCCCCGATCTTTTTCCACCAGGGTTTTCACGGGGTCTATGGGCTGAAAAGAGGATTCCCTCTGCGGTGGCAGGGAAACTCTAGGCCCCGAGGTCTCCTCCCCTGGGGTAGCCTCCACAGGCTTCGCCAGGGCCGCCACGACTCCCTCAATAGAGGCCTTAGCCGGGTGAATCAGGGCCTTCACGACTTTAGGCGCGCCTGATGCCTTCAACTTGGGGGGAGGGGCAGCGCCTCGCTCCCCCTCAGCTGTCTCCGTTGGGATCGACCGGGACTTCTCCAGAAGCTTACCCGGGTTCTCCGATTTTCTCCTCCACGAGCCAGAGTGTTGGCTCGTGGTTGATGGCGTCGGTAAAAGTGTGCCCTGCCTGGCAGCCGAGGAGCCCGATTGATCGGCGCTCCCGGTGCCCGTGCACTCGCAGTGCTTTGCCTTTTGTTGGGCCACTGTCGCCGGAGCGCCCTCAAAGGACTTAGAAGACCGCTCAGACTTCTTCTTCTTCTCACCTGCTGGGCTCTTTCCTTACAGCCAGTTGGTGAGGCGGATACGCCGATCTTTCATAGTCCGTTCCGACATGTTCTTGCAAAACGCACAGTCCTTCTCCATGTGGGTTTTGTCTTCGTGAAGGCAGTAGAGGCATTGGGAATGCTCGTCCTGCTTCAAGACATTCTGTAGTCCACATCCAGGGCAGTTCCTGAACAGCTTGGATCCGGGTGTCATGTTTCCTTTGTCATGGGCCATGTCCATGCGGGGTAGGCCTCAAAGATCTTCTGGAATCCTCCAAGAAGTGAAAACTCAACGATAATTCTGCCCTTGAGGGGCGTAGAAAATTCCGAAACGGGTCCCCATTGATCGGAAGTAGAAACGGTGGAGTTTGAGGCTCGATTGACCAAAAAAATGAGATTAAACTCTTTGAAAAATCACAAAATACAGTAAAAGCTCGAGAGCTATAGCCCAAGGACTCCCAACACTTGAATGTGTGGTAAAAATCTAAGGATGGCTGCCAGGGGAGGGGCTTAGGGAGAGGGCAGTCATTAGCTGGGGGGGGGCAGTATGACCCAGAGACCAGTGATTGGTTACTACTAAGAACGACAGTTCAGAAACGAAACTGAAACTGATTTTTTTTTTTTACCGAGGATTCCCAGCCTGACGACAGGGAATATTCATGAGCATGTGAATCCATGCCAGACCCCATGCTGGAGAAAGAGTCATTTAATGCTTTGAAAGAATGCCCTAGAGTAGCTCAAGGCGGGTAGTAATAGGCAGCTCTGTACTCACACCACTATCTGATATCTCTGACCTCAGTTACCTACACAAGTAAGGCCTACTCAGCAATGCAGAAAGAACTCTGAAAGTGTTTTCAGTGCCCTGTCTGACAAGAACAAGTTACCAGATCTCAGTGGGTCTGAGGAAAATAAAAAAGGGTTCTAACCCATCAATTTCTTCCTAAATTCCATGAAGGCCAGGGGAGCAGCAATGTTGAAGATCTCCAGTTAACAATGATGTCTGCTCACAAAGATCCAACTGAGAGTTGTAGTGTGTGTGTGCAAACTCTGCTAGGGGAGGAGGAGGAAAAAGCAAATATATACAAATCACTGCTTTTGCATTTACTCACAAGTTTGTATCCTGCTGTCTTATCAAAACTATTTAGGAGCAGGTCTCTTATCTGTAACTACAGTTCTGCAGAATTGGCTTCATTCACATGCTTTGTATATTCTCTGTTATCATGCTGGGAATCTTCAGTTACATACTACGCACTTTAAGTGAAGAAAAACAAGTGCCATTTGTGTCCCATTGGCTGGATGCAAAATGACCCAAAACATCCCTTGGAGTAAAAGTTTAGATTTTAACCAGGCAGAGCGCAAACACCTTTCTACATATCCCTCTCCACCTGGTGGAACATTTACTGGGGTTGGATGAGGATGCATATGAATCTATGAAAGAAACCAATGATGGAAGAACTGGAGTTACAGGTAAGAAACGCACTCCTGCAGCATTGGATCTTTCATAGATTCACATACTTCGAATATATGTGAAAGCAGTGTACCTACGATACTTCAGTGCTATTAAGGAGGTAGTAAAGGCTCACCTAATTGGAACATGTGCTGCAACGCTGCTCATTCCTGTGCATTTAGGCAGGAGTGCTTGGCAAAGGTATGGGGCACTGTCCACGTAGCGGCTGCTCTGCAGATCTCTTGCAGGGGACTCAGGTCCACATGGATGCGGATGTTGCCATTGCTCTCGTTGAGTGAGCCTGGGTTCTCCAGGCCACAGGTTCATTTGCTTCAGCATGAAAAGGGATATTGTTGATAAGAGGCAACTGCACTCCCTGCTTTAAAATAGCTTTCCCTTGGTGGAGGGAGTGAATGAGATGAAGAGCTGAAAAGTGTAACAGAGGTGCATTTATTGTCTAACCTTTAATAAAAAACTAAATTTAAACATGAAAATGCTTGGCCGGTCTATGTAGTACTTCAGGAGTTGCTTCACATCAAGGGAGTATAGGGCAATTTCTGCTGGCGAAGTGACATTTTGGAAAAATGTCAGTAGCACGATCAACGAGTTCATGTCAACCTTTGGGTTGAAACGCAGGTTGGATGAGACTGAATTTCTGATACACGTCTGGTAGATATAATAGCAACCAAGAACGTGGTCGTTCTCGAGGCATACTTGATACCGGCTTTGCCTGAGGTTCAAAAGGGTTTCATTAGCCTAGCGCGGACTGGGTTGAGGCTCCCTGTAGGAGCAGCTTCCCTTATTGGAGAGGAAGTCCGGAAAAGGCCCTTGAGGAAGTATCTAATTATTCCTTCGCTGAAGGCTGGCCTGTTTTTTAAAGATCTGGTGTACCGGGTTACCGCAGTAAGATACTGAAGAGTAGGAACGCCAGGATCCTGTGTGGTTCCACAGCAAAGGGTTGTAATCTCGGTTGCATACACCAGGTGCAGAAGTGTTCACACTTTTTGTAGGATGTATTTGTAAATGTGACACTTGCTGCCTGTTGGACCTTCCTGCACCCCTGTGGAATTTTTTTGTGTTCTTATTTGGAAAAGTCGGGAACCAAGCTGTCAGCTTTAGTGATTGTGGGTTGTGATGATCTAGGAGTTTCTGGTTCCAGGACAACAGGTTTGGCGTTGCCAGCCGGTCCACTGACCAGAGCATGAGATCAGAGTACCACTCTTGTCTCAGCCATGTCAGGGATATGACAGTGATCCAGCAAGGATATCACCTGATTGTTTCGATCCCTTGTGACGAATCTGGAGAAGGACACAGACACAATGATGACATTCAAAAAATGTATTTGTTAAAGAATAAGGCCTCTCTTTCCCTATCGCTATGTGGGATTACCCTACCTATATACATAACTAAGTTGCTTGTTAGTCATCCGGCAATGTCCAAATGAATATGTCTGCTTTCCAAAACTAATACTTACTGACCATGCCACTATTTTAACAAAAGAAGGTCAGGGGAATGGCTTCCTTCTCCTGATGGTTACTTCTTGTATTCATCCTCTTTTATTTTAATGTACAATTTTCACCAGTCTCTGGTCAAAAGCCTACCTCTGTCCCTAACACTAACAACTTGAACCAACAGTGCAAGGATGATCTCTTCTCAAAGTAAAGTGTTCATAATCATTCCAATGAACAGAAACGTTCCCAGGCTTTTCGGGCAAAAATTTATGAAATAAACAATGTTCATAAGTATAGGACTCCAAGGCTAGGGTTGTGTTCCTTTCCCCTAGACTTCTACTTCCAATCCCTTTTGGGCTTCAGAGCTCCATATTCTTTTAGGTAAATGTCACAATTCTTTTATCCCATCAACTTAGTACACTTCCCTACCAAGCACGGGATTATGCCCTTTTCACGTCCAGGGTCCTTGACCCCCTTGTTCTCAACCTCTTCTGTAGGTGCATGGCCCAGACTTGCAAAGATGTGAACAGCTTGGTTTACTCTCCTACCAAGCCTCTGTCCTCTCATGGACTGTCTTGCTTTCCCTTACAGGGCCTCAGTCCCTAGTGTTCCTCGTTTCTTCAGGCCTGTACTTTTCAAATAAGTGTCCCAGACTCACAATGCAGGGTTGTACTTGCTTGGCTTACTCCCCCTACCAAGCATACACCTTTCCCTTTTTTGCTCTTTCTTCAATAAGGGTCCAATACCCTCATGTTCTTAGTTTCTCATAAGGACGCAAGTCCCAGACACAATTTGTTGTCATATCGGTATGGTTCACTCTCCTGCCAAACATACGATTCTTCTCTCTTGGTTCTCGCTGCCTCAGCCTCTTCTGTCTCCTGACTTTCAAAGGAGCTTATTCTTGGGGTCCCAGACACTTCGTCTCCCTCGACTTTCAAAAGGGCACAAGTCCCCAACTCGCAGTCGCTTCTCACGGTTCCATACACTCTTGCTCCAACTTCTCACTTCACCCCCTTGTTTCCTTGGACCTTCAATGCCTTTCGTGTAACATGTGTATCTGTCAGCTTCTTCGTTGTAGGTGCCAGCGTTTACCGAGCAGCTGCGCTGTTCGAAGCTCCGGTTGTGTTCGGGTGAGCAGCGGGATCGGCAGCGGTTCATAGGACCTCTGACTTTGCCCGACGGCGCGTCCTTCCTCAATGATGCTTCACCAGGGCATGGGGTGCCCACAGGGTCGTTGCAGAAGCATGAGCAGCCCTTCCAGCATGGACCAGGTTCGAATTCTCCTTTTCCTCTGTCCACGGCTTCCTGTTTGGCTTTCATCTGCTTGCCCAGTGCACGGCTCCTGCAGTTTCTCCTCTTCCGTCCCAGCTGAGCTTATTTTAAACTCCCATGCTGGTTTGTTGCCTTAGTTTGGGCCAATAACATCCCCTGAAAAGCTAGACCGCTCACGTTGATCCTTCAAAGTGATCCTCTGACGCTCAGTCATCTTCACAGTCCTCCTTTTAAAACCTGATGTAAAGTACTTAGTTGGTATTTCAGTCCTGTGAAGTATATTAGTCTTTCTTCTTTGACTATAGAACATATTGGCTCTGGATAGAGAGGGAGTGGGGGACTTACTACTGGAGATGGGGTTGGTGATACTGAGGCAGGGCAAACCACGTCTCATTAGAATAGTTGTCGCCAAAGCCTTTAGGGGGCTTCCTTCCCCATATGATCCACTCTCGGTGTACCACCCCAAGGGGATTTGGACACACCGATCTGGCCCCATGGGAAAGGTCTCCCCCAGGGGAGAACGGACATCCTCAGATTTGTCCCAGTAATTATAATTCACCCTTTGCTGCGTTGGCATCTCTTGTGTCTTTTATCCTATTGACCTCTCTTGTCTTTTTTTCATAGAATTCTCTCACTCTGAAATGTTCCGCTCTGTGCTTCTTGAATGGCTGGGTAGCTTCCCAGGGTTAATGTTACCCAATTTTTACTGATCTCTTCCTCAGTGTTAGTTGTGGTATGGATTTTCCATTCAATAATACAGTTAAAGTTCATAACTTTTCTTTTAAGGTTTCATCATTTATACGGGGACAAGTACCTTGGAATACATGAGTCCTAGGCAGCCTACCAGTCCTCACGTTCTCCCAGTTACCTCCAACATTGCAGGGGGAACATCTTCGGATCATGTAGTTGTCTGGGACCTTCTCTTCCATTTTGTTTCTCTCCCAGTTCGCTTCCAGTAGCGTCTTTTTCATTCCACTCTCTTGTCATCTAGGTATCCCATCGACAAATGAACCATCAGCTGACTCAGCGTTGCAGTATCGGCATAACTATTCAGGCAGCCTGCCCACCGTGACTTTCTCGTGGTCACTCCACCCCCTGGTATTGGCTTCCCGTTTCCTCAGCTTCCTAGGATCTTCACCCGCCAGCTCTCCAGCATTCGCTTCTCTTGTTTAGAGCAGTTCTGAACATTGCAGGCTCTGTGTCTCTCTCGCTAGCTCCGCCTGCTTCAGGTATTGCACTTCCTGGGAGCCTCCCCTGCCTGCGTATGCGTTCTTTTCATTCGCCTCCTTCGGCATATACTCTTTCAACCTCCTCAACGCAGTGAATTGGAGGTTTTCCTTTAAAGGAATAGATTCTCTTTCTTGCTTATCATGGTACAAGTTAAGCTTTCTCTTCAGCCAAGTCTTAGAATTTAATATGGTTTTGCACATCGGACAGTCCCATGTATGCCATCCTGGGGAATGGCGGAGGGAGTGCCTCAGCGGAACAGGAACTCTCCCATTGAGGTCTCACTTGCCCAACCCCCTTCGGAGGGTATTATGAAGTGGGAGCACCGCCCTAGCCTCAAAGGGGGAGGATCCCCCTGGGGGAGAAGGGACGAATTCCCTCGATTCGTCACCCCCTTACCTCCACATAATAGAATTGGAGCGAAGGCGTAAATGAATATCCTCATCCACAGGAATTTAAAGGCATCCCCTATTGAGTCTTTCTGGGGGAAACATGCTGGCAAAGAACTTGCATTTTTTGTTTCTCAGAAGGTGAATAGGTCTACCTGTGGTGTCTCAACATTTTAACAACTTTTTGATTTTGCGTTCGTGCAGCTCCCATTCGTGACTCTGTTGTGCCGTCCTGATGAGTTTGTCTGCCATTTTGTTGTGGACCCCTGGGTAAGCGATGTGCCTGTAGGACCACATTGTTGCGAATGGCCGTTATGCCTCCTGCGACAGCTGCCTGATCCGTGCTTCCTTGAATAAAACATTGTTGTTTTGTGGTCTGAGGATCCAGACGGTTTTCTCTTTAAGGACCAGGAGGAAGGATTGGTGGGCCCATCTGACCACTTAGTTTGAGCACGCTGATGTGCAATTTTGTCTCCTCCAATGACCAGTGACTTTTTGCAGACCGTCGATTTAGATATCCTCCCCCCACCCGGTTACAGATGCAGGTTCCGGCAATAGCATGCCCCTGGAAAAGTGGTCTCTGCATACGCACCATTGTAGGTGCCGCAGAAGGGCCAGCTGAATTATCTTTTCCTCCCAGCTGCTCTGTGTTAGGGACCATCTGTCAGCTGGACACTGCTGAATTGGCGGCAATGGAGAATCAGCAGGATGCAAGAAGACATTGGGCCTCATTATAAGTTTGCTGGTCTGGGAACTACGGTACCGGTAAGCTTGCCAGCACCATAGTTCCTGGACCAGTAAGCTACGCGCTGTGCTCACAAGTGCCTTTCTGCCTGCCAGGTCAGACCTGGCAGGCAGAGCTGCACCCGCAAGCACAGCATGTCAGATGCACCGGCACCGTTACAAACGGTGCCGGTGCATCCGACCTCCCTATTCCCATTCAGCCTTATGGGGCTGAAAGCGGAGCATTTTTTTCCAGTGCCCGCAAATGGGCAAATACCGGATCCAGCGGGGCCGGAATGCCCCAGTAATTGCCCATTCGCTGGCGCCAGAAAATTTGGGAAGTTTGGCAGCAGCCTGCCGGTTTTACCAGCAAGACTACCGCCAGACTTATGAGGCCCATTGTTCCCAACAAGGCCATGAACTTTGACAGGAAGTGTTGACCACCTCCCAAATTTTGTGCGCCACAGAGAGGATCAATAGGATTCTGTCCAGAGACTGTCTTGACGAAGGAGCATGATGTTGAAAAACAGGCTCCCAAAATGGTAAATTCCTTTGAATGCTGCATGTTTTTGTTGTAATTGGCACATCCTACAAGATAGCATTGCTTTCATTGTGTGTTGGAGTGACTGCAGCACCTGCTTCTGTGTCGGAGCCTATACCAACCTGCTATCGGTATATGTGGTGACCGGAGGCATTTTGTTATGGTCTTGGTGGCAATATTAAGCTGAACTGCAATATATGTTAGTGTCGCCCAGAATACGAACTTTGGCTATCTTCACTGCGCTCTGTGTATAGGTGTATGGAAGCACACATCTTTGAGGTCCAAGGATTACAGGGCATTGTTATTTCTGTATTGCTCCAATGACCACCCTCTCAGTTATTTTGAATTTCTGTATCATGATCAATTTGTTGAGTGTCCTTAGCTCTAATATTCTCAATTTGACTTAGTGACAATGAAATTGTCTGGAATACCAAAGCACTTTGACAATTAAAAAATACAACAGTTGTAGCAGAACAGAGGTAGGGAAGAGCAAGATCACACAAAGATTTGTAAAATAAACATTGCGAAATAGAAGATGGGAATCAAAGTAGAGAAGCCGAGATGAGGGAAGGAGTAACAGAGGAGTGAGGTTGGAGCTGGAATAGCGTTCAAGACAGAGCACAAAGGAGCAAGGGGAGACCAAGAAAAAGAACAGTAGCTGAGTTGGCAAAAGACCAGAGAGTGTACCGAAAAGGACAGGCACAGCATTTATTATGAAAACGATGGTGGGTCAAGTGAGCTGTTGCAGACATATGAAGAAAGAGGGGGGTGGGGGTGTCCCCAAGATTAGGAGAGCATTGATAGTGCAAAAGAGATACGTATGGAGACAGGCAAGCAGACCCCGAAGGAAAGTAAAGGACCTCGGTCTTAGAAGGGCTGCAGTGAAGGACGCAGGAGGCCATCCAAGCCTCGACAGCAGAGAGACTAAAGAAAACCGTATCTTGGAGAAGGAGGAGAAAGAAAAGTGTCATCAGCAGAGAAGCGACAGGAGAGATTAAAAGAGCTGATGAGCACAGAGAAGGGAATGGTAAGGAAACCAGTAGGGGGCCCAAGGACAGAACCCAAAGCCCCGAAAAAGAAGGGGTCAGGGAGTGCTGACTAGACCATGAGACGGAGTAAGACAGGTTTGTTAGATACGATCCAAACTATCTAAGGACAGACCCAAAGAAGAAAAGGGTGATCAACAGTATCAAAGGCAGTGTAAAGTTCGAGAAGGATAAGAATGCAGGATAGGTTGTTGTGTCGAGCACAAACGAGTGAGTTAGAGACAAGTAGAAGAGCAGAGTCCATGGAGTGGGCAGGACGAAAACCAGATTGAAGAGGGGGGAGAAGAGAGTGAAGGTGCAAATAGGAGGACAGTTGAGGGTAAACAACTCTCCAGAGTTTAGATAGGAAGGGAAGGAGGGAGATTGGACGAAAGTTAGATGACAAGGAAGAGAGTAGGCTTTCTGAGGATAGGAATGGTAACAGCATGTTCAAAGTAATAAAGGAAAGAAGAAGCAAGAACCAGATAAGAACGGTCCAGTAAGGCATCAAGGATGGGTAGATAGACAGTATTCCTTCTTCTCTCATCTCTTCTAAGAGGGAAGGCTGTGCGGTGAGCACACCCGGCAAGGAGGTAAAAAGAGGGCAAGGATGGCCGGGAGGGGAGAGAGTAACAAGGAGGGGACACAGCAGGCAAAAAAGGAGAAGAGGAGGGAAGAGATAAGGAAATGAGCAGAAGAGGGGGGCCAAGAAAGTAGAGCAAGAATGTGACTTTATAAGTAAAGAAACCTTTGGATATTACGCGTGTTATAGATAACCAATTAAAATAGATAAAAGAGCAGGGTCAGGAGGACAAGGGGTGAAAACAGAATTATGCAGCTGACAAGACGGCAAAGGTGATTGCTTAAGTATTGCTTTTCGGAAAGCTTAATAGAGTCATAGAAGGAGTAAAGAGAAGGTAGGGAACGCAGGTCGTCAGGAGAGTTGGACTTGTTCCAATGGTACTCTGCGTTGCAAAGGGAAGAACGAAGAGGTGGCGAGAGTGTCAAGGTTGTGACTTTTTTCTTTTTTAGGAGTGACAGGAAGGGAAAGAGGAATCAAGGGTAGAGCGCAGGACAGAGCTGAGAAGAAGCAGTATGAATTGAGAAGCAGAGAAATGATTGATAGGGAAAAGAGAAGAAAGGAGGAAGAATCGAAAAAAGCACATAACACAAGAGAGGAGGAAGAGAAAAAAAAGACAAAAGGAAATAATCAGAGGAATAGATAGGACAGGAAAAGGAGGAGAAAATTAAGTCAAGGGAGGAGCCAGGGGAATGGGAGGGTGGAGTGGGCGGGCAGTTGTAAGAGATGGAACAAGTTGAGGAGAGGAAGAAGTGGAAAAGAGGCAGGAGTATTCTGGAGATGATGGTCAAAGTCCCCAAGAAGGAGGGAATGGAAGATAGGAGAGTCAAGGTTAGCAAGGAACAAAGAGAGCAGTCTTTGTGGGTGATCAAGAACAAGAAACAAGATAAAGAGAGGGCAAGAAAACTGAGGGAAATTATATTATAAATGGTATAGGAGATGCAAGAGACCAAGATGAGTGATAGCATATACCACTTCCACCACCCTTAATGTGAAGGCAAGGGGAGTGAGCAAAGCTGGTAAGAGGAGACAGGGGTGTTGGGTGTTATCAGGGAAGATCCAAGTTTCAGTGAGGCAGATAACATGAAGACAAAGCTAAAGAATGGATTGGGACGTGTTGCAAGCAGAAAGGACATTCCAGAGTGCTATGGAGAGTGAAGACAAAGGAGAAGTTGACAGAGGGGAGTAGAGGAGATTGGCATGCGAGACAGATGAGCAGAAGGGTGTGCGGCATAATGAACAGGTATTAGAGAGGGCATAGTGAAACAAGAAAGGAAAGAGAAACAGAAAGGAGCAGGAGAGTGAACAGAGCCATGCCAAAGGAGGACTGTCAGCCGTTGACTACAGGTGGATAATGAGCCAAAGCTGGCAAGTGCAAACACAGAGAGATTACAACCTTGGAAGGCCAACATTAGAACAGGACGCTCACAGTAAAACAAATGTAAGTTACTCACAGTAGTGACTAGAGTACTCATAGTCCTTAGTCCCCTTTCCTCCATCCTTGTGGGTGTCCCCCAACATGGTGACAGTACCAGAATCTTTGGCAGTGAAAAATAAAGCTTCTCCTTTAAATTTAGTACAGGGCGCAGAGGTGCAGCCCCATGCATGGGAACACCCCCGAGACCTCACCCTCCGGCACCTCACTTGAGTCCCATTTTTTTTTTAAACTTGTATTTATTAGTTTTACATAAATACAATCAGAGAAATAACATTGAACATTATTAACATTCCCTTCGTCCTCCCCCCTCCCTCCCCTTTGGTCGGATGATCTCAAATTGTCCCTAGTTTCAATTATGCGTTGAAGATGTCCGAAACTTTGATATTATGGGGGCACCACTGTTCCATAAAGTCTGACTGGAGATATTGCAAGGTCCCTTCCCATTCCTTTCCGAATTTGTCTCCGGTTCCTTGGATTTTGTGGGTGATTTTCTCCATTGTTATGTGGGCCCATACTTTTCGCAGCCATGTGTAGTTCAGTGGGGTATCCTTATTCTTCCACATCTGTGCTATAGTGGTCCATGCCGCAATGAGAAGTCCCATGAAGGCTATTTACTTTATAGCCTTGCTGTATCATCTCTGATTCCACAGAGCCAGACTTCCTCCCCAAGCAACCCCATATCCGGGAAAACTTTGCCCATATCGTTTCTAATTTCTTCCCAAAAGGGTTTAATACCCACACAGTCCCACCAAATATGTCTCCATGACCCCACTTCGTCACATCCTCTCCAGCATTGATTTGACGTGTTTGGGTACATGGAGTGGAGCCTCTCTGGAGTATAGTGCCACTGTGTCATAATTTCGACCCACATCTCCCTGGTTTGTGCCGAGCGGGTCATCTTGGGGATCAGCTTCCATAGGTCCTCCCACTGTCTATCCGTTGGTTCCCTCCCCAGCGTTCTGCCCCACTTTATTCTATATGACCATTTAATGTCCTCCCCTTGTGTGTTTATGTATTTATACAGAGTTGACACCCACTTTTTCGCCCCCGTGTTGGAGATGATGTATGTCTCGAAAGCAGCGAGATCTCTGGTTGCTGCCTCAGTGATTTTTGGGGAGTTTAGCCAGTGTTTCAGCTGCTCATATCTATAACTATCACCTTTGGGGAGATTTGAGCCTGTAAAGCAGGATTCTAGTGAAATAATTTCCTTGCCTGCGAACATCTCGCCAATTTTAGTTATGCCCTCCTCTTCCCAGCGGTCATACGTCCCTTGTTCTATCCCCGGGGAAAATTGTGGATTTTTACAGATGGGTGTAAAGGGTCCCAGCTCCGTGGTCATAATACCTATTCGTGTTTGGCAGTCCCATGCTTTCAGCGTAGTCCTCATTATTTCGCTAATTCTTAAGTTTTCATGTCTGTGCTGCCTCTGTTTCCAAAGAAGTTCTGCCAGAGGTGTCCTTGCTACCGCTCTATCTTGTTTGGCCCAAATCTGCTGCGGGTTCTCCCCTACCCATTCCCTCAAGATTTTAAGCTGTGCCGCCTGATAACATTTTTTAAAATGTGGGAGCGCCATTCCCCCCTTCTCTGGTTGGGGCCGTGAGGACCATCTTTGCTATCCTGGGCGTTTTCCCTTTCCATACAAAGGATGATACCAATTTTGTTAGGGTTTTGAAAAATGTGTCGGGGACCCCCACCGGGATAGCCTGAAAATAGTAGAGGACCCTTGGGAGGACCGTCATCTTGATTGATTGTATTCTGCCCCACCACGAAATCTGTAGTGGGTTCTATCTGCCTAGTTCCCTTCGAATGTTTGTGATTAGCGGCGGGTAGTTTTCCCCGTAGAATTGCTCAATTTTTTGTGGTACTATCATTCCCAGATATTTTATACCTTTTTCTACGATCTTAAGGTCCTGTATCTTCGCTTCCCTTTCTATGTTTGCTCTGTCCCCTGCCAGGATTAGGATCTCTGATTTTTTTCTATTAATTTTTTAGACCTGAGATGGCCCCATAGTTTTCTAATTCCCTCACCAACAGAGCGTACAGTAAAGGTGAAAGGGGGCATCCCTGTTTCGTTCCTCTTGATATTATTACCTTATCCGTAACCTTGCCGTTAATTACTATTCTACTGGATGGGGAGTTATAGTTTGCTCTGATGCTCGCAATGTACTGTTCCCAGAACCCCATGCACTTCAAGATTTTGAATAGTAGAGACCATTCCACTCGGTCAAAGGCCTTCTCGGCGTCTACCGACAGTAGTATCGCTGGGGTGTGGGATATACCTATTTTTTCCACTAGGTGGGCGAGCCTCCTTGTGTTGTCATGGGTTTGCCTGCCGGGAATGAAACCTGATTGATCTTCGCCGATTAGATTAGGGAGTAGCGGGGACAACCTTGTTGCCAGAATCTTCGTATACATTTTTGCATCTAAATTAATCAGGGAGATTGGTCTATATGATGCCGGGTTTATTGGATCTTTACCTGGCTTGTGGAATACCAATACTTTCGCTTCATTCATTGTGGGGGTCACATTGCTGCTCTCTTTAAACAAGTTCAAGAGCCTGATTAGGATCGGGGTCAGTATGTCTGAGTATTTTTTATAGAATGAGGCCGTGAACCCATCTGGGCCTGGGGATTTGTTACCTGGGAGTCCCTTTATTGCTTTACTGACTTCCTCTTCCCTAATAGGGGACTCTAATGACTGCTTATCCTCTTCTGAAATTTTCGGTATCTGTAGGGCCTCTAAGTATGAGCCTTGGGCGCTTGTATCAGGGCGTTCAGTGGAGTAGAGAGTTTGATAGTATTGCCTCAGTGCTTCCCCGATGTCATGTGTGCGTGTTTGGATATTCCCCTTCGCATCGCATATGGCCTTAACCGCTGTTTCTTTCTGTTTTGCCCTGAGCTGTCTCGCCAGGAGTCTATCTGCTTTGTTTGCTTTAATGTAATATCTCTGTTTCAGATAGAGTAGGTTCTTTTCTGCACCCTTCGTACGTAGCATCTCTAGTTGGCCCTCTGTGTGTTTCAGTGATTTTTTTAATATCCTCGTGGGGTGTGTTAGCATTTTCTCTTGGATGTCCTCAATCGCTTTTTCCAATTCCTTTTCCCACTGGAACCTTTTTTTGTCTCTCGTGATTTTTAGCGCTATCATCTTTCCCCGCAATACTGCTTTGAACGCGTCCCAGACTGCGCTCTTTGCGACCTCCCCTGTGTCATTTTGTATAAAGTATTCCTCTATCATTTCCCTTATTGACTCCCCAGTTACAGGGTCCTGGATCAGATCCTGCGGTAGCTTCCACCTCCACAGCCCATTCTTCCTCCCTGGGAAAGTCACGTCTAACCATAGTGGGGCATGGTCCGAGAGGGCTATTGCTCCCTTATCTAACCCTTGTATTTTTCCCAGTATTCCCACCGACACCAGAAATAGTCTATCCTAGACATGGTGTTATGGACATGTGAGAAATATGTGTAACCCCTCTGTTCGCCCTTCCGCCCCCTCCAAACATCATTCATGGCCATGTGGTCCATTTGTTGTCTCAGACGCTTTGTTGGCGTCCCCTGGCCCTGTGCGTTACCCGTACTCCTATCTAAGTGTGGGTTCCACGCCATATTAAGATCCCCCCAGGATCACTTCCCCTTTTGCAAAGACTTCCAGTTTTGACAGGGTGTCTCTGAGAAAACCATCCTGTCCCTGATTGGGTGCGTATATCGAGGCAAGTGTGATGTGACATCCCTCGATTTCCACATTGGCGAAGGCGTATCTGCCTTCTTTATCTACGGTTATGTCTAGCAGTTTAGAGTCCTTCCCTTCTTTCACCGCAATCAGCACCCCAGCTTTTTTTTCTGTTGCCGTCGCCTGTGCCCATATTTTGTATCCTTTTATCCTTGTTTTCTGCTTATCCCGTGTTCTGATATGGGTTTCTTGGAGAAGCAGAATGTCTGCCTTCCCCCTTTTGAACGGTTTCTCCAGTTTCGCTCTTTTTGTTGGGTGATTCATGCCCCTAATATTGTAGGTCAAAAAGCGTAGCATCCCCATACTGTTATGCCCGTGTGCCGTTGCGTCGGTTCACCTGCTGTGTTTGATTCATTTCTTTGAATTCTCCGACCTTTTCCCCTCCCTTGAACTTCCCACCCCCCCCCCAACATTTAACTTTAAACCAAACGAACTGTCCCCGAGTAGGGCGAGGGTTCCTATTGACGCTAGGGCGTTGCACCCTTCGCTCCCTGCCTCCCAACCCTCGGGGGGTATGTTATGGGGATTCCTAAACCCCATTGATCCATTAGTCTTTACCGAGTTCCAAACCGTCGGGTCTCGACCAGACCGCCTTCTGTGTATTGTCCGTTCGGCGCCGCTCCCGCGCCCCCCACCGGGTTCCAATATCAACATTCCCATGTCAGCCCCCCTAGTTAATACTTTTCTTGAGTTCCTCATGGGATTTTTCTCCTGGTCTCCCTCCCTGCGTTTGCCTTCTTCTGCTTGCTTGTTTCCCAACCCATAGGTCTTCTCGTTCGCTCTCTCCTGTTTGCGGCTTCCCCCCACTCCATCTCTTCATCTTGTAGACCCATGGTGCTGAGGCCTTCTTCTAGTGTGGTCACTCTCCTCTGTTTTCCTTCCCAAGTGAATAAGTGTCCAAATGGGAACGTCCATTTGTAGCAGATTTGTTTTTCTATTAGCACTTTCACCAATGGGGCCATTGCTCTTCTTTTTTGGAGGGTTACCAGAGCCAAGTCCTGATACAGTTGGATGTTTTGCCTATTCATTTTGATATGCTCCATTTCCCTGGCCCTTCTGAGAATCTGTTCTTTCTGTGGATAAGAAGAGAGGGCCACTAAGACATCGCGTGGTCTTTCCCCTGGGGCCCCAGATCTTTTTGGTCCTACCCTGTGGACTCTGTCGACTCCGATATCTTTGGTTTCTTGCACCCCCAATATGTCTCTAAACACTTCCTTTACCGCCTCTTTTAGATCTTTGTCTAGCACTGATTCCGCCATGTTCTTGATTCGAATGTTAGAGCGTCTGGAGCGGTTCTCCAAATCCTCACATTGTAATTCCATGTTATGAGTGAGTGTCACCAATTGTTCCTGTGTCTCGCTTATCTGTCTCGTATCTTCTTCAAGACTTTGCACTGTTTTCTCCACCATGTCCGTTCTCTCTTCAAGGTTATTTATGTCGATTCTCATGTCTTGCACCACTTGTTTCATTTCATCCTTCATGGTCGCAAATTGCTCTTGGACTGTAGACATGAATTTTTCTTGCAGGTCCATGAACCATGTTTGCATGTCTCCCCTAGTCAATGGTTGTTGATTCTGGGAGATAGTCTCTGCATCTCCCATCGGTTCTCCCTCTTGATTGCGATGACCCTTCTGTTGACCACAGTTGTAATATATCTGCGCCTTGTTTCGTCGATTGGGGTATCTGTTGGGTGAGGTTACCCTTCCCTTTTGCTCTTGACATGGTATTGTGCTTCGTTGGAGGGGCTATGGGGCTATTGCGCCTTCGTGCACCCTTCCGGTTCAGTTCCCCTGTTGTGAGTGGGGGTTAGCCCTAGCTTTGTGTGGTGTCTGCCACTTCCGCTCCTTCCCCCATCGTCCCGCCGTACAATATGCTTGTGGCTGCTTGTATCTTCTTTTTCGATTACCCCTTCCGCATTTTCCCCCTCTGGCTTGCTGGTGAAGGGGGGGGGGGTCCTGTGTTGCACCTTCCTCGATCCTGGGTCGGGCTGTGTGGGTGGTCAGGCGTAAAGTTCCCTTTTAGGGTGAGCCCCTCTGCCGGCCTACTGCCTGAGTATGGGCCTTGCTGGGACTTTGTTATGGATGTCCCCTTCTTTTTGGGCACCCCCCCCGGGGTAAAGCTCTGTCCTTGTATGGGTGGATGGGAGGTTTATTTGCTCCCCCCCCCACCGGGTTGGCTCACCTCAATTCCTCCAGGCGCGCTGTTCCAGGGCGGCCCCCACTTCCCCTCTCCAGCGGTCCGCCCTGATCACCCCCGCGCCGCTCCTCTCCTTGCCGCAGCTGTGGTCGCGGCGCCTCCGCTCTTCTCACAGAGCCCTGCCGACAAGGCTTTGCAGGGGAGGGCGGTCCCTCTCCACCGGGACTCGCGTAGCCCCCGATCCTGCTTTCTCGCAGGCCGCCGCCTCGCCGCTGCGGCTTTCCGCCCTGCGTTTGGTTCTTCTGCGCGGAAGAGTCCTTCTCGGCCCCAGTGGGGGAGGGGCCGGTCCTCCCTTCTCTTCGTTCCTCTTCCCGCGCTCGCTTTGCAGCAGCGCCGCGTTCCTCCAGGTGGGGGGAGAAGGGGGGGGTTCTTCAGCTGTCAGGGGGGGGGGGGCAAGAAACTGGCCGTTACTGCAATGTATTGTGCCTAATTTTGGCGGCCCGGGCAGAGCGCTGTTTAGGTGCGACTCCTCTCCCCGGCAGCCATCTTGGATCCCCCTGAGTCCCATTTTTAACACATTGGACGCTTTAATACATGGCTATGCTGAATATTTTAGCCTCTGGCATTCAAGCAGGGAGGTAGAACCGCCTGACCAAACGCTGCATCTCGCCTCAAGCTGGAATCCAGGGAATAATACTTAGAGAAAGCTGACGGAATGGGCCAAGTAGCCACACAGAGAAGCATCTCTCTGGAACGCAGCAGCCGTGGCCTTAGCTCGGACCACATGGGCATGAATCCCCACAGAAACCAGTTTGCCCATTGCCTTACACGCCTCTGAAATGGCCTGGACCATCCAACGGCGATAGAAGCTTTGGAAGCCTGGGTGCCAGGAGACATGCCCCCAAAGGTGATGAACAATGCCTCAGACTTCCTGAAGGATTTGGTTTGAGAGAGATAAAACTTGAGGTCTCTCTTGAGGTCCAAGGAATGCAAGACCCTTTCGGCCACCCACTCTGGGTTCGGAAAGAACACTAGCAGGCAGATTTCCCCGATTTGAATGGAGACCCCCACCTTGGGCAAGAAGTTTGGATGAGTGCGCAAGATGACCCTATCGTTATGAAACATGGTGAAGGGCTGGAACGACAACGCGTGCAGCTTGCTGACTCTGCGCACCACCAATAACACTGTCTTCGGTGTCACCAGCCCGATGTTCACCAAGGCCTTTGGCTCGAAGGGCTTGCGCTACAAGGACGCCAGAACCACATTAAGGTCCCAGATTGGATGCAGCCTCCACACTGGAGGAAATAGCCTGGACAACCCTTTCAAATGGCCCTTAACCACTGGGTTGGCTGTTGAAAAAACATTCCCTGGGGAATTCTTGTAGGCCCTGATGGCCACCAGATAAGTGTGGCAGGTATGCACCTGAACGCAGGAACGATCCAGCTGAGCAGAAAAGGCCAGCACATCGTCCAGCGAGCAGGTCAGGGGATCCAGCCCCTTCTTGTGAGCCCAGTGGCAAAATCTAGCCACTTACTCTTGTACAGAGGTCACAGACAGCCTTCTGGCCTCCTTTATGACATCCCAGTTGTCCTCCAAGAACTGAGCTTGGTGCAGTCTCAGCTGGTCAGAAACCAGGCTGCTTGGGCCAGCCTAGCTGGGTCCGGGTGCTCCACCGCCACGCCCTTCTGTGTCAAGAATCCCCTGTTGGGGATCAGAAGATGGACAGACCCCTGGGAGCACAACTGCAGCAGATCTGAGAACCAAGCCCTCAACGGCCAGCGAGGGGCAATTGTAATTGGTTATTTATAACACGCTTAATACCCAAAGGTTTCTAGCACGGACCCAGGGAATCGAACCTGTGCTGCTCCGTGTCGTCTTGCTTCCAAGGCAAGCGCGTTGCCCCTGAGCTATCCTTCGAAGACGATCAGGTTGAGGCTACAGCCCACCAACGCCTGGAACTTGTGGAGGGTCCGCTGGAGCAACAGAAGGAGGGCAATGCAGCTGAGCAGAGCTGGAACATGTCCCCCCCAGAGAGCCCCAACACAGTCTTGCCCATGAAGCAAACCAGGGCACTTGCAATTCAGAGGAAATGTGAATAAGTCCAGATCTGGAAACCCCCATCTCTGGAACAGGGGCTACAAAGAGTTGATTTGTAACTCCCACTCGCAGGTGTTGAACCCCAAGTGGCTGAGCTGGTCTGCATTTGTTCCCCAGAAGATGGACAGAGGAATTCCATATCCCCTCCGACAGGCCCATTCCCAGATCGACACCACCTCCATGCACAGGGGGTGGGGGGGGGGAGACAACACACAGGTGCCACCCTGCTTGTTCAAGTAAAATATTGTCCCTGATGAGTGGCAGAACGGTTTTGTGCGCCAGGCCCACCGCTCTGAGTTTGAGCAGATTGATATGCAGGAGGGCTTCCACCATGGACCATTTGCCATGATGTGAGTAGCCCTCCAGAGTAGCCCCCCAGCCCGAAAGCAAGGAATCCCTCTTAGTCACCAGAGTTGGCTCCAGCAGAGTAAAGGTGCACTCCCATGGCCACATTGCAGTCCATCAGCCAACAGCGAAGATACGGGATGAGTGGAACTGGAATCCTGTCTGACTGTGACCCAGTATACTGGTCCCAAATGGCCACCAGGTGGAGCTGGAGGTACCGCATCTTGAGGAGGCTGTGCCAAACTGTGAGCACACAAGATGCCATCAGTCCCAGAAGGTGCTGGAACCACCATGTCGAATTGGCCAGAAAGTGCTTTGCAGAGGGAGACGAGCCACTCAGGCATGGGGAACACCCATTGTACAGCTGTGTCGCAGCGCACTCCAAGGAACACCAGGTCCTGGGTGGGCGTCAGCGGAGACTTCTGCCGGTTGAGTGGAAAATACAAGCTGGTGAAGAACGTCCACCAGCTGTTGGCAGGAGTGCACTGCCCCCACGTGCGAGAAGGCCCTCACCATCCAGTCGTCCATGTAAGGGTAGAAGTGATGGCCCTCCAGATTCACCACCACATTCAGCTACGTGAACACACAAGGGGCCAAGTTGAGGCTGAAAGGCAGCACCTTGTATTGGAACTGGTACAACATAATCGAGAACCGCCATAATTTTCGATGCGGCTGGTAGATGGGGACATGACGGTACGCATCTTTGAGGTCTAGGGAACACATCCAGTCTCCTGCGCATAAAGACTTGGCTATGTAGGCTGCAGCAATGATCTTGAAATGTTTGAGCAGTAAAGATAAATTGAGAAATGACAGGTTCAGGACTACCCCCAGTCCAGCCTGGTAGTTTTTGGGTAGCACAAAAATCCTGGAGTAGAAGCTGGAGTCCCTGTCTGACTGAGGAAGTGACCCCACCACCTGCATCTCCAAAAGAGAGGATCTCCCATAAAAGAGCCCGGGGACCCTATCTGAAGCAGCGGAAGAGAACAAGGTAGAGAAAGACTGACGCCTGCGAATGCTATAGAAAGGCTCCAAGGACTCTTGAAACAAAGCTTGCAGCTAGCTGTCCTGAAAGAGAGCCAGCCGGACCCTGACAGGTGAGCTGTGTTTCCTGACTGTTACATCATTGCTTTCCGGCATCTGAGGCAGGAGCGTGGTCACTGGGGGACCCATTGTGACTCCGTGCTAGCAGACCCGAAAACCCTTGAAGCTTATAAAAGCGTGGGTTTAAAGTCGGTCCTGCCCTTGGACTGGGGGAAGGACTTCTGCCCTGGTTTAGCGAGGATGGCCAAGGACTAGACAGTCTGCACAAGTTTTCTTTTTTCAGCTCGTCACCAGTGGACGAATTAAAAAGATCCAACCCCTCAAAGGGAAGATCTAGGATCCTCACTTGCACATCAGAGGAGAATTTAGTGGCATGCATCCACGCTGGGCGCCTCATCTCGACCCCCCCCCCCACCGCCCCGACACAGCCCTCTGCTGGCTGTGTTGATATGAGAGAAGACTCCATAAGGTCCTGAGCAACAGCTCGGGCATCTGCCAAGCCGGCCATGAAGAAGAATGATGCAGAGGGCGGTCAGGCAGGAACCACAGCTTCTGGTTCACCGCGGCTAGGATGGCATTGGCATGGGCTTGCCACAAATGCAGCGGCACATGCAGAGTTGAGGTAGCAGTGCTTGCCAAAAGACTGGAAGGTACTTGTCCTCTTTGGACATAAAACTGGAAGCAGCCCCTGCTTGCAAAGACTATGGTTTGGGATATAAGGATGCCACCACCACCACCACCACTGAAGAGTGCGGCTGGGAATAGGAAGCCAGGAGGACCGGCACCCCATCCTAAAGCCTGAACCAGCTGTCCAACTTCTTGTTCATCTGGGCATTGGCCCTGGGCTTCTCCCAGACCTTTCTCACCACCTGCAGAACATCTTTCTGGAGAGTAATGCCCAAACGGCTCGTGGCACGCAGGATCAGCAATTCCACCAGTATCCAGACTCCTGAGATGCCTGCTCTGGATGAGGGTCCCCCAAGAACTCTGCAAGGCCCTGAAGACAGTCATGAAACGCCTTCACTGAGGTCGAAGGCTCATTTGTCCTGGGCATCATCATCATCGCCTCCGCCATCATCATAATAATAATAATGCCCTCCCCCCCTTTTTCCCCAGACAGATGGGAGTCTGGGTCCTGGTGTGCTTGAGGGCACCCCCCCCACCTCCCTGTTCCAGACCCGAAGATAGCGGTGGATCCATCGGCGACTGCGGGGGGAGGAGTTAGTGGTACAGAAGGAGGGATCTGAAGTACAAGCAGGGCCTGGACCAGAGGAAGAATGGGCAGCAGTACTAGGAGCACCAGAGGGACTGGGGGAGGGCCCAGAGGTAGAGGGCTGGGAGGCATGGCCTGTGGGATCACCTCCTTGATGATGCCCTTGAGGAGCCCAGTCATCTGTGGGGAGCGCATGAGGAGCAGGAAGCACTTGAAGAAGCGATCATCGTGAGGCTGGGCCCCGTTTCCTGATCGAAGCATCAAGGCATCTGGAGCAAGTAAGTGTAATGTTGCGAGGGGTAGATGTATCCATGCAGAGACCATCCACCTGTACAATAGGGTCCACCACCGCTTCCCGAGGGAAGGGGGCTGGAATCTTCTTGCAGAGCCCACCTCTGTGTGCGTGGAACCCAGGAGACATCTCAAATCTGAATCCAAGATGGCCATCAGCCTTGCAAGATCTGCTGCGTGCTTGTCCGCCATCTTTGGGCCTTGCGCGACAACCTGGGAGTGAGGATGCGCACCACGTGCTGGCTCAGACATGGAAGGGCACTCCTTGGTCCTAAAACCTGAATCAGAAGCAGCAACCTCAGAGATGGCTCCAGTAGGCTCAGAGCCCTTGTCCCGCTGGCCGGCAGTCGAATCGCCCTGCACAATGACCTCAAAGGTGGCTTCGGTAGGCTGGACGCCCTCAGCTATAGGGCTTGTAGTCATTTTGGACCGTGCTTCGAACTGACTCTTGGAGGTAGAACACAGCAATGCCTTGGCCGCTGGGGCCGAAGAGGACGACTAACTTGATCACCCCTCCATACACCGGCCGGAAGAGCCCCTGGGTCCCTCGGCTTGGAAGCCAGTAGCCTTGCTGGCCTTGGGTCTATCATCAGAATGCCACGAGGAGCTCCTGGGCCCCTCGGCTTGGGAGCTGGTTGCCTTAAAGGGCTCAAGTGTGCCAGATCCAGAATCCAAGGTCCCCTTCCCACTAGGAACCCCCACAAATGAGTCTCCTTGCAAAACAAAGGGTCTACCTTGTCTTGACGTGGAGTCCTGGAGGCAAACGCTTTAAGATGACCTGGAGGAGGAGAACGGAAGATCTACCTCCAGCGGGAAAGACGATTCTTCAAGGCCCGGTAACAGAGTGCTGTAAGCCACACAAGCGTCCCATTGATGGATGGGCCCCAGGCATTCAAGAGAGAGCACATGGGGGTCAGAAACCAGGAATGAGCGATCGCAGGATGAGCATCTCATGAAGTCTCCTGCAGCTGACATGCGCTGGGGGAGCGAAGGCACCTAAGAGGTGAAGATGATAAAAAAAAATTACTAAGAACGGGGAGCACGCTGAAAGCTGAAAAAGTATCTGTGCCTACTGCCGGGGCATTCCCACGCCGGGGGCCACCCTCGCTGTACTAAATTTAAAGGGGAAGCTCAATTATTTGCTGCCAAAGGTTCCACATGTCCCGTGGCATGAGGCACGATAGATGTGAGACCACGGGAAATAATCCTCAGTCCAAGGACAGTGCACCAGGTACCTCCTGTATAGCATTTTTTAGGTGCATGTTGTAGACCTCCTTTTGCAGCAGTTTCTGGTGTATCCCCTCCTTCCTGGTTGGTGATCTGTTTGGTCATCTTCTTTTGAAACCTTTACCTGTTTTAAGATATCTAGAACCCATTTGTTCAATGTTACCTTTTCCCAGTTGAAGTAATAGTCCTTGACCCGGCCTCCAAATGCTATTTTTGATGTGGCCTTTTTGTCTGGTGAGTCAGGCCTGCTGGACCTAGCTTAATCTGGACCACGCCATCTACCACTTGCTCTTACTACTAGATCTTTACGTTACTGCGGTACCAGCTCTCTGTGTGTCAAGCTCTTTGCTTAACAGAGGGCTGGGGGCCAATCTCTTTACTCTGCTGGCTCCCTCTTATGGAACAGCCTCCCACTTTGTCTTGAGTCGGATCTCCTCAAATTCCAGAAGCTCCTCAAACTTTCCTTTTCACCTCTTCCTTCCCTTCCTCCCTCCACTGCTAATTCCACAGTTGCTGCGATTGGTTACCAGGGCCCTTATGTGTCCGCCTGGGCCATGGCCGCCCACACCCAATCACCTACAGCCTCCGCCCGCTCCCAGCACTTGCCGTGGCACCCACTGGCCTATGCCACTGTAGGCCTGCACTTAACTATTTATTGGCAGCTGACCTCTACCTAGTACTTCCTCCACTGGGCACTTACATCCACAGCTCACCTACAAGCACAGACACTCCTAGCACTTAACCCCTCCCCAACTCCCTCTCCCCTCTCTGTACTTGCATGTTCCAAGTGATCACGAGGCCTAGTAGGTCTGTCTTTATCCTTCAGTGTTTGAAGAACAATTAAATCACATGTTCCCTCCCTGTTGCCATGTGGGCATTTTGAAACTCAATTATACTTGCGGTATAAGCACCTTAGAAATGCACAATAAAATAAATAAACCAAAAATGGACTTTGGTGCCTCTGTACTTCGTGGATGTTTGATCATCCTTGCTTATGAGAGGCCACTGGAATTTCTTTACAGGATCCCTACAAATAGTAGGCCTGGTGGTGATAATTCTCAGCAACAAACCAGCTCTATTTTATCTGCCAATGGCTCCTCGGAAGCGCCTTAAGGTTTTCCCTGCATGAAGCGATCCCATGGATCTTGCAGTGTCCAATTTATTTTTTATAGACTTCAGAGCTTCTTCAATCTTATAGTCCGTTAGATCCTCATCTCAAACTTGCATGTCTAATACCATAGATTGCACTTCCAATCTAAAGCCTGAGCAGCTGAGCCATCCCAGTCGCCGTAGTACTGCCCAGGTGCACATTTCCTTGAAGCCAGTTTCCGCCATGTACACTGCGATTGTGATTACAGGCCTCTTCTCCGAGCACCTCTACAGCTTCCCTTCAGGTAAATGTTCCAGTACGGTTGCCATGCAGTGGCTACAGCTCTCATGCTATGGTGGCCAGAGCATTTGCTGCATTCGCTGTAGTGGCTTCAGTAGACAGTAATTCTTGATCAACAAATGCCCTACGGTCCTTCCTTCATGATTGGGCATTAGCCTTTCTTCTGGCCACAGATTCAGGGGTCGCTTGACCAGCAAGACATTTGGGGGCCCTGAACTTTTTTAAAGGCGCCCTTTTAAGGATTGTTTGGAAAAAGGTGGCTTTACTATTAGGAGGCCCTCTTTATACACCTGGTCCAGGATAGGAATAGATACCACCACAAGTGGTGGCAACTCCCCATTTCTTTTTAGTCCAAAGGATTTTTGGCAGCTCCAACGCCAGCAGAATTACCATGCAGTAAATCTACCGATTTTTCGAGGTAAAGTGGAGAGTTTACCGCTAGCAAAAAGCTTGAGGCTGATGCAACATGCTGACGGTAATTCCGTTACCTCCCCCAAACTTGTAATGAGACACAATGTAAAGACACACTATAAAAAAAAAGCTGTTAATAAGGGTGCGGAGTGAAAGACAGACTGGTATGGGGGATGTACATTTTTCTTATCAGTCTACACTCTGATGTGCTGCATTAAAAATTCAGGGAACCAACATCACTCAAGATAGAGTACCACATCTGTTTTCTACCACACCGCCAAACCATTAGAGACAAAAGGAGCAGCGTCAGAATTGACCAGGGCACCAACGACATAGTATTAAGCTTAAGTATTAAGGGTGGTCGAGGGGGGAGGGTTCTAAGAAGCCATCATTCTATTTTAAGTTCTATTATATCAGGTGGGAAGCACATTTGTTTGGAGCACACATACACCCTTAATGCACCTCGCTTCAACCAATGGTGGGGAGGGAAAGAAAAAACTATCACTAACATACATGCCTGATCTAAACAAAATTCTGCCAGCTTTGTGTTCACCACCTTGCACTTCGGTTTTATTGAATTTAAACTCCACAAACTGCATCACGAAGACCATTCATATGAATTCCTAATTTTTACTGCACCAAAAATGTGCTCGTTGTGTAAGCCTATTTCCCAACATTCAAAATCGATTTGAAAACATGTCCACAGCACTTGGCAGTGTTTGAATGCTCCAACATCCAAAGGTGATTGTATTTCACAATTAATGTATGTATTTAAAGGATTGGTTTCAGACTTGTGGTCTTATATAAAATGCACAAACTATTATATTGATTTTAGAACACACTGTACAAGTGTAGCCAGCAAACAGACGACATGTCACTTGCAAACCGCACTTCTGCTGTAGCACTTCCAGCTAAACCAGAACAAGTTACTTACCCCTGGTAACATTCTTTCGACTGGATGTTCCTCCCACATATTCCTCATCTTTGATATTCATATCTCGCCAGCTTTGCTGCGTAGGAAAATACATTCTCAGCAGAGGGCACTGTGCTCGATGTCATGGCGTTGATGACCCTCGAGGGCTGCTGTCAAGCGTTGACATCAGCAGTATAAATAGCTCATGCAGCGCCCGTTGGCTTCAGTTCTGTTTTTCCATTACCCTCAATCGAGGAACTAACCAGGCGTACCCCCAGACTGCAAGCTCTCAGGAAACGCAGAGGGTAAGACACGTAAATTGTACTGCGGGGCAGGCTGGGAGCGGCGATGAGGAATACATGGGAGGAACATCCAGTCGAAAGAAAGTTACCAGAGGGAACTTGTTCTTCGAATGGATTTTGTACTCCCACGTATTGCTCATCTTTGATAGACTTCCAAAGCAGTGACAGTTTGGAGGAGGGAGTGCTAATTAAATTAAATCGTGAATCGAATAGATGACTGCCTTAGCAAAAAGACCTCCTCGAGTGGAAGAGGAGTCCAAGCAGTAATGCTTGACAAATGTATGAATGGACGACCAAGTAGCCGCTGAGCAGATGTCATTTAAAGGGATAACCCTTTGAAGAGCAGCAGAAGTTGCCATGCCCCTTGTGGAATGAGCTTGAACCCTTCCGGCGAGTCCTTTAACACAAGTCTATAGCATTCCCCAATAGCCAGTGGGATCCACCAGGATATGGTTTGTTTAGATACTGCCAGGCCCAATTTAGGGCCGCAATATCCGACAAAACAAGTTGATCATGGGGACATTTTGCCATTCTTGCAATGTAAAAGCTTGGAGCCCTTTTTGGGGTCCAGCCTCTCTTCCTCCTTGCCCAAATGAGGAGGAGGAAGTCCGAGACTACTTTTGGCAGGAATGATGGTTTTACTCCGAGGACAACCTTATCCTTAAAGAATGTAGTATGACGAAGCTTCCATGAAAGAGCCTGCAACTCACTCACCCTGCGGGCTGATGTTAATGCCCCAGGTAGGGCAGTTTTCAGAGTTAAGAGCCTTAACGGGCATGAATGTAAAGGCTCGAAAGGGATACAAGTTAGACATTCCAACAAAAGGTTTAAATCCCAAGCAGGGACATCAAATGGGACTGCAGGATACACATTAGTGAGTCCCTTCAGAAATTGAACAATTAAAAGATATTTTGAAATAGGAGACCTCGTCAGAGGTGCGCTTAAAAATGGAAAGCTCCGCCAGCTATCCTTTTATGGTTCCAATCTGGAGCCCCAGATTAGCCAAATGCAACAAGAAAGAAAGCACCATAGGAGTGCCACATTGAAATGGATCCACATTCTTGTCAAACCGAAACAAGGATTTGGTTGCTGACCTTCTGGCCGAAAGCAAAATCTCCATTACGTCATCCGGGAGGTCCCAATCCTGGTATGTCAGCCTCTCAGACACCATGCATGAAGGCTGAGTGTCTTGACCTCTGGATGGAGAACCCGACCTCTTGCCAGAGAAGATCCTCTCTTTGTGGAAGACTTATTGGAGGGCAGATGGACATGTCCAGAAGGTCCGGGATCCACGTCCTCCTGGCCCAATCCAGAGCAATTAGGATCATGGATTTCCCGAACTTACTCAACCTTCTGATCATGTGAGGAATAACAGGGACTGGAGGAAACGCATACAGGAGTGGAAATTCCCAGTCCACCACGAACAAGTCTCCTAGAGCTCCTCTTGGGGGAAATTCCCTTGAGCAATACAGTTCGCACTTCAAGTTGCTACCGATCGCAAACAGATCCACTTGAGGGGTTCCCCAAAAGGTGAACATCTCCTGAAGGACTCCCTGAGCTAGTTCCCACTCGTGGGAGACTGTGCTCTGCCTGCTCAGAGCGTTCACTGCTGTTTTCTGCTCTCCAGCTAGGTGAACTGCCAACAGAGAGATTCCTTCTTGTATTGCCCAGAACCAGAGCTGCATTGCCTCTCTGCATAGCGGTAGGGACCCTACACCTCCTCTCTTGTTGAGGTATTAAAAGACCACTGCATTGTCCGTCATTATCCGGACATTCTTTACCCGTATTGAGGGCAGCAAGGCCTTCAGCGATAGTCTGATTGCCCTCAGCTCCAAAAGGTTGATGTGTAGTTTGGACTCCAATGGAAACCAACGACCGCTGATTGATAGTTCGTTGGTATGGGCTCCCCACCCAGTGCGAAAGGCGTCCATCACTACCGTCCTCTCCGGCCATGGTTGCCAAAAAAGATTCTCCCTTGAGACTGTTGTCTTTGCGATGTCCACCATAGAAGGTCCTGAGCAACTCTGCTTGGAACTTGCAGTTGATCCGACATATTCCCCGAAAATTGGGACCACTGAGTACTGAGGGCCAATTGAAGGGATCTCATTCTCAATCTGGCATCTGGCACCAGAAAAATGAAGGATGTCATGAGGCCAAGCATCCTCAGAAAATCAAATGCCAGCAGATGCTGGGCCTTCTGAAATTGTGTTAACATCTGCAGAATGTAGTGAGCTCTCACCTCAGGAGGCGAGGTTTTCCCCAAGGAAGTATCCAGGACCGTTACGATGAATTGGAGTCTTTGGAATGGTATCATATGGGACTTCTTATAATTGACGGAGAAGCCCAGTCTTTGTAGGGAGTGGCAGGTGATGCTGAGATTTTCCTGGGCTTGCTCGGGTGAACGAGTCCTGATCACCCAAACGTCCAGGTAGGGTGAAGACCCACCCTCTCCTGAGACTCCCTGCCACTAACACCATCAGCTTGGCGAAAACCCTCAGGATTTAGGTCAGCCCGAATGGCAGAATGCGAAACTGATAATGGGAACCCCCAGCCGCGAACCTCAGGTACTTTCACGTGTCAATCCATCTCAAGCACAGAATGTAAGCATCCTGAAAGTCCAATGATACCAATCAATCTTGGAGTTGGAGAGCCTTAGGGATCTGAGAAAGGGTAACCATCTTGAAATTGTCCTTCCTGAGGAACTTGTTCAAGTTTCTTGAATCCAAGATAGGTCTAAATCCTCCGTCCTTGGGAATGAGAAAGTAGGGGGAATACCAACCCTTGTTCCTCTCTGCTACAGGTACATGTTCTATTGCACCTTTCTCTAGCAGGGTTAATATTTCCTGCACAAGGAGCGGATCTGGAATATTGACAGAGTTGTATCCCGGTGGATGATCTTGAGGCATTTTTTTAACGGGGAATGCAGTAACCATGGGCAACCGTTTCCAGTGCCCATGCATCTGAGGTAATGCCCCGCTATTTGTAGATGCAGAGAAATTCTGCCTCCCACCAGTGTTTTGTGGGTCAAAGCCTCAGAGTCTTAGAGGCGGCTGCAGCAGCAGCAGCTGAGGGTAAAGATGCTGCTGCTTGCACCGATTTAGCACCCCTTCCTCGTCCACCACAAGGGAATCTTCTTTGCCCCCTTTGTCCGGCCTGTCCTCTTCCTCTACCAACTGAGGAATAGAAACAAAAAAAGTTGTTGAGGTTGTCTAATGGAGGCGCTAAGCGACTTAGGCGCCGTCTTGGAGGTCTGCAGCTTCTCCAGACTCTCATCCGCCTTTCTGCTGAACAACCTCGAGCCGTCGAAGGGCACGTTGAGCAGTCTGACCTGCACATCTGGTGCAAACCCAGACTTTCTCAACCACGTAAACATGCGCAGTATGGTGCTTGCAGCCATGGATCTGTTGATGCTGTCGGCAGTATCCAATCTTGACTGGAGACACTCTCCCATTGCCTGCTTCCCATCCTTTCCTTTAGCCAGGTAGCTGTCTCTTTCTTCGCCTTCCGGGATGTGATCAGCCGCCATGGCAACACAGACCCACAAGGTATAAGAAAATCTAGCCAAGGTACAGGTGACATTAGTAGACAGCCATGCTGCCTGATGTGAAGACCTTGCAAGACAAGTCATCAACCTTCTTGTCTCTATCCAGGGGGGATAGAGAGATAGGCAGATTGTTTGGTTGAAGTGGCAGCCTGAACTACTAAACTCTCAGGCATAGGGTGTTTGGTGAGGTAGTCTGGATCGCTGCTAGAGGGTCTATACTTCCTAGAGAAGTTTCTGTTCACAGCAGGCCCAGATTCTGGAGCTTCCCAATTAGCCACAACCTTCCTCTGAAGGGTCTTATGGAAGGGCAAGACTGGGTTCTTCTGAGGTCCCTGGTCTAGGATGTCCGTCATGTCATCCTGCTCATATGCCAGGGGAAGCCCTACTCCAACCCATATATTCTGTGACCATGTTCATGAGATTTCTGTAACTAGAATCTGCACGTTCTGAAGGGTCAGGCCTGCCAAACTCCAGCTCTGGCGAAGTGTCAAGTCCACTAGCAGACTGGAGGGAGTCACAAAGGTCTTTCATCCTTGACTCTTGGTCAATGAGCTCTTCAGGTACATTTTGAGTGCCAAACGTCACCCGAAATGGAGACGTCTCCTCATCAGAAGCAATTTCCTCCACATAAATTGAGGACATGGACTTAAAAGTCTTTTTTCAGCACAGGTGTATACCTTACTTCTTTGAGCGGTATAGGCTTAGTTGAGATCGAAGATAGCTTTGAAAAAGGGGTCAATTTACTAGGAATCGCCCTCTATTTCGGTATCGAAACGCTCAGCACTGATGGCGTCGACAAATTCGTAGAACACCTCGACGATTTGTGTTTTTTTTCCAACAGTATCGAGGACGGACTCTGTTCTCGAGTCAATACCTTCGACACCTTCTCATTGGGTCAAGTATCTCGACGTACAGCCAGCTTACTGCTCGATCTTGATGAAGTAGCCTTCGAATTCCCCAAGTCATCCGAAGGAGCGACCGGGGCATGGCTTTCGCATGATTCTTTTGAGGGGGGTCCAGACCGAATTCTCAAAAATAAGCATCATTTCCACTCTAAAGGCATCCCATTTACATAGGGAATCCGACTTTGCCGGGTACCTGATTACCTCGGTAGAAGAATCAGATGAAGAGGGAGAGCTAAGGCATCTCTTCTTCAAAGAAGACGAAGATTGCCTCAATCGACTCCTCGACTGGGACCCCTTCGATCTTTTAAGCCGAGTGGAGTCTGTAGACACCCCAGACTTCTTTTTGTTCTTCAAAGTAGACTTCAAAGCCGCCCTCCCCACTACCTTTTTCTGTCAAGGACTGATAGGATCCGCAGTCTTCGGTACAGTTCCCGGAGCCCAGACACCACAGGCAGACACAGTGAGGGTCAGTTATTGACATCTTTGACCTGCAGTCGTAACATTTCTTAAATCCCGACTTCGGGGTAGAAGATGAACACATTTTTTGACAGAAAAACAAAGCAATACTTTAGTACTCGAATCAAAAGCTTTTGGAAAAACTGAACTGAAGCCAACAACATGACGTTGACGCTCAACAGCAGCCCTCGAGGGTCATCAACGCCACAACATCGAGCACAGCCCCCTATACATAGACATCTTTTTCTGAAGCAGCAAAGTTGGCGAGATATGAATATCAAAGATGAAGAATACGTGGAAGGAGAATCCATTTGAAGAATGTATTTTGAGTTGCAGACCATTTCCTTCAGGCTGAATTATGAGATTGTGCCATACTGTTAAAAAAAATCGATTTCCCAATAGAGCTAGAAAAACAGCATGTTTAAGGGATGTAGTGGAAACTAATACCAAGTTTTGTTATTTTTATTGGACATCCCTAGAGCTGTACCTGCCTTTGCTTTGAGAAATTCAATGTATGAAAAGCCAACATTCAAAAAGTGCTTCAATTTGCTCCATGGATTTTGCCAACTGTTTCAGCTGGAATGTGCAGGAGGTTGTGGCATTTACACATTTGCAAAGTGTCAACTTGTCTCATCTCACATGGCCTGAAAGTCACTTCTGTATTTTGGTCATAATATACAGAAAAGCCTACCTAAACAGTTATGTCCCAGTAGAGATCAAGCCACTTCACAAGTCTATCTTTTCCACTACTAAAATGGCCAAGAAGTATCCAGAGACCCCCTTAAACATAAAAGCTATTAAAATCTAGATACACACTTTCTCATAACTCGTGACTGCGACGTTACCGATGTTAACCATGCTACTTTTCTTAGAGCACAACAATGTACAATAAAGTTATATAAGCATGCATGATCAGAAAATAAAAGTACAGGCAGAAATGCAAATCCAATATTTTCATTTTCAAAGTGTAATGTCAGTTCCTTTAGAAATATATTGACCTATTGTCAAATTTGCTTTCACTTTGCCCCAGCAGACAAACAACCTTTTTGAATGATTCATGCAGTAGTCATTTACAAAAAGGGTGACATCTTTAACAAGGGAGCTTAAAGCTTTTGAAAGCCTGTCTCAAAACAAACGAGTTAACTCCACTTTCGCCAAAATAAACTCAACGGTCCGGGGCATCATCTGGCGGTGCGGTAACCCCAGAATAGCACTTATAAACGTCACTAACTCAGTGTGGGAGGGTGGCCTCGGGATACCCGATATGCGCAGGTACTACTGGGCGTCCCAGCTAGTGGTGGCCAATGAGTGGGTATTTGGGGGGCTGAGCTGACACATACAATGCTGGAGGGAGGTCATGGGTCCAAAGACCCTGCTGCAGGTGCTATAGCGGGGCCCCGTTAACCAGGATTACCCATCAGCAGCTAAAGGAGTCTGAGGCCAGGGCGGCAGTCAAGAAGGCCATGAGCTACAAAAGGGGTGATAACAGGCATATGTCATTGTGGGAGAACCCATAAATACCTGAGGTGTGTAAGCTGGGAAAGCTTGCTAGGTGGGCATGTAAGGGCAAAGTCACAGTGGGAGAAGTCATCAAAGTGGCTGGATGGGGTGGCGATTATGATGATGTCTTTCCCTGACCTTTGTGCCACATACAGGCTGGGGGCCAGGGGTCAGTACACATATGCGCTTGAGTCACACCCTACAGTCAACTGGGAGATGACATGGACATTCCGGACCATAGGAAAAGAAGGCAATTTCAACACTGTATCAGGCAGTTTATAACTTTACTGCACAACAGCCAGTCTGGGCCCGAGCAGGATGAGGGGATATTGGAAGAAGGATGGGTGGAGGCCCAAATGGCTATAGGGGAACTCGACATGTCTACCAGACTTTGTCTAGTGCAACTGAAGGTGTCCTACCAGGTCTATTATTCAAGAGTCAACTTGCACAGGATGGGGAGGGCCGACAGTGCCACTTCATTGAAGCGGCAGGGCAAGGACGGGTCTTTCTTCCATATGATATGGTCATACTCCAGGTACGGGTGTATTGGGGACAAGATTCAGCGCACACTGTCCAAACTCAAGGGGAGCGAAATCCCGGGGTGCCCCAAAGTCTCACTACTGCATATTTTGGAAGAGGTGGTGACCGTGGGGGATGGAGGGAGGGGGGGGGGATTAGACAGCTGATAAGCAGGGCCTGGCAAGGAGGGACCTGGTCATCAAGTTGGGGGGTGGAGGACATGCTGACAGTGGCTCAATGGAGCATGGGTATGGACCAGTGCAGGTCACCCTAGAAGAGAGGGTGTATCACCACAGGAGTACCGTAGGAAATTCCACAAGATCTGTGGGAAATAGGATGAGGTTTGCAAGGGAGTGGCGGGATGGCCGGAGAAAGGGAAGATGTGGGGAATTCATGTTTGTATACGACTGCTGATTGTGACCTAGCAGAGTTGTGATTCTGTCTCGTGTTTGTTTATCTGGGGCTCTTTTTACCAAATAGGCTTTTTTTTTTAAAACAACAAGGTTCTAGATTTAAAATTGAGACGTTAACCCCTGCCCCAGACAGAAATAGGACAGTTACCCTGACAGTTGTGAATTAGAATGAAACTAAAAGATGCACAATATATAAAGCCATGTTTGTACAATTCTGATTATATGCTGCTAAAAATGAAGTGAAATAAGGCACATTTGGCTAAACACTACACAAAAAATGCTATTTTCAGTTTATACTATGCCCTCTGCCTACTGTCCCCTTTTCTTTTTTGAATGGTAGGATTACATTTGATATAGTTTTATTTGACACTAAAACCATGCAAATTTCTACGACTGACGTCACTTAACCATTAGCGCATGGAAGAGAAATGTATAACAATGCACACAAAAAAATTATTATAGAAACTAATACTGGAGGGGGAAAAGAAAAAAGCAGTCAAACTTAAGAAAAACTGAGGAGCAATGCGAAACAAACAAATTGTTATTGGATAACAGCAGAGGAAAGACGGCGTAGGTGAAGGCAGTGCCCAGGCACGATTTTCAATTAGGTGCGGCTTGTCGATTCTCAAGATAAGCATGTAAGTACCATTCGCCAACACCATTTTATAATTTGATCAGGATTTATATTTAGACATGGATATGAACGCAACACACTACCCTTAAAACAAATCCTTCATTTAAAAGTGTATGGAACAGGACAACAGTCAATGCAAATGGGTCTTTTATAAAAAGGACCAGCAAAATGAATTTCCAAAAAACATTGAATCTAGCAGTAGAAAATTACGCATCGATGTGTACAAAACCATTTCTGAATGAGAAACCAATTAAAGCAATTAAATGTAAAGAATCTATTTATGTACAATCAGTAACAAGTTATCAAGCACATAAAATAAAAACCTCAAATTCATAAACAAAATAAGTGATAAAAACAAGCATTGCACCTAGGTTATACATTAAGTTCTTTCAAATGTTGAAATATATATAGAGATATCTCACCAAGTGCTTTTCTTGAATTTAAAAACCTAAAGAAATAAACAAATAAGGCAGCCAATCTTTGGGAAAAGTACAGATTTACAAAACGTGTATATACTCTTCCACACCATTATACATTAAAAAGAAACGCAAACAAGATATATTACAAATGTAGCAATAACTTAGTTCATACCATGCAATAAAAAGTATGTTAATCATGATGCACAAGCTTTGAAAGTTTCCCAATGGAAAGTTTCATCGTTTTCAAACACCTTTTAACTCAAATCCTTAAAACTTGTGGCACTTAAGATGTCTTGTAGTCTTCAGTTGTAATGAGATAAAAGTACGCACAAGGAAGAGGCGGCAGATGATGGTGATGTGCCAAGTATATTAGCCATTAGGAATCATTCCAACTTTGTTCAACAACAGCTGAAACTCTTTTTTCATATTCTCGTTTGTTTTCCTGATAAAGTTGTGCTGCTTGACTGTTTGCAGGACTATTTGGATTCGGTTCGTCAAGTAGAGACTAAGGAAACAAAATATGAAAATACACCTTAATACGATACTATAGACAATGAGCTTTGTAACAGTTAGGTGCGTTTCCAGTTTACTTTACGTGCATCAAAGATATTGGGGGGAAAAACGGGGTCATCGGTGGGTACAGCCAATTATCAAAACACATTTCAGGTGGGAAACTTCAAAAGGGCCCTGGCCTCACTCAACACAGCTGCCCCTCTTCCCTCCTCCGCCCCTCTTCCCTCCTCCGCCCCTCTTCCCTCCCCACCATTCCACCCTCGCGAAGCACTCCACCACCCAAGAAATCCTACAATAAACAATTTCAGTCTCATTTGAGTAGGATACATGTTTGGTCCAGCTTCTATGAGCATTACATTGAAAAAGAAGAAAAAATGTTGGGCTTTGTGTGAACAGTTGAACGCTTGTGCATATTGAACATGAACATGTGTGCATAACAGTATGATTGCATTAGGTCATAAAAAGTATTGTTAAAAGGAGACATGTACAAAAATTACAAAACGGGCATATGTCTCGAAAATAGGTACGCCATGAAACCTTCAGTGATAATGGTTTTCAATTGCATTCAACCATGCCTAATGTGACAGCATGGACAGTTGGAAAGTAGGAAGGAGGGAAAATGGACACAGATTGCAAAGATAACACCAAAGCTCCGAGTCTAGCTATTCAGCCACTCATATCTTACCACTGCTTTCTTCAGTTTCCGGCAAATGCGCTGCTCTCAACTGGTTTGCCAGTTAACATAGCGGAAGATTAGATTGGCAATAAAAAAAATAAATAAATAAAAGGGACTGAGTAAGCTGTTTGGTGGCTGTGCGCGGAAGCCGCATGTGCGAGATTGGTGGGTGTGCCTGGGGAGGCAGAGAGCTCAGAAGGACGGTGCGCGGAGCACGCCTGGAAAGTTGGTTGGGAGCCAGAGAGGCTTGTGATATTACAAAAACAATTATTTCGAAATTTTACATTGTGCATAAGGTGTATTTTGAAAGAAAACCGTCAGAGTTGTCGAAAAAATAAATCGATTAGAGGTCAAGTAAGTATTAAAAAAGCAATGTATTGTGGAGAAGGTGCGGGGACACGCCCCTACAACACCTATGTAAGGAACATCCGCGATATAAGGACAGGATTTGTTAATATAGCACGGAAAGGACAAAATGCACAGAAGGTAAATTGACTAAGCCATGGCCAAAGGGCAAAAGCTTCTCCAAATTTGTGCAGCAACTGTTCCACACATTTGCAAGAGGTTTAGAAGTGGAAAAAGCTGAGCAATTACATGCCAACAGGAGACCACGGGCGAAAAGCCCTCGGCCCCAGCTCCCACACCTCCTCCTGACCATGAGAGCGAAGAGGCTGCAGCAGGAGCACAGGGACTGTATCCTATACGAGAATTTAAAGCAGCAGAGGGGTTCACAAATCCAATAGTCGCACCTCCACTGTACGCCAAGGAGGAGGGCCAGGTGGGGGGTCGCACCAACAGGAGGTGGAAAAGGGGTGCACAGCGAGACACAGACAAGCACAAGGGAAGGGCTGGAGAATATAACATGGAAAAAGTGAGTAGGTAAATACTCCTGAAATTAGACAGGAAGACAGCAGGAGAAACAGGAGGGGCGAGTAAGGAAGTAGTAGGTTGCAAAGAGAGCAGGGAAACATGAGAGTAGAAGAGATAATGGAAGAGGAGGAGAGAAAAGAAAGAGGAACAGGAGGAAAGTGAGAAGGGAAAAGCTAAAGGCAGAAGAGAGCGAGAACAGCGAGAGATGAGGAGAAAGAACTCTGAGATAGAGAGGAGAACGGAAGACGAGAAGGAAATGGGTGAAAATACATTACAGAGCGGTACCACAGAGAACGGTAATGATGCTAAAAGCACCACAGACATTTCTCGAAGTTTTGGCAAAGGACACTAGCATCTTATGGACCACAAGTCCCTATGATGTGGGGCTTCTGAAAGGGATAGGAGCAGTGAAGATAAAACTATAAAACTGAAGCCAGGAGCCATTTTACCACAAGCTAGGCAATATCCCGTCGAGGGAGGCAGACAAAGTTATTTGAGAATCACAGCACTAGTGAAGCAGAGCATCCTAGTACCATCAGAATCACTGTGCAACACAGCAGTGTACCCTGTAAAAAAGTCATGGCGGGGGGACAGGGGAAGCGGGGGGGGTCATGGCATTTTATACAGGACATGCCCCCTCTGAAACATTGTACAGCAGAATTTCCTTTAGTCCTGAATCCAGCGACAATTTTGTGTAGCATTCCCAAGGAAGCTACCCACTTCATGGTCAGATTTGAAGAATGCTTTCTTCTCTATACCATTACACCCAGACTCACAAAACTTGCCTTCATTTCTATATAGAAAACGTACTCAAGGGTCTCCTTTTAACAATACTTTTTATCACCTATATTCAACAGAGTACTTCAATTGGACTTAGGAAATGTAAAATTAGAGAGCAAGCTTATACAGTGCGTACACATATTGATTTGCAGCAAGACAGACGCGGTGTTGAGATGACTGTGCGCATGCTGACAGTATTAGACAAAGGGTACAAGGTAGACAAGGCCAAATAACAATATTTCCAGAAAGAAGTGTTGTACATTTGACAACTAATAATCCCAAAACGGGCAAAAAGTGGCACCAGAAAGAGCAGAAGCAATACGCAAAACAGCAAAGCCCACAACAATAAGACAAATGTAGCAGTTTCTAGGACTATGTAATTACTGCCAGGCATGGGTATTCGACTATAGCACTTACACTAAGCCCTTATTGAGTGCAGTGAAGGAAGCACAAAGAGGGGAGGGTACATTGCAGTGGACAACTGAGATGTCAGAGGCATTTGATGAGCTAAATGAAGCAATATGCACAGCTCCAGTGTTGGGAATCCCAGACTAACAGTGATTTTTGTTTATTCTTACACTCCACTGGAGTGGTTATGACTGCAGTACTGACACAAAAGACAAGCATGAGGCACAAAGCTTTAGCAAATTACAGTGGGAAAATAGACCAAGTAATGAAAGGACACTATGCATGGTTACAGGCATTGGCTGCCGCCGCATTGAGTATTGCCATGGGATGCAGCACCACTCTACTTGGAGCATGCTCCCTTCGCAATACTGGAAAGACCAAAAAGTACATTGACAACACAGAGTGCTTCAGGGTACAAGTGTTGAACCCAGCTCTCAAGATAGTGAGATGCAAACTTTCTTTCATCGCCAAACCTGTAAAGAAGGGTGACTATGTGCACGACTGCACAGCCAACATAGAAGAAATCAGTGACACTAGAAAAGTACAGGAGAATGCACTTGAGGGGCGAGACATGCTTTATATTGACGGGTCATCAACAATCGACCAAACAACTGGGGAAAGATATACTGGGACAGCAGTAGTGAGATTGAGAGAGGACAGGACGAGCAAGGGGGTGACAAGCGCATATCTATCGTCACATTTATCAGCACAAGCAGCAGAAATAGTAGCTTTAATATTAGCATTGGTGCACAGCAAATGAAAGGAAGTGACAGTGTATTCGGATTCAGCCTACGTGACATCCATAGTGCATTCTGGGCTGTCACATTGGCCGAGGAGGAGCTTCAGACGTGCTGATGGGCCACGCTGCAGCACGCACTCCTATTGGGTAGACTGATCGAGGCACTCCAATTCCCACTGGGCATGGCAGTGGTAAAGTGCGAAGCACACACGACGGGGGAGGGCCCCATCTCTAGGGGTAACGAGGCAGAAGCAAAATGAGCCGCCTATTTTGGGGACAATTTTAGAAATAGATGCTTCGTCCCCAGCACGCAATTATGCATAAACAATTATACTATAGGAAGGATATAACATTACCAGTGACCCAGATTATGGAATTCCATAGAGCTGCATCCTAGGAAGAAAAAGAATTAGGGATTAAGATGGGATGTACATTGTCTCAGATAGATGCCCTATGGCGCAAAACAAAACAGGAAAAGTGGTAATGCCATTTTGATTATTGCACACTACACTGACACAGTTGCATCATCCTACCCATATAGGGAAGGAAGTGCTTGCTGCTCATATTGGAGAGGACTGGTTCTATCCCAATTTGGTAGAACACATGTCTGAATTCATGACTGTCTAGTTTGCAAACAATTTACTGCAGGTCATACATTAAGGGGGTCTATTCCTGCATGTCGGCTATGTTGGCATGCTCCAAGTATGCCAGGGCTAGTGCTACATGAAAGTGGTCGTGTTCCATTTTCCCGATAAATCGAAGCCGGTCCTGGTTTCCATGCCGATGCCCTTAAAGTGGGGAAATTCCTGCTTCGAAAAATCTTCCCACAATGGGGCATATGGGAGGGCCTGCAGTCTGACAATGGTCCTCACTTCGCCAATGAGATGTTGCAACACATCACAACCTTGTTAGGAATATAACAAATTCTCTGGTGTCTATCACCCGCAAGCAAACTGGCTGTCTAAGCACCTCAACGGGCTGCTCAAAGAAGGCATCGCCAAAAAGACCCTCAATAAGAGTTGGCTTCACAGTCTTCAATTAGCATTATTCGTGTTTCTCAACAAACCAGGCTCCAACCACCATTTAACATCATGATGTTGTAGCAAGACTGTGCATGAGACTTCCCCTGGCTCCTCCCACTAGGGCACTGAAAGATGCAGAAAAAATGTCTGATGTAGTGGGTCAGGAAATGTACGAATACACCACTTCCTTGATGGCTAGTGCCTCTTATTTCTAGTCAACTGCAGGGACAACGGCAGAGGCCGGAAGCAAGAGGACTGAACAACACAGAAGCAAACAAGAACCTTTTAAAGCAGCCAGAGTTGTATCCTGGCGACAAGGTCCTGCTAAGGAACTTTACAAGAAAGTGGGACAAACCATGTTTTACTGGACTTTACAACGTCAAGCTGGTTACTGAGCGAGCAGTGAAATTAATTGCAAGGGAAGAATACTTTGAAATACCTGGGGGACATCAAGCCCTACACAGCGGTGGCCTCTCCTAGCACCAACAACAAAGGGGCCAACAATTCACAAGCAGAAGAAAACAACTGCCACAAAGCATCAGAATCCAGCAGAGGACACCCTATGATTACTCGTTCCCGAGAAAGGGAGATTGGATGTGTAGGAAGTCCTTTTCCCTGAGTGAGGGCACACTGTCAGTTTATTATTTTTCTTTTCATACACTGACAGCATTCATCATGAAAGTGCAACTGTTATTATTGCACAGTTAGTATTGCATTGTTTCATGCTTCCCCCTTGATCCTCATCCAGAAACATTCCAAGGCTAAATTCTCCAAGGACATTCGACAGCGCGAGAAGGCGCTATCCTAATGTGTTTCTGGGTTTTTCTAGCTTATTTGGCTAGAAGTGTACCCACACCTAGGGATAGGAAGGCCATCTGTACTTTCAGTACTACGTGGCCCTAGAATAAGAGCTGTGTGGGAAACCTGATTTTTCCTTACAAGGATCCAACACCAAGTTCGCTGTGATTGATTTACTAAAATACCAACACAATAAAGCTTGTTTTGCGCATTTCAGGCGGGCAACTGATATCTTCAAACTACATAAGGATTGAAGAGGAGTAAGTGATGGAGAGCATTATTAAAAGAATGCTTATTTTGTCCTGTGCTCGCATGTAGTATTTTCACCCTCATCTTTTGTCATAAAATTCATGTTCCCAGTAATACTGCTGTGATCTCTACTAACAACCCCAACTCCAGCAGGTGGAACGATCATGCCAGGTGGAAAGGTAAGCACTGTAAATAGAGTAAAGAGGTAGACGCAGTGCTGATGCAGGCTTAGGCGGTGGGGTGGATCTCTATCTCAATGATACTGCTTGAGTATCTAATAACATGTGGTACAAGCACATGACTAAAGTAAGTAAACAAACCACAGGGGGAGGATAGGGGGGGTTGCTATGTCCGGTCAATAATCCCGTATGCCATGAGTGCCTCCAGAACATTTGTAGCAACTGAAATACCAGCAGCAAGAGCACAATGCCTTATGTACCAGTCCATGTTTATAACCCAAGGAAGATTCTAAGGGAGAACAACAGTGCGATAGATGTCCGAGGCAACATTCCCCTATGAAGATAATTAGATAAAGACACTTGACATGATGTACCAGTACTGGAAAAAAGACCAGGCTATACAATCCATTACCGACGGCCCACAGAAGGGATAGACAAAAATAATAACACTAAGAATTGCCATGTCCTAAGAAGGTGCCCAAGGAAATAGGAGGAGAACCAGGATGTTGGGAACGACCACAGATGCTTGTGTATGGTCAAGTGTACACAGCTGAAGGATGGAATGAGGGAGTAGTAGGCAGCAAGGCACACACGCTCCTGCACGCTCCAGTAAACACTGTACACGCAGAACATGATAAATGCCTGAAAGAGAGGGATGCAAGTACAAAGTTACTGACCTGGGTGGACAATGAAGCTGGACCAATGCCCATAATATCACTGAAGAAACCAGCATTATGTTTCCAGAATGATGGCGTAGTAATAATTGGAGAAAACAGAGTGCAAGTACACAGAAAAGCATCCAGCAATGAAGGTTGGAACGGCAGTATTAATGGATTGGGCGTGCGGATCTAAGGCTTATGAGAAGCTGCCACCCAACCGGGGAGGAGTATGTTCATTGGTGCACATCAATACACCAGGACTAGTAGTACCACAAAAGGACATCAAAACAGAAGACTTCCCCAAGATGGAGAATACAAAAAGAAAGAAAAGGTCAGTAAAAGTGAGTAGAGTAAAAAGGGAGAACTACTTATCAGCATCAGAAACCTCACTGGACAATGTGCCATCTGAATGTCGATTGTTCAGTAGGACAGATTTTCTTTGCGTCAGTAGTTCCAGCTGTACAGACATACACAAACAATGGCTCCAGATTACGAGATGGGAGCTGATGAGACGATACACAACTGTAAATGGCTTTAATGCAATAAAATAAGAAAAGAAGAGCTGCAAACAGTAAGGTTGATGGCTCTCTAGAACAGATATGTTCTAGACCTTCTCACAGCAATGGAATGAGTAGTTTGCGACAACATCTGGTCCTTTTGCTGTACATTCATGACTGAAAACAATGACGCAAATGGCACACTGGCAGAAACAGTGTCAAGATAGTTGAAAATGGATGCCAAAATGGAGTAGGAAGCCAAAGGAACAGGAAAATATCAGAGCTGGCTGTCCTATATATTCTTAGGGATGCCAACATGGATGCAAGACCGACTAAAGGTATTATTAGGAGAACTAATATTGGTACTAGTAGGACTATGGGTGATAAAGATCTGCATCACGCAACGCTGCAAGAGGACAGAGAAAACAATAGGGATGAAAGTAATAGCAGATCTAAGATAGTAGAGGAAAAAAATAAACTAAAGACACAGATAAAGGAGTGCCCATTGTTCCCGACCGAGATGATAAATTAATAGTTACTCACCGTAGTGACTAACATGCTCTTTAAGTCCATAGTGCCCTTTCCTCCATACTGTATGGGTGTCCCTCCCGAGGGACGGGAGACAGATCCTTTTTCACCAGAAAAATCTTCTTCCCCTTTAAATTTAGAGGCGCCGGGGAACAGCCCTGGGAGCATGCGCTCGCCTGACTCCGCCCACCAGTGCCACTCCTCAGTCCCCATTGACGCGTTGAAAATATTCAACATTGCCTAATGACACCAGTATTATTAGGGGGGAGGATGGTGGGACGTATGGAGGAAAGGGGGCTATGGACTAAGAGTATGTTAGTCACTATGGTGAGTAACTATTAATTACTCTTACGTCCCGTCCCCTTTCCTCCATACTGTATGGGTGATTATAACTGAATGTAGCCCATGAGTGGAGAGGAGACCCTCAAGAAAACCGGTTTCTTAGAACTGCCTGCCCGAAAGCCGCATCTGGCCAAGAGGCAGCGTCCAAACTGTAGTGCTTATAGAAAGACAAAGGGGTGGCTCAGGAAGCCGCCCTGCTGATGACCTGCCACAGCACATGCTGTTGGAACACGATGGCCGTGGCCTTGGCCCTGACCACATGGGCATGCAAGTTATCTGCCACTGGCTTGTGCTGCCCCTCATAGGCCTCCTTGATAGCCGCGACCATTCACCTTGCTATGGAGGCCTTGGAAGCTAGATAACCGGGCCTTGACCCACAGAAAGTGACAAACAGGGCGTCCAACATGCGGAAGTCCTTGGTCCTGTCCAGGTAGTATTTCAGAGCGCGTCTGACATCCAGACAGTGCAAGACCCTCCAAGGCTCATCCTTGGGGTTGGCGAAGAAAGTGGGTAAGACTATCTCTTCGTTGGGAAGGAAAGAGGTGGTCACCTTGGGTAGGAACGCAGGGTGTTTCACAGGACCACCTTGTCCTTGTGAATAGTGTAGGGCTCTGATGCCACCAGAGCCTGGATCTCAACGAATCTGCGAGCAGAGGTGAGGCCCACGAGCAGAGCTGTCTTTAGGGTGACCTAGCCGGATGTCAGCGGACGCCATTGGCTCGAACTGTTTATGCGCCAAGGCGCCCAACACCACATTGAGGTCCCACATCGGGTGCGGTTTCTTTATGGCCGGGTACTACTGTGGAGGCCTGCCAGATTGTTGCTTGACCACCGGGTTGGAGGAGAAGAGGCCCTCCTCCGAATTCCTGTAAGCCCCTATGGCTGCCAGATAGGTGTGGCATGTGCCCACCTGAACGCCAGAGTGGGTGAGGTGTGCCGAGAAGGCGAGCACTTCGTCCAAGGTGTCCTTAAGGGGGTCAATCTCCCTAGAGTTGGCCCAATGATAGAATCTAGACCATTTACTTGTATATTGGCTCCTAGTAGCCTTGCTTCTAGCGCCCTGGATGATCTCTAGGTTAGCCTGAGATAGGCTCAATTGTCTCAGCGTGACCTGCTCAGGAACCACGTTGCGAGGGCTAGCTTTATCACCCTGTGGACCAGGGGTGTGGGCGGGAAGGCGTATGCCATCATGTTGTTCCACTATATTGGGAAGGTGTGTTACGCTTGCCTGGTATCCACGGGGACGCCACCCAGCTGTGTGGACTCTGGTATTCTTCTCAGCCGCTCCCAGGTATGATCAGCGGAGAAGTTCTGCCTGGAATACAGGTGGGCAATGTTCAAGACTAAGCAACTGGGGTAAGAGCCTCCCAACATCCCGTAAGCCCGCAGCCCCTCCCCGGACCTTTCCTCACCTTGTTATGGGTTTTGGCGTGCTATCCGTCCTGCCTTCTTGGCAGGGGCGCGTTGTCCTTTATGGGCGAGTGCGATCTAGTTACTTCACTGATGCCTGCCCTTTTGAGTCTTTCAGGTAGGTCTTATTACTGTTATACTTGTATGCCTTTCTTTGGTTTAAGTAATGTCTTTTCTCTTTCCTTAGGTGCGCAGAAGTTCGCTGTGGAACGCTGGCTGAGTTGGGACTCGCCGGTAGGTGATGGTGCATCGAGAGCGCCTTGATGCGGTAAGTAGGCACTATGATGCCTTGCCTTTGCTAACCTGTTGTCTTTTTGTTCCCCGTAGATTGCGGTGCTCACCCGGAGCAAGAAGTCTCAAGGCGATGCTGGTCGATGGGCGACTCGTGAGGTAAGCTTCCGACACTAATGTAAAATATCTAATGTCTGTTTCTCTCCTTTTTGCAGATCCGTCGGTTCGGGAGGCTCGCTGATCCTTGGATGCTGTTTGCAGGAGCGGAGGGCAGCTAGCGATGGAATCACAGGTAAGCTGCTGCTATTAACAATGTCCTTTTGTTTTTCAGATGCTGTTCTTCCGAGGTTCGCAGGTAATGAAGAACACGATGAGCGTCACGTTGCAGGATTGCAAAGTAACGCGAAGCGTGTCCTTCAAGTCGGGTGTGGTTTAAATAGCTTCAGAAAAGTAGTCCAGGTAAAGTAGTTCCTAGGCTACCAACCCAAAACACTATACAGCATAGCTTGGTTCCAAGGGAACCAAGCTATGTGGGTGCCTCCATGTTGGCTGTCACTGGAATAAAGTGGTCCCAAAACAGAAGTCCTCATGAAGTATGAGCCTGGTGCCAATGGCGCCAGGACTGGCCCCAAGAGGGCTTCAGCAAAGGATGCCTGCGTTTGTTTGAGACCCGATCCAAGGCCCTCCTGGCCCATGGAGTGGCCAGGGTTTTTTTTTTTTTATACGGGTCGTGACAGCTGTCGCCCAGGGAGCCGGAGCCCTGCCCCTGCCAGGAGGTGAACTGCTGGCATTTCCTGTTGTCCTGGGAGGCAAATAGATCCACTTGGGGATGCCCCCACCTGAGGAAGATCTCCTTCAGTACCAGGTCATTCAATTGCCACTCATAATTGTCTGCCCCCAGTCTGCTGAGCCTGTCTGCTTCCAGGATGGATTCCCCCGGAGGTGGATGGCCGTGAGGTAGATGTTCTCAGAGGCCCATTCCCACATGCTGACTGCTAGGTTGCACAATGGAGGGGAGCTGATACCCACCCCCCCTGCTTGTTGACATAGTGCATGCTGGTGGAGCGGTCGGTCTGCATAAGAACTGTCTTGCCCTCGATAAGGGAAACAAAGGCCTTGAGAGTCAGCCATATGGCCTTCAAGTCTTGCCAATTGATGTGGAACTCCTGCCGAGTCCAGACTCCATGGACGCTGTGGTTGTTCAGGGTGACTCCACAGCCCTCTAGGGAAGAGTCTGTAGTAACGGTGACCTGAGGGGCCTTGCCACAGGTTGTAGTCCGGGGACCACCATTTGGCGGTCCGAGTGGAGAAAGGGAGGAATGTTGACTGGCTCTGCTTGGGATCCTTTCTCCTGATTCCATGAGGCTGTGACATGCAGCTGTAATCTCCTCATCCGGAGTCTTGTGTGGGGTACAACAGGACCGTTGCCATAATACCCAACAGGTGTTGGTACAACCAGGCTGAGGTCACTGGCCTGGAGAGGAAGCGAGTTGTGGCTCTCTTGATGGGCGCGATCTTGTCCTCCGAGGGAAAAACTCTCAGAGCTTGTGTCCCAGATGAGGCCCAGGAAGGTCAGGCTCGGCATGCGGTGCAGCTGAGACTTCTTGATCTTGATAGTGAACCCCAGGTCGTGGAGTGTGTTCATCAGTGCGGAGGAGGTATGGTAAACCGCAGAGAGGTGGCCCGGACAAGCCAGTCACCCAGGTATGGGTAGGCGTGGTGGCCCTGAGGAGGGCTGCCACTGCATTCATTAACCTGGTAAATACCCTGGACGCTGAGTTGAGGCAAAGGGTAGCACCTCGTATTGGAAATGGCAGCCCATGATCCTGAAGCAGAGTAAGGAACGATGCAGCTGCTAAATCGGGACGTGCAGATAAGCGTCCTTCAGATCCAGGGAGCACATCCAGTCTCCCCTGTCCAGTGTTTCCGCAATAAGAGCTGACGTAACCATCTTGAATCTTTGTAGAGTAGGGGAGAGATTGAGGGTGGAAAGGTCCAACACAACTCTCAGGCCACCCTGGTGGTTCTTCTGTATGGCAAACATCCTGGAATAAAAGGTCAATCCTCGCTGGGAGGCTGGGACTTCTTCCACTGCCTGGCTCTCGACGAGCGACCGGATCTCCGCCAGCAGAGTTGCTGCACCAATCTGTGGGAGAGGAGGGAAGGAGGGAGGAGAGGAAGTGACTGGTAGGCGGTACCCCGTGGAGACTATGAAGAGGATCCAGGGGTCTGAAAAATGTTGGCACCAAACTTGCACTTGAAATGCAAGCCTGCCCCCCACCAAAAGCAACATCTTGAGAATGGGAATCATCCAGAGGATAATGCTTTGTAAACGTGTGTATTGATGACCAAGTTGCAGCATCACAAATATTCCTTATAGGAACCCCCCCCTTTGAAGGGCAGTAGATGTGGCCATGCCCCAGGTGGAATGAGCCCGCAAACCTTCAGGAGGGTCTTTCCCCGTCAGCCTGTAGCACTCAGACAAAATTATCCATCTAGATAAAGTCTGTTTGTTAACAGCCTGACCTAGTTTGTGTCCTGTATACCCGATGAAAAGTTGATCATCAAACCGTACCTTGGATGTTCTTGAAATTTAAAAGCTTAGTGCTCTTCTAGGATCTAACCTATGAAGTCTCTTCTTCCTTACCAGGGTGAGGTGGTGCGTAGAAAGAAGGAAGGCCAATTTTCTGGTTCAAATGAAAATCCGAAACTATTTTCGGTAAAAATGAAGGTTTGACCTTCAAGACAACTTTGTCCTTGTGGAAGACTGTAAAGGGTGGCTTTACTGACAGTGCCTGCAACTCACTCACTCTGCGGGCTGATGTGAGAGCAACCAACAAAATGTTTTAAAGGTCAATAACCTTAGAGTAAACGTGTGCAGGGGTTCAAAGGGTGCACACATTAGGAACTTTAAAACTAAATGTAGGTCCCAAACCGGAACCTGGATAGGAGATGGATACACATTAGTAAGTCCTTTTAGGAATTAAGTTATCAGCGGGATTTTGAAATAAGAGCATTCCTCGGACGAGCGCTTAATAAAGGACAGCGCTGCCAGATATCCTTTAATAGTACCAATCTGGAGCCCCACATTGGATAAGGATAGAAGGAAGGACAATATGCCTGGTGTTTTACACAGAAAAGGACCTACATTGTTTTCCTTACACCAGTTGCAAAACTTGTTCCAACGGCACAAAGATATAGTTGCTGGTCTTCTAGCTGAAAGCAAATCCTCCATAACTGTCATCCGGGAGGTCCCAATCCTTATATCTCAACCTTTCAGAAACCAAGTGTGAAGGTTGAGTGTGTTGACCTCTGGATGGAGAACCTGACCCTTCTCTCGCGAGAGAAGATCCTCTTTGTGGAAAAGGAATCAGAGGACAGATGGACATGTTATAAGGTCTGGGTACCATGTCCTCCAGGCCCAATCCGCGGCAATTAGGATCATGCACTTCCTGAACTTTCTCAACCTCCTGATCAAGTGAGGAATGACAGGGACTGGAGAAAACGCGTACAGGAGTGGAAACTCCCAGTCCACTACAAACGAGTCTCCTATTACTGCTCTTGGGTGAAATTCCCTGGAGCAATATCTTGGTCCCGGTCGTGAACAGATTTACTTGAGGGGTTCCCCAAAGGGTGAAGAGCTCTCGAAGGACTTCCTGAGCTAGTTCCCAACCGTGGGAGACTCTGCTCTGCCTGCTCAGAGCGTCCGCCGCCGTGTTCTCCTCTCAGCCTAGGTGAACTGCTGATAGAATGATTCCTTCTTGAATTGCCTAGTACCAGAGCTGCATTGCCTCTCTGCACTGTGGTAGTGACCCTACACCTCCTTTCTTTTTGAGGTAGCACATGGCAACCGTGTTGACCGTCATTATCAGGACATTCTTTCCCCGGACAGAGGGGAGGAAGGCCTTCAGCGCTAGTCTGCCCTCAGCTCCAAAAGATTGATGTGTAGTTTGAACTCCAATGGAGACCAACGAGCGCCGACTGTCAGATGGTTGGCATGGGCTCCCCACCCTGTGAGTGAGACGTCCGTCACTACTGTAATCTCTGGTCATGGTTGCCAAAAGGATTCTCCCTTCAGAATATTTTCCTTGCACGCCCACCACAGAAGATCCTGTGAGACCTTGGCTGGAATCTGAAGTCGGTCAGACATCTTTCCTGAGAACTGGGACCATTGTGTTCTTAGAGCCCACTGAAGGGATCTCATTCTCAGGGGGGCTTCTGGCACCAGAAAAATGCAGGATGCCATGAGGCCGAGCAACCTCAATAAATCCAAGGCCTGAAGATCCTGGGAACTCAAATTTGTTAACCATCTGAAGAATGTCTTGAGTCCACACCTAGGGTGGCGAGCTCTTTCCCAAGGATGCGTCTAACACAGCCCCGACGTACTGGAGCTGTTGAGGTGTCATATGGGACTTCTTGTAATTGAGGGAGAAGCCCAATCTGTGAAGAGAGTGGCAGGTGAGTTTCAGATGATCCAGTGCTTGTTTGGGAGAACGCACCCTGATCAGCCAATCATCCAGGTTGGGGTAGACGGGAATCCCCCTCTCCTGATCGCTGCCACCACCTCAATCAGTTTGGTGAAAACTCTCGGGCTGAGGTCAGCCGGAAAGGCAGAACTCGAATCTGATAGTGAGAACCACCAACTGCGAACCTCAGATATTTTCTGTGCTGGAGATGGATTGGCACATGAAAATAAGCATACTGGAGGTCCGATGACACCAACCAATCCTGAGGTTGGACGGCCTTAAGGATCTGAGAAAGTGTGACCATCTTGAACTTGTCCTTCCTGAGCAACTTGTTGAAGTATCTCTAGTCCAAGATGGGTCTCAGTCCTCCGTCCTTTTTGGGGATCAAAAAATATAGGGAGTGCCATCCCTTGTTCCTCTCACCTACAGGTTCTATGGCACCTTTCTCTAGCAGGGTTAGAACTTCCTGCACAAGGAGCGGATCTGGAACCCCCGGTGGATTGTTCTGAGGCCTTTTTATAAAAGGAAAGCAGTAACCGTGTGCTACTGTTTCCAGAGCCCAAGCATCCAAAGTAATGTCTCGCCATTCTTGCAGATGCGGAGACAGTCTGCCCCCCACTGGTGTATTGTGACTCAAGACCTCAGCGTGGTTTTGTGGTGGCTGCTGCAGAGGCCGATGGTAAGGAGGCTACTGCTTGAGCTGGTTTGGTAGCCGTGGATCTGCTTACACTATCCACAGTATCCAACCCTGACTGAAGGGCTTCACAATTAGCTTTTTTGCTGTCTTTAACAATAGCCAAGAAGCCATCCCTTTCTTCCCCTTCGGGAATATGCTCTGCTGCCATAGATATGCAATCCCAGAGAGTATACGATAATTTTGCCAGAGCACAGATGGAGTTGGCAGATTTCAGTGCCATGCTCCCTGCTGAAAATACCTTTCTCGCCAATACATCTACACGCCTGTCGCCCCTATCTGGAGGGATAGTAGGGTACGCTGACTGTTTTGAAGTCGCTGCAGCCACCTGCACCACCAGACTGTCGGAGTGGGGTTTTTCGACAGGTAGTCAGGGTCACTACTGGAGGGGCAGTATTTTTTTGTCAGATTCTTATTAACTGCCGGATTGGTCTCCAGAGTTTCACAATTTGTAGCCACCCTTTTTTGTAAAGCCATATGGAAGGGCAAAACAGGGTCAGTCTGTGGACCCTTCTCCAAAATATCAGTTAGATTGTCCTGTTCATAAGGAAATGGTGGTCTGCTCCATCCTAGGTACTCTAGAACTCTGGACATGAGTTGTCTGTATGGAGCGTCAACATGTTCGCTAGGATCAGGTCTACCAAACTCCAGTTCGGGTGAAGTATCTACTCCACTCGCAGACTGTAAATTATCATACAAGTCCTTAATTCTGGACTCCACTGAGATCAGACACTCTGGAACATTGGGTGTCCAATACTGCAGCCCAAAAAGAGCAGCTTCCTCATCAGAGCAATCTTCATAAAACGAAGAGAGTAACTTGAAAAACTCCTTTCTGGGAACAGGAGCATACATTTTTTCTTCAGGTAAAGTTAGTGTATGCTTCGATGGCGTCGAAGGCTTTATTTGCACCGATAGGTGAGGGGTCCTTGCTTTGATGGTACAGCCAGCGTATGTGGCGCAGCTGTTTTCGAAGTATTTGACGTCGAGAGCCTGACAGGTGAAAACACAGCTGGCGTCAACGGTTTTGATGGCGTTGAAGGTCTCGGGTACCTCGACTTCTCTTTGCGCTTTTCATCGGATGAAGGCCTCGAGGGCTCCCAATGTTTATCAGGCCATTTTCCCAGGCTAGAGGGCAGGCAGGATTTTGAGCAAGGCCTATCCTTACCGGCTTGCTTTGAAGGCTCAGTAGGAGCATGACATTGTTTTTCAAAGATTTGCAACATTTCCTTTCAGAAAGCTTCCATACAGCTGGGGTAGATTTTTTGTGTGGGACATGCAACCCTTTCGGGTGAGCCGTCGGACAAAGACGTCGACTAAGGCGACTTCCGGTGCCTTATCTGACTTTTTCGCTGACTAAGAAGAGGTGGGAGCCACTCCTAGACCTAGAGTGCTTCGCCTTCTTCCTCCCAGGAGAGTCTCCTCTCGACTCGTCGGTCGAAGGCTTAGCGGGCTGGGGCTTAGGAGAGTCAGGTATTTTTCCTACCTGGCATTTCCCTTTTCGCTCCCTCAAGGCCTTTCCCATCATGGACTGGCACTTGGAACAACTGGCCATGTTGTGGTCCTCCCCGAAGCACCACAAGAAGAGACAGTGCGGGTCGGTAAGAGACATCTTGGACCCGCAGTCCCAGCATTTTTTAAAGTCGACCTTGGGTGTCGAAGATGAAGACATATCGAAGAATTCTCGAAGAATTAACGGTCACAAACGAGGCATGCCGATTTTCGTAGCCGAAGCAAATGCTGTCGTGGAAAAACGGAACTGAGGCCAGCGGGCACCATCAACGCAGGGCGCCCTCTGCCGAAAACGTTTTCCAAAGCAGCTGAAGCTGGACATTAGCATGTCAAAGATGAGGAATACATTGGAGGACACAATCCATTTGAAATGAGAATTCTCCCTAACAATAGGTAAATGTTAGCTCCATGGAACGTTTAATAAAATAAAAAGGTGTGCTATTTGGAATCAGATTAGGAAGGTGAACGGCTCAGCAAAGGACTGTGCCCTGCCTCGGTGACTGCAGACCCCTGGTAGAAGACATCTGAAGCCATGAGATGCACACTGCCTGGTGTGTAAGAGCTTGCTAGGTTTGTGACTTCAAGGGGTGGGGGGGGGGGAGGCCCATGTTTAATGCCATACCATAATACATGTGCCTCCGGTGGGGAGACTGGCATATATGAAGAGGAAGATTGAAATAAAGCAGTTTGCCAGTAGCTGCAGCCGACCGACTACGTGCCGAGATCCCTCTGCATGGAAGATGGTATACGCTAACTGGGCATTGAGCTGCTGCCTTTATTCTTTGCAATACCGCCTGCGCAGGCTTGTTTGGCAACTGTGGCAATTTGGTAAGAGGGGTCTGGTGGTGCTACCTCCTTGCTGTATACAAAATTGGTACCATAACACACCAACAGTTGATGTTAAGTCAATATAGTTAAGGAAAACGTAAACAATCACTTGGGTGCAGAGGAGGTAAGCCAACCTTGACACGAGGCTGGTAAAACAACTACAGATGTTGTCCGTAATGACGGCACTCCTGTCCCCTGCACACCTATGTGCTGAATAGCAGCCAAAATATTTTAAGTCAATAAATATAAAGTCCATATAGAAGATACAAGTTAAGTATTGAGGTTTCTTAATGTCGTAGAAAATGATGATAAAATCTTGAATTTTCAAATTCTTCTTTTATACTAAAAAATAAAATGTGTCGCACAACGCGTTTCGGGAATCTCTCCCTTCATCAAGTGCCTCAAGAAAAAAATACAATAAAATGTAGAAAATGTACATTTTTAGTAAAATGCTAATGATAATGCATCCTTTTAATTGATAAAGTCCATAAGATAATTCATGCTAGTGGAATTCTTTTTTTAACTCCGAGTAAATAAAGTAATACGCGCGCTCCATAAAGAATACATTGTTGAACAGAAGGTCTCAATAACAATGTGACCAAAAAGGAAACTACAAAAGTCTGTAGAGTATAAAGATCACGTGCAACGAAGTAAAGTTAATAGTGCATAGTAAAGTATCCCTAAGAAGTTTGCCTAGATATAGTGTATCTAAATGCAGACACCCAGTGTGCTGTAACTAAAGAAGGTATCGTTTGTGGTAGGTAAAAAAATTGGCAAAAGAAATACCCAAGTGTGTCAGGGAAACAGCTCCCTATATAGCTGAAGTACTTTGATCAGTTTGATCCTCGAGCCGGTTCAAGAAAGGGCTCCTAAACACTACTAGCCTCTTTTCCGGTTTCTTTGAATGTCTAAATGGAACATGCAGAAATGTAAAAAAAACGTATAGAGAAATGTAGTGGTATACCTCAAGGTAAGTAACAGAACATCCAGTAACTCTACGGGACTCAAAGCCCAGACGGAATTGGTAGTTGCGTCTATCTTGCAGTCCTCAAATGCATCAATGTGGCTATAAAAATGAATATAAATTAGTTTTAAAATATAGAAAGGCTACTGCGAATAGCCATCTATTCATCCAAACGCTAAGTAAAGAGCAAACCTTTGAACTTCGGCGGGTAATGTCTCAAGAGCAGATTCTACCTCGCGTTTGAGGCAACTGTGTAGTGGGTAACCATGGAGATGAATAGCTATAAAGGAAGGACTTGGAGAGAAATCCTCGTCTGATCCTAGAACTGTCAGAATGGGAGGAGAACGCTATAGTGCATAGGTGTTTCAGGTGGTGGCAAAGAGTAGCAGAAAATTTGTGAGGATGTAAGAATGTCCATAATCAAGTCCCAATAGACAGTATAGAAGAGCTCAAGTTAATGTGCAAACTGGCAGTGTTTTCAGAGAAATAATTATTATTGAGATCATGTTAGCACAATATAGAGCCATCCGTGGCCTCTACACTGCATCCACCTTGCTCCACTGGGCCTGCTGACAGAGGCCCCCGGACCCAGCTGTGGGGCTGTTCCTCCTACCAAAGTCAACACGTGAAGCTACAACATCTCACAGCAGTGATCCGGAACGTAAGTGACCCCAGAGCCCATAGCCCCCAATCATCAGCATCGCAGAAATGGAGCTCTAGAGCCTGTTGGGAGACTGGACTTTCCCCTTGACTGCAGTGTTCCCCGCAAAGGGGATAGGGACATGTGGTCCTGCTTGAACTGTCTGATGCCACCCTAAGATGGACACTTGGTTAGGTGGCCGACCTCTGTACTCACTTCCCTCCGGGACATGAACGTCCCCAACTGCTATGGGCGCTGCGTTGCAAGCCAACAATAGGGCCACCAGACCCGTGATAGCAGTCAGCAAATCCCTGGTCATCACAAGTGATCCACCTTAATCGTGTGCTGCTTTGACTGACTCCCCCATTGGCAAGCTCTTGACACTCCTGACCCTGTTGCCTTCCGCTAGGGCGGTGCGGCAGTGGGGCTACCCGGGCCCTGTCAGCTCAGACTCACGGCACTGCGCTCTGGTAGCATCGATTATCGAAGTAGAATATAAGCCCTTCATCATTCGCTGTCACCCTGCCCAGACTTCTCCTGCAGAATCGGGCCGGCTGAGACCATGGAGCGAACCCTCTGCCATCATTAACATCGGCCCGGTGAGTGACTGCACATCCGTGCATGCTGGTTGTTCTTTCATCTCCAGGGAAACCTGCTGAGGAGCCCATCTGCTTTTCCCCCTGATAATAGGACGGCTATCCTCGAAGTGGAACCTGCTACAGCGTTGCGTGCCTTTTCATTGCGTTTCTCGCCCTATTCATCAAGACATTTCAGGAGGGTTCCGCTGTTCCATAGGTTGGGCGTCCCTCTGGTGAGGTGGTGCGGTCGGTGGTGTCTGCAGACATCCCGGGATAGCCTGTGGCTGTCCCTGAAGTGGTGAAGGGGCATTCTGCGGTCTGTCTGTTGTCCTCGCTGTGGCCTGCTCACCCACTGATCCTGAAGTGGGGTGATACTCCGCCCATTGTTACTGCCATATCTGCAGACCTTCTGAACCCTGTGCTAGCTGGCATAGTCTCACACAACTTTCCTACCCCACTATCCCTCTGAGGAGCGTATCCATGGCCAAAGGCGGGTGCAAGAAACAAAGCTCCATTAATATGTTCACCAAAACCACTGCCAAGGCACCAGGGGAGGGGGACGAGGCTATGGTGGGCCCCTCAGTCTACTGGTGGAGGGACCACAGAGATGCAACAGATGATGGACTTCATGCGCAAAGTATTCACAACCCTCAACACCAAACTGGACGGCATGAGTGGCACGATAAGGGCCATAAACGCTCATATGGAGAAGACTGATACTCGTGTCACAGAAGTTGAATCCAGAGTCGGGCTAACAGAAGATGACATCAACTTTCTCAGAACAGGCTTGACAGCGCTCACCAAGCATGTGCAAAGTATCAGCAAGAAAAATGTGGAGTCCCGGTCGCACCATAACATACGCATAATCAGTGTCCCAGAGGATAACATTTCCGGCTCCATAGAGGACTTTGTGGAACACACCCTTCTGTCCTTGCTTGAGAGCCCAAAACTCATCACAATTTGCCATAGACGCGAGCACTAACTGCAAAAACGAAACCTGGGGCTCCTCTGCGCCCAATTATTGCTAGTCTTGAACTACTGAGACAAACGCATTGCTGCGGACTGCCAGGGCCAAAGGGGAGCTCCTACCTGGTTCCAGCAGAATCCATTTGTATCTGGATTTTTCCATCTCTGTACAGCAGGAGCGGAGTCCTTCATGGCTGTTAAAAAGACTACCAGACCTTGGGGTCTGGTATGCTATGTTCCCCTCCAAATTGAGAATAGAACACTTGGATAAAATATACTTCTGCACAATCCTTGAGGAAGCTATGACATTTCTAGATCAGCACTCATCTTCATGCTTCTCATCTTCCTACACTATCTATAAACTACAATGGTTGAAGCTGTGGTACCGATTTGAATACCACCCTAGATTAGTTTTTGCTTGACCGTTTGCTCCTGTCCCCCCCCCCCACCATCCCTACGACGGCTCAAATTGTAAACTAATGTGCATTCTACACTTGTTAATCAGCGCCCAACCGCGTTGCGGGCCGTGCTGAACCTATCGTGTCTTTTCTCCTGCTGATTATCTACTTTGTCGGCTACCATTACACATCACTGCTAACTCACAGTATGTACTTCTGCATCCCGACTTTAGCACTTGCTGCCATTCTCCCCGAGTGATTGTTTTGCTTGCAAACTATGGTGCACATGAAACTTGCTACACTCTGCCCCGCAGTGCTGCGGACTGGGCTGCAAGGTGAAAAAAATGCCCCCCCCCCCCAATGCAAAGTTGCGAATGTTCTTGGTTACATGGTTATAGGATATTCACTCCTCTGATTGGGTGGGGGAGAGGGAGTGGGGAGTGAGGTTGAAAAGAAAAAGCTTGACAAGGGTGATGGGGATACTCCTGGGCAAGCGAGTGATGTTAAATAAGTGAAAGTATTTATTCTCAAATTTCGAATGGACAATTACTACTAATAACTGTTTTGTCGATAACTGCATCCATGATTAGTAGAAGATGAATCACATGATTTGGCGTAGTACATGAAAGTAAATCTGGATTTTTAAAATGGTGATCTGTTTTGAACATTTTAAATCTCTGTATTTCTCTCGAACAGCCATTATTACTTTCATTTGTTCTCCGTCCACTATTTCTTTATGTTTATTTTATTTTTTATATAACCCCAATCTCCTCCTGCCTCTCGCCACCACTGCCTCTCACTCGGTGTCCCTCTCCTCGCCAGAGATGTCTCAGACTGTCTCAGATTGGCATGCTGGTTCTACCAGTATATCTCAGTTACCTCCATGTCCATGTCTCACTATTTTCATCTCTCTCACTCACTCTGTTACCTTCATATCCTTGTGTTCCTGTATTTTTACCCCATCTCTCTCACTGCATGTTCCTCAACAGTCAGTTCTAGTGAGTAACACATTCCAATGATAGCATATTTTTTTTTTATAAAAAGGACAACAAAGAAAGGTTATTTTGTTCCAAAAAGACTGCACAGACTCACACAGAATTAGCTTCTCACACTTGCTCACGAGCAAACACCACCACAACACTTCAGGAATGGAAGCTCCAAATTTGATGCGAGTGAAATATTATGTATATTTAATATAACTGAATATGATGTAAAATAAACTTTGAATAATGTAATGGTGGTCAAGTAATCCTGTCCGAATGTACATTACTAACTTAGTAAAATGTCAACCCTCTGTTACATGTGCAAAGTAGCGGGAATCCTATACACAGTAATCACTGGTAGTTTCTATGGTTAGTATTCTATGAAGAAACAATTTAAATATTCTGGACAGCTCATCACCCACCCAGATAAACATTTTCATAACAGGTGCCCATCTGTTGAATTTTTGAGAAATCATGTCGGAAATTAGGTTACATTTACCCCAATGGCCTAATTCTAAAATACTTTTGGATGGATTCCTAGCCACGTGCCCAGTATTTGAGTGCGTCAAGTGAACTATATTCCGTTGGATGGGATACATTTGCAGCACTCAATTATTACACTATCCAATGGAAGGATCGTTGTACTATCTAGGATGACCATGCTGGAAAAGTTTGCCCTTTCGCTGCGATACCAACCAACAAGACAATCATTCTGCTGTAAATGAAGTACCAATAGTAGAGCAGTTTGTCAGATGTTAAACACCCTTTACATCTAAATGGAACGCCATGTGATGCTTGTTAATATGCACTGAAGTCCAATAACAACATGGAGGTTTTCGCAATATAGATATGGCTGTCAGTTAATGAAACAAATCGGCATAAAAAAAAAAAAAAAAAAACAAACTAGGAATGATAAATATGATCCAAATAACATGTTTTGGAGGAAGTATCCGATAACAAAGTTCAACGATTTTGTCTAAAATGATTGTTTCTTATAAAATCATTCCTTTTGCTTGGACCAATTTTTACTACCAAACACCTTGTTGAGGGATGATGGGTTTGTTCAATAGTTATGGCCGCAAACCGTTTAACTGGCTATGATGAATATATTTAAAAATGTATATTTTAAACTGATATACTAAAATGCTGACACCCTGCATTTATTGAAAAGTAAAAAAGTAAACCTTTTGTGCAAAAAGATTAAACAAAATGAAGTGCATGCGTGTATATTGAATTAGTTAACTTCCGAGATTTGCGTGCAGAAACGTGATCTCGTAGATGCCGACAGCGGATGTTTACCTACCTTGTGCACAAATGTCATGACAAAGGACGTGGTATAGAGGGGTTGCAGCAGCTGATGTTACCTGGACGGGCGAGGGGTATGATGTAATGGCGCCAGGGCACTTGAAATTAGGGCGATCGATTTACTGATTAGATTATGACAAGATGGCGGTTTCTGACCCACGTGGTTGACAGTTAAGGTCTCGAAATGCAAGGTTAGATGTATTGAAAGAAAATAATTTGATCAATTGTCATATGGTCAAAAATAAAGGTCTTATTGATTGGTTGATTAAAACTCCTGCGAGAACCTCTCCTTTAACCAGAAGGTTATTTAAAAAGTATACAAATGTGTGTGGTTTTTCTTACCTGTATTGATGTTAAAATGGATGAGACATCATATGTTGGGCTCCAGCGATTTTGAAGAATGTCCAAACATATGCTACCATCTGCATAAACTGTACATGAAAAATTAAGTTAGAATGCATTCTCTCCATGTTTTAGATTATATACATAAATTAATAACTGTTGATTAAGCAAAACACAAGCTTAATCTAACATCTATGCCATTGTTGGTTATTGGCCGACTGGGGGGTGCAAATCAACATCAATCATAAGTGCAAATATACATGGGTCTACTCAGTTTACCAAATGTTAATTTTTAGTATTCATGATGGAAACCTCACTTTGGGAAGCTACAGTCTTTTTCCTTTTGCAAAAGCAGAACAGAGGTGTGTATCATAAAACTTAAAGATACTGATTTGAATCAATCTAGACTTTACAGGTCAGTCAGACAACTACAACACAAGTTATTTGTACAGCAGTCATAAGCTATTATCTGTGGTGGATCAACAAACTATGCAACTCCAGAAACTTAATGTTACACTTACATTTACACCAGGAAGTGGATGGGTCTTGAGTTTACCAACACAAAGATACTGATCTATCTCAACAGCATCAGGATGGGTCAGACAAGTGTCCAAGTATTGCCTATAATAGGAACACCTGTCTCCCTGCAGCTACTCTAAAGCACAACAGTCTCTGGGATAGAGTTGAAAGGAGTTCCTTTGCCTCAGGGCCTCTTTGGAGGAGTTAAGCAGTCTGCTCTCCGTTTGCAATTCAAACCAGGAGGATAGTGTCAGACACACTGCTTCCTGATCCTGGGTTAAAATGTCTCAGTCCAGGAGGTATTTTAGGGGTTGTTTGATTGTGTGGGAATTGATCGCGGCAAACAATTCAGAAAAAAACAGCCTGCATGCAATCAATTCTCAAATGATCACCCACACTATCTACCCCTATTCCCTACTTAACTGTTTGCTCGCCGCCTGGTCCACTCCAGCCCTGCAGCATCAGACCCATCCCTCTAACGTGGGTCGGATCCGACACAGCAAGGTCCCCCCCCCACAATATTGAGTAAGCGGGGGGACACCCCCGCAGCCCCTCCAAGGCTAATACATACCAATCATAGGGAGCAGGGGACACCCCCGCTCCACATGTTCGGTATGTATTAGCCAAATTGTTTGTTTTTATTTGTTCAAATGGTATAGGCTAAATTCGGTCAAATGTACCATTCCGCCAAATAAAAACAAACAAATATACCAATACATGTTAGGGTGCCCTTCGAACTCACAAAGGGATTGCGCTTCCGTGCTCACTCTCTTTCTCTTAAGGGATATAGTGTCTATCCCAGTATAACAGTCTTACCATTTCCCTTCAGGCCAAGGCATATATGGTGGCCATCACACATTTTTTTCTTTCTACACAGTGGAACATATGGTCCCTCTCATTAGAAGGGTCTCATGCCAGCAGATCAGTTCAACAGTCATCAAGAATCAGTTTGAGACTCTTTCCCAGCCTAGATCATGGCTGAGAGATCAGCTTCTACACGTGAATCTGAAGGAGATGCTTAGACTAAAGATTAAGCACTCCTGATTCTCTGGGCTGTACCCGCTGCTGCCTCTGATCCAAGTGGTTCCAAGCTTCTACGTCCTGCTTTGGCTACACCCTTCACCCTTTGTAGTCAGCCTATATAGAGCTTGCCAATTCCTTTATCTGCTCTTAATTAGGATTAGTTTTCAATTGCAGGTTTGTCTCGGGGGATCCCAAATTCATTGCATGCTCCAACAATCCCAGTTGCCACTAATGCTGCAAGCCCTTAGCTTTCCCGAGGTGACAGAAGGCCTGGTGGCCATCTTGGCTCCAGGCAGATGTCCTACCTTTCTGGAAGCATTGCATTGGATGTAACTCATGTTAGGCCCCCTGTTCCCTGTGGCCCATCTCTTTGGAGAGCCAGAGTCCGCTGTGGAGAGACCCCTTTCGAGGACTGCTCAGTCCTCTACCTTTACCGCTCACAGTTAGCTCACTGCTATGGTTAGGATACCCTGTAGGCTAGTTTATCTGGGCTTCATTGCCCAAAAGCCTAGAAGTGGCGTTGGAGATCATACATCACATTCCAATGGATGAGTCAAATGACTTGCCTTAACAGGCACACTGAGATGGTTCCTGAAGCTGGCATGTTGTATAGTGCTTTAAAGTCAGTAGATAACGATCTGTATACAAAAGTAGATGAACTGCTCAATGCATGAAACATACCGGATGATTAGGCACATCTGATGCTGTGCTCAATATAGCCAAAGCTATTCCAAAGAATGGCATGCTTATGGAGCAGATTGGCTGAACCGAATCCAAAATGGCAAAGAACATCTGCATTTTAATGGGAAAACAACCTTCAAGTAACAGGCGTGTATCACTAAACTTCTTTGCCAAGCCACCAACAATCACTACTACCACCAATCACCATACAAAAACAAATCACAGACAAATACACAGTTCCGTATCTCCCTTCACCAACATTAGCCTCTTTGGACCACCCACATTTTAGATTTCAGTGCCTATCCACAATGTGCTGAAGTTAGTGAAGCACCCTTCCACTGGCAAATATTACCATCAAAAGCCCAACTACTCACACAATTGACACAAACTCGCCATTACATCAATCATGTCAGTAACAGGTTTTTCCAATAAAATCCCAGCAACTTCAAGTCTTGACATCCAAAGCTTAGGTTTTCACACATTTCCCAACCATTTGCATTAGGAGCCAGCCACAAGAGTGTGCCTGGGCTTTCTCTACCCTACGAGCGCCACTGTTAAAGTTAAGTAGCCTGGGTTAGAAAGAGCCCCTCATAATCATCAGAAAGGCAGCTGCTGGTAAAAGTAGAACTGGTGTGCTGTGTGTTGTCAGCACCAGATAAGAGGGACTATTTTTTCATTAGGCAAAAAGCTGTATGCCCCTCTGTGCGAGGCAACATAATATTCTGCTTGTTTAAGGTCCTCAATTACAGCACTGTTATGCCTTCCTCATCCAAGCCATGCATGTGTCTGCTAGGCAAGAACCCCTCTACCCCCTCACCAACACCCCCCCCAACTTCTGGAAGACTTTACTCCCTACACAGTGAACAGAATCTTGATGCCTTCCAACTACCACTTTCTATCAGCACCTTTGTCCATATGTTAGAAGCATTGACCACTTCTACTCTGTTGTAGTGTGATAAAATATGGAAGCAGCTGTCAATTAAGGTCAGAAACATACCAAGCAATTCTGCTGACGGCCATTAAAACTGAGCTGTTCTACTAGAGTATTTGTTGGGCACAGATATAGTCCTAGTGGATTAAGGGTATGTTCCAGAGCAACACAGACAAGGATCTGGCAGAATTGCAGAACATCTGATGAGATTTGTTGCTTGGCGAACTGTTCCTCATACAATGCCACACTGTTTCACCAATCTGCACCAGATTTTGCATAGTTACCTGTTAGGACCCTTTGGACATTACTGGCTACTTAACATATGATCACCCCACCCCTTTCCCTTGATTTCAAAACCTTCACACACGAGACGGTTGCCTGAAAATCGGCAAAACATCGATGTGGTCATAGAAGGACCAGTCCTCAACCCGAGAATGCACAGTTTCTGGGACATTCGCACCGCAACTAACTGCACCACGCCAGGGTGAGGCAAGAGATAGGGAGAGAGCACAGCAGATCCCAGTATGCAGTAGCACAGCAACTCTCACCCCCCCCAACCCTCCAAAAGTCTGCTCCAAGGTAGGTCAACCAGCTACACATGCCCATTCTCAGTGCAGTTAACTTCAGAGTGCCAAGCACATCAAGCAATAAGGGAATCGGAACTGCGACCAACAGTATCATTGATTTTCAACAACTGAGTGTTGTCCTTTGTGTCTACAGAACCTGTTCGGAGAACGGGTACTTTTTGCTAGTATATGACATGCATTACTTACCGTAAAAGCATTTCTAATTATTGTATCTGCATAGATTCACATGCTGCGCATCTAGTACGACATCCAGTGGTCATTGCAGAGTATTGTATCTTGTCTTTCGAGAATCAAAAGGGGACATCGACGTGGGCGTGCCTGTAACACCATCCCCACATGACGTGTACTGTACCCAAAATCCCTCAGGCATCGAGGTCCCTCCGATTGTATTTTTTCTGCCATGAGGGAGCCTACGACTATTGTGAGTGAGTACAGAAGAGAGAGAAAGTAGTAAGACGTCTATGTTCCTTTCATTCGAGCGGGGAGGAAGGGTGGGCACATGTGAATCTAAGCAGATACAATCATCAGAAGGAACAAGTTACTTACCTGTAACTGTTGTTCTCCAGCATGGGTCTGGCATGGATTCACATGCTCACGAATATTCCCAGTCGTCAGGCTGGGAATCCTCGGTAAAGAAAAAATCAGTTTAGTTTCTGAACTGTCTTTCTACTAATAACCAATCCCTGGTCTCTGGGTCATGCTGCCCCCAGCCAATGACTGCCCTCTACCTAAGCCCCTGCTCTGGAAGCCATCTTCAGATTTGGTAGCACGTAAAGTGGCAGTAGGACCAAGAGAAGAGCCACAGAGGGGTTGGAGGGAGGGTTCGCATGTGAATCCATGCCAGACTCATGCTGGAGAACAACAGTTACAGGTAAGTAACTTGTTCTTTCTCCAGCATGGGGTCTGGCATGGATTCACATGCTCATGAATACAAGAATACATAGCAGTACACACATGCACAACCACAGGTGGCAAGGCTCAACATTAAGCATTTCAACAACTCAACATTAAGCATCTCTTACCGCCTCGCAAGGCTCACCTTCAAGCAAACAGGTTGCGCAGCACTGCCTGGCCGACTCTGGACTCCTGCCTGGAATCCCGGTCGACGCAGTAGAATCTCGTGAAGGTGTGTCGACCTCCATGTAGCAGCCTTGCAGATGTCCAGCAGGGGCACACCAGACAGGAACGCCGTAGTAGCAGTGATCGCTCTGGTTGAATGAGCGCCGACGGCCGGGCAACGGTCGGTTTGCCAACCAGTGACAGTGCATGATGCAGCCGGAGAGCCATCTGGAAATGGAAGCCTTCGAGAGGGTCTTCCCTTGGTTCAAAGGGCCAAAGTTCACAAACGGCTGTGACGTCTTCCGAAGGCTCTTCGTGCAGTCCACGTAGAACTTCAGCGCTCTAGCCACATCCAGCGAGTGCAAAGTCCACTCAGCCGGCGACGAAAATGACCGGAAGGAAACAGAACACTAAGGGCTCGTTGAGATGGAAGTCCGACGGCACCTTGGGCATGAAGGAGGGGTGCGTCCTCAGCACTAACCTCGTCTCGTGGAATGTCAGATATGGAGGTTTACAGGAGAGGGCCTGGATCTCTCCCACTCGTCGTGCGGAGGTGATGGCCACAAGAAATGCTGTCTTCCACGATAGGAACTTCAACGGTGCAGAATGCAGAGGCTCGAATGGCGGACCCATGAGCCTGGTCAGCACCACGTTGAGCTCCCACACCGGGGCCGGAGCCTTCACTGGCGGGAACGAGCGGAACAGTCCTTTCATGAACTCCATCACCAGGCGATGAGGCCACAGCAACGACCGCCCCGGAGTTCTGGTGTAGCGGGAGATCGCCCCTAGATGCATTTTGATGGAGCCATGAGCCAGCCCCGCCTTGGCCAGCAACAGCAAGTAAGGCAGCACTTGAGGGGCCGTAATCCGCAGAGGGCTGATCTTCTGTGCACGGCACCAGACAGAGAACCTCTTCCATTTATGTCCATAGCACTTGAGGGTCGAGGACGCCCTGGCCTTTGCAAGCACCTCCTTGCAGTCCGCCGGGATATCGTACCATCGGAACTCTAGTGCTGCAGGAGCCAGGCCTGCAGGTTCAGCGATCCTGGGTCGTGATGTCAGATGGCGCCTCCTTCCCTGGCGAAAAGATCCACGATCGTCAGCAGTTTAACTGGAGGGGAGGGGAGACACCAACATGCCCAGAAGGTCCAGGAACCAAATCTGCCTCGGCCACGCCGGTGCAACGAGGATCATCCTGCACCGGGACCGTCTACTGATGAGTCGCAACAGCACGCATACAGGAACAGGCCGTCCCAGGGGAATGAGAAGGCATCACCCATGCTCCCCGGCTGGGGAAACCTGCTTGCGAACCTCCGGCACTTGGTGTTCGTCGCTGTCGCAAATAGATCGATCTGGGGATTGCCCCATCGTCGGAATAGCAGATCCACCAGATCCTGCCGAAGCACCCACTCGTGGCACAAGCGGAGCTCGCTGCTGAGTGAGTCGGCGATGGTGTTCTTTATTCCTGCCAGGTGGAAGGGTACCAGGAACATCCCTTGGGCAACGGCCCAGTGCCACAGATCCTGTGCTTCCTTGGATAGGGCCGGGGATCTGGTGCCACCCCCCCGCTTAATGATGTAGAACATCGTGGTGGTGGTGAAGACCCTTACCACTTTGCCCTTGAGGGACGGAAGGAACGACCTGAGGGCCCAGAACACAGCTCGGAGCTCCAGGACGTTGATGCGTAGGGACCTCTCCTCCGGGAGCCAAAGGCCTCTTGCGTGGAGATCTGCGGTGTGCGCTCCCAATCCTTCCAGGGAGGCGTCCGTCGTCACAGTTTCCTGATGTGCCGGGGTCTGGAAGTCCATGCCCGCCGCCAGATGCGTGCGGTTGCCCCACCACCGAATCGCTTTGTGGAAAGTCTCGTTGAGGGAGATCCTGTCTTCGAAGCTGCCCGCCGCTTGCATACAACGGGCATCGAGGAACTCCTGCAGTGGCTGCATCCGCAACCTGCACAGGACGCACAACGACGACATGCCGAGCAGGGACTTGATGGACCTCACCCTGGCCACTTCCATGGTCAACAGCTGTTGTACCTTGCCCAGGATGGCTTTCGTCCTCTCCTCAGATGGTGAAGCCAACCGTTCCACTCTTGTCGAGTCTGGCTCCCGTCTTGCGACGGTACCAGGTGGGACTTTGCAAAGTTGATCGAGAATCCCAGTTCTGTGAGCAGGCGGTCTTCACTGTTTGATCGACGGCAGTTCTCTTGCCTTTGCTCGGATGAGACAATCGTCCAGATACGTGTAAACGCGGATCCCCTGCAGGCGCAGCTGCCCTGTCACCGGTGCCAGGCACTTGGTGCCGAGTTCAACTCGAAGGGCAGGGCCTTGAACTGGTAGTGCTGCCCTTGAACCACGAACCGTAGGAACTTTCAATGTCCTTTTCGTACAGGGATGCGGAAGTAAGCATCCTCCAAGTCCAGCAACAACAGGAAGTCACCTTCCTACAATTGTCCCAGCACGTGCTGAAGGGCGACAGTCCGGAACTTCTGGGACTTGATGTATTTGTTGAGGCGGCGAAGGTCTAGAATGGGTCCCCAGCTTCCGGTCTTCTTTGGGACAAGTTCTATTGCGCCCTTTCTCAGCATTGCTCGTACCGCCAGAAGCAGCTGGTGCACGTGGTTTTCCTTCCTGGTCACAGGTGGGAAACGGGGACACTTTCTTTGGAAACCCAGGGAGTGCCCTTTGGCCAGGGCTTCCAGCACCCAACAGTCGGTGGAGATGGACTCCTACACATGGACGAAATTCGCCAGCCGGCTTCCCACCAGGGGTGCTCGGGGAGGGGTGTCTGCCGTCACGGCCGGTCCAGTCTTGTTTCAGAGGCTTTGCCACCTTGGCATCCTTTGCGATGACGGTGTTCTCCCGTCTTGTTGCGGCCTCTGTAGGCTTCCTGCGATGAGAAGCGGGCTGCCTGGCGGTACGATGAGGCACTGCCGCCAAATCCTTTGGAGGCACCTTGAGACTTGCCTCCGGCGGTCCAAAAGGACGGCCGTCGCTGATGGAGAACCCAGGGCCTTGGCCGTCTGAGTCCGCCTTGATGGCCTGCAGTGACTCGTCCAATGTCTTGCCGAACAGGTTGTTCCCGTCGAAGGGCATGTCCAGTACCCTGGTGTGCACGTCCTGATGGAAATTAGTGGCCCTGAGCCAACCACGCTGGCGAAGGCAAACGCTGTTGCCCATCTGGCGAAAGCCGGTGTCGGCGATGTCTGTGGCCACCGTGATGGTGTGGTCCGACGCCACCTCACCTTCCTGCAGGATTTCAAAGGCTTCTGACCTCTTGTCATCTGGGACAAAGTTCAGGATGGGAGCGATCTTGAACCACAGCTCCCTGTCGTAGCGCACCACGATCGCGAGGGCGTTGGCCGCCTCGATAGTCGTTTCCATCTCGGACAAGACATTTTTAAACATCATTTAAACAGAGATCGACGGAATTATTGCAGACCAGGATGAACCTCTAATAATAATAAGCAGAGACTTGAATGCTAAATGTCCGAGGCAAGTTTCAAGCACCAATCCACCATAAACTCCAAGCAGAATCTCGGACAATTATGGCAATCGCTCACGGACTCCAGAAATCTCCATAACATCGAGCAGTCTCTCCCCCCAGCTTGCCACATTCCGACATGAGAAAGAGGCTCACAAAAAGGGACAATTGACTATATTTTCACATCAGAAGCAATGCTTAGCCTGATTACATCCCTTGAAGTCATATGGGCCGAGGCCAGCGATCACAACATCCTTAAAATCGCGTGTCCCATTGAGAGCAGTCCGAGACTCCAAATGCCCGAAGAAACTGAAACAACTGCGCAAGGAAACCACCTTAGATTAACGGCGGAAAGAATCAGAGAACTTTCAAAAAACAACGCCACTCAACTCTCTGGGAAGGAGAGAGGATTTACATCCCCAACTGACTACCAACCTCTATTACTACCATACTATTCAAATTTGCAGAAAAAACCAAGGGGAAAGCAACAACCCCTTCATGAGTACGATAAGGAGCTGGTGATGAAACGGCAAAACTTGAGGAAATTGAAGAGACAGGCTGCAAATGCCAATTCTGGTTGTCTAAAGAAAGCTTATTTAGACAAACAAAACATTTACAAATCCTGGTCAAGATTACATCTATGTTCTCTCTATCAGCAAGACTCAAGAAATGTTGAGAAAGCTACCAGATAAAAACTCTGGAGCATTTTGGCAATTGATCAAAAAGATTGGCTGTGCGTCGACTCTCACAGCGTTAAACAGCGTCTCGGAGGAAAGCTGGAAATCCCACTTCATCAGCATATTTCAGCCCTCCCCCCCCGCCAAAGACGATCACCATTCAAGAGGACCCCGAAATAATCAACTGGGAAGATTTCTCAAATAAAGACGACATTGAGACGGCCATAAGGAGACTAAAATCCTCCAGACCTCCAGGCCCAGACGGAATCACCAACATAGATCTGAAAAAAATCCCCCGGCAGAATGGGCCACGTTCATCAGCCAAGTTTTTAAAAACTGCTGCCTTTCAAGAGATCGATTCCAAGGTCCTGGACCTCCTCTGTGGGCGCTCCAATTTATAAAAAAGGAGATAGGGCGGATCCTGGCAACTACCGCCCCATCACGCTGCTGGACACGATTGGAAAGATCTATGGCTCATTTCTCTTAAGGAGTTTCCAAAAATGGGCAAATAACACTCCATGCACCAACCCCTTCCAAGCAGGGTTTATGAAAAACTCTGGAACGACAGTCAACATTATGATACTCAGTATCCTAAAAAACAAACTCATGACAGGGACAGTGAAGGTGTTCTTGGCTTTCATAGATCTCACTCAAGTATTTAACCAAATAGACAGAGAGATGTTATTGTCTAAACTGGAACACTGGAAATGTCAGAGAGAAATACTCGATCCAATCAAGGCCCTGCACACCGCGACCACCATGAGAGTCAAGCTAAACCAAAAAGGTCTGCTGTCTGAGGAAATTCCAACGCACAGAGGGGTAAAGCAGGGCTGTCCGCTTGCCCCAGCCCTGTTTACTTCATTTTTGGGCGAGAGAACGACAGCCTCATAAGATCCTTCCTTCTGAGGGAGTTGCAGGTGCCCGAACTCTATGACTTCTGGAGCCAGGCCGCTAAGGTCAATGTCTGTGGGCATGGGTGTAGTGTCTGCCCTTTGTCTTGCGACATGTTGTACGGGCAAGGCAGTTTCATTGGAGGAGATAGGGACATCTCCATCAGATGAGCGAACCAAGGTTGGTGGACCAACATGGGGGCCACCAATATTGTGACTGGTTCCTGGTGCATCTTGTGCACTATTTTGCTGAGTAGGGAGTCGGAGGGAGGGAAAACCAATTTCCCTGACCATGTCATCCAGAGTCCGTTCCCCTTGGCACGGTTCTGGTGGTACCCAGGAGGCGTAATCTTGGCATTGAGCTTTCTCCAGAGTTACAAACAAGTCGATCTCTGGAAAACCCCATTCCGCGAAAACATTGGAGACAACGTCTTCGTGAAATCGCCATTCGTACTCTATTGGTAGTGAGAAATCTCTGCTGAGTATGTCTGGCAGAAGATTGAGTTCCCCTGGAACATGTTGAGAACAGAAACGTGTTTGAGAGCCCACTTCCAAATGTTCTGGGACAGTTTGGAAAGCCCTGGAGAGAGAGTGCCCCCTTGTTTGTTCAGATAGTACACGTCCGTGGTGCCGTCTGAGGATCAGGACCGTCTTTCCCTGCAGTTGAGCCTGAAAAGCTTTCAGTGCTTTGAATACTGCTATCAGTTCCAACAGGTGTATGTGGTTGGATGCTATGTCTGACGACCAAACTCCGTGCGCTGTCTGTTGAAGCAGGTGAGCTCCCCACCCTGTGAGAAATGCATCTGTAGTTAGAGTGGCCTCCACTGCGGGGGTGGTGAAGGATTTCCCTCTCAAGAGGTTCTCCCTCGACGACCACCGCAGCGAGAGAACGAGGGCTGGCGAGACAACCACTAGATCGTTCCATTGTCCGCTGGCCTGACACCACTGGCTGTTGAGCCACTCTTGCATTGGACACATGCGCAAGCGTGCGTGAGAAACCAAATAAATACATAACGCCATCATTCCCAAATGTCGCATAGCTTTGCATACCATCACCTCTCGTCTGGCTACATATTGAGGGATTTGAAACAGAACATTTTGGACCCTCTCATTGGAGGGGAAGAAAAGGCTGTCCTTTGTTCGAATTAGAGCCCCTAGGAACTGCTTGACCTCACTGGGGTCTAGGCTGGATTTCTTCTCTTTGATGGAGAATCCCAGATTGAATAAAATAATCCATTGTTCTTTGGGTATTTGACAGACAGGTTTCGTAGGAATCCCCTGTTATGAGCCAGTAGTCGAGGTAAGGATAAACTTGGATGGATTGCCTGCACAGGTGTGCTGCTGCTACTGCCAGTACCTTTGCAAATACCCTTGGTGCAGAGGCTATGCCGAAGGGTAGTACTTTGAACTGATAGTGCTGGTCTTGTATCATGAATCTGAAGTATTTTCTGTGTGCCAGCAACCTTTCATGTCCAATGTTGCCATGTAATCCCCCTGTGAGAGCAGCGCCCTTTTCCTGCAGGGTCTCAACTTCTTGTAGTAGAATGTGCAGATGTTCTGGCATAAGGCGTCTTGCTCGTGACGATCTGAACTGTGGGGTCCAGCAGAATTCTATCAAGTACCCGTGGGCGATGGTCTTTAACACCCACTGGTCTGTAGTTATTCCCTACCATACTCTAAGGAAAGATGTTAGCCGGCTCCCGACCGGGGGTGCATGGGAGAGGACCCTGAACTGCGGGTTATTTCTGGCCTGAGGCCGGGAAGCCTTGAGGGGTAGAATTCCGGCCCCTTCCTTTCCCACGTCTTTGCCCCCTTGTGGGGTATGGGGTGGTGTAGCTGCTGGCTCCTTGGGGAGAGGACCAGTTATTTCCTGAGCTGTATTGATTTTGAGGGAATCGTTGCCCACGAAAGGATAGTCTATTTCCGCTCCCCCTTCTTTGTGAACGTCTCTGGGTGATCTGGTTCAGAGTCTTAAGAGTGTCATGCTCTTTTTTTGCAGTTTCGAGGGCTTCATCCACTGCCTTTCCAAATAAAGGAGTGTCCTTCACTGGTTTATTCATAAGTGAAGCTTGTGTTTCTGGCTTGAACCCAGAGTTTCTTAGCCATGCGTGCCTTTTCAGGAGGGTACCTTGAGCCAAAGACCTTCCAACCATCTCTGCTGCATCCGAAGTATTTTACAACATAACTTGCCTGCCCTCTGCCACTGTTGAGAGCAGACGGTCTCGCAGTGGCTCTGGTACTTCTTGAAGGCCTTCCTCTACCTTGACCCATTGCGCATCAGCATAGCTGGCCAACAACGTTGTATTGTTTGCGATGTGAGTGGAGTAAGCCGCCGCAGTGATCCTTTTCTCCAGAGCGTAAAGACTTACATTCCTTGTCAGGGGGTACCTCCCCAGTAGATAGGGGAACCCCTGCTCTTTTCCTGGTAGTTGTCACAACCAGTGACTCTGGAGTAGAATGGCCCCTGATGTAGATGGGGTCAGTGGGGGAGGGTTGAAAAAAAGTTTCTCTCCCCTTGGATTCACTGCTCTAGTGCAGGTGTGACTAAAGTAGAGGAATAGCTTGTCTGGCAGGTGGTTTTCTTTCAAAATGTCTTCCACAAAAATCAGCTTCTGGAACAGCTTCCTGGAGTAGCAATGTTGTAGTGTTCCGCTGCTTCCTCAATAGGATCGTCAACCGGGGAGGCCCGTCTCGATGGAGAATCCCAATTGGAACAGATGGATTGTTCTTTGAGTGTTAAGTTTGCTTACTTGTGATGTTTCCTGTGCTATTAGCCAGTCATCCAGATAAGGGTACATTGGTAGTGACTCTCTGCGTAGGTGCACCGCAACCTACTGCTAGTACTTTGGTGAACACCATTGGAGCTGAGGCTATGCCGAAGGCGAGTACCCTGAATTGGTAATGTTCGCCCGCTATTTTGAAGCGCGGATACTCTGTGCGCTGGGAACATTGAAATATCAAAGTATGCATCTTTCATGTCCAATGTTGAAATGAAATCACTGTTTTAATAGAGGGGTTACTTCCTGTAGTGTTGTCATGCTGAATGTTTGTGGCTTGACATATGTTTGCAGGGCGCAGGTCTAGTCCAGTGCACATAGTTAAGTCATTCTTTGTTACAAGAAAGTAAGTTGAAAAGTTAGATATCCTTGTTTACCTAGTTTGCTCGGACTATTTCTATGGTGTCTTTTTCAAGCAGGGTCTTTACTTCTAGTAGTTTGAGCTTTTCTTTTGGCGTCATTTTCATTTGTCTTGGCGGCTGGTTGAGTGGTTTCCGCAGACATTCTATGCAGTACCCTCCTACCACAGTGGACACCCACTTGTCAGATGTGATCCCCCTCCCATGCGTGGGTGAATTGAGAGATGAGTCCTCCGACCGGAGTAGCATGGGAGGGGACCTGAATCACAGCGTCATTGTTTAGAGGTAGTGGAGCCTCGAGTGGCGGAGGCCCTACCTTTACTTCTGGATCTTTTGTAGCCTCTTTGAAAGCAGCCAGATGACTGACCATGTGAGTTACCCAACGATGGTGGCTGCCCCCCCCGCCCTTCCCTCTATTATAACTTGTGGAGCGTTGTGGACATCTCCAGGCGTTAAAAGCCCCTCCTTGGGCAAAAGGCTCATTAGTCGGTTGTCCTAGAGACTTTAGCGTGGCGTGCTCTTCCTTGGCACTCCTTAGTGCATCCTCAACGGCTTTGCCAAACAAAGCCTTGGGTTAAATGGCCATGTTAAGGAGTGTGGCCTGCGTGTCCAGCTCGAAGCCCGAACGCCTTAACCAGACATGGCGCTTGATTCAGGTGCCCTCAGCTAGAATACAATCTGCATTTTCTTCGGTGTCCAGATGTTTTTTAATGCAGTTAGCAATTTGTTTGCCTTTGGTACTCATTAGCTGACATTTAAGGGGCTCTGGATCGGCTTCAATTTGATGCTGTAGAGTGTCCCACACATGGCAACCATAACTTGCCAGTAAAGTGGTGTTTGCAATTGTGGTCTGATAGGCATTGGAGGACGCCACTTTCCTACCGAGTGTAAATCTTATCACTGTCCTTGTCAGGAAGTGCCTCAGAAGGAGCTATGGGTGTGCCTGCCCTCTTCCTGGTTGAGGTGACAACTAGAGTCAGGTTTCAGTTGACCTCCGATAAAAAGTGGGTTAGTTGGTGCTGGCCTGAAAACTCTCAATGTGGGGGTTAACCACCCTTGTGAGGTTGGATGCGCCTTTATACTGATTGAAGGATGGGTATGAATTGTGTTACAGACTTCTGGTCTACCAAAATTTCGTCCACAAAGTCCTTGTCCTGCTGGGCTGCTTGAGTCTCTATTTTAACGTGTTGGGCGGCTTTTAGGAGCAGCTCGTTATATTGGAGGCAATTATCTATAGGGGAGACAGCCACTGGCAGATATTGGTCATCTGGGGACTGTATGGCGTAAATATCGGGGTCATCATAGTATTGGACTTGGTCCAGACTATATTAGTCGCTCAGGGAACCTGGATCATGCGAGTCTGAAGGATCTACAATATATAAGTCCTGTGAGGGGGTCTTGGATATGCGAGGCAACAGGAGTTTGGGTAGAAGTGCTGGGTTGGGAGCCGTCTAACCGTAAAACTTTAGAAGGTGCTTCACCACTAGGTACCCCTTTCACCCTGTGCAGAAACCTGTGGGCTTCTAAACTCCTAGGGAAGGCGATCCATGAAATATACAAAGCAAGAGATCCTTCTCATCACCCTGTCAAATCTTTCAGGTGTCCATTCAGTGGACCTTTTGAAAACAGGGGGGTGCAGGTGTCTCTTGAAAGAAGTCTGCTTTTTCTGATTTAAAGCTCCGGATTCTTCAAATGGAGTGGAGCCAATTTTCTGTTAGGAAGGTGGCTTACATGGTGCGTCTTCAGGGGTGTTTTTTTGGGACTTTTTGATAAGTTCTTGCATTTTCAACACGTTAGAAGGGGTCGTTGAAGGTTGTTTCGACGCGTGCCCTTAGGAAGGCGAAAGAAGGGCCTTTTTGGGCGAGGTGCCTGTTTAAGAGATCTGTCATGCAGCATCGCAATGGCCCAGAGGACAGAGATGATTAGGAATGGATATCTCCTTAGACACTGCGTGGCCGAGAACGGCGGACTACTGGTCAGTGTTCAGCAAGGGGTATGCCTTTAGTGTATCATGGAATGTGTGTGCTTTTGCCACCGGGTGTCTGCTCCGTAACAGGACCGCTGGCCTGCTTATTTGAGTCAGGGGTTCGCACATGGGGTTCTACTGAACCCAATCCACCTTAGACGTCGCTAAGAACGTTGACGCTGCCAATACTGGATTTAACTGCCAAGTCCATCGAGGCCTCAGCCTTCATGGCGTGGGAGGCCCAGCACTTAGTGCTGCAGTCTAAGGTCTTCGGTTGAAAAAGCTTGCAGGATTTGTAGTTCTTCTCAACTTGATCCCGTGGAAGACAGTGGTTGCACACCCGGTGCATGTCCTTCCAGGGAGATTTCTGACCGCAAGATGGACAAAAATTAAAGGGTGTATTTTCGATATTTGATGGAAAAGGCAGCGTTAGGCAAGAATTGGTATAGTAACCCTGTGGAAAGACTACACCACCATTGTCCTCTTGGTATTAGGTAACCCACCTTTTGGTATAGGCCTGTACTACACAAGTTGGTAGTGTGACTGAAAAGCCAGGCTTATCTCAAGAGGGGTAAATGGGAGCTGTAGAGTTGTAGCAATGAAATCCACAAATGCACGTATCCAAGTAACACTTCTACTCAAGGTTTTTGTTATAAATAGTTATTTAACAGTAGTTTTTAAATAAGCATTTTTTAAAAAGGGCATTAAATGTAACCATCAAATATACTTTGAAATACTTTTCCAGAATCAACACAAAGCTAGTAGATACTCTTTAGGGATGCTTCCTAAACCCTAAGGTGACTTCACTAACTATGTCAGTAATGGCATTTATAAATCACAAGTACACTTTGTGGATTCTGAGGTTTGTAGAAAGGAATGGTTAAGGGGAGGAAAAAGGTTAAACAGTTTCTCAGAGCATGGGAGCACTTATATCTTCCAGTGAAGTCTAGATAAAAACCATTCCCAGCAATAATAGTTAAAAACCAAGTTATCACCTATGAGGGACAGTAAGCATCAAAGTCAAATGGACTAAAAAAGTCTGCAGGGAGCCAGGACAGCCAATATCAATTGGAGCACAGTCTATGGAGCTGAGGCACTTCATAGTTAATAAAAGTCTTGCGCAAAGTTAAGAGAGTTTGTTGAAGAAAAATCACTGTAGGGTCACAAGCTATTACACTTTTAGAGGGTAGAGCTGAAATCAACTCAAGCAAAGTAGCTACTGCAAGTCAACTTCGAAGAGCAAATCTATAGACACCGAGGTAAGTACCCCAAGTCAGAACAGTACCTTTTGTTAGTAGAGTGGTCCAGCTGGCTTCTGTCTGGTTGCAGTGATGCAGATCCTGGGTTCCTGGGTCTCAGTCATGGGGACAAGAGAGAAGACGTCTGGAGGACTCCTGCAGCAGCAATTCGGAGGTCAGCGGCAGCTACAGGCTCTTTTCAGATCAGCAGCCCTTTGCGGTTTCAGCGCTCGGTAAACAGCACTACCGCAGCTCTTGGATATCGGTTGGGCTGCCTTCACTCCTTGAATCCTGCACTCTGGTGAGGGTACTCGAGCTCTGGTCGTCCTGCTTCTGAAGGGTCCTGGGGAGACTCCTGGAGCTTCAGGCCAGATCACAGACGTTGCCCTCAACTATGGATTTTTCAACCCCTGGGACTCTGTTCCTGCAGCAACAAAGAAGTACAGCCAGTCAGGGAAGGTGGTTCAGTGGAGTTCTTCTCGGAGTTAGTTGGTCCCACTAACCCAAGAGAAGAAGTCGTCCCTTCCGGAGCATCTCTTGTCAATTAGAAAATGGCGTTTCAGCGCCTGCAACAAGGCTTCACCGGTCCAAGAGGATGCAGCAAGCTTCGTCGGGTTGTACTTCCCAGTGGTCGACCCTGCCTCTAGTCCCAAAACCCTCGCCTTTTAAGCAGGTTTCTCCCATTCATGCATAGCCTAGCTGTCACTCAAACAGCTTGGTGGCTGTCCTGAAAGGACAGCCAGCCAATCAGGACTGGGTGCATTCAGGCATTCCTAAAGACAAACGACAGGGGTGTTTCGGGAACCTCCCTCACTTCCTGCCTTTCCTGACACAAAGGAGCCGGAGGCGGGTTTCAATACTCAAGTGCACCAAAGGCAAAACGAACAAAGTGCTCAAACCTGGCTTGGCGCGCAGAGTAAAACCCAAAAAAGACCTCACAAATGAAAAATGGCGAAAAAAGAAGCCCAGGCCCATTTTGACAAAATGGTCACCCATGGGTGCTATACTGCAGCTGAGGATTCAGCCTGCGGTAGAAAAACACAATGGTAGGAAAATCAAACCACTGCCACCAGCCATTTAAAGTAGGAACAAGTTACTTACCTGTAACTGTTGTTCTCCAGCATGGGTCTGGCATGGATTCACATGCTCATGAATATTCCCCGTCGTCAGGCTGGGAATCCTCGGTAAAGAAAAAACCAGTATCAGTTTCGTTTCTGATCTGTCTTTCGTAGTAATAACCAATCACTGGTCTCTGCGTCATACTGACCACAGCCAATGACTGCCCTCTACCTAAGCACCGCCTCTGGCAGCCATCTTCAGATTTGGAAGCACGTGAAGTGGCAGTATGACCAAGTGAAGAGCCGCAGAGGGGTAGGCGGGAGGGTTCGCATGTGAATCCATGCCAGACCCATGCTGGAGAACAACAGTTACAGGTAAGTAACTTGTTCCTTCTCCAGCATGGGGTCTGGCATGGATTCACATGCTCATGAATAAAGAATACATAGCAGTACACACATGCACAACCACGGGAGGTGGCAAAGGCTCAACATTAAGCATCACATCAACTCAACATTAAGCATCTTACCTCCTCACCAGGCTCACCTCAGGCGAACAGGTTGCGCAGCACTGCTTGGCCGACCCTGGACTCCTCCCTGGAATCCCGGTCGACGCAGTAGAATTTCGTGAAGGTGTGCGTCGACCTCCACGTAGCAGCCCTGCATATGTCCAGCAGGGGCACACCAGATAGGAACGCCGTGGTAGCTGCGATCGCTCTGGTGGAATGGGCTCTCGGACGGCCAGGCAGCGGTCGGTTTGCCAACCGGTGACAGCACATGATACAGCCGGAGAGCCATCTGGAGATGGAAGCCTTCGAGAGAGCCTTCCCCTGATTGACAGGTCCAAAGTTCACAAAGAGTTGTGACGTCTTCCGAAAACCTTTCGTGCGGTCCACGTAGAACTTCAGCGCTCTAGCTACATCCAGCGAGTGCAAAGTCCTCTCAGCCGGCGACGAAGGCGACGGGAAGAACACAGGTGACACCAAGGGTTCGTTGAGATGAAAGTCCGACGGTACCTTGGGCATGAAGGAGGGGTGCGTCCTGAGCACTACCCTCGTGTCGTGGAAAGTCAAGTACGGGGCCTTGCAGGAAAGGGCCTGGATCTCTCCCACTCGTCGTGCGGAGGTGATGGCCACGAGAAAAGCTGTTTTCCACGATAGAAACTTCAACGGGGCCGAGTGCAGAGGCTCGAACGGAGGTCCCATGAGCTTGGTCAGCACCACGTTGAGCTCCCACGCCGGGGCCGGAGCCTTCACCGGCGGGAACGATCTGAACAGTCCCTTCATGAACTCTTTCACCAGACGATGAGACCACAAGGACGTCCGGCCCGTGGTTCTGGTGTATCGGGAGATCGCAGCAAGATGAATCTTGATGGACGCGTGTGCCAGACCAGCTTTGGCCAGCGTCAGCAGGTACGGCAGCACTTGGGGAGCCGTAATCCGTAGAGGGTTAATCTTCTGTGCGTGGCACCAGACAGAGAACCTCTTCCATTTGTGTCCGTAGCATTTAAGAGTCGAGGACGCCCTGGCCTTTGCAAGAACCTCTCTGCAATCGGCCGGTATGTCGTATCCTCCAAACTCTAGCGCTGCAGGAGCCAGGCCTGCAAGTTCAGCGACTTCGGGTCGTGGTGGAGGATGGCGCCTCCTTCCCTGGAGAGTAGATCCGCGTCCGCCGGCAGCTTGATTGGCAGGGACGCCGACAAGTCCAGAAGGTCCGGGAACCATATCTGCCTCGGCCACGCAGGTGCGACGAGGATCATCCTGCACCGTGACCTCTTGAGCTGGTTGACGAGCCGGATTAGCAGAGGCAAGGGAGGGAACGCGTAGAGGAACAGGCCCTCCCAGGGGAACGAGAAAGCATCGCCCATGCTCCTCGTCTGGGGAAACCTGCTGGCGAACCTCCGGCACTTGGTGTTCGTCGCCGTCGCAAACAGGTCGATCTGGGGTGTGCCCCACCGTCGGAAGAGGCGATCCACCAGATCCTGCCGTAGTTCCCACTCGTGGCACGAGCGCAGCTCCCTGCTGAGTGAGTCGGCGATGGTGTTTATTATCCCTGCCAGATGAAACGGCACCAGAAGAATCCCTTGGGCGACGGCCCAATGCCACAGGTCCTGCGCCTCCTTGGACAGCGCTGGGGACCTGGTTCCGCCCTGTTTCCTGATGTAAAACATGGTGGTGGTGTTGTCGGTGAAGATCCTCACCACCTTGCCCTTGAGGGACGGAAGGAAGGACCTGAGGGCCCAAAACACTGCACGGAGCTCCAGGACGTTGATATGCAGGGACTTCTCCGTCGGGAGCCAGAGTCCCCTTGCGTGCAGATTTTCGGTGTGCGCTCCCCACCCTTCTAGGGAGGCATCCGTGCTCACAGTCACCTGGTGGGCTGGGGTCTGGAAGTCCATGCCCGCCGTCAGATGCGCGCGGGTGCCCCACCACCGTATCGCTCGTCGGAAACTCTCGTCGAGCTTGATCCTTTCCTCGAAGCTGCCCGTCGTCTGGATCCAGCGCGCATCCAGGAACTCTTGCAACGGGCGCATCCGGAGCCTGCACATGGGAATGAGGTAGATGCAGGAAGACATCATCCCGAGGAGGGACTTGATGGACCTCACCTTGGCCGCGTCGGCCACCAACATCCGTTGCACCTTGCCCAAGATGGTCCTGGTCCTCTCCTCCGACGGGGAGGCCAGAAGGGACACTGTGTCGAGCCTCGCTCCCAGAAACAGTGCGACTTGCGCGGGCACCAGGTGGGATTTGGCGTAGTTCACGGAGAATCCCAGGTCCGTGAGGAGTTGGACGGTCCTTGCCGTGTGGACCACGGCGAGCTCCCTCGTCTTGGCGCGGATGAGCCAGTCGTCCAGGTAGGGGTAGACGTGAATCCCCTCGCGGCGCAGCTGCGCCGCCACCGGTGCGAGGCACTTGGTGAAAACCCTGGGTGCCGACCGTAGTCCGAAGGGAAGGGCTTTGAACTGGTAATGACGCCCTTGGACCACGAATCTGAGGAATTTTCGGTGCCCCTTTAGGATGGGAATGTGGAAGTAGGCATCCTCCAAATCCAACGACGATAGGAAGTCTCCTTCCTCCAGCTGACCCAGGACGTGCTGGAGGGTGACCATCCGGAACTTCTGCGCCTTGATGAACTTGTTCAGGCGTCGCAGGTCCAGGATGGGGCGCCATCCTCCCGTCTTCTTCTTCACGAGGAAGTAACGCGAGTAGACTCCGGAGCCCCGAAGCCTCTTTGGGACGAGTTCGATGGCGCCCTTTCTGAGCATCGCCTTTACCTCCAGGAGAAGTTGAGGGACGTGAAGTTCTTTCCTGGCCACGGGGGGGACGCGCGGGCACCTTCTTTGAAACTCGAGCGCGTGGCCCCGGGCCAGGGCGTCCAGCACCCAACGGTCGGTGGAGATGGACTCCCACACGCTGACGAAGCCCGCCAGCCGGCCTCCCACCGGGGTGCTTCGGTGGGGGCCCGACCCCACGGCCGGTTCAATCCTGCTTGGACGCGGCCTTGCCGCCTTGGCCTCCTTGGCGACGACGGCGGGGTCCCCCAGACTTGCCTCGTCCTCTGTAGGCCTCTTGCGACGACGAGCGGGCCGCTTGACGGTAGGAAGCGAAACCGCCGCCGGAACCTTTGGAGGCGCCCTTGCCTCCGCCGCTCCGAAAGGGCGTCCGCCGTTGCTGCAGTACTCCAAGGGCCCGGGCCGTCTCAGTATCCGCCTTGATGGCCTGAAGGGAATCGTCCACTGTCTTCCCAAACAGGTTGTTCCCGTCGAAGGGCATGTCCAGGACCCTGGTCTGGACGTCCTGCCGAAAGTCCGTAGCCTTGAGCCATCCACGACGTCGAAGGCAAACGCCGTTGCCCATCTGGCGGAGCCCAGTGTCGGCGATGTCCGTCGCCACGGTGATGGCGTGGTCCGAGGCCACCTCACCTTCCTGCAGGATCTCAAGGGCCTCCGCCCTCTTGTCGTCCGGCAGAAAATCCAGCAGGGGAGCTATCTTGTACCAGAGTTCCCTGTCGTAGCGGGCCACGATAGCCAAGGCGTTGGCCGCTTTAATCGTCGTCGCCGCCGACGAGATGACTCTACGTCCCATGGCATCCAATTTCTTTCCCTCGCCGTCCGGCGGGGAAGTCGACGTGGAGGCCGCACCCCCCCCCGCTTTCTTCCTGGCTGCCGCGGAGACGACGGAGTCCGGGGTAGGCTGCGCCCGGAGGCATAGGGGGGCCGAGTCCGGGACCCGGTACTTTTTCTCGTACCGGTCTCTTTTCGCTGGCGTCGTGGAAGGGTTCTTGAGGAGGGAAAGGCCCTCATCCCAAATGTCGTCCAACAGAGGCACTGCGAGGACCGTCTTCCTCTTGGCCTCGCGCCGTTGGTAAAGGAAGCCTTCCTTTTTCTTCTCCTCAGGGCAGAGTTGGAAAAGCTCGGATGCCCTGGCGATCATTGAGTGGAACGATCCAATCTCGTCGGGCGGAGAAGCCCTGGTGGGAGGCGACGACGGAAAATCCTCGTCGTATGCCTCGTCGTCCGTACCCGTCGCTGCCGTGTCAGTCCCCGTATCATCCCCTCGGGTGGACGGGGAGGAGGGCTGGACGGGGCGCGACGGTTGAAAAGGAGGCGGTGGAAGGATCCTTCTTTTCTTGGTAGGGGGAACACCAGAAGGTCCCGGTTCTGGATCCCCCGACGGGAGAGGTTCCTCCGTCGGTAACGGTAGTCTCGTCCTTATCTCGGAGCATAAGGACTGTATAGCCAACAAAATGGCCGCTGAGTTGTCTTGCGGCGCTGGCAGAGGGGAATCCGACGGGCGAGCAGGGGCCCCGTCGGTATCCTCGACGATGTCGTCGTCGTCACCTGCGTCGGGGCCCATTCCGACGGGCTGGTCTTGTTCCACGCCTAGGCCGTGGCTTAAGACCTCGATCAGCTCCTCTTCTGAGGTTGAGGCCGAATCTACGACGACGCCCGGCCCCCCCTTCTTCCCCACGGAGGGTTTCACGGGGGTCCTATCGATGGGCACGAAAGAAGACTCCCTCCGAGGAGGCAGGGAGATTCTGGGCCCCGAGGCCGCCACCACTGGTGCAGCCTCCACAGGCTGGGCCAGGGCCGCCGCGACCGTTTCGATAGAGGGCTTGGTCGAATGGATCAAGGCCTTCACCACCTTAGGTGCGCTCACCGCCTTATCCTTGAGGGAGGGGGCACTGCCACGCTCCTCCTCTGCCTTAGAGCTCGACCGGGGCCTCTCCAGGAGCTTCGCCGGGTGCTCGGCCTTCCTCTTACCCGACCCAGAGCGTTGGCTCGTGGTTGATGGTGCCGGGGAGGGTGCGCCCTGCCTGGCGCCCGTAGAGCCCGACCGTTCGGCGCTCCCGGTGCCAGCGGACTCGCGGTGCTTGGCCTTATGTTGGGCCCCCGTCGCCGGGGCGCCCTCAAAGGTCTTAGAAGACCGCTCAGATTTCTTCTTCTTCTCGCCAGATGGGCTCTTACCCTCCAGCCAGCTGGCGAGACGTTGATGGCGGTCCTTCATGGTCCGTTCCGACATGTTGCCGCAAAACGCACAGTCCTTCTCCACGTGCGTCTTGTCCCCATGAAGGCAGTAAAGGCAGAAAGAGTGTTCGTCCTCCTTGAAGACGTTCTGCAGCTGGCATCCAGGGCAGGCCCTGAACAGCTTTCCGGGCGTCGAGCTTCCCTTCTCCTGGGCCATCTCCGAGACCGGGCCTGAGAAGCTTCTGGAGTCCTCCGAAGTGTAGCTCGACGAAATCTTCACCCTTGAGGGGCACAGATGAATCCGACACGGGTCCCCGTTGATCGGATGTAGGATCGGTGGAGCTTGAGGCTCTTTTGACCGAAAGAATCGAAGTTTTTGTGAAAAAGCGCGAAAAAATAGCACTAACGCTCGAGAGCAATAGCACGAGGATCCCAACACATGAACGTGCGGTAAAAATCTGAAGATGGCTGCCAGAGGCGGTGCTTAGGTAGAGGGCAGTCATTGGCTGTGGTCAGTATGACGCAGAGACCAGTGATTGGTTATTACTACGAAAGACAGATCAGAAACGAAACTGATACTGGTTTTTTCTTTACCGAGGATTCCCAGCCTGACGACGGGGAATATTCATGAGCATGTGAATCCATGCCAGACCCCATGCTGGAGAAGTGAGGGTAACCTAACAAATGTTACATGAGTAGGTAGGAAAACTGGCTACTAAGTAACCCCCCACCCCCAGCACTCCACATAAGATGGTGTGTGCTGGACCTACAAAGATAAAAGGCAATTAAAGTCAGTGTCACTCACTTTACTATTCTCGGGAACAGTCATTCACACACGAAAAGGTATTGAAAACGTATGAGAAATCAAAAGGATTTCTCTGTGACACTGCACTGAAGGTGCTGTGCGTCACCATACAAAAAGTAGATGCCTTTGGAGTTTGACAGACTCCAAAAACAAAGGAAACACGTAATCGAAATCAGGTCAAAACACATGAGAGAGTGAGAAAAAGGGCTCACTCACTCCAGGGTTAAAATATAAAAGTACCAAAGTCCAGTAAAAGAGCTGGGGGTCTCTAAGGTTGAAAGGAATTAGCACAGAAATGAGAATTCTCCCCAACAGACAGCACAACTATAAAGGGCGTCAAAGTAGGTATTCTCTAAAACAGTGTATGACCTCCCCCCACTCTCCCTACTGTAAAGGGCTGAGGCCTGTGTAGGCCGCAGTAACTGTCCATCAAGACTAGGTCTGTCGTCAATGGGTCCGTCCGTCAAGAGCCGTCGAAGTTGTTCATGAAAGCAGCAGGCGATGGGCAGTTATAAGAAAGTATAAATAAGAAAGTTTAAAGTTAATAATATCTAAGGCGCTAGCCTGGAGAACTCTACAACAATGTACGACTGACTACGATGGCGGAAAAAACAATATGAGGAACCTCGACGCGAGGAGGACCATGGGTACAGTATTTGTATCGCGCACCTAACCCTGAGGTAACTGGGCGCTGGAAAAACTTAACATGTTACAAAGACATACCTACATAACAAGGCATACATAGGAACTTGGCAGAGAGGTCGACCGGGGTTACAGAGAGGTCTGGCCTTCAGATAAATACAGTTAGTGCTCTGATGATCATTGCCTTATCAGAGCAATGAAGTTACGATGCAGATACCCTGGGAGCCAAGGGCTTCAGTTGCTAAACTTATCAGTGAGCCAAATTTTAACGCTGGGTTTGAAGGCATTGAAGGAAGGTTCCATTCTAATGGTAGGAGGTAGGGAGTTCCAGTGGTTGGCGGCTTGTACAGGGAAGCTGGCTCCACCTGCGGTTTTTAGGTTGAACCTGGGAACTGAGAGGAAGTGTGTTTGGGAAGATCTGGTGGATCGGGCAGATTGGTGTATAGAGAACTTGTCTGAAATATATTTAGGTGCAGCGATGGAGAGGCATTTATGGGTGATTGCCAGTGTGCGAAGTGAGATTCTGTCGCGCACTGGGAGTAGACGTCACACTAGAGATAGTATCACTAACGCCCATTCGACATCCCCTTAGAGTTTCTAAAACAAAACATGTAATTCACGCAACTACCACTAGATGTTGGCCTAAGCATAACATGTTATCTAAGCAGATCCACAAGCCTCAGAAATATATATATACACACACACATACCCTAGATTTTCAACAGCTCCAATTGTGAAGTAGGTCTCATCATGCCACATGATCCGGGGAAGAAGGCATGGGGAAATGTACCTAGAGGTGATCCGGTTCACGGAACCAACACTTAAAATGACAATTGCTGCTCTATGCTCAAAGACCATCATTCGCTGTTGAGATCAGTCAGACAAATGCAAGTAGTTAAAAGGCTAGAGTTCAAAACTGCTTTTAGTTCCAAACAGAAAAGAAACTGCCGACTGGCCACTGTGTCTCCATATGAGGTCCAAGGTTAAGAATCACTTACCTGTAACTTGTGTTCTCCAGCATGGGTCTTGCATGGATTCACATGTTCACAAATATTCCCTATCATGAGGCTGGAAATCTTCAGTAAAAAGAAAGCAGTTTAACTTTAAACTTAAAACTTCTAGTCTCCTTGTTAGGGAGAATTCTCTCTAAGGGCTGAATTTCCTAACCTAGTGAGTCCCCCAGCAGCTTTGCTGGATTTCTGGAGTTTGTTTTTTTCCTCCTGCCAAGAGTAAGACTCTTTTTCTCCCACTCTTGGACATGATTAATGGTATTCCTTTGACTGGTAATGTGTTTTATGGGCTATGGGGTCCTTTTCTCCATAGGGTCTCATGTGTTTTTCCTATGTGTGTTACACAGCACCCTCCGTGCCGTAACACAGGGGTGTCATAGTGACACCCCACCATAGACTCCATACCCTGGGACGGACTACTGTCTCCCAGGGCATGTAAAGTCACCATTGGCTTTACTAGTCCCAAATTATTAACAGAAACCAGTACAAACCATCATATTGTGGACGTACTGGTCGGGGCAATTCGATTGCCCCAGGGTCTGTTAGTAGAGGGGGCACGTCTCCATCCCCCCAGGTCGAGTTTTGGCTGGTGGCAGTGGAAACTACTTTTTATAATATGTATTTTTTGCCAAAACTCGATTCTAAAATGGCGTTTGTGTTCTCTTCTGTGACTCCAACCCAAGTTGAGCCCTTTGTTCCACTTTTTGGCGGGCTTCTCCACAGAAACCTCCAAAAGTGGTGCCACTCTGTCTGGGTACCACAGGGGGGTGCGGGAGGGGGTTTAGGCACCCTGGACCGTTGTTACCTAGGTAACTCAGGTCGCACTCTTGTGTGATTGGCCCAAGTGGTGAGCTGGCCGGCTCACCACTTAGCATGTTTGATTGACAGCTAGGCTTAGTGAATGGGGGTATGCTGCATAAAAGCAGGGTTTTGGGGACTGGATCTTCAGAAGTCGCCACAGGACCTGAGAATCCGACGAGGGAGAAGCTGAGCCGACCTACCACGACGACACCACCGGTGGAGCCCTGCAGAACCGACTCACCACTTTCCGATGACAGAGAAGATCTCCCGGCTGGAGAGGCTTCTTCCCCCTGATTGGTGGGCACAACCAGTTTTCCCTTCTTCCTTCGCACCCCTGTGGTCGAACTGCCTGTGGCAAGCACCCCGGCAGCCAGATAGCCACTCACCACTGAACCGCGAATCACTGGACCGCTCCTTGTACCCGAGAAACTCTGCGGCTGGTTTCTTCCCTGGCAGTGCAACAGACTCCTGTCTTCCTCCACGACAAGATCCTCTCTTCCCCCGGACGAAGCACCGACTTACACCCGCTGCCAGGAACAACTGCCCCCGCTGGAGCCTTCTCACCACTTTAAGCTACTGTGTCCGCCAGGCCTCTCTTTCTAAAGATTGCTACAAGGTAATAATAACTCCTTAACTTTCTGGACTGGGCTGGCCGCCTTGACCCACTAACTGGTCCCTTTCTGTGGTCCAACTCCTTTTTGAACCTTTACAAGACTTTTGTGCACTGCAACCAGGTGACCTTGGACACATTTCGTTTGGATCCTCCGAAAGTGGATCCGGCCTCTTGAACTCTAACTTCACGGTTTTACCTTGCCTTCCTCTCTTGTTGTGTTCTTGAAAAAGTGTTGGGATCTGTTTCAATTTGTTCTCTGCTTTTCCCTCCCTTTTTAAAACGAACTATTAGAGTGCCATCTAGGTTAAGCGCTCACCGCTGTCTGAAAATAAGTGGGGTTTTACTTAAGACTTGTCTAATATTCTTTTAAGGGAGCGTATATCTTTTAGTGACCGTGTTTTTGAATTGCTTATTATTAGTGCCTGTGTGTTTTTCTAGATGTGGTTTTAAATAAATAATTATATCTCTTTTACACCAAGCCCTGGTCAGTGTTTACTTGTTCTATTGTGAATACTCTGTATACTGCCTAACTCTTCTTGAGGGAAGTCTGCCTGCTCAGCCACAGCTACCAAGTGAATCTGTGTGGTACAGACTGCTACCAAGTGGGTTTACTGCCAAACACATGTAGTCCTAAATCTTTTGCAGTGGTCCCAGAGGGAACTGCACAGGTTTCTGCCTAACACTCCTTCATAGCCCATCAGTGTCCTTTGGGTCATACTGCCCCCAGCCAATGACACTCATCCTCCTAAACTCCATCTGTGGCCATCTTCAGATTTGGTAGCACACGTAAAGTGGCAGTATGAACCAAGGAGCGAAGATTTGCATGTGAATACATGCAAGACCCATGCTGGAGAACAAGACCTACATGTTCCTTCTCCACCATGGGGTCTTGCATGGATTCACATGCTCATGAATAAGATATGCATCAGTACATATAAACAACCACAGGAGGTGGCAACGGTTACAGAAGCAATACACTTACCCCTGGAACACACTCGCCCATCACAAACGGATAGCAGAGCACCGCTTGGCTGACCTGTGACTCCTCCCTGAAATCCTTGTCAACGCAGTAAAATCTTGTGAAGGCGTGGATCAAACTCCACATAGTATCCCTGCAGATGTTGAGCAGCAGAACACCAGTGGAATGCTGTTGCTGCAATGGCTCTGTTGGTCAGACGATGACAATGCATGATACAGCTGGAGAGCAACCTCTATATGGAAGCCTTAGACAGGGCCTTCCTGTGTACCACAGGTCCAGAATTAACGAAAAGCTGAGACGATGTCTGAAAATCTTTTGTGCATGCCACATAGAACGCCATAGCACGAGCAAGGTCCAGCAATTATAACCCCCTTTCAGCAGGCGTAGAAGGGTGCGGAAAGAAAATTGCCAGGAGCAAAGGCTTGTTGAGAAGTCCAAAGGAACATTTGGCATGAAGCACCACCTTCGTAGCATGGAAGGCCAAGTACGGTTGCTTGCAGGAGGGCCTGAATGTCCCAGACCAGACTGACTGAGGTGATCGCCACCAGGAAAGCAGTCTTCCATGATAGAATCTTCAAAGGGGCATGATGTATTGGCTCAAATGGAGGCCCCAATAGCTTAGTCAAAACCACCTTTAATTCCCAAGCCGGGGCAGGAGCAACCTTCACCGGCGGAAAAGTCAAATAGAGGCCCTTGAGGAACTCCTTGATGAGCCTTTGTGACCGTATATGGCCACCAGATGAACCTTGGAGACATGAGCCAGCCCAGCCTTAGCCAGCGAGAGCCGATATGGGAGGCGTTCTTCTGAGCTCTGCACCACATTGTGAAGTGCTTCCATTTGTGTCTGTAGCAAGCCAACGTAGAGGAAGTCCTGGCTTTGGCCAGGATCTTCTTGCACTCCAGTGGCAGGGAATATTGGAGGCAGCTGGATGGCCAGAACCAGACAGTATGGAGAAGGTTTGGGTACCAGATCTGGCGCAGCCACACCGGCACAATGAGGATCATCCTGCAATGTATGTTGATCACATAACAGGAGCGGAATTTGAAGGAAGGCACACAGAAAAAGCTTGTCCCACAGGAATGAGAAGGCATCCCCCAAACTTTTCGGCTGAGGATACCTGCTGGTAAACCTCCGGCACTTGGAGTTGGACTCTGCCTACTGAAGAGCTGAGACACTTGCGCTTGTTGATGCTCCCACTCGTGACAGAACCAAAGCTCCCTGCTGAGCGAGTCTGCGATGGTGTTCTTGACGCCTGCCTGGTGAAAGGGGATGAGGAACATGCTGTGAATAATGGCCCAGTGCCACAAGGACTGGGCTTCCAGGGAGAGAGTGGGGGAGCGCACCCACCTTGTTTACGGATGTAAAATATGGCGGTGGTGTTGTCCATGAAGATCTGTACGACCTTCCCCTGCAGCTGAGGCTGGAATGACTTAGTGCCTTGAAGACCGCCGTAGCTCCAGGACATTGATGTGCCTTGTGAATGGGGACGTTGAAATGGGCGTCATCCAGGTCCAGCGACGTCTTCTTCCTCTAGTTTGCCGAGCACGTGCTGCAACGTGACCATCCTGAACTTTTGGGACTAAGTATTTGTTGAGACGTCGCAGGTCTAGGATGGGTATCCAGCACCCAGTCTTCTTTCTGACCAGAAAGTATCTGGAATAGATTTCAGAGCCCCAGAGACGTTGGGGAACTTGCTCTATTGCCCCCTTTCCACAGCATTGCCCATACCACTTCGAGGTGTTGAGGAATGTGCTGCTCCGGATGGGTAACAGGAGGGATCTGCGGACACCGCTTGAAAACTCTAGGGTGTGTCCCTGGGCAAGAGCGTCCAGCACCGATCTGTCTGTGGTGATCTTCTTCCACTCGCTGACGAACCTCGCCAGCCGCCTGCCCACTGGGGGCCCAGCGCCCCGGACAGTTCAGGCCTGTTTCGGAGCCGGTGTCCTGCCCTGCGGGCGACGCGGTCCTCTGCTACCGCAGGCCTGGGAACGGCCTCTGTAGGCTTCCTGGGTTGTGGATCTGGAAGGCTCACTGTACAAAGAGGAGAAATCCTAAATTAGTCAACTTAGTGACTAACATACTCCTAGTCCATAGTCCCCTTTCCTCCATACCCTATGGGCGATTACAAATGAACGTAACCCTAGGGTGGTGAGGAGACCCTCTTTAAGAAAACAAATTCCTTAATAGTACCTGCCCGAATGCCGCGTCTCACCTGGAGTCGGCATCCAAACAGTAGTGCTTGCAGAAAGCTGAATGAGTGGCCCATCTGGCTGCCCTGCCGATTACCTGCCATGGAACGTGCCTATGGAACGCTACAGCTATGGCCTTGGCTCTGATAACATGGGCATGCATGTTCGCCGGAAAAGGTTGGTGCTGCCCTTCATAGGCCTCCTTAATGGCCTAAACCATCCACCTTCTTTGGAGGCCTGAGAAGCCGGATATCCCGCCCACCCAACCCCCAACGTGACAGAGCCTCCGACTTGCGGAAGCTCTTAGTCCTGTCCAGAAAGAATTTCAGAGAGCGCCCGACATCTAGGCAGTGCAAGACCCTCTGCGCATCGTCCTTAGGGTCCACAAAAAAGGTAGGTAACACTATTTCCTCATTTAGGTGGAACGCAGAAACAACTTTAGGTAAAAACGTGGGATGCATTCTCAGGACCACCTTGTTTCTATGAAAGGTAGTGTAAGGTTCTTAAGCCACCAGTGCTTGGATTTTGCTAACCCTGCATGCAGACGCAAGACCCACCAAGAGAGCCGTCTTAATGGTGACTAGCCTGATGTCCACGGACACCATTGGCTCAAAAGGTTTGTGCACCAAGGCACCCAACACTAGATTGTGGTCTGACACGGGGTGTGGTTTCTTGATAGGCGGGTAAAGCCTGGTGAGGCCCGCCGGATGTCTTTCAAACACCGGGTTGTAGGATGAGAAAACATCCTCCTACGAGTTGGCCCAGATGGCTGCCAGATAGGTACGGCATGTGTCTACTTGCACATCTGAGTGCGTGAGGTGAGCCGAGAAGGATAGTATGTCGTCCAACGTGGAAGTAAGAAGATCAACTTCCTTTGACTCTGCCCCGTGGCAAATACGAGTCCATTTGCTTTTGTACTAGCTCCTGGTAGCATCACTCCTAGCGCCCTGCATGTCTAGCGACAGAAGCCTTAGTATGACCTGCTCAGGAACCACGCTGCAAGGGCTAAATTCTGTGGGGCGGGGTGGTTGACCCCGCTTCCCTCCTGCGATAGAATAGGAGCTGGGCCCAAGGGAAGTGAATCGGAGGCTGGTCCGAGAGGCTGAGCAGCTCCGAAAACCATGGTCTCGCTGGCCACCAAGGAGCTATCACAATGACGCTGAGGTGACGTGACTCCCTTATCTTGCAGATCACCCTATGAACCAGGGGAGTGGGAGGAAATGCATATGCGTTCATGCTGTTCCACTGTAACTGAAGGGCATCGCTGCTAACTGAGGGCACTTCCTGTTGTATCAGGTGGCAAAAAAATCCACCAGGGCTGCCCCCGTCTGCTGAAGATCCCCTAAAGGACCTGATCGTTCAATTGCCATTTAATACTGTCCGCAGCCAATCTGCCGAGTCTGTCCGCCTCCAGGTTGGACTCCCCGGGGAGGTTGATTGCGCTCAAGTTAATGCTGTCCTCCAGAGCCCACTACCAAATGCGGACTGCAAGACTGCATAGGGGAGGAGACCTAGTGCCACCCTGCTTGTTCATGCAATACATGCTGGTGGAATTGGCCGTATGGATGAGGATTGTTTTGCCGCTTATGAGCGGAATGAAGGCTTTGAGAGCGAGACAGATCGCCTTCAGCTCTAGCCAAACGATAAGGGCCTGCTGCTCCTGAAGGGACCAAACTCCATGGATGCTGTGGTTGTCCAGGGTAGCCCCTCCCCCAGCCATCCAGGGAAGAATCTGTGGTGATGGTAAATTGTGGTGCTGACTGCTGGAAGGGACTGCCTATCCTCAAGTTGCAGTCCGTGCTCCACCAGACAAGGTCCTGGTGGAGAAGGGGAGGAATGCTGACAAGCTCCGCTTGGGAACCCCTCTCCTGACTCCATGAGGCTGCGAAGTGCAGCTGCAAACTTCTCATTTTGAGCCTCGTTTAAGGCACTGCCAATAAACAATGCCACCATGCTCCCCCTCAGGAGGTGCGGGTAACACCAAGCTGAGGTCACCGCTCTGATGAGAAAATGCCCCATGGCCCTATTGATGGCTGCGATCTTGCCCTCCGTGGAGAAAACTCGGAGCTCGTGTCCCAAATGAGGCCCAGGAAAGTTAAACTCTGCGTGGGCTGCAGTTGTGACTTCTTGAGACTGATGGAAAATCCCAATTCGTGGAGTGCATTCATGAGGGCAAAGCAGGGGTGATGAACCCCCTCCCGGGGTCTCACCCCGACAAGCCAGTCATCCAGGTACGGGTAGACATGGTGATCTTGAGCCCAGAGAGCGGCTGCCACGGCATTCATAAGCCTGGTAAAGACCATGGATGCTGAATTGAGGCCCAAGGGTAGAACCTTGTATTCGAAATGGAAGCCCATGATCCTGAACGCCAGGAAGGATCGATGAGACTGCCAAATCGGGACGTGTAGGTAAGCATCCTTCAGATCCAGGGAGCACATCCAGTCTCCCCTGCACAGTGTCTCCTCAATCAGCGCTGGGGTGCCCATATTGAACTTTTGAAAAGTTAGGGACAGGTTCAAGGTGGAAAGGTCCAACACAACTCTCAAGACAGCCTGGTTCTTCTTGGGTATGACGAAAATCCTGGAGTAAAAGACCATGCCCCGCTGGGAGGGTGGGACTTCTTCCACTGCCTGGCTCTCTACGAGCCATCAAATTTCCGCCAGCAGAGTTGTCGTCCCAATCTGCGGTCAGGAGGGGAGGAGGGAGGAACTGGTAGACCGTGGACACCACATAGTATCCATGGGTCCGCGGATAGGTAAGGATTTAGCTGTCTGGGCACTGTTCTTCTCATCAAGTTCCTCATTGGTGGTGGGATGAAAAAGATTGCCACCCTCGAATGGAAGGTCCAATATGCATTCCTGGACGTACAGGTTGAACTTCGTAGCCCGTAGCCAGGCCGTCCTTCTCATGTCCGTGGTGATGCAGATTGCACAGCATGAGGTGTCTATATCCGCCACAGTGGACTCCATGCCTTGGGCCACCATTTTCGCTTCTGCCAGCCCTGCCTTGAAATGTGCCTGACTTTGCACCGGAAGTTCTGGGAGGAAGTCTGCCATTAGCCGCCAAAGCCTCTGATTAACGGCTGTGAGCATGCAGTTTACATTAGACTGACGAAGATGTAGCGAGGTGTTGGAATAGATCGACCTTTCCATAGGCCTCCAAGATCTTCTCCTTGTCTAGAAGCGCCGAAGACCAGGGGGCCGATGAAGACAGGCTTGGAGTAGAGTGAGGCCGCAGCAATCATCGACTAGTGTGGTTGAGGATGCGCCGACAGCAGTGGACCCCCCCTCCAGTTGCATGTACTTGGCGTCGAGTCACTGATTGGTAAACTAGGCCAAAAGGGGTTTAAGCCATCGTTTTTTGGCCAATCAGACCACATCCTTCTGCAACGGAATTCCGTTCTCGCCACAGGGTGTAGAGTGAGGAGTGAGGACCTCAGCCAGGACCCCCAACTCCGGTTGTTCAACCTCGGGTTGCGGAAGCCCCAAGTATTCGGCCAAACCTGTGAGCCATTCATGAAAGGTCTTGGCTGAAGATGGCAGGTCGCGGTCCTCCTCATCAGTGTCCACTAGGGTGTCTGGCTGGTCCGGAGCAGGTGAAGGAGTGTTGGGTGCCGAAGGCTTGGGTGTGGAGACCGTAGCCAGCGGCTGCTGTGGAGGCTGGTGTGGAACCGCCTGAACTGTAGGAGGCAGGGAAGCCAGAATCGAAGAACCCAGTGTGGGCAGCTGGGGCTGCGCAGGGGCCTGAGGTGCAGGAGCCAAAGGAGGAATTACTATAGGTGCAGGAGGCGGGACTGGAGGCAGCATGTCCCTGATCACATCCCGAAGGATGGCACTCATCTGAGGAGACCTCATAAGCGTGAGGAAGGTGAAATCTGTCCTCACAGGCTGGTGGGGGTGGTAGGTGGTATTGACAGAGTAGCGTGCGGCTGCTAGGGTCTGTGCCTACTCTGCCTTGCTGGTTGCGGGGTGCATCTGCCCTGCAACGCTGAAGGATAAGCTGTAGGCCACGTAGTTAGGAAAGATTATGTGAAGTTTTCCCTCCAGTTGTGTAACCCCTCAACTTTTTGCTTTTGTTTAAACACCATAGTCTGCCAGTGAAGCACAGCCTTCTGCCACATCCATTGGGCTTTTCGCTCACTTTGTTATGGGGAAACTGACATGCCCTTCAAGAAAGTCAGTACTGGGAGACTTTGTTTCCCTTAGTCCTTGTCAGTGTTGCAGCTTGTCTGCAACATGTTGCAAGTGCACAATGTACCTTACAGTGCAGTACATCCCAGCGACAGGGATGCACATGCTACCCATAAAGACAAGCACACAACCCCCCCATGCCGTCTCAACGGCACAAGGCACCTACAGGTACGCCGAGCTCCTCTGCAGAACCCCCCCGAGCCATGTGGTCAGCAGCCCTCCCCGCAACCGGGTAAGCGGCATGCATCCGTGCACTTCAAAGACAAGGGTGTCAGCACCAAAAGCCACAAGGCCGTTGAGACGCCTCCTAAGAGCACGCAGACGCTTACAGATTCGGCAACGTCAAAATCTACAGCCAACTATATAAACGCCCCAAGCCCCTCCCGGAGCCATCGAACATCTGCAAGAGTCTCGCAAGGATTGTTTCGGCGGCCTGTAAGACTAAGGACAGGTCGAAAGACACACCCACACGTCCAAAAAGCCGGGAACCCTATTCTGGGAGCCCCCAGCCCTTAAGACAGACTCTCTCAGACCAGGCTCTATGTTCCAGGCAGGTACATCCCCAGGAGGGGGCCCCTTTCCCCCTACTGGACCCCTCTGGTTCCTCTTCTCGGGCCAGGGCATTTTGGGTACACTACACGTCAAGTTGGGGATAGTGTTACAGGCACGCCCATGTCGACGTCCCCTTTCGATCCTCGAAAGACCAGATGCAATACTCTGGTTACCACTAGATGTCGCACTATATGCAGATCAAGTATTAGAATGTATTCGGATAGGATTGTATTGGTTTATTAGTGTTACTGTGATTATTACTGTGTGTTAAACTTCAAAAGGCCTTGAGTAAATGTATTTGTATTTTTAATATATATACACCTGACTGGGAGTGATTTGTAAGTGTCCTTTGCTCTGTGTGCTCATTGAGGTCTGTCACCCTCACCCCTCCTGAGACCTAGTCTTGACCAGTGCCAATGCTACCTTGATTGGTCTGGCTTGTCCAGAAGGTTACCCTGTTCCAAGAAATTAGGCTGGCCTTCTGTACCTCTGCCCACCAGGTCAGAGGTCAGAAATCCATCTTAACACAAGTACCTGGAGAAGACAGGTCCCACCTGGACACTCAATCTCCCACCTGCTCCCCGAACGGGGGTGGTGTTGGATGAGCAGCCATTTTGTCTGGCGCAGCAGCCATTTTGTAGGGCTGCATGCCACGTGCCTGCATCGTGGTGCTCGTCTTGCTGGGCCCGGCCTCCTCCAGAACTCTTGGCGGTGGAGCTTGATGTCTACCCTGCACATCAGGACGAGGCCTGGTAGGCATAGTGCCCTCTGCTGTGATGCCGGTAGTACGGCGTAGCCACTCGGGTGGACACCAGGCAGAAGAACCTTGCGGTCCATCAGCACTGTCTCCAGAAATGATCTAGCGACCCCGCGACCGGTAGCTGAATCAGCCTTGGTACCTGTGCTGGTGTGAGAACCTGAAGGTGTGAGAACCTGAACGGTCCCTCACGCTCAGACGTTTACTTGGGAAGGAGTCGCACTTGCGGGGTGCAATCGAAAAAAGCGGCCATACCTTGGGCCTTGACTTGTGTCTGACAAAGTTCTTCAAGTCCCCTGGAGGAGACTTCTAGAAGAGCTCCCTCGACCGAGCTAACCTGTTCTTCAGAGCATGCAGTGTAAGCACGTCACGCGCAGTACAGCCCTGCCAGCCGTGATCGGGGCCAAGGCAGCGGAGGCAAAGAGCATGGGGGTCGGATGTAGGGAAGAGCCCCTTGCAGGCTGGACACCTGCTGAAGCCTGCTGAGGTCGACATGCGCAGAGGAAGAAAGAGCGCGTGGAATTACAAGGCCGAAGCCAAACCCAGGAACGCTGGTGAAAGCGGTCTGTTCCCGTCGATGCAGTTCCGGGCCGAGGATTGTAGCCGGTGGGCGGAGTCAGGGGACCGCATGCACCCGACAATCCCCCCCCCCCCCCCGCGCTCCCCTCTCCCTCCACGGGGGAAGAAGATTTTTTTTCTGGTGAAAACAGTTCCGTCTCCCATCCCTAGCGGGGAGGCCCTTACAGTATGGAGGAAATGGGACAGGACGTAGGAGTAACCTTTGGAAGACCTGCTCAACTTTCTCCTGGAGGAGCGAAAAGAGGAGCGCTGCTGCAGTAGGGTGCCCAAGGAATGGGCTGTCTCTGTATCCGCCTTGATGGCCTGGAGGGACTAGTAGATGACTTTCCCAAACAAGTTCTCGCCATCTTAATGCTGGAAATTCATGGCCATCATCCAGCCTTGTCGGCGAAGACAGACACTGTTTCCCATCTGCCGGAAACCTGCGTCAGCGAAGTCCAACCCCACTATAATGGAGTTATCAGGCGCAACTTCCCCCTCCTCGAAAAGAGCGATTGCCTCCATCCGCTCATCGACTGGGAGGAACTCCAGAATAGGGTCCAACTTATACCACAGTTCCCTATCGTACCTGGCTAGGATCGCCAGTGCGTTGGCCTCCTTGATCGTGGACAATGCAGTGTAAATCACCTTCCTTCCCATGGTGTCCAGCTTCTCCCCCTCGCTATCCGGAGGGATAGAAGATGATGAGGACGGGTTAGCCGACCGTTTCCTCACAGTCGCCAACACCACCAAATCTGGCAATGGTTGCGACCTCAAGCACTTGGTTAAGGAGTCCGGCACCCGATACTACTTCTTCAGTCTATCCCGTTTGGCTGGAGCCATGCAAGGGTTCTTCATGAGGGCCAGGCCTTCATGGCACACATTGACCGGAAGCAGCACCGCCATGGTTGTCTTCCTCCTGGACTCGCACCTCTGGTACAAGAAACCCTCCTTCCTGGTTTCTTCGGGTACAAGCTAAAAAAGCTTTGAGGCTCTGGCAATCATGGAATGGAACGACCCCACCTTGTCTGGTGGGGACGCCCTAGGTGGAGGATCCAAATGCGGAGACTCGCAGCCCGCTGCAACAATATCATTGTCGTTGTCTGTGGTTGTGTCTTTCCCAGTGTCTGGGTCTGCTAGGGAGGGTCAGGGGGCCAGCCGCGGCTTTGGAGGCTGAAATGGGGGCGTCTGATGACACGTCCTCTTAATTGGAGGCTTAACAGGGACCTGGGGGACCACAAGCACTGGGCCCAGTGGCATCCTCTTCTGGATCTCCGACAACAAGGTGTGAAGGGTCGCCAGAATGTCTAGAGACACATGCCTCGGGTGAGCTGGTGGGATCGGAAAATTAGGCCCTGCGCCATTTTCTCCGTTACCGCCGTCACCTCCATCGTCCTCTTCCACGTCCTTGTGGACCGTGCGCAAGGACTCCTGGTCCTAGTCTGTGGACGAGACCTCAATGGCTTGTGCCATGGCCTGGGAAGGCTGTTTTGGGTCCTCCTCAACTTGTTTCACGCCCTGCGGGGTTTCAACCAGGGCCTGAGCCGGTTTCCTCATTCTTGTGTTCTAGCATACTTTGGCAAATTCACTGCAGCGGTGTTGCGCCTAGGGGCCAAGGATACTTCGTGCTGCGGGGGATACCTTCACAGGGTCAGCTCCCTTAGCCATTGTTAGAGCAGCTGCCACCAACTCTACCAGCAACGAAGTCTTAGCCTGCGAGGATTCGGCCTGCTTCGGCAGTTCGGCCTTCTCCTCCGTCCGTGGCCTCTCGGATTTCTCCCAGTTTAGCCGGGGGTAGATTTCCTTTTTGAGGAGGAGCTCTATTGCCGGGTAGGCAATGGAGGGTGACGTCGATCGGGCCCTATACACCTTTGGGGCCTTCTTCCGCAGCGACCCCGATGGACTCAGACTTGCGGTACTTAGCCTGGCCTTGGGCCCCCACGGAAGAGGTACCCTCAAAGGACTTAGAAGCCTGCCTCTTGGACCGGCCGGTCCTGGGTGTGGCATGACCCTGAGTGGGGCACAGGGAAGAGGCCTTAGCATTAAGCCACGCCACCAGTCTACTGTGCCTGTCCTCCGACGTGTACTTGGAGAACCCAAGGCATATCTCGCACGCCACCTCCTTATGGTCCAGGTGCAGGCAGTAGAAGCATTGTGGGTGCTCGTCTTCCACAAACACTTTCCGTAGCCCGTACTTGGCGAAGGGCTTGAAGAGGGACCTTTCCTCCTTTTGCTCTGTCATGTCAGAGAGCGCGAAGTAGGCCAGATGGCATTCTGGAATCAGTGACAATCTTCACTCTTGAGGGGCGCTGAAATTCACTGACAACGGATCCCCGCTGTCAGAGTACACAGGCTTTTTTGGAACAAAAACAGAACCTTTTTCCATCGAAAACACGAAAAAAACCAGAAGTAGCTCGCAGAGCAAACTCAAGGACTTCCAACACTGAAGCGTGCCGTAAAACTCTGAAGATGGCTGCCAGAGGACGGGCTTGAGGGGAGGGAGCGGGGGGGACAGTAATTGGATGGAGGGGTGGGGGGAGCCGGTGGGGGAGTATGACCCATAGAAATACAGTTTTTAAGTGAAAGGCAAACAGTTTTTTCCTTTTACCGAGGATTCCCAGCCCGGGGCAATATTCATGCGCATGTGAATCCATGCCAGACCCCATGCATAAGATTGAGGAATGACATGCATTACTCATCGTAATAGCATTTTTGATAATTGTTAACAGCTTAGAATCACATGCTGTCAAGCTGCCCTGCCCATACAACATGTTGTCTCAGGACAGGGGGGAGACTTTGCACCCATGCCCACAAACTCTGAACTTAGCAGCCTGGATCCTGAGGCCATAGAGTTTGGACATCTGCAACTCCCTCAAAGATGCATGGACATACTGAGGGAGGAAAGAAAGCCTAACACAAGTTATTTCTATGCCAGCAAATGGAAACGTTTTGTCATCTGGTGCAGTTCCAAAGGCGTCAATCCCACCGATTGCTCGCCTTCACACATTGTGTTATATCTAACCCATCTGTTGGACTCTGGGTTAGTCTTCAATTCCTTAAAGGTTCACCTAGCGGCGTTGTCAACCTACACCATGTCACAGCAGAAGGTGTCGTGGTGGAAAATACCTGTGATTAAAGCCTTTATGGAAGGGGTTAAAAGAATGTATTCCCCCCCCCCCAATCACTCGCCCAGCCCCTGTGTGGGATCTAACTGTGGTTTTAACAAGGCTCATGGGAACCCCTTTTGCGCCTATGCATAAAGCTAGTCTGAAAGACAGCCTTTCTAGTAGCTATCACTTCTATCAGAAGAGTTAGCGAACTACAGGGCCTCTCGGTTTTGGACCCCTTTGTTTCAGTCCACAAAGATAAGGTAGTTCTGCACACATCCCAGATTTGCGCCGAACTTTATTTCGAAGTTCCATGTGAACCAGTCAATCGAAACTACCCACGTTCTTCCAGAGACCTACTAACATGGCTGAACGAAGCCTTCACACACTAGACGTGCGCAGGGCAGTCATGTTCTACATGGATAGAACTAAACCACTGAGGAAAACTAAACAATTCTTTGTTTCAGTGGCAGCTGGTAGAGAAGGGGACCCTGTCTCTAAATCAGCAATATTAAGGTGGATTGTCAAATGCATCACACTATGTTACACTCTTGCAAAGAGAGAACTGCCCTTCAAGCCTAGAGCACATTCTACTCGAGGCACTGGGGCATCCATAACATTCATTGCAAATGTTCCCCTAGAGTCCATTTGCAAAGCGGCAACCTGGAGTTCCGTACACACCTTTACAAAACACTATTGCCTAGACACTCATTATAGGTCTGATTCTCAGGTGGAACAAGCAGTACTAAGACATCTTTTTTCTACTGTTCCTTCTCACAACCCACCTCCAACTCCGGGTACTGCTCGCTAGTCTATGCACAGCATGTGATTCTAAGCAGATTAACAAGCATCAGAAGACATGCATTACTTACTGTAAAAGCATTTCTGATGACTGTATCTGCTTAGATTCACATGCGCCCTCCCTGCCTCCCCGCTCGGGGTGGAAGGAACATAGACCTCTTACTACTTTCTCTCTTCATGTACTCACTCACTATAGGCTTGGGCTCCCTCATGGCAGAAATAATACAAATCGGAGGGACCTCAGCGCGTGAGGGATTTTGGGTACTACACACGTCACGATAGGGATAGTGTTTCAGACACGCCTATGCCGACGTCCCCTTAAGGTCCCCGAAAGACAAGATGCAATACTCCGCGGTTACCACTGGATGTTGGACCATATGCACAGCATGTGAATCTAAGCAGATTAACAAGCATCAGGAACCTATGTTCCTTATACTGCACGAGGGTAGGAAGGGTGGGCACATGTAAATCTAAGCAGATACAATCATCAGAAAAGCTATTACGGTGAGTAATGCAAGTCTTCTGATGCTTGCGAATCTCCTTAGAATTACATGCTGTGCATAGACTAGCGAGCAGTACCCAGAGATGGTGGTGGGATGTGTGAAAGAATAGTAGCAAAGATGTTTTAGCACTGCTTGTCCCACCTGAGAATCAGACCTAGAGTGTGTATCCAGGCAGTAGTGTTGTGTGAAGGCGTGTACAGAATTCCAGGATGTTGCTTTGCAAATGGAATCTAGAGGAACATTTGCCATGAATGCTATGATAGTCCCTCTGCCCCAAGTAGAGTGTGCTCTAGGCGTGAATGGTAGATCTCTGCTGGCAAGTGTGTAACAGTGTCATGCAGTTTACGATCCACTTGGAAATAGCTGCTTTAGAGACAGGGTCCCCTTCTCTACCAGCTGCCACTGAAAGGAAGAATTGGTTTGTCTTTGTTAGTGGCTTTGTTTTTTCCAGATCGTACATAACCGCTCCCCTTACATCCAGTGTGTGGAGGCTTCTTTACGCCACGTTAGTAGGGTTCTGGAAAAAGGTGGGTAGTTCTATCTACTGGTTTACATGGAACTTTGAGATAAATGTTGGCGCAAAGCGAGGGTGTGTGCGCAGAACCACCTTGTCTGTAATCTCCTTATAGAAGTGATCACCACCAGGAAGGCGGTCTTGTAGGGGAGTGCTTTAAGGCTAGCCTTGTGCATGGGTTCAAAGGGAGGTCCCATTAGTCTGGTAAGAACAACATTCAAGTACCACCCATAAAGGCTTTAAGTACAGGAATTTTCCACCATGATTCCTTCCACTTGGAAGTGGTGAACGCCGAAAGCATGGCCAAGTGGACTTTAAAAGAATTGAAAACCAGTCCTGAATCTAAAAGGTGGGTTAGCTAAAGGACAGTATCTTTAGGGGAGCAATCAACAGGATTGATGCCCTTGACATTACACTAGATAAAGTGCTTCCACTTGCTGGAGTAGCAATGTCTGGTGGTAGGCTTCCGTGTCTTTCTTGAGTATGTCCATGCATCTCAAAGGGAGCTGAAGGTGCCCGAACTCTATGACTTCAGGAGACAGGCTGCTAAATTGAAAGTTTGAGGGCCTGGGTGTAGTGTCTCTCCCTGATGCTGAGACAGAATGTTGACCGGGCACGGCAGCTTCCTGGGAGGGCAGACTGACATTGCCATGAGATGGGAGAACCAAGGTTGGCAGGCCCACACAGGGGCCACCAGGATTCTCGTGACTGGTTCCTGGTGCACCTTGTGCACTATTCTGTTGAACAGGGGAATCGGGGGGTGGGAGGGGTTTGGCATAGACAAATCTCCCGGACCATGTTATCCAAAGAGCGTTCCCCTTGGAGCGGTTCTGTGGGTACCTGGAGGCATAATCTGGGCATTGGGCGTTCTCCAGAGTGGTAACTAAGTCTATCTCTGGCAAGGCCCATTCTGTGAAGACAGAGTAAAATGTCCTCCTGTAGCCGCCACTCATGCTCTTACGAGTAGAGGGAAGCCCCTGCTGAGTAAATCTGCCAGATGATGGAGTTCCCCTGGAACATGTCGTGAAAGAAGGAACATGTTCTGGTTGAATGCCACTTTCCATATGTTCCGCCCCCCTGTTTGTTTAAATAGTACATAGCTGTAGTACTGTCAGTGAGGATCCAAACTGTTTCCCCGGGAGGTGTGTTTGGAAGGCCTTTAGGGCCTTGAACACTGCTAGTAGTTCCAACAGGTTGATGTGATTGGATGCTACTGCTGGAGGACATACGCTGTGCGCCGTCTGTTGAAGGAGGTGAACTCCCCACCCAGTCAGATGCATCCGTGGTGAGAGTGGCTTCTACTGCGGGGGTGGTGAAGGTTTTCCCCTTTAGAAGGTTATTCCCTTGACCACCACTGCAGAGAAGGACCAGGGGCTGCCGAGGTCCACTAGATCGTCCCGCTGGCCTGACACCATTGGCTCAAGAGCCACTCTTGCATTGAGCGCATGCGCAGGTGAGCGTGAGGAACCATGTAGATGCAGGAAGACATCATCCCCATCAGTCGCATGGATTTGCGTACGGTCACTTGGTGACTGGCTACATAGTGAGGGATCTGGAACAGCATGTTTTGGACCCTCTCGGAGGGGAAGACGAGCCAGTCTTCTGTCTGAATTAAAGTCCCCAGAAACGGTTTGACTTGGCTGGGGGCGAGACTGGATTTTTTCTCTCTCGTTGATAGAGAATCGTAGGTTGAAGAGGAGATCTACTGTCCTCTGGGTATTTGTCTGGCATGTTCTGTACGAATCCCCTGTTATGAGGCAGTCGTCGAGGAAAGGCTAGAACGGGATGGACTGCCTGCGCAGGTGAGCCGCTACTACCACCAGCACCTTCGTGATGAACACCCTTGGGGCTGAAGCAATGCCGAAGGGGAGAACCTTGAACTGATAGTGGGTGTCCTATCATGAATCGGAGGTATTTTCTGTGCGCTGAACTTTTCATCCTGAACTTGAGGTTTGAAATACTTTTTCGCAGGGCGCAGGTCTAAAACCGAGTGCACGAGGAGATCCTTTTTGGGTACAAGTAAGTAGACTGAATACATACCCTTGCTTACCTGCAGAGGAGGGGGAGAGGAGGAGGGGTCGACTTAGATGGTGTCCTTTTCCAGCATGACCTAAACTTCTTCCAGCAGGATGCGCAGGTGTTCTGACGACATGCGTCTGCTTAACGGTGGGTAGTAGCGAGGTGGTCTGAGAAGCTCGATATAATACCCATGGGCAACGGTCTTTAGCACCCACTGATCTGAAGTGATCCCCTCCCAGGTTGGAATGAATGAAGATGGACAACCCCCGACCAGGGAAGCATGGGAGGGGACCTGAACCGGCGAGTCACTTTGAGGTAGAGGCTGGGGAGCTTCTATGAGTAGAATTTCTGCCTCTACCCTTGCCTCTACAATTGCCTCTTTGTTGGTATTGAAAGTTACCATAGGATGCTTGTCCGGAGGACCAGGAATAATTCCCTGAGCTGTAGTGCCCCTGGGGCGAGCGGGAGAAGGTTTGGCCAAGAAAGGACCGGCGTGAGTTGGAGCCTCCACGCTGGTGAAAGGGATTAGCCGTGATCTGGCTAAGTGATTTCAGGGTCTCATGTTCTTTCTTTGCCATCTGTAGGGTGTCGTCAACCGCTTTGCCGGAAAGTGTTGAATCCTCCACTGACTTCGTAATTAGAGAGGCCCAAGTTTCAGGTTTAAACCCAGAGTTTTTTAACCAGGTGTGTTTTAAGCAGGGTACCCTGCGAGAGGGTGCGCCCCGTGGTCTCAGCCGAGTCCAGAGTGTTCTTCGGTATGTTTTGGGTTACTGGTCTGCCTTCAGCCACGACCGCCAGCAGGCGTGATCAGGTGGGCTCTGGAACGTCCAGAAGACCATCCTGCACTAGGCCCCACTAGACATCACTGTAACCTGCTAGTAGCGAGGTGTTATTTGTAATCCTTGTTGAGTAGGACGCAGAGCCGGATACCGGCTTGCCCAGGGCGTACAGCTTCTTGCAATCTTTGTCCGGAGGAGATTTTGCTGAGGACAGAGGTACCCCCCCCCCGCCCTCTTCCGAGTGGTCGTAACGACTAAGGAGTCACCACTAATGTAGAGGGGGTCCGAGGGTGATGGCCGGAATAATTTCTCCACTCGGGGGTTAACTGCCCGAGTGAGAGACGGGGACAGCAAAGAAGGGGCCAAGCGCTTCTTTATAGAATTCAGTTGAGGGATAGCTTGGCTAGAGTTTTCACCTTGAGGATATCCTCTACAAAGCCTGAGTCTGGAGCAGCTTTATGTGTGTCGCAATTTTAAAATGGTCAGCTGCTCTTTAAAATGGAATTGAACATCATCTGATCATCCACAGGTGACGACTCTCTTTGTGAACTGAATGATAATGGCAAAGTAGCAATCTCGGTAGTGTGGGAGGCCTTCAAGGCCACAATTCAAGGAGTCCTGATATAGATGGGAGCCAAGAGAAAGAGCAGCGGAGGAGGGGGTGCTTAGGTGGAAAATTGCAGCTCTTCAGCCAGGATGGAAACTGAATACCCAGGTGTTCCTAGGGGGCTGGAGCAAACTCCAGGAACATGAAGCGAAGTTGAAAGCCCTTTTGATCGGCCAAACCGAGCGCAAACTAGTGTTCCTAAAAAAGAAATACATGGAAAAAGGGGGAGCGAGCCGATACAATTCTGGCCTGGAGATTGAAGGAACAGAGGAACGCCAGAAGAGTGGCAGCCATACAGACATCTAAGAGACAAGCTTCTCAAAGACACCCAGATAACCGAGGAGTTCAAGTTTTTTACAAAACTCTCTACAGAGCAGAGTACACAGGCGACGGTGCCGATGTGGACCACTTCTTGAACTCCCTTCTGATCCAGAGTCTCCCCCCGGATAAGGCAGCTAACCTGGAAGCTCCCATCACCGAGCCGGAAGTTGTAGATATGATCAGTGGATTGAAGGGGGGGCACTACCTTAGGGGAGGATGGTTTCCCGGTCTGCTTTTTTAATATGTTCTACTCCACCTGAGCCCCATTCCTGACCAAACTTTTTAACAACGCAATGGCAACAGGTACTCTCCAAAGTTTCATGCTTTCTGTGTTGATAATAGTCATCCTGAAAGACAGGAAAGACCTATCCCATTGCCAATCCGATTGCGCAATCTCCTTACTAAGCACGGATGCCAAAATCATGTTGAATAGACTCCACCACCTTGTGACCACATTGGTGCACGGGGACCAGGTAGGGATCATCCCGGGCCGCCAGGGCTCGGACAACGTGAGGAAAACTAGACTTAATGCATGAAACACCTGGGAACTAATGCATACTGGATCTCCATAGACTCAGAAAAGCCTTGCTACACGGGAAAGGTTTTACAGAAAATGGGCCTTGGTAGTAACTTAAGGTGCTGGATTTCAGCCCTATACAACAACCCCTCTGTAAACGTGGCGGTGAACGCCATCACCTCATTGACACTCCATTTGAACAGAGGCACGAGACAGGGCTGCCCCATCTCCCCCCTGTTGTACGCCCTCACTATGGGAAAACCCTGAGATCACAGGAATCCAATGTGGTGAAATCGACTTTAAACGCTCCCTATTTGCCAATGAGATCTTATGTTACATGACGAAGGTTGAAAAGTCCCTTCAGAACCTCCTTGGCCAAAGAGAGCGATTTGGTAAATTCGAAGGCCTGAAATTAAACATCACCAATCAAATGTGATGCTCATCGGAGTCACTGCCCCCGCGACTGGAGGCAGAAACTCCTTATGTGGGATGAGAATCGTGATCTCAGCCACCGCCATACCTGGGCGTTAATCTACCCAGTGACCTCTCGAGGTTGGTAGAGCTTAACTTCCTCCCGCTACTTGAAAGAATTAATGCGGACCTCTCCCGGTGGGCGCCCCTTACGTGGTCTTGGTTTGGGCGTATGGTGTCTGTAAAAATGAATACTCTTCCCCCGCCTCCTATATCGGTTCTCAGCACTTCCCACACCCCTCCCGGAATCCTTTTTTGCTAAACAAAAATGTATGGTATCTAAATTTATATGGACAGGGAAGAAGCCCAGAATTTAATTCGACACCCTAACTCTCCCCAGAGGCTTCGGCCTCCTGGACTTTGAGCAATACAATAAAGCACCACAATTGCAAGTCATGTTGGAGCATCTCAGAGACGATCTGGGCACTTATTGGACCTATATCGAAGACCTGCTGACCCACCCTAAAAAAGTCAGAGACCTATTGTGGTCCCCGAGCAATGCGATCCCTGGCCCCATCAAGACTCACCCAACCCTGGTGGTACTCTGGAGTCTATGGAAAGAGAACAAAGCAAACACTGCCCTCTACTCCTGGCCATCACCACTGAGCTCGATATGGGGCTGCCCACTTGCCATGGGGAGAAGGAGCCTCCGTCGCACACAAATTTGGTCAGATAAGGGCCAGAGCAAGCCGGCCAACTGTTCCCGGAAGGCCACTATCGATTACAAGCCCCTAGCCGAGATCTTTGGAGCAAACGCCTTGAGTGTCTTTGAATACTTGTGTCTTTGAATACCTTTGCCAGAAAGAAATTCTGTCCGAACCAAGATGGTGCTCCAAGGTATCTTGACCCCTCACCATTCAAGAAGATATTCTCTCTAGAATAAACAACATGCTTGTCACGGCAGACCTGACGGTTAGGCAGAAGTTTAAACAAGCGTAGGAGGCGCATAGAAGGGAGGAAATTCCAGATAGCACTTGGAGTAAGATATATACATTTTGGTTCTCTGGTAATATGTATACGTCCGCAATGGAGCATAACTTCAAAATGCTACACTGCTGGCACTTGCACCTCTTGAAACTTAGAAAGGTTTGTGGGAACATCCCCCCTCTGCCCCAGGCAATGTGGTCAAACGGGGCCACGGTAACATATGTGGTGAGAGTGCCCACAAGCACAGATATATTAGTCCGAAGTCCTTAGCTGGATCAGACATATGACTGGAACAGCCCAAAACTTAGATCCCATTCAAATGCTACTGTGCGTCTTGTGCTGTCAAGGAAGAACCCATATTCACGAATCTTATTGAAACTATGCTTAGAGCAGGAAGGGTAGCCCTGGCTCAGAAATGGAGGGACAGGCCCCTCCCCCCGCCCCGATCAAGGAAAGAGTGAATGTGCAAGCTTTATGACATACACGTATGAGAAACTGTCAGCAGTGGGTAACGACCAAAGGGAAACGTGCTATCTTGATTGGGGAGCCTACATGTTGAAATGGAGAAATGGAAATTTTAATCTTTGACCGATGTACGACTTGTCTCCTGTTTAGAAGTGAGTCCCGAGTCCCCTTGTGAAACATGAGTGTAAGTGACCCCAAAGAACTTCAAGAAGAACCCTTGCCACTAAATATTTTCTCATACCGGCCTTATGTAGTGAACCCAACGTCCTGTCAACTGGAATGTTTACGATTGAGCAACCTAAGAAGGAATGGGTTCAAGGGAATTGTGGGGAGAGGGAGGTGGGGGGTGATAGTTATTGCCAAATCTTGTTTGTATGTATCAACTTCCGAAAATGCCAATAAAAACTAAAGTAAAAAAATAAATAAAGGAGATGACTGAGAAAAAAGGGCTGGTTTTCAATAGAATGATGACAATTGTGTGAGGAACTACTGTAAGGAAAAGTACTCCGAAGATAGGGCCACAGAAAGCTCCCAAGAGTCATATTGAAGAACTACAAGAGTTGAAAGAACAAGTTACTTTCTTACCTGGTAACGTTCTTTCGATGGGATGGTCCGACGACGTATTCCATATCTATGACAGTTAATGTCCACAGCTGTGCTGCTTTGGAAAATCTTCGGCATCTGCGTCCTGCGTCGATGACGTCGATGCGCCGTCCCTGAGGACCTCCTCCGACGGCCGACGTCACCCGATGTGATAAGTAGGACGCACGACGCCCGTAGCCTCAGTTGTAGTTTTTTCCCCCCAGAACGTGTGCCACCAGTTTTCTGCCAGTCAGACACACAAGGCCTTGCGGAACGCAAGCTGCAATCGTAAAAGAAATTCTGCAGCGGGGAAGGTAGGGAGGGAGGGAGCGATATGGAATACGTCATACGACCATCCCATCGAAAGAACGTTACCAGGTAAGAAAGTAACTTGTTCTTCGAGGGGATTGGGCCCTCTGACGTATTCCATATCCATGACAGACTCCCAAAGCAGTACCAAGCAAGGAGGTGGGAAAAGAATTTAGAACACAAATTTAGCATGCCCAATCAAATTGCGGGATAAAGGGCTGCCTTGCCAAAGGCCAGATCCTGCCCTCTGATGGAATTGAGGGAATAGTGACGTACAAAAGTATATACTGAAGCCCAGGTGGCTGCATCACAGATGTGACGAATAGGAACACTCCTCTGCAGGGCAGTAGACGCAGCCACTCCCCTGGTAGAATGGGCCCGCAAGCCAGCCGGAGGGTCCTTACCCGCCAAGCGGCAACACTCGGAGATAGCTAAAATAATGGAACAAGACAAAGTCTGTTTCGTCACAGCTTGTCCCAAACGCTTTCCAGCGTAACCAATGAAAAGTTGATCGTCCACTCTGACCCGGGACATACGCGAAATATAAAAGCTCAACGCTCTCCTAGGATCAAGCCTATGGAGCCTCTCCTCTTCTTTACCAGGATGTGGAGGAGGATAGAACGCCGGAAGAACAACCTTCTGGCTCAAATGAAATTCCGAAACCACCTTCGGAAGAAAGGAAGGACGAACTCTAAGGACAACCCTGTCCTTACGAAACACAGTGAAGGGTGGCTTAACTGAAAGTACCTGTAACTCACTCACTCTGCGAGCGTAAGTCACCGCAACCAACAACACAGTTTTCAGAGTTAACAGTCTCAAAGGGCAAGAATGCAAAGGCTCAAACGGAGCACCCATAAGAAACTTAGAACAAGGTTCAAATCCCAACCGGGCACCAGAAAACGTGAAGGAGGAAACACATTAGTGAGCCCTTTCAAAAACTGAGAAATTAAAGGAATCCTAAAATAGGAACATTCTTCGGACGAGCACTTAAAGATGGACAGCGCCGCCAGGTAACCTCTAATGGTCCCCACTTGCAAGCCCATGTGGGCCAAGGAAAGCAGAAAAAGACAGAACCATGTCAATGTCACATTCAAAAAGGATCCACATTCTTAACTCTGCACCAGTCGCAGAACTTTCTCCAACGGCTACAGTACAGAGACTTTGTTGCCGGCCGCATGGCCGAGAGCAACACCTCCATTACGTCTTCAGGGAGGTCCCAATCCTTATACCTCAACCTTTCAGAAGCCAAGCGTGAAGGTTGAGGGATCTGACCTCTGGATGGAGAACCTGAACCCCCTCCCGTGAGAGCAGATTGTCTTGGCAGTGAAGACGACGTGGAGGGCAGATGGACAAGTCGAGAAGGTCCGGGTACCACGTCCTCCGGGCCCACGCCGGAGCAATGAGGATCATCCGGGAACCGAACCTCCGTAACCTCCGCAGTACTTGCGGGATGACGGGGACTGGAGGAAACGCATACAGCAGTGGGAAAAAAACCACTCCACCACGCACGCGTCTCCTAAGGCTCCTTTTGGAGGAAATTCCCGCGAGCAGAACCTTTCGCACTTCCGGTTGACACTGAAGGCAAAGAGATCCACTTGAGGGGTCCCCCAAAGGGCGAAGATCTCCAGGAGAATCTCCTGAGCCAGCTCCCACTCCTGAGTGATCGTGCTCTGCCTGCTCAGAGCGTCCGCCGTCTCGTTGTCATCTCCGGCCAGATGAACAGCCGAGATCGAAACTTCCTGCTGGATGGCCCAGAACTAGAGCTGCATCGCCTCCTTGCACAGAGGAAGTGACCCCTGCCCCCCCCCCCTTTTTGTTGAGGTAGTGCATGGCCACCGTGTTGTCCGTTAGAATCAGGACACTCTTTCCTCGCACAGTCGGCTCCGACGGAGACCAACGACCGCTGACTGTCAGCTCGTTGGCATGAGCTCCCCAACCCCGTGAGGGATGCGTCCATCATGATCGTAACCTCCGGCCAGGGCAGCCAAAATAGCCCCCCCCTTCAGCAGATTGCCTTCGACGGCCCACCACAGAAGGTCCTGGGCGACCGAGGGCGGCACCTGAACAGGGTCCGACATCCTGCCGGAGGACTGAGACCACTGGAGCTTGAGCGTCCACTGCAAAGATCTCCTCCGCAGACGAGCCTCTGGCACCAGAAGAATGCAGGATGCCATGAGGCCGAGCAGTCTCAAGAACTCGGACGCTGGGAGATTCTGGGCAAGTTGAAACGTGTGCACCATCTGCTGAATGTGAAGAGCCCTCACCTGGGGAGGAAAACACTGCCCCAGGGATGTGTCGAGGACTGCTCCGATGTACTAGAGCCGCTGTGTTGGTGTCAAATGGGACTTCTTTAAATTGAGGGAGAAGCCCAGCTTGTGAAGGGAGTGGCAGGTGACGGACAGATGATCCAGGACTTGCTCGGGAGAGCTTCCCCTGATCAACCAATCATCCAGGTAGGGGTAGACGTGAATCCCCCCTTTCCTGAGATGCGCTGCCACCACCAACATGAGCTTGGTGAAAACCTTCGGGGCAGAGGTCAATCCGAACGGCAGGACCCGAAACAAAGTGAGAGTCGCCAACCACGAACCTCAGGTACTACTGTGTGCTTGGGATGGATCGGCACATGGAAGTAAGCATCCTTGAGGTCGAGAGACACCAACCAATCCTGAAGTTGAAGGGCCTGGAGGACTTGACACAGAGTAACCATCTTGAACTTGTCCTTCCTGAGGAGTTTGTTCAAACCGCGCAAGTCCATGATGGGTCTCAATCCCCAGTCTTTCTTCGAAATCAAAAAATAAGGGCAATACCATCCCTTGTTCCTCTCCGCTACAGGCACCAGTTCTATGGCGCCTTTCTCCAGCAGGGCTTGAATTTCCTGCTCAAGGAGCGGATACGGATTCTTCAAAGAGAGGTTCCCAGGTGGATTGTCGTGAGGCCCCTGCCGAAAGGGAAGACAGTAGCCGTGGGTTATGATCTCCAGAACCCACACATCTGAAGTAATGGCACGCCACTCTACAAGATGCTGGCCAGCCTTCCCCCAACCGGCGAACCATGGGACCTGGCCTCATGACTGAGTGGTAGCGTCTGCGGCGTTGCCGGAGGGCAAAGGGGCAACTGCCCGAGCGGCCTTGGCACCTAGCGTACCCTGTTTTCCACCTCTGGCACTCTTACGGTGGATTCTTTGACTGCTAACTCCTCTCGCTTTACTGAAGGATGAATAATAGCGAAAGGAACTTCCCCATTGTTGTCCCCTAAGACGAAAAGGCAGAGGTTGTCGAACTGCAGCGCCCACCGACTTCGCTGCAGCTTTGGAGGTCTGCAACCTCTCAAGGCTCTCATCAGCCTTGCTGCCAAAAAGATGTTCACCATCAAAGGGCATGTTGAGGAGCCAGGACTGCACATCAGGAGCGAACCCAGACTTCCACAACCACGCACACCTGCGTATTACGGTGCTCGCCGCCATGGACCGGCTGACACAATCTGCCATGTCCAAACCCGACTGAACATCCTTGCCATCCTGAACCATAGCAAGGAAACCATCCCGTTCGTCCCCTTCGGGAATATGTTCAGCCGCTAATGCAACACAGTTCCACAGAGTGTGTGTGAAACGAGACAAGGCACATATGGAGTTGGCCGCTTGAAGCACCATACCCCCCTGAAGAAAACACTTTCTTCGCCCAGCCGTCAAAACGTTTGTCGTCCCTATCTGGAGGGATGGTAGGATATGACGCCTGCTTTGCCGGGGCCGTAGCCGCCTGCACCACCAAACTCTCCGGAGTGGGGTGCCTGGACAAGTAGCAGGGGTCGCTACTGGCTGGACGGTATTTTCGCGACAAAGACTTGCCCACTGCCGGGAGACTCTCCGGAGCAGTCCAAGCCGCTGCCACCCTTCTCTGCAGAGCCATATGAAACCGCAGTACCGGGTCAGTGGGGGGACCAAGATCAAGGATGTCTGCGAGATCATCGTGAACGAACTCCCCTGGGCGAGCCGACCATCCCAAGTACTCAGTGACACGAGACATAAGGCACCGGTATGAAGAATCGGCATTAGTGCCAGGCTTCGGCCTAAAAAACTCGACCTCCAGAGAGGTGTCCAGTCCACTGGCATCATGCAGTGACTGCCTCAGGTCATCAAACTGGCTATGGCCCGAGAGAAGCTCATCTGGTACCGGAACCAAGCCTTCATCAGAGCCGTCATCACCCTCTGAAATGTACTCCAGGCGGTGAAAGTAAGACACCTGGGGACCAAAGCTATGCCTGACCTTAGCCAGAGCCTTTCTAGGGGCTAACCCCGTGCCACGGGGCCCCTCGCACACCACCACCTCGAAAGGCGTCAAAGTCAGCTGCAGCGCCACCAGCATCGACGGCGTCGACACAGGCCTCGAAGCCAGAGCTCTGAGCATGTCTCTCGACGACCGCGGCGCCGACAGCGTCGACGACCCCCTCGGAGGCGGAGCCTCAAGAGAAATCGTGGACGACCTCAGCGCAACAGGCGTCGACGTCTTCTTTGAAGACGGCACAGGATCACGCGGTCTCTAGCGCGTCGAGGACCGGGACCTGGAACGGGCATGGCGAGAACAGCTACCCTTGTCCGAGCGGGACCTTTCCAGCGAGCCCTGCCGACCACCCGAGCCCGAAGGCGTCTCGACCGGTGCCGACCGACCCCACTCAGAGGTGCGGATGGACCGGTGCCCTGCGATTCAAGAATCGCCAACATCTGCTTCCCGAAGGAAGCCCATTCCTCCGGTGTCGCTTGCATGGTGGGATAAGCGACCCGCCGACGGGCGGCGTCCTCGGAACAGGACGGGGAAGGCGACCGATGCCGGCGCTTCCTGGAATGCCTCGAAGAAGCAGAGGAGTGGCGAGACCGACTCCTGGAAGGAGACTCACTGGACTTCCGACAATGACACGGAGAGTCGCCGCTCGAGTCATCCGTCGAAAGCCCTGTAGACCTCGACTTCCGGGGCTTTGACACCCGACCTACCGACATCATCTTCTTGCGTTCCCGCAAGGCCTTGGCCGTGAGCGACTGGTAGTCGACAGTCGTCTGTATCGTGGGCCTCCCCGAGGCACCAGAGGCAGGCGTCGTGCGAGTCCGTGACCGACATCTTGGACCCACAGTCCTCTCATTTCTTGAAGCCCAGACGCGGGGTTGAAGACGAAGTAGACATCGCCACGAACAGGTCTTCACAAAAACCGAACAGGTTCAACGAACCGAGAAGAATACAGCAAACTCCAAAGAGTGGAGGCGTACCGAGATTCACAAAGCGAACACGTTCGCAGAAAAAACGGAACTGAGGCTATGGGTGTCGTGCGTCCTACTTATCACATCGGGTGACGTCGGACGAGGTCCTCGGGGACGGCGCATCGTCGTCATCGACGCCGAAGATTTTCCGAAGCAGCACAGCTGTGGACATTACCTGTCATAGATCTGGAATACGTCGGAGGACCCAATCCCCTAGAAAGAGACTATCAAGGAAGATTACGCTAAGAATTATATGAGCCAAAAAGAAACCTGTATATAAAACAACTATCCACGAAGAAGAGAAGACCAGGGGAAGAAGAGACATTCTCTTAGCACATTTACTTCAGTTATATTTAGTGGAACGGTCAGATAGTTAGGAAGTCAAAAAAAACATGTCCTCCGTCCAGACATCTGAGAAGCACCTTTAGATAGGTAGGGTAGTCCCTTTAGCAATAGGGAGAGAAGCATTATTCTTTTAGTTTTCAAAGACAGTACAGAATGTCTTCAAAGTATCAGACTCCTTCCGAACCACCAGAAAGCATAATGAGGATGCCACGTGCCTTCCTATATTAAGAATTGTCAGACTTCCTTAACTTATGAGCGAACAAGAGGGAGCCAATGGTTAGAATGCAAGAAACCATTTGTAACGTGGATATACACCAGTTTTGTAATTTACTGAATTAACCAAATCTAGCACATCACTGATTTTCCAAACGATGGCGGAGGAGAGGTGTACAGGGGGGCCGAGAGGGGTGGCTGTTGGTGGTGGGAGGTGGAGAGAATAGGGGGGTGGGGGGGGAACAACAGGATGGTGAGGGGAATGGGATGAAAGGGTTTTTTTTTTCAAAATATGGCAGAACTGCGATAGCCCTTTTATAGTGTTAAATCCAGATGAGGATGGTGTTCCTTTGAAATGAGTGGATAAAGCTTTTATTAAAACTGTTACTAAAAAGATGTTCTGCAAAAGAGAAGTGTATTATACAATATATAACAATATTCCAAATCCAGCTGGGTAAGTGATATGTACCCACTGAATGACCATGTCCACTGTGGTGGGTCGTAAGGAGTCGTCATACTCGAGGACATTATGAACTATTTTTAATGAAATTATATGAAAAGGCCTAACTTTCCCTATTGCTAAATGGATCACCCTGCCTAGTTAAAGAGACTAAGGGTCCTCGCCTGCAAGTCCCAAAGTAAACATTTCCTTGGTCCAGACCCAACTCTACCTGACCCTACCACTAGGTTAACCAACTTAAACTCAGCCAAGAGAAGTTCATTCTTCCTCTGGACTTCTCGTAATTCCTGATAGTCTATGTATGGAAATGTCTCTCTTATACTGGAGTTTCTTTATACAATCTTCTTTGTTAAGCTCTGGATATCTCCTCCATGAGCTTTTGTTGCAGTTGTAAAACACTTTTGGGCTTAGTGCTCTCTTTAAGCTTATGCCGCTTACAGTTTGTCTCTCGCACTCTTTTCTTCCCTTAGGGCTCTTTCACAGTCTATGAATGTATCTTTGGCTACTTTGCGCATGGGACTTGAGCCTCTTTTAGATTTCCCCCACTCTTGGGTTTTTACTTTTATACTCTTTCTTCCATCATCTGGTTCTCTTGATAGTCTTCTCGCAAGACCTTTTCCCTTCTTCCCATGGTTATTGCCTCCAGTCCCTCTTTATTCTTCTCCCATGATCATTTGATACTTTAATATGAGCCTTTCAAATTGGCAATCGGGCAATTTTAGTTCTTGGATCTAGTCTTTGAGACTGGAACGAGTTGTATTCTTCCCACACTCTTTCCCCGGCTGCCTCCCGCTTTTCCAGTTCTCCCTGGTACCTTAATCTACGTTGGGGGAACGTTCCAGGGCTCAGTATGCGCCCAGTATTCTTCACTGTTGTCGGTTCACTCATTCTGGCTTTTCGTCGGCTTCTCGTTCTTTGCTTCCCCTTAGGCTGCAGCGGTCTAGGGGCGCGGGCGACAGGGAGCTTCTCGTGCTCCCAGCTGTGATGTCTTGGCATCGTTTATCAGGCGTCTCAACCACCAAAAGAAGATTGTGGTCACACCACCACCAGTTTCTGGATACTTCTTCTTGGGAATAGGTTTCCCGTTTTCAATGCTCCTCTGCGCCTCACTGTGGCATTCCTCACCGATTCGAAAGTCACAGGATCCAAGGCTTGGCTATAGTCCGCCCCTCCAAGGCGCGATCATGTGAGGGGGCTTCCCCGGTCTACCATACTCCCTCCTCCTCCCTCTACTTGTCTCAGTTAAATGTAAGTCTTTTCTTAAAGAGACTGTCTTTCCCTATAACAGATTCAATTCAGCATTGCCTGCAGCCAAATATAAAGATGTTACATTCTTCATCTGAGCAGGCAGTAGCATATACACCGATAAGTGGGGCAATCTAGGGAGTTCCTCATAGGAACGGGAGTCCTTGTCCCTTAAGGGGGAAGTCACTCCACGGGAGGTCCCACTTGCTCATACTCCTAGGGAGGGTATGAGTGTGGTATCACCTCCCTAGCCTCAAAGGGGGTGGTGCAAATACTGTTGATTTGTCACACCACCAAACTAACTACTAAAGATTCTGTAGTGCCACAAAATCCAGAGGCGCGCTAGACTCTTTACTACAAGCATTACTTTAGGAGAATCTTGAAAAAGACATTACTCTACCTTTAGTTAGACTTGCTTGAGAAGAGTATTTGAAAGCCAAAGAGTCAGCCTCCGACAAACAATTGCAATAGTGAAAAGATTTAAATAAAAATGTGAAGCATTCACCCCTGAAAAACATAACTATGGCAAGAAGACTGCTGAAAGCCCCCAAAATCCACAAACACCAATGCATCAATGGGCCCACACCTCTGCATACTCTTGGAGCCCCTTTGCTATTGTTGGCAACAACTTTAAAACCCACAACAGAGGATAAGGGCAAATAAGTGGTCAGGATCCCTCAAGCCGCAACTGCTGAACAGGAGTCCTTTCCTCGAGAAGGACATTGTTGGGAGTGACCCCTAAAACATATTTGAGGATTATTGTTTTAACCTTCATTAATAATTAGAGCTACTGCATGGACATAGGAATCCTCAAGTATGTGTTCAAAAGGTGATGCATTCTGAATAGGACAATTTCAGGGCTGCACTGTGTTACAAGTGGCACAACACATGAAAGAACTAGATTGCTTACCATTTGGATGGAACATTTTTGATACAAATCTAACTGTTGGAGGTTTGTTTGGATACTCCTCAGAAAATTCTATCACCAACTTAAATGTACCTGCAGGAAAAAGGAAACATTTTTTATATAATATTACATAAACCAATTTTTCCAAATGTGAATATGGCAAGGGAGAGACAATAGGCCAATTTCAGAATATTTACATGCTTACAAAATACTGTTAGTAATCAGTCTATAAGTAAAAACAAACAGGTTGCGACATGAAGTATATTGCAAAATATAGTTGCTCAAAGATCTCTTGAGAGATGGAACAAGTTACTCACCTGCAACTATTGTTCTCCAGCGTGAGTCTGGCATGGATTCACATGCTCATGAATATTCCCCCGTCGTCAGACTGCGAATCCTCAGTAAAAAGAAAAACAGTTTCACTCACTTACAAACACGGTTTCTCCTCTCAATCACTGTCCTCTAGGTCATACTGCCCCCATCCAATGACAGCCCACTCCCTAAGCCCCTCCTCTGGCAGCCATCTTCAGATTTGGTAAGCATGTAAAGTGGCAGTATGACCACAAAGAGTTGCAGAGAGGATGGAGGGAGGGTTCGTATAGGAATCCATGCCAGACCCATGCTGGAGTGCAATAGTTACAGGTAAGTAACTTGTTCCTTCTCCAGCATGGGGTCTATCATGGATTCACAGAATACACAGCAGTACAACATTACACAACCACAGGAGGTGGCAAGCCTGAACAGAAGCAATCAACTCTTATCAAAATAATCAACTGAAATGCAACTGTGAATATTAGCCTGCGCCACATTTAGATGGAGCTGTGAATGTTGGCCTGCGCCACATTGAGATGGAGCTGTGAATGTTGGCCTGCGCCACATTGGGATAGAACCGAGTGTTGGCCTGCACCACATTGAGATGGAGCATGTTGCCTGAATCACATCTAGAGAGTGCCACATTCATACAGATTGTGAATATTAGCCTGTACCACATGAAATAGAACTATGAATGTAGACCTGTGCAACATTGAGATAGAATATATGAATATTAGCCTGCGCCACAAGCCTCTGCCAGATTAGGATAGAACTGTGAGGACTATCCGGTGCCACACTAGGATAGAGATGTGAATGTTGGCCTGCCTCGCATTCAGAATTGTGGATGTTGCCTTGTGTCACATCTGAAGGGGACTGTGACCATTAGCCCCTACCACCCTAAAATAGAACTGCGAAACATAGGGCTTTCTCCAGTTTTTCAAGGTGTCTCAAATCTAGGTGTTCTAATCACTGCCCGACTCTGTGGAGCCTAGGCCTTTCTCCCGTTGCCTAGGTGCCTCAACTGCCTGCCTCTCTGTGAATCATAGGGCTCTCTCCTGTTACCTAGGTGTCCCAAGTCCTGGCGTTTCATCACTGCCTGCCACTGTTAAGCCTATGCTTCACCAGGGGGCGTGGCTTGGCAGCCATGAAGTAGGCTGTGGTTTCAGCGAGCTCCGTTGATCCGGAGGAGACCCTGATGCACGCAATGCGTCAAAATAGCATTTGGAAACCAAACTCTGCCTGACCGGCATCGGAATATGCAGAGCACCTGGTGAGAGCCTGCTGGCTCGAAAAGAAGCGAGTTCACCGGAGATAGAGAGACCCGTAACGCGGAAAGGTCCAGTGATACGAGCACAAGATGGCGGACCCCTGAACAAAGGACAAGGTGAAGCGGGACGAGATAGCCGCTGAAGCTGCGACTCACCCTAGAGTATAAGCCGGCAGTTGGGACATCGCTGTGCCCACAGAAGAAGGCTTTGTTGCGGGCTTTAAGCGCTCCTGACTGAACAGTGCAGTGTCCTGAAACCAGGGACAGACACAGATTATAAATCAAAGCGGTTCTGCAGGACGCCTGCCATGGTACGCAGGGAGCACGGAGGACACAGGCTTATTTGCATCCACAACTGGAAAAAAGGTACCGGTGGACGCTGGGGACGGGCTGCAAGGAACACCCTAACACAGGAAAGCGCCTACCAGTGCAGGGGCACATTAGCACTGGGCAGAAGCACTTGGAATCTCCATTCCACGGGTTGTTGACATACCAGCCAAGACAGCACAAGAATGGGAATGTATGCGGAATGAATCGTCACCCACAGGGGAGTGAGAGACACTGCACTGTAGGGGGATTGGTCAAAGGCAGCCCGCAGGCGAGAGCCACCAAGGTCAGGCTCGTGGCCTGTCGCAACAAACAGGACACCACCAAGCCCTTGAGACACAACATTAAGCTGAGGCCCAGGCACTGAGCCCAGAAGTGGCATAGCAGATACGGGAACACCCCGCCCAATCAAGCTCAACAAAGAACAGGAGGCCCCCACCAATAGACTACTGAAGAGACACGCGGACTCCTGTGCAGAGTGGACTCCTCCACCCTTGAAGGATACCATATAGGACTATTGCTGGAGATCCCTGTCAGGGGAACCAAACATAAGAACCTCAACGTAGAATTGGCACGCAACCCCGAACAGCAAACAAGCTGGCTAGCGACGACAGGGGCAATGGCTCTCAGGGGAGGCAAAGGTAAAGGTAAACAGCCAACAATGGACATTTTTGCCAAACCACTGCAATCCCCGAACACAATCGCACAGGCTAAAACTGGCCCACAAGACACGGCGACCAAGCCACGGGATGACCACTTAATACTAGAGGCCATCACAGAGTTGAAATCCTTGTGGGGGACCACGATAGCCGAACTGAAAGCGGCCCTGGAGTTCAAGATAGATGCGGTGGGCGTGGATGCCAACCTCCTGAGACAGGATGCGAGGGCACTGGTAGAACGTACAAGCGGATTGGAAAGTGCAGTGAAAACAAATACAGAAGTCAGCACGGCCAACGCCAAGGAGGTCCACATTTTGAAACAACAAGTGCGCAACCAGGAAAATAGAGCAGAGGAGGCAGAAGGGCGAGCAAGACGCAACATCCGCCTGGTGGGGCTGCCCGAAGGGGAAGACGGAATTGACTCCACGGAATATGTGGAAAATATGCTGATCCAGAAAATAGGAGCCGGGAAGCTTTCCCAGGGGTTCACGATAGAACGGGTACATAGGGCCCCAACGAGGAAGCCACAACCAGGAGCCCCCCCAGCCCCCGTGCAATCATTGCAAAGATCCTTAACTACAGGGACAGGGAGAAGATCCTGGAATATTTTCGGAAGGGAGGTACAATAGCCCGTGCGTCGGCGACTGTTACCGTATACCCGGATTACACTATGCCGGTGCAGAGACAACGATTTAGCTATGTTGCAGTGAAGAGACGATTGAAAGCAGCAGGCTTCAAATATATGCTGTTGTACCCGGCGAAGCTAAAGGTCCTACACAAGGGCAAGGCATATTTCTTCCAGGAGCCAGAAGAGGCCACAAACTGGTTGAACGCCCAGGGTTGCCCCGAAGATGCGGATGGACCAGAATGAGGCGTACAGGATAAGTGAACGTATGCAGCATCAGTGACTGCTCAGAACAAAGGCGACTGTAATAAAGGTACCTAGAGGAGTTGAATGGGGTACGTCAGTAGGTGTAGATACCAGAGAATGCGCACACTCCATATGTGGACTAATTTGGACTGGAATATAGAGATGTGCAACACCAGTCAGGCATAGGAAATAAGCGGCATACCAAATTCTATCGAGAAAGACACAGGCGGAGCACAGCCTACCCACAGTAGTTAGGATAGGCCATAGGGTGATACTCTCTGCTGAGTCCAGAGTACCTGCAATAGCCATGAAAAGGACTAGATGCAGGGTAGCCTGAGATCCAGGGGTGCAACTGGGCATCAGTTTGGGTCAAAGGGGGGGGGGGTGGGAGTTGGGGCCTGGGGAGTTTTATTTAGAGGGAGATGCGAATGGAGGGAGGGGAGTTGGGAGATTTGCAGTGTTTTTAGTTGGGGAACGAGCTTACACACATGCGTGCCTGAGCTTTAAGCAGGAGGAGGAGGGCAAATGGAGGAGACGGGTAAGATGATTAGTTGGGGGGGTTTGTGGTGAAATTAGACGGGATAATGGGAGACCTTAGAATAGTAACATGGAATGTCAGAGGACTCAACAGCTACCTGAAGAGAAATAAGGTAATGATATACCCGAGACAGCAAAAAGTGGACATAGCCTTATTACAGGAAACCCACCTCACTAAAGAGAAACAAGAGGTGGTAAAGAAAAAGTGGAGAGGGACCACCATAGGCATATGCGAGGGGAGTGATCACTTGGGTGGCGCCACACGTGCCCTTCCAGATACTGCAGGCCACGGTGGAGTCGGACGGGAGGATGGTAGTGATTCGGGGGCTGCTAGAGAATACAGAACTGTGTATCATAAATACATACACCCCTAACCAAGATACAGTAGCCTATTTCAAGACACTATATAACAAAATCAGTCCCCACATAGGAGGTGCAGTTATATGGGGAGGGGACTTCAATTGCATGCTGAACCCCAAAATGGATAGATCAGACAAAAAACTAGATAAGCCCACCCCTGCAGCGAAAACGCTACAAACCCGGCTGGAAGACGTGTGAAGGCAGCAACACCCGAATGATACATGTTAGCCACTCCGGAACTTGTGGGGGTAATGACAGGTTCAGAATATAAGGCAAGAATACTATCGGACCATTCCCCTCTGGTCCTGGTGTGGCGACATAAGCCCCCCAGAGCCAGGATCCCAACATGGAGGCTTAGAGCCGAGGCATTGAAGGATACCGCATTCCGAGAGGACCTAAGGGAGGAGATAATTGGGTACTTCGAAAATAATACCGGAAGTGTGGAGTCAGAGGGTACCCTATGGGAGGCCTTTAAGGTGGTAGTGAGGGGGGCGGCCATATCCAAATCCAGAGGGCTCCAAGGGGGCATAGTGCGAGAGTTACAGGCGACAGAAAAGAAATTAGAAGTAATTATGAAAAGAGGGGGCGCCTCACAGGAGGACGCCAAACACGTGAGCCAATTACAACAGACATGTGGTGAGCTCTGGGAGAGGTTATGCAACCTGAATTACAAAAAATACATTGAAAGACAACACGCAGGGGGAGACAAACCGGGGAGGCTGCTCGCATGGCTATACAAGAACGAGACACCAAGATCAGCAATTATAGAGATAACGGAAGAAGCGGGCCAATGAACACCCAGGAGATTGTGAACAAGAGATTCCTTAGATTCTACAAACACCTCTATGAAGATGCAGGAGAGACGGCAGAGCAGGAGACGCTAAAAGACATAGGGTTATCTAAAGTGATTGAGGAAGAGACAGAACCTAGACGCCCCAATCACAATAGAGGAATTAGAGACAGTGGTACTACATCTACCCACAAGCAAAGCCCCTGGGACAGACTGGCTCCCTAGCGAATTCTATAAAACGTATAGACAAGAAGTGCTCCCCCCACTATTGGCAATGCTAAACGAGGCCTTCGAGAAAGGGAAACTGCCGGAATCTCTGAGGGAGGCGGTAATCATTCCACTCCTCAAACCTGATAAGCCAAGCACAGACTGTGGTTCTTAATAGACCACCATCCATGCTAATCCAGGACAGTAAAATCCTCACGGCTGTGCTGGCAAACGGACTAAAGCGGGTAATAAATAAACTTATACACCCCGATCAAAACGGATGTGTCCCAGGTAGAAGCATATCCAATAACCACAGGAGGCTCCACCATGTCATAGAACAGGCTTAGGGCGACCCAAGCAAAATAGCTGTAGTCTCGCTAGATGCGGTGAAAGCCTCTGACTCCGTAAGGTGGCGTGGATGATGGCGGCCTTGAAAGAATACAGGATGGGTCCAGCGTACCTGCAGTGGGTGAAAATCGTGTACAGTTCCCCAACAGCCAGGTTCAAAACGGGAGCGATAATTTCAGATAAAAGGCAATTTAGCAGAGGCACGAGACAGGGCTGCCCATGGTCCCCGATGCTGTACATCCTTGCACTAGAACCACTAGCGATCTATCTGAGACAGCAGTATGAAGAAATAGGGGTTTACACTAAGGGGGGGGCCGCACTGGATATCATTGTATGCGGATGATATGCCGTTATACCTGCACTACCCAGAGGAAAACATGCAATACATTTTGGAGGTGGAGCGCTACGCGACTCTCGGGTATAGCGGTGAACCCCAGAAAAATCGTGCATGTTCCCCTTGGGGAGGTACAGAGGAGTCCCACGGGAGAACTTACCCATTTTGCAGATAGCCTGAAGACCAGAACGTTCAGATACCTGGGAATTAACATATATCACACGATTGCAGACAAGCACAAATATAACACTGAGAGGGCAGTAGAAGGTATCAAGAACAGCATGGAGTTCTGGGCAAAGCTCCCCCTAGCCATGGTGGGAAGGGCAGCCTTGCTCAAGATGGTGGTCCTGCCTAGGCTACCGTTACGCTCACCTGGTTCCCACAGGGGCGTCGATCGGACCCGGACAGCTGCGGTCTCCACCAACGTGATGCGTAGTGAAGAGATGACAGTCTGGACTGGCCCGCCTAATCTTGTCTGCTGGACTCGTAGAAGTATTCTCATTATGTTTTTAAATGATGAGCTCTCCATCCTGCATGGCATGCAGGGGCGCGTAGATACCAGTTACTTCACTGGTTTGAAGGTACTGGAGGAGTTCCGGAGGAATAGTGACTCCAGTGTCTATAAAATTCAAAGAGTTCAATATGTCTGATGTTCACTCTTGTTCCATTCCCTCGTTAGGTTGCAGCTGGGTCCAAAATTATATTGCCTGGAGGCAGCTGATGGGGTTAAGAAGAGTCTGTATTACCAAACACTGTCCGGTAAATGTTGCATGAGTTTAACTTGCTGTTTTCTCTCCCTTTATAGGTGCGGCATAGGAAGATGCGGCGAATTAAAGGATAATACCTCCGGTGGTAAAGCAGGTAAGCCTATGGTGGCAAGAGATGGTCTTTGTCGGTTTTCTCGGCTCACCTTGTTATTCCTTTTGTTTTCCCCCCAGGTGCTGGGTTTCGACGAAGAAAATGATGGAGGCAGCGCCGAGTTGAAAGATGCGGTGAAGTGGTGAGTATAACGCGGCGCTGCTGCTGGCGAAGCAACGCGTGCTGAAATAATGTCCTTTCCAGGCTCGGAGATGTGCTGGGTCCGGAATCAGGTAAGGAATCAAATAATGTCCATGATCTAACCTCTTCTCCTTTCTTTTCCTTTCCTTTTGTCTAGGAGCTCCGGATTCGAGGCGGGCGTGGCAGAAGACTGCATGCCGACTTGCAGACACGGTGAGCGTTACGCTGCTGGATGCAGAATAACACGAAGCATGAGCTGCTGTTCGGGCGTTGTTTAAATAGCCTGCAAAGTAGTCCCAGGTAAGAAGTTCCCCAGAACCACACCCGGGTAAAAAATAGTCCCTGTAATAAAATAGTCCCATCCAGGCCTCACGTTGGCTTGGACTCATTTGCAGCATGGTCTAAGTAAAGTCTATGAGCCTGGCGCCTATGGCTTCAGGACTGATTTCTATGGCGCCAGGACTGAATCCTGGCGCCATAGAATCGCCTAAGGCGCCAGGAGTGAATCCAAACAGCCCCCAGCCGGGGCTGTTGGGGTTTTAATGAGTATCTGGATGCCTGCTCCCGGGGCTGATGGACTTGATCCGGATGCCCGGGAGTAGGCATCATGACATCTACTACATTTTTTCGTGAATATCCCACACATGTTGCCCAAACGCTTTTTTATTAAGCTCCAGAGCTTATGCCGAGGCTTTCTGTGGCACAACTCCAGAAACAGAGTGGCCCTATGGAAATTACAGAATATGTATGACAGGGGGTATAAACCTGCCGAACTTCGAGCTATACCACTTGGCAGGGCAGTTACAATATGTTGCTAGGTGGCTGTCGGAAGAAGAGACAGCAGAATCTAGATTGCTGGGGTGAATGCGACCCTTATTTCCTATAAGAACGGATATGGCTACCCAAACCAGAGTTGCATGAGCGATCGAGGTTGCTGGAACTGGGCTGAAAGACATGGCACAAAGCGTGCCAAGCTATGGGAAACCCGACCGGATGCTCCGCTCAGGCGCCACTAGTGGCGCTACGCGGGGTGGATGAGCAACTGAGGAAAGGGATCCGCAAACACTGGGAGCCGGTAGGCCTAGCGACTTTGGGAGATGTATGGCAAGAAGAGAAGGCACTGGACTTCCAAACGATACGAAGTTGGGGTACATACGGGGCAATATATCACATATACTATAATAGTTAAACGGGTAAAGGAAACGTGGTCGGAAATAGCACTAGCAGAACCACCTGATATTGCCATAGAAACGATGTATGATATCTCGGAGGGAGGGCAGGAAATATTCTGGATTTATGAACTAGTGATGTCTAGAGTGGGTAAGGATTTGCTCCAAATGAGACGGGACTGGGAGGGGGAAGCAGGAGTACCTATGCAAGACGGGCAGTGGGAAAGAGCTCAGATATCATAAAAAGGTGTCTAGGAATCCGAGGCTGCAGCAGATACAGTTATATGTCACCCATAGGGCGTATATGACCCCCCCCCACCCCCGGAAGATCGCCAGATTTGGGAAGTACAAAAATGCCCCAAGTGTGGGGAGGTGGATGCCAGGATGATCCATACGTGCTGGGCGTGCCCGGAGGTCGGAAAATTGTGGGAGGAGATTAAACTAAGACATTCTGAAAAGGGAATCAAGCTAGATGTGGAATCCGTGTGTGGGCATGCATGTTGGGGTGATTCACCAGACCACACAACATGAAGCATGTGAGCAAACTCAAGGACCTGGCCTACATTCTAGCCAAAAGGAGAATAACTATGAACTGGAAAGCTGGCCATAGACCCAGATTAGAGGTATGGTGGAACGATCTCCTAAAATGGGCAGACGCTGAGACAGCAGTATGGTATGAGGCAGCTAGCAAAGGGGAGGATAATTAGGTGGGACCTCATAGCGTGGAGACAAATGGTAGCCACATTGTCGGGATCCTCTCATGCCAACTCCAGTGAATATGACACGTCCGAGAATGGCGAGGGGGACTAACCCCAAGAGAAGGGAAGCCCGAAGAACTAAAGTGGAAACTCGAGTTAAAGGGGGGCAGGGGGAAGACAGTAATATATAATATGCAAATGTGTGTTAAAAAGCTTGTAACCGAAAATGTCGGGTGTGATGGTTATGTTTTTTTATCAAAATCAATACAATTTATTTTAAAAAAAGCCTAGGCTTCACTAACCAAAAAAAGCTCAAATTTCTGCATACACAAAAATCCACACAACCACCTTCTCGCACAGCAAACCACACGCACTTCACCACACCACAATAACAGCACAAGTCGCACTCACAGCACACAAGGACTCACATGATATTTACACCCAAGCTCAGCGCACAGTGAAAACCGAACTGAAGCTGCAGGACACCACCTTCTCACTTTCCTGCTCCCTCTTCATCCGATTAAACCCATCCCGCCTTCTCGTTTGCAGATTCGCCTGGTGACTGTGCGCAGTAGAAATACCTTTAACATTAAAATAACATTAACTCTTACCTCTGGAACAGACTTGCTTCAAGCGAAAAGGTTGCGTAGCACTTCTTGGCGAACTCTGGACTACTGCCTGGAATCCCTGTCGACGCAGTACAGCTTCATGAAGGTGTGCATGGACCTCCACGTAGCAGCCCTGCAGATGTCCAGCAGGGGCACACAAGCTAGGAATGCCGTTGTCACAGCGATCACTCTGGTCGAGTGGGCTCATGGACAGCTGGGCAGTGGTGGGTTTGCCAACCGAGGACAGTGCATGAAGCAGCCGGAAAGCCACCTTGGGATGGAAGCCTTTGACAAAGCCTTCCCATGGTTCATAGAAACAAAGATCACGAACAGCTGTGAAGTCTTAAAACTTTGTGTGTGGCAAGTAGAGCTTCAGGACACGAGCAACGTCCAGCAAGTGCAAGGCCCTCTCAGCCGGTGACAAAGGTTTCAGGAACAAAACAGGTGGTAACAAAGGTTCGTTGAGGTGGAATTCAGACAGAACCTTGAGCATCCAAGAGGGGTGCGTTCGCAGCACCACCCTCGATTTGTGGAAAGTCAGGTATGGCTGCTTGCAGGATAGGGCCTGTATCTCACCCACCCTCCTTGCGGAGACTATGGCCACAGGGAAAGCAGTTTTCCACGAGAGGAGCCTGATGCATCGGCTCAAAGGCCACCCCTCCCCCAAGAGCCTTGTCAGAACCACGTTGCGATCACACGCTGGGGCAGGAGCCTTCATCAGCAGAAAGGAACAAAAAAGTCCTTTGAGGAATTCCTTGATGAGTCGATGAGACCAAGTGAAGACCTTTCTGGAGACCTGGTGTAGTGGGAGATAGCCGCCAAATGTACCTTGAACGAGGTGGTGTGCGTCAGTACTGCTTTGGCTAAGGATAACAAAAATGAAGGACCTGCGGGGCTGTGATCCTGGAGGGGTAATCTTCTGCGACCGGCATTGCGTAGCGAAATGCTTCCACTTGTGACCTTCGCACAAGTTGACGACGCCCTGGCCTTCGCGAGGACCTCCCTGTAGTCTGCAGGCAACTCATATCCTCCAAACTCTAGGGCTGCAGGAGCCAAGCCCTCAGGTTGAGCAATCCTGGGTAGTGATGCAGGACCGTGACCCCATCTCTGGCGAGAAGATCCAGGACCGCTGGTAGCTTATCGGAGGCAACACCCATAAGGCTGAGAAGGTCCGGATGCCAAATCTGTCTAGGCCGCACAGGGGCGAAGAGTATCATCTTGCACCAACACTGCCTGAGAGTGTATTGATGACTCTTAGCAGGAGGCAACGGAGGAAACGCATACAGAAACATCCCTTCCCACAGGAAGGAGAACGCGCCTCCCAAGCTCCTCGGTTAGTGGAACCTACTGGCATACTTCTGGCACTTGAAGTTTGCCACCGTCGCAAACAGATCGATCTGGGGCCTGCCCAACTTGGCTAAGATGTGGTTCACCTGGTCCTGCTGAAGTTTTCCACTCGTGGCAGGAGCACAGTTCTCTGCTGAGGGAATCTGCAATGTCGTTCTTGAATCCCGCTAGGTGAAGAGAGACGAGGAACATTTCTTGTCTGATGGCCCAGCGCCACAATTTCTGCGCTTCCCTGGAGAGCGCCGGGGGATCAAGTGCCCCCTCGTTTCCTGATGTAGAACATCATGGTGGTGGTGTCCGTGAAGATCCTCCCCACCTTGCCCTTTAGAGACACAAGGAATGACTTGAGGGCCCAGAACGCTGCCCGTAGCTGCGGGATGTGGATATGGAGATCCTTCTCCTCCGGTAGGCACAGACCTCTGGTGTGCAGCCGTGCGGTGTGGGCTCCCCAGCCTTCCAGGGAAGCGTCCGTCGTGGCATTCCTGGAATGGAGGGTTCTGAAAATGCCCCGGGCAATGTTGCCGATCAGGTGTTGGGGTTGACCGGTCCAACGGCGAAGTTTCCAGACACTTGTACCTAGAGAGTGTCCAGGATTTCCTGAAGAGGTCACATCTGTAGCCTGCAGAGCCGGATGAGGTAGATGCAGGATGACATCATGGCCCGCAACATCTGGATGGTCCGCACCGCTGCCATCTCCATCGACAACAGCTGCTGTAATTTCCCCTGAATGGCCGCTACCCTCTCCTTCGAGGGTGATGATAGGCAGGACAGTGTATGGAGTCTGGCCCCTAGGAATATCGCGTTCTACGATGAGTCAAGCAGGACTTTGCATAATTGATGGAGAACCCTAGATCCGTCAGCAGCTTGACGGCCTCCTCCGCGTGTCCAATGGCCAACTCTCGCAAGCGGGCCCAGATAATCCAGTCGTCGAGGTACAGGTATACGTGAATCCCCATAGATGCAGATGGGCAGCCACTGGTGCCAGGCACTTTGTGAACACTCTGGGGGCCGACTTCAAGCCGAAGGGTAGGGCCTTGAACTGGTAGTGCTGTCCCTGCACTACAAAGTGTAGAAACTTTCGGTGTTTCCTGCGTTTTCCAGGTCCAGCGACATCAAGAAATCCCCGCTTTCCAGTTGGCCGAGCACATGCTGCAACATGACCATCCTGAATTTCTGAGACTTTAGGTACTTGTTCTGACATTGCAGGTCTTGAATGAGCCTCCAGCTCTCCCCCCCCCCCCCCGTCTTCTTTCTTACAAAGAAGTATCTGGAATAGACTCTGGAGCCCCGGAGTCGTTGGGTAACCAGCTCCAACGCCCCTTTTTGTAGCATGGACGTACTTCCTCAAAGAGCTGAAGGATGTGCTGCTCCCGACAAGCCACTGGAAGGATCTGTGGACACCGGTGTTGCAATTCCAGGATATGTCCTTGGGAGAGAGCATCCAGCACCCGTCTGTCGTGGTGATCTTTTCCCACTCGCTGACAAACTTAGTCAGCCGGCACTCCCAACATTGTGCATGGGTGGGGGCCTGACATCTTGGCCGGTTCAGGCTTTCTTTGATGCCAGCGCCCCGACGGCGATGCAGTGGCCCACCCCTGTAGGCCTGGGAACGGCCTCTGTGGGCATCCTGGGTCGTAGATCTGGAAGGCTGACAGTACAAGGAGGAGAAAACTTTCGGCAACCTGCCCGACTTTCCTCTGGAAGAACTAAAGGAAGAGTGGTGCTGTTGGAGGGTGCCCAGGGCACGGGCCATCTCTGCCTTGATGGGGTGCAGGGACTCGCTTCCCAAAAAAGTTCTGTCAAAAGGTATGTCCAGTACCTTTGTCTGGACCTCCTGGCAGAAATTCATGGCCTTCATACAGCCTTGGCGAAAAAGACAGTCACTGTTCCCCATTTGCTGGAACCCCATGTCGGCAACGTGCAGCACCACTGTGATGGCGTGATCCAATGCTACCTCTTCCTCCTGGTATATGGCGATTGCCCCCATCCTCTTGTCAGGGGGCTTGGACGGGGGGGGTGCGGGGGGGGGACTCCAGAATCTAACCCAGCTTGTACCACAGCTCCCTGTCGTACCTGGCTAGGATCACCAGTGCATTGGCCGGCTTGATGGTGGACACAGCAGTGTAAATCACTTCCCACGGCATCCAACTTCTTACTCTCGCTGTCCGGAGTGACTGAAGACGACGAGGACGGGTTAGATTACCACTTTCTCGTAGCCCCAGAAAACACCAAATGCGATGATGGTTGCGAACTCAGGCACTTGAGTGAGGATTCCAATAATTCTTCTCAAGCCTATTCCGCTTGGCTGGGGCTGTGCAAGGGTTCTTCAAGAGGGCATGGCCCTCCTCCCACACATCCAGGAGGGGCACCACCCAGATTATACTCTTCCTCTTGGCCTTGCATCTCTGGTCCAGGAAACCCTCCTTCCCGGTTTCTTCAGGCACGAGCTCTAACAGTTCGGAGTCTCTGGCGATCATGGAATGTACCAACCACACCTTGTCCGGTGGGGGCACCCTAGGCTGCGGGGGACCCGCTTCCCGCTCCGACGATAGTCATCATGGCCGTATCCGTCCCCGTGCATGGGTCTGCTGGGGGAGATGGGGCCCGGCGCGGATGTGGAGGCTGAAATCGGGGCGTTGGATAACTCTTCCTTTTCTTAATCAGCGGTTGGTCGGGGGCCTGTTGGTAAAGGCCCTTTTTGGCATCCTCTTCTGGATCTCCGACACCAAGGTGTGGAGGGTTGATAGGATGTCTAGAGTCACATCACTCGGCGGAACTGGCATGATCGGACCACTAGGCCTGCGCCGTCATCGTCAATGATTATCCTCCTCCACCTCCCAAGTCCTTGTGGACCGTGCGTTGGCAACTCCAAGCCCTCATCATCCATGACCGAATTTTCCATGGCTTGGGCCACAGCCTGTGACTGATCCGGGGCCTCCTTGCACCCACCCCCCATTTTTCCACCTTCAGGGCTGGAACCGGCTTCTGAGGATGGTGGCCCCTTCTCCGGCGTGCCGAAAGACCTTGTCAGTCACCATGGTGACCTTGCGCCTCGGAGGGAGGGATTCCTTCAGCGCTATGGGGGCTACCTTCTCAAGGACACCCCCTTTAGCTTTCGAGAGGGCAGCCGCCACCAGCTCCATCGTCGACAAAGCCTTATCCTTTGCCGCCTCAGCCTTCTTGGGCAGATCAGCCTTCTCCTCCGTCCGTGGCTTCTTCCGCAGCTTAGCCTAGTTGGAGGACTTTCTCTTCGAGGAGGCCGGCTGGCAATGGAGACGGAAGATGAGGTAAATCCTGCCCAGTCTGCCGTGGTACCCGTTCCGCAGCGACCCTGGTAGACCCAGACTTGCAAGGGCCCAAGATGAGTGCTTGGCCTCATCTTGGGCCCCACGGATGAGGCGCCCTCACAGGACTTAGAACACCGCTCCTCGGACCGACCGGCCTTGGGTGGGGCATGCCCCTGCTCGGAGCACAGGGCACAGGCCTTGGCGTTCAGCCACGCCGCCAGTCTACTGTGCCTGTCCTTTGTCGTCTTCTTGGAGAATCTGCTGCATATCTCGCAATCTCCTTCCTTGTGGTCCGGATTCAGGCAGAAGAGGCATTGCAGGTGCTTGTACTCCACAAACACATTTTGAAGCCCACACTTGGTGCAGGACTTGAAGAGGGACCTTCCAATTCTTCTCCTCCATCATGGTCGGACAGAGGGCGCGAACTAGGCCAGATGGCTTTCTGGAAACTTCAACGATTTTCGCCCTGAACTTCACCGACAACGGATCCCTGCAGTCGGCAGTGAAGAGCACACAGACTCTTTTGGAACAAAAGTTTTCTGCAAAAAACACATAGAAGTAGCTCGCAGATCAAACTCGAGGACTCCCAACGCTGAAGCGTGCGGTAAAAATCTGAAGATGGCTGCCAAAGGAGAGGCTTAAGGAGAGGGCCATCATTGGATGGGGGCAGTATGAACCAGAGGACAGTGATTGGTTTAGAGGAGAAACACAGTTTACATGTGAAAGTGAAACTGTTTTTACCGAGGGTTCCCAGCCTGACGACAGGGAATATTCACGAGCATGTGAATCCGTGCCAGACCCATGCTGGAGAACGAGGGTTTCATGCATACTCTCAGATAATGTGTTTGTGCTTGCTCCCAAAGGAACGTGTAAGCAAAGATAGCAAGTGAGTAAGGAGTTAGTTCTCCAGCATTGGTATCATTCATAAATTTACATCTCTGAATACATCCTGTAGTCGGGTCCAGCTATGAATCCCCAGTCTCAGTCATAGCTTGCACTTGTTTCAATGGTAAACGTAAAGCTTTGTCAAGGCCAACAGTTCTGGCTTTTGTGTAGTTATGGAAAAGGTATTGGCTAGGCATTGTCATAATGGTACTAACTGGCCATTAATGGTCGTAGCTTGAAAATGGTGAAGTAGTTAGGCATTTCAAATGCCTAATACCTATACACAAGTCAAAACTGTTGGCTTTGCTAAAGCTTGTTTTAACAGGACTTCAGTAAAGAACACACAATGTTCATAAATCAAGTGGCGCTAAAGGAAGACCTGGTGAGGACATTTTTATTACACCAATACCGCGTTTACAGCACCAATTAAGCCATTAGCTGACAGAAGACTGCTTTGAAAGAACAGTGGAATGCAGTTCAAGTATAAGGTTTGATTTTAAGGCTTGATAACATTCTCAAAGACAGGAGTGTGTGTTTGGGTGTAAATGGCCATAGGGTTTAGCATGGCCTGGGGCAGTGATTGAGTGCATAAATAACCAAACACCTATGAGCATTGTGTTCCTCCCTATATGCCACCTCTCCCTAACTCTAATCCAATGCATTAGTTTTGGCTTATAGGTGGCGCTAAAGCGTTACCTTACAGTCAAAAAAAAAAAAAAAAGCAGTCACTCCTATAGTTCATCCATTTTTTTGTCCATATACTCCCAACCAATTGGATGTTGTGCCTTAGCTTTTTAGTTACATGCAGTTCCTTTATTCTTATCAAGTTGGCCTTACACGGTTACATAGGAAGACCCACTGGCTACCATCACCCAGGCTTGATCTGCCCTTGTGGAATGTGCACAAACATTAACTCCTAGAGGCTGGTTGGCCTGGTTACAAAAAGAAAGCGTAGTAGAGATCTATTGTGCAATGCATTGCTTGGGGCGGGGGCCCCCTTTGCGCAAGTGCCGAAACGCCATAAATAGTTGAAGTCTTTAGTCCTAGGTTACATTTTAAGACTTGTTAGATGTTCAGGGAATGAAGTGCAATGTCAGCACTAGAAAAGACTGTTGGAACGTTCGTAGGGCAATGGGAATGTGGCAATGGAACTCGTTGGGAACTGTGGGGCAAGTCTTGAGTTGGTTCACATAACTATCCTTCGAAAAAGAAAAGAAAAAAACAAGTATGATTTGCTGAGTGTCTGCGCTTTATTTCCCACACACGCCTGGCTTTAGTAATAGCCACTAGGAATGCCACCTTCCAGGAGAAAAGTCAAACGTTTGCCCTGAGTATTTATAAGTTACTCACCGTAGTGACTAATGTACTCTTAGTCCATAGTCCCCTTTCCTCCATACTGCATGGGGGGGTCCCTCGCTAGGGACGGGAGGCAGAACCTTTTTCACCAGAAAAAACCTTCCTCCCCTTTAAATTTAGAGGCGTGCATGGTGCGGCCCTGGGAACATGTGCTCCCTTAACAAGGCCCACCGGCGCCACTCCTCAGTCCCCATTGCCGCATCGACAATATTAACACTGCCTAATGAAACCAGTATTATTAGGTGGGGAGGATGGTGGGACGTATGGAGGAAAAGGGACTATGGACTAGAGTACGTTAGTCACTGCGGTGAGTAACTTATAATTACTCTTACGTCCCCGTCCCCTTTCCTCCCTACTGTATGGGCGATTACAACTGAGTGTAGACCCAGGGTGGAGAGGTGACCCTCTAAGAAAACAAGTTCCTTAGAACCGCTGGTCCGAAAACCGCATCGGACTTAGAGCCGGCACCCAAACAGTGTTTGCAGAAAGCCAAAGGGGTGGCCCAGGTGGCTGCCCTGCTGATGACCTGCCACAGGACCTGTCTCTGGAATGCAACGGCCATGCATGTTCGCTGGAAGTGGTTTGTGCTGCCCCTCATAGGCCTCCATGATAGGCCGAAACAATCCACCTAGCTATGGAGGCCTTGGGTGCCTGATACCCGGGCCTTGAGCCCCCGAAGGCGACAAATAGAGCGTTCGACTTGCGGAAGCCCTTGGTCCTGTCCAGATAGAATTGCAGCACACGTCTAACATCAAGACAGTGCAATACCCTTTGAGCAACATCCTTGGGATCAGCAAAAAAGGTGGGCAACACTATATCTTCGTTTAGATGGAAGGCCAAGACCACTTTAGGTAGGAACGCAGGGTACATTCGCAGGACCACCTTAACCTTGTGAAAAGTAGTATAGGGTGTTGAAGCCACCAGTGGTTGGATCATGCCAACGCTACAAGGCGAGGTGAGACCACCAACAAAGCTGTTGATAGTGACCAGTCTGATGTCCGCGGATGCCATTGGCTCGGAAGGTTTTTGCGAAAGGGCGCCCAACACAACACTATATTGAGGTCCCACAAAGGGTGTGGTATGTTGATGGGCGGGTAGAGCCTGGTGGGCCCGCCAGATGTCATTTAACCACCGGGTTAGAGGAGGAGAAAACCTCAGAGTTCCTGTAGGCAACGATGGCTGCCAAGTAGGTGCAGCATGTATCGATTTGCACCCCGGAGTGAGCAAGGTGTGCCGAGAATGAGATCACCTGGTCCAATGTGCAACTAATGGGGGAGGGGTCCGATCTCCTTGGAGTCTGCCCACTGACAGAACCTAGTCAATGTACTCTTGTATTGGCTCCTAGTGGTATCAGGTAATAAAATTGCAGCAAAAACGTCACCATTAAAAGAAATTGCGGCAAAAATGCTGTGGTTTGACCCGGTAAATGTGTACCCCATTAAACCATTTAAGGGGAGCAGGGTTTGCGGGGGGGTCTCCCCTGGTCCTCTTCAATGGTATAATGGGGCTGAGGGTTGCGGGGGGTGTCACCCGCATCCTTTACATGACTGTGGCGCAAAAAACCATGGTATTTTTGCTGCAATATTTTGTAATCACACCAAGTTTTGCCGCGATTTTAAGACATGGAACCCTCCTAGTAGCCTTACTCCTAGCACCCTGAATGATCGAGGTTAGCCTGAGACAGGCTCAGATGCTTCAGTGTGACCTGCTCAGGAACCACGCTGCTAGGGCTAATTTCTATGGAGTAGGGTGGATGACCCTGCCCCGCTGCTGTGAAGGTGGTGAGCTGGGACGGCCAGCAGGTGGATGGGTGGCCTGTCTGAGAGGCGCAGGGGTTCTGAGAACCAAGGTCTCACCGGCTACCACAGAGCTATCTGAAGAATGTGGAGATCACATGACATCTTGCAGATCACCCTGTGGACCAGGGGAGTGGGAGGGAAGGCATATTCTGTCATGCCGTTCCACTGTATCTGGAAAGCGTCGCCCTAGGAGCCAGAGCACTGGCCCTGCCAAGACGCGATCTGCGGACACTTCCTGTTAAAGCTGGTGGCAAAGAGGTCCACCTGCGGATGCCCCCATCTGCTGAAGATCCCCGGCAGGACCTGATTGTTCAATTGCCATTCACAACTGTCCACTCGCAATCTGCTGAGCCTGTCCACTTCCAGATTGGACTCCCCCGGAAGGTGGATAGCGGTCAGGTAAATAATGTTGTCTAGGACCCATTCCCATATGTTGACCGCTAGGGTGCACAGAGCGGAAGGGATGGGGTGGGGGGCTAGTGCCCCCCTGCTTGTTGACATAAAACATGCTGGTAGAGTTGTACGTCTGGATGAGGACGTCCTTGCCTCCAAGGAGCGGAAGTAAAGCTCTGAGAGCTAGCCAGATAGCTTTGAGCTCCAGCCAGTTGATGGGATTCCTGCTCCTGCAGGGACCAGACTCCATGGAGACTTGTCCAGCATAGCCCCCAGCCTTCCAGAGAGGAATCTGGTGATGGTGACTTGAGGGGGGTGCCTGCCGGAAGAGTCTGCCAGTCCGCAGGTTGCAGTCCCTGGACCACCAGGTGAGGTCCTGGTGGAGAGAAGGAGGAATGCTGACTAGTTCTGCTCGGGAGCCCCGCTCCAGATTCCATGAAGCTGCGAAGTGCAGCTTAAATCTCCTAATCTGGAGTCTCGTGTGGGACGGCCAGTAGGAATGCTGCCATGATCCCCAGTAAATGCTGGTACCACCAGGCCGAGGTGACCTCTCAGCTGAGGAAGTGACCTAAGGCGTCTTGATGGCCATGATCTTATCCTCCGAGGGGAAACTCTCTGAGCTTGTGTGCCCTATGAGGCCCAGAAAGATCAGGCTCTGAGTAGGCTGCAGCTGTGACTTGAGGTTGATAGAAAATCCCAGCTGGTGGATGGTCATGAGAGCGGAGGGAGTGTGATGCACTGCCTCTGGGGATCTCGCCCTGACGAGCCAGTCGTCCAGGTATGGGTAGACGTGGTGGATCCGAGCCCTGAGGAGGGCCGCCACTGCATTAGTCTGGTAAACACCCTGGGGGCCAAGTTGAGGCAGAAGGTTAGAACCTTCTACTGGAAATGGCAGCCCATGACCCTGAACCGCAGAAAGGATCGAAGAGGCTGCCAAATCGGGACGTGTAAATTGGAGTCCTTCAGATCCAGGGACCACACCAGTCTCCCCTACACAGTGTCTCCGCTATGAGTGCTGGTGTAACATCTTGAATTTCTGAAGAGGGAGGGAGAGGTTGAGGTTGGAGAGGTCAACAACTCTCAGGCAAGCCTGGTTCTTCTTTTGTATGGCAAAAATCCTGGAGTAGAAGCCCAAGCCTCGCTGGGAGGTTGGAACTTCCTGCACTACCTGGCTCTCGACGAGCAACCAAATTTCCGCCAACAGAGTTGCTGTACCAATCTGTGGGAGGGGAGCAGGGAGGAGAGCGAGGAATAGGTAGGCGGTACCCCACCCCATGGATACTACAGATAGGATCCGCAAACTTCTGACGCCAAAACTGTGCGTGAAGGGCAAGCCTGCCCCCTCTCCCACCGGAGACACGTGAACCCGAAGGGGCGCATCATGCCTGCTTTCCCTCAGAGGCTGGCGGAGGAGGGGGAGTGAAAGCAGCCCTTGCTCACCCACCTTTTGTTGTTTGTGCCTGTGACGACTCTGAACGGTCAGGCTGAACGTCCACCCCTTATCGGAGCATTGATGCGACTGGGTGAATGCCTAGGGCAGGCCTCCACAAGGATAAAGACTTCGCAGTTTGGGAACTGTTTCTTTTTATCTAGTTCATGGGTGGTGGAGTGAAAGATCACTACCCTGGAATGGAAGGTCCAATATGCATTCCTGGTCATCAGAGTTGAATTTCGTAGCCTGAAGCAAGGCAGTCATGTCCGTGGCGATGCATATGGCCCGGCCAGAGGTGTCAATTGGGGCTACAGTGGACTCCATGACGTCTTAAGCCACTAGTTGGCCTCTGCTTGAAGCGGGTCTGGCTCTGCACTGGAAACTCTGGAAGGAAGTGGGCTATTTCCCGCCAAATCTTGTTAACTGCTGCCAGCATGGCATCCGCGTTGGATTGACGAAGGTGCAGTGAGGCATTGGAATAAAGCTGTTTCCTGTAAGCCTCCAAGATCATCTCCTCCTTGCCTAGCAGCGCAGAGGATGCAATGGCAGAGGAAGACTGAGGCTTTGAGTAGAGTGACGCCGCAGCGATCACCGAAGAGTGTAGTTGAGGGTGTGCCGACAGCGAGAGTGGATTCCCCCTCCATTTGCCTATACTTGACGTTGAGGCGCCGGTTGATAGGCTGAGCCGAGTGTGGCTTGAGCCACCCCTTCTTGGCCAAGGCAACAACATCCTTCTGCATCGGAATCCGTGTTCTAGCCGCGGGGCGTAGCGTGAGGACCTTGGGTTGAGGGAGCCCCAAACCCTGCAAGCCGTTCATGCAAAGCTTTGGCTGACGATGGAGTGTCGGGGTCCTCCTCCTTGTTTGTGTCAACCCGGGTGTCTGGCTGGTCCAGAGCGGGTGGAGGAGTGCTGGACGCCGAGGGCTGCGGTGTAGGAACCGGAGCAGTGGCTGCTGCGGAGGCAGGGGAACCAGAATTGAATAAGCCGGCAAGGGCAGAAGGGGCTGCATCATGGCCTGCGGCGCTGGAGCCATAGGAGGAATGACTATAGGCGCAGGGAGCATGTCCCTGATCGCATCCCAAAATATGGACCCCATCTGAAGAGATCTCACAGGACGTTGGGGTGGCAGGTGATGTTGACAGGGTAGCGGGCGGCTGCCGAGGACGGTGCATACTCTCTGTCTAGCCGGTTGCGGGGTAACCCTGCCCTGCAATGCTGATGGATCAGCTTTAAGGCCACGTACCTGGTAGACACCAGTCCCACTTTGTAACTCATTCTCCCACCTGCTCCGTTCCTAGGGGCGGTATCGGATGAGAAGCCATTTTGTCTGGTGCATCGGCCATCTTGTCGAGCTGCATGGCTCACTGGGCCCAGCCTCCTCCCGGACTCTTGGCGTGGAGCATGAGACTTACCCTGCACCTCAGGACGGGTCCTGGTAGGCGTGTTGCCTTCTGCAGTATCGGCGGTAGTGCTGCGTGCAGACGTCTCCTCTGACATATGGGCGGTACTGAGGTGTAGCCCCTCGGGTGAACACCCGGTAAAAGAACCTTGCAGTCCCTCAGCACTGTCTCCGGAAGGATTTAGTGACCCCCCCCACCCCACTCGTCTTGGCGGCCGGTAGCCGATTCATCCCGCTCAGGCGTTTCCATGGGAATGAGTCAATTGCGGGGTGCGATGGAAAAAAGCAGCCCTACCTTGGGCCTTGACTTGAGTCTGACGAACTTCAAGTCCTCTGGAGGTGACTTCTCAAAGAACTCCGAGCTAACCCGTTCTTCTGGTCGGGGCCAAGGCAGCGGAGGCAAGGAGTGGGGGTCGGACGTAGGGACCTTTGCAGGCTGGACACCTGCTGAAGCCAGCTGATGTCGACATGCGCCGGGGAGGAGCGTGGCGCCAAGAGGGCCAAGTACCCGATTGATAAAATTGATAAAAGAAGACAAAAATACAGAAGAAAGTATCCTGGGAAGATCACGTGGTATTACATGGCCGAAGCCAAACCCAGCAGTGCTGGTGAAATTGGCCTGTTCCCGTCGAAGCGGAAAAGGGGACTGGCGCCGGTGGGCAGAGTCAGGGGAGCACATTCTCCCAGGGCCGCGCCTCTAAATTTTTTTTTTTTTTAAAAAATGTTTATTTATAGCAAGGCAGTATAGGTTACAAACAGTATCGGATGGCAGTATAACATAGCAAACGAAAGATTCTGGCTGTGTGTCCTTTTCCCCCCATCATTCCGGTTTTCCCGGGCCAGAGATTCAGTCTATCACCCCCGCCTGGTGTGTACTCTCCCGGTCCCTCAGGGCCCAACGGGCGTTGATTGGTTTGAACGTCATTGCGGGAAATCGCTGATCATAGTCCAGCACTGGGGCCCATACATTCTGGAAGCGGTGCAGAGTCCCTGCTCTCGCTGCGGTGACCTTTTCCGCTATCAAGATGTCCCACAGTTCTCCCCACCAGTGGGCTAGGCAGGGGCCATCTTGCGACTTCCAGAAACGGGCCAGAACGGTCTTGCCCGCCAAGAGGCATTGTGTGAGGAGCTTAGCCCTGTTGCCGGAGCGGGGGTAGATTCCGGGGACCGGGATCCCCAGCAGAATTGTTTCAGGGTCCAGTGGGAGGGCGGAGCCGGTGATTTGTTCAATGGTTGAGAGACACCTGGTCCAGAATTGCTGGATCTTGGGGCACGTCCACCACATGTGAAGGTAAGAGCCTGGCTGAGTGCAGCCTCTCCAACAGGCAGGGTCCACTTGTGGATTCATGTGGTGGAGTCTGAGAGGGGGGTAATACCAACGCAGGGTGAGTTTGTATGCACATTCTTTGTTGGTGACGCAGGTGGAGGAGTGGGTGCGGGACCATATGTCCACCCATGTTTGGACCTCAATCGGGTGGCCTAGGTCCGCCTCCCACTGGGCCATGCATCGGGTTTTTGCCACCAGGAAATCCGCCAAGAAGCGTCTATATATGGCTGAAGTTCTTCCTCTAGCCGGCAGATCCGCGAGAGTTAGCTCCAGAGGAGTCGGGGGGCGAGTTGCCGCTTGGAGGGTCCGGGGGTGCGAACACCAGTGGCGGAGCTGGCAGTACGTGAATCTGTCCCTCTCTTGAAGCCGAAATGTCTCCTTGCACTGTTCGAAGGTCCGGGGTTTGTTTTCCGAGTACATCTGCCCCAGGGTTTCAAGGCCCCCGTCTATCCAATTCTGGAAGTTGCGGGGATGAGTTCCCGGGGAGAAGTTGGGATTGTGGACGCGCCTCTAAATTTAAAGGGGAAGGTTTTTTCTGGTGAAAAAGGTTCCGTCTCCTGTCCCATGCAATATGGAGGAAAGGGGACGGGACGTAAGAGTATGGGCTTGAATGGCGACTCAATCAGAACCATATTTAGAATCCTGTTGGAGGGAATTGCCACGCTAGTGGTAATATCAGAAGCAGTCCTTTTATGAATTGCTTGAACACTCTGCGAGTATGTGTAGCATGGTATTGATATAAAGCGCAATATTAACATTGCATACTGAATGGAAGCGTGTAAGGTACGTCAGGATCCGGGGTGGTTGCAGAGAAAAATTATGACAACTATTCTTCCTACACAAGACACAGAAGCGTTTCCATTTCAGTCAGCAACTCATATGTTGAGAGTTCGTAATTGCAGAGTGAAGGACAGACCAGCATTACCCAGGGATGCTCACATGGCCAAATGCTGAGAATTCAAGAACCACACCTTCAGGTTGAGTGACATTGGATCTTGATGGCTGGCTTGTGTGACAAGGGCAAATCCTAAACCTTGGTCCAAAGGGTTACACACTCCTGCGATAGTCCTTGGGAGGTGGAAAGGGGAGATTACATAACGAGCCCTGGCCCGAAGGGGCAAGGCAGCAAAACCAATTCCAATTCTCACACTCCCCCAACCCCCACTTGTGTGATCATGTTTGTGTCGAACAAGGTCCCCAGCCTTACCTATGAAAACATATACTCTCCAGTCTTCTCTTTCAGATTCAGAGTCCACAGAAAGAGAAGAGCTGCCAGTGAACATAGAGAGAAGACGAGGAAAGCCTGGAAGATCAGAATGGCTAACTGATACACCAAAGCTCCAGCATTGCAGAGACTGGATCACTCTGGCGAGAAAAAAAGAGATAATGGCTCAAGCCACGCAGAGACACAGCACAGCTGCTGCGAGCAGCTGTAAAACACACTGGACTGACGGAGCTGACCTGCAGTCCCAATCCAGTAGTCCACCATGGACTAAAAGGGGAACGGTGCCCGGATTACCAGCAGGGTCACAGAGAATACAACCCTGAAACCATAACTGTCAACTCCATCTTTCAGCACCACCAGATCTCCCGGGCAAGTCTGTGTGGTAAAGCGAATGGGGAGAAGACACATTTGTAAGCCTTTTTTCACACATGCATGCTTGGGAGGGGCAGGAAGCAAATTGATTGGACAGTGACAGTTGACCAAGTCTCAGCGCGAGGGAGGGATATATAAATAGACAGGAAACAGAAGGGTGGGTGAGGTCAACGGAGGAGGTGGATGGTGACCAAGAGACCAGCAGGAGAAAGAAGTGCTTGGCGGATTGTGGAGGTTTGGTTTGGGGGGTGGGGGGGCGGAGGGGGTCAGTGGTTCTGTAGTGCGAGTGTTCATGTGTGTGAGATGTGTGGGTAGAAAGGTCAGTGCAGGGAATTTGTTGCCTAGGAGCAAAAAAGCAGCTCCTGGGTATCAGTCATCACCCGTTGGGTGGGAGCTACCTCTAGGGAGCCTGGACCTAGTATAGAGCGTGCAGTAAATCGAACGTGGCTGCAAGATGTGAACTAAATTCTTGTCTCTTATATAAGGTGTGTCCTTACTTCCCTTTTTATACACATTCTCAAACCTACATAGTTATTACATAACTAGGTTGGGCACCACTTGCCTGTGGAGTCCAAAGTAGTTCCTGGTAGCCGTTGGTTTCAAGCTAACCAGGCTCCCCTTTTTATAACCAAGAGCTAAACAGCTCCCAGCTACCAGCAATTTTCATCCCTACTGAGAGTAAGGCATAAAAGTGAAAGAGACTGGTACTGCATAGTGTCATTATACCTAGATTCAGGCAACAACGTGCAGGCGGAGCAAGCTTCCCGGTCCTAGCGGCTAGAAAATGGAACGCCCTCCCCTTTCCATCAGGGAAGAACCATCCTATCATGCATTCAGATATAAAACCAAAGCCTTGCTTCACAAGCAAGATTGCCACCCCATAACCTGAAGCCCTCCACGATCCAGATATACACATTATTGCGTCCACTCACCGAATTAACTCTGTGTATTGTATATTGCCTAACATTGACCTTTGAATATTATATGTATATTTCCTGCTGATATGTGTATATCATCTGCACCATTATTGTACAGCCCTTAACCTGAGTGTTCTCTAAAACAGTCTATATCTATAACATGCAAGCGCAGCGCCCAGTTGCCCAAGGGCTTGGTGCGCTCTACAAATGAAATACACTAAACTGCATGAAAGAAGGATGACTACCAGAGTCGGAGGAGTGGTAGTAGAAGGAGGCAGAGCAGTAGCAGCAAGAGTGCAGTAGGAGTGCAAGGAAGGAGGAGTATTAGTAGAAGTGGTAGAATACGAGGGGTGAGGAAGGAGTTATCAAAAGATGGTGACAGGAGATGGGAGTGAACCTTTCCCATTAGAATACTAACATCTGGGAAGAGTAGGGAAGGTTAGCAAGTCCCTGTGGGAGATAGAGAGCCTGCTTTCAGGAAGAGCATCAATAGATCAAGACAGATATTAGACAGAAGGGGTTAACTATCTCTAGCACTAATCAGGGACTATGGATGCCTGGGTTAGAAAGGAGGTTCATGGGAGGCGAGAGGGACGGCCATAGTCATCGCAAATATTTTAATAAACATACTTGAACCATCCTTGAGACTCAATGTTTTCTATGAGGTCTGTGACACCTCAGGGTAAGGTGGATATGTTTTCACTCAGAAGGGCAAAATCTGAATTCCTTAAATTGCCTAGCCAAAGCTGGAGCTATGAAGATTAGGCAGCATCGATGCAAGTTCATGTTGGCCACCCCCCTTTCCGATTGGAGGTATCAGTGTAACGGTGGAGGCAAACATCCCGGACCAGTAAAACAAGAATGCCTCCCTTTCAGGGTCTCTGAGTGTACCTGCTTGCAAAAGGTTTGCACTTTCTGTTCTGTCTCGAACAGGTCTACTTGAGGCACCACCCACTTGAGAAAGACAAGAGCCAGCTGTGCTGTTTGTGGCATGCTTCCAACGTTCAATGACATCATCAGCAGTAGAGTTCAGCAAACCCGGGAGATTATATACTTTCAGGATCATTGAGGGACAGTTCTTGTGCTTCCCGACACTGTCGCTGCCTGCTTGCCGACTACATACATTGTAGTTGCATTGTCCATTAGACTTCAGGCCACATCTCCTTTTAAGGGTAGAAGGAATGAGCAGTGTCCACATGACAGCACAAACATCAGCAAACTGGGGAGAAGGTGCTGATCGTCCTGTGAAAAGCAAAACTTTGCTGTCAGATCTCCTAGGTGGCCACTCCCCCCTTGCAGGGAGAAATACGTGATCACTGATGGAGAGGAACGCTTTTACAAGTTGCATCATTGACGACACAAGTTAAGAGTTTGAGAACCTCTGTCTGTAGCCGTATTTAGCATCACTGGAGCAGCGACCATCTGCTGCGGGGGTAATCCTGGAGGGGGCTTGCATCACCAACCTACAGTTCAGAACGAGCAAGATGCATGATGGAAAGCATACCCGGAAAAGACATGCAAAGCCTAAATGACAGATGACTCCTAAGGAAATGATACAGAACTTTCTTCAGACAGTTCACATTTTCCACAGCATGGTGAAGAAATGAGCTCAGAGAAATGCCAGGTTTTGCCAATGGACACAATGCAATTTGATAAAGTTTATAGAGATTCCCAGCGAGTGCAGTGTCCGTAATCTCCATTGTGGACCGTTTTGCATCTTTCATTGTGGTTCCCCGCACTAACTAAAGTAGACATGGTTTTCCTTGTGCCCGACTGTATAAGAACATGAGCACTGGACTGTATATTATGTTCAACCTTGAACAGTTTCTCAAAGAAATGTTAAGATCATATTACTGTCCTGGGTTATTGCTGGATATAATCAAGTGCAGAGAGTTTCTGGTACTCCTCCCTTACTCTTTTATGTATACTATTCTGTGTGTTTATAGTTTTATGAATTGAGAAATTCAAATAAACGTATTGATTGATTGTGCTCGAGGTGTACTGCTACCGAAGAAAGGCACTTGGTGAATATTGTGGGCACTGAGGCCAAATGGCACAACCTTGAACAGGTAATAACAATGCTTGGTCGATGGCAAATTTCAGTAATACTTGTGGGATATTGATTGGGATGTGAAAATATTTGTTTTAGCGATAGCATAACTTACTGTAAGAGGCTCCTTGTAGAACAATTTTTAACTTTTGTTTTTTATTAACTTGTTTAGGTCCGTGATATGTCTTAACAGCAGTGGAGTTCAGGGGGGTAGCACCCCTTTGACTGTACCTTATTTGTGCCAGGAGACTTTCTTCTAGACCCCTTTGCTTTGTTGAAGAGTGCTTTGACAGGTGAGTTCCTCAATGGTTTTCTTTAAAATTATAAAATGTGGTCCATTTTTTTGATATCAAGACCCATTCGTCCGATGTTATTTTTGCCCATTGTTTGCAGAACTGTCTACTACTGGGGTTTGGTGTGAAGGTGAGGGATTGGATGGCGAGTCAATCCTGTTTGGATGTTAGAGCCTTGCCCTGCAGGGCCCTTTGCATGTCCCAGTAATCTCTTCTGGTACCCCTATTATTGTATGTAGTAGTACCCCATGATACAGTTGGTGACGCTGGTGGTAAGACCAGGCACCTTCCCTTGTAGAGTTAGATCTGCCGGTTGCACCTGGAAAGAGACAAAAAGGCTCATCTTGCTGTAAACACATATCCCTTGCCTGTGTCTATGTCCACTTTTATGTCCTGGAACAGGTAGACCATTTTTTGCCAAAAATAATGTATTGCCTTTGAAGGGAATATCCAAGACCTTTGCTTCAACATCCAGACAGAAATCACTCCATCTCAGCCATCCAAATCTATGCAATATAGCATTGTTAACCACTGCCTTCATCACAGGACTGATGGTGTGGTTGGATGCTTCCTTCAGAATGTCTAACACTTCCTGGTGACTGTCTTCTGAGAGGTTTTCGAAAAATCAACACTATCCTTCGCCATGTTTCTTGGTCCCATCTGGAAAGGATTGCCAAAATAGCAGTTGCCTTAACTATGGTTGCCCCCTTAGCCATCATCTCACTGAAGGCATCTGCCTTTCTGACCTCGCCAAGAGGTCAAGAACATTTCGATGAGGGATAGGCTGTGTGTCTAACACCGGGGCACATCTCCTGTAGCTTTACATTTCTTCTGGAGGCGGTCCTTGAGTAAAAGTCGGCGGGGGGGGGAGGGAATTCAAGAACTGAGCGCACATAACCAGAAGTTCTTCCTCCTAGATGTGATCCAGAACTGTTGGGAACATCAGCCTTTCTTCTCTTGTCCATGCAATTTAAAAAGGAAGCACTCCTGGACAGAGGTAAAGGTGAACCCAAATACATGCAGTTCGAGTTGCAGGATCAAACCCTTATTTACTTTGAACAGGGTATTCATACTATACATTTGACCAGCAACTGGATGCAAGTAATCCTGGGCACGCCGAATTTGTTCAGCTTCCATTACCAGGAAGGTCAGGCAACTAATGCGCAGTAAACAGATGCGAGTGACCAATCTCACCTCTAATACGCAGAGGATTTTCCTCACCATTGACCACGATATTTCACCGCGGAGGACGGGGTGACTTCTCATATTCTTTAACCTGGAAATTCTGATTATCATTATGACCCAATAAAAAGGGAGCGCTATACAGAATTCAACTTGCCTTGATAATGACTGAGGGGTCGAAACACGTGTCGGCTGACCGAATAAATCAGAATTGTTGAAATCGCGACTAACTCGATTTGTGAAATTTGAATGAACATATACCAACTTCGTTTTGAAGCTTGAAATTCTAGGGTCTTCTGCGCAGTATTACATCGTACGTTTCCATTTACCCTTATTAAAGAGCGTGCCTTTTGGAGGGGGTGGGGGGGCAACGCATGCTGTATCTGCTGCATTAGACCATTATTTAACTATTGGGGGGACTAGGGCACTCGTACTTTTTACTCCCTAGAAATGTTTGGTTCAATTTTGAATCCAACTACAATACACACTCTGGTCATAGTGTACCCTCATGGCCAGTGTTGAGCTTCTCTGCAAGTATTTGTGAGAGTCCTCTTTAGGGACCATATCAGCCTCCCAGTCGCCATCCATTTGTGGAGACTGATGAAGTATTCAGGATCCTGGGGTTCCTCTGTGTCTGCGTAGCGCAACTCTCCCTCCTGCTCCACCAGCACAGATGAGACCTTTCTAGGAACTAGTCTTCTCAGTGGTGTACGTGGCATTCTTGACAATAAGATGGCAGCCTCGAGTATAAAGTGCTGGTGAAGAAGTCAGGATGTCCACTGGAAGCAGGATACTTTATAGAAGAACAAGTTACTTACCAACTGGTAACGTTCTTTCGACTGGATGTTCCTCCAACGTATTCCACATCTTTGACAGACTCCCAAAGCAGGACCAGAATATGGAGGGAGAAGAATTTATACTACTCAATTAGACGGCAGAATAAAGGACAGCTTTTCCAAAAGCCATATCTTGACCATGGAGCATATCCAGGGAATAATGTTTGACAAAGGTGTAGATAGAAGCCCATGTAGCTGCGTCACAAATATTCCCAATAGGAACGCCCTACTGCAGGGCAGTGGAAGCAGCCATTCCCCTAGTGGAGTGAGCCCGTAAACCCTCAGGAGGGTCCTTGCCCGCCAATCTGTAACATTCAGTAATGGGGAGGATAATCCACCTGGACAAGGTTTGTTTGGTAACAGCCTGGCCCAATCGGTGTCCATCGTACCCCACAAAGAGTTGGTCGTCCACTCTGACCCTGGACATCCTAGAAATCTAGAAGCTCAGAGCTCTCCTAGGGTCCAACCTATGTAGTCGCTCCTCTTCCTTACCAGAATGAGGAGGATAAAAAGCCGGAAGAGCCACTTTCTGGCTCAAATGAAACTCAGCCACTACCTTAGGTAGAAAGGATGGATGTACCCTCAGTACAACCCTATCCTTGGGGAACACAGTAAAGGGTAGCTTAGATGAAAGTGCCTGCAATTCACTCACTCTGCGAGCGGAAGTAACCGCAAACAAGAATACAGTCTTGAAAGACAACAGTCTCAAAAGGACAAGAGTGCAAAGGTTGAAACGGAGCACCCATCAGGAATTTCAAGACCAAATTCAAATCCCATACCAGCACCTGAAACAGGGGCGGTGGGAACACATTAGTGAGCCCTTTAAGAAATTGGGAAATCAAAGGAATCTTATTCTTCAGACGAGCGCTTGACGATCGACAGCACCACCAGGTAACCTTTAATGGTACCCACTTAAGACCGCTGTGGGCCAAAGAAAGCAAGAAAGACAGAACCATGGGAATGGAACACTGAAAAGGATAGACACTGTGTCCTCTGCACCAGTTGCAAAACTTACGCCAACGGTACAGGGATTTGGTTGCCGGCCGCCTGGCAGAAAGCAACACCTCCACCAAGTCATCCGGGAGGTCCCAATCCTTATATCTCAACCTTTCAGAAACCAAGTGTGAAGTTTGAGGGTTTTGAACTCTGGATGGAGAGCGAGAGAGAGCGCGAGAGAGAGCGAGCGTGAGTTATGGCTGTGTGCTTGGCCAAAAGAAATATGAAGAGAGCTCACTTCACCTACTAGTGGGAAAACATATCCGACAGTATGCCATGAGAGTCTGGGGCATCAGAGGGTCATCTTCATGGGGAAGAGGGAGATACTGCTTCTCATCAGTGAAGTAATGAGATCTCCCGGGTAGAAGTCTCCTCCCATGTGATGCTCTCTCAGAAAGCCGCCCCAGGGTCAGAATCAGGTAGCGCATGGAAGGAGGTCACTGCCGGGGAATCCGTGATGACTCCACTGGATTCACAAGGGGTCAGCGAAGGACACAGAGGAGGTTGGAGATCCTGGGCTTCGGTTGAGTCGGACTTGGACGTGCGGGCGGGGGAGGAGAAAGATGGGGAGGCTGGAGAGTGAGGGAGAAGTTATATCGAGGTGAGGCTGAAGGCTATGAGAGAAGGTAAGGAGAGGAGAAGAGCGAGTATGAGGAATGGCGGCAAGTCAAGTTGCAGGAGAGTGGGTAGATGAAATAGGCAAGTGTAGACAAGGAAGAAAGGGTGAGGCCCACGAGAGGGAAGGTGGGGGAGATCGTAAACCGGGCGCAATACAGGAATGCCCCTTGATTCTGAGAGGTAACAAAAGCGCTGCAGTGAATGGATAATCAATGGATAGAAGGATCCCCATGTGTGGAAGCAGGAGTCAGTTAAGGGGTGAGCTCGGCGAAGACCTGGCTTGAGCAGGTGTTCTGGCCCTGGACCCTTTTCCAGCTCAAACAGGGAGCACCCCATTGCTGTTATTGGCCCTTGACTCCAGACACTCAGGCTGGGCACGCAGAGGAGACTGAATTAGAGACGCAATGGGTCACAGGACCCTCTCTGGGAGCAATTACAGTGCTCCAAACAGCTTCCAGACTTAGACAGGTTTCTGGGTTTTGGAGGCCCAGCGAACATCATTTTGCAGACCAACAGAACCCTCAGGTGGTGCACAGGGTCCTCTGGCAAAGTAAGATGTGGCCAAGAAAACAAAATGGAAACTCAACTCCAGACTGTCACACAACCCTCTGAACCAGCTGTGTGTTGCATGTGAACTTTACTTTATTTTAACACCGATTTAGACTATGCACCATGCGGAGGAATACACTGCCCCCTCTATTGCTTCGATTTACGATTAATGTCTTGTCTACACACGGAAGATGCCCCGTAACAAATGGGGAGCTGTAACTTCTGGTTTGACTTTTCTCAGCCCTATGCTGCGTTTTGCTTTTTACCTACCTGTAACCACTGGATTTGACATTTCTCAACTGTGCTTTGCATTGAACCGCACTATATTGGTTCTGATATCTTTAGCCCCCACTGTACTTGCAATCTCACCAGGCTTCAAATTGAAGCGCAGCTTTGCCAGATTGTGCACAAACACTGACCTTGTACATTATATACCACCTGTACTTGCTGTGCACTTCACAAACTGCCTCTTCGCACTTTCTGTAACTAACGCCGTGATACCAGAGAATCTTGGACTCTGCTATAAATGCAATAAACAAACCAAGCACAGTGCTCCAGATGACTCAAACTTGCAGGCAGGGGCCCCCGAGTGTTGTAGGCTCAGGGAGCTTTGTACTAGAAAGGACAAATTGAGTATCCTTGTAATCAAACTCTTGAATCGGGGTTGTAATGACTGTCCCTGAGCTTACCAGCCAGCATATCCAGAAAACGGTCAGAGGCCAAACCATATAGCAGTTGGTCAAAATCCAACAGTGAACTGGCTAGCCTCCTTATCGAGGTACGAGGGGAAATGAGGGAAGGAAATGGGTGAGGGCATGTCTAAAAAGAAGGCGTCTGAGGGGAAAGCGGCCATACAGACTGAGGGGGGAGGTCTGGACAGAGGAGGGGGATATCAGGAAGAGTAGGAGGGGAGAGCCCTTTGGTTGGAAAGAAGCAGAGCTTCAACTTCACAAGGACCAGAATTTCCAGCAACAGAGCTTCCAAGCATGAACCACCAAGTATCTTATCAAAACATAAAATAAGTAGCATTGCATAGCAATTTGCTGTAAAATACTGAAGATGTGCTAATTATATTGGCAAAGGTGTAGCAGAACTGGTGTTTTAAATTACCCAGTTCAATGAAAAAACAGCTCACCCTGCATTCCTCTCAGGGCTCTACGCACCATCTTTTCTAAGTTCACTGCAAGTTCAAAGGGGCTAATAGAGATAGAGTCCAGTGGTAGTCATCTGCACAGCTCTTAAAAGAGCCAAAGGCTGTGTGGGAGTTCTAGCCAAAAAGTTCTATTTGAAATAATTGCAAAGCAGAAGTAAATCAAGATAAGTTTATAAGTGAACTATAATCGGTCTGGCAAAGATCAATACATGTTAAATTTATTTTTAAAGTCCTGCAATTCCAGTCCTAAAAATTGAAGTTGTTACATAATGCACAATTACAGTATTACTACTGTAAAGCACCACTATTATTGCAGTAAAGTTAAGGTTAGTGTATCTAAATCTCATTGTGTCAAGATGATCTGATTTTGTAGGAAGGTTAATCCATTTGAGAAGTGAAGACTTATGAAAATGTTTGTGATCATATGGCCAAATGCTTTTGGTGGAATACCTAGGTCTATGACCTTCTGGTTGCATACATCCATGCAACTGGTGCTCAGCCCATGAGCTTATTCCAAACTCCTTGACATTCCATCCTATCTCCCTGTTGATTTATACCTGCTACAATGAAAAAAGTGATATGTCCGCAAACTACAATATTCCACGTAGTTTGCCCAGTTCTCTGCCTGCTGCAACATCCGCTATGCTTAGTTTTTTCTTAATTTCCTCCGACAAATACACAAAGCCGATTACATGTTTACGCAAAGTAGCCATTAATAGTTTCATCCACTCTGTACATTTACAGACGTACCGCAATACCATAACTGTAGTCTGTCTCCAGAGCTCGCTTTGCTCTGCAATTATGATTGCATTATATATTGGAACCTAGGGGAAAGAGCTGGCCAATCAGGAGGCAGGGAACTGAAGCGGAATCTGCAAGTAGCTGCCTGCATTTCATGCCGGCCTGCTGCACCTCTGTCAAACCTTCAGGTTGTCTTTGGAGGCCACGTTTTATGATTATCATACAATGTGTAAAACAAATGCACAATGGACTCTTACCCGAGATTGAGTATTCTCATCTGTGAGAGCCTCCCACACTCCACCCAGAGCACTGGAATTTAGAAAACAGGAGTCTGGGTGAGCCTGAGAACCCCGCCTGGGTAATAAAACCCAAAGTTTCCTTAGCTCCTTGTAGAAGGGGATCTCAAAAGGGGAGAGTAGGTTGAATCTCCAGTCCTTCAAAAGAGCTGCTTGCAAGGGCAGTGAGTCAGAGGCAAGGAATGCCTGAAGGAAAGTACTGCCAAGAAATGAGTAAAAGAGTAAGAACAAGAGAAGGGCACACTAGCAGCAAATCCCTTCACAGATCTTAATGCGTTTGTGACCGGCACCGAATGGAAGCGTGCAGTGTGCACAATACAGATATTTAGACTGCAGCAAGGAAAAGGTCAGCCGCTACGAGGTGGAATATTGATTTCAGGAAGAGATCCGGGAACGCAGGAAGAAACAAACCCGACTGCAGCTTGATTATCCAAATAATGTTATTGTCACACGTAGAGACGCGCCGGTTCAGGGAACGCGCGATGCTGCTAAAGGTAACAAAGGGCAGCGCTGGCAATTTCCGGGAGTAAATAAATGTAGAGCAAGTGCGAGCACGAGTACAAGAGGCTTGCATATGAACAATGCAGGTTAGGCGACAAGCAATGGGGAACGTGTTGCCCAACAGAAGAGACAAACAGATCCAGAAGTCCCACGACGAGTTGCACAAGAAATTAATAGAAAAGAGGAAGCAGGAATTGTGAGAAACCTGAAGGTGTTCTCTCACCTACTCCCCCAGGATCTTCCATTAAGGTGGCCTGGGAAGAGCCATTGCTTTTGGATCCAGACCCTGGGGGCAGACAAGTTAGGGTGGATCACCTGGGTGGAGGGTGTCTGGGGATTGGGAAGAGAATGCCGGAGGGCGAGACATGGTATTCCACACCTTCCCAGTTATCCATCATCCAACTCTTCCTCAGCGTTAATGGGATATTGCCAGTCTTGTCCCACTGCTCGCTACTCCCCATTTCCAACACAGTACACGTACTGAGACGAAGGAGGAGGGGTCTGGGAGAAAGAAGGATTACCCATGGGAAAGATCCCTATAGTACTGTGAGGAGGAGAGGACAGAAAAGGCCCACTACATTTCACTAGCAACAGGTCCCTTTAATAAAGTCAGGCACTTCACAACTATGCACACCTGACTGTTATTGAACACCGACCCAGGAATAAAAAGGTGGAGCTTTGCCAGAGAAGCTGAGAGTGTCGTGGATACTGAAGGAGCCATGAATGCTGCAGCAGAAGGAAGACCGAGATATCCGGTGTATAGCAGGACGCCTGGACGCGGACCCGGTGTGTGAGAAGGGTTACAGCATGGCGAGGGAGCCGTGCCTCCAGGAACTCCGATTGTGGCGTGCTGAACCTTGCTGTTTGTGGCCTAGCAATTGCTTGTTCCCCTCGAAGGTATCCAGCAGTATTTGAGGGGCCAGTGGTGAGACTCTGACCTAGACACTGAAGCCAATGAGCCTTTCCCGACAACGCCACGCTAACAGTGAGTTTCTATGGAATGAGAAACCCAGTATGCGTGTGTGAGGCTGGAGCAGGAGTTTGAATAAAGAAAGGCGTGTGTGAGTGGCACAAAAAAGGAAGAAGGAAACGCATTGAATGCTTTTGACAAAAGGACAGAAGTAAAAGGGTCCGAGCAACCCAAAAAAGACAGCAAGACTGAAAGATTGAATGTGCAAGTGGCACGGAAAAGGATGCGTTCAAGCAGCATAGAGGAAAGGAAAGTTAACAGTGCACACGGCACGAAAGGAAAGAGGCATAATTCAAAGGCAAGAAGATCAGAATGCAAGTGGCACAGTAAAGACAGAAAGAAAGTGGCATAAGATAAAGAAGGAAACAAGAGAAAATACAAAGGAGGTCAGAGGTATGGGGAGGAAGCAGAACCCCATGTATTAAAGGCACTGCAGCAGCTAAAGCCAAACACAGCAAATAAGTCAGAAGGAGAGGGGCTGTGTAACAGAGCGGTCGCACATAGAAGAAGCAAAAAGCTATGTGTTCTTCAAAGTCTCTGATACAGACCCAATGTTGGAAAATTGAACTTGTGTTATTGGTTGTGATCCAAGAGGAAAAATTGGGTCTTTCAAAAGTGAACAGTGAAAAGCAGAACTTTGTGTTTATGAACTTTTGGGTGAACTTTGAAACAAGAGGGGCCTACGCTTGGGTAAGGGAACCCTGAGAAGCCTACCGGAATTGTGTACTTTAAGAAGCTTGGGGAAGGGAGCCTGAGCGTACCTAAGAAGGCTTTGGGAATTAAGTTGTTTTGACATTACAAGAACCTTGCCTGGGAGATTCCAAGGACATGTTTCAATTGAACTATATTGCATACTGGCAACGCCAATCCTGACAAGAAGTCCACCTGAATCCAGTCTTGGACATATTTCTTGGGAACACCATTTTTCTTTTAGAGCAATCCTGCACAACATTTGTTTCCCTAGTGAGGGCAAGCATAGGCTTGAAACAACCAGTTTTTGTTTTGGGATTTACAGGCAACAACTATCCTTAGAAGCATCAGTTAAGGGAAATCCCAAGTTAGAGATACCAACCGCAAATACTTTCAATAAAGCTTTTCAAACTATTATCTCTTGTGTCTGTGTCTCTCTTGATACCATACATGTCTCACAGAAGTTAGATGGGAAGGGGGGAATTAGGAAGCTAGTAGGCGAACTAGGATAGCAAGGATCGTAGGAATATACTTACAGGAGCGCCGATATCAAAGTTGTAGCAACGCACCGAGCCGATTCAGAAGTGCCTTCTTAAATTGCCTGCATTGGGTTCCTGAACAATGGATCGAAATGCAGGTGGCTAAAAGACTAGCAAGTTAAATGATGCTTACTGTTCAGTAACAATTCAGCACCATCTTGGATGAGGGTTGCACAAATCTTAATCCTAGCCTTTTCCATTGGCGCCAAAGGGACCACAAAGAATAGTGATTCATTACAGCATGCCCCCCTCGTGCCGAGAGGGGGCTGGGTTTCCACGGTCGGGGTCTATGAAAACATCTTATGCATGCAGGGGCATGCACATAGGATGCTGGTTCCCAAGTGCATTCGGCCAGAGAATATCCTTTCCAGTCGACTAGATATTGTAGTCGTCCTCGATAATGAGAGTCACAAATACCAGCTACTTCATATTCAGGACCTACACTGGAGGTGGATGCTGTTGTGTCCGTCTCGGAAAACGGTCTGGTATGTGAAATTTTAGCTGTGACACATGGAAGACTGGAAGTATCTAAGACTATGATTTGGGAAACTGGATTCGATAGGCCACTGAACCCTTTGTGGCCGACACAGAAAACTGACCAAAATATTGAGGACATAGTTTGGCGGGATCAGACGTCTTAGGAGGAATTGTGAGGCAAGCCACGTGCTCCCATTTTCAAGATTGGTTCCTTGGTTCTTCTGTGATCAGCGTACTTTGTTGTTGTACTAGACGTTGATAAAGGCGGATAGCGCTTTTATATGGCCCTCTTGTACGTTGATTCACAATTCCTTGAGAGCTGAATGTTTGGTGGTTGATCATATTGGAGGAGGTATACTGGAGGGATGATACCCATTATTGCAAAAGACAGGGCTGTTAGGATTAGAGCTGTGTTAAGTGTTAATATAGGTGAATTCCACTAGGGGGAGTTGATCTCTCCAATTATCTTGAAGTGCAGAAACAAAACATCTCAAATAGTGTTCAAGTGTTTGGTTTAGTCTCCATTTGCTCATTGGTCTGTGGGTGAAATCCTGAACTCAAAGCACGCTGTATTCCTAATGTTTTGCAAATAAGGGCCCAGTACCTCGAAGTATATTGTGGCCCTCTGTCAGAAACTATGGTGTCCGGGAGACCATGTAAGGACTGTAAAAAGTGTTTCCGCATTTGTGATGCAGTGGGAACCTGGGGCATGGATACAAAATGGGCCGTCAGATGGGGGAAGATAGACTATAAAAATCAGACGATATTTGTTGCCACGGTCTGGCAGGGATAGCCGGCTGCACCAACAGTCTGAAGGGATGATGGTGTGGATTTTTAGCCTGTAAGCACGCAGCAGCTATGTAATTTTTCATATCATGAAACATAGCTGGCCACCAAAAGGGTCTGGAGAGAAACAATTGTGTGGCTCTAATCCCCCGATGTCCAGCAATCACTTTATCATGGGCCATCCTCAAAGCCTTCTTTCTCAGGTCTTGCGTTGGAATAAAGACTTGATGTTTATGAAAATAGAGATCGTTCCTCTAAGAGAGATCGTATTTCTTTACCAATGCCTGACATTTTAAGTGATTATGATAGGATTCTTTTTGCAATATCGCGAGGAAATCTGCTACTACAAATATAAAAGTGGCTTTGGGAAACATTTTCTCTGTTAGGAAGGCTGAATGCGTGATAGGGCATCAGCCATTGTATTATTCTTTCCTGCAACAAAGGTAAAGGTGATCTTATAGGATGAAAAGAAATAAGCCCACAGAGCCGGTCGACAAATTTGTGTCTGTGTTCTAACACACTATGATTATGGTGATCCGTTCTAACTTCAACAGTGTATTGGGAGCTTAACAAAAGATTACCCCATTCCTGAAACACACTCTTTATGGCAAGCAGCTCTTTTTCCAACACGTTATAGCTGATCCCTGATGAGGCAAGGGTCTTAGATAGGTAGGCAATTGGGTACTCTTTGCCGTTCTTTTACAATTGTTTCAAGACTGCACCTAAAGCACTATTGGATGCATCAGATGAGACTATAAAAGGCCGACTCTGATGGGGTAGATTTAATACTGGTGCTGTAGTGAAAGCATTCTTCAAAGACTGGAAGGCGCTCTGGGCCTCATGATCCCACTCAAATGTCTTTCCCTGCTTCAGAAAGCTAGTAATGGGAAGAATGGAACGAGGAGAAATGAGGAATACATTACCTATAGAAATTTGAAAACCTAAGAAAACACTACTGTGTACTATAGGAGAAGTACTCTTCACCTATAGTACGGGTTTGAGGCCACTGCGTTCACCTTTTCAGGATCCATTTGGGTCCCTTGGGCGGATAGAATATAGCCCAAATAGGGAACATGGGTTTTGTGAAATACACACTTTTCTAGTTTAGCAAAAAGATGGTTAGTTTGCAGCCGACAAAGTGCTTCATGTACATGTAGAATGTGTTTTCCGAGGTGGATTTAAAAAAGGCAAAAAAAGTCATTATCTATATGATTACTGAGTGAAGTAATAAATCAGAGAACACATGGTCCATAAATCTTTGGAAGATGGCTAAAGCCTTAGAAAGGCCAAAGGGCATCACTCTGTATTCATAATGCCTGAATGGGGTTCGAAAGGCCATCTTCCATTCGTCTACTTGGTGGACACGAATGAGGTCGTAAGCACCTGCAAGTCCAGTTTGGTGAATATGGTGGCTCCTCTAACGGCTTCTAAGATGTCTGGGATGAGAGCCATGGAATATTTGTTGGTGATCGTAATCTTGTTAAGGTCCCCGTATTCAATAATAAGGCCTCAATTCCGTGGTTTTCTTTTTTGGGATAAAGAATAATGAGGCTCCAGCTGGGGAATGAGACTCAGTAATCAACTCATTCTGGAGATTGCTCTCCAAATAGTCTTTGAGAACCGCCTTTCCCGACTCGGACAAAATGTACATCTGGCGAAAGTGAATTGGTTTATCTGGGATCAAGTCAATGAAGTCATCCCGCCTATGGGGCAGCAATTCTTTAAACTCTTGGTCCGAGAATACTTTATGGTATTGGCTTGGTAAGGTCACTATGAGGTCCACTTGAACGAGATGGTTAGTCCTGCAGTGGTTGTCGTGTGAGTTTGTAAACCCGGTTTTGGTCGCTTAGACCGAATCTAATGGTTCGCATGAACCATTAGATCTAAAAATGCTACCACCAAAGGTTCGAACCTTTGGTGGCAGCAATGTAAAAAAAAAAATAAATAATAAAAAAAAAAAATTTAAAACAGGGTCTGCGGGGGTGTTCCCCACCTCTGCCCGCTCATTATACTTTATGGTATAGTGAGCAGGGGTTGCGAGAGACACCGCTCAGCCTTCTGTTAAAAAAAAAACCAAAATAAATAAAAAGGAAAGGGTTCTGTGGCGCCGGTTCCCGATCACGGAACTGAAAGGGAACTGGCGCTGCAGGAACCCAGCGTGAAGAAGAAGGTAAGTGGGGTTTGTTTATGTTGGGGGTTGGGGTGTGCTGAGGGCATGGGTGGGAGGTGTGTTATGGGTGTGTTGTGTGTGTATGTAAGTGTGTTCGCATGAGAAAGGTGCATACTTTTGGTAATTTGCACCTTTCTCATGCGAACGTTCCGGCCGCGGCAAATTCAGCTGCGGTCGGATCACTTGGAATCTGTAAACCCACCAAGCCAGTGGTCAAACAACGTTGAATACAGTGCGCAGATCCCACGAAAATGAATCCCAGACGTCCAGTTTATGAAGGGATTGTGAATCCTCAACCATGGGAGACCCAAAATGATGGCATAATAGGCTGCCCTTATCAAATCAAAACTTCCTTCCTCTTTGTGAGTGGCTATGGTCATTAAACGAGTTTGCAATTTCTTCAGAAGTCAAGGGTCCTCTGGTGGCTTCCACTTACATGGGCTCATCTTCTTTACTGGATTTTTGAAGCACTCTAATGGTCTCCGTATACCTGGAGCCTCTACTCCTTTTTTCTGCATGCCTTTCTAAAGGGTAATATTCGAACTGCATTACGAGTGCTATCATCTCGGCTAAGTTTCCAGGACATGGCACCCTGGATAATTTGTCCTTATGCTTGTTAAGCCTGCAACAAAATAATGTTATCAGGGCATCGTCGTACCAAGCGGTTTCATGGGACAGTTTCAATGGGATTATGTACATTTGAGTTTCCATTTGTCGCTGTCTAAAATCCAACAAATGTTCTTGAGCTGAAATGACAATCTCTTGTCTCCCGAACATAGCTCAGAGGCTGTTTGAGAAATCCAGGATACAAATCAAATATCAGATTATTTGCGAGTACCATGTGGGTGGCCCAAGCCAAGGCTCCTCGGGTAAGGTTGGAGTTCATGTGACCTACCTTAGCTCTGTCAGTGGGAAAATACACAGGTTTAAATGAGAACTGTACGATACAAGAGTCTGAAAACTCCTTCAGTTTTTTGGGATTCCAGTCATATTTCCTTCCTGGGAGAGCTCCCGGAGGCACTTCTAATAGTGCCCGAGGATAGGTAATCATCGGCTTTAACACCATTTTCAGCCTTAAGGTTCAGAACCTCAGCAATCAGGTTTTGCATAGCAGCAAGCAACTGCTGGTCCATTGTGTATTGTTGTGTGTGTTGCTATCTGTTATGATCATCACACAATGTGACAAAATATACACAATGGATTCTTACCCGAGATTGCGTATTCTCATCTTTGAGACATGAGGGGGAACCTCCCACACTCCACCCCTTTCCCTGGAATTTAGACAACATGAGTCGGGGATGGGCCTGGAAACCATCCGGGGGAATAAAACCCAAAGTTTCTTAGCTCCTTGTAATATGGGATCTCGAAGGGGAGAGTAGGTTTAATCTCTAGTCCTCCAAAAGAGCTTTTTGCAACGGCAGTGAGCCAGTGAGTCAAAAGGACTGCCTGAAGGAAAGAGGAAAGTACTGGCAAGAAATGCGTAAAGAGTAAGAATAACAGAAGGGCACAATAGCAGCAAATCCCTTCACAGATATGGATATCAGTAATGCGTTTGTGACCGGCACTGAATAGGAGCATGCAGTGCATGCGATACAGATATGTGGACTGCAGCAATGAAAAGGTCAGCCACTACGAGGTGGAATGTTGATTTCAGGAAGAGAGCCGGGAACAGAGGAAGAAACAGACCAGCCCGCGGCTTGATTACCCGAAAGATGGCTCTAGCAGCAAAATTAATTGTCACACGTAGAGACTCGCCGGTTCAGGGAACGTGTGACACTGCTAAAGTAAGCAAAGGGCAGCACATGCAAGTTCCGGGAAGTAAATAAATGTAGAGTGAGCGCGAGTATAAGAGGCTTGAGCATAAACAATGCAGGCTGTCAAACTTGGGGGGTTGTGGCGGGTGTGTTATGCTCTTTTGAGAAATCAATTGGTGGACATGTTGTGTAATAGGAGAGAAACAGATCCAGAAGTCCGACGACGAGTTGCACGAGAAATTAATAGAAAAGAGGAAGCAGGAAGTTAGATGGGACGGGGGAATTGGGAAAAAAACAGGAAAACTAGGATAGCCAGGATCGAAGCAATATACTTACAAGAACGCTGATATCAAAGTCGTAGCAACACACAGTGCTGATTCAGAAGTGCCTTCTTAAGCTGCATGCAATTTGTTTCTGACCAATGGATCGAATTGCAGATGGCCCTTTTGAAAAAGACTAGCAAGTCTAATGCTGCTTACTGCTAAGGACCAATTCGGGGACACCTTGGATGAGGGTTGCATAGATCTTAACCCTACTCCTTTCCATTTGCACCAAAGGCACCATGAAGAATAGTGGTGCATTACAACTTGCCCCAGGGAGAATCATTACTGGAGTGCCTCGTGTAGATCCCCTGGCCCACCAGAGTCCCAGAGCCAGCCACCTGCGCACCTCCTCGCCCACTTCCAGGTCCTAGAAGAACAAGTTACTTTCTTACCTGGTAACGTTCTTTCGATGGGATGGTCCGACGACGTATTCAATATCTATGACAGGTAATCACCACAGCTGTGCTGCTTCGGAAACTTTTCCGGCGTCTGCGTCGATGACGTCGATACGCCGACGTCGAGGACCTCCTCCGACGTCCGACGTCATCCGATGTGATAAGTAGGACGCACGACGCCTGTAGCCTCAGTTGTAGTTTTTTCCCCCAGAACGTGTGACAGAAGTCAACAGCCAGTCAGACACAAAGCCTTGCGGAACTTAAGCTGCAATCGCAAAAGAAATTCTGCAGCGGGGAAGGCAGGGCGGGAGCGATATGGAATATGTCGTCGGACCATCCCATCGAAAGAACGTTACCAGGTAAGAAAGTAACTTGTTCTTCGAGGGGATTGGGTCCTCCGACGTATTCCATATCTATGACAGACTCCCAAAGCAGTACCAGAGCAAGGAGGAGGGAAAGAATTTATAAACAAATATAGAATAGCCAATCAAATAGCAGAGCAAAGGACCGCCTTGCCAAAGGCCAGATCCTGCCCTCTGATGGAATCGAGGGAATAATGCCGTACAAATGTATGTACTGAAGCCCAGGTGGCTGCATCACAGATGTTGCGAATAGGAACACCCCTCTACAGGGCAGTAGATGCAGCCATGCCCCTGGTAGAATGGGCCCGCAAGCCAGCCGGTGGGTCCTTACCCGCCAAGCGGTAACACTCCGAGATGGCCAAAATAATCCAGCGGGACAAAGTCTGTTTCGTCACAGCTTGCCCCAAACGCTTACCAGCGTAACCAATAAAGAGTTGATCGTCCACTCTGACCCGGGACATGCGTGAAACATAAAAGCTTAAAGCTCTCCTAGGATCAAGCCTATGGAGCCTCTCCTCTTCCTTACCAGGATGCGGAGGAGGATAGAATGCCGGAAGAACAACCTTCTGGGCTAAATGAAATTCCGTCACTACCTTCGGAAGAAAAGAAGGACGAACACGAAGGACAACCCTGTCCTTGTAGAAAACAGTGAAGGGTGGCTTAACTGAAAGTGCCTGTAACTCACTCACTCTGCGAGCGGAAGTAACCACAACTAAAAACACAGTTTTCAGAGTTAACAGCCTCAAAGGGCAAGAATGTAAAGGCTCAAACGGAGCACCCATAAGAAACCTAAGAACAAGGTTTAAATCCCAACCGGGCACCAGGAAAGGTGACGGAGGGAACACATTAGTGAGCCCTTTCAGAAACTGTGAAATCAAAGGGATCTTAAAGTAAGAACACTCATCAGACGAGCGCTAAAGATGGACAGCGCTGCCAGGTAACCTTTAATGGTACCCACTTGCAAGCCCCTGTGGGCCAAAGAAAGCAAAAAGGACAGAACCATGGGGATGTCACATGCAAAAGGATCCACATTCCGAACTCTGCACCAGTCGCAGAACTTACGCCAACGGCAACGGTACAGAGACTTAGTTGCTGGCCTTCGGGCCGAAAGCAACACCTCCATCACGTCTTCAGGGAGGTCCCAATCCCTATACCTCAACCTTTCAGAAGCCAAGCGTGAAGGTTGAGGGATCCGACCTCTGGATAGCGAACCAAACCCCCCTCCCGTGAGAGCAGATCGTCTCGGTAGGGAAGACGACGTGGAGGGCAGATGGACAAGTCGAGAAGGTCCGGGTACCACGTCCTCCGAGCCCACGCCGGAGCAATGAGGATCATCCGGGAACCGAACTTCCGCAACCTCCGCAGCACTTGCGGGATGACGGGGACTGGAGGAAACGCGTACAGCAGCGGGAACGACCAATCCACCACGAACGCGTCTCCTAAGGCCCCTCTTGGAGGAAATTCCCGCGAGCAGAACCTCCCGCACTTCCGGTTGACACTGGAGGCGAAGAGATCCACTTGAGGGGTCCCCCAAAGGGCGAAGATCTCCAGGAGAATCTCCTGAGCCAACTCCCACTCGCGAGAGATCGCGCTCTGCCTGCTCAGAGCGTCCGCCGTCACGTTTTCGACTCCGGCCAGATGAACTGCCGAGACCGAAACTTCCTGCTGGATGGCCCAGAACTCGAGCTGCATCGCCTCCCTGCACAGAGGAAGTGACCCTGCCCCCCCCTTTTTGTTGAGGTAGTGCATGGCCACCGTGTTGTCCGTCAGGATCAGGACATTCCTTCCTCGCACAGTCGGCAGAAAAGCCTTCAGGGCTAGCCTGACGGCCCTCAGCTCCAACAGATTGATATGGAGTCTGGACTCCGACGGAGACCAACGACCGCTGACTGTCAGCTCGTTGGCATGAGCTCCCCATCCCGTGAGGGATGCATCCGCCACGATCGTCACCTCCGGCCAGGGAAGCCAAAATGGAGCCCCCTTCATCAAGTTGCCTTCGACGGCCCACCACAGAAGGTCCTGGGCGACCGAGGGCGGCACCTGAATCGGGTCCGACATCCTGCCGGAGGACTGCGACCATTGCATCTTGAGTGCCCACTGCAAAGATCTCATGCGCAGGCGAGCCTCTGGCACCAGAAGAATGCAGGATGCCATGAGGCCGAGCAACCTCAAGAACTCGAACGCTGGGAGCGTCTGGGCATGCTGAAACTTGTGCACCATCTGCTGAATGTGAAGAGCCCTCACCTGGGGAGGAAAACACTGCCCCAGGGAAGAGTCGAGCACAGCTCCGATGTACTGGAGCCTCTGCGTTGGCGTCAAATGGGACTTCTTTAAATTGAGGGAGAAGCCCAGCCTGTGGAGGGAGTGGCAGGTGATGGACAGATGATCCAGGACTTGCTCGGGAGAGCTCCCCCTGATGAACCAATCGTCCAGGTAGGGGTAGACGTGAATCCCCCCTTGCCTGAGATGCGCTGCCACCACCACCATGAGCTTGGTGAAAACCCTCGGGGCGGAGGTCAATCCGAACGGCAGGACCCGAAACTGAAAGTGCGAGTCGCTAACCGCGAACCTCAGGTACTTCTTGTGCTTGGGATGGATCGGCACATGGAAGTAAACATCCTTGAGGTCGAGTGACACCAACCAGTCCTGAAGCTGAAGGGCCTGGAGGACTTGAGAGAGAGTAACCATCTTGAACTTGTCCTTCCTGAGGAGTTTGTTCAAACCGCGCAAGTCCATGATGGGTCTCAATCCCCCGTCTTTCTTGGAAATCAAAAAATAAGGGGAATACCATCCCTTGTTCCTCTCCGCTACAGGCACCAGTTCTATAGCGCCTTTCTCCAGCAGGGCTTGAATTTCCTGCGCAAGGAGCGGATCCGGACACTTCAAAGATAGGTTCCCCGGTGGATTGTCGCGAGGCCTGTGCCGAAAGGGAAGACAGTAGCCGTGGGCTACGATCTCCAGAACCCACACATCTGAAGTAATGGCTTGCCACTCTACAAGATGCTGCGCCAGCCTTCCCCCAACCGGCGAACCATGGGACATGGCCTCATGACTGAGTAGGAGCGGCTGCGGCGTTACCCGAGGGCAAAGAGGCAACTGCCCGAGCGGCCTTGGCACCACGGGTACCCTGTCGTCCACCTCTGGTACCCCTGCGTTGGCCTCTTTGACTGCCAGCTCCTCTCGCTCTACTGAAGGATGAGTAATAGCGAAAGGAACCACCCCTCCACTGCTGTCCCCTAGGACGAAAAGGCGGAGGTTGGCGAACTGCAGCGCCCAACGACTTCGCTGCAGCTTTTGAGGTCTGCAACCTCTCAAGGCTCTCGTCAGCCTTGCTGCCAAAAAGGTGTTCACCATCAAAGGGCATGTTGAGGAGCCGGGACTGCACATCAAGAGCAAACCCCGACTTCCGCAACCACGCAAACCTGCGTATCACGGTGCTCGCCGCCATGGACCTACTGACGCATTCAGCCAAGTCCAGACCCGACTGAACGGACTCACACATGGCATCCTTACCATCCTGGACCATAGCAAGGAAACCCTCCCGTTCAACCCCTTCGGGAATATGTTCAGCCGCTAACGCAACACAGTTCCACAGAGTGTGCGTGAAACGTGACAAGGCACAAACGGAGTTGGCCGCCTGAAGCGCCATACCACCAGAAGAAAACACTTTCTTCGCCCAGCCATCAAAACGTTTGTCGTCCCTATCAGGAGGGACGGTAGGGTACGACGCCTGCTTTGCCGGGGCCGTGGCCGCCTGCACCACCAAACTCTCCGGAGTGGGGTGCCTGGTCAAGTAGCAGGGGTCGCTACTGGCTGGACGGTATTTACGCGACAAGGATCTGCCCACCGCCGGGAGACTCTCCGGAGCAGTCCAAGCCGCCGCCACCCTTCTCTGTAAAGCCATATGGAACGGCAGTACCGGGTCAGTTGGGGGACCAACATCAAGGATGTCCGTCAGATCATCCTGCACAAACTCCCCTGGGGGAGCAGACCATCCCAAATACTCAGACACCCTAGCCATAAGGCGCCGGTACGAGGAATCGGCATGGGAGCCAGGCTCAGGCCTACAAAAGTCCACCTCCGGGGAGGTGTCCAGTCCACTGGCATCATGCAGTGACTGCCTCAAATCGTCAAACTGACTACGGCCCGAGACAATGTCATCAGGCACCAGACTAGGAACCAGGCCATCAGAATCCTCATCCGCCTCCGAAATAAATTCCAGGTGGCGAAAAGGCACCCGAGAGTGCTTGCTCTTAACCAGAGCCTTCCTAGGGGGTACACCCGTGACACGGGGCACCTCCGACACGAAAGGCGACGATGGCGTCGAGCGAATCGGCGCCGACGCCGAGAAAACCGGCAACGGCGCCGAGAGGACCGGCGTCGACGTCGAGGAAATCGGCGTCGACGTCAGATGCAGCGCCTCCAGTATCGGCGGCGTCGACACAGCCCTCGAGGCCGGAGCCCCGAGCGTGTCCCTCGACGAACTGAACGTCGACGGCCTCGACGACGTCCTCGAAGCCGGAGCCTCGAGAAAGCCTGTCGACGCCCTCGACGCCTCAGACGTCGACGTCTTCCTCGAAGACTTCACAGGAGCACACGGTCTCGAACGCGTCGAGGACCGGGACCTGGAACGGGTACGGCGAGAACGAGCCTCCTTGTCCGAACGGGACCGCTCCCGTGACTCGTGCCGACCACTCTTGCGAGCGGCGTCTCTCGACCTCACACGGCCGACCCCACTCGGGGGCGCGGACGGCTGAGTACCCTGCGACTCAAGAATCGCCAACATTTTCTTCCCGAAGGAAGCCCATTCCTCCGGCGTCGCACGGCTGGTGGGGTAACCGACGTGCCGGGCAGAATCCTCGGAAGAGGACCTGGAAGGCGACCGGTGACGGCGCTTCCGAGAATGCCTCGAAGAGGCTGAGGAGTGGCGAGACCCACTCCTAGAAGAAGACCGACGAGACTTCCGACGATGACGCGGAGAGTCACCCCTCGAATCATCCGTCGAAAGCCCCGCCGACTTCGACTTCCGGGGCTTGGACACCCGACCTACCGACAACTTCTTCTTACGTTCGCGTAAGGCTTTGGACGTGAGCGACAGGCAGACAACACAGTCATCCGTGTCGTGGGCCTCCCCGAGGCACCAGAGGCAGGCGTCGTGCGAGTCAGTCACCGACATCTTGGACCCACACTCCCCGCACTTCTTAAAGCCCGGACGCGGGGTTGAAGACGAAGTGGAAGACATCGCCGAAATTCACAAACGAACAGGTTCGAAGAACCAGAAAGAACAGAACTCCAAAGAGTCGAGGCTTAGAACCGAGAAACACGAAGCAACACGTTCGCGGAAAAAACGGAACTGAGGCTACAGGCGTCGTGCGTCCTAGTTATCACATCGGATGACGTCGGAGGAGGTCCTCGACGTCGGCGTATCAACGTCATCGACGCAGGACGCAGACGCCGGAAAAGTTTCCGAAGCAGCACAGCTGTGGTGATTACCTGTCATAGATATGGAATACGTCGGAGGACCCAATCCCCTCGAAATAGTGGTTTTCAATCATGGACATGTGTAATTTTCTTTTTACCGGACGCATGAATCGTGCAAGACTTGGTTCCCTTAAAAAACAACCCAAAAAGGTATCAGCTCCTCAGATGGCAGCTCAGGGTGCTAATAGTGATAAGTAACGCGTTTGTCTGTGCGCTGGGAAGGAATGGAATGGAATTAGGCACTTGGGCCTACCCAGCTTGGATTTGAGGGCCGCTACCAGCCCTGCCCTCTACCCAAAGTGGATTTTAACGGTATATTGAAAACAGTTGATATCAAAGACGGGCAAGGGCCACCTTGTCTACCTGAAGTTGACAATTATGCTGCCTGCACCGACACCATACTACTTAGTCTCCAGCTACGACTTTCCTTCAACATTGCATACTTTTTGATTTATGAAACCTCCGACCTTCTCCTTACACAGCAAAAAAATGGGGCAAGCATACAGTATACAGGACACTGCGCTGTGCAATACGGACTGCACCCAGCTGCACATAGCCTTTTTATCATATCTATTTATTTGTGTCTATTCAAGCAGCTAACCTTTACATTTCACAGACACTCCTCTCACGGTCTTATTTCAGGGATACACAAAAATGGTGTGTTGTTGCTCATTTTGTGTCTTGGGTACAACAATTAATCTCTGGCGACTTTAAAATTAATAGTACAAAATTGCGAATCAAATACGTCTGTTAATCATATTTTAATTACAAACTCATTTATGCCTGGTCTTTCTTCTTTGAGCTACTTGAGGAGCAGCAATAGTAGTTTACTTACAAATGGCTTGGCGTTGGGTCTGCACAGATCTACACCATTATAGGGCTGGAGTTGAACAAAGTCATCAAATCACAAGACATGCACCATTCAAACATTTTTCCGCCTCTGAATCAGAAGAGGGAGAGGGGGCAACCATACTCCTTTGCATGTACCCACAAAAGGTGAAAATGAATACCCACTCAGCCAGGAAAGCCTCTGCGAGCAGAGTAAAAGCAAATGTTGACCAAAGGCTAAAGGTGGCCATTCCCACTATGAAACACGTACAAAAGGGCACAAAGAGAATGGGTGAATCACATTACTGAAAAAGGCAGCCATGTTGCTCCTTGCTGCTTCTCAGAGCAAATGGCTCCCACTGAGGTAAAACTCGTAAATCGACTTCAGTGTAGTCTTCCAAAAAGTAAAAGTCCGGCCAGTATCATGGACACCGTTTGGGTAACAAAAGTAACCCGGGGATACCATTGACAACACTTGATATGGCAGCCTTATGGGCAACAAAGTTAGCACATTAAAAAAAGCAAAACCCCCTAAAAAGAAGCTGTGGGCTGCATGGTCTCCATTCTGGAGGGTTGCCCAGATCAATGCTAGGAGGTTAATATTAATTTGAAGTCTTGCAGCCATCACCTCTTTGGTTTGGTCTTCGCTACAACTATGCTCAAAATATCATGACCGCAAACTTATTTGGTGAAAAGGACGTATCCAAGAAGACTCCTAACCAAAGACTGTTTATGTCTACAATAATGAAGAGTCCAACAGATATAGGGCACATCATGCTTCTTGACCTTAGATGTGGAAAACTCCTTGGCACATACATGGTCACCCTCTGGACATCAGTAGTATTTCCTTGCATCCTGGTGCAATCTCTAAACGCTTAGCAAGACTCACTGCCGCTGGCCTTAAGGGATGCCTTAATGGCAAGATTTTCTCACCACTAACCGGTGTATTACCATTAATTTACCAGCAAGCATGCGTTTCCCCCTTGCCATAGTTTTTATCAGTTTGAATTGGATTTATTTTTTTGTTTTATGGTGCACTCATTCGCAGGGATGCTGCAATAAAGCACTGGATACAACAGAAAGGTAGGAAGCATGGGATGAGGTTACATGGCCAAGCAGTCTATTTAGTTTCAGCTATCTGAGATGACAGTTGGATCAAGAAGGTTTGCCAAGGCAGCACTGGTTACAGACATTCTGGTGCTTGTTGATATTCATGTTACAACAAAGCACGTGGATGTAGGAACAATTCACTCTCTTTATGGTGGCTGCTTTAGTTTAATTATTTTTGGGGGTCAGTGTTGGCAATTCTATTCTGAAAAGCCCTAGAAAAACAGCACACACCAGCATGAGAAATCTTTCTTGGGGATGAGTTGCAGCACACAGCAGGGGCAGGAGGAATCTGTGGATGTCGGGATTTTCATTCGTTCTCCTGGAATGTTATCCTAGTTTGGCCATTCGCTACTCACCTGCGCTCTTATTGGGCAAAGCATTTTCCCAATTACTAAATAATCCTCTCTTAGGCAGAATTGAATGCAGTACCCTCTGGGACCACCACATAGAATTAGGACTACAGGTGTAAGCAAAGACCAACCTTTGTTATAGGTCTGTACACTACACAGTTTGTGGTAGCGAGCTGAGCAGCCAAGCTTATCTCAAGAGGCCATGTGAGCAGTACAAGGATATTACACAGGGGTCTTAACAATCATAATGGTTCAAGTATACACTTACACTCAAGGTTTCTTGGTAAAACAAGTACTAATTTATTACACAGTCATTTAGAAAACATTCACTAGAATACACAAATACATTTCAATACCAAACCTGAAATATGAGCAAAATAGCATTTCAGTCACCTTAAATAGGAGGGCAAAGGCAAAAGTTAATAGATCACAAATACTTTCTTAGGCAGTGCAAATAGTTTCATTTCACGAGGACTCGATTCAGTTCAATAGGCCTAGGCCAAAGTGAATGGACTAGTGTCTTGGATAGGAAAGAGCAGGAAAGAGCAATTCTTGTAGTAAACAGTAAAGTCTTTGCCAACGTTCTCAGAAGTAGTTTGTACGAAAAAGAATCATATGCTGGGTCACAAGCTGATTAGGCATGCAAGTTGGAAAAATTTCACAAACTTTCACTGCTAGAGGTAAGTTCACTCAACCGGGTTGGCACAGTACCTTATTATGAAGAAAAAGATGCAGCTGAAGACGTTGGTTCCTGGCAGTTCTTGCAGATCTCACTGTTCCTGAGCCTCAGTCGGGGGGGCATGAGGGAGGACATCGGGGGACTCCTGTACTGCACGGGGACTGGTCAAACAAGCTGGCAAAATGGAAGATCTTCGGTTCGAGTATCTGTCGTCAAGCACACAAGCTGGTGTCGTTCCCCCTGGTAAATCCTAACCAGCTCCGAGAATGGTATCCAGGTGGCTTATGAGTTGATTGGTCCCACCAACTCAAAGGAAGAAGTAGTCTGTCGAAAGGGGCTTTGGCGATTCGGACCTGCAGCAGGGCTTCACCGGGCAAACCAACGGTCCAGGAGTTGCAGCAGCCGTCCTCTTCCAGCTAGTCTTCGGTTCTTTCGTTCCAGTGGTCGACTCTGCTTTCCAGTACAAGAGACTCGCCTTTTAAACAGTTTTCTCCCTTTCATTCCAGCCTTGATGCCACTCTCACAGCAGGGTGGCTGTCCTTGCCTGACAGTCAGTCAGCCAGCCAATCACGGCAGAGTGCATTTGGGTCTCCTGGGAGACTGAGCACAGGGAGTTTCGGGCACCTCCCTCACTTCCTGCCCACCCCAGACACTCAAGACGCCAGAGGTGGTCTTCAGTCCCGAAGCCCGCCAAAGGCATAGAAACAAAGGGACCAAACCTAGTTTGGCGCGCACACAGACGAACACTAGAAGGACCTTTCCAAAAGGAAATGGCAAAAAAAGACCAGGAACTGTTTAAACAAAGGGGCTTACGGCGCCATCTTGAAAAACATGGCTCCCGTGATTTTTACCTACCGGTGTTCGCGGTAAGGAAATAACAAGGTAGTTTGTTGTAAAACCATTGCCACCAGCCATTTCGATAGAAAAGGCTAGCATTTGACTGCTTCATGAGTCTCTAGACATAGGGGATACTAGGTAACCCCTCCAGCACTCTACAGGAAGATAGTGTGTGCTGGGTCTAGGAATTTAAAAAGACTAGTAAAGTCAATCTAACCTTACATTCGCTGGGAAACAGTAGTTTATCCCAGAGAAGGTATTTAAACCTTTGGGGAAGTCTAAAAATACATCCCTTTGTTACTGCACTGAGGGTGCTGTGTAACACACATGAAAAGATGCCTATGGAGTCACCTTTAAACTCCATAATCAAAGAACACAAGAGTAAAACACACATCAAAATACATGAAAGAGGGAACAAAGGCTCACACTCTTTCCAGGTAAAAAAAGAAATCAAGTCCTCAAAATCCAGCAAAGTTGCTGGGGGTCTCTAAGGTGAAGGGAATTAACACATTTAGGAGAATTCTCCCCAACAACCTCCTAATTGGTTTCACTGCTCCCTCCTTTTCTAAGCGTCTTGAGATTGCTTGTAAACATGTCGTCGGCACTAAAGATTGAATCAACTTGTGTGGCACCAAAGGGTTAATTGTATAGTGTATATAGGTGTAACAATTGTAATTGACTATTGAACCTGTAGCAGGTTCACAGGAAGGAGGCGTTGCCCGCAACTTGTGTATTGACTAATGTCCTCAGCGGGCTCCCTACTGTGGAATAGCCTCCCTCTCCCTCTTAAGCAGGACCTCCTTAAGTTCTGAAAAAGCCTCAAGACCTTTCTCTTTACCTCTTCCTTTTCATCCTCGCTTCCCTGTTAATCATACAGTAGCCCGAGTGATGTGCAGGGTCCTTATGTATCCTCTATTCACCCAAGCACGTCTCCATGAGCACCACAGCACCTCTCCCTTACACACACACACACCCCCTGCCCTTGCACATTCGGAACACTCGCATGGCATAGTAGGTTTGTCTCCCCACCCTGTTTTTTTTTATTTTATTTGTACTATTAATGCAATTATTTATCTTGTTGTTCACTGTCTTCCTCCCCTTTCATCCACCCCGTTGCCCTATGGGCACTTTGAAACAGTTGTTGCCAATTGTATAAGCGCCTACCAAATGACCAATAAAAAATAAATGGGAGTTGCACCCGGATATCTTGAGCTGGTTATTCAAAATAATGGTAGTCAAAATGTCCAAGATTCCAACAGAAACGTTTAATTGACAAGTTTTGTAAGTAAACCGACACGTGTCTTTCTCAAGGCTGAAGCAATACAAGGGGTAACTATGTGCACACAACTATTGAAAATAAAATTAAATCGTTCAGTCACAATGAAAAATCAAAATCATAATTCACAATATACCCTTATGAGAAAAAAGTGTTTGGTGCCATCATGAATATGTCAAATGAGAAGACGAAAAAGAGGGAGGGGGGCGAAAAACAAACTATTAGTATATCATTATTTGGTCAAAGCTCATGCTTATTGTAGCAAAGAAGGGTGGCAATCAGCCTTACCAATGAGATTTTGAAGGTTCCCATAGAATTCTGTCCCCTCATATGTCCGCGCCGAAAGGCCTTGGTAAGGGTTCAGCAGGGGCTGTTTTAACACTCCTAATACTTTGCACTGTTACAGGACATTCAACCCAGGCATATATACCCTGTACTGTGCTGATGGTACTTTAAAACGTGATACGCTTTGCCAGATTTAGTATAGATGTATTTTACACAGTGACATGCATAGTATTGTACTCTCTTTATGGCAAACATTAACCAGACATTATTTGCCGGACTAGGTATATGAATTTACTATAGATAACTAGACACAAGCCCCGTGGCCTCCTCAAATACATGCCCTGTCGGTAACCAGACTGCTGAGCTGCACATCAACATGCACAATGTGGTGCCATCCTGAACTTCCTATCTAGGGTAAGAAATGTCTCTTATGCTACCTTCCTTAATCCACGGGTTGCATGCTTCAATTAATCAACATTACCACCAAATCAGTCACTCAATATGTGACACAAGGTGTTCCCTTTCCGTTACTTCCAACTCCTGAGGAATCACTTTTGCTTTAACCATGGAAAAATGCCACACTTCGCAACAATATATAACGATCACGCCCATGTGGTCATTCCTAGACACCAAGGCCATCTGCCCACTCCTATACGCCAGTCACCAATTTTTACGAAAATGTAGTTGCTCCAAGTGACAGACTTTTCAGATACTATTCGCAGTGTGCAACATACTAGGAATTCTATGGGAATCTTGAGATTGGCTCAGACTTGGGTTTTCCCTCCTTCCTCGCAGGTGTTTTTCAGTGCTTCTTTGAAACCCCGAAGTACATCATCATTCTCTCCCCATCCGAATTTGTCACATGCATATTAGCTTTGGTGGAGATATAGATTTTAAAACATGAGGAAACCATTTTGTAGACAGGCTGAATTGGATTCAGTGTTGCATGTAGCCCTGCTGAGTTATGCAGGGGTCCCAATCTACACCAGTGAGAGCTGGAAGTTTTACATGGGGATAGGCTGACACATGGGACCAGTAACCACAGGGCAGTGTGTCTGCGTTCAGAAATGGAGCCAGTCTGCCATCTGATTGTGGAGGTCAAAAAAAAGTCCACTCAGCTCTGGGGTACCCCGAGTAGGAATTCCAATTGGAATAATATGTGTCCTCGCTGGTATTATGGGAATGGTTGAGTCAGTGTACGTTTGCTGCACATCACAAGCTTTCCGAAGTTATAAACTGCATGGGAGAAGGGGCAGAGGGACTCCAGGAGATCCCATGTACACTGTCTATGTAGCACTTTCATGTACATCTCCGAGTCCGAGAGTCCATCCAACCTCTGCAGATGGTCTATAGTCAGAGTGTGCACACAGTACAATGAATAAGAGAAAAATAGCAATAAAGCCCAACATCCGATATTTCCAGTGAATAATAAACCCATTTTAGTTAGTTCATTGGGAACGATTACAAATAATTGCAGAGTGAGAAATAAGGTTTGGGACCTTTACAGAGCTTTTAATAAATTCATGATTGCGTGTGTGTTTGTCACTGCTATCTATGCCGGAAGAAAAAAAGGCAGAATGGTCTAGAATGTGACTGAACTTAGGCTACCACACAATGTGCGCAGGTGTGCGTCATAGACCACAGGATCAACAAAGGGCTAAAGTGGCTGGTGGGGCTTTAAACGAGTTTAATTTACATTTCAAAACACCAAAAGGTATTCATCGCAATGATTCCACCGAAACAAGAATGGAATGTCCTTCAAGTAGAGTTCCCAACACCTGATAAAACTTTGGTCCAGGACTAGAATGATCCCTTAATCTGTTAATCTGGGTTCTAATCAAAGCAGGGGACGTGGCGATTTGGGGGGAGGGGGAGTTTGGGGGGTTATGCAGTAGTTAATAGTCTAAGCAATGCCAGCATCCGGAGGCCCTCCATTGGATGACAGTTCGACTACTTACTACACTGGCTGCTTCCAAGCCACGGCCCTATTTATTGGTCCTCTGAGCCCCTTTCTCAGATTTTGGCATTCAAGTCAAGGAAATGCCCTGGTTGGCAACTCTCACCACCCCACGTCTGTCTTCACCTTATTTCGTCTGCTTGGCCTACTTATTCCTCTTCAACCTCACCTTTTACCCAGTCCACTACCCTGTCTCTCCTCAAACACCTTTCTTTCAGTTATTACCATACAATCACACACACACACCTCATTGACATCCAACTGCCACAGACATAGGCTTAAAAAGGGGGTGGGGCCAAACCAACTGCCAGATAGTATTTGGGACTCTAAGAGCAGCAGTAGGAGCACCTGTGTTTGGTTATTGAAGGCTTTGTGACTGGGTGAGGACCCTGTGACCCTGCTACCACTTCCCTACTTTAACTGTGGGTCTATATTGCCAATTGCTGGCCCACATTTCTGCAGGATGAGGAATCAAAAAGGGGGTCCAGCATTTGGGAATCAGGTGGCCAAGTTAGTGGTCATCCGATTCCACCATGCAGCCTCGCCACTTGTGCCTATCAGGTTCCAGACTACTTCTTGGGTTCTTTCGCAAGCTGCCAGCTTCTGCAGGCCCCTGGATTCCCCTCATACTACTTCCCAGCCTCACCAATGTTACCGTCGCAAGGGGGAAAACATTTTTTTTTTTTAAAAAACAGCATGTTCAATTTGTAGTCTAATGTTACAGGAATAATGAATTCAATTTGAAACCTAATTTTCCAGCTCGTTTTGCTCACAGTACACTTCGTAACTTCTGAAGTGTGCCACCTTTCACAGTTTATGAAAGATAACTCTGCACAAAAACAAAAAAAATACAAAAAGGACTGTTTAAGACATAACATACTTTGGGCCTCCGTACCAATTTGGCAGCAATTCCACAGTAAATCCGCAGAATTACCACCTAAATGTTTCATTGTTACCGCCACTCGGTCTAGTGGGCGCACCATGGGATAATGAGCGGTGGCAAGGCGTTATAAATAATTTTTTTGGAGTTCATAGGACTCCATCGGTTTATGGCAGAATTACACTAAGTGGTAATCCTGCGATTTTTGTACTAAAGTGGAGCATTCACCTACAGCTTTTTGCTGGAAGTGAATGCTCCACTGAAGCTCCAAACTCTGAATTAATCGGCGGTGTGGTAAACATGGTGGTAATTCCGTTACCACCATTAAAAAAAATTGCAGTAAGTGAATTACTGCCACTGTTACCACACTGTTGAACTTTTAACGAGGCCCTTTATGTGATGGCCACTGAAAATGCAGGACCATCTAGTATCAGCATAACCAACATTTGTTAGAAGCCACCGCATAAAGGTCACCATGCTACTGTGTGGATTGTCAGTGCTATAAAAAGAATTATGGAACAAGATGCTGTAATTTGTTTCTATTACAGTAACACCAGTTTTGCACAAACACATTCCTTTGTGGTTTATTTGCCCTCATTAATAAACGGTTTTTCGTTACCAACCCCAAAACAACTCGACTGTTTTGCAGCTGCCAAAAAAATACTGCAGCGTATAAATAAGTATTCTAACATTTTCAGTTTTAAGACATTCATACAAACTTGCTACATTAATAAGACAAAAAAGCAAGTTAATAAATACAAACATGAAGTCATAAGTATTTATACCCAATTACTTTTTACGACACTGAACAAAACGAATTCAGTGTTATAGCATGCCGTTTCCTTTGTTAAGTGTGCAGTGTAAGTGTCCATTACATTTGTCATCTCGCATAACATGCAACGTGCCCATTGCCGCAACACAAACTGCACCTCAGCGAGCAACCATCTCCGCGTTTGTTTTTTCGTATCCTGGACACAGCTTAAAGAAAACAAACAGCACCTCTCCACGCTGTGGCGCTAGACAGATATCCATGCTACCGCCCATGTGTGGCACTTTAGGAAAAACAAAAATGTTGCCTCAACTACTGTCCTGGAGCACAGGCACCCGAGCCATAGAGGGCTCACTTTTTAGGTGTATTGTAAGCATTGCATTGGTAACGTAAAAGGTATAGACATGCGACTTTATAAAGGAAGCAGTCGTCTCCGCCTTTGCTTTTTTTTGTACTTCGGCAGGGATAGGCTATTTAAATATATTCAATCTACACAGACATCTCATGAACAACAAAAAAAAAAAGAACTAAAAGGTTTTCCTAAATGAAAGTATGCTCTGCCAGACATGGTGTATATGTACTGTAGGTCAATGCCACAGACTACATTGTAGAGAACTATGCACCTCGACTGCAGCTAGTATTTTTCCAATTTAAAGTGACCAAAGACCACAACCCGGAATGTATTTAATGGCGAATTAGCAGTCCAGGATTGAAGTTGGGTGCAAGGAGTCATCTGGTGACCTTCTACATATATGGCGGTTGGCAAAAAAGGGCACCTTGCAAAGTGTCAAATCTCATTTTACAGTAAGGGGCGTTTCTGGTCTACCAGAGATGGAAGTTAGATGGCCCCAAATATTGGAGCACTCAGTCCCAACTTCTGTGCACAACACAATGAAAACATTATGGTCCATCATACCACCCAGTTAGGTCTTTTTAAAAAGGAACGGTTTACTGCTTGGTTGCAACTTGTCAGCTACTGTACTGTACATTGGTGTATTCCCCTTTTTCACTGAACAATTACTGAAATAATCAGCCCGGAGCCAAGTGCCAAGCTGAAGGACCCTTTTTGCCACTAGATAAGCCATAAAAAGTCCAACATTGCTTTGAATTTTCCACATGGGACTACTGCTATTTAGCATCATACTGTGGTGTGGAGGCTCCTCAACAGGCTAGCATCGAGACAGTGTGCGGCACGGCGTTCAGTGGGTTAGGGCAACTGCATAGGAGATATGTTTGAGGTAGCTCTTGACACGAATATCTATTTGATTGTCTCCTGCACGATGAAATAATCAAGTCTAAAACCTCTGTTCTCCTCACTTTGTGGCACCGAAATCTCCATTGGCGTCATCGATTGTGCTACAACTCTGGACTGAAAATGGTGCACGGTTATTCAACTTAAACCTTGCCTGTAATTTTGACTTGCAAAGAATGAAAATAAACGGTAAAGTGCATATCTGAGGTGGCAATAGGGTTGCAATCAACAGTTCTCTTTGAAGGAATAATGGACGCAGTCTTCAAGGAGAACATATGGCCAGTGAGGTGATGCTGCCACATGTGGACCCCCCACCCTCCTGCTGTGGAGGCGTGGCCAAGATGGCGGGCTAGGCCGACTTATCCAGCGCAAGCTCCCGACCCGCACAGAAGAAGCGAGACGCAAACCCACGTTACACTCATCTAAAGTTGGGTGCTCAGCCAGAGGGACCAATGCATTCTCGGGAAAGACTAACAGCATGAATTCTGCTACCTGCTGTGACCAAGCAGAGCGAAATGATGACGGGGCAGGAAAGACGGCGACCGCAGCAGGAGGAGCCAACCCCATCAGTAGAACCACGGGGCAGCGCGGCAACAGAGCAGCTTGAGTGGAGAGCCTGGTGCCCGGCAACAGCAGCAGCGAGCAGACCACTGACTAACAGTTCACCGAGAGGCAGTTGCATCGAACCGGCAGGTGGCTTGCAGGTGTAGCAGGGTGACTAGGGAGGATCTCCCTTTAGGCGGCGGGGGTTTGAGGATGAAGGAGACCCGGCTGAGAGCTGCAGGTGGACCAGGAGCAGCCGGGGCAAGCAAAGTGAGGCAGGCACAATCCTGGAAGGACGGTGTCTGCTGGCCTGGGACATTGGAGAGACCCGGGCAAGAAGGAGAGTACGGAGAAGCATCTGGCAGGTTCCAAGGTTCCAGGCAGGGCTTTAAGTGGGGTAAGAAATCGAGGGGGGGGGCCTCATTTGGGGGCGTGGCTTGTGGGAGGGGCGTGGCCTAAAAAGTACGCAAACCGTAGGGTATACACACAAATATATATAAATGTTATATATTTGTGTGCGTACCTTACTATGGTGTGTGTACTGTGCAAGCCATCTTTCCTAAACATGGAAATATGTAACATATTTCTAGGTTTAGAAAAGATGGCTTGCACAGTACACACACCATAGTAAGGTACGCACACAAATATATAACATTTATATATATTTGTGTGCATACCCTACGGTTTGCCTAGTTTTCAGGCCATCTTTTTTAAACATTTCGGGTTTATAAAAGATGGTTTTGAAAGTACACAATTCAAGCCGTCTTTTATAAAGCTTTGACTACGGACAACATTGTCCGTCGGCAAAGCTTTATAAAAGATGGCTTGAAATGTGTACTTTCAAAGCCATCTTTTATAAACCTCGAAATATGTCGAGGAATCCGCAGGTTCGCCGAGGGTTAAAGACGCCTCGGCGACCTGGGGAAACAAAGGGACAGTAACCGCCTCTGGTGACCTCTCGCGCAAGGGGTCACCAGATGCAGTTACTATGACTGACAGAAGTGGCAGCCAGTCACAGGTCGCTGTGGTTGGCTGCCACTTTTGTCAGATCGCCTGACTTCATGGCAGGCGCATGCATCTCCCGTCGCGGCTGCGGCCGCGACGGGATAATGCATCCTGCCAATGTTGCGGGCGGTGGGACGGGGCCCCGGCTCAGCCCGGGGCCCCGTCCCAGCCCCACTTTTTGGAGACTGCCGGGGGCAGGCCCCGGCCCACTTTAAGCACTGGTTCCAGGTATGCAGCTGTGGGGGGTGCAGGGTCACACCCACCTTTGTAGAGACAGAGAGAAGGGGCCCATCCAGGGCGTAGAAGAGCTAGAGGTGCAGTGGCACTGTGATGGACTGCAAAAGTGGGAACAAGGCACTCTGAAGTGAGGAGGCAGTGGCACGAGCCGGGTGACGGGGTACGATCGGAGCGGATACATCTTAAGAGGAAGGCGTGAGAGCTGCAAACATCCCAGGAATGCCTGCCCAACTGAGTAACCTGGTGCAGCCTGTGCACAGCAATCAAGGGATGCGGGCATGAGCCATCGGAGCGCAGAAGCGGCTGGGAAGAGGATATCACCCTAGGAGGAAGATAGATTGGTCCCAGTGAAGGGCAGAAACACACAAAGCCAGGGTTGACTAGCACAGGATGTAGATGGGACCGAAGGAAGAGAATTCCTGTACCCAGACACAGTGGAAATGAGTCTCATTGGTGAGGAATCACTCAAGACACTACACTTTTGGGCACAGGAAGAGAGAAGCAGGTGGAGAGGGGGGTGTTCACGAAGGAGGACCTAAATGCTGCGCTTGTCAAATTAAAAAGCGAGTTCACCGAGACGGTGAAGACGGAGGCGGCCAGCATGGAACAAGTTACTTACCTGTAACTGTTGTTCTCCAGCATGGGTCTGGCATGGATTCACATGCTCATGAATATTCCCCGTCAGGCTGGGAATCCTCGGTAAAGAAAAATCAGTTTCAGTTCCGGAACTGTCTTTCTCCTAATAACCAATCACTCTCTGGGCCATACTGGCCCCAGCCAATGACTGTCCTCTACCTAAGCCCCTCCTCTGGCAGCCATCTTCAGATTTGGTAGCATGTAAAGTGGCAGTAGGACCAAGAGAAGGGCCGCAGAGGGGTAGGAGGGAGGGTTCGCATGTGAATCCATGCCAGACCCATGCTGGAGAACAACAGTTACAGGTAAGTAACTTGTTCCTTCTCCAGCATGGGGTCTGGCATGGATTCACATGCCCATGAATACAAGAATACATTGCAGTACACACATGCACAACCACGGGAGGTGGCCAGGCTCAACAATAAACATTACATCAACTCAACATTAAGCATCTCTATACTGCCTGAGGCGCTTGCAGACCACTCCCCAGTTTTATTGACTATCGCCCCTCCCCGAGCTACCCCTCCTACGAGACCCCCCTGGAGACTGATTTCCTGCTAGATGACCCAGTGATCTGTGCCCATATTAGAGAATTCACTGAACTATATTACAGAGAGAATGATACTGGCGATGTGAGCTGGGGCGCGGTCTGGGAGGCAAGCAAAGCAGTGATTAGAGGACACTTTATAGAGCTGGCTGCACAATGGGGGAGGGCCAGGAGATTACTTCAGGAACATTTAGAGGGGGAGGCCCGCAGACTAGAGGAGGTGCACAAGAAGAAACCCTCATGGCACTCATTGAGGGACCAGCAGATGGCTAAGAAAGCGTTTGAGGCAAACCACAAGGGGAGGGCGGCCTACTGCATGATGTATACCAAGCTATTTTTGTTTTTTTACACAAAGGGAAACCAGGCCAATACATTATTAGCAGCCAACCTGGGGAAGCAGACAAAGCAAAATAGGATAGACTTCCTGCGGGACAAGAAAGGCAAAGGCACATCCTCCGAAAAGGGCAAACGCCATATCGTGGAGGAATTCTTCAGGAAACGCGTGGCCCCGCATGGGGGTGGGGGGTTGGGGGGGAACTCACAATCCACCAAGAATTTCATAATCACGGCAGACCTTCCACAGCTGCCACAATCTTTACAAGAGCCCCTGGAAGGCCCAATATCCGCTGAGGAAGTTGAATTAGCTATCAAATCACTTCCGTCCGGGCCTGGAGCCTTGCCAATAGGATTCACAAATAAGTTTTATAAGACCTTCTGTAAGGAGCTCACACCACACCTCACAAAGCTATTTAATGCCTTGTGGGAAACAGGTTCTGTTACACAGTCTATGGCAGAATCGAATACAACCCTAATTCTAAAGCCGGGAAAGGGCCCAGCAGAATGTGCATCCTACCGGCCCATGGCCTTGCTCAATACGGATGCAAAGCTGTTTAGCAAGATTATAGCGCGGCGACTGGGGGAGGTCTTACCTACACTAATAGATAGGGATCAGTCAGGCTTTATCCAGGGTCGAACGGCCCACGACAATATTCGCAGAACAATAGACCCAATAGCTCTGGCCCCCTCCGTTCCAGGTCCCCTTTCATTGCTGTGCTTGGACGCCCATAGGGCAATCGATAGCATGTCCTGGGACTATCTGCAATTAGTCTTGAAGGGCTTTAGGTTTGGCCCACAATTCTCTAAATTGGTCCTGTCAAACTTCCGGATCCCCTCCACCCAAATACAAGTCAATTCCCAGTGGACACCCCAGATACCCCTTGGTAGAGGTTCCAGGCAAGGGTGTCCCCTATCACCACTGGTCTTTGCACTAGCGATGGAACCCTTAGCCCAATATATCCGCCTCCACCCGGAAATTCAGGGGTTCGAGGTGGGAGACCAGTGCCACAAAGTTGCGCTTTATGCGGATGATGTGCTCTGTTTCCTAAGGGAGGCTCAGGCCTCGGTCCCTCCGCTTGTGGGTCTGCTTGACAGTTTTGCGTTGTTTTCGGGATTCACGATAAATACGACAAAATTGAGTGGCCTGAATTTGTCTGAATCACCACATCTGTTAAACGCCTTGCAGAACACTTACTCCCTTAGCTGGGAAAACTCCAAGATTACGTATCTCGGGGTGCACCTGACCCCGACCTACTCGGGCCTGGTGAAAGCCAACATCCCCCCCATTGCTAAAAGACTCCAAGGAGTCTCTACAAAAGTGGGCCCTCCAGGAGATATCATGGTTGGGGCGCATAAGTGCAGTTAAAATGGCCTTGCTCCCTCGGCTTCTTTACATGTTTCAAGCGCTTCCTGTTCTAATTCCAGAGTGAGACTTACTAGACTTGCAAAAAGAGATGAGCAGCTTTATCTGGCAGTGGAAAACACCTAGAATTCAGCCTAAGATTTTCACTCAGGGTAGGCAGCTGGGAGGTCTTGGGCTCCCCTGCATCTCAAGATATTACTGAGCAACCCAAATTGCCCCTATCCTGAGCTGGACTAACCCAGTTAACTCCCCCCGCCACCCAATGGCGAGACATTTCTCTGGGGCTCCTCTCTCACGTCCCCTTCCTCCCGCGGGAGGTGCGTGTCTCTGAGAGGCCCCTCCTTCCGACCACGGGTCTACTCTTTGATGTTGGGACAGGCATTGCACACCAAGGGGAATCCCCCCGGGTTAGGCCCCCTCTCCCCAATCTCGCCGAATCCAGTCTTCACTCCTGGGCTCTAGCCCAGCTCTTACCAAAAGTGGTCGGGAGCGGGACCTCTGAGACTGCAGGAGCTCTATGCTGACAATGTCCCACTGACCTTCGCCCAGTGCAAGGAGAAATTTAACCTCCTGGAGACGGAGAGATTTAGATACATACAGCTTCGGCATTGGATCACTAACCCGACCATCAAAAAGGCTGCCACTAGGCTCCACTCAGGCTTAGAGAGAACAGTTTCGGAAGGGCAACGCTCACAGAGTAGCGACTTGCTATCGCCTCCAGGAAAACGTCCCAGAAGATGAAAAACTCATATGCTGGCATGGGAGAGAGAGTTGGGGATTGCCGTATCTCTGGAGTCATGGCAGAGAATCTGGGATAGAGCGCATAGGTCCTCCAGATGCATTGCAGTTAGGGAATGCACACTTACGATCTGCTACCGATGTTATTTCTCCCCGCAGAGGTTACGCGCTAAATCCGGACTATCCCGATTTATGCTGGCACGGCTGTGGGGCGAAGGGAGACCTGGGTCACCGGTGGTGGCAATGTCCTACCATCCAGTCCTACTGGTTGGAGATCAGATCAAGGACACATGCGGAACCCTGCTCCCCATGGACCCGTTAGTAATGTTATTAGGTGACACACCGGACAATGAGTCCTATCCGCGGTCTGGCCCTAGAGCTCGTCTGATTACCCAATTACTTATGGCGGCCTGCCTTACACTAGCTCGATTTTAGAAAGAAATAGAGGGCCCCCACGTAGCGTACTGGTGGGTTAAGGTTTGGGAACTTCTTGGAGTGGACAAACTAACGGCTGCGATAGAGAATCGGACATCCAAATTCTCACGCATCTGGGGCCCATTCTGGGACCATGTTGCAGAGAAAGAACACATGTTTTTTCAGCCTAGATTGGTCAAGTACCTTCTCCAGCCCTGACACGCCTCGGACATGGTTGTGGTACCCATTAGATTGAAATCAGGTCGGGGAGGGGGGTTCAAAGTTCACAAACAGCTTTGATATCTTCCGAAGGGTCTTCGTGCAGTCCACGTAGAACGTCAGCACCCTAGCTACATCCAGCGAGTGCAAAGTCCTCTCGGCCGTGATGAAGCGAAGGGAAAAAAACAAGTAACACCAAGGGCTCGATGAGAAGTCTGACACCACCTTGGGCATGAAGGAGGGGTGCGCCCTCAGCACTACCCTCGTCTCGTGGAATGTCAGGTATGGTGGTTTACAGGAGAGGGCATGATCTCTCCCACTCGTCGTGCAGAGGTGATGGCCACAAGAAACGCTGTCTTCCACGATAGGAACTTCTACAGTGCCAAATGCAGAGGCTCGAATGGCGGCCCCATGAGCCTGTTCAGCACCACGTTGAGCTCCCACCTCAAGGCCGGGGCCTTCACAGGCGGGAATGACCGGAACAGTCCTTTCATAAACTCCTTCACCAGGCGATGGGACCACAGAGATGATCGCCCCGTAGTTTTGGTGTAGCAGGAAATCGCAGCTAGATGGATCTTGATGGAGGCATGAGCTAGCCCCACCTTGGCCAGCGACAGTAGGTACGGCAGCACTTGAGGGGCCGTCATCCGCAGAGGGTTAATCATCTGTGCACGGCACCAGACAGAGAACCTCTTCCATTTGGGTCCATAGCACTTGAGGGTCGAGGACGCCCTGGCCTTTGCAAGCACCTCCTTGCAGTCCGCTGGGATATCATACCCTCCAAATTCTAGTGCTGCAGGAGCCAGGCCTGCAAGTTCAGCGACCCCAGGTCGTGGTGGAGGATGGCACCTTCTTCTCTTGCGAGAAGATCCGCGTCCGTCGGCAGTTTGACGGGGGAACGCCGACGTGTCCAGAAGGTCCGGGAACCAGATCTGCCTCAGCCACGCCGGTGTGACGAGGATCATCCTGCACCGGGACAGTCCGAGTTGACCGATGAGTCGCAGCAGCAACGTCAACGGTGGGTACGCATACAGGAACAGGCCGTCCCAGGGGAATGAGAAGGCATCGCTCATGCTGCGTGGCTGGGGAAACCTGCTGGCGAACCTCTGACACTTGGCGTTCGTCGCTGTCGTGAATAGGTCGATCTGGGGATTGCCCCATCGTCGGAATATGAGATCCACTTGATCCTGCCGCAGCTCCACTTGATCCTGCCACAGCTCCCACTCGTGGCACGAGCGCAGCTCCCTGCTGAGCGAGTGGGCGATGGTGTTCTTTATTCCTGCCAGATGGAAGGATACCAAAAACATCCCCTGTGTGACGGTACAGTGCCACAGATCCTGGGCTTCCTTGGATAGGGCTGGAGATCTGGTGGCTCCCTGCTTCAGGATGTAGAACATCGTGGTGGTGGGGTTGGTGAAGATCCTTACCACCTTGCCCTTGAGGGATGGAAGGAACTTCCCGAGGGCCCAGAACACGGCTCAGAGCTCCAGGACATTGATGTGTAGTGACCTCTCCTCCGAGAGCCAAGGCCTCTTGTGTGGAGATCTCCGGTGTGTGGACCCCATCCCTCCAGGGAGGCGTCCGTCGTCACCGTTTCCTGGTATGCCAGGGTCTGGAAGTCCATGCCCGCCGCCAGATCTGTTGGTGGAGCACCCGCGCGCATCGCTTGGCGGAAGGTCTTGTTGAGTGAGATCCTGTCTTCGAAGCTGCCCGTCGCTTGCATCCAACGGGCGTCGAGGAACTCCTGCAGTGGTCGCATCCGCAGTCTGCACAGGCACACGAGGGAGATGCACGAGGACATGCCGAGCAGGGATTTGATGGACCTCACCCTGGCCACGTCCATGGCCGACAGCCGTTGCACTTTGCCCAGGATGGCCTTCATCCTTTCCTCCAACGGAGGAGCCAATCGCGCCACTGTGTCGAGCCTGGCGACTGTACCAAGTAGGATTTCGCAAAGTTGATCGAGAATCCCAGATCCGTGAGCAGTTCACAGTCTTCGCTGGGTGATCGATGGCAAGTTCTCTTGACCTTGCCCGGTTGAGCCAACCGTCCAGGTAGGGGTAGACGTGGATCCCCAGCAGGCGCAGCCGCAGCTGGACCGCCACTGGTGCTAGGCACTTGGTGAATACCCTGGACGCCAACTTCAATCCAAAGGGAAGGGCCTTGAGCTGATAGTGCCGCCCTTAGACCACGAATCGCAGGAACTTTCAATGGCCTTTTAGAATAGGGATGTGAAAGTAGGCATCCTCCAAGTCCAGCGACAATAGGAAGTCACCTTCCTCCAGCTGTCCCAGCACGTGCTGGAGGGTGACCATCCGGAACTTCTGGGACTTGATGTACTTATTTAGATGACGAAGGTCCAGGATGGGTTGCCAGCCGTCGTTCTTTTTCCTTACGAGGAAGTATCGCGAGTACACTCCAGAGCCCAGGAGCCTCTTTGGGATGAGTTTGATGGCTTCCTTTTTTTAGCATCGCTCGTAACTCCAGTAGCAGGTGAGGGACATAGTTTTCCTTCCTGGCCACAGGTGCAATACGGGGAAACGTCCTTAGAAATTCAAGAGTGTGCCCGCGCGACTGGGTATCCAGCACCCAAAGGTCGGTGGAGATGGACTCCCACACGCTAACGAATTTCACCAGCCGGCCTCCCACCAGGGTGCTCAGGTGGGGGCCCGATGCTACGGCTGGTTCAGTCCTGCTTGGCCGCAGCCTTGCTGCCTTGGCGACGCTGACGAGATCCTACTGTCTTGCCGCGTCCTCTGTAGGACTCCTGCAACGAGGCCTATAGAGGTTGCCCGTGGTTATGATTAATTCAAAACCTTCCAGCCATCACCTTTCTGTTTTGCTAAAGTCACCCCGAGTGGGACGGGTATGCCCAGAGGTGGGTCCCGAGTCTGCCGGACCTAGAGACCCAAGCTACTCCTCACTGATGACGCCCAACAAGGTTGAAACATGTCTGGGGATGCTTCTGGTCTCGTGCAGAAGGGATGTGACCTAGCAGTTCGGGCTGGACTGCCCCTTTTGGGGTAGGACCAAGCCTGATTTGCATATGGTTTTTCCCCTTCTGTAATGTCTTGGCAGGCTGAAGAACGATGGTCTGGAGGGTTGCCAAGAGCTTTGCCCGTGGTTCTGATTAATTCAAAACCTTCCAGCCATCACCTTTCTGTTTTGCTCCTGCGACAAGGAGCGGGCCGCTTGGCGGTACGACGAGGAACAGCTGCCAAATCTTTTGGAGGCGCCTTGCTTGCCTCCGGTGTTCCGAAAGGACGGACGTCCCTGTTGAACACCCAAGGCCCGAGCCGTCTCAGTGTCCACCTCGATGGCCTGCAGTGACTCGTCCACTGTCTTGACTAACAGGTTGTTCCCGTCGAATGGCATGTCCAAAACCCTGGTCTGAACGTCCTGGCGGAAATCGGTTGCCTTGAGCCAGCTGCGCCGACTAAGGCAAACGCTGTTGCCCGTCTGGCAAAAACCGGTGTCAGCAATGTCCGTGGCCACCTTGCCTTCCTGTAGGAGCTCTAGGGCCTCATCCGTCTTGTCGTCAGGGAGGAAGTCCAGCAGGGGAGCAATGTTAAACCACAGCTCCCTGTCAGTGTGCCACAATCGCGAGAGCGTTGGCCGCTCTAATCGTCGTCGCCGCAGACGAGATGACCCGCAGTCCCATGGCGTCCAGTTTCTTCCCCTCGCCGTCCGGCAGGGAAGTCTTAAGTGGAAGCCGTCGTCCCCGCCGCTTTCTTCTTGGCCGCCGCAGAGACAACCGAATCCGGGGACGGCGAAGCCCTAAGGCACATGGGGGCGGAGTCCGGGACCTGGGCCCTCTTAGCAGGAGACATGGACGGGTTCTTCAGGAGCGTTAGCCCCTCGTCCCAGATGTCATCCAGTAGTGGAACTGAGAGGACCATCTTCCTCTTGGCCTCACGCCATTGGTAGAGGAAACCTTCCTTCTGTTCTTCGGGGAAGAGCTGGAAGAGCTGAGATGCCATGGTGATCATGGCATGGAAGGAGCCAATTTAGTCGAGCGGGGAGGCCCGAGCGAGTTTTGATGGAAGGTCCATTTCGTCGTCACCACCGTCGTCATCCGTCGTCATCCGTCACTGTTCCCGTCTCATCCATCGGAACAGAGGAAGGAGAGGAGGGCCGTGAAGGCTGGAAGGTAGGGGGGGGGTGAGTTGTCCACTTGCTTGGTGGACTCCCCGACGGCCCAGGCTCCGCTGGATCGTTTGTTGGGGGGTAAGGGCAACCTTGTCCTTCTCTCCATACACAAGGCCTGAATCGGCATCAAGATTGCTCCCGAGTTGCCTTGTGGTATCGGCTGCGACGGGAGTGACGGTAGGGGAGTAGGATCCTCCGTCCCGTCCACCGCTCATGGTTCCTCGTCGGCACCGCCATCCGCCTTGTCGGGATCCCTCCCGTAGGACCGGACCTCCTCGAACTTCTTGTTCAGGATCTTTGCGACGCCAGCCAGCTCCTCTTCAGAGGCATAATCTGTGTCCATAATGGCCACTGGCACCCCCCCTCCTTTTCCGCCCAGGGTTTCGCGGGGGTCTTATCGATGAGCTGAAAAGGAGGATTCCCTCTGTGGTGGCAGGGAAACTCTAGGCCCCGAGGTCGCCTCCACTGGGGTAGCCTCCGCAGGCTTCACCAGGGCCGCCAGGACTCCCTCGATAGAGGCCTTAACCGGGTGAATCAGGGCGTTCGCGACCTTGGGCGCACCTGAGGCCTTCACCTTGGGGGAGGGTCACCACCTCGCTCCCCCTCGGTTGTCTCGGTCAGGATCGACCGGGGATTCTCCCGAAGCTTACCCGGGTTCTCAGACTTCCTCTTCCCTGAGCCAGAGCGTTGGCTCGTGGTTGATGGCGTCAGTGATAATGCGCCCTGCCTGGCAGCCGAGGAGCCCGACCGATCTGCGCTCCCAGACTCGTGGTGCTTTGGGCCCCCGTCGCGCCCTCAAAGGTCTTAGAAGACCGCTCAGACTACTACTTCTCACCTGCTGCTGGGCTCTTCCCTTCCAGCCAGTTGGTGAGGCGGATACAATGATCCTTCATAGTCCGTTCGGACATGTTCTTGCAAAACGCACAGTCCTTCTCCACATGCGTTTTGTCTTAGTGAAGGCAGTAGAGTCATCAAGAATGCTCATCCTCCTTGAAGACATTCTGTAATCCGCATCCAGGGCAGCGCCTGAATAGCTTAGATCCGGGCGTCGTGTTTCCTTTGTCCTGGGCCATGTCCACGCAGGGTAGGCCTCAAAGATCTTCCGGAATCCTCCAAGAAGCGAAAACTCAATGAAAACTTTGCCCTCGAGGGGCATAGAAAATTCCGAAACGGGTCCCCGTTGATCGGAAGCAGAAACGGTGGAGCTTGAGGCTCGAATGACTGAAAAAATGAGTGTTAACTCTTTTGGGGGAAAAAAAAAAAAAAAAAGAAAAATCGCAAAACGCAGTAAAAGCGTGAGAGCTATAGCACGAGAACTCCCAACACTTGAACGTGCAGTAAAAATCTGAAGATGGCTGCCAGAGGAGGGGCTTAGGTAGAGGGCAGTCATTGGCTGGGGGCAGTACGACTCAGGGGCCAGTGATTGGTTATGAGGAGAAAGACAGTTCAGAAACGAAACTGAAACTGATTTTTTCTTTACCGAGGATTCCCAGCCTGATGACGGGGAATATTCATGATCATATGAATCCATGCCAGATCCCATGCTGAAGAACAAGGAAGATCTTTCACAGGCTATTGCAGCAAACAGAAGAGACACTTATGGATTAGGGGAAAGAGTGATAGAAGTGTACGGTCACATCACTGGGTTGACCGAGAAGATCGCATACATGGTCCACCAGGCGCAGAGTATGGAACAGAAGGTGAGGATGCTGGAGGAGAAATGTGAGGATCGGGAAAACAGATCTCGTAGGGACAACATCCGGATCAAAGACCTCAAGGAAGGGGCGGAAGGCACCGACATGGAGGGATGTGTTAAGGAGATGTTGGCAGGCCTGCCAGACAGCGATCAAGGGCACTGAATGAAGAGAGAATTCACAGAGTTGGAAGACGGAGAGCAGAACCCGGGGCCCGACCACGAGACATCCCCGTCAAAATGCACAACATCAAGGACAAATCAAGGATCATGAGTGCGGCCGAGGTGTACGAAGTCCAATTGTTTGACGATTTGTCTCTAGCGAAAAGCACAGCGGAGGTCACTTAAACCCCTCATGGAGGAACTTACTAGAAGGAAGCTGAAATGCAGGTGGTTATTCCCAACATGGCGGCTGGATGGGGAATGAGGAAAAGATGGGGTTGCAGGTGGATTGAGGATCTGGGTGTGGGCCCGCAGGATCCACCAAGATCGATGGCGCAGAAACATTCTGATGGAAATCTGAATCTGGCGACAGGGAACCACCAGTGGGGGACTTCTTCGAAACAAGGGAAAAAGCCCTGACCTGGCTTGTATAGTCCATGGGGGGCTGAGACCAAGCTTAAATATGTACCCTGACGCTGAGGGTGCAGAGGTTGATGCTGAGGACAGAGGGGGGGCTAGAGAACCTGAGAGCGGAGTGGGGAGACCAATGTGTGTTCGCAAATGGTGGACACGTCCTGAACCTGGATGGAGAATCCGGGGATAGATGTATTCCAATTATATGGTCCTAATCCAAGGGTTGTGAGGTGCAGTGCTGGGGGAGGATGCATTGGGAGTGGCGGGATTCACCTTGAGGGACAGGAAATGTATAAGTTGGAATCATGGAATATAAGGGGGCTGAAAAGCCAGAGCACAAGGCTGATGGTGCAGAGGGAAATCAGTAAGAGGGATGCAGGGATTGTGTGCCTGCAGGAAACTATCTGCTGAAGGGGGGATGTGGGGAGGTTAAGGAGTACCCAAAGCAATATCATGCTACAGCAGGGCGTAAGAGGCCGGGAGTGGCTGTCTTGTTCCATACATCTATCAAACTGGAGGTAGTCTCAGGAGGAAGGTAGGTGATGATAAAAGGAAAACTGGGTGGCCAACTTTACAAGTAGGTTTCACTATATGCACCCAAACAGGGGCAGGAGGAGTTTCTGGAGGGATGTCTGACCGAATTAGCCAGGGTCCAGGAGGGTCAATTGGTGATGGGCAGGGGATTATAATCCGGCCATGGATGCTGCTATGGGTCGGTCAAGCGGGTGAGGGGGCATGCAACAGGGACTATGTCCAAGCAGCTGAGAAGTAGGATTGAAGTGGTGGGCATACAGGACACATGGCGAATGCACCACCCGCAGAACAAAGATTACTCCTTTTATTCACATGTGCACAAAACATATTCCCAGATTGATTAAATGTTAGCAATGCAGAGGGTAGTGCGGGCAATCACAAAGGTTAAAATAGGGAATATGACAGTTTCAGACAATGCACCAGTCACAATGGAGTCGGAGGGAGGGGGGACTGCAGAGAAGGTACAAGGGGTGGAGATTGGAAGATTACCTCCTTCATGATAAAGGGTTATGGACCCTGGCGGAGTCCAAAATAAATAACTATGTGGGAGTGGATAAGGAGGGAGTGCGGGTAATAGGGGAGCCATGGCATAATTTTAAGACGCATATCAAGAGTTTTCGGATCAGTGCATCGAAGGACCCGATAGAGGTTAGGAGAGCAAAGGAACTGGGCCTCGAACAGGAGCTAGGAGGCTGGTGGCATCTCAAAGGAGACCGGCTCTTACAAGATAGCTAGACAACAAGCTCACGCAAGGAGACAGCTTGCACACCCCGTTGGAAGATCAGTAGAGAGTACTTTATTGAAGTGTAGACAGACCTTCTACGAGCATGGGAATAAAGTGAGAATGATCCTAGCGAGACAGTTGAGCATCAAAGCGCAGAGGGCTTTCATAGCAACCCTACAGTAGGCTAAAAAGAAGGGTGATGGAAGAGTTGTTTGCTAATCTTTACTGGGATGAAATGTGCAATATTGGAGAGCAGGTGGCATATCTGGCAGGGTGGACCGGGCCGCGGCTTAACAAGGCCCAGATAGCAGCCAGAGGACCCGATTTCGTGGGAAGAGGTGCAACGGGCTGAAACCACAAAAGAGCCCAGGAGAGAATGGGCTAAAATTCAGCAACTGTCCAGATGTTTGGCAGAGCTCTTTAATGAGTTTCGGAAGGGTGGCAAGATAGCACCCTCCATAGAGATGGCCCACATCATAGCTTGATCCCAAAGCCGGGGAAGAACCCACAGCTGGCCTCTTCATGCAGGCCGATTGCACTCATTAATATCAATGGCAAACTTTACACAAGGGTGCCGGCAGCCAGGCTGGAGGTAGTGCTACGTTTTTTGATTTAGCAGGACCCATCTGGGTTTATTCAGGGACGGAATACTTTTGACATCATGGGTGCTGCATATCATTGAGAAAGCCGCAAAGGGAGGGGAAGCCGGTACCAACGTGCTTTCTGCCATGGTGATGGAGCCATTAGCCCAACGAATGAGGAGATACACTGGGTCAGGTGGGCGAACTCGCACCACAAGATCGGTCAGTTCGCAGACAACGTGACTCATGGTTACCAAGCCAATTATCGCCCTGGCTATTGCTGCAAGCCCCCCTCTTTCGCAACCCCGCTTTCAACCCGGGAACGGACCATAACAGGTTTAAGTAGTCGATAAATGGGGGTATGACAGAAATTAAAGACCTACATGAGGTGACGTGCCTTAAAACCTTCGCGGAGTGCAGTAGACAGTATGTGTTGCAGAAGGACGACTCCTGTACCCATCAACCACTCCGACACTGGGGAAGCACTCAACATTAATGGAGAGAGCCACGAGGGGATATGACTGAGGGGAGGTGATAATCTGGGCGAGTGTGAGCAATAGGGGACTGATCTCCGCCATGTATACAATTCTCTAGACAAAGCGGGGCAGGGACATTTGGGAGGTGGGCATGGGAAGGTTTTTTTCGGATAAAGAATGGGGTCCACACAGCAACAAGAGGTGCAATTTAAGATATTGCACAGGTGGCACTACACACCTGCATGTTTTCACAGGACGTACAGCTCTAACTCGCCTTTGTGCCGGTGACAATGCAGGGGAAGAGGGGACGACGGACCATGTGTGGTGGGGTTGGCAGAATCTCCTGTATTTTTGGCAGGAGGGGAAATCGAGGGTTAGCTGGATACTAGGGTTTGAACTGAAGCTTGATGGACTTCTTGCGCTTCTCAACATCACAGGAAAAGGGGAAACAGGCTGGGAGGGAGAAGCGGGACATTATGTGCAAACCTGATAATGTGTGCCAAACGATGCACAGTGAAACAGAAACGACAGAAAGAAACAGTCAATTATACAGTGGTTTTATGAAATATGGGACACTATTAGTATAGGAAAGTGAATGCAATTGGCTGAAATACAACTAAAAGATTCTTGTCAGCCTTCCTTATGTATGCCCTGAACGATGGGGCTCAGTCTATCCCGACAAGGCTACGAATGCTTGGCATCCTTCCGGAGGACAACAATCAGAGCACAGATAGAGTGTGGGCACATGATGAAACCTAGCCAGGGGGTCGGGGGTAGAGGAGGGGGAATTCCATTGGCAAGGTTGATATAGTTAAAGTTAATTCTCTGTTTATGTGACTTCGTATGGAGGAAAGTTGTGGAGAGTAATAAGAAGTTGGCACATCCAGAGTTTGTGGATAATAACTGAAGGAATGGCAACACGTGTATGTAAATGAAACTAATAAAGATTTAGATTGGGGGGGGGGGGAGAAACAGGGCTGCAATCAATGTGAACCTGGAAGTGGCTGACCGAGCATACCTGTTGGTTGGATGGCAGATACTACGTAACAGTGGGTTTAAAAAAATTAAAAGTAAAAAAAAAAAAAAAAAGACTAATGCAAGGATAGTGTGGTGTCCATTCTGAAACAGGTCTTGTAGTTCTTCTTATACTGCCCTTTTCTGAACTTTGTGGGCGATGTAGTTTCTTGCAGTGCATTAAAAGTTGAAAATCCTGCACACCGCTCTACACCTGAAATGAGGATTTAGGGCAAAAAGTAAGGTGTGAAAAAAGTCAATTAAATGTACCCACCCTTGGGGTGTTGAGGGGCTGTGCCGGATCAGAAAGTTCCCACCCCCAGGGAAAGGCCTATCTGGAAATAGCATTTGGGAGATTAGTCTGAGCCTCTCAGGTTTCATTCCATGCCTCGTAAGTAAAGATGGCCACAGTAAAATGTAGATCACAATCAGCAGATAGTGTTATTGCATGAGAAAAGAGCACATTTTCCAGACACAAACTACTTCTCTTTTGGCATGCGAGTGATCGTTCTCATGGTTTGCCAGGTTTCTGCTTGCAAGTAGAGCCAGCAATGGCTTGAAGCATCCTCCTCTTGGGTAGGTATTTGCCGGTCAGGCGTAGAACCTACTAGGAGGATTTCCCCCATCCCAACCCCCACTGTCCGGCTCCCCAAACATGCAGCAGGGCAGAGTTTCCCACTGCCGCCTAACCCCCAAAGAAAAACAAAAATCATGGATGGGTATTTAAGCACCTGGTATCCGATAATCTGGGAGAGGATCATTACAAGTAAGGAATCAAGAAGCATCACCTTTTTTGTACAAAGGCAAACATCTGAGAAAGGACACAAAGGAGGAAGCAGGAGGCATAAACAATTATGGCCCGAGAGAAGAAGAAAGGGGCAAATCGGATGCACGCCTTAATTGCACCATCAGACAAAAAAAAAGTGTTTTGAAGTTCCTGGCACAGATCAGGCCACTGACAAAGCCACAACATTTTAGTTCTGACAAGGAACGGATGTAAACGAACTACAGGCAAAACCGCAGCCATAACTAGAAGAGGTTGTGGTGAACAGAAATATTTTTGGGGAGGTGGCATAGCAAGAGACCGACTGGTTGGCACACAATTTAAGCCACATAACGCCATGCATAAATGACATTAGCATCAGTCCAAGGAAACTCCATACCCAGTAATGCGCTTTACATATACTCATGAAGGTGTGTCAGTCTGCCTGAGAACTTAACCAGGGATACAATGGGTGCAGGATCATGTCTTATTAGGTGTAATGGAAAGATGCTCTAGCTGTGGTGGGTTGTATCACATTGGTAAGTTAAGCAAAATTGGACAGGTCTTGAATGGTGCAACACCATGCCCACCAAGTTCGGAAGATGCTCGGATAGAAGTTCTTTGTTCATGTAACCAACTCAATTCAAGACCTGTACAATTTTGCTTAACTTACCAATGTGATACAACCCACCACAGCTAGAGCAGCTTACCATTACACCCAATAAGACATGATCTAGTACCCACAGTATAGAAAATATAAACATATTAGGGCCCTTTTATATATACCTGCGTACTGAAGCACACGAGTGAGGAGTGGGGATGATTTTGCGTATGGATGAATCATTTATATCAGCTCCCTGCTCCAGAACCACATTAGCACGTTAGAATATCAGCTCCTTAAGCATATTTGCACATTTTGATGAACTTTTCACTTTTAGCAACATAGCATTTTTTGAAATGTTAACGTTACAGCACCTTAGACACCAGCACTTTAAAATTGCACAACATTAGCCTGTTTGCACACTCCGACATATCGGAGGAAATAGAGAAAAACTAGGAAATAGATATCCATCCCAACATCACGTGGAAATGGTAAAAAGGAAAGCTGAGGGTTCTGACCCTCCAGGTGCTACTAGAAATAAAATCTCAAAAATGTTGCAGCCAATAAAAGATGTCAATCTTTTGATGTCAAAAATTGAAGTTTTCCTACATGACCAAATGGGATTGAGCCAACAGATGGGAGAGAGGGAGGGAGGAAAAGAGGCAGGGAGCTCAATCCAGGGCAAAATGGAGGTGAAGAACTACCAAGGATAATTCAATTGAATTGTGTGACCATAAACAAAGACCTTGATGTAATAGACCAGGAGCCAGTCTTAAAAGCAAAACCCCCAGTGAGGGCTAGTAAATGTGCCGCTAAGGTAGATAGGTTAGCACCTTTTGAAGTTGTACAACTGCCATGGCAAGTAGGAGGGAATAATGACAATTTCCCAGTAATTCATAATGATATGGCTCTGGAAGCCAGAGATGCCAACATAATAGAAATATACCATGCTTCCAAACCTATTCATAAGTAGCCACCGTCAATCCAGTTAAACCACAGTCACAGACCACTAGCAACCCCTTGAAAGAAAATTGTGACAAAGATTGGAGAACTAGACCCATATGTAATTGCACCCTCAATAGTGCTGTCGGACCGCTATGGCCCCCTCTTTGCCATAGCACCTATGGTGGTGCATACCACCGTCCATGGTAACTTACCCGAAAGGCCCAATAGAGCAAGAGACCAAGAGGCCCGCAAGTTGGGGTTAAGATGTAAAAGTAGGGTAGCAGAGAGCGGGAAAGGGGTGGCATCAAAAAACATGCAGAAATCAGGAACCAGCAAGTCACAAGGAGTGGGTGCGCAGACGGATGACATAAGTAACTTCAAGGGGCAACAACCCACCTAGAACCCAAGAACCTGCGATTAGTGGCCAAAGAATTAAACACTGAGTTGGAAGAGAATACTATAATAGGAAACTGGTTGGAAGATACAAGAGTAGAAATTAAACAGATCAACAGTAACGTGGTTGAACTGGGTTCAGCAGCAAGATCCAGATCCTGCTGTACTACTGAAACTGTTTGATCAAGAGAAAACACAAGCTCAAATTATAGCACCCCAGCTATACCTGCGAGTAACACGCCCACCATTGAAAGGTAAATACTAAACCCTGGAGTGGGCGGAATTATAGCACCATGGGAGGCACCAGGAACAGGGACTGGGCACAAAAACGTATGCAAACTGAATGGGCACCCCCACCGACAGACCCCAACACAATAGCCTTGAACAAGCCTCTAGGTCACGATCAAATAAGGTATGAATACACCTATGAGAGACACTCGCCCCTCAGTAATTATGACTAATATCCCCTGCATGGGTCAGGGAATGTACGAAATCAGGAGAGCCTCAAGAATAAAATGCATCCATTGGATCCGGCATTCAAAAGGCTGTTTGTTGATAATCAGAGATGACATAATGTTCTGCCAAAGGTGTAGGATTCCGAACACCAACCTAGATTACATACAGGTGTTCCTCCGATCGTGGGAACAAGTGGAGGGTCTATTGAGTATAGACCACAGGTTCCTGCTAGTTGGGAATTCCTCAGTTGCCCTAAGATGATCTGGGTTTTTACAACCCCTGGGGGCAGGTGCCAACAACAGCAACAAGAGAAGAGATTTCACTGGCAACAGAGTGAATACTCTAGCTCCATTAGGGCACACAAGGAGGTAAAAGGAACTCGCAGCACGCCAAACAAGTCAACCAGGTGATAAATAAGATGTTGACTGACTGGAAGAGGGAAAAGGTAGCCCAGATAAGGGGGAAGGGGCTTTTACTCTGGTGTCATGGAATACTACTGGTCTGAACAGGCTCTTAGGTGACGCCAATCGGGGTGCCTTGGCGAGACGTTTCAATGTAATAGTATTACAGGAGACTTGGACATCAAGGGTACCAAACATTTCATGTGCCTGCTATAAAAGGGCAAAGAGCAGACCGAGTGGCAGCTTGATGATCTGGGTGGAGGGTGGCTTGGGATGGAGGGTGGTGGCCAAGGTACTGGTACTGCAGATTTACAATGGCTTTCTATCTCAATTGGGGATAACGAATCATTAGAACTGTTCAACATCTATAATAGGCCCTCCTCCAAATAAGGCATGGAGATCTTGTCATGTTTAAGGGATAGCCCAAACATTACCCAAGGGAGAAAAAAAAAAAGAGTACCACACACTTGTAGTAGGAGACATCAACCTCCAGAGTGAACCTATGTGAACACTGGAAGGCCCAGGGGAAGGTCAAGACTTAGCTTGGGGCATCCCTGATGTGATAGCATCCCCTCCAGCGAGATTACATCCTTTGGCAGCAGAATCAGTCTATGTTGTGTAACTTAAATTTAAGAGGGTGGAATGGGCGCTTCCCCAAAGACCAGCCAGCAACAACCACCTTTAAGGGTCACAATGGTTCATCCGTTATAGATTATATCTTTATTTCAGGAGTAGCATGGGCCCGGGTGGAAGACTTTGAGATCCAAAGAATAGAGAGTAATCATTATCCCTTGTGTGTACGAATCAGAGGTGAAGGGCCAAAGAACGCAAAACCTATGGAACCTGGACATGACCAAATAGGAGGCCACGAATTCAAATAAGTTAGATGGGAAAAGGTGCTAAATCAGAACGGCAAGTCGGCACTTTACACATCAATTACTTTGAACATAGAGGCCATTTGTGATCCAGAGACCAATGACCCGCTTATATTAGACGCTTATGAGTGTTAGAAAGAAGATCTGCTCCCCCACATCTCTATCCCTAAGGGCATCATTAAAAAGAAACTTTGTGTAAAAATGAGTAGCATGATGGGGAGTGTCGAGAGGCGAAGAAGAAAATGTTGGGTTGCATATAGATACAAAGGGGTCAGTAGACAAAAATAAGCTGCAATGGGCTCACTCACAGTACAAAATGATAGTATCAACAATAACAAAAAAAGAAGGAGTTTGTTCAGGATAAGTGGAGAAGTAGGTCTGAGGCCCTACAAAATATAAACAATCTGCTCTTTTGGCAGCTTGTAACCGACAAGGACCTGAAAGGTGAACAGACCCTCAACTGCGGCATAGGAGCAGAAGAGTGGCGGCTTCATTTTGAGATCCTATATGGGGAACGGTTGGCGACAGCACCACCCGAGCAATGATCACAGAGGCTGATCTACTGAGTGATGGGCAGTTGCGTATAACTGTAGGGGATGTAGAGCATGCAATCACCTCTCAAAAAGGTGGTAAAGCAGCTGGGCCTGACCTTATTCCAGCAGATATATTTAAAGTGGAGGTGGATATCTGGGCCCCGGTCTTATGCAGAGTCTTTAACGCAATTATAATGGAGGGGGTTCTCCCCTAATCATGGCGCAAGGCCACTATAATTCCCTGGTATAAAAAAGGTAGGAGGGACAATCCAGCTAATTATCGCGGGATATCACTCTTCGACAGTGCAGGCAAACTCATTGGGAAGATTATTTTAAGCAAATTACAAGATTGGGCAGAAAATAACAACGTCATAAGTGAACTACAGGCAGGGTTTAAAAAGACTAACTATTGACCATTGTTTCTTGCTCTACATGCTGATCCAGAAATACACAGTTCTGAAGCAAATTAAACTATATGCTGCATTTCTCAACTTGAGGACAGCGTTTGATTCAGAATCACGGAAAATGCTGTGGAAATGATTTAACGCTCCACAAAGCTCATGCACACTTGATCTGGATAATCAGGCTCCTTAAAGTAGAGACAGCGCAGTGGTTTGATATGGCTTAGGAGGCGAAAATGCCACGGCCTTTGACGTAACAAAGTGGTCGAGACAGTCTTGCCCCTGGCACCCCTCCTATTTAATCTATACATACAAGAAATTGACAAATTGTTAGTGTCAGGACTGCCCCAAAATGGCTATGGAGAAGTTCACTGCATTATTTCACACTGATGATGCAGTATTATTGGCAACAACCCCGCAAAGCTTGGAACAACCATTGGCGTTATTCGTGCCTAAGTACAATGAGCTTGAACAGTCAAAAGGTAATGGTGTTCAAGCCTAGGTTTGCAAAATCAAAGCCTCTATTGTTAAAAGTGGATGGAAAACAATGATAACAGATTAAAAACTTTGATTACCTTGGGGGTACGATGCCAAGAGTCAGAGGGATGGGTAGCCCAGGTGAACCGGTCAGTTTCCACCTTAGAAAAAATGTGTGGGGGTTGGGAGGTCTATTCAAGCATTCCATGCAAGCCACGGTCAAGGAGCAATCTCGCCAGCACTGGATCTATATGGGAAGCAGGCTGTTCCGGATGCTTTTTTACAGGGCTGAACTGTGGGGGCACACACATTTGGAAAAACTGACTCCTAGCAAATTAACATTTTTGAAATAACTGGTTCTATTACCCAAGAGCACCCCCTATACATTGCTACTTATAGAGTTAGAAGTAACCCCAGTGGCCTCTTTAGCATCCATTAGCTCAGCCCTATTTTGGCTAAGACTGTGAAACTAGAAGGGCTGGAGAAATATAGGGACCACTTAAGCCACGTGATGTCTATGGACGGAGGGAAGACAATAGATTGGCTTTGCCATGTAAAGAAGTTCCTCCTTCAAATAGGGGGAGGCAATTTATGGGAAAACCCTCTAAACCAACCAATTGGAACAAGGAAAGAGCAAAGGGTTTGTGCAGCCCAAAGAGCAAGGGGCCAGTTGGTGGCTGGTGACATGAAGCTAAAACTGCTGGGCCCTGCCTACCTTGAGATTATGACCCAAGGTACGAAATCATACTAAGATTTTATTTCACCCCTGTATGAGACATCCCTATATATGCAAGTGAGACTAGGGATCCTCCCAGTGGCCGCCGTCAAGCACACCTGGAAAGAGTCGAACTCAGGCAAATGTGCAATGTGCAGGAAGGCAACAGAATCAATGATACATTTATGTTGTGCAGAAAATCTAAATGTCTGCGGGACATGTATTTGAAGCCTGTATTGACGGTAGCTTGGATGAGAGATATTAGAACAGCAATGTCACTCTTAAGGCAGAGCACTTTATCTCATGTAGTCTATGCGGTTGCTAGATACACTCACAGATCTTGGTTGCTAAGAAATAAGTAGTCAAATCTGCACACTATATAATTAGGATGATAGGAAAATATTGTTAGAGGCTTGCGAGCAGGGCTCTCCCGTTTCCTGTGTTCAATAGTTGTTTAATAAGACTGATATGAACTTGTATTGCCAAGATTACTAAATTTAACACTTCTAAACGTTGCCTTAGGACATTGAGATGGTTTTTATATTATCAGTATTATGAACTTTTATACGTATATTATGTGTTTTTTGTAATGATTTTACATCGAATAAAAGTGTTGACGGACTGTAACCAACTCAATTCAGTAGAAGGCACATTATGTAAAAATCCTAAGGTATGTGTCCAGTGCCACGTTTTATGGGACAGAGCTACTAAGCCAGTGTCCCTGTATTACTGCAAAACTGTATTGAAATACACAGTCTCTACCTATGCTGCCTAAGATTGCCCATTTGATTATTTCGTGGCCCATTTGGGTTTCCACACTATAGACCTCAAGATGAGAAGCAGAACCCAAGAGGAAGAGCCAGACACTGGGAGATACCAGACTGAGCACCCCAAGAACCTGCTACGGTTGATCTAAGACCCTTGGAGATACTAGACCAAGTGTTAGGGAGATTAATCATGGGTATGCTTCATCCCCTCTTAGGGAGACCCCCAGCACTTTTTGCTGGACCTCTGGACCTTTTTCTCTCAATCCTGAAAGAGTGGAGCCTTTTTCCACTCATTCATTCTTTTGGGCTCAGTTTTGTGGAACTCTATTCTTTGTATCCTACCTGTACTATGGAGTCTGTCTGCTCCATAGCTCTTACAAGGCATCTGTGTTTTTTACTACTGCAGCACACAGCTCCTTATGGGCAGCGTTGATGGGGACCCTTAGGGTCCTCCTTTAAGATGATTTTCCAATATCCTCGAGCAACTACAGTTAAAGATAGACTGTATAGTCTGAGAGATTGGCACACACCATCTTCAGTGGAGTGCCAGAGGGATACCTAGTGTCCCCCTTCTCTCTACTCAATCTCCTAGTTATGGCTGGTGTCAGTGGACGTGTTCTACCAACTACTGTGTCATTTTTATACCACAGGCTATGTCCATAGCCCCGGTAGTGCACAATAAGGGCACCCAAGTACCAACTTGGAAGCTCCCTTCTTTTTTCGATGTTACTAACCTGGTAGTCCTTTGTAAGCCCTTCTTCTACAATTCTGGGAGGGGGAAGATCAGTGAGTGTTTTGCCTTTGGTGGGAACCCTTGGGTATCCCTGTCTAGGCTCCAGAGTGTCTGGGCAGGCAGGAAGTGGGGAAAGTCTTCCAATCCCCTGTGCTTTGTCTTCCAGAGTGCCTGAATAGGACCATCTCCCACATAGGGGTCTGGCTGTCCCGAATGGACAGCCAAACGCCCCTTTCTGTAAAATGCCGAGAGAAATTGCAGAGGAGTGTGTGCTGGAACTGTATAAACAGTGAGGCTTCTGAAGTGAAAAGCAAGTCGACCACTGAAAGCTGAAGTAACCAAAGAAAATGATGACCATAGACGCCTGTAGACCCTTTGCAACACTGAAGCGACTACCGCTGTCCTGATCCCATTTTCTGTGAGACAGAGGAGCTCCGAAGAGGACGACTCCTTCCCTTTGGCTGGTGGGAACAACCAGTCCCAAGACTAACTTTGAATTGAGCCATCTCCCGAAGTCCTAGGTCCAGAGTTTCCAGAGCTGTGGAATCCCAATACCAGGAGACCTGCTGCCCATTTAGAGTGCATTGTCATGGAAAGGCTGAATCCGACCAAATCTTTGCTGAACCAGTAAGGGCACTCCAGAGATCTGATACAATTCCCCCTTACCCCATCATCAGAGTGCGGGACTGCAGGAAGCGAAGAAGATTGACCAGGTGATCCGTGTCCTTTGTTGGTGCTGCAGAAAAGGCCTACAAAACTGCAGAGTGAACCAAGACGTTGCTGACAGTCGTGCCCCGGGTCCCACCTCGAGACTGCTGCCGAGAGATCCCGTCCATTGTCCTGCCTTCCGTCATCAGACCAAGGAATCCAGAGGTCAGGTCCAGAGCTGCAACATTGCAGGGCATCCAGCACAAACATTTTCTCCGAACCTAAGGTACTGTGGGGAAAAAGGTATTACTTACCCGATTCCATGAAATCGCTCCAGAGCTTTGGAGTGCACCCAGGTGTCCAGGGTCATCCCCTCTTACCTCTGACTCAAGCTGCTGCTTGTGTACCTTCATCGAGTCCTTTTACAGGTCTACCTTGTTAACTTGCTGCATCTATAACACCAGAGACTGGAATAAACACTCTGGAACTCTTTGTATTCTGCTGCTTGTCATGACTTTGAGCCCTCTCCAAACTGCCTTTAGCCAGGGTTTCATTTTTGGACAAAAGACTTGCTGTGAAGAACTCCTCTGTAGAACCCTGAACCAGGCTAGAGTTGCACTAAATAACGATTCCCCCCCCTTAGTGACTTTACTGTATGTTTTTGCAGAGTAAATGTATTACCGTATGAACTGTTAAAGACTGCAGGTGCACGTAATAACCGATAATACGATAACATGGTCTTTCCCTTTTTAACGTCGCTACAAATGTAACCGTGAACACACGCAAAAGTGAATGTGTCCTTTGAAGTTTATTCTCAAGTATTCTGAAGTGTTCCAGTGTAAATGTCTAAAGTATTTAAAGTGATTCTGGTATGTATGCATAATAAATATATAATTGTATATAAATTATATGTGCAAGTGCTTCTTGGTTGTGCATGTCTAATTAAGATTCAGAGTACTTACCGACTGCTCACATCTTCCTCTTAAGATAAGCCTGACTGCTCTGCCACTCTACACAAGTCCTGAGTTAGTACAGACTGATACGAGTTGAAGATCTAAAAACCACTGGGATTGCTTAAAGTCTTACTACCAGTAGGACTTTAGGAAAACTCCCCCAACACCAAGAGAGGCTAAACAGGAGACATAATCCAAAGGGTGGGTCGGGGGTGTAGTGTAATAGCTGGACAAAAACCCCTAAGCAGGGGGGAAGAAAAATTAGCTGAAAGGTGAGCACAAACGAGCCTGACACAGGGTTAGGTAGATTTGGGGGCAAGGGCTAGCCACCCACCCCATGATGCAACCCCTGGAGTTGGTACATGGTGAAGCACCCAGAGGTCTCCCAACCACTTCATAGGGACCCTAGGTGTCAGAGTCCCATAATGAAGTATTAGACAAATGCAAGAGAGAAAGCGTTATTCCACCACACGGACAGACTACAGGGAAACAGATGGTGATCCCATGAATAAAGGAGACAGTGAACCAAATAAAGTCTGAAGAAATTCGATTTAAACTTGGGCCAGGCTGAGGGAAAGAGACAGAATGAATCCCTAACAAGTACTCCTGAACCAGATGATCTAATGTTAAGGAAAGACTTGCAAATACTACTGACAGCGAACACCAACACCCGCCTTCATGACAAGAGAACAAACTGCAACCGGCTTGTTCATGAATAAATAACACATTCTGAGATTTGAGAGTAGATGGGGAGCCACCAGAGAGCCAGCGCAGATCTGGATGGTGGCAACATTGGAGGCCAGCTGAATCCAAGATGGCAGAAACCCCATTTTAAACTTCAGCCCACAGAGCTGCACCTAGGGAAACAAACAGTGTCTGACAGGAGAAAGCGGCCACACTTGTGCAATCAAACAGGTAGTAAGTGGGAGGAGGAATACATTTGTATGGGTCAATCACTTAGCACAAGCCACAAAATGGCCCTACCAATCACAATGTTTACTGGTCAATTCTGGCCACCAGCTCCTCCAAGTGGAGGGATGAAAAGGCTAATTGTGTGGCTGTTGAGATGGGACGGGTTCTTGGAGGCGAAGACAGAGCAGAGATCGAAAAAGAGTAGAATAAATAAATACTAATACTGCAGCCAAGGAAAGTAGTTACAATGTTGAAGTCACACCAAGGAGGCAAAAGCAAGAAGCCAGTCTGAGGGAATGTAAAAGCTTAACCAGTAGAGCTATACCTGGAAGGAGGCTAGGACAAGAGTGGAAGCCATTTGGAAAAGCATGTGCTCCAGTGCTTAATGACCAGTATCTAAATACTCTTGTAGTTCTTCTCCGAAATACATCAGCCCAAATAAATAAGGAAGACTGCTGCTGACTAGATCTAGGTACAGGGGACATATATTCTACTCCAAAACAATCTGCAAGGGGGGCGGCATACATAGTACATGCTTTTCTGAGGATCAGCCTAGGGATAGTGGGGTACAAGATCTTGCCCAGGTAGCGGCATGAGGCTAGTGCCACAATCCTTGGGATGAAGACTAATTCACAACACGACGAACTGCAGAACGAGCAGGACCAAGACCACAGTCTGGACCAGGAGGTAGCCATAATAGGATAGAAAGCCTTTTGAAAGAAGGGCTCATTTCCTTTAGAATGAGCTCAGCGTAACACTATACTGTGCGGACGCCTGGGAAACGTTTGTGTTGACAAGAGCAGACAAACTTTGGACTACTGATGCTGAAGTAAGATCTTCAACTAATCAAGTACTTTCGACCTTCGGTCCCTTAGACTAAATAGCCTGCCTCAAACTTGGTGTTTTACCTAGAACCCTCCCAAGTTTAGCTTAGACATTTCTCACCTCTAGTTACCCATACCATGTAGGTTGTCCTCCAACCCATAACAATGAAACCGATTAGTGCACCCAATTTGTGGGACCTTGAACTCAAGGAGGAATCCGTTTCCAGTCCCTCGGGTTCGAAGATATTGGGGGTTAAAAAACGAGGTAACTTTGTGAACAATCCAATGCAAAGGCAGCCACATTACAACGAAGGATAACGGCCGATATTCTTCATTCAGACTCCTGAAATGTTCCATTTCTCCCTTCTCGTGAATCTGTAGATTAGACTAGGGAACCCTGGGCAAGATCAGTATTTCAACAATTTGCTTTTGCAACACATATAACATGGTATCCCTAATATGTTCAAGAGCAAACCCCATTAGAGCTATTCCCACCCTATCCTGGCCAAATTAAATGAAGATCTTTGAACTTAATATTTGAGCCCACAAGAAGATAACAGGGGAGTTCCGTTGGTCTCTTATCACACAGGGCCAAGTCATTTTGGGGGAGGTGAGGGAGCGCCGTTAGCCAGCGTTTGCTAGCTTGGGGTCATGTACAGCACTGGTGGTGTGTCCAGAAAAGGCAGTGTAACTGTGCTTGGTCCTATACTGCTGCCTTGAAGTGGTGGTGTAAAAGAGGCTTGTGCCAAACACCACAACAATGCTGGGTGAGGTTTCGCTCCCGTTTCTTGTTTAGGAGAGCCTGGTTAGCTTCAAACAACTACCAGGAGCTACTTTTGATCCAGGCCAACGGGCAGCATACAAACATACATATGTGTTATTAACTCTATGTTTGGTAATAGGAAAAAAAGACAAATAAAAGGACACATCTAAGGGACATTTAAAGCAGAATGGAACACACAGAAATTAGTGTTTGTATTTCATACGCAAGTTCGATTTGCAGCGAGCTTTGTACTATCTGCTCCTGGTTTTAATCAAGGTAGTTGCTGCCTACACGGTGATGCCCAATACTGAGGAGACGATTTTAGCTCCCGCTCATCAAATCTCAAATTCGATCCCTGCAATGTCAAGCCGCATTATCTCACTAGGACGGTCACATCTTTGGTGTTAGTAATTTCCACCCACTTTCCATTTGTGATGCAAACTTCAAGAATAAAGTCGTCTTAATGGCTTGTCAGTATAAACCGTCTTCCATCAACATGCAGTGTGTGGCTGCCCTGCCCCCACACCAAAATGTAAATCCAGGCGTCAACCGGCCACAACACACAACCTTGTAAACCAACTTACATTTGTAAGTTCTAAATCATTTTAGCCATATTGACAAATAATGTATAATGTCAGAAGTGCATGTACAGGGGATTCCAAGAGGGCGGCCGAGCCAGGCAGACGTGCGTAAGCGGAACTCCGTCCCCGAGCTCAGGCAGCAACAACAAAGAAATACAAAATAGTAGCTCTTTGGTCCCCCGGAGCATGTCTCCAATGTAGAGACAATCGCGGGAGGTAAAACCAAAGGCAGAGGACCCAGTACGACGAAAAGGCAGAGGACCAGCATACTGCCGGATCATAAGAACAGCCATGAGGCTCATATCAAAGCAGAGACGGCCGGCAGAGAGAAGCTCGAAAAGAACGAACTGAGAAGGCGTAGCAGAAGGAAAGCGAAAACGGGTCAAAAAGCAAGAACAGCGAGCCATCCGGTGAAAAGAACAGCTTCAGTGACTCACCGCACAGAGTTACAGAAGCCCGCGCCAGGGCACCAGGCAGGTCTCCGAAGCAGGCCGGGCCGAAACACATCCGGCTGCGTGGAATAACTTATTAGGAGACTCCGGAGCCCCAGACGGACAGCAGCGCATCGCTTGATCCGCAGTCAGAGACACGCAGCAAGTGGAGAAGGCGGATCACTAACCACCAGAACGGCGGAGGAGGAGGAGACCCCCGACGAACGAGCAAAGAGATCAGCAACGCGGACCGGGAAGTGAGTACAGGTCCTGCTGCTCGCACATCAACCGCCGGAAAGAAGAACAACAACAAGACACAGGAAGCGACATCCAAGAGGGGGAAGAATCCGAACAAATGAACGGTAAGCTCCAGTCACGGTGGGGGAACACGACAGCCCAGTCGCACGACAAACCACCCTCCCCCCATGCATACTAACAGAAGGGACCCAGGGCCTACGGAACAGAAGCAAAAGGGAGGCAAAGAAGAAGACCTTCTTACCAAGGGGACCCAATCAATAGCATGTGGCACAGCACAGGGCACAGGTGGCAGAGGAGGCTTCAACCGGGATACCGTGTGCGGTAGGGGACGTGCACCACACACCCAACATAACTCATACCAGAGAAGGCAACCCCATACACCACGGAGCAAGAAGGACCAAAAGGCACACCACCGGGGTAACAACCAATAAAAGAGGGATTGCCACCATACGACCCCCCCCTCAGTAAAGACCGGAATTAAACAAAACTAAGAATAAGAACAAGATTGGTGGGATCAAGAATTACCACCCACGCAGAATCTCAGCGGTGGATACTAAGATACCACGGAGGAAAAGACAGGAGTAAAGAAAAGGGAGGTGCATACATGTCAAAATCCAGGAATCGTCAAGCGCAATAGGCAACACAGACCCTCAACAGCAAGGCGAAACAAGATCAGAACCTGGTCCAACTCTTGGGTGCAAACAAAGGGGCAACACCAAAAGCAAATACACAAAAGGACAAGGAAAAGATCACACCAGAACAGACAGAAGGAGCAGAAATGGCCACGAAAGATGAAATGAAAACGTGGTTTAAAGAATTTCAGGAACAATTAATATCCTCTATGCACGCACAATTTGAAAACATGAAAGGGGAAATGAAATAAGCAGTCCAGGAATTGAAAACGGACAAAAGAAACTTGGAAGAGCAAACGGACAAATTAGAGAGAATGGTCCAGAACACTGATGAGGAAACATTGCAATATGTGGAAGCACAAGAACGACTGGCTAGACTGGCCCAAGAACATGAAACCCAATGCGAAGACTTAGAAAATCGATCCCGAAGGTCAAACATAAGAATAAAAAATATGGCTGAACCGGTTGAAGATAAAGACCTCAGAGGGCAGTACAACAGGTGTTTCAAGACATACTTACAGACGGAACAGGAGAGGAAATTCTGATGGACATAATACACAGGGTAGGCCCTCGCAGAGCAAGAGAACCAGGGGCCCGTCCAAGAGATGTCCTGGTAGCAATGGCGCAATACACAGAAATATTTTTTTTTGCGGAAAGCCAGGACTAAGGACCACAAATGAAAGGTAAAGAAATGCTTCTCTTCCAGGACCTAGCGCAATCCACTCTCAGGAAACCCAGAGAGATGGCTCCGATAACAACATTTCTGACAGAAAATTAGGTACGGTACAAATGGACCTTCCCATTTGGCCTCCTATTTACGTGGGAGGAGAAGCAACATCAAATCACACACAGTAGGAAGGACTCAGGATACTGAACATGCAAGATCAAGAGAGTGAACCAACAGAGAACAGAGATGCAAACCGAGGACGTCGTGCTCCTAGGGGACGGCAGACAGAATAAAAGATCCTGACGCCAAACTCGGGATCCGGAATACAAATAATACCCCTCAATGTACAGGGGACTAAGCCTTAACATCAGGGAAGGAGACACTGCATATGGAAGATGGGAAAAAGAAAAAGACCGAAGGTCTCAATGAGGATGCGGCAGGGCCGAGGGACATCCTTGGAATCCATAACACATACCAAAGGGATTTATGACTCCCCACAAAAGTAATACCCGAGTTATCAGAGGGCATGGAGCGAAGCCCTCACGCCCGAGCAACCATAGGGTCGATTGCCCTCCTCAGGGAAAAAGTTGGGGGGACATCAGGAGGGAAAAGGGGACTGTTACAAGAGGGGAAAGGGGTAAACACCGGCATTCACGGACACAGCAGCGAACCACCCAGAAAGAGTCATGGGAAACGAGACATTCATGGGAGAGAATGGGGCTGAAAATACTAACATACAATATCAGAGGGCTGAACTCCCTCGTAAAAAGGAAGAAAGCAGAACACTTTCCACACAAAGAAGTAGGATATAACAATGCTTTAAGAGACACATATACAGAAGAAGAGAAAAGGACAAAACCGCATAAAAGGCTACAACCAAATACTACAAGCCAATGACGAGGAGAAGAAAAAGGGGGTCATGATCGCATTTGCCAACTCACTCAATGTACAAATACGAGGAACACTAGCAGATAAACAAGGACGGTACCTATTTGCGAAAGTACAAATCGAAAACCGCCCACTGACATTCGGACCAATATATGCCCCAAACATGGGCCAGGACTGATTCATAAAAGATATCCTGAGCAAATTAGAAAAATTTGCAGAAAGGGAAGTAATATTAGCAGGAGACTTCAACCTAGCATGGAACCCCAGCGAGGATCGCTGGACTCTCAAGCTCTCCCAACAAGGGACCCCGACACAATCGCTAAAACACTATGAAAAAGATGGCTCTGGAAGATGTATGGCGAAGAATCAGAGGCACAACCCCGGGATATACATATCACTCACACGTGCACGGTACAAGCTCTAGAATCAATTACATCTGGGCCACGGTGAGTTTACTAGGGGAGATCCAGAACATAGAGAACGGCCCCCTATCGTTATCAGATCATGCCCCCCTGTAGATATCACTTCCCAAGATCCGCAAACGATCAGGTCTATGGCGTTGGACATTGCCAAGAGAAATTATACAAGATCCAGTCATGAGAGAAACAGAGAAAATAGCAGAATACTTTGAACAAAGCAACACGCCAGAAGTGACGAAAATCACAATATGGGAAGCCTTCAAAGCGGTGATGCGGGGACAAATCGCGCTCAAAGCACAGAAAGACGAGCAATCCCGAAAATGGGAAAGTGAATTAGAAAATAAATTAGAGGAGATAAGAAAGGAAATGGTAACAACCAATCACTGAGATTAAACAGCCTACTGACATGTCCAGGGTCAGCTAGAAGCAATCGGAGCCAAAAGAGCAGAAAATCCAACTCCTGCACTTGAAACACTGGTACGCGATGAAAGCAAACAAAGCAGACAAGCTTCTAGCAAGACAATTAAAAGGGAACCAACAACACCAAACGGTAACAGCACTGAAAGACGGACAGACGAAAACACAATCAAAAGGATATAAAAGACATCTTTAGAGACTACTACCAGAAACTGTACACATCGGGCAAACCAAAAGGAGGAGGAACAGGCAGCCTACCCGAGAGAGACAACTCTCCCAACCATCATAGCAGAGGAGAAAACATCACTTGACGAACCAACAACAACAGAGGAGGTAACAAGAGCAATCCGAGTACTACCGTAAAACAAAGCCACAGGACCTGATGGCTATACGGCCACATTCTATAAAACTTATGTGGGATCTCTTTCTCATATCCTGACGGACCTCTTCTACACTTTTAAAGATACAGCCAACATTGCAACGTCGATGAATGAAGCTAAAATACTGGCATTCCACAAGAAAGGAAAGGATCCAGAGAACCCGAGCTCATATCGCCCCATAGCGCTAATAAACATAGATGCCAAACTGTATACAAAATTTCTAGCTAACAGACTCTCACTGCTGCTCCCAAAGCGGATACACCAGGACCAATCAGTATTTATCCCCAATAGGAAAACTCACGACAATATCAGACGAATCGCACATCTGATAGAGAAAGTGGGAATGACCAACACCCCAGCAGCAATCCTAGCGGTAGATTAGGAAAAGACATTCGACCGAGTGGAGTGGTCCATACTCTTTTCAGTATTGGGGAAAATGGGCATGGGCGAAACATATGCAAATATGATATATGCCAACTATAATTCACCCTCAGCCAGGATTGCGGTGAATGGAGAACTTTCAGACAAAATCATAATAGGAAGAGGCACGAAACAGGGCTGCCCACTGTCCCCTCTTCTATATGCAATCTTCCTCGAACCACTATTGGCGAAAATCAGAGCAGCACCCGACATTAAGGGCATTGAAATAGGGGGAATGACACATAAACCAGCGGCATATGCGGACGATATGATGACCCTGACGGATCTGATAAAAACATTACCTTTCCTCTTACAAGAAATAGATAACTACAGATCCATCTCAGGACTGAAGATAATAGGCAAAAGTCAATGGTAATGGTCCTAGCCAAAGATAAACAAGAAATCCACAGGCTAGCAGAGGAGCTCCACCTACGCACAGTGGTAGAAGGGGTAAGATACCTCTGCGTCACGTTAACCAACACGATAAAAGACTTCTATGCAGGGAACTACACAAAACTTATAGAGCAAGTGAAAAGGGACCCGGAAAGGTGGAACCCACTTTCAATTACATGGTGGGGCAGAATAACTGTCATAAAAATGACAATACTGCCCAGATTGCTGTACTACTTCCAAGCCCTCCCCATACGAATTCCATCCGCATTCTTCAAAATACTCACCAAAATAGTATCCAAATATATCTGGCAGACCAAAACTCTGAGACTCTCTAACCTAGCACTTACAGCGCAAAAGTCAGAAGGAGGCATGCACCCCCCAATTTCGGAAATATTATGAGGAAGCCCAGCTGTGGGGATTGAAGGAATGGATCCCAAACACATCAGAAAAAATATGGGAAGAACAGGCCAGAGCAGTGGCAAGGACAAATCTGTGCCAGCTACTCCGGATTAGACCTGAGCACAGGCACCAGAATGTCCGGATAAGCGAGATCATGAGCGCAACCTTGGAAATATGGAATAGAGCATCCAAGAAAGAAACGCTGACAAAAGACCCGGCCCCCTTCTTGCCAATATTCGAGAACCCGGAAATCCAGCCGGGCACGGAGAAAGGAGCATTTCAGAAATGGGTGGAAGCAGACTGCATGAAAGGGGAGACATGTACGAAGGCCAGCAAATTAGAACCTACATAGAATGTTGTGATCTCCTCGGCCTCACGGAAAAGGATAGATTTAAATATGAACTCCATCACTGGCTATCCACCCTGAGAACATCACAAGCGGCTACAAGATCCCCGACTCCATTCGAGACAAATATCATGGCACAGCCAGGGGAAAAAAAAATGAGTCTCAACCATGTACAAATTCATAAACTCCCAGACAGAGGAAACTAAATGGCAATACATGAAGAGATGGGAAACGGCATTAGGGAAAGAAATCAGGAGAGAACAATGGACCTACATCTGGCAAATAATCCCTAAATGAACACGGGCGATCCAGACAAGAGAAGCGTGGACAAAGATAATGATACAATGGCACTACACCCCGGAAAGAGTCCAAAGAATGTTCAACACATCACAAGATAAATGCTGGAGGGATGTGACGCAGTGGGCAACTGGAGGCACGTATGGTGGGACTGCCCAGAAATACAAAGCTTCTGGACAGAGGTAAAGTCCCAAATGCAAGAAATGTTTAAGGGGGCAGAAGGCCTAGGAGAAGAGGTATGGATGTGTGGCACGTGGGATCCCAAAGATATGACAATGACAAAAACACAAAAGAGGAACTTCATGGGATTCCTTACAGCCACCTGGCTAGCAATAGCCCAAAAATGTAAACAGAAGGCACCCCCATCCAATCTGTAGTGGCTCCAGAGAAGGAACAAGTTACTTACCTGTAACTGTTGTTCTCCAGCATGGGTCTGGCATGGATTCACATGCTCATGAATATTCCCCGTCGTCAGGCTGGGAATCCTCAATATTCCCCGTCGTCAGGCTGGGAATCCTCAGTAAAGAAAAAACCAGTATCAGTTTCGTTTCTGATCTGTCTTTCGTAGTAGTAACCAATCACTGGTCTCTGCGTCATACTGACCACAGCCAATGACTGCCCTCTACCTAAGCACCGCCTCTGGCAGCCATCTTCAGATTTTGGAAGCACGTGAAGTGGCAGTATGACCAAGTGAAGAGCCGCAGAGGGGTAGGCGGGAGGGTTCGCATGTGAATCCATGCCAGACCCATGCTGGAGAACAACAGTTACAGGTAAGTAACTTGTTCCTTCTCCAGCATGGGGTCTGGCATGGATTCACATGCTCATGAATAAAGAATACATAGCAGTACACACATGCACAACCACGGGAGGTGGCAAAGGCTCAACATTAAGCATTAAATCAAACTCAACATTAAGCATCTTACCTCCTCACCAGGCTCACCTCAGGCGAACAGGTTGCGCAGCACTGCTTGGCCGACCCTGGACTCCTCCCTGGAATCCCGATCGACGCAGTAGAATTTCGTGAAGGTGTGCGTCGACCTCCACGTAGCAGCCCTACATATGTCCAGCAGGGGCACACCAGAAAGGAACGCCGTGGTAGCTGCGATCGCTCTGGTGGAATGGGCTCTCGGAAGGCCAGGCAGCGGTCGGTTTGCCAACCGATGACAGTACATGATACAGCCGGAGAGCCATCTGGAAATGGAAGCCTTCGAGAGAGCCTTCCCCTGATTGACAGGTCCAAAGTTCACAAAGAGTTGTGACGTCTTCCGAAAACACTTTGTGAGGTCCACGTAGAACTTCAGCGCTCTAGCCACATCCAGCGAGTGCAAAGTCCTTTCAGCCGGCGACGAAGGCGACGGGAAGAACACAGGCAACACCAAGGGTTCGTTGAGATGGAAGTCCGACAGTACCTTGGGCTTGAAGGAGGGGTGTGTCCTGAGCACTACCCTCGTGTCGTGAAAAGTCAAGTACGGGGCCTTGCAGGAAAGGTCCTGGATCTCTCCCACCCGTCGTGCGGAGGTGATGGCCACAAGAAACGCTGTTTTCCACGACAGAAACTTCAACGGGGCCGAGTGCAGAGGCTCGAACGGAGGTCCCATGAGCTTGGTCAGCACCACGTTGAGCTCCCACGCCGGGGCCGGAGCCTTCACCGGCGGGAACGATCTGAACAGTCCCTTCATGAACTCCTTCACCAGACGATGAGACCACAAGGACGCCCGCCCCGTGGTTCTGGTGTATCGGGAGATCGCAGCAAGATGAATCTTGATGGGCGCGTGTGCCAGTCCAGCTTTGGCCAGCGTCAGCAGGTACGGCAGTACCTGGGGAGCCGTAATCCGTAGAGGGTTAATCTTCTGTGCGTGGCACCAGAAAGAGAACCTCTTCCATTTGTGTCCGTAGCATTTAAGAGTCGAGGGCCCTGGCCTTTGCAAGAACCTCTCTGCAGTCGGCCGGTATGTCGTATCCTCCAAACTCTAGCGGTGCAGGAGCCAGGCCTGCAAGTTCAGCGATTTCGGGTCGTGGTGGAGGATGGCGCCTCCTTCCCTGGAGAGTAGATCCGCGTCCACCGGCAGCTTGATTGGCGGGGACGTTGACAAGTCCAGAAGGTCCGGGAACCATATCTGCCTCGGCCACGCAGGTGCGACGAGGATCATCCTGCACCGTGACCTCTTGAGCTGGTTGACGAGCCGGATTAGCAGTGGCAAAGGAGGGAACGCGTAGAGGAACAGGCCCTCCCAGGGGAACGAGAAAGCATTGCCCATGCTCCTCGCCTGGGGAAACCTGCTGGCGAACCTCCGGCACTTGGAGTTCGTCGCCGTCGCGAACAGGTCGATCTGGGGTGTGCCCCACCGTCGGAAGAGGCGATCCACTAGATCCTGCCGTAGTTCCCACTCGTGGCACGAGCGCAGCTCCCTGCTGAGTGAGTCGGCGATGGTGTTTTTTATCCCTGCCAGATGAAACGGCACCAGAAGCATCCTTTGGGCGACGGCCCAATGCCACAGGTCCTGCGCCTCCTTGGACAGTGCTGGGGACCTGGTTACGCCCTGTTTCCTGATGTAAAACATGGTGGTGGTGTTGTCGGTGAAGATCCTCACCACCTTGCCCTTGAGGGACGGAAGGAAGGACCTGAGGGCCCAGAACACTACACGGAGCTCCAGGACGTTGATATGGAGGGAATTCTCCGTCGGGAGCCAAAGGCCTCTCGCGTGCAGATTTTCGGTGTGCGCGCCCCACCCTTCCAGGGAGGCATCCGTGGTCACTGTCTCCTGGTGGTCTGGGGTCTGGAAGTCCATGCCCGCCGTCAGATGCGCGCGGGTGCCCCACCACCGGACCGCGCGGCGGAAACTCTCGTCGAGTGTGATCCTCTCCTCGAAGCCGCCCGTCGTTTGGATCCAGCGCGCGTCCAGGAACTCCTGCAACGGGCGCATCCGGAGCCTGCACATGGGAATGAGGTAGATGCAAGAAGACATCATTCCGAGGAGGGACTTGATGGACCTCACCTTGGCCGCGTCGGAAGCCAACATCCGCTGTACCTTGCCCATGATGGACCTGGTCCTTTCCTCCGACGGGGAGGCCAGAAGGGACACTGTGTCGAGCTTCGCTCCCAGAAACAGTGCGTTTTGCGCGGGTACCAGGTGGGACTTGGCGTAGTTCACGGAGAATCCCAGGTCCGTGAGAAGTTGGACGGTCCTTGCCGTGTGCTCCACGGCGAGCTCCCTCGTCTTGGCCCGGATGAGCCAGTCGTCCAGGTAGGGGTAGACGTGGATCCCCTCGCGGCGCAGCTGCGCCGCCACCGGTGCAAGGCACTTGGTGAATACCCTGGGTGCCGACCGTAATCCGAAGGGGAGGGCTTTGAACTGGTAGTGACGCCCTTGGACCACAAACCTGAGGAATTTTCGGTGCCCCTTTAGGATGGGAATATGGAAGTAGGCATCCTCCAAATCCAACGACGACAGGAAGTCTCCTTCCTCCAGCTGAACCAGGACGTGCTGGAGGGTGACCATCCGGAACTTCTGCGCCTTGATGAATTTGTTCAGACGTCGCAGGTCTAGGATGGGGCGCCATCCTCCCGTCTTCTTCTTCACGAGGAAGTATCTCGAGTAAACTCCGGAGCCCCGAAACCTCTTTGGGACGAGTTCGATGGCGCCCTTCCTGAGCATCGCCCTTACCTCCAGGAGAAGCCGAGGGACGTGAAGCTCTTTTCTGGCAACGGGGGGACGCGCGGGCACCTTCTTTGAAACTCGAGCGTGTGGCCCCGGGCTAAGGCGTCCAGCACCCAACGGTCGGTGGAGATGGACTCCCACACGCTGACGAAGCTCGCCAGCCGGCCTCCCACCGGGGTGCATCGGTGGGGGCCCGACCCCACGGTCGGTTCAATCCTGTTTCGACGAGGCTTTGCCGCCTTGACCTCCTTGGCGACGACGGCGGGGTCCGCCAGACTTGCCTCGTCCTCTGTAGGCCTCCTGAGATGACGAGCGGGCTGCTTGACGGTAGGTGGAGAAACCACCGCCGGAACCTTTGGAGGCGCCCTTGCCTCCGCTGCTCCGAAAGGGCGTCCGTCGTTGCTGCAGAACCCCAAGGGCCCGGGCCGTCTCAGTGTCCGCTTTAATGGCCTGAAGGGAATCGTCCACTGTTTTCCCAAACAGGTTGTTCCCATCGAACGGCATGTCCAGGACTCTGGTCTGTACGTCTTGACGGAAGTCCGTAGCCTTGAGCCATCCACGCCGCCTAAGGCACACGCCGTTGCCCAACTGGCGAAACCCAGTGTCGGCGATGTCCGTCGCAATAGTGATGGCGTGGTCCGACGCCACCTCACCTTCCTGTAGGATCTCCAGGGCATCCGCCCTCTTGTCGTCCGGTAGGAAGGCCAGCAGGGGAGCCAGTTTGTACCATAGCTCCCTGTCGTAGCGGGCCACGATAGCCAAGGCGTTGGCCGCTTTAATCGTCGTCGCTGCAGACGAGATGACCCTGCGTCCCATAGTGTCCAATTTCTTTCCCTCGCCGTCCGGTGGGGATGTGGAGGCTGCACCCCCCCCCCCGCTTTCTTCCTGGCCGCCGCGGAGACGACGGAGTCCGGGGTAGGCTGCGCCCGGAGGCACAGGGGGGCCGCGTCCGGGACCCGGTACTTCTTCTCGTACCGGTCTCTTCTAGCTGGCGTAGTGGAAGGGTTCTTGAGGAGGGCGAGGCCCTCATCCCAAATGTCGTCCAGTAGAGGCACCGCGAGGACCGTCTTCCTCTTGGCCTCGCGCCGTTGATAAAGGAATCCTTCCTTTTTCTTCTCCTCAGGGCAGTGTTGGAAAAGCTCGGATGCCCTGGCGATCATGGAGTGGAACGAACCAATCTCGTCGGGCGGAGAAGCCCTGGTGGGAGGTGACGACGGTAGATCCTCGTCGTATACCTCGTCGTCCGTACCCGTCGCTGCCGTGTCAGTCCCCGTATCATCCCCTCGGGTGGACGGGGAGGAGGGCTGGACGGTGCGCGACGGCTGAAAAGGAGGTGGAGGGTGAATCCTTCTTTTCTTGGGCGGGGGAACGCCAGAAGGTCCCGGTTCAGGATCCCCCGACGGGAGAGGTTCCTCCGTCGGCAACGGTAGTCTCGTCCTTATCTCTGAGCATAAGGACTGTATAGCCAACAAAATGGCCGCCGAGTTGTCTTGCGGCGCTGGCAGAGGGGAATCCGACGGGCGATCAGGGGCCCCGTCGGCACCCTCGACGATGTCGTCGTCACCCGCGTCGGGATCCATCCCGACGGGCCGGTCTTCTTCCACGCCAAGGCCGTGGCTTAAGACCTCGATCAGCTCTTCCTCTGAGGTTGAAGCCGAATCTACGACGCCGCCCTGCCCCCCCTTTTTCTTCCCCGCCGGGGATTTCACGGGGGTCCTATCGATGGGCACAAAAGAGGACACCCTCCGAGGTGGCAGGGAGACTCTGAGCCCCGAGGTCGCCACCACTGGTGTAGCCTCCACAGGCTGAGCCAGGGTCGCCGCGACAGTATCGATAGAGGGCTTGGCCGGATGGATTAAGGCCTTCACCACCTTAGGTGCGCTCACCGCCTTATCCTTGAGGGGGGGGGGGACACTGCCTCACTCCCCCTCCGATGGGGGCTTCGAGCTCGACCGGGGCCTCTCCAGGAGCTTCGCCGGGTGCTCGCCCTTCCTCTTACCCGACCCAGAGCGTTGGCTCGTAGTCGAAGGTGCCGGGGAGGGTGCGCCCTGCCTGGCGCCCGTAGAGCCCGACCGTTCAGCGCTCCCGGTGCCAGCGGACTCGCGGTGCTTGGCCTTGTGTTGGACCCCCGTCGCCGGGGCGTCCTCAAAGGTCTTAGAAGACCGCTCGGATTTCTTCCTCTTCTTCTCGCCAGCCAGTTGGCGAGACGTTGATGGCGGTCCTTCATGGTCCGCTCCGACATATTGCCGCAAAACGCACAGTCCTTCTCCACGTGCGTCTTGTCCTCATGTAAGCAGTAGAGACAAAAGGAGTGTTCGTCCTCCTTAAAGACGTTCTGCAGCTGGCATCCAGGGCAGACCCTGAACAGCTTTCCGGGCGTCGAGCTTCCCTTCTCCTGGGCCATGTCCGGGCCTGAGAAGCTTCTGGAGTCCTCCAAAGCGTAGCTCGATGAAATCTTCACCCTTGAGGGGCGCAGACGAATCCGACACGGGTCCCCGTTGATCGGATGGAGAGTCGGTGGAGCTTGAGGCTCTTTTGACCGAAAAAACGAAGTTTTTGAGCAAAAAACGTGAAAAAATAGCACTAACGCTCGAGAGCAATAGCACGAGGATCCCAACACATGAACGTGCGGTAAAAATCTGAAGATTGCTGCCAGAGGCGGTGCTTAGGTAGAGGGCAGTCATTGGCTGTGGTCAGTATGACGCAGAGACCAGTGATTGGTTACTACTACGAAAGACAGATCAGAAACGAAACTGATACTGGTTTTTTCTTCTTTACCGAGGATTCCCAGCCTGACGACGGGGAATATTCATGAGCATGTGAATCCATGCCAGACCCCATGCTGGAGAATAGGGGCATTCGTGGCGATGGAGAGAATCACGTACAACATGCAAGGGGCCCGCCAAAACTTTATATCCGACTGGGGAGAGGCGATAGAATATCTACAAAGTGACTATATGTTACAGCGGTGCCCACATTTTGGACATGTTTACAGGATGAGAAATACTCTAAGGGTGGAACAGGGAATATTTAAGGACAGAACAGCGGGAGGGGGTGGGTAGGGAAGAGCGAGGGGACAATGTTAAAAGTCCCGATGTTAATGTTTATGGAAATGCAAATAAAAATATATTAAAAAAAAAAAAAAGAAGTGCATGTACATGACCACGTTTGGAATCAGGTTGTGGTTGACCAACAAAACACGAAAAATAAAGGTTAAAACTAAAGGAGGCATTTTTGAGATAAAAAACTAGAGTCTAAGGTTGATCTACAAGAACATTTTAAATTCCTCTCTGGGAATGATCTAAGCTAACCGCATCAGGACAGTGTGGTAGGTCACACATGGACAAAATGACATGGTGGTTCACAAAACATTTATTGAACAACTCAAAAAGAAACCTAGTCTAATCCCTAATGTCGTAGCTGGAGACCCTACAGTACAAAAAGTGCTGGTCGGGACTTCTTTATACAACTCAAACTGTCCTCTGTGCAGACCCTCCCCATCTTTCCACACCTGCTATAACTGATAGAAAGAAAAAGAATAAAGACCAAGACTTAGCATATTTTCAGGGTTACTCCGCCTTTTAAGTCTGGGGATGACTGGTTTTCTAACCTGCACCCCCAGGTAATGTCCAAATACCTTCCCAGCTTCCTGCTGAGTAAAATAGACATAAGAACTTAACAAGCAAGTTGCACTTCCTGCTTGAGGCTTCTCTCTTCCTCCTGGATTGGCATGCGGTCCACAATAAGTTCGTCCCTGGAACTGCACCGCAAAAGCCCACTGGTTCTCCGACCGGAGAGGAGGTGGAAGCAAGCAGAGGTCAGTCACCAAGTCATCTACCTTAAAAGGGCCCTGTACCCTTTTAACTGGATCACCATTCATGTAAACCTATAAACATTCGAATTGTATAGGGAGAAGGACGTGGCATACCATCCTGACTTGGGCATTCCTTGTCCCCAGGGTCAGGGGGAAAGTCACCTCCACGGGGATCCCACTTGCCCTGACCCCTAGGGAGGAATGTGCATCTCCCTAGTCCCAAAGGGGTTGGCTCCTTGGGGATACAGGACAAATTCCCTGGATTCGTCATGACAAGTAAAATATTACATGTGTCCGTTTATCGTGGGAATAAAGGTCTACCCCAGTTTTCCAAGCTCAACTCGGTCACTGGGATTTTACCACATTTTCTCTTCACATGCATATAGTGCTCTGTTCGCCATTTGTAATCCAGACAGGAAGATACTACCTGGCCCACTTCTTCCCGATCCGTTATGCGGCCCCAGCTAAATCTTGAGGGATATGGTCCTCTTCACTTCAGCAGGCATTCTGCTCCCTTCAGGTTACACAGTTACTAGAACCTTCTCCCAATTCCAACCACACCAATTAGGTCAGTTTTCTAATTTTACCCATGACCTTGAATAAGTTTCCCCTCCTGGATGCAAGGTTCTGCCTCAGGCTATCCTGCCATCTACTCTTTATACCTCCACGTGCTGCTAGCTCCTCTGGGACTGCTCATCTTGGCCTTGTAATAGCTTTGTATTTGGGGGCGTTATACAGCGCAAACATAGCTAGGAACCAACAGTGAGGGTAACACATGAAGTATTGAGAGGGGATTGCAACATTCACACCCCTTGGGTGGTTCTGGCCATTTGGGTAGGATGTGATGCAGAAATGCCAAGCACCTTGGTAGCACATGGTTCCTGAATGAAGAGAGTAGCACATGGGTACTGAATGAAGAGAGTAAGGTCTTGATTTCCTTCGTAAACAGCAAGAGTATGGCCACAGTCCAGGATGCCACTTGGATGAAAGCGTGGTAGAAAGAGAAGGCCAGTTTCCAGTTTACCTCGCATGCTAGTTTTTCTAGAGCTTATGGATGGCATCCGCTACAATGTTTTGCAGCTTAGTAGAATGGTGTGCGTGCAGCGTTGGCCTTATAGATAATGCAATGCAAGTAGTGCTGAAGAGTATCCAGGCTGGGATGGGAAGATAATGCAGCTCCCTTGTGATGTGAGAAATGTGGCCAATTTCGTGTTTCCTTTAAAAGTTATTTCATGGTGTGTTGGGTAACCCTAAATGGAACCAGTTGTCTTGCTGGAAAGCCGGTGAGGAAGGAGTTTCCTCCCCCATAGATGTGGGTGATTACCAGGGCCTGGACTATGGTTGTCAAGTCCTCAGTGGAAGGAATGGAGGAGGGTTAGAACCTAGTCAGCCTAGTGACAAGGGACACTCCACTTAGCCTGTTGAAAGGGCCCTAACCTCTCAGCTGACCTTCTCTTCGGATTGGTTGCCCTAATTTATTCCCTCTTTGTGACCTTCAAAATGGCCAATTTAGATTGTTGTTCCCTTCTGCAGCGTTCCATGCTTTTAAAGCCCATGATGTCCCTCCATTGGATGTTCTCTTTTCCAATCTACATGTAGGAGCTATGGATGATATGAACACTAGAAGAATAGTTTAGTTCAGCATTCCAGTCTCCTGGATCTTGGACCAGGTCGAAAAAGGCCAGGGACATGGAGCGGGTGGGCGGATGGGGTCTTGCTCTTTTACAATACAGATGAAGCATGATTAAAATAGGCACACTTCTCCAGTCTCTAACCTTTCCCCCACCTTTCGAAAAACAAAGTTTTCTTATAAAGAGGGAATGGTTCTTCTCCAATATACCTCTTGAAAATATTGGTCACAAGAAAATTGAACCAATTCCCCTCCTGCCCTGCTTGTGTTTGCTTCTAGGTCACATCCATGTTCTGTTTCAGTTCCTTTCATCAATTTTCAATTTTTGGACTGGGCCTACTTAGCAGATATACAGTAGTTGTGTAATGGAAATGCAAACTTTCTACGGAAAAGAGACGTGCACAGATCAGTTGCGGGAATAACTTACTAAAAGGGGAGTGGGACACATGGATGGTTAAATAATTTTAGATGTTCGACAAAAACGTTTAACAATTGAAATTTAAGTAGATCGCATTTAACCGGTAAAGATGGATTACAGGTACATTTGTGGGGTTTAACATTAGATTGAGTTACTGTAAACGGGCCTCACAGCATGCATGCCGCTTTTGTAGAAATCAACTCACGTTTTATTTGCTTAGCAGCCACAGGGGCCAAAAGCATAGTGCACGAGTACACGTTACCAGGATTGTATGAGGCGGAAGGAATGAACAACTTTCGAGGTCACAGAGCCAAGCTCACTGGTGCAAGGGAAAGGCAGTGAGCATAAACTTATTTAATAATTCGGCATTTTAGTTATGAAACTTGTCTGCTGGCAATTTCCGAGTGTCCCATGGTGGTTTCAAATTGCCTCTTTGAACAACTCAGCCTGGGAAGCAGTTCTAAGTGTTCTTAAAATGCAACATTAAAATGGTAACTTGTCAATTCAAGGCTCTGTCAGTGTCATGATTGGTAGTGTTCTCATGGGAACCAGATGGGTATGATCGGCGGCAGATGAATAAAGATCCGCAGGTCATCCAAAATGTTTTAATATCTTGGCTTTATAATGTGGGAATTGTGGGTTGACCTGTGACATCACAATGGGGGTCTAGGGTCGTGTGGTTAGATTTCCAGGACCCAATCATTGCAGGCTAATGTATGTCCCGATATAGGGGAATGGCATGTTAGCCCAATGATTTTCTTTCAAAGAATGGACAAAACGTGTCAATAAGCTTTGATGTTAATTAGTGTAGACGATTATAAAAGTTCTAGATTTAGGGGCGTTTCTTTGACAGTGCCTTTTCATGCAGTTCTGTTCCGGGTTCTGTTTGAATATTGCTGGCCCTGAATAAAACTGCGTTCATTCTGGCCTGGTATACACTTTTTCGTATTACTTTTGTAATTTTTATTGGCGAGATCAAAGGCACTCGCTGCAGTACAGTTGCACCCTTCCAATAATCATTGTATAAAATAAAAAAAAATAACATTGGTTTTACTATTTAATCCCTTTATCTCTTTGGGGTTAATATTAGTCTCGGTCTCCCGGAAATCCATTTATTTTCGTTTCAACCTCTTTGCAAAACTGTCCTATCTTGGAACAGTTACAGGTTATATGGATACCTTAAACATTGCTTTTTGACATTTTCCAGTTTGCCAATATTTTGGCACTTCCCAAGTCTATTTCCCATTTATTTTAGACAGTCTAGATATTGTTCGGAAAATACGATAATTCACTGGAGTGTACTTCGTGGTGGGCAACACCTAGGTGAATGCAGCTGCGATTACGGCAATAAGGTGCCTATTTTACAACAGGTCTTTAACAAAATATCTAAATTGTCAAATACTCTAGGTATGTAAACATTCCGTGTCAGAGTTGCACAAAACAAAATAAAAGACAGATATGCGGAAAGTTTGCTTATGTTCCTCCATAATACACAACCCACTGTGCATTAAATGCCTTACAAATGTGTCTGAATGCTTAGTTAAACATATTCCCACATAGAGTTAATGTCAAGACATGTCTGTATGGCGCCATTGGACCCGGAGTAAAAAAGAAAATGGCTCATGGTAGCTGTTGGCAATAAGCTTAGCATTATCTTCCAGGCTGCCAAAGGAACAAAATAGCTTCCTTCTCCTGGCAATTTCAAACTCCTTCAGAGGCGGCAAGCAGATGTCAAATTACTGCAGAAAAATCCTATGTTGTATTTCAAAGCAAATGTGGAAGTACACTACATGGGACACTGGTCCAGTCCTGTACTTTGCCTTTACTTTACTCCAATATAAGTTAAGACTACAACTCCCAGAATGCCATCAATGGAGAAATGAAAGCTGCGAACTGGGTCAGTCATCTGGTAACCTCAGTAGTGGACCACAAAATAAACAAGAAGGATATGTAATTCCAGAGCACGTTTTGTATGTGATGTAAACTTAACCACAAAACGGCCTTGGTGGATGTGCTTGAAAGGTGGGGGCAGAGGCAGGAATTTTTCCAGAGAAGCTTGATTGGAAGGAATGGGGAGGATGGGAAATGGCATGGTTCATCATCAATGGAAAAGATCTTACATCAGCATATAAAATGTTAACTGCTAACCCTCCAGCTCCAGGAGCCTGGTGGGTGTGATTATCAAAGGCCTCATTTCGCCTTCATTGAAGAGGGGGTAGATTAGTAGGGACTAGCCACATGTGAGTAACTACACAACGCAGCTGGAAAGATGCAATAGTGGAAATAGTGGGCAAGCCTGGTACCAAGAGTAAGAAAACGTTGCTTACAGCACTAACTAGAATGAAGAAAAAAACAAAAAAAAGGATAAAAAAAAGGGAAAGACGAAAGGACCAGTTTACATGTGGTCCCAGGCCTTTAAATTAGTTACACGCCTCTCAAATCAACATTCAAATAAACAACACTGGTTGAAATTGAAAGAAGCCAGAACTCTGGTTGCCTCATTTCTAGGCCAATGTTGTAACATCTGATCCAACAGCACTCTCGCGTGTCTCCCAAGAAGCTGAAAATATCCCACCCGTGTGTAATGTGGGCAGAGATTGCAAGTGCTGGTTTGAGGGACCTGAGAGTATTAAACCTTGCTCGCCGCTGTGTGATCAGAGTACGGCAGGACTACTACTACATCTTCCTTTAAAAATTAATTTTCATGCTAGTCCAGGGATGCAGAGGCGAGCCACACTTGAGCCAGTGAACAAGGCAGCTAGGGAATGGTTATGGTGGAATAAGGCAGACAAGCCCTGAAATAAGCTTATAACGGCAACCAGAACGAAAACGTGGCATCAGATTAGTGCACCATAAATCAAAAAGTCTGTAGATTGTAGAAGCAGTGTGTCCCCGAAGGTACATTTCCTAAAACACAAAGTAGAAGAAATGCTATTTCGAAAAAATGCATTGGTCTTTTGAGAAACATTGGATTAACACTAGTAGTGTTCTTTTCCATTTCAATTAATGTTGATTATTTGACAAGAGCATTATTTAGAAAAATTGAACCCACAGCTCCCGCAATGGGTTTGCTGCCCACAGGAGTTTTTTTTATTTTTGTTCTTTCTTTGGTCCTCCAACCTTCTGGCTACAATGCACATGCACCTACTACAAAAAGATAACCCCACACGAGCATTGTGGGACGATTTACTGACATCTATGGATAGACAGTGCCTTGATTGGTTGCATAGAAAGCATCACAGATTTTAGAAGCAAAATGGTTGTGATGTGTGTCAATGAGGTAGGTGGGAAAAGTTTTGCCCTGAACTACTGCATTATGATAAAATCATTTCGTTTCCAAGTTGCTTTAAATCAAGACCTCAATTATATTTCTTGGATATATAACCGGTTATGTTGATGCATACAATTTCTTCGGGCAGATTAACTTTCCTTACAGTTTCAATAAAAAGGTGGTGAACCATAGCACAGAATAAAACATGCCTGAATATAGCAAACCACAGTATGGCTAAATTATCACAAGTCCATTAAAACAGAAGCATACATAATAAAGCATTGAACGAACTCTGCGCCCATAGTAGTAAAGGATAGGCAGGTGGAACACTGCAGGAATTTGCCCACATCCCTACCGTGAGCAAGCAAAGTATAAAAAATGAATCCTAAATACAGCAACTAAGGGATAGCTTTAAATAACGCAGCATATCTAGATTCACTATGGGGCGATTATTAAATGCAACAGGAAAACTTCTACATTACAACATTTGACAATGTCGGTTCTGTAACATTAATTACATTAAAATAATGCATCGCTTACCATCTTCAAAAGGTGTCCCTTCTGGCCTAGAGAAAGAACATTTTAGATTACAGAACTTACTTAGCAACATGACAAATAACAATTAAAACATGCATTATCTCCATTAGAGAGGAATAACATTGTGTAGCAGTTGCAACTTTTTTTTCTATTACAAGCAGAATCAACTCAGCAGTAGGAAACCCCACCAATTATACATGGCATACGTTATTTACTGTAATAGTATTTCTGATGCTTGCACCCGTTTAAATTCACATGATTTGCATAGGCGGTCATTTAGTGGTGGACGCAGAGTATTGCACATGCTCTTGCTGAAGATCAAAAAGGGGCGTCGACTGTGCAAGTTTATAATATTATCCCTAGTGTGTGAAGGCTACTCTATCCAGGATCCCTCACACAGCAAGGTCTGTCAGATTATTTGTTTCTGACTACAAAGTGTAAGCGTGGAGAATAGTTGTCATGAGGTATGAAAAATCTATTATTTACCAAAGTTCCTTTAACTCCGGGAGGGGAGGAAGGGTGGGCGCATGTGAATCTAAGCAGATACAAGCATCAGAAATATGATTACGGTAAGTAATGTAGCCCTTCTGAGGCTTGTGGATCTGCTTAGAATCACATGCTTTGTATAGATTAGCGAGCAATACTTTGAGGAGGAGGTGGGTTATTTGAACCTAGAGTAGCCAAAAGATGTTTAAACACCACCAGACCCACCTCTGTGTCACCTTCAGAATGTGTATCTAAACAGTAATGTTGTGTGAAGGTATGACCGCAACTAAGTGGCAGCTCTGCAAATGGCGTCTAAGGGCACATTTGCTATGAAAGCTAGAGTTGTCCCTGTGCCCAGAGTTGAGTGTGCTCTGGACTTCAAGGGTAACATTCTCTTGACAAGAGAATAGCAAACTTGGATGCACCCGACAATCTGTTTTGAAATAGCCAGTTTAGAGATAGGATCTCCCTCTCTCCCTGCTGCCAGAGATACCAAAAAAGTCAATTTTTCTTAACAGTTTAGTCTTTTGTAGGGAATACATTTCAGCTCTTCTGAAAGCGAGAGTATGTAGGCTCTTTTCTGCTGCTGCATTTTCGGGGTCTTGGAAGAAGGCAGAAAGTGCTATGGACTGATTTACATGGAACCTTGAGATGCATTCAGGAGAACAAGGAGGATGTGTGCGCAATACAACTTTGTCTTTGTGAATAATGACAAAAAGATCTTGTAATGAAAGTGCTTGTAGTTCACCAAGTCTTCTTATAGGTGTGATGGCAACAAGGAAAGCAGTCTTATAAGTGACATGTTTAAGACTGGCTTTGAGCATTGGCTCGAAGGGGACACACATGAGCCTTCTAAGTACAATATTCAAGTCCCAGCCGGGAGATGGATTAGAAATCGGAGGGTATATTTATAACGCCCTCCACGAATTCCCCCAACTACAGGCACCTTCAACCATGAAGCTTTATGCTGTGATGTGGTGTAGTACGAGAGAGCAGCTAGGTGCACTCGTAATGAATTGAAGACTACGCCTGAGTTCAAAAGATATAGTAGATCATTTACTATATGTGAAGGTGAACAGTCAATTGGATCGATTGGACATGCTTTGCACCATAACACAAAAGTTTCATTTGTTGAAATAACGTCTTGTGTTTGTCTTACATGCTTTTAGGATGTCCATGCATCTTTGGACTAGGTTTAAACGATCAAATTGAATAACCTCAGAACCCAAGCTGCCAAGTTCAGCATCTGAGGGCATTTGTGAAGTGTTGTGCCTTGGTTCTGTGACATGTAGTATGGTCACAGTAGTTTCATTGGAGGACAAACATACATCATTTGGAGATGTGAAAACCAGGTTTGTCGCGCCTACATCGGAGCGATTAGGATCAAGCTTACTTGTTACCAGTGTAGCCGGTGGACTACTCTGTTGGGGGAAAAAGCGTATATAAATTTCCCTGACCAGTTCATTAACAGAGTCTTCCTTGCATAGTCATGGCATTGTGCATTGTCTTGTGTGGCAAAGAAGTCTATGTCTGGTAACCCCCAGTTTGTGAAGACTTGTGTAGCACGTCTGCATTTAATTACCATTTGTGATCTGTGGGGTGTACTGCACTTCTGCTTAGTACATCTGCCAGAGAATTGTGTTCCCCTGGAACACGGTGTGCTAGGAGAAATATGTTGCGTTTTGTGCCCATAGCCAAATGTTTTTGGCTAGTCTCGACAGCGTCCCTCCCCGTTTAAGTAGACCATGGCTGTAGTGCTGTCGGTTAGCAGGAGGACTGTCTTTTGGACTAGATGAAGTCTGGAAGCTTGAAGGGCTATGACGAATGCCAGCAGTTCTAGAAGGTTGATATGCTTTTTGGTTAATGCTCGTGTCCACACCCCGTGCGCAGTGCGATGGAGAAAATTAGCTCCCCACCCTGTTAGGGATGAGTCTGCAGTGAGAGTGGCTACAATAGCTGGGGTACGGATTTGGTTTTCCTTGGACCACCACTGCAGCGATAGAACCACAAGTTGCAAAAACAACCACTAGATCGTCCCACAGACTGCTTGTTTACGACCATTGTTTCGTCAGCCACTCTTGTATAGGACGCAAACGCAACCGGGCGTGTGGCACCAAGTAAATGCAGAAAACCATAATTTCTAGAAGGCGCATGGTCTTTCGCATAGTTACCGGGCGACCGGCTATGTATTGAGGGATTCGAAATAGCATGTTTTGTACGCTCCCGTTAGCGGAGAAGACTAGGCCACCTTCTGTTTGAATTAGTGCCCCTAGAAATAGATTTAACTTGACTGGGCACTAGATTTGACTTTTTCTCATTGATGAAGAATCTAATTGAAACAGTATGTTGACTCTCTGTTGAGTATTTTGTTGACACAACTGAGGTGTTTCGCCCGTTTTCTGAAACCAGAGGGTATTCTTCACTCCTACTCCCCCTGGATCCTCTTCAGGTGGACAGGGAAAGGCCATCACTTTTGGATCCTGACACTGGTGGAGGCTCCTTGGGGATTGGGTTGCCCACAGGTGAGACATGCTATGGCCTTTCCCTATTGATGACCAACCTACCCCTCCACCAGGCTTTATAGGCTACTATAAGGAACAAGTTACTTACCTGTAACTGTTGTTCTCCAGCATGGATTCACATGCTCATGAATATTCCCCGTCGTCAGGCCGGGAATCCTCGGTAAAGAAAAAGATCAGTATCAGTTTCGTTTCTGATCTGTCTTTCTTCGTAGTAACCAATCACTGATCTCTGGGTCATACTGCCCTCTCCCTAAGCCCCTCCCCTGGCAGCCATCCTCAGATTTGGAAGCACCTAAAGTGGCAGTATGACCAAGCGAAGAGCCGCAGAGGGGTAGGAGGGAGGGTTTGCATGTAAATCCATGCCAGACCCATGCTGGAGAACAAACAGTTACAGGTAAGTAACTTGTTGCATCTCCAGCATGGGGTCTGGCATGGATTCACATGCTCATGAATATAGGAATACATAACAGTACACACATGCACAACCACGGGAGGTGGCAAAGGCTCAACATTAAGCATTACATAAACTCAACATTAAGCACCCTTACCTCCTCACTAGGCCCACTTTCAGGCGAACAGGTTGCGCAGCACTGCTTGGCCGACTCTGGACTCCTCCATGGAATCCCGGTCGACGAAGTAGAATCTCGTGAAGGTGTGCATCGACCTCCACGTAGCAGCCCTGCAGATGTCCAGAAGGGGCACACCAGACAAGAACGCCGTGGTAGCAGCGATCGCTCTGGTCGAATGGGCTCTCGGATGGCCGGGCAATGGTCGGTTTGCCAACCAGTGACAGTGCATGATGCAGCCGGAGAGCCAACTGGAAATGGAAGCCTTCGAGAGAGCGACAAAGGCGACAGGAAGAAAACTGGTAACACCAAGGACTTGTTGAGGTGGAAGTCCGACGGCACCTTGGGCATAAAGGAGGGGTGCATCCTCAGCACCACCCTCGTGTCGTGAAAAGTCAAGTATGGAGGCTTGCAGGATAGGGCCTGGATCTCTCCCACTCGTCGTGCGGAGGTGATGGCCACAAGAAATGCTGTCTTCCACGACAGGAACTTCAACGGCGTTGAATGCAGAGGCTCGAATGGCGCCCCCATGAGCCTAGACAGCACACGTTGAGTTCCCACGCAGGGGCAGGAGCCTTCACCGGCGGGAACGATCGGAACAGTCCCTTCATAAATTCCATCACCAGGCCATGAGACCACAAGGACGCCCCCATCCCGTAGTTCTGGTGTATCGGGAGATCGCAACCAGATGTATCTTGATGGAAGCGTGCGCTAGTCCAGCCTTGGCCAGCGACAGTAGGTACGGCAGTACTTGAGGGGCCGTAATCCGGAGGGTTAATCTTCTGTGCACGTTACCAGACAGAGAACCTCTTCCACTTATGTCCGTAGCACTTGAGAGTTGAGGACGCCCTGGCCATTGCAAGAACCTCTCTGCAGTCAGCCGGGATATCGTACCCTCCAAACTCTAGTGCTGCAGGAGCCAGGCCTGCAAGTTCAGCGACTCCGGGTCGTGATGAAGGATGGCGTCTCCTTCTCTGGAGAGAAGATCTGCGTCCATCGACAGCTTGACTGGTGGGGACGCTGACAAGTCCAGAAGGTCCGGGGACCAGGTCGGTCTCGACCACGCTGGTGCAACGAGGATCATTCTGCACCGGGACCTCTTGAGCTGGTTGATGAGTCGGAGCAGCAACAGCAACGGAAGAAACGCATATAGGAACAGGCCGTCCCAGGGGAACGAGAAAGCATCGCCCATGCTCCTCAGTTGGGGAAACCTGCTGGCGAACCTCTGGCACTTGGAGTTCGTCGCGAACAGGACGATTTGGGGTTTGCCCCATCGCTGAAAGAGTCGGTCCACTTGATCCTGGCGTAGTTCCCACTCATGGCACGAGCGCAGCTCTCTGCTGAGTGAGTCGGCGATGGTGTTTTTTTTATCCCTGCCAGATGAAACGGCACTAGAAACATCCCTTCGCAACGGCCCAATGCCACATGTCCTGGGCTTACTTGGATAGGGCCGGGGATCTGGTTCCACCCTGCTTCCGGATGTAGAACATCGTGGTGGTGTTGTCGGTGAAGATACTCACCACCTTGCCCTTGAGGGACGGAAGAAAGGACCTGAGGGCCCAGAACACTGCCCGGAGCTCCAGGATGTTGATGTGGAGCGGCTTCTCCTCGGGAGCCAAAGGCCTCTCGCGTGAAGATCTCCGGTGTGGGCTCCTCATCCTTCCAGGGAGGCATCCGTCGTCACCGTCGCCTGGTGGGCCGGGGTCTGAAAGTCTGTCCCTGCCGCTAGATGAGCGCGGGTGCCCCACCACCGGATCGCTCGTCGGAAGGTCTCGTTGAGAGGGATCCCGTCCTCGAAGCTGCCTGTCGCTTGAATCCAGCGGGCGTCGAGGAACTCCTGTAGAGGGCGCATCCGAAGCCTGCACAGGCGCACGAGATAAATGCAAGAGGACATCATCCCGAGGAGGGACTTGATGGACCTCACTCTGGCCACGTCCGTGGCCAGCAGACGCTGCATCTTACCTAGGATGGCCTTTCTCCTTTTCTCCGACGGCGAGGCCAGACGTGCCACTGTGTCGAAGTTGGCTCCCAGAAACAGTGCGACTTGAGAGGGGACCAGGTGGGACTTGGGGAAGTTGATGGAGAACCCCAGGTCCGTGAGCAGCTGGACGGTCTTCGCTGTGTGTTCTATGGCGAGCTCCCTTGTCCTTGCGCGGATGAGCCAGTCGTCCAGGTAGGGGTAGACGTGGATCCCCTGAAGGCGCAGCCGCACCCCCACTGGAGCGAGGCACTTGGTGAAAACCCTGGGTGCCGACTTCAATCTGAACGGGAGGGCCTTGAACTGGTAGTGCCGCCCTTGGACCAAGAACCTGAGGAACTTCTGGTGCCCCTTTAAAATGGGAATGTGAAAGTATGCATCCTACAAATCCAACGACAGGAAATCGCCCTCATCCAGCTGTCCCAGCACGTGCTGGAGGGTGACCATCTGGAACTTCTGTGTCTTGATGTACTTGTTCAGTCGTCGCAGGTCTAGGATGGGTCGCCACCCTCCCGTCTTCTTTTTCACAAGGAAGTACCTTGAGTTTACTCCGGAGCCCTGGAGCCTCTTTGGGAGAAGCTCAATGGCACCTTACATGAGCATCGCCCTTACCTCCAACAGCAGTTGAGGGACGTGGTTTTCTTTCCTGGCCACGGGAGGAATGCGGGGGCACTTTTTTAGAAATTCGAGGGCGTGCCCCTGGGCCAGGGCATCCAGCACCAAAAGGTCGGTGGAGATGGACTCCCATACGCTGATGAACTTCACCAGCCGGCATCCCACCGGGGTGCTTCGGTGGGGCCTGACACCACGGTTGGTTCAATCTTGCTTGGAGGACGCCTTGCGCTCCCTGGCGACGATGGCGGATCCACCCGACTTGCCTCGTACTCTTATAGGCTTCCTGCGACGAGGAGCGGGCCGCTTGGCGGTACGGAGAGGAGCCACCGCCGAATCCCTTGGAGGCACCCTGCTTGCCTCCGGAGCTCTGAAAAAACGGCCTTCGTTGCTGGAGAACTCCCAGGGTCTTAGCTGTCTCCGTGTCCGCCTTGATGGCTTGGAGGGACTCATCCACTGTTTTCCCAAACAGGTTGTTCCCATCGAACGGCATGTCCAAAACCTTGGCGTGTACGTCCTGGCGGAAATCCGTCACCTTGAGCCACCCTCGTCGCCTGAGGCAAACGCTGTTGCCTAGCTGGCGGAAACCGGTGTCAGCAGTGTCCGTTGCCACCGTTATGGTGTGGTCCGACGCCACCTCACCTTCTTGCAAGATCTCCAGGGCCTCAGCCCTCTTGTCGTCCGGTACGAAGTCCAACAGGGGGGGCGATCTTGTACCATAACTCCCTGTCGTAGCGGGCCATGATCGCAAGGGCGTTGGCCGCCTTAATCGTTGTTGCCGCCGACGAGAGAACTCATCGTCCCATTGCATCCAGCTTCTTTCCTTCGCCGTCCGGCGGGGAAGTTGACGTTGAGGCCGATGCCCATCCGCTTTCTTCTTGGCCGCCGCTGAGACGACCGAGTCAGGGGTCGGTTGCCGCGTCGGGGACCCGGTACTTCTTCTCGTACCGATCCTTCTTGGCAGGCGTCGTAGAGGGTTCTTGAGAAGGGTGAGACCCTCGTCCCAGGACTGTCTTCCTCTTGGCCTCGCGCCGTTGGTAAAGGAAACCTTCCTTCCTTCTTCTCTTCGGGGCAGAGCTGAAAAAGCTCAAATGCCCTGGCGATCATAGCGTGGAAAGACCTAATCTCGTCGGGCAGGGAGGCCCGGGATGGAGGCGATGGGAGCTCCGTCCCGTTGTCGCCGCCGTGTCCGTTCTCGGGTCATCCCCAGGTACGGTGGACGTGGGCAAAGGCTGAGCAGGCCACGAGGGCTGAAAAGGCGGGGCTGGATGGATCCGTCTTCTCTTGTTTGGGGGACTTCCCGACGGGCCTGGCTCTGGCTCCTCCGTCGGACCTGGTTCCGGCTCCTCCGTCGGTGGTAGGGGCAATCTCGTCCTTATCTCCGAACATAAGGATTGTATTGCCAACAAAATGGGCGCCGAGTTATCCTGCGGCTCCGGAAGCGACGGGCGCGAGGGTTGACTAGGAACCTTGCCGGCGCTGCCGTCGCCCCCTTCGTCTGGATCCCTCCCGTGGGACCGGGCCTCATTGATGCCCTCGTCAAGGCCCTCCAAGACTTCCACCAGTTCCTCCTCGGAGGCTGTGTCCGTGTCCACAATGGCCACCGGCTCCCCCCCTCTTTTTCCGCTGGGGTCTTCACGGGGGTCTTCTCGATGGGCCTGAAAGAGGCTTCCCTCCGCGGTGGCAGGGAAACTCTGGGACCCAAGGTAGTCTCCACTGGTGTAGCCTCCTCAGGCTGCGCCAGGGCTGCCGCGACTTCCTCGATAGAGGCCTTGGCCGGGTGAATCAAGGCCTTCACCACCATCTGAGGGCCTGTGTCCTTCGCCTTGGGGGGGAAGGGTCACCGCCTCAGTCCCCCTCGGCTGGATCCTTTGAGATCGACCGGGGCCTCTCCAGAAGCTTCGCCGGCTTCTCGGCCTTCCACTTCCCTGAGCCAGAGCGTTGGCTCGTGGTTGATGGCGCTGGAGAGGATGCGCTCTGCCTGGCAGCCGAGGAGCCCGACCGTTCGGCACTTCCGGTGCCCCCGGACTCGCAGTGCTTTGCCTTCTGTTGGGCCCCCGTCGCCAGGGCGCCCTCACAGGACTTAGAAGACCGCTCAGACTTCTTCTTCTCACCCGACAGGCTCTTTCCTTCCAGCCAGTTGGAGAGACGAAGGTGTCGGTCCCTGATGATCCGTTCCGACGTGTTCCCGCAAAACGCACAATCCTTCTCCACGTGCTTTTTGTCCTCATGAAGGCAGTAGAGACATTTCGAGTGCTCGTCCTCCTTGAACACATTCTGCAGCTGCAATCCAGAGCAAACCCTTAACAGCTTTCCGGGCGTCGAGCTTCCTTTCTCCTGGGCCATGTCTGGGTAGGCCACAGAAACTTCTGGACTCCTCCAAGAAGCGTAACTCGATGAAAACTTCACCCTTGAGGGGCGTAGAAAATCCGAAACGGGTCCCCGTTCGGATGTAGACACGGTGGAGCTTGAGGATCTATTTGATCGAAAAATGAGAAAATCTCTTTGAAAAAGCGCGAAAACGCAGCAAAAGCTTGAGAGCTAAACATGAGGACTCCCAACACTTGAGCGTGCAGTAAAAATCTGAGGATGGCTGCCAGGAGAGGGGCTTAGGGCGAGGGCAGTCATTGGCTGGGGGCAGTATGACCCAGAGATCAGCGATTGGTTACTACGAAGAAAGACAGATCAGAAACGAAACTGATACTGATACTGATTTTTTCTTTACTGAGGATTCCTGGCCTGACGATGGGGAATATTCATGAGCATGTGAATCCAAGCCAGACCCCATGCTGGAGAAAACAGCTCCCCACATGTAACATCAGAAATTACTGGGACGAGGAAGAGGCGACTAAGAACAATGAACACTCAAACTTCACCTCACCACTTTGGTACTGGGATGTGGAAGATGCCTTCATGGTCAGGCAAGTCTAAATATGATATGAGTCCACACCAGCAACCTGTCAAATGGTTGCAGGTGTATGAAGGGAGACCCCGTGATAGCAGAGGGAGCAACAGGGAGGCCTGTGTAGGAATTACCAGGGGACTCATTCTGTGAGGAGGCACCCATGGTGGGACCCGAGGAGGGTCCAGGACACCAGCCAACATCACCGAGGTGTGGGAGGCTCTGTGACGGCAATCGAGCAGCAGGGGCTGTAAACAAGCAGGAGAGAAATAGGATGCTGTCCGTGCCCACACAGTAGAGGGGCTCGCAGATGTGAGCGCCAGCCGGAGAATCGAGAGGAAGCTGCAGGAGCTGCAGAAGCTGCCGTAGCAGGATGCCAAAGACCGGCAAGTGTCAGGGAAAGCCACTCAGAAGCCGGGGCACTCTGGACGAGCTGTGCATGAATAATGAAGCGCTGTATGAATGAAAGCTTAAAACCAAGATGAGTTATGCATATTGAATACTGAACTGAATGAAAGTTTAAAACAAAAGCTGAACTATGCATCTTGAATGCCGAACTGACTGAAAACCTGAAATTAAACATGTTGAACAACAAGTTGAAATACAACTTTACGGCAAAGTAAATAACGAATGTCAAAAGGGAAAGTGCCCACATAAAAACAACCTATGGGAAAAAGAGTGCAACGAAAAGGTGGCGTATGAACAAAGTGAATGTTATGAATGGATGCAGTGTGACAAGGCCGAAGACTGACAAGGAGTGTAATAGGTTACGGCAGGGCCACCAGGCTAACTAGGAAAAGCCAGAAGAGTAGAAAACTGCACATAAAGTCAAGAGGTCGACAAAGAGGAACTAAATGAATGGGAATCTGAACACGGGCAAATGCAGAAGAACCTGTGTTGGCTGAAGAGCTTAGGGGTCCTGGCTGCGCAACCCGTGATGGGTGGACCGTGTGGTCTGACAACTGCGCCTAGACCAGTGAGCCCTGTATTGTGAAAGCCAAAGATAATATGAAACAAACCAAGAAGGAACACTTGTGAGCTGGTGACGCAAACCAGAAGGAGGGGCAGGTTGACCTAGAGCTAAGTTGAACTTTGAAAGACTGAAACAAACATTGGTTGCTACGTTGAAGTCTTGGGGAAGGGAACCCTGAGACTTGATGAACTGCAAGTGCTGTCTTGAGGACAGGACCTCAAGACCCTTTTCGTTTGAACAGAGTTGCTGGGAACTTGAAGGGAAAGAACTGTATTGCCTTTAACTTGAGAAAGGTAATCTTGAGACCTCTGTGGAACTTTCTTGACCTGGTGGAAGGGGAGCTAAAAGGAGGCCAAAAGCTTCAGGAAGCTCAGACTGTGTTGAACACCATTTCTTTTGATTATTGACATCCCTACACATTGTTGAGCTTCAGGTTTTGGATACAGACAGACTTTTAAATTGAACTCTTTGACTCAGACTTTCCTTAGTTTTGTTCAGGTAGGGAAATCACACCTTAGCATTCGGTAAGTTAGGCAGTCTACCATCCTGACATTCGATTTAATAAACCATTTTGTTTTGGACTTTGAATCTGTTGTCTGTGTCTTGCTTCATGATGCCTTCACATCCGTTATTAGTCCATGGTCTAAGTACGGGTACACTGGAATGGACTCCCTCCGTACGTGTGCGGCCACCAACACAAGGACTTTGGTAAACACTCGAGGTGCTGAGGATATGCCGAATGGTAGCACTTTCAACTGGTAGTGCTCGTTGCCTACTTGGAATCTTAGGGATTTTCTGTGCACTGGCAACTTTAAATAGGAAAGTATGGCCAATGTTGCCATGTACCCCCCCCCCCGTTTTAGCAGAGGAATTACCCCCTGCAGCGTAGTCATCCTGAATTTTTGTGGCTTGACATACTGGTTTGCAGGATGCAGATCTAATACAAGGGGCATGGTTAAGTTCTTTTTTGGGGTACAAAGAAGTACATTGAATAAATACCCTTGTTTACATCTAGGAGAGGGAAGAGTTCTATGGCCCCCTTTCTGAAGTAACGTCTCCACTTGCGCATGCAGAATGAGCTGATGTTCTTGCAACATCTGATTTTTTTGGTGGATGGTTACAAGGTTTTAAAAGAAATTCTATTGAGTACCCGTCTGCAACAGTAGTCAGCACCCACGGATCTGAGGTGCTCTCTTCCAATGTGTGGGTGAATGATGAAAGTCGACCTCCTACTGGCGATGGATGAGAGGGAACTTAGATGGGCAAGCCATCTGCTGGTAGGGGAGACTCTAAGGCTGCACTCCTACCTCTACCCTTGCCTGAAACCTCAGAGTTGCGAGGTCTGGTAACTAAAGTGTGTACCCACTGAAAGGAACCTGATGAGAACCCAGATTGTGTGGGTCTGGAGAAGGCATGAGAGAAAAAAACTCGACGTTGAACATATGGCTTGTGTGAGGGGTCGGAAAGGGGAGGCGGACAACTTTGTGAAGGTTTTTCAAATGATGCCATTTTGTTAACTCAAAATGTTGGATTAACGCCCCACTATCCTTACGATGAAGATTGCCCTGCCTAAAATAAACTAAAGCAAACACTAACAAAAAAAGTTTCTGTCCCGGTGACTTAAACATACACCAACCTAAGAAGGTTATATGGCAATTCAACAGCAACAAATGTAACAATTAAATTCACATCCTAACGACGGTTTGTCCTTCTAATCTGGGTGAATTCCCCTTCCCCCAGATTCAAGCAGGATTTTGTTCAACAGTTCCAAACTAAAGTTAAGGAAATCCTGTCTCGTAACAAAGTTCTACTTCAATTCTCTTTTTGTTCCAACTGGATAGCACAAAGTTCAAAGTTGTATTCAACCAACAGTTCACAAGTGTTCAACATTTTTTTACTTGCAACAAAGTTCTTGAAATCAGCAGAGCATATTTCCTTACTTCACTGGTTTCAACCAAACTGTTCTCCGTCAGGATATTTCTGCACCAGTTCACAAAACCACTTGTTTGACAATATTAAATACCTCTGCAGCAGTTCACACAACACTTGCTTCAATGATATTAATTTGTCAGGATTATTCTGCATTTATCCACAAAAACACTAGTGGTTCTTCAACTTCTGCTTCCAGATTTTTAACAACGCCATAGTACTTCATTGGCTTCTACCTGGTCCACTCACCTGCCAGGCCTACTAAGACAAAGCGCTCAGCTCTGGTATACTCTGCCAGAACCAAAATACTGCAACATTCACTCACCTGGTGGACTCTCCTGCCAGGTCAGAACTATTACTTGCAAGTACTTCTGTGGTAAAGGTTAAGCCTAAACAGGTTAGCAATGTCTTTAGTTCAACAAAAGTATAAGAAACTCCTCAAGGGGAAACAAGAACCACACTGGTGCCGTTTGTTACGCCAGCGTGATTGCAACACTCTGCAGGTTATGCTCCACTCCTTCTGAATATCTTCTTCCAGATGGGCAGCCTTCCAACACTCGTTTCTCCCCTTTCGCACTAACCAACCGCTGATAAGGATTCAGTTTCCCTTTCACACTTCTATGGCTTTGGCAATGTGGGTTTAAGCCATTTTTTCTTTACGTTTCCCTTTTGACAATGATTGATTGTCTTTTCTTCTATGGATATTGCCCTGTCCTGTTGCTGGCTCTTATTATGCCCTACAATATCATTATCATACTCTTATGGTAACCAGGTTGTTATTCTGCCATCTGCACCTTTTTTTAAATCGACTTGGATCACAACAGAAGATTAACTTGTTTTACAATATTTTACAATAGTCAAGTATTCAAAAGGTTTCTTCCTCTTTGTTACCCTCATCTCTGAGGTTCAGATCCCTGGACTTGGCCATCGGGCAGTTACGGAGCGCTCAGAGACACAATGTTTGTTCGTTTATTCATTTGTTAGGCGCACCAGACTCGTGAGTAAAAGGGCGCAACAATATGGAAATGCAAAGCTTACAAAGGTTACGAATATACACAGGATACAGTATTTACATGGTTGCGAGATATACAGTTTTTACATGATTACAGGATAGGCACAATGTACAAAATAGGGACGAAGCCAGTGAATAGCCAATGTAGTTACAAAAATAAACAATGGACACTGTACAAAGGATATATATGCCAGAAGTGTGGCCCCATCATATTACATTACACAAGGTCTTCAGAGTTAACGCAGTAGTACACTATTAATGCAGGTTGAACAAGTCTCTTAGGAAGTGGGCTTGTCCCCAATGGGTAGTGGGAGACTAGGGGTCAGTGGTGATGATGTGTTTGATTACATTTTTCCTGAAATGTAGGTAAGGTTGGTCTGCTCTCAGATCCTGAGGCAGTGAATTCCAGAATTTAGCTGCCTTTACAGTAAAGCTATTACCCCCAATAGTAGTGAGCTTATATTTGGGTATGGTCAAACAGTTAACATTCCCAGTTATGGTGGGTCTGAGAGAGGTTCTTCTCTGGAGTTTATCTACAAGGTAACCGGGGGCTGCGTTGTTAAGGGCTTTGTAGGTCAAAGAGAGCGTTTTTAGTTGTATTTTGTTATATGTGGATAACCATTTATGTTGGCATCTCAAGGAGGAGATGTGAGTTTTCATGTTTATGCCTAGGGCTGCTCTTAGGGCATTATTCTGTAGTGTTTGGAGCTTTTGGATGGTAGATTTATTGGCACCGCTGTATAGGGCATTACAGTAGTCAATTCTAGAGAGTATTAGAGCTCTAGACAGGATCAGGCAGCTATTGTCAGAGAGGAACGGCTTAACAGCTCGGAGTAGCTTGCAGGTGTAGGCCGTGGCAGAAGTGAGGGATTTGACCTGTTTATCAAAGGACAGTGTAGAGTCCAAGTAGAATCGAAGGGTTTTTACTTCCTTGGAAACTTTGATGGTATTCCCGTCAATATTAAATGAGGAGAATTCTTGACCTACAGTACAAAAAAGAAGGTGGGTGAGGCGCGCACTCCCGGTCCTGGTCAATTGAACCTGTTGCAAAAAATAAGTAGCTGGGTCACATCCCAAAATGGACAAATATTCACAGGGTTAGATCCCTTCTGCTGCAAATCAGGTACTCAGTATTAACAGGGTTAGATCCCTTGCTGCAAATCAGGTACTCAGTAATAACAGGGTTAGATCCCTCAGCTGCAGTTCTGTGGTCTGTAGTTGTTCTCCTCCTAGCGCTTTCTTATCTCAAATAATCATCAGGGAGGCTGTTGAGCAGGTGTGTCTAATTAGACTCAAAGGAGTACCTGATTTGCATTATATTTTTTGCAACAGGTTCAATTGACCAGGACCGGGAGTGCGCGCCTCACCCACCTTCTTTTTTTTACTGAATGCTATGGGAGTCCCGGGCTCCAGAGGCAGCGCCACGGGGTGACTGTGCCCCACTTTGGAGAATCATAAAGATGGTTCTCTCCCCTCCCCCAAATTTGGGAAGGACATGTGCTTTGGAGGGGTGACGGTTGCTGGTCACCTGAACAGAAAAAAACGTTTTCACTACAGCTACCAGAATCCTTTGAGTCTAATTAGACACACCTGCTCAACAGCCTCCCTGATGATTATTTGAGATAAGAAAGCGCTAGGAGCAGAACAACTACAGACCACAGAACTGCAGCTGAGGGATTTAACCCTGTTATTACTGAGTACCTGATTTGCAGCAGAAGGGATCTAACCCTGTGAATATTTGTCCATTTTGGGATTTGACCCAGCTACTTATTATATTTTTTGCAACAGGTTCAATTGACCAGGACCGGGAGTGCGCGCCTCATCTACCTTCTTTTTTGTTCTGAATTCTTGACCTAGTTTTTTAATATTAGCCTGCGAGCCCAGAATTATAAGTTCAGTCTTATCGTTCAAGCACAGGCCATGAATGGCCATCCATGCTTGGATGATCCGTGTCCATACTGTGATCCAGAGAAAGTGGGAGGAGAATCTGAGTATCATCTGCATAGTTAGTGTAGGTGATACCCAGCTGGTCCAGATCGTCGAACAGTGGCTCAGTGAAGATATTGTAGAGGGTAGGTGAGACGCAAGACCCTTGGGGAACACCGCATAGGATAGGTATTGGGTCGGCGGCTGCTGAGGGGGAGAAGACTCATGGTTCTCTCGCTCAGGAAGGACTCGATCCATTTGATGGCACCCGTGGAGAAGTGGGCTGCAGAATCAAGGTGCCGGCATAAGACCTTGTGATTGACCAGATCAAATGTGGCAGAAAGATCAAGTAGGAGCAGGAGTACTGTCCTTCCTTTGTCCCTCTGCTTGTCTATTTGGGACTTTAGGTCAATTAGGGCTGTCTCCGTTGCGTGTAGTGGACGGAAACCAGTTTGTCTGTTGCCTAAAAGTTTGTGCAGTTCAAGGTGTTTTTGAATTTGGATGTATGCGGCTTTATCCAATATTTTTAGTAAAAATGGGACTGTGCTAATGGGCTGGTAGTTGGTGGGAATAAAAGGATCTAGTGTCTGTTTCTTGAGAAGGGGTAGCACCCAGGATTGTTTGAGGTTAGCAGGTATGGTACCTGTGGCAAATGAGGCATTTATCAGTTTAGTTATGAATGGGGAGAGTTCTCTGGCAGCATCTTTTATTAGTTGTGCTGGGCAAATATCGCCTTTACAGTTCGAAGGCTTCAGTGATAGGATAATTTTTTCTACCTCCAAGATATACATTTTAGAAAAATGGAAGGTAGTATTGTGTGACGATGGTGAAGCATTGGGCAAGAGGGTGTTGGGCAAGTGCTGTAAGTTCAGTACTTTTTTTTGTTGAATCTTATTCTGGAGTGTATTAATTCTATTGGCTAAGGCATGTTGGATGTCTGTAAACCAGGATTTGTCCTTGGTGCAGACATCAGGTATAGCAATTGGGGGCTCTAGTTCTTTGAGTATAGAAAAGAGTTATTTCATACTCTAGTAAGAGTTAGCAATACGCTCGTCGTAGGAATTGCGTTTTGCCCGGCAAATTTCCTTCTTATATTGTGAGGAAATTAAGGTTAATTTAACTTTGTTCTCACTAGAGGGGCAAAGTCTCCAATTGGTCTCGCTTTTATTCTTTAAGGTGCGAAGGTCTTTAAGTTGTGGAGTGAACCATTTGTTTAAATGGGCTATTGGTTTGCTAGGTCTAAGTTTGACAGGGGCAATTTTATCCAGTGTGGTGAGCATAATGTTAAATTCCTGAACTAGGCTGCTGGGGTCAAGATTTTCTGGTAGTGCGTTGAGGATGGACAGAATGGCAGGGATAACTTTCTCTACAGTGATGCTTTTTTTACTTATAGTTGAGCATGGTGGCGCTAATGGTTGAGCCAATGGCGTGGGTCTTATAGTGGATAGGTGGAAGGACACCAGGAAGTGGTCTGTCCATGATAATGGCAAGATGGATGAAATGGTGGCTGAGCAGTTAAGGTCCACTATCCAGTCCAGTATTCTCCCTTTTAGGTGGGTGGGTTTATTAGTATGGACTTTTTGGGTGAGGCCTAGTACGTTGATAGTGTTGGCTATATCAGTTGTGTTTTTATCCATTTGGTCATTAAAACCTAGGTTGAAGTCTCCTAATAGGAGTAGTTGCGAGGTGGGTTTAAGGTTGTTCATAATTATGTTATGCAAATCTTCCTCAAAAGGTACCAAGAGGGCCAGGTGGTCTATATATTAGGTGCATAGTAAGGGATTGTGAGTTATTTATCTGAAGTTTGGCAGTGAGAACTTCACGTGATTGTGATAGATGGGTGGGGGCTAGTCTAAAGCCAAGAGCAATTTTAGAGATAATGGCAATGCCGCCACTTCGGGCATTATCTCAGTCTTGTCTGACTATGGTGTAGCCATCAGGGATAGCTAGCATAAGAGCGGGTCCTGCTGCATTATAGAGCCATGTTTCCGTAATTGCGAGGAAATCCAGGTTCCCTTCAGTGATTAAGTCGGCAATATTGGTAGCATGTGCGACAAGTGATCTTGCATTGAGAAGCGCTCCTTTGAGGGAGGGAGCCTCAGATGCTTTGTTGACTCGGATGGGTTTGTCAGGGTTGTTATAAACTTTAGGCTTATGGTTATTAAGCTGAGGGGTATTCATGTTCAAGATGGACAGTGATGTAGACAACTTTAAGTGGCTAGGTCTCAGGTTGAGTTTATGGTTAGTTTTGAGGTTAGTGGCCGGTAGGGCTTTTCTCAAAGGTTGATATAATTTGGCTAGCCTAGCGCAGAGTCTGTCATTTCTAATAGACGTGGCGCATGGTAGAGATGCGTAGGATACGGTCTCTAGGGCCCTATAGTGTATGGATGGATTGGATTGTGCAATATTTGTGGGGGTTAGCAGGCTAGAGTCTAGGATAGGTACTGGTGACTGAACAATGTATTCTTGGCTTCTAGAGTCCACATGCATGGCAACAGCCATAGTACAGAGCAGTATTGCTAAGTTTAGCATCCTTCCAATTCCAGTATCAAAGAAAGTGTAATATCAGAGATAGTGTAATATCAGAGATAGGAGATTCAGTTACAGCTAAGTGGCGCAGATTAGTAGGTGGAGCTAGGAAGTGACTAGCATGATGCGGTCATCAACATTAGGCAAGGCATAGCATGAAACACACTGATGTCAGTGCAGTGATAAGGCATAGGCCACATCTAACAAGGTCAAGGTCGGCGCAATGATGGCATTAGAATAGAGGCTATGGCACGCATGTGACGGTGAATAATGTGACTAGGAATACACAACACTTAAGGGCAGGATAAGTCACTCTGGGCGGTGCAACTTAGACACTATGAGTATGACCGGGCACATAGGCTAGGAGAACTGTGGAAGCGGCCAAAGGCAGATTCAAGTTTGCTAAGGCAATGTAGCACAGGCCAGATAGGCAGGGCAAAGTACAATGCAACAATAGGCAGATTCGATTTTGCTGGCAGTGTAGCACAAACTAAGTAGGCAGGGCTAAGCAGTATACAACAATAGGTAGGTTCAGTTTAGCAGTTAGTGAGCTCAAATAGGCAGGTTTAGTTGTGCTGGAGAGCGCATAGGGTATTCAGGCAATTGACACACTGGGCATGGGTGAGCATTAACATAGCAGCCCAAGACCATCGGGAGGCGGGAGCAGTAGGACTGGCAAACCTTTAAAGTAATGGTGCACTGGGTTAGTAGGTGGGTATGCATACACGGTAGGCAGTGGGTGAGGTGGGGTCACGCATGCCTCGTGAGTGGGACATGAAGAGATAGTTCAGGTGGCAATCATGTAGTGTTGGTGGACCAGTCTGTGGCAGTGGGTTACACTTGAGAAGGCAGGTCAATGCACTGCAATGCAAGTTATACAGTGTTGGGCGTACGGTAAGCGTGGCTCGACTCCGTGCAGGTGAGCTGGAGGGGGTATGGAAAGTTACCTCATGATAGGGGTCCGGCGCACGGCAGTCAAAACCGTGAACTCACCGGGTCTGCATGTCCGTCCGCTTCGCTGCCTCCAGGTATTCTGCTTCAGTTTTCCTGCATGGCCCGGCAACCTTTCCGCGTCCGGCAATGTCAGAGCTCTCCTGGCTCCCACAGCTATCTGGAGCTCGCCTTCCACCAGTGCTCATTTGACAGTGGGAAAAACAGCTAAATGGTACGCTTTCTGCTGCGTGACCTCTGCAGCTGAAAACGCGAGTATAGGAGACCCTCTCATGACTGACATTCAATTTACACATCACCGTGGGCCTGGCGTCTCAGCTCAGATATTGCTTCCGTCGTCACGTGGAGGTAGGAAAACTACACTTTCTGCTACTGCTATCTCTCTCTCTCTCCTTCATGACCTGCACCCGAGGGGGCCTTTTATTCATCCCAGTCTCCCTCAGGTGTGGGTCATTATTCCCAATTATGCCTCTGCAGTCCTCTTCTTTGTTCCAGTACTTTGGGAATTGTGTGACTTGAAGTCCACAACAGAACATTCATAATTTTCAATATAATTCTCCTCACTAAGTTTATTTCTCACCTTATACATATTCCCCAAAGGAGTACCAAAGCATTCCATGAAGTATTTGGCTTTATAGAAGAATGGGGTTTCTCAGGCTTTTAATTGGTAACATTTAAAGACTCCTCTTCCTCATTTCTCTGGGACTCATAGGAGCTTTAATTTCTATGAATGTCAGTAACTTTAAAGGGGTTTTTCTTCCTCTGAATACATGACTGGTTATAATTGTCTTCACCCCCTTTCTGACAGTTTGAGAGAATTCTAGGTCTCTCTGACAACAATTCTTTACATATTCCAGTATCAAGGATATGCCCTTCCATGAGTAAGGCAAATACTGTGTCTCATTCCACACAGTCATCCTGTTCCCCTCTGGCCCTTCTCACAGGTAATCCTCCTGGATAATTCCGCCCCCATGGTCAGGAAGCGTCTGAAACGGGAGTCGTTCCTGCCGTGCTCTTACTCGTCCATACCAACAGTGCGAATGGGGGAATAAGATTCAGCCTGCATGGCGTAGGCCACCCACCGCTTAGTGAGCTCAGTCTAAGCATTTTAGGAAATCTTGCAGGATTCTCAACGTGCTCGCATGCCAATTGCTACAGACTATGTATCTACCTAGGGACTTTTTTTTTATTGCAGGAAGGACAGAATTTAAAGGGTGCCCACTTCATGATTTTGTGTACATTTAGTGCCAGCTTGACTAATACCAGTAGAAAGGAAAGTGGAATGAGGCATTCTGCAAAAGGAATGTGAAAGACCACCCGCTCTCCTCACTACAAAAGTCCAAAGCCTGGTGAAGGTTGCAGCCAGCAGTCGAGAGGCGACGCCAGTCGAAGCTACAGACTGTGGTTGCAGGGTGTTGAAGAATTTTTCATCAAGACAGCTGTCGAAAGAATATCAATATATTTAAACTGCGACTACGAACTCTGCATATGCGACTGACCACGATGGCGTGAAAAAACAATCTGAGGGACAGAAGCGTGACGGCAGACCCGTCACCAATGTTCCCTCGAAGCTGTATGGATGTGCCCTTACCCAGCTTCCTTCTGGGTGCCGCTCAGAAGACTTTTAGCAGCACACACAGACACTTCTCACCTATTCAAAAAGATTTAATAAGGCACAGGCCAAAGCAATTGCCGGAAATGTTCTTTCTCTTGCATCTAGTGTCGATACTCTGCTAATCTGCATTACACTACTATGCACCTAGAATCCCTAACAGCAAAATACAACACAAGAGGTTAAAAACTAATTTGAAAAACTGGCTCCATGAACAGTGGAATCTAACCAAGATATGCCTCCACACATTAACCGAAAATGTTCCCTCCCCACATATGACTCCTAAACCTGACTCTACCCCACTTTTACCTTATGACTAACTTCTGCCCCAGAGTAGATTAAGTTACTACCGGACAACTTTGACTCTTCGTCTCTTGGCTCTTCGAAAGGTTAGCAGACGTGTACCTACATCCACTTGTTTTATGTTTCTTGTGACATGAATAACGTTCATGCTCCAGAATTTCTGCTACTCATTGTGCCTTACCAAAAGCATCACCCACACTATATAAATCGAACTACCAGATCAAATATCAGATACTGACTGCAAGTAAGCAGGCTACTTGGATGTGTAACCAAATCCCACACTTCCCCTTGTAAGTTAACGCATTATAAAACTCAAATATTAATTTGCCCTCTAAAGATTATGATGCTCAGCGTCTCCTACTTTAGCATTACTATCATTACCCTACAATTAGAGAGCAACATTGCAATATCATTTACTTAGCCCACAAGGGATAATGGGTATGAACTATGCCTGGGATTATTCGTCTGTAGTATCAGGACACCGGATATCCAGACAGGAGAATGCTTTTCACACATTCTGCATCATTTTCAAGTGTTCAGAGTACCTTTTGGCATAGATCTTCACACGTTATGATAACTCGCTTCTATACAAAAACAGTTTCACTGAGCAATTGTGTAATCCTACACAATGATACAAGGATGTGATATATTGCAAACAATCTTGTATGCATTGTAAAAGAATGATGTACATGCAGAGTCATGACATTCTTAAAATGCACATTATATGTTGAGGCATTTAAATATGCCTTGCTTTCAAATAATTGTGTGTCTGCAAATACCCCAGTGAGTGTTTACTGCTACAATCCCTGCAAAGGGTATGGGTGGGAGCATCACTCCTTGCGGGTGATGAACAAAGCAGCACAGTTAAAAAACCAAGGCAGACATTTCGGCAGTACACTGAAGGAAACGTGTTGCGCGTTTGCTAAAGGATAGGAAATTCGAGTACCCATCTAGACAACAGCACCTTTTTCTTTCTATGCTCAGCTGCTGAGGGCTTTTCAATATAACCATGTGTTCTGTGTGTATCGTCTCTAGCATCCCCCTGTATCTTATTAAACTGTTAAAGAATTACAGAAGAGGGATCCATAATTGCATAAGAAGGCACTCAATCAGTTGTATCTCTGATGAATTCATGCCATTAACTTAAAAGGCATATATGTTTGATTTTCTTCTACGGGGCTCAATCTAGGCTGTGGTGCAGAAGGGTGGGCAAAACTATACACTTTACTTTGTGCCCTGTCATTTCACTCCCTATGTCAGGGATACAAGCAGGGCTCTAATTGGAATTTTCTCCCTACTTGGAGTCATGCTTTGTCAGGGAGTTAAAAGTAATGAGCTTTGCCAATAGGGATACTTTCTGCTTATTAAAAGATGTTCTTTCCCCATAAAATTCCTTTTAAGATCGGGCATTCATATTTTTAGAGTTCCTTCCTTTCTACGCCACTGCTCTACTGGTCACTAATTCGAAAAAATATCAGTGGAGTGTTGTGGGTTGAAGCAATGATAGGTTCATCGTTTCTCGTTTTTGTTGGGCACATTTTCCGTTTTTTGGGGAGTAAACATGCATGTTGCATATGTCCCTTAGCTCTAAGGCTAGTGTTAACACTACACACAGGAGCACGTAACGTGGATAGTAAGCAGAGGCACAGCTATTTTGGATCATCATATTCCAAGGTGCAGTTATTATGTAAGGTGTACGCCGAAAGCGCTGCTAAGTGGACCTTTAGATAATTGAAAACCAGACTTGAATCTAACAGATGGATTAGGTACAGGACGATATCTTTAGGTGAGCATTCAATAGGATTGATGCCCTTGCCATTACACCAGATGACAAAGCTCTTCCATTTGCTGGAGTAGCAATGCCTGGTGTTGGGTTTGTGTGTTTCTCAGAGTATGTCCACACATCTTTGAGGGAGCTGGAGGTGCCCGAACTTTATGACCTCAGGAGCCAGGCTGCTAAGCTGAGAGCATGGATGTAGTGTCTAACTGGTCTTGAGACAGCATGTTGTACAGGCACGGCAGCTTCCTGGCAGGTGAGACTAACATTGCCATGTGATGGGCGAACCAAGGCTGACGGGCCCACAACAATCATCCTCACTGGCTCTTGATGCATCTTGTGCACCATTCTCTTGAGCCGGGTAATTGGGAGGGGGGGGGGCTCAGGGGGAGCGTAGACACATTCACCAGATCAGGTTATCCAAAGACCATTCTGAGGGTACCTGGAGGCATAATCTGGGCCTTGAGCATTCTCCAGAGTGGCGAACAAAACAACCTCTAGTAAGCCCCATTCTGCGAAGACTGAGTACATTTCCTCCTGTAGCTGCCACTCATGCTCTACGGGTAAGGGGGGCGTCTCTGCTGAGTACATCTGCCAGAAGATGGAGTTCCCCTGGAACATGTTGTGAAAGGGGGAACAATTTGTGTTTGAGAGCCCACTTCCATATGTTCTGGGATAGTTTGGACAGCCCTACAGAGTGAGTGCCCCCTTCAAGTAATACATGTCCGTAGTACTGTTCGGGAGGACTAGAACGGTTTTCCCCTGGTGGTGTGTTTGAAAGGCCTTCAGGGCCTTGAACACTGCCAGCAGTTCCAACAGGTTGATGCGATTGGATGCTACCGATGGGGATCACACACCGTGCGCCGTCTGTTGAAGGAGACAAGACCCCTCGCCCCACCCTGTCAGAGATGCGTCTGCGGTAAGAGTGGCTTCTACTGTGAGGGTGGTGAAGGCTTTCCCCTGCAGAAGGTTTTCCTATGACCATCACTGCAGGGACTGAACTAGGGCTGCAGAGACAACCACTAGATTGTCCCACTGGCTGCTGGCCCGACACCATTGACTCAAGAGACACTCTTGCATGGGGTGCATGCGCAGGCAAGCGCAAGGAACTAGGTAGACACAGGAAGCCATCACCCCTAACAGTCACATGGCCTTGCGTACGATCACTGTGTGACTGGCCACAGTGGGGGATCTGGAATAGGAGGTTTTGAACCCCCTCATTGAAGGGATAGGCTGTCTTTGGCCCAAATTAGAGCCCCCAGAAACTGTTTGACCTGATTGGGGTTTAGACTGGACTTTCTCATTGATCGAGAAACCTAGGTTGAAGAGCAGGTCTACCATCTTCTGTGTATTTGTTTGGCATGTTCCGTACAAATCCCGTTATGAGCCAGTCGTCGAGGTAAGGATGGCCTGCCTGCGCAGGTGAGCAGCTACTGCCGACAGTACCTTTGGGAATACCCATGGTGCTGAGGCAATGCCGAAGGGGAGAACCATGAACTGATAGTGGGTGTCCTCTATCATGAACCTGAGGTACCTTCTGTGCGCAGGCAACATTGAAATATGAAAGTATGCATCTTTCATGTCCAATGTGGCCATGTAATTCCCCTGCTGCAGCAGTGGGATTACCTCCTGAAGTGTTGTCATCCTGAATTATTGAGGTTTGACATACTGGGCGCAGGTTTAACACAGGGTGCATAGTGAAATCCTTTTAGGGTATGAGAAAGTACACTGAATAAATACCCTTGTTTACCTGGTGAATGTGGACGACTTCAATGATGCCCTTTTCCAGAAGTACTTGAACCTCTTCCAGTCGGATGTGCAGGTTTTCTGGTAACAGGGGTCTGCTCTTCGGTGGGTGGTATTGAGGTGGTCGGTGAAACTCGATGCAGTAGCCGTGGGTAACGGTCTTGAACACCCACTGGTCTGATGTGATGTGATCCCCCTCCCAGGCGTGGATGAATGAGGAAAAATGACCCCTGACCAGGGAAGCGGTTGAGGGGACCCGAACCGGCGAGTCACTTTGAGGTGGAGGCTGGGGAGCCTCTAGGAGTAGAGTTCCTGCCTCTACGAGCACCTCTTTGTTGATATTGGCTGTTACAAGAAGAGCCTTGGCCGGAGGACCAGGGGGTACTCCCTCCTGAGCCATATTGTCCATGGGAAGGGCAGGGAAAAAGATTTTCCACGAAAGGACCAGTGGGAGTTTGAGCCTCCACGCTGGTGGAAGGGCTTTGCCGTGATCTGGCTGAGAGATTTTAGTGTTTCGTACTCTTTTTCAGTCTCAAGGGCGTCATCAACAGCTTTCCCAAAAAGGTCCTCAACTGGTTGGTTGATGAGCGGCCCGAGTTTCGGGTTTATAGAGAGAGTTCTTTAACCAAGCATGTCTTTAAGTAAAGTCCCCTGGGCTAGGGTGCGTGCAGCAGTCTCTGCCGAGTGTTCTTCAATAGGTTGTGGGTAACCTGTCTGCCATCAGCCACGACCGCCAGCAGCTGTGATCAGGTGGGCTCTGAACATCGCTGTAGCTTGCCTGGAGAGTGGTATTGTTTGTGATCCTAGTAGAGTAGGCTGCAGAGGCAGTGACCCGCTTACCCAGTGCATAAAGCTTTTTACAAGCTATATTTATGGGGGGGCTTCCGCCAAGGAAAGTGGAACCTCCACCCTTTACCGAGTGGTAGCAACCACCAGGAAGTCCGGTGTAGCATGACCCCTTATGTATAGTGTGTCGGAAGGTGATGGGCGGAAAATTTTTTCTCAACCTGGGGGTTCATTGCCCGTGTGAGAGACGGTGACAACAAGGAAGGGGCTAGGCATCTCTTTATAGAGACAAATAAGGGGATGGCTTCACTAGTCGGAAGCTTCTCCTTGAGGATATCGTCAACAAAGTCAGAGTCTGGAGCTGCCTCATGTGTTGCAATCTGGAAACGATCGGCTGCTCTAGACAGGATTGAACAACATCTGCTCGTCCACAGGTAACTAATCCTTTGTAGAGGCAACAAGAAGGGGGGGGGTTCAAATGATGTCCAGGTCAGGAGTATGTGTTGGCGATAGCCAAGGGCCTTAACCACCCACCCCCTGACTGATCTTGATCCCAGTCTGGGTCTTGATCAGCTGTGTCCTGTGCAAAGGGATCAATGTCCTCATAGTCTCCTCCTGTGTTTGGTCCTCTGGGACAGCCAAGATATCCTTAGCGTCCCTGTGCAGAGATGGGGAATTTCTGCAGTTTATAAGGAATGGGGCAGGAGTCCTCTTCCCTGGGTCTTTTGGGAGTAATGTACCTGTGAGAAAAGTCAATAAATTGGGCCATTTTGTCCATATATTATTCAAATCTCTCCCTAGTCCATAGGGAAGATGCAGAAGGGTCTGGAGATGGAAAAAGATTGCCCAGAAGAGGGAGATTTTCCTTAGAGAGGCTGGGGGCTTCAGAATCCTCTCGACGAGAGGGGTGCCCTTGTGCTTTGTGGCTGCCGAAATTAGAGCCGCCAGGTTTTCGCAGATTTTCAGCAGTGACTCTGAGGCGTTCGGTGCTTGACGGTTGCACGTAGGGCGCCGAAACGCACGGTTTGGAAGTCACTGACGTTTTTGACAGCCAGGTTGGCATTGTGGAGCTTCTTCAGTGACTCAGTCGAAGAGGCCTTAGGGGTTGTGTGTTTTTGTATTTGTGGTGCGTGGGTGCCCTGACTGTCGGGCCGGGACGGGCATTTGGGAGCCTGTTGGCTCTGCCAAAAAGGTCGATGGCTTCCAATTCGGAGCCATGGCTGCCGATGGATTCCTCATCGTCCGAAGCAACAGCGCCAACGGGGGAATGGCCGGCCTGCATAGTGTAGGCCACGTACCTAGTAGTCGTCCTGTCTTTCAAAATTTTCGGTCGAAAGAGCTTACAAGATTTGCATGAGCACTCAGCTTGGTCTCGAGGAAGACACAGATTGCAACAGCGATGGGTGATGGGTATCCTTCCAAGGAAGCTTGCCGTTACACGACGGGCAAAATTTAAAGGGTGTCCTCTTCATAGCAGAGGGTAACAGCAGCCAGACCAAGAAGAGAAAGAGGGAAAAGGAAATATGTTCTTAGAGAAGAATAAATCCAGGGCCCTCTCTCCCTACTGTGAGGGCCTGGCCGGAGGGCCGAGGCCATGCGGTCGACAGTCGCTGAGCAGTTCAACATCTGGCGAGTAGTTGTGGATGTCTTTGGAGGCAGGCAGCCCACGAGGCAGTCGTAGAGAAGAGTAGTCGGGAGACTGGACGACCATGGGTTGTGGGGACAAAGTTAGCCATATTAAATCTTGCGAACTCCGCATAGGTGAACAACTAGGTTGGCAGGAAAAAACGATCTGAGGGACCTCGACGCGTGAGGGATTTTGGGTACACTAAACATCACGTTAGGGATAGTGTTACAGTCACGCCCATGTTGACGTGCCCTTTCGATCTTTTTGAAAGAAAGATGTAATACTCTGCAATTTCCACTAGATGTCAGACTATATGCACATCATGTGATTCTAAGCAGATGCACAAGCATCAGAAAAAAAAAATTATATGTACACACGCACGCACGCACGCGCACGCACGCGCACGCACGCGCGCAACACCTTCTCACAATGTGCTACTTACTCTCCTACCCATCCCCCCTCCTATTGTAATTCAGACAGTTACTGGGATTGTAGTAATGTAAAATAGGATTAACTTTAAAGGGCAGAGCCCCAGACCTCCCCCTGCTTACGCCCCCCGAAGCCTGCTCAGGGGAGTGCTCCTTGCCTAGCACAAAATGGTCATCCAGGAATCCACTGTTGCAATACCAACTTGTTTTGAGAGTTTGAGGAACTCCAAACGAGGAGAGCGAGACAAGAGGGAATGGTGTTGACCTGGCCGCTACTGGATGTTGTCCCCAAAGGAGCACCGGAGAGGGCCTTACTGGAGCCACGCTCCCCTCTAAGAGAGAAAGTGCTGGATTAATTTGCTGAACAGGTCTCACGGCATTTGGCTGCTGCGTAAGACAACAGTCCCGGAGCCCACCGACTGATGAGAGGAGATGTGCATGCATCGAGAGTAGGGCACAGGACCACGTGGACTCACCAGAGGTCCTAGTGAAAGGTGGCAACATGCTTCCCAATCTGTAATCGCAGGACCTAATGCAGGGACAATCAATGGAACGTAGCAATAAAAACCTACCGAAATGCAACTTTGAGACGTAATTCTCAATCTAGGGTGTACTAAAATGGCGCTGTACCACGCAGATGCATATAAAATCTTGCGGTTCCAATTAAAACCTAGTAGAAACCATTAGCCCATGAACCAATGACCTCAACTAATAACCACAAAATGAGGGGAAGAAAGACTTCCAAGGGAAAGAACTAATCCCAGAAGAGTTTTAGATGAGGGTATTTTTTTCTTTGTAGATGAACCCCTTTTGCCCAGCGACTCATTTATTGATTTATTAGATGTGGTGTCGTGCTTGTTGAGAGAAATAGTAGCAATAGACCCCACCTCCGCTAAGAATACTTCAGTTGTGTCTCAAAGTAAGCTGCGCCACACTGAATTTGGGATTCAATTACAAACTTTAATCATACTAGTCCACTACTGTGGATAGGCCCTACTTGATTACAAGTGCTTCGGCATCTCGTGCCTTTTTCAAATCAGGCATTAGTTTTAATGACAATACATCTATGTGCATTTGATTCATGACAGAGATGAGGGTGTGGTGAAAGGAGGGAGGATATTTAGGGTTATGTACAAAAAACAAACAAAAAAATGGAAAACATATCTGTAAGGCATTCATAGATAGCACAACCTTCTCAACATTCAGAACCTCCAGCCATACTGCTCCCAAATTAAAAATACCCAAAATAGGTGAGGCTGTACATTTATTACTTTGTTCACCCCTTTTCCGTTTACTAACTCTTATCATAATCCACATGCCAGTTTTGATTGTTGTAATTCATAATTCCTTTATACATTGTCCTCATTCTCCCCTATACTCCTCTCTACCACCGTATTTATTATCAGAGTGTGTTGGAAAAACAAAAAGGCAGCTTATCTGACTTCATACATACAGAAACATAGTTCCTGAAGTCAATTCTTTTTGGTCCTTATGCAAGAACATTTCAGTACATCCTCCATGTCCCCAAATGTTGTTGATACACAAACAATATATTGATGTCTTACCGTACTTCGGATGTTTTCATATTTCGTTCATTAATAGTTGCAATTCACAGGGATAATCCCGCCTGTAAAACAATTGTCTTTCAGAAACCCTACACGCTCATCATCCTATTCTGTACTTATGTATCCTACATTCCCCAATTCGCATTTCCTATTGCCTTGAACATTTGTGAATCATCTTTTTGTGTACAACTTACTATAGCGTTTCATTTCTGGCGCGAGTTCTGCGCCTTATTGAACACAAGTACCTATATTTTGGAGCCATACCATGCTCTGCATTAGCCTTATGTTTTAATTGATTTATACATGTGAAAAAATAATATACCTCCATGCGGGTGTCTGTATAATAGAAAGCCACTACATGGTCTACTGTAGCCAATGTAAAATCTGCTGCACGTTTCCAAAGAGCAAATCCCTTAAGGATTACATTGTTCATATCTCATAATGGTCGTATGCATTCAGTTCGACATTGTTTCCCCATCTCATTTACTTACAATGTACTTACCTGTCATTCGAAAGGTTACAGTGAAGAAACTGCATTCCTGCCCGTTGGCTCTCGCGACTCGCAAACCTAATGTGTACTATCATTGTCACAGGTTACTTACTGTGTGTACCCCTCTTCACTTTCCATGATCACGCTCCGGTCGCCATCTTTTGGCAAAGCATTGCGTGTTTGTCATAAAAAACAATAATGTTTTCCCCAATCACGTTAGCCTTATAATCCTTCCATCTCTAGGCATCACTTCACATGCCTGCAGGAATAATTAAACCCCAGTGCTTAGGCTATTAAAAGCAAATGCTGCTAATGTGTCTTATGTGAACCTCCATATGGTTTCCAAATTTTTATTTGCTGCATAGCCCGGTTTATTATGTCCCCTTTAGTGAGCCCTGCTGCTTGTGCTATTTTTAAAAAAGTTTTTTTTTTTAAAGTAAAATAAACAAAATGAATAAAAAAGGCTTTGCTACTAATATGCCTTGTTCGATGAAACTAGTTCCTGGGCTGTTTTCTTTTATTCTCTAACTGGCCAAACCTTCCCTATGGAACGCCATACGGTTTCAGCATTTTTATTTGCTATGTAGCCTAAGTAATTTAACACCTTTAATTTCTTAGAAAAATATGGTCAATGAAGGGACATTCCTTTATTCCCAAATAAAAAGTTATTTTGCAGATTTAATTTGTCTACACAATCAAGCCATCCTTCTCCTTGCTTAGGAAACTCAGAGACGTACGCATTTAGTTTTAGCTCAGTAAGCTAATCATTTATATCCGTCTACTTCAGGGCATAAATTAGTTTTCAAAAATTGATAGCAGAATTTGCCAATTAAAACTTTGATTAGCAAACAAACTTATTTGATTAGCAATTTTGTACTAACATTTAATGTCACCAGAATTAGTTGTACCCCAAGACATAACATCAGCAAGAATGCAGAAATTATTTCTATGTACCGCTGAAGTATAAGATTAGTGCCATGGCTGTAAAATGGAAAGGTTTGCTGCATAAATGGGCAAACAAATGATAAAGAAAGCTCTAAAACATTTCAGTTCAAGGCTCTGTGTGGCTGGGTCAGGCAGTCAGTGTTGCAGCACATTGCTGTTTTAACTGGAAAATGAAATGGTCTTGGTAATCATATTTCTTTGCACCTAGTTATTCATGCACAATAAAAGCTACAGCTTTACTTCTGATCAGGCAGTTATAAAAGTAGTTTCTTCCTGTGGTACTACTTGCATTAATGGTGCAAACATATCCATGGAGCTCCGCAGGGGCTGGCACAAGGTCGGTTTCCTATTTTTTGTTGGGACTTAGTATCTGTACTCCTTATTTTTATTTTTTGGGATTATTTACCTTTCTTAAGGGAGTAAAAGTGGCTGATACACCCCTTATCTGCAGGGCAGAGGCCGCTGATACTGCCTAAGGATAAAATGCACATTTCTATTCTTGCCAGCACTGGTGTGGTTGGGTTGGGTCAAATGATTTGCCCAGGATCACATAAAGCGATGAAGCCAGAATTTGCCAGCAATTTAAGCAGCTTACCTGCCACAAACGTCCAAGCTCTAATTAGTACACATTTGTTTTTTGGTTTCAAGAACCACAAAGGTCTTGTCTTGTTTATGTACACCCAAAGCATCCTCCTTGGAGTATTTGCACCACCTTGAACAAAAGACTACAAATCTCAGAATGCAAAACCATGTTTGACCTCATGGATGAACTGCTTTAAAAAAAAATAGCTTTAAGTCACTTTCTGTGCAAATGTGGTGTTTAAGGCATCTAGCTTCTTCACACATTGCGAGACTCTTCACAGTTAGCTTTAATGTTAAATCAGCATGAACTCTCAGGTCTCCCGTTTCCTCTTGCTTCTAAGCACTATTGTGATGCAAGTGCTAACATCCCTGATCACAAATCAAATATTGCAAGTCGTAGTAGCTGCTGACAAGTTTACAACAGTAATCTCCGGGCCTTTGGTATCTGTGAAGCAAACCAACATGAAAGAATACATGATTTAGCCTACTGCAGGCTTTGTTATCAGTGCAGAGCTGCGTGCTAGCAAAGGGCTCTGGGCCTTATATTTCGCCACCCAATGGGATGAAACATCCCTGCAATTTTAACACAGCCTGGTGGCAGAAAGCATTCTAAATATTCTTTCAATTGTGATTTGAAAGAATATTTAGAAGGCTTGCAGCCAGCAGTGGTTGTGGTTTTAGTGCGGGCTGATTGCAAGCAAGTGGCTTGAATTTATATTTCTCCCACCCGCACGGGTTGTAGAAAATGTATTCCGAGTGCAGCCACTTGCTACCAGCCCTGCAGCAATAACACATCCTGCTTGCAGAAGGCCTTTGAAAATAGTCTTCCATTCTCGTGATTAAAGTGCTACCCGTGGCACCAAAAACTAAAGATCCTTTTTTTTAGAACAATAAATTGGGCTAGGTGCCTTACCTCTCGGGCCTGTGTGGTTATCAAAGTCACAGTGGGAAGGTCCACTCTGCCTAATCTTCCTCAGACAAATTCCAATTCCTACAAAATAGGCAAAAAGCAACCGATTACCCACAGCAATGCACACGCTCATTTGGGGGGGTGTCGAGAATCGACAGGGCCCCTCAGCACCCGCTATGGAATGGAAATAAGATTTCTCCCACCCAAATGGGCCGGAGAAATATTATTGCCAGTGCAGCCACCGGCTACCATCCAGCCCCGCATCAGGGACAGCGTCTGGGCCCTTCGACCCTTACAAATAAAACAGGCCTCGATCCTCTAGGGGGAATTGGGGCCAGGAACTGCCCCCAATGTTTCCAGTCACGTAAGCACAGCAGAAGTGTCTCAATTTTCGTTCTGGGACTTAAAATATGCACTTCGTAGTGCTTGCATTAAAGCGGTTTCCAGTTTGTAATGCTCCCTGCTGGCTGGCTGGCTGGCTGGCTGCCTCATGATAGTCATCAGCTATTAACCTCCCACAGATGTCTTGCACTGTTTTTGCTCTCAGCAGGGAGGGCCGGGGGACACACATCTTCAGCCGGGCCTGTTTGCACATAACAGCCTGCTTGCAGAAGCCTTTTGAAAGGCCTTCTGCAAGCAGCAGGCTGTGTTATTACTCTGGGGCTTGGGTGTTAGAAAGTGGCTGGAAATAATATTTCTCACACCCAGCAACTTGCTAACACCCAGCCCCACATTCAGGTACAGCATCAGGGCCCTTCGATCGTTACAAACAAAAGAGGCCTCGAGCCTATGGGGCCCCAGCAACTGATCCATGTTTCCAAGCACAGCAAGTAAAGTCTCAATTTACGTTACAGGGCTTTTAATACGCACTTTGCAGTGCTTGCATTAAAGTTATGCCCAGTTAGTTTAAAACACCCCTGCTGACACTGGCCGCAGCCTGCCTCGTGACAAATTTGGCAGCTAACCTCCATGCAAAGTGTACTCCAAGGGGTATTGAGTCTTGGCTATGGTAATCCTTACCAGACATGTTCACTGCCCCACTTGTGTGTGTTAAGACTCACTGCATACTTCTGTTTTATTGACATTGGGCTCGTTTTTGCCAACTCCTCTCCTTTGCTAAAGGACAAGGATATGGATACTATCACTCTATGTTAAATAGCCCTATGTGGTTTCCCCACACTTGGGGAGAGAGCTTCGCCAACACTGATGGCTTGGCAGCAAAACCTGAGGGGTGCAGGATGGCATATAGGGAAAACAATGAAAGACTGCAAGTGGCTATGCAGAACCGAGAATGCGCTTAGCATCTGTATGGAGGAGTGCAAGAGCTGCGCCCTCTTCCTTTGCATCCAAAATGTGTGCAGCTCGAACACCGGTGTATTCCTCAAACTACATCAACGCTGCACCTATATGGTTTTATGTTTTGAATGCGATTTTTGGGGTTGACTGATAGATGCCTGGATATTTAATTTTTTTTAAAAAATGTGACACTGTCCGCTGTTTCCGCTCTCAGCAGGCAGGCGCGAACTGGCTTAATAGGGCAATAGGCCCATGGCCGAACTAAAAACACAAAATGCTGGTGTGGGCCAGTTTTTGTGGTCAAAGTGGGCCACTGATTTGGCCAGTTTGGCGAGTACGATAAGTTAATTCACTCTGCGGCTAGTCGTTTTGACTAGTGTTGCCGAATACATATTCTTTCAAATGCACAATTTGCATTACAATTTATCAAAAAAACTCCCCCTTGGATATTCAAACAGTGTTACAAAAGCAATATACAGCCATTTGCAACGGTGGGCCACTTTTTCATTGGTGCCCGAGACAAGGCGATGGTCCAGTCCGACCCTAGCCACACATCTACAGCCGGGCCTGTTTGCTGCTTGCAGAAGCACTTCTAAAAGCGCTTCTGCAAGCAGCAGGCTGTGTTATTACTGTGGGGCCTGGGTGTTAGCAAGTCGCTGCTAACACCCAGCGCCCACAGTTACAACACAGCCTGCTTGAAGAAACCCTTTCGAAAGGCCTTCTGAAAGCAGGTTGAGTTGCAACTGCGGGCACTGGGTGTTAGAAAGTGGCTGCCAATAATATTTCTCCTACCCAACGAGCGGGAGAAATATTATTGCCAGACACTTTCTAACATCCAGCGCCCGCAGTTACAACACAGCCTGCTTGCAGAAGCCCCTTTCAAAGGCCTTCTGCAAGCAGCAGGCTGTGTTATTACTGCGGGCCCTGGGTGTTAGAAAGTGGCTGGCAATAATATTCTCCCCAACAGGCGGGAGAAATATTATTAGCAGCCACTTGCTAACACCCAGCGACCGCAGTAATAACACGGAAGACCTTAAATATTCTTTCATTCTTGTGATTAAATCAACGCTTGTCACTAGAATGAAAGAATATTTGAAATCCTTATGGGTGCATGCTATTATAAACACATTTGCCTGCAGAAGGGCTCCCCCACCCCAGCACTCCACCTTACCTAGGAAGAAGCTCAAGTCGAATATGGGAGTGGGGCTCAGAGATCCTTGTGCTGTTAATGTCTCTCCACGTGATCACGCCGCGGCTGGGCTCATAACATTGTTACAATGTATTTTGCCCAGCCCGGGTCCTTCTGCTTCCCCTGCACGCTGTGCAGAGGCTAAAGGCACACACTTTATTTTATTTAATCTGTGTGGAATTTAAATCATATCGCAGTTGGTGCAACATGATTGTTCAATTAAACAGCAAACCAGCGGTATTGTATCGCAAATTGCAATGCGATACCGCTTATTTTATGCCTTGTACTTGCTAGTGTGGACAACTATTGTTCGCCCTCTACGGGAATGTTCTCTCCCAATTAATGGTATCTTCGGCCAGACAGTGAAATTAGATCTCTTGTCCAGTGACATGTTTTTGAAAAAAAATACCTACCTGCGTATGTCTTTGTTTGAATATCTAATCATTCATGAGTGAAGTGGTAAAGTTACCTTATTGTTATTCAAAAATAAATCTCCTCTCATCATTTCTTCCTACGTATGAAAGAACCACAACATATCAATATGCAACAGTTTAAGCAATGTTATTGGTGACAGCTGGTTGCGTATAGTGTAGAGTTCACCTCAGGTTTTTTTCCGATATGTTTGTCCATAATACTGCCTTCTCAAACAATGCTTGATCTGTATATACGATCAGAGTCCTCAAACATGACCATAAATAAGTTTGCTGGTGCATACTTGGTACCCATCGCCACTCCCTTTGTTTGTAGAAATCGCTGTTGAATAGGTTGTGGTCCAACGTTGCTTTCAACATTTCCTTCAGCATTCCCACTTGGTGGTAGTTAATGTTAAAGGACATTTGTACCGTGCACTATCACCACCTGAGTGGTCCCCTGGCACTCTGGCAGCTCTGAAAGAGGGGAAGGGAGGGTGAGTTAGTGGGAGGAAGCTGGACAAGTGTAAGAGAGCAGTGATGTGCAGTTGGCAGCCTCAGTCCGGTGGGTCCGTTGGCTGGGCCAGCGGTGTTTGCGGCCGGTAGTAGTGTACTGTTGTGCAAGTCTATGTGTGTTTTTGTTTTGTTGTTGCAATGTAGTGAAATTTGTGGGGTTTGATTGTGCTGTAGGTTTGTGGTGGTGTTTGGTTTGGAGTTTGAGCTGTGTAAGCAGAGGGGGGAAATAGTTAGTGGATTGGTTAGTTGGCATTTCTTTCTTGAAGTGAGGCACTGGGTTTGCGTAATCACCCTAGGTGCGGTGTGGGGCTATTTCTGCGGCTCTGTCCTGGTCTGGGCTTGTCCGGTATTCACACTGTCCTGTTCATATATGACCTTCCTTTCCATCAACTTCCTTCATAAACATGAACCTTACCTGGCATCTTTTTCTACTCATACGCCCATTGTACCTGCTAAAGTCCACAACTCAGTTCGAGTGTGGTGATTGCTAACATATAGGAACTCTAGGACAGTGTGGAACTCGGTAGCAATTATGGGTGAATGAGGAAGTTGGCTCGAATTGGCTGGGATTGTTGATTCCGTTTTAATGGGTATCACTTGTGTTTTATTTGACTTGGCGTTGCCGGTCTACTTGTGGTGGGAGTTTTAGTCTGTTCTGGGTGTTGTCAGTGTCCTCCTAAGTTTAGTCATTATTTTTCCCTTTCCGTTGTCGATTTTCAGTTTGCGTCTGTGGTGTTTCCGGGAGGAAGTAAATTCTAGGTATTAATGGTTGTTTGAGTAACATGTCTGCTTTTTTCCATCAGCTGTTAACAGGCCCCATCTGTGCCACCCGGTGATCTATTCCTCCAGTTGCTGCATTATTTCATTTCTTGGGTTGCCTTGTAATTTTATATAGCACTTAGGGGTTTCAGGGTGGTTCATTACCATTACAACATAATCCTCTCTATCTATTTTTACGATATTGCCCCCCCCATTGACCGACTTTTACTACAATTGTTCTGTCTCTGGTTAAGTTCGAGTGCTCGGTTCTCTTCTACCGTCAAGTTTCACTTTACTCTCTTGTCTTTATTTCTCCATTGCCTCTCCGAGATTTTGTCCGCCATGGACAGGCTATCCGAAACCACTCTTAGTTCTTGTAGTGTATTCCTAATTTCATAAGTATTTGGTTCCTCCAGTGATCTCAACAGGTGTATGTTTTTAATGTCTTCAACGGATAAGCTACTCCTTGCAATTTGAGTTTTAGATCTGTAAGGCCTAGTGATTTGTATTGCAAAATATTTCTTCAGTTTCAATTTCCGCACAAATTTGAAAAGGTCCATCTGAACTTCTGTGTTATATCTGGTTATCGGGGCAAATGATAGCCCTTTGTTCAATAATGCAATTTCATCTTTGGTCAGTATTCTGCTGGATAAGATCATTACCAAATTGTACACTTGTTCCTCTTGACCACTGCTCTTGCACTTGCCCATGTCAATATTCTGAAGTCTTCTAGTGCTCTGGAATTTCCTTTGTCTACCTCTCCGCCTCCTTCGTCTCCTCCTGTTGTAGTCTGTACTCTGTCCGAACTGGTGGGCAATTGAAAACAGACCTGCTTATACGTCACATATCCATTGCCTCTTTTATATCTCTGAATTTGGTTCATAAAATCAAAAACCAATTTTATTTGCGTCTTTGTCTTCCGGTATCACATTCTCAATCTCTGATTCAACATCAGAGCTTCCCGATGATGTATTCGGGGTACTCCCTCTAGATGCAGATTTAATGTGTTAGTTGTATTTATCTTGACCAACCAAGGATAATATACAGAAAGTCCCTCGCTATTACCCGATGAGCAGAGCATACCAGTAAGAACATGGTTGCAATCTGACACAAAAGGTTTCAGAAAATGTGGTACCTGCACAATGTGTAAATATACACATGAGAGCACCAACACTTTTACGGACAAACATGGAACGAGCATCAAAATTAGAGATATTATTAATATTTATTGTGTTATAGTTTAAATTATAAACTTTACACAAACCTTTAAAAAAATGTAGCATATAAAGTTAATACAGATGACATTAACTGTAAGACGAAGTACCATTTATGGCATAATTTGTGTATGCAAATGTATCCAAGCACCATCAGGGAGATGAGAACAAGAAGAAGGGAGCATTTATCAACGATTGGGAGTCAAGATCCAACATTTCCACTGGTAAAAGGAGCATCACATGGACAGCAAACAAGAGATTCATTGGACTACAGAGGGTTACACTTGGAGACAGAGGTGGCAATAGAGAACAGTCACTAAGACAGGCAGTGGCAAAACTAATCTGTAGATTGAAGACAATGGGAAGAGGCCTCAACAAGGACAATGAGATGGCTTCATTTTTGTAAATACATGATTGATAACATTGCTTAAACATTGCATATCGATATGTTGTGGTTCTATCATAAGCAGGAAGAAATAATGTAAGAGAGTTTTTTTTTATAACAATGAGGTAACTTTACCACTTCACTCAAGTATGGGTACACATCCTTGAATGATTAGCTATTCAAACAAAGACATATGCAGGTAGGTCTTTTTTCGATAACATGTCAATGGACAAGAGATCTAATTTCACTGTCCGGCCGAAGATACCATTAATTGGGAAAGAACACTCCCATAGAAGGCGAACAATAGTTGTCCACGTCTATACGTTCTCTGCTAGCAAGTAGAGGGATATAAATGATCAGCTTACTAAGCTAAAACTAATTGCAGAAATCTTTGAGTTTCCTAAACAAGCAGAAGGATAGCTCGATTGTGTAGACAAATTAAATCTGCAAAGAGCTTTTTATTTGGGAATAAAGGAACATCCCTTCATTGACCATATTTTTCTAAGAAAAGAACAGGGGATTAAATTACTTGGGCTACATAGCAAATAAAAAGGCTGAAACCGTATGGAGTTCCATATTAAGGGAAGGTTTATGAAAAATAGAAAACGGCCCAGGAAATAGTTTCATGGAACAAGGCATATTAATATCAAAACCTGTTTTTATTGTTTTTTCACTTTTTTAAAAATAGCACTAGCGGCAGGGCTCACTAAAGGGGAGATAATAACTCGGCCTGCGCAGCCAATAAAAATGTGGAAACCGTATTATCAAAAACACACAATACTTTCCCAAAGAATGGCAACCGGAGAATGATCATGGAAAGTGAAGAGGGGTACACAGTAACGCGTGGCAACGATAGTACACATTAGTTTGCATGTCGGCTACTTAAGTCCGATACGAGAGCCGACGCGCAGGGACGCAGTTTCTTCACTGTAACCGTTCTAATGACAGGTAAGTTCATTGTACGTAAATGAGAATGAATGAATTCGACCATTACGAGATATGAACAATGTAATCCTTAAGGGATTCGCTAGATGGAAACACGCAGCAGATTTTGCATTGCCTACAGTAGACCATGTAGTGGCTTTCTATTAATTATACAGACTCCCGCATGGAGGTATATCATTTTTTCACATGTAGAAATCAGTTAAAATATAAGGCTAAAACAGAGCATGGTATGGCTCCAAAATATAGGAACTTCTATTCAATAAGGTGCCGAACTCGTGCCAACAATGAAACACTATAGTAAATTGCACTCAAATAGATGATTCACAGACAAATGTTCAAAGCAATAGGAAATGCGAATTGGAGAATGTAGGATACATAAGTACAGAATAGGATGCTGAGCGTGTAGAGTTTCTGAAAGACAATTGTTTTACAGGTGGGATTATCCCGGTGAATTGCAACTATTAATGAACCAAATAAGAAAACATCCGAAGTGTGGTTAGACATCAATACATTGTTTAAGTGTATCAACAGAATTTGGGGACATAGAAGATGTACTAAAATGTTCTTGCGTAAGGAACAAAAAGAATGGACTTCAGGAACTATGTTACAGTATGTATGAAGTGAGATAATCTGCCCTTTTTGTTTTTCCACCATACTCGGATAGTAAATACGGTGGTAGAGAAGAGTATAAGGGAGCATGAGGACAATACAATAACCAAAACTGGTATGTGGATTATAATACGAGTTAGTAAATGGAAAAAGGGTGAACAAAGTAATAACAAATGTACATCCTCACCTATTTTGGGTGTTTTAATTTGGGAGCAGTATGGCAGGAGGTTCTGAATGTGGATAAGGTTGTACCCTCTATGAACACCTTACTGATATGATGTTTCCCTTTTTTTGTTTGTTTTTTGTATATAACCCTAAATATCCTCCCGTTCATCACTCCCTCATCTCTGTCATGAATCAAGTGCACATTGATGTATTTTCATTAAAACGAATGCCCCGATTTGAAAAAGGGATGAAATGACGAAACACGTGTAATCAAGGAGGGCCTATCCACAGTAGAACAAGTTACTCTCTTACCTGGTAACGTTCTTTCGATGGGATGGTCCGACGACATATTCCATATCTATGACAGTAATCACCACAGCTGTGCTGCTTTGGAAAATCTTTCGGCTCCTGCGTCGATGACGTCGATACGCTGCCCTCGAGGACCTCCTCCGACAGCACTGGATATTAAGTAGGACGCACAACGCCCGTAGCCTCAGTTGTAGTTTTTTCCCAGAACGTGTGCCACCAGTTCTGCCAATCTGACCACACAAAGCCTTGCGGAAAGGTAAGCTGCAATCGCATAAGAAATTCTGTAGCGGGGAAGGCAGGGATGGAGCGATATGGAATACGTCATCGGACCATCCCATCGAAAGAACGTTACCAGGTAAGAGAGTAACTTTTTCTTCGAGGGGATTGGGTCCTCCGACGTATTCCATATCTATGACAGACTCCCAAAGCAGTACCAATGCAAGGAGGTGGGAAAAGAATTTAGAATACAGAAATTTAGAATGCCCAATCAAATTGCGGAGCAAAGGACCGCATTGCCAAAGGCCAGATCCTGGCCACGGATGGAATAGAGGGATTAGTGAGTAGTGATGTACAAAAGTATGGACCGAAGCCCAGGTGGCTGCATCACAGATGTTACGAATAGGAACACCCCTCTGTAGGGCAGTAGAGACAGCCATACCCTTGGTAGAATGGGCCCGCAAGCCGACTGGTGGGTCCTCACCCGCCAAGCGGTAACACTCAGAAATAGCCAGAATAATCCAGCGAGACAAAGTCTTAGTCACAGCTTGTCCCAAATGCTTTCCAGCATAACCAATGAAGAGTTGATCGTCCACTCTGACCCGGGACATGCGTGAAATATAAAAGCTTAAAGCTCTCCTAGGGTCGAGCCTATGGAGCCTCTCCTCTTCCTTACCAAGATGTGGAGGGAGGATAAAATGCCGAAATGCCTACCTTCTGGCCTAAATGAAATTCTGACACCACCTTCGGAAGAAAGGAAGGACGAACTCCAAGGACAACCCTGTCCTTATGAAATACAGTGAAGGGTGGCTTAACTGAAAGTGCCTGTAACTCACTCACTCTGCGAGCCGAAGTGACCGCAACCAAAAAATACAGTTTTAAGAGTGAACAGTCTCAAAGTGCATGAATGCAAAGGCTCAAACGGAGCACCCATCAAAAACTTGAGGACAAGGTTCAAATCCCAACTGGGCACCTGGAAAGGTGACGGAGGGAACACATTAGTGAGCCCTTTTAGAAACTGAGAAATTATAAGGAATTTTAAAATAAGAACACTCTTCAGACCAGCGCTTAAATATGGACAGCGCGCCAGGTAACCTTTAACCATACCCACTTGCAATCCCTGTGGGCTAAAGAAAGCAAAAAAGACAGAACCACAGGAATGTCACATGCAAAAGGATCCACATTCTTAACCCTGCACCAGTCGCAAAACTTTCGCCAACGGTACAGGGACTTCTGCGAGCCTTCTGGCCGAAAGCAACACCCCCATCATGTCTTCAGGGAGGTCCCAATCCTTATACCTCAACCTTTCAGAAACCAAGCGTGAAGTTTGAGGGATCTGACCTCTGGATGGAGAACCTGACCCCCCCTCCCCCACCCGTGAGAGCAGATCGTCTCAGTAGGGAAGCCGACGTGGAGGGCAGATACACAAGTCGAGAAGGTCCGGGTACCACATCCTCATGGCCCACGCCGGAGCAATGAGGATCATCCAGGAACCGAACCGTCGTAACCTCCGCAGCACTTGCGGGATGACGGGGACTGGAGGAAACGCGTACAGCAGTGGGAATGACCACTCCACCACAAACGCGTCTCCTAAGGCTCCTTTTCGAGGAGATTCCTGCGAGCAGAACCTTTCGCACTTCCGGTTGACACTGGAGGCGAAGAGATCCACTTGAGGGGTCCCCGAAAGGGCAAAGATCTCCAGGAGAATCTCCTGAGCCAACTCCCACTCATGAGAGATTGCGCTCTGCCTGCTCAGAGTGTCCGCCGTCTCGTTTACGTCTCCGGCCAGATGAACTGCCGTGATCGAAACTTCCTGCTGGATTGCCCAGAACCAGAGCTGTATCGCCTCCCTAAACAGAGAAAGTGACCCTGCCCCCCCCCCCCCCCTTTTTGTTGAGGTAGTGCATGGCCACTGTGTTGTCCGTCAGGATCAGGACATTCTTTCCTCGCACAGTCGGCAGAAAAGCCTTCAGGGCAAGCCCGACGGCCCTCAGCTCCAACAGATTGATATGGAGTCCGGGTAAGCAAAAAGGAGCCCCCTTCATCAGATTGCCTTCGACGGCCCACCACAGAAGGTCCTGGGCGACCGAGGACGGCACCTGAACAGGGTCTGACATCCTGCCGGAGGACTAAGACCACTGGAGCTTCAGTGCCCATTGCAAAGATCTCATCCGCAATCTGGCCTCTGGCACCAGAAGAATGCATGATGCCATGAGGCCGAGCAATCTCAAGAACTCAAACGCTGGGAGACTCTGGGCAAGCTGAAACTCGTGCACCATCTGCAGAATGTGATGAGCCTTCACCTGGGGAGGAAAACACTGCCCCAGGGACATGTCGAGCACTGCTCCGATGTACTGGAGCCTCTGAGTTGGTGTCAAATGGGACTTCTTTAAGTTGAGGGAGAAGCCCAGATTGTGGAGGGAGTGGCAGGTGACTGACCGATGATCCAGGACTTGCTCGGGAGAGCATGTCCTGATCAACCAATCGTCCAGTTAGGGGTAGATGTGAATCCCCCCACTTTCCTGAGATGCGCTGCCACCACTACCATGAGCTTGGTGAAGACCCTCAGGGCGGAGGTTAATCCGAACGGCAGGACCCGAAACTGAAAGTGCCAGTCGCCAACCGCGAACCTCAGGTACTTCTTGTGCTTTGGATGGATCGGCACATGAAAATAAGCGTCCTTGAGGTCGAGAGACACCAACCAGTCCTGAAGTTGAAGGGCCTGGAGGACTTGAGAGAGAGTAACCATCTTGAACTTGTCCTTCCTGAGGAGTTTGTTCAAACCGCACAAGTCCATGATGGGTCTCAATCCCCAGTCTTTCTTGGAAATCAAAAAATAAGGGGAATACCATCCCGTGTTCCTCTCCGCTACAGGTACCAGTTCTATGGCGCCTTTCTCCAGCAAGGATTGAATTTCCTGCGCAAGGAGCGGATCCGGACTCTTCAAAGAGAGATTCCCTGGTGATTGTCGTGAGGCCTCTGCCGAAGGGAAGACAGTAGCCGTGGGCTATGATCTCCAGAACCCCACATATTAAGTAATAGCAAGCCACTATACAAGATGCTGCGCCAGCCTTCCCCCAACCGGCGAACCATGGGACATGGCCTCATGCCTGAGCTGAAGCGGCTGCGGCGTTGCCTAAGGGCAAAGAGGCAACTGCCCGAGCGGCTTTGGCAGCTCGAGTACCTTGTTTTCCACCTCTGGCACTCCTACGGTGGCCCCTTTGACCGCCAGCTCCTCTCGCTTTACCAAAGTATGAGTAATAACAAAAAGGAACCTCCCCTCCATTGCTGTCCCCTAGGACGAAAAAGCGGAGGTTGACGAACTGCAGCACCCAGCGACTTTGATGCAGCTTTGGAGGTCTGCAACCCCTCAAGGAGCTTGTCGGCCTTGCTGCCAAAAAGATGTTCCCCGGCAAAGGGCATGTTGAAGAGCCAGACCTGCACATCAGGAGCAAACCCCGATTTCTGCAACCACGCAAACCTGCGTATTATGGTGCTCGCCGCCATGGACCGGCTGACACAATCTGCCATGTCCAAACCCGACTGATCGGCCTCACACATGGCATCCTTGCCATCCTGGACCATAGCAAGGAAACAATCGCGTTCGTCCCCTTCGGGAATATGTTCAGCCGCTAAGGAAACACAGTTCCACAGAGTTTGCGTGAAACAAGACAAGGCACACATGGAGTTGGCTGCCTGAAGCGCCATACCCCCTGAAGAAAACACTTTCTTCGCCCAACCATCAAAACGCTTGTCGTCCCCATCAGGAGGGATGGTAGGATACGACACCTGCTTTGCTGGGGCATTAGCCGCCTGCACCACCCAACTCTCCGGAGTGGGGTGCTTGGTCAAGTAGCAGGGGTCGCTACTGGCTGGGCGGTATTTTCACGGCAAAGACTTGCCCACTGCCCGGAGACTCTCCGGAGCAGTCCAAGCCGCCACCACCCTCCTCTGTAGAGCCATATGGAACGGCAGTACCAGGTCAGTTGGTGGACCTTGGTCGAGGATATCCGTAAGGTCATCCTGAAGAAAATCCCCTGGGGAGCAGACCACCCCAAGTACTCGGTGATCCTAGACATAAGGCGCCGATACGAGGAGTCGGCATGAGTGCCAGGCTCAGGCCTACAAAACTCCACCTCCGGAGAGGTGTCCAGACCACTGGCGTTGTGCAGGGACTGACGTAGGTCCTCAATTTGGCTATGGCCCGAGAGAATCTCATCTGGCACTGTATCAGGAACCATGCCATCATCAGAGCCCTGATCCACCTCTGAAATGTACTCAAGATGGCGGTAAGAGGGCACAGAATGGTGAACAAAGCCATGCTTGACCTTGGCCAGAGCCTTTCTAGGGGGTTCCACCGTGCCTCGGGGTACCCCCGTCGAAACAGCCTTGAAAGGCGTTGAGTGAATTGGCGTTGACCCCGAACGCAGCGCCGACAGCATCGACACAGGCCTCGACGGCGGAGCCCCGAGTGCGTCCCTCGACAGCCTGGGCGCCGATGGCGTTGACTTCTTCGGAGGCGGAGCCTCGAAAGAGTCAGTCAACGACCTCTCCGCCACAGGCGTCGACGTCTTCCTCGAAGACACCACAGGTGCACACGGTATCGAGCGCGTCGAGGACCGTGACCTGGAACAGCATGACGAGAACGGGACCTTTCCTGTGACTCGTGCCGACCACCCGTGCCCGAAGGCGTACGAGCGGTGTCACTCGACCGATCACAACCGACCGACCCCACTCGGAGGCGCGGACGGACCAGTGCTGTGCGATTCGAGAATCGCTAGCATTTTCATAACGAAGGAAGCCCATTCCTCTGGCGTCTCATGCTTGGTGGGATAAGCGACCCGCTGACGGGAGGAGACCTCGGATGAGGACGGGGAAGGGGAAGGCGACCAATGACAGCGCTTCCGGGAATGCCTCTAAGAGGCAGAGGAGTGGCAGGACCTACTCCGGGACCGAGACCCACTGGACTTCCGATGATGATGCAGAGAGTCGCCCCTCCAATCGTCCGTCGAAAGCCCCGCAGACCTCGACTTCCGTGGCTTGGACACCTTACCTACCGACAGTTTCTTCTTGCGCTCCCGCAAGGCTTTGGACGTAAGCGACTGGCAGTCGACACAATCATCCGTGTCATGGGCCTCCCCGAGGCACCAGAGGCAGGCGTCGTGCGAGTCCGTCACCGACATCTTGGTCCCACAGTTCCAGCACTTCTTAATGCCCGGACGCGGGGTGAAAGACGAGGTAGACATCACAAAAGATAACTTCACAAACGAACAGGTTAGAAGAACCGAAAGAACAGAAACTCCTAAGAGTAGAGGCGCGCCGAGATCTCCGAAGCGAAACACGTTCGCGGAAAAAACGGAACTGAGGCTACGGGCGTTGTGCGTCCACTTTAACATCCAGTTACGTCGGCCGTCAGAGGAGGTCCTCGAGGGCGGCGTATCGACGTCATCGACGCAGGACGCAGAAAGATTTTCCAAAGCAGCACAGCTGTGGTGATTACTGTCATAGATATGGAATACGGCGGAGGACCCAATCCCCTCGAAGTGGATTTATATGATTAAAGTTTATAATTGAATCCCAAATTCAGTGTGGCGCAGCTTACTTTGAGAGACAACTGACGTAATCCCAGAAGAGCTACTCATAAAATTGTCATCCCACACTGTGTGCTCAGTTTCTCAAACTAGTCAAATAATTAATCCATTCAAAAACAGCTTCACTATAAACTCATGGTTTAATACTTGATTGTCTTATTAAAGCGCATTCAGTTGCATAATACATAAATGTTTTACAATTTGCCACACAATTAGGTTATAAATTGCCAACAATAACCACTTGGTACACATGCAGATTGTTTCGGCAAACCCTTTGGCTTTATCTGGGCTATTAACTGTGCCCAATTACATGTGAAATATTCAACACAAAAAACTCTTATTCACATTCCCTTAATACATTATTCAGATTTATCAGTAAAATATCGGAGAAAACAAAAAAGAAGTGCATGAATTAAAATATAAACAATATATCATTCTTTGTGGCGTGATGACGCAATTTGTAAAAAGTGAGCTTTCGTATTCACATGAAAATGTCGGGGTCTCCCGATGGAAACATGTAATGTGCCGTCTGGATGGATTGAAACATTTAGCCTTACTGGTGCAATATTCCCCCTGTATATTAACGACCCATATCACTTGTGGTTATAAATAGTCATGGAAAATAATAAACGTGGCTAAGGACCTCATCACGATTTGGGCAGTAGCCCTTAAATGTGGCGGTAAAGCTAATACCACTGCACTTAAGAGCTAGCCTGATCACCAGTTGGGCACTAAATGGGCTGCGTCACCTCCAGACAACCCCATTTAGCGCCCTTTTTTCGGCGCAATTACCACCGGCAGTATTAGCGTGCGATAATTGTGCCAAAAATGCCCTCCCGTTACAGCACCGGAACGGGTGGCACTAATGCAATTAACATTGGGCAGCATCCCAACGGTATTACCGCTGGGATACCGCCCAACTCATGATCAGGCCCTAAGACACCCATACAATAATTGTATTCTTGTCTAAAGCGGTCTCACTCACACCCACTAGTTATTTCATATTATTCACTACGTAGCGTTGGAATTCTATGGAGCAAATATATGAATTTGTGCTATCCCATCTATGCCTCAATACTTGTTCTGGTGATAAAAACAGTGGCGAGTTACTCCCCATATTCATTTAAGTAGAAATTACATTATTCAAATACGTCAGTGCTTTCATCCTGATCTATAAGTCCAGATGGAAGTTGCCTTAGGTTATATTCGGTTCAATAGCTAGGTTTAGCGGTATAGGTTTGAGGATTCTGGTGGGTCCTGTTACATTCGATACTTATGATAGTTCTTCAAATGTTTGTGTGCATCTAGTTCTACAAATGAGTTATTCATCCTTTACATTAGGTACAATCTGGTACGGATTTTGATAGGTCAATCCACATATGCATCCCTTCAGAGGGAATAAATTGTTCTCATAAATATATATTCTCATTGCTTTGACATACTAGTCAGAATTAGTCAATTACATTATTCACCCCTATTTGGCATATTCTACCTTTCATCATGAATAATAGATTCCATTGTTTACACTTGTGTCAGATGGATGTCAGTACTAGTGAACATGGTCTTCACCACACAACCCATCATATTCAACCTTAATTCTTTAAGCACTTAACATTTTCATGATCTTTAATTTTGATACAGCCCCACATTATTGTGGTCTAAAGTAAAATTCATTGAAACCCCTGCAGACCATCTCCTTGTTTAACCCAGTTATTGTGCTGTGTAGTATTAGCTTAGCCTCTTCTTGCCTGAGAATTAATTCTCGATCTCCAAGCCACAAATCTTGTTGTATGTGTTTGATTCCCACAAATGTGCTATCTTCCTTATTCTCCATTTGGCGATTGCTCACCCAATGCTCTTGTAATGGTCTTCTGTCCATTGTATTTTTCACATTCATTTTCAGGTGTTCACCAATTCTGAGACGCAATTCCAGAATGGTGGATCCAACATACAGTTGGTAACATACACAGATAATATATGAGACAAATGTTGTCCTACAATTAATAAAATCATGTATTACCAGTCATTGCCTGTCTTTTGTTTCAAAGATCTTTACATTGTTAAGTGCAGACTTGCACATTGAGCATGTCATACATTTTAAAAAAAACTTCAATTCCAGTACCGTAGCCACACTAGTCTGGCTTGCGGGGTTTGGATTATCCATGAAACTGGGACATTGTATTCACAAAGGCACCAACTTTACAAATACAAAGTCTGGATGGTTTGATATACAATAATTTGACAGCTCTCCATCCAACATAACATATGCCAGTGCTTCCTGAACATTTTCTGTAGGTCATTGTTATTCCTGCAATATCTGGTAAGCATACGTGTTTTGTTGTCCTCCTTAGTAAGTTTTCCTTTTGGACTGAGTAGTGTGGTCCTATCTTGCTGATAAACTTCCTTTCTACCATCCTCTATGCATTTTGTAGTACACCCCCTCTCCACAAATCTTTGTTGCATGTTCTGTGATCTCCGATATAATGTTATCCCAGGAGAGAATACAAGTGTCAAGTGGGGGAAAAAAGAGCCCGCTTTAGAAAATACCCCACAGCCTCATGGGTATAAAAGGAGCAAGAAAGAGAAGACTACAAAGACTATTGTCTGCAGTAAATCAGTACAAGCCTGGGTAGGCTAGGGCAGGTAGAGAGCGGTCAAGCCCTGGAGAAGACTGTCCAGAAGGGCACTAAAGCCCCTCTCCAAGACTGGCGGCATTGGGGAAGGGGGGCCAGAAGGAATTGGCAGACTAGAGCTAAAGGTTTTTCACCAGTAACCCCGAAGGAAGGACTGTGGCCCGGGAAAAGAGGGCCAGATACTGTTGCTGCCACTCCAGAATGAAAGGGGTGTGAGGAGAATACTCCTAAAAGTCAAGATGCGGGGGACGTGCTACAGAGCCTGAAACAGATGTCCAGGAAGGACCTCTTGCCAAGGTCCAGGACAGGTATGCCGAGAATCTCCAATGAGCTGATTAAGCAGGAACCCACTTCAATGAATTGCTGAATATGAGAACAGGGAGAGGTCTTCTGGAAGAAGGAAGACTGAGGGAGGTCTGTAGTGGGAGTAGCCCTGAAAAGATCCTTCACAGAAGATACAGTTGCCTTTTGGTTGGTTTAGGGATCGACAGCTGAAGAATAGAATAAACAACTTTCAGGTTGACCAAACCTGAAGATTTGTTTATAGCCAAGAGCAGCCTGAATGCAAAAGCCTTAGGGTTTTGATTTGTGTTAGCTAAAGCATTTGTTAATTAGGATGACCCAGGAGGGACAAAGATTCAAGACTAGGTGGTTACTTCAGGATTTAAAACGTAAAACTTGCAGAGGGGTCAAATACTGGGAAACAGGATATCCAAGATGGCTGCCGGGGTGAGGATACTGAAACGGTGCTCCCCACACCCCCACCACCACCACCATAGGAAAGCAGAAACAAAGCTAAAATCCCGTCCCCCGGGCACATTTTGGCAAAATAGAAGACCCGTGGATGAGACTGACCTGGGTGAAGGTGGCAGAACTCTGAAGAGGGAGAGAATGCGGCAAGTCCCTGCAGAGTGATGGGGCCAGCTGCTGTATTTGCATTTGTTTATATAGCGCTTTACACCAAAATGCTGCACAATTGAACAACTTCATCCATAAAACAATTTAACGGTAGAAGCAAATTACAGTTATGAATCAGTCAACAAAACAGTAAGAGGAGCAATTAAACTGAAGAGAATAGGGTGAGTAGTGCACTGGGACTGAGAGGGAGAGGTGGGGAGGAGAAGGAGAGAAGGGGAAGGGTGAGTAGTGCAGTGGGACTGAGAGGGAGAGGTGGGGAGGAGAAGGAGAGAAGGGGAAGGGTGAGAGTGGGGTGGTCGGGGAGTGGAGGGAGATAATCAAGGGGAGAAGATAAAGGAAGGAGGGGGAGGAAGAAGGGGGAGGGGTTTCAAGACGGGGGGTGGAGAAGGAGAGATTTAAGGGAGGTGCGGAATGAGAAGGTAGAAATAGAACGGATTGAGAGAGGTAGGGAGTTCCAGTGCAGGGGAGCTAGGAGCTGGAAGGAGCGGAAACGGGAGGAGGCACACGGGGACGGAGGTACAGTGAGAAGGAAGTGGTCAGCTGAACGAAGGGAGCGGGAGGGAGGAGAGGTAAGGAGGAGCAAGATCATGGAGAGATTTGAAGACAAGGCAGAGAAAGTGAAATTTAAGTTGAGAGTGAAATGGAAGCCAGCCAAGGGAGGAGAGGGAAGTCGAGATGGAGTCACAGGAGGTAAGGACGCAGAGGGTACGAACAGCAGAATGGTAGATAGATTTGAGGGGGTGAGATGAAAAGTAGGTAGTCCAAAGATTAAGGAGGAGCAGTAGAGGAGGCGAGACAAGATAAGGGAGGAGATTAAAAGTTTAGTGGCATGAAAAGTGAGAGAAGGGCGGATTTTGCGAATATTGAAGAGGTGGTAGCGACAGGTGCGAGAAGTGAGAGATGGTGGGAGAAAGAAAGAGGAGTCAAAGTGAATGCCTCAGTTACGAGCATGGATAGAGATGGGGATATTAGTGGGAGGGAAGTGAATGAAAGGAGGAGGAGAGGGGAGGGAGGGGGAAGAGAGTTGGAGGCAGAGAAGGCAGGAAGACATCCAGTTCTTTATGGCAGTAAGACAGGAGGAGAGTTTCAGGTGGAGGTCAGTTGAGAAGGAAGAGAAAGAAAGAAAGAGTTGAGTGTCGTCGGCATAGAAATGGTGGGAAATGCCAAACGAGGAGATAACAGTGGCAAGGAGGGAGGTGTAAAGTGAGAAAAGAAAAAGTCCAAGCACTGATCGCCGTACTCAAGAGGCTGGGTTGGAGAGGACCGGCCACCCCAGGAAACAGTGAACGAGCGGGAGGAGAGGCAAGATGATAGCCAGTTAAGAACAGAGCCTTTGAATCCAAAGGAAGAAAGGAGGGTTAAGAAGGGGGTGATCGACAGTGTCGAAGGCAGCAGAGGGGTCAAGAAGAATGAGGAGTGAGGATTGCTTGGAGTGTCGAGCAGAGAGGAGTAAGTTAAGGATGTAGGTAAGAGCAGTTTCAGGATAGTGTTTAGGACGGAAGCCAGATTGGGAGGGGGGTAGGAGAGTGATTGGTGACAAGGTTGAGAGCTGGGAGAAGGCGAGAGGCTCGAGAAGCTTAGAGAGAAATGGAAGAAAAGAGATAGGGCGGAAGTTAGAGGTGAGAAGGGGATCGGCAGAAGGTTTCTTCAAAATAGGGATTAAAGTGGCGTGCTTGAAAGCAGAGGGGAAGGTGGCTGATGAAAGGCAGGTGTTGAAGGAAGTTAGGTAGGGAATAAGAAGAGGGTGGATTTTAGGGATAAGAAGGGATGGAAGAGGGTCAGTGGGGGCGGATGTTGGGTGGGCTTTGGAAAGGAGGGTGGAAACGTTAGAGGGGGAGACAGGTGAGAAGTCAGACATGCAGGAAGGGGGGGGCAAAAGAGGGGAAAAACGAGGAGCAGTTTATTTTTTCCGAAGGGTAAGAATCATGGAGGAGAAGAAGTTAGCAAAGTCATAAGGAGAAAGGGTAGAAGAGGTAGAGGGATCAGAGGTAGGAGGGGAGAAAAGTCAAGCGAGAGTTTGGAAGATGCGGCGAGGGTGGGAGGCTTGGGAGTGAAGAAGGTTAGAGTAGTAGGACCGTTTAGCCGAGGCAAGACAAGAGTCTAAAAGAGTGGTATGAGAAATATAAGGTTTGGTTGGAAAGCGAAGGAGATTTGAGCCAGAGTCTTTCAAGACGTCTGAGGAGACGCTGCATAGAGAGAGGTTGAGGAGTGAGCCACGGTTGAGAGGGTTTCCGGGTTGGACAGAAGAAAGAAAGGGGGTCAAGCTGATCAAGGGAGGAAGAGATAGAAAAGGAGAGAGTGGATAGAGCATCATTGGCTGACAATGAAGAGAAATCTTGGAGAGAGGGAAGAGAAGAGCAAGTGTCAATAAAAGAGGGAGGGATCAAAGTTTCAAAGGTCACACCGTGAGAAGATGGGAGGAGAGGGCCTAGTAGAGAAGGGATGTGGAAGGGGAGTAAGGGAGGAGAGTAAGGCATGATCAGAGCGGTAGGTAGGAAGAGTAGAGACGGGGGAAGAAGGGTAGGAAGAATTGAAGAGGAGGTCTAGAGTGGAGCCAGAGGAGTGAGTGGGAGAAGAAGGAAGAGGGGAAAGGAGGTAAGAGTCAATGATGGAGAAGAGGGGGAGAAGGGAGGTGAAGATTAAAGTCACCAAGTACAGTTAGAGGAGAGGGGGACGGAGAGATAAGCGAAAGAAGGTGGTCGAGGTCATCGTAGAAGGAAGTAAGAGGGCCAGGGAGTCGATAAATGATTAGAAATGAGATGGGGTGAGGAGAGGAGAAAGATTTGTAAAGAAATTCGAAGGAAGGGAAAGAAGGAAGGGGTGGTGAGGAGGTAGGGGAAAGGTATTTAGGGTGGTAGAGGAGGCCAATACCTCCACCACGGCCAGTAGCGCGAGAGATATGAGAGAAGGAGGAAGAGGAGGTGGTAAGAGAAGCAGGTACAGAGGTGTTGTGGGGGGGGTCCAGGTTTCAGTTAGACATAGGAAATGAAGGGTGGGACGAAAGAACATGTCTAGAACTGCTGCGGTCTTGTTGCAGATGGATCTGGCGTTCCAGAGAGCAATGTTAATGAGACTGGAGTGATGAGCAGTGGGGGGTGGGGGGGTAAAGAAGGTTAGGACGGTGAGGAAGGGTAGGTGTAGGAAACGAAGAGTGGAGGAGTGGATTGAAGAGGGGACTGGGCATGAGGAGGAGGGTAAAGGAGAGTAGGAGGGAGAGGGTAGAGAGGGCGGCGAGAATGAGTTTTGGCAGAATGCATAAAATAGGGGTCAGGTGAGGCGGGGAGCTATGATGAGCCATTGCTGATGAGTCTTATGATGGTGAGAACAGGGACCAATGTATCAGATCCTAGTTGAGACCGCGCTGGAGTAGGAGAGTGAGGAGGCAAAGTTTGATACTCAGAATGCTGCTCGGGTTGGAGGGTAGTAAGCAGAGAGGCAGGGCGCACAAGATCAGGAGTAGGCGGCGAAAAGTGGTTGGGACCAAGTTGGAAAGGAGGTTGGAAGAGGCTCAGTTGCTGAGACTGTATGGAAGGTGGTTGAGAGTCACGGCACCTATATGAGCAGCAGGCAATGAGTGGTTGGGCCAGGCTAGGATGGAAGCAAGAAAGGCCCAGTTGTATGGACTGTGTGGTAGGCGGAAGGCAAGGAGCGGGTAGTATTGTTGGGCCCAAGCAGGAAAATAGGTGGGAAGAGGCTCAGCTGTGGAGACAGAGGCATGTGTCAGGCAAGGAGAGGGAAGGGTAAGAGCTGGAGCAGTTAGCGTGTGCCAGCTGAACCCGGATGGCGGGAAGGGGCTTGGCAGGAGAGACTGTGGTAGGGTAGGGATGCTACCATATGGTATGATAGAATAGGATAGGATGAGGACTAGTAGCAGGGGGCTGTGTAGCAGGTGGTATTCAAGTGTGGTCCTTGCTTGACACACGTTGAAGAGGAAGCGTGAGGAGGACCAGTAGTGGGGACTGTGCGGCAGGTGGGTGGCAAGTGTTAGACAGGAGGACCAGCAGCTGGCCAGTCCCAGAACAGGATGGAGAGCGTCGACGGGTGTTTTAGATCGAGGAGGGACAGGAGATTTCACAGCAAACTCAGTCCTTGTAGGATGGTAGGAAGCTTTGCCGTAGTTTCAGATACAGTCAGCAGAGGAGGGCAGGAAGCTTCAACGTAGACCAGAGGGCCCGCACCAACAACCAAATGTGAGGGGCCACACTGGGGACTGAGTAGGAAACCGCCAAGGAGGGGGAAAGCGGGGAGGCCCGCTGACGTGGTTGTGGGCAGCTGTGATTCCGAGGAGTCGAGGCAGGAGCGCGGGACAGGAAGTAGTGGCTCCTGTCATTTTAACTTAGAGGTCCAGCACCGCGGAGGATGGCCGGAGGATTCTGCAGATAGGAGACCAAGGCAGGCAGCTGGGCTGGGGAGGCTGAGCCGGGGGGGTGCAAGCTGGGAGTAGCATTCCTGCCGTTGAGGTTGGAGGACCTGGACTGCAGAGGAGGGCCGGAAGATCCAGCAGACAGGAGAGTACAGCTGGCAACTGGGCGGCTGTACCGGGGGGAAAGTTGGGGGTAGCTGACGTGGGATCCGCAATGGGGCTGATGGGGCAGAGGCTCAGTCGCAGGCAGCCGAGGAGACAAGACTGGAACAGATGTAGAATGCAGTGGTTCCTGCTAGAATGGAGCCCCTAGCAATCACGCCCGGCTAGGGGTGCAGGAAGCGCTTTCCGCCACAGCAAGATGGGAGCCCTTAGGAGTAGAGGCGGGCTGGAAGAAACGGAAATCCAGAGAGCCCTTACAGGCCCGTGCAAGACGCTGCGGCACCCGCCATTGTAAATGGAAACACCGGACTGGATGAATGGAGGATGAGTGGAGGATCCGGCAGCAAAGACAGATGGAAGCCCCGGGCTGAGAGGGAGGCTCAGGCAGAAGGCACCTGTTGTAGCAGATGGAGGTACCGGGCTGTGTGAGGACACTGTGGACTTGAGGACTGTGCTGGCTACCGGGCGGGCTGAGGCCGTGGCAGGGGCAGAGCCAGAGCTGCTGGTGGGTGGCCCATTGTGGTGCGGATGCAATCCACCAATCAGTCACCTGTAGAAGCTGATGGAAGCGCTGGGCTGCGGGAAGACACTGCAGTCCTGGAGATTGTGCCGGCCACCGAGCGGGAAGAGCCCGCGGCGGGGGCAGGGCTGAAACTGCTGATGGGTGTCCGGCAGTAGTGAGGATGCAATCTGCTGGTAGCAGATGGAGGAGCCGGGCTGCAGAAAGACACCACGATCCAGGAGACTGTGTTGGCCCCTGAACGGGAAGAGGCCGCGGCGGACGGGACAGGGTTGGAACTGCTGGTGGGTGGCCCGCAGTAGTGCGGATGCAATCTGCTGATCAGTCGCCTGCTGTAGAAAGACACCACGATCCAGGAGACTGTGCTGGCCCCAGAACAGGAGGTGGCCGCGGTGTGGGCAGAGCCGGAACCGCTGGCGAGTGGCCCACAGCGGCGTGGGTGCAGTCCGCCGATCAGCTGCAGAGCCCAGATGGACCACACCGCAAACCCGGAAGGCCGTGCGGGCCGCCGGCCGGGTAGAGGCCGCAGCTGGGGCAGAGCTGGAAACTGCCGGAGGATGGGCCGCAGTGGTGTGGGTGCCAGCGGCAAATGGGCTCACCCTGCAGCTCGTAGTTCACAGAAGGCGGGCAGGCACAAAGGACCAAGAAGTTCTCGCCGACGACGGATAAGAGGAGGCCTCACCGAGGGGCCGAACCAGGATCAGATGAGCACAGATCCGATTTTTAATGAATTTGCTGTCGGAGGAGCCCCCGGGTTCAAGAAGTAGGATCGGAGAGAGGTAGGATGTTAAATTGCCGTTATTATTGATTTATTTATAAAAGATTCAGCCTGAAGTGAGGAGGCGCCGGTTCAAGCAGCTAAGCTTCTGCGCCCCCTACTGGATCAGTGGATCTGTGCAGCGGCCGACGCAGGGAGAGCCTGCTGGAGGGACAGAGGAGGAGCGCGGACAGCCCAGAGGAGAACCCTGCTGGGATCCGCAAAGAGTGAATACCCAAAAAGTCCGGTGGAAGGGCTTCTGAGCCATTGGGGCAGCGGAGTGGACAGCCGAGCCCGCGGGACCCGGGCAGAGGAGGAGGGAGAAGCTCTTGCGTGGAGCGGCCCGGGAGTTGCGACATAGAGGAGGAGATAGCGCCGGATCGGGAGCTGCAGGAGGCCCGGAGGAGGAGAGGAGGACCCAACTTGCGACGTAGAGGAGCCAGCGCTGGATCGAGTGCTGCGGGCCGTCCATAGGAGGAGAGGAGCTAGCTGGCGGGTACAAGAAGGCACTGCAGGACTCTGCGGCAGACGAGCGGGATAAGAGCGGGCCCCGCAGGAGGAACAACGAGCAACAGCGACGTGGCAAGATCCCAGGAGGCGAAGCATAGAGGCAAAAAAGCCCCAGATAATCTGGAGCAGTGACGAGATTGGTGAGCAAGATCTGGAGGCGGAGAGTGCATCAAGCGGGCGGTGCCTGCAAAGTAAACGATAAGCAGGCACGCCAACACCCAGCTTCCCCGCAAAGTGCACAATCCACAACTAGAAATGGGGAATACAAAGGGAGGCCAAAAGAAGAAAGTTGGGGGGCATCGGACAATGGCAAAGCAAACGGTAATCCACCAGTGCAGACAGGAGCAGCAATGGAGGGGCAGTCACTGACCGGATAAGGTCAACTGGACCCCGGCCCCTAACCAGCATAATAGGCGCTGATCATTCAAACAGGTATATATGGGATACATTACTCACCGTAATCGTATTTCTGATGCTTGTATCGGCTTAGATTCACATGCTGTGCATAGGCTGACATCTAGTGGAAGCTGCAGAGTATTACAGTTTTTTTTTCGAAACTCGTAAAGGGGCGTCGAACTAGGGCGTGCCAGTAATACTATCCCTAGTGTGACGTCGCATGTACCCATGATCCCTCACACGAGTATCCAAGCAGATAAGATAGATAAGACTACAAGCATCCATGCGCCTTCACTCAGAGGGGAGGAAGGGCGGGCGCATGTGAATCTAAGCACATACAAGCATCAGAAATACAATTACGGTGAGTATTGTATCCCTTCTGAGGCTTGTGGAATCTGCTTAGATCACATGCTGTGCATAGATTAGAGAGCAGTGTTAGAAGAAGGAGGTGGGATGTGAGAAGGGTCATGAGCAAATAAATGTCTTAGAACCGCTTGTCCCACTTGAGTATCTGTCTTGGAATGAGTGTCAATGCAGTAGTGCGGAGTAAAGGTGTGAATAGAGCTCCATGTGGCTGCTTTTGCAAATGCTGTTGAGGGGTACATTTGCAATGAAAGCCAGAGTGGCTCCGGTACCTCTTGTAGAGTGGGCCCTTGGTGTAAAAGGCAGTGTTTTATCTGAGAGCGAATAGCGCAGTTGGGTACATCTGACTATCCATTTAGAGATGGCATTCTTTGAGACACAATCTCCTTCTCTGCCTAGAGCTATGGAGACAAACAGTTGATCTGTCTTGCTTAGTGGTGTGGTCTGGTCTGGTCTACATAGTAGAGGACCGCGCTGCTCTCCTCACATCTAGTGTGTGGAGTTTCACCTCAGCAGAGCTTCTGGGTTCTTGGAAGAAAGCCGGTAGCTCAATGGACTGGTTAACATGGAATTTGCAAATAAAACCTAGGTGAAAACCTAAGGTGAGTGCATAAAACCAGTTTATCCTTATGTACTGTAAAGAAAGGATCCTGCACTGACAGAGCTTGAATTTCACTGACCCTTCTTATGGATGTAATGGCTACTAAGAAGGCAGTTTTATAAGTCAGGTGTTTGTGAATAGATTTGTGCATGCGCTCAAAGGGAGGTCCCATGAGCTTAGCAAGTACCACATTAAGGTCCCACCCTGGTGGTGGGTTAGAGATTGGAGGGTGGAGTCTCTTTACCCGTTCCATAAAGGCTTTGATGACTGGCACTTTCCACCATGACACTGTTATGGGAAGTGGTGTAGGCTGATAAAGCTGCTAGGAGTTAAACACTAACCCTGCATCCAGTAAGTGAAGCATATAGGTGACAATATTGGAAGGAGTACAATCAACTGGGCTGATTTGCTTATTCTGGCACCAAATAACAAATCTTTTCCACTTGTCATAGTAACAGTGCCTTGTGTTAAGCTTTCTTGATTCTTTTAGAATATCCATACATCACTGAGGTAAATTGAGATGTCCGAACTTTAGGACTTCAGGAGCCATGCTGCCAAATTCATCGAGTTGGGCTGAGGATGCACTGTTAGGCCCTCCTGCTGGGAGAGTAGGTTGTACCGGCACAGGAGTTTGATGAGGGTCGGACACCGCCAGCTTGCATTGGTGTGGATACCATGGTTGTCTCGCCCACATAGGAGCAACCAGGATGAGCGTCATCGATTCCCTGTGTATCTTGTTGATCACCTGCCTCATCAGAGGGGTTGGTGGAAAAGTGTAGGCAAACATCCCTGACCAATTCATCCATAGGGCATTCCCCTGGGAGTCTGGCTGGGGGAACCTGGATGTGAAGTCTGGGCATTGCCTGTTTTTGCCTGTGGCGAATAGGTCTATAGTGGGCAAACCCCACTGAGAGAAGAGGTCTCCTATGACTTCTTTGTGTAGTCGCCACCCGTGTTCCACTGGGAGGGGATCCCTACTCAGAGCGTCTGCCAGTGAGTTGAGATCCCCTGGAACATGTTCCGATGGCAGGTAAATCTTCCGTTTGAGTGCCCATTTCTAAATTTTATGGGCAAGCTTGGACAGATTTGGCGTAACGAGTGCCCCCCTTGCTTGTTTAAGTAAAACTTTGCCGTACTGCTGTCCGTTAGGATCTGCACTGACAGGCTGGGTAGGAGGTGTTAGAACGCCAGTAGCACTCTGAAGACTGCCAGAGGTTCTAGCAGGTTGATGTGGTTCTGAGCCACTGTGTGAGACCAGAGACCCCGAGCTGTATGGTGCAGGTAGTGGGCTCCCCACCCTGCTAGGGAGGCGTCTGTTGTGACAACGGCTTGTATCTCTGGATCGTAGAAGGGTTTCTTCTATCAGATTCTCTCTTGTCCACCAGCAAAGACTCTGTACTAGTGTTGGCGAAACGATAACTAGATCGTCCCACTTGATTGCGACCACTGTTTCGCCAACCATTCCTGCATGGGTCGCATGCGCAGCCGCGTGTGGGGAACCAGGTAAATGCAAGATGCCATCATGCCTAGCAAACGCATCGCTTTGTGCACCCTTATTTGGCGACCGGCTTGGTATTGAGGAATTTGCAGCAACAGATTTTGAATTATTTCCTCTGATGCAAAGGCCAACCCCTCTTGGGTATTTAGGATAGCTCCTAGGAACTGTTTTGAGGTGTTTGGCACCAGGCTTGATTTCTTTCTCATTGATCGAGAAGCCCAATTGGAAGAGGAGGTTGATAGTTCTTTGGATGGTTAGTCTGCAAGGCAGGGTGGGCTCCCCTGTAATGAGCCAGTTGTCCAGGTAAGGGTACACTGGGATTGCCTCCCTGCGTAGGTGCGCCGCCGCCACCGCCAGTACCTTGGTGAATACCCTTGGAGACGAGGCTATTCCGAAGGGTAGCACCTTGAATTGGTAGTGCTGGTTGTCTATCTTGAAGCGCAGGAATCTTCTGTGTGCTGGGAACATTGAAATATGAAAATAGGCATCTTTCATATCCAATGTTTCCATGTAATCCCTTTTTTAGTAGTGGGATTACCTCTTGCAATGTAGTCATGCAGAATTTCTGTGGCTTGACATACTTGTTTGCAGGGTGCAAGTCTAATAATGGGCGCATTGTCCGATCTTTTTTTGGCACAAGGAAGTAGGTTGAATAAATACCCGTTTACCTGGCTGCCCGGGATGACTTTGCCAGCAGAATGGTGATTTCCTCGAGGAGGCTCTTCAGGTGTTCCAACGAGTGTACCTTCTGTCATGGAGGATGGTCGTGGGGGCGCCATAGTAGTTCCATACAGTACCCTGCGGACAATGAACAGCACCCATCTGTCCAAAGTGATCCACTCCCATACGTGGGTGAAGGTGGAAATGCACCGCCCTACTGGGGATGCATGGGAGGGGACCCGAAGCAGAACATCACCGTTTACCAGGTGGAGCACCACTTTTGGCGGGGCTGCCTCTGCCTCTAGTGCGTCCCCTGCGTTGCCCTGTGGGGGAGCCTTGGGATGTCTGGAACTGATTGTTGCCCCACGAGGTTCCTTGATTTTGATAGTAGTTAGAACCTCTGTGTGAATTTTGGCTGCAAAAGCGACAAAAAATATTGTTTCCCCTTTTACCTGAGGGTTTATTTGTGAGTTGGCCAAGAGACTTTAATGTCTCGTACTCATCTTTAGCTTCTTTAGGGCTTCCTCTACTGCTTTGCCGAATAGAACGTTGGGCTCTACCGTCATGTCTGAGAGTGGCTTGAGTTTCGGGTTTGAACCCCGACTGCCTTAGCCAAGCGTGGCGCTTTATTACTGTGCCTTCGGCTATTAATCTTCCCGCATTATCTGCCGCATCAAAATTTGACTGAAGGATGCATCCAGATACAGACCTTCCGTCCGCTGCGATTTGGGCCAACTGGCCTTTTAGTGGTTCAGGTGCAGAGGCAACTAGAGCAGCGACTTGTTCCCAGCGGTGGCAGTTATAGCTTGCTAAAAGAGTGGTACTGTTAGCAATACGTGAGGCAACTTTCCTACCCAGAGCATATATTCTTTTGCTCTCCTTATCGGGAGGTGCTTCTGAAGAAGCTAGTTGTGTCTGCCCTCTTTCTGGTGGTTGTTACTACCAGGGAGTCAGGTTTTAATTGACCCCTTATGTACACGGGATCAGAGGGTGCGTCCCGGAATAATTTTTCCACTTGTGGGTTTACTGCACGAGTAAGTTTTGGGTTTACCAGCGAGGGATCAATTCTACGCTGGATTGATTTTAATATTGGAATGGCTTAGGTAATGGCTCTTTTGTCCCCTAGGATTTCACTGCGAAATCCCTATCTTCTTGGACACCCTGTGTGTCTATCTGAAAATTAGCTGCTGCTTTAGCCAGTACCTCACTTAGGAGTGGGTGATTGTCAATCGGTGAGTCATGCACCGGGGGGGATCCTTAGGAATAGGGGAGTCAAGATTGTAGGCCTCCGCCTCATCTTCCTCTTCCTGGTCCTCATCATCCCCATAATAAGAAACCCCCGTCTGGTCTTCCAGCATATATGTTTGTCTCCTCTCCATATGACTCTGGATGGTAAGATTCAATTAGCAAAGGGTTTGAACCAATACCTGCTCCGGAGCCTCAGAGCGGAGTCTTTTAGAAGGGGGTTGAGAGTCCTTCCCGAAGGGGCAGAGGTAGCTAGTGTGTTAGCATATCTATGGAAATAATTTGGGTCTTTTTCATAAAAGTCAGCAAAAAAAAGACATCCTTCTCATTACCCTATCAATATCTGCTGAGTTCCATTCCCTGGGACTGGGAATAAATCTCTCCTGTTCTGGTTCCTCCTCCATGCCCATATCCTGAGGAGTGGGAGGGACAATTTTACTCTTAGGAGCAGTGTCGGGGACATTGGACTTTTGTATCACCTTAGGGGCCTTCCGTTACTCTTTATGGTGTTCTGAAGGTTTCTTGTGTTGTTTATCCCCTTCCCATTACTAGAGGAATGTTTTCTGGAAGTTTTCAGGGTTTCCGAGGGTTTTGAAGCATTGCGTCAAGTTTCGGAGGTGGTAGAAGGAGGGTGCCGAATCTCAGTAGTATACGCTACACGCTTTGACTTGGGAGCATAGAGGTCAGAGTCGTGTTCCGATGATCGAGCCTCTAGAACTATTGGGAGTGTGGCACCTTTCTCAACCGTGGACGGTTGGTCTTCGTCATGTGGCGAACGAGAACGCCCAGAGGACACAATCTTTGGACCGCTCCCTCAGTGCCTTCCTTTGCCGATTGCTCGACACGCGTGTCGAGTCACGGCTGGGGCTTGTGTGTTTGGAGTGAGTGGTGTGGGTTGCGCCTCTGCCGCCGGGTGTTGTCCCCATAACTGGGCTGCTGGCCAGTCCTCTGAGGTTGGGTGCTTGCGTGTGGGTGTCTGAAGTCACCCCTCTGCCCTCGCCATCTGACAAAGCAGGAAAAGAAGTAGTCAGCGCCGCTCCACCAGTGGTGCAGGAAGCGGCAAGAAAGGGACACCACACGGGCAGCACGGACTAGTTAAAATGTCAAAACAGGGCAGGACCCCCTGACCCCCACGAGAGGAAACAAAAGAAACCCTTAAGTTTCGCTGCAGAAGATGTCGAGGAAAGAGGGGGGGATCCCAGCCAGACAGCGACATGGTAGGCAGACAGGAGTGAAGAGGAAATCCCACAGGAAGAGGAACAAGATGAAGATGGGTCACAAAAAAAAGGTATGGAACAATGCTTTCAGAACTTCGGAGAAAGGATGGCAAACGTGATGCAAGCACAATTAAACAAAATGAAGGAGGAACTGACGGGAGCACTAAAAGGAGGTAAAGAACGACATAAATACAATGGAAGCTAGGGTAGACACTAATGAAACAGCCCTGCAAGAGCTGGTGGATGAAAAGTAGAAGACATGATTGAACACCTTGCTAGGGTCGCGCACAACCTAGAAATCCAGACTGAAGACCTTGAAAATAGGTCAAGGAGAGCAAACATGGTCAAGGCAATTCCCGAAACAGTGGGGGGGTGTAGAGCTGCAACAAACAGGCAAAAAGAACCACCATAGAAGAAGGGGCGTATATACTCAGCATAGAAGCAGAACCGGCACTCGCAGAGCCCAGGAAAGGACCACCCAAAAAGGAAGGCGTGGGAATAGTCAACACAGGCGTCAAAGAGAAATGCAAGGAAAAGGAGGTTGCCTCTGGGCCTGAGACCCACAGCAAAAGGCTCAGCCCTCTAATCGGAGCACTAGGCCAGGCGTTCCAACTCGTAAAACTCCCACGGCTACGAGAACAAAGTAAGAGCGCCTGGGGAGGGGGTAAAAGTAACTTAAGCAGTGGGGAGGGAGGGGTGAGGGGGAGGTTCTCGGACCACCACATGGGTCAGGGAAGACCCGCCATAGGGGACGCTGGGGGAGGAAAGGCTCTCAAAACCCGAGGAGGAGATTCGGGAGGTGCTAAACGCTGGGGGAGCCATCCCAGTTGGGGGATGGGCGGGGTGACCAGGTAAGGAGGGGATCAAGCAGAATACATGTGAACAATGGCTAAGGATAGGTCTCTAAAAATGATATCCCTAAATATTTAAGGGGCTCAACTCGCCAATTAAGAGGAAAAAAAACTGGAACATTTTCTGGCAAGGGAGAACCCAGACTTAATAGCCCTGCAGGAAACACACATACAAGAGAAAGATGAGCACAGAATTAGAATATGGGGCTATGGCCGAATACAACAATCAAATAACCCGGGGAAAAAAAGTGGGCACTCTCGTTGCACTGAAAGAATCTAGACCTGAGAATTATGGGAACAAGTAAAGATACTACTGGCAGCTTCATAGCAATACGGGACAATACCGCTTCATGGTGCAAAAACCAGGAGGGTTCACCAAGGGTAACATAATATTCACAGGAGATTTCAATTTAGCGCGCGATCCAGCAAGGGACACGAGTGCTAGAATTTCCCACACCCCAATCAAACCATCGAAGGAACTACAGGAAAACCTGTCACTGGTAGACACTTGGATGGAAAAGAAGGGGGATACACCTTCTACTCCCACGTCCATAGAACGGCTTCAAGGATGGATTATATGTGGGTACCACGTTCCCTTACTAGGAAGGGTGACGGAGGTGGGAGCCATCACCATATCGGATCATGCCCTCATCCACAGGGAGGATTGTCTGAGCGTTGTGGGACATCCGGAGGGGTACTCATCAGGGCTGCCCGCTATCCCCAATGCTCTACATCCTGGGCTTGGAGCCTATCGCAATCGACATAAGGAAGCAGTTCTTCGACGCGGGCATACTGGTAGCAGGAGTGGACCACGTTGTGTCTTTGTATGCAGACGATGTACTGCTCTACATGACAGACCCGCACCTAAATGTCCCCGTGATTATGGATGTGCTCCAAAACTTTGCCCGGGTTTCGGGAATCCACTATAGTGCTGCGAAATCATGAATATACCCGCTGGCACGACTAGCAAGAATGAGTGAGGAGACCCTTCCACGGGTCGGGCTAAAGTGGCGTAGGCACAATTTCAGGTACCTGGGAGTCAACATTTGGCATACCCCGGAGCTGATGCACGGAGGCAACACCATGGTGGCTATACAGGGGCTCAGAAACTATGAAATTCTGGGCTAAACTGCCAGTGTCAGTCATGGGCAAGGCGGCCCTAACTAAAATGATAATCCTTCCACGATTTCTCTACTATTTCCACAATCATCATTATTACATACCGACCACCTTCTTTAGATTACTGGAAAAACTACTTAGGGAATTACTCTGGGGTCACTCTAGGCATAGATTCTCCCTAGCGACCATGATGCTACCCTACAGATCGGACGGGATCCAGCTGGCAGACCCGGAGAGATCTTATTTAGCTGCGCAACTTGGCCATGTGGCCAAATGGCTGGTGGACGAGGTTACCTTGGAAACAAGCCTACTCAAAGCATTAGTGGCACCGGCACACCTCAAGGTGGTGTTGTGGATGCCACCGAATTGCCTTACGATCAAACCAGTGATTGTGCTGTTGGGAAGGAAGATTTGGGGCAGAGCTCTGAAACCAACATGACAAAACCACCCTTACTCACCCGACACCCCGATTGCTGCAGATCTAAATGTAACTAGGGCAGACTTATCCACGATAAGATTATAGGAAAGACATAACATTTATACCTGGTGAGATGTATGAGGAGGGCTCCTTCAAAGATTTTGACACCATCAGGGAGAAGGAAGGACTACCCGGGGGTCAATTCCTCTGGTATCAGAAGATCAGAAAGGTGGCGAGCAATATATGGGCGACCTGGCCGGAGGCGGCACTGCTGCTGACACTTCATAATTTAGGAGACGGTTGGAGGCCGGTTTCTAGGCTTTATGGTCAGCTTGCGGCTAGACCAAATCCTAAAAGTGAGTTAATGAAGCAGAGGTGGGAAGCAGGCGTGGGCAGCACTATCACAGAGAAAGAGTGGGAGAGAATCCTGGCATACCCCCCTGAAGTGTCCAGAAATGCCAGGTTCTGATTGATTCAACTGAATGTCCTCTATAGAACATTTATGACACCAGATAGAATCGCCAGGTTCAGTACCACTGCAGACCCACTGTGCCCTTTGTGTAAATCCAAAAACGCTGACATAATGCACATGTTCTGGGGGTGCCTGAAGGTGTGTGGTTTCTGGCATAAGATCGAACAAGCATGCAAGAGGGCTGGACTGACACAGTAGGAGTTGACACTGAAGACATGCCTCTCAGGCTCCTACCAGAGAGTAAGCAAATTCAGGCATCTGGTCAAATTAATGGACATGGCATGTGTGCTGGCCAAGAGAGCCATTGCCATGGAAGAAACCTGGGGGGCCGCAGTATGCCAAGTGGCATGCTGAACTCGAGCACTGGTCAGGCTTTGAGACCACTGTGTGGGATGATGGTGTGGTGAGGGCGGGGAGGGCTGGGTGGGAGGGGGGGGGGGGTGGAGCAAAGCCCTGCATATGAGGCCTGGAAGGCGCCAATATGGGACATGTTCCACCCATCTGATGATAAACCCCCGTGAGCACCAAAGACTTGTCTATTAGGTATTACAACGATAGAGTACTGAACTGCCACACCCAAATGCACCGATATGGAACTGCCCGACCTCTCCCGCCACCGGATTTCTACTACACCCAGTTCATTGGGTCCCCATGTCACCTCTAAAATTGACCCCTGATTATATGGTATGAAGACCATCTGTTAAACTCATTCGTTGGTTGTTATTATAAATGCCAATAAAAAACATTTTAAAATAAAGCGGATCATGCCCCCATCACAATGAAAATCACCCCCCCGAAACAATTAGCAGGGCTGTGGAGATGGAGGTACCCAGCACAAAGATGAAATCCTGAGGGGAGAATTGAGGGAAGGAATAGACCAGTATTTCCAGACAAATGAAACCCAAGTGGTAGTCCCCCGCACAATCTGGGACGCCTGTAAGGCTACTATAAGATGGAAGATAATAGCGATAAAGGAAAGGAGGAACAGAGAAATCAGGAAGGCAATCATGCGGGAAATGGCGGTAAAACCCTCAGGGGAGGCTACAAGGGAATATAGGGCTGTCAGAGGCCAACTGGAAACACTACTAACTAGCAGAGCAGAGAGGGCCCTTATACACCTCAAACAGAGGTACTATATTAAGGCAAATAAGGCGGACAGACTTCTGGGAAGAACGTTAAGGAAAAGGAAAAAGAAAGGAGCCAAGTGGAATACCTAGAGAAATGTAAGTTGCCAGAGCTAACGACCCAAGAAAGGGAGGAACTAGAGCAGGAGACATCTAGAGAGGAAGTGTACAGGGCAAGCGCTGGACTCCCACCCAATAAATCTCTGGGCCCCGAAGGCTTCACATCAGAGTTTTAAAAGACGTACAGGGAGTTCTTGGCTCCACGCCTGGCCTTCCTGTTCAAGTTTGGGGGAGGGATAACACTGTTGATGGAAGAAGCAAAAGTGGTACTATTGCCTAAACCAGGAAGGATCATACAGCGTGCTGCGCATACAGGCCGAATGCACTCATTAACCTGGATGCCAAAATATATACCAAGATCCTGGCAAACAGATTAGGACCTCTACTCCCAGGACTGGTGGGCACAGATCAATCGGAATTTATACAGGGAAGGCAAACGCATGACACCAGGAGAATTGGCCAAATCAAAGAGCAGGAACAAAACACGCACCACAGCCCTACTGGTCACGTTGGACGCAGAAAAAGCCTTCGACAGGGTGAAGTGGCAGTTCCTCTTCCTTACCATGCGCAAAATGGGATTCGGAGAGGCTTTCATGTCCAAAATAGTAGCCAACTACCAAAACCCTTCTCTACGATTACTGATAAATGGGGAACTATCTGACACAGAAGCGGTATCTAGAGGAACAAAACCAGGATGCCCAATGTTCCAGTTATTATATGCCATCCACCTAGAACCACTTTCGAGCAGGATTAGAACCACCTATTTCCTAGGTGGTGCCATTTGGCAAGAGGGTTCATAAAGTGGCAGCATTCGCAGACGGCATGCTGCTAACACATCCTCAGGAATCCCTAAAAGCAGTAGACCAGGCTCTGGCAGAGTTTGGGCAGGTAGCCGGCCTGAAAATAAAAAAGGGACAATTCAGAGGTGCTGATTCTACAAATATCACCAGAAAAGGAAGAGGAGATAAAAGCCGGTTCAGCGTACTCTTGGGCCCCGAATAAAATAAGATATCTGGGAATATACATAACAAACCATTGACCAACTATTCTGGGCTAACTACCCCCTCTAATGGAGGTCATTAAGAACATGTTCATAGCTGGGGCCCTTTAACCATATCATGGATGGGTAGGATTAATGCCTTGAAAATGTTGGTCCTGCCGAAACTACTGTATGCGTTCATGGCAATCCCCGCCAAGGTCCCGACGTCTTTTAGAAAGCTACGCAAACATACACAGGCCTAGATTTGGGAGCAGAAGAAACCAAGAATACCACACAAACTGATGCAGCAACCTAGGAATAAGGGGGAGACGGGAGAACCCGACCCAATAACATTATCGAGCAGCTCAGATTAGAGTGTTGAGGGATTGGACAAAGCAGGACAGAGGGAAAAAGTGGAGGGAAATGAAGAGCGGTGGTGGGTACAGATCTGGAAAAGGTATTGTGGCTAACCCGGGAGGATAGACCCCGTAACATGTACTGCAGTGATATTGAGGCCCTATTAGGGCAAACGTGGGACGAGGCAGTAAAGTGGTCAAAAATTACTACATTCCCATCGCCTCTTACCCCAATTTTTAGGAATCCACAATTTAGGCCAGGGTGGGCCAAGACAGAATTCGACAACTGGTAAGAAGGGGGATGTCGGGTGCTAAGCAATCTGTTCGACTGAGAGGAGATAAAACCCTTTCTCCAATGTAAAAGTGACTTTGGAGTAGGGGGAATGGGAAAGATTCCATTATGCCCAGTTGAGACACTGGGTCCAGCATCCAAACGTAAAGGAAGCAGTGACACGCAAATTAACCCATTTGAGAAGTACGTTTCCACGAATACAGGGGGACAGACAACTAGTGGGGGCGATATACGGACTGCTCAAAGAAGGTGAGGAGTCAAGGGGGGGAAAGAAGGTTCATGAGAAACTGGAAAAGGGAAGTCAATCAAGAGATCAACACCTACCAATGGCAAAACCTGTGGGCGAATATACCCAAACTGACAAATTCATTGCAAATTCAGGAACTATGGACAGAAATGATGTACCAATGGCTCCTCACTCCAAGTAAAGTGGCCAGAATCTATCGGACGACACCCAAAGCATGCCGGAGGGATGCGGGGAGGAAGGATCATAGGTCACGTATGGAGGCAATGGCAAATAATCAAACCATTTTGGGGGATGATTCAAGAGGCGTTGAAGGATATACTGGGAGTAGAAAGGTTGAAAAACAAAGGGCGGTTTAGAATGGGCCTAGACGTGGAACTAGAAAAGTTGCCCATGAAAGCCCAACAAAAAATATACGCAATCCTGACAATGGCAGGTGCCTTGCTAGTGGTCCGTAAATGGAAAGCAAAAGAGGCACCCAAGGAGCACGAATGGGTGGGAAAAAAACTTTGAATTTGGCAGCCATGGAAAAAGTGACATATTCACTAAGGGGAGAACATCAGAAATTCCTCTTGGACTGGGACTTGGTGATGCAATTTCTAATGAAGGACTCCAGGGGAACCTGGTGTCCAAGGAAGATGAACCTTCTGGGTCTGGTATGAGAAGCAGCCCCTGCTAGAGAGTAGGAAAAACTACCAAAAAAAGAGAAGGGAAGAAAGAGGGCAAAAGCCACCAGCAAGGAATCAGGACGAGAGGAAACAACGTGAGTAGAGAGCAAGGACAGACAGACAGAAGAAACTCTGAGAAGGGAAAGGGCGGCGAACGTGATCTATAAGAGGAAATGGAAAGGAAGAACATAGACTTGGGAGGGAGGGAGGGGGAGTTCAATGTTTTACAGTATATGGTGTATAAGAAATGCAAATAAAAATATAACTGAAAAAGAAAAAAAAAACACGACACTGTTACGTTTAGAAGCCCCTCCCTAGAATTAATTTGTCCTTGTCCTTTGGAGGAGTCCCTCCAACAGTGAGCACTTGGATATTAGCAATAAAGGTATTAAATAAAGCACAAGTGCGCAACTTGGATCATGGTCCCAAATATCCTACACTTGCCATAAGGCAAGCAGGCCTTGCAATACCAACTGGCATTAAGGAATCAAGTTAAATTCGCCTAATGAAATCTAGCCTTTTTCACTTCCTTGGTATAATAAAAAATCATGTCAGACAGTGCTATCTGGATACAATGGCATCACACCATGCAGTGGTCTTAAGGATATCAGACCATGATGCTCCAACAGTCTTGTGTATGCTTGCCAAACTGTGTTGCCTGGACAGATCGAAAACTGCCCATACAAGGTTAGCCTACTTGAATTTAGTTACGCTCTGCAGACTATTTTCTGGCAATGAGGCACTAACTAGAAATAACGAAACTGGATAGTGCTGGGCCAACAAGGTGGTAAACCTGCCTTCAATGCCAACTTCACATATTGGAATCCTATTACCAACTGATAAAACCAGACTATACTGCACGAACAGGACCTTATGTCAACAGGTCATGCCGAGCAGAATATAATCTGCACACAATGCACTAACTGGGCATAATGGATCATGGTCATGCTGTGCTAAATGCCCAGGATTTAAAGCGAAACAAAGTACTAGCATTGCATACTGGAATGTGGCCAAATATGCAAGAAAGGCATAATGGAAAAACAACAATGATGGATTAACTGGGTTTGAGTAGCTTGGCATATATTGAGAAAACAGCACCAAGTGCTTGGCTTTTATGGAGCAAGAGGCAGGGGAGGGTGCATTCTGGCTCCAAACTAAAATCATTTGCCCAGTGATGCCCTGCACCCAATTTCAAAACCTTGTATATGGGAAAGGTAAGAATACGTAGGATTTTCATGACAGTAACTGGGGTTTTGATGGCAATGGTTGGATACCCTGAGGTAATGTTGCTAGTACTTGAGAATTGTTTGAGTATCTGTGGTTTTGAGGGTTGGGGTCCGGTGGGAAGGGGGGTGGGGGGTGATAGTAATAATAATAATGGCTTTAATACCTAGGCTTTTGACTGCAATACCACAGAAGCGTAATAAAAGAGAATATTATGGCTAAAATAGGCAAATGCTGCTTGTTCCAGATCACAGAATGGCAATAACTGGCAAATAGTAAAAGTACATGGCCGTATGATGCCAGTGTTCTGCTGGAGGCTTTTCCTCCGGCTATAATGCAGTGGTAACAAGAGTTACCACTGCATTACCACCACTTTTGGCTGCACTGCCGAACGCGTAATGAATCCCATGGTCTGGTTGTTGAAGAGAACTTGTATGTCTGGTACAGTCTTTCAATGGATATGCTACTTTCTTGCCAACAATTTGTAACTGTGGCTTTGCCCTAATGCGAAGGGTCCTCCCTCTCCTCAGAACTGATAAAGATCTGCTTATGGCATTGTGCAGGCATTAGCGCATAACTAAGTACAATTCTAAAAAGACAATACAATGACACCCAAATTTCCATCCATCTGGAGAATGTATCACATAATTATGAACACACAAACACCATCTTTGAGCTCAGGGTAAATTCAAGATACTAGTAGGGGATTTATGGGACTCAAAAACAAACCACATACATCAGCCTTCCCAGTTCGTCATTTTCCATCTCTAGCCTAACCCAAAAAAATAAACCACAACAAATTCATTGATGGTCAGAGAATGTTATAGGCAACCAAATAAAATACTTAGCCTCAAACGGGAAGTAAACCCCAATAGACCCCACCTGCGGTAACAAATGTAGCCATCAATTCTTGCAAGAGATAGTGTACTTCTGGTATAGGTTTATGATAGTACTTGGTAAGCAACTTATATTTATTTTTACATTTGTAGCAGCGCACCAAACCAGAGGGAACCAAGACGCTAGTTGCAAGACAGGTTGCACAGTTGGAGACAGCAATATGTTAGCGGACAGAAAGACAGAGGGTTGTGAGGGGTGTGGCCGAAGAGGTACGTTTATAGGAATTTGCAGAAAGTCCAGTAGGATTGTTAAGATCTCAGAGTCATAGGTAGAGTGTTCCATAAGTCGCTGCAATGACTGGGAAACAGGTTCCTCCGGCTCTAGCCAGTCTGAATCTCATCGTGATGAGGCTGTGAGCGCAGGCAGAGCAAGTCAGTCTTGAGGACTGGGCGCTTACATTTTTGGGAGAAGTAAGGCGGGCAGTGTTGGACAGGCATCTGTGGGTAACGAGAGTTCACATATAGGGGGCAAAGCACATCTCTTTTAGCGGTTGATATGTGCTCTCGCGCGGTAATGCTAAGGGCAGCTCGGAAGCAGTTATTCTGGTAGACTTGATGCTTATGGATGTTTGTTGATGTGCCTGCAAATAGTACATTACATTAGTGAAGTCTGGAGCCGATCACAACCAAGGCGATAGTGAGGTAGCTGTTGGGGGGGGGGGGGGGGGGGAATAGGAACGGTCTGCAAGCATTAATGGGTTGGAAGTGTGGGCTGCTGAGGAAGCATTAGCGTTCACTTGGCAAGTAGGAAGTGGGTGGCATTAAGGTGAACACCCAGTGACCCAAATAGTTGGTTTAGGTTACTGAGCATAGTTGTAGATCCTACAAGGATAATTTCTGTCTTTTCGTCATCGAGACTGTAGATGAGCAGCCATCCAGGCCTGGATGGTTTGGTACGCTGTGTGTAATGTGCCGGCCGAGTAGTCACCAGCGAGGGGAAGGAGGATGTGCATATCATCTGCTTAGTTAGTATAGGAGATGCTGCACGTGTCCAGGAGGTTGAAAAGCAGTTTAGTGAAATGGTGTAAAGTATAGGAGAGAAAGTCCACAGAAAGGGGACACTTACTGTGAAACATATGGGGTTGTACTATTGTAAACTAAAAATCTGTATGGAAATGACTGACGGTATATACGTTCTGTTTCGTGTTCCTCACTAAATTAAACACACAAACTGATAGTATTTTTATGTTACTTTTAAAACATTTCTGCCAAACAAAGAAACTGAATAAAATAAATCAAAATATCTTCATTTGTAAGGCAGATGACACATGCCCTGATGGTCATGGCATGTGCTTTTTAAGATAACTTGAATAGCCAGCTTTTTCTTTGGTGTGTGTGTGTAGAAGGCTAGCGATAGGGCAAGTTACCTCTTCACTATACCCTCACCCTAGATAAGCGGAGCAACCAGCACAATCTAGGGCAAGAAATACACAAGGGTATAGTTTAGTGTGGTTGAAGGGCAAGTAAGATTAGGGGCACATTTCGTGCCAATGGAAATTATGGATAAAAATGTAAATTTACTGGAGACTTTGTTGTGTGAACATATTGACGAGTGGAGTCTCTAGGGGGAGACCCTGAACGGTCCCATGCGCGCGTGCGCGCGTTTTGGAAGCTACATCAGTGTGCCACCTACTACCTCCGGCCTACCGTGTATTGCCCGATACACTAGTGCCGTTTTTTTTTTTAGCTCCGACTCATTCAATTTAATTTTGATCCCTGCAATTGTTGTGGGTGCCCCAAAAGAACAAGGTAGTAAGCACAATATAGAAACGATACACTGAAAATATTAATTCATGAAAACCTTAAATACAAATATGTAGCATTTCATATAAAATCAGAAAAATGTGAAGCTGTATAATAAAAACATTGAATGCAGTTCCTGAAAGCAGAGAACCTTTACCGAACACAGAAAGTCCCTACCCTCAGTGACACGACCTGGGGGATTCAAGTACGAGAGGGGCTTAAATTAGACATAACATGCTTCGGTGCAGAGAAACCCCCACCTGCCATCACACGTCCAGATGAGCAGCATCCCTGTGACCGTTTAAAGGGAGATCCAACACGCACACAAAATGGGTGAGGGGGTGGTCCCCGATGACAAGAGTGCACATGTTGAAAGGCCTGTTAAGAGCCACACTACTTCATTTTAATGGCAGGTGCTGTGTTGCCGGCGGTGGCTGGAGTGTCATTTCCAAGTGCGCCATTCCTTTCCCACCCATTTCACCAACAAGAACACAATTCTATAGATATCCAGAATGGGGCTGGGAGAGCGGGGGCGGAGGACGGATGGGGTGGGTCTCGTGGACAATGATAACTCCTCACAGAAGAAACCTATTGCGAGAAGCAGCAAGCTGTTTATGTGCTGTACAATTCTTTTGAAAACAATATGCACAGAATAAGCGCTAGACAAGTTCCTTGAGGAAAATAAAATCGAGCAACAGAAATAAATCTGCAAGGATTTTATTAATTCTTTGACAAACTGTACATAACGAAGGACAAACAGTGACAACCAAACAGAAGTTTTATATTAACATACACACTTACTTTGACGTATTCTCTCTAAATAATCAAGTTTGATTACTAGAGCTCACTTAACATAAAATGTGCTACTTACCCAAAAATAACTGCATTCCAAAGCATGATATTATTCTCTGATGGGGCACCACTAACACCAACAGGCGGGTCCTCCTGTAATCTGAAAAGAACACAAAGTGCGAGCAAAAAGTTAAATGTATTTAAAAAAATTTAAAATAAAAAACAAAGACACCAAAGGTGCCCTCACTGCACTTTTAAGGATGGAACTACATTGCAGTTAGCAAAGACAAGCTAACATTAAAGTAAGACACCACTCATAGCATACAACTCGCTACAAAATTCCATTAAAATGCAAGATAAGGGAGACCAGGGCCGCTTAGCACGTTGTCTCCCTTGTTAGGGAGAATTCTCTGTTTAGGCTGAATTTCCTAACATAGTGAGTCCCCCAGCAGCTTTGCTGGATTTTTGGGGTTTATTTTTTTCTCCTGCCAAGAGTGAGATTCTTTTACCCTCACTCTTGGGCATGATTTGAGTGTGTTTCTTTGACTCTAGATGTGTTTAATGGGCTATGGGGTCTTTTACTCCATAGGGCTTCATATGTTTTTGTGATGTGTGTTACACAGCACCCTCAGTGCAGTAACACAGGGGTGTCATAGAGACCCCCCCACTATAGACTCCATACCCTGGGACTGACTACTGTCTCCCAGGGCATGTAAAGTCACCATTGGCTTTACTAGTCCCAAATTATTAACAGAAACCAGTACAAACCATCATATTGTGGACGTACTGGACGGGGCAATTCGATTGCCCCGGGGTCTGTTAGTCGAGGGGGTGCGTCTCCGTCCCCCCTGATAGAGTTTTGGCTGGTGGCAGTGGATACTACTTTTTATATTGGACCGCAAATATTTTCCTATGGGATTTTCCCATTGTTCGAGGCTACCGACTTTAATTATTTAATTCCTATAGCCTCGAACATACCGCTGGTTTATTTATTTAATATTAATTCTCCGGTTGGTTTTTGCCAGAACTCGGTTCTAAAATGGCGTTTGTGTTCGCTTCTATGACTCCAACCCAAGTTGAGCCCTTTGTTCCACTTTTTGGCGGGCTTCTCCACAGAAGCCTTCAAAAGTGGTGCCACTCTGTCTGGGTACCACAGGGGGTGTGGGAGGGGGTTTAGGCACCCTGGACTGTTACCTTGGTAACTCAAGTCGCACTCTTGTATGATTGGCCCAAGTGGCACTTAGCACGTTTGATTGACATCTAGGCTGAGTGAATGGGGGTATGCTGCATAAAAGCAGGGCTTTGGGGACTGGAACTTCAGAATTCGCCACAGGACCTAAGAATCCGACGAGGGAGAAGCTGAGCCGACCACTTTTCCCAACGACAGAGGAGATCTCCAGCCCGGAGAGTCTTCTTCCTTCGACTGGTGGGGATAACCAGTCTGCTTCCTTTTTCGCTTCCTGGAGCATCTTGTGGCCGCCTTGCCTGCCTGTGCAAAGCACCCCAGCAACCTGGATACCACGTTTTACCACTAACGCGAATTGAAGGGTAGTACCTTTAACCGGAAAACTCCGCGGCTGGTTTCTTCCCTGGCAGTGCAACGACCTTCATCTTTCCTCCACGTCGAGATCTTCTCTTCCTCTGGACGACGCCGTGACTTGCACCCGCTGCCAGGAACAACTGCCCCCGCTGGAGGATCCTTTCCACATAAGGTACCGCGTTCCGCCTGGCTTCCCTTGCAACCGACTGTACGGGGTAGATTTAGCCCCCGGCTTTCGAACCTGGGTTAGCCTGGGACACCCTGGCTAAACTTTTCTGAGCCCAACTAAAACCTTTCTGAACTCCCTGCAAGACTTTTTAAGCCTGTTGTCATTGTGTGATCTTGGATGCATTTGTGCTCTGCTCTCTCCAAGAGTGGGCCCGGCCTATGGACTTTGGCTCACAAGTAACTTTTGACTTTCCAGCCTAGCTTAAGAGGTCCTAAGTATTAGTGTGGTGTATTTCCCTACATTCTGCCTTTTTCCCTCCCTTTTTCGTTAACTTATTGGAGTGCCATCTATAGTTAAGCGCTCACCTCTGTCTGGAAATAAGTGGTGTTAACTAAGACTTGTCTGATAAGGAATAAGGGATGTATATATAATAATAGTAACTGTGTTAAGAGTGATTTACAATAATAGTGCTGCAGTGTTTCAATCAGTGTGTTTTTAAATAAATAATTATATACCTTGATACCAAAGCTCTGGTCAGTGTTTGCTTGTGCTATTGTGTCAGAGTGCCTATTGTGTATACTTTGCATACTGCCTAACTCTTCTTGAGGGAAGTCTGACTGCTCAGCCACAGCTACCAGGTAAATCTGGGTGATACAGACTGCTACCAAGTGGGTTTACTGCTAACACCTGTAGTAATCTTTTGCAGTGTCCCCAAAGGGAACTGCACAGGTTTCTGCCTAACATCCCTTGCCCACCGACGAGCAATAACTGAGAAATGACTGAATGTATACACTGCCCGACGAGAAAGGCATTGATGGACCCTTGACGGCCCAGAGCCGTCACCGCTGGAAAATCAGGAGAAGCCATAACAGAGGGCGGGCGTGATCGGCAACGATCTGACTGCGGCCTGACAAACGAGATGAGGAGCCCTTAGTGGCAGGCTCGGGTGAAAGGCAGGGTTGCTGCCAGATCCCTGTGTAGAAGGGGTGGAGCCTACAAAAGTGCAACGATATACTACTGTTCAGATCCCAGGGGGGCTGACGGGACGGCACAAGGCCAAGAGGGGCCCGGTCCACATCACTAGACGACAGACATCGAAGTGGGGACCCTGCAGGACATGATCACGGCCGCCTGCACAACTTTAACAAGAGAGGTAGCCTACCCGGCGGCACAAGGAGAAGGGAGGGGGTGGTACATGCGCACAGGAGACTAACCAGCGCACAACGGGCACATCGGCCCATGAGCAATGGCCCGGGTGTGCATTTTCACGGGGCTAGAAACACGGGGGACCAGGCTCATGAGGCGGCACAAAGGAGATCCCCTGCAGCGGCAGATGTGTGTACACGGAGCAGGCCAGGGCTACATTAGGAGTAGTCACGTTAGTGCCCACATCAGAATGTTAAACTCATGCGGAAGGAAGGAAGGAAGGAAGGAAGGAAGGAAGGAAGGAAGGAAGGAAGGAAGGAAGGAAGGAAGGAAGGAAGGAAGGAAGGAAGGAAGGAAGGAAGGAAGGAAGGAAGGAAGGAAGGAAGGAAGGAAGGAAGGAAGGAAGGAAGGAAGGAAGGAAGGAAGGAAGGAAGGAAGGAAGGAAGGAAGGAAGGAAGGAAGGAAGGAAGGAAGGAAGGTCGGTCTCCAGGCGGGTAATTTTTTGAGTTACCCAGCAACAAGTCGAGTGGCTGGGGGGGGAGGGTCAGGGGGGGGGGGCTGTAGAGATGGGGAGGCCCCAGCCTTGTTGTTAACAGGGAAGTGACGGCCAGAGGGCCCAACATCATGGGGACAGGGGGGAGCCCCCCGCCCCCATTTTGCTTTACTCCCAAGACCCACACTCACGGGAGGGGAGGCACAGCTACACCCGCGTGAAGGGTGGTTGGCTCCCCAACTCTCTCCCCCTTAAACTCCCCCACCACTGACAGTGACAAGTAGGGCGTTATCAAAGAGAACAATGCATGCTATACCCACATACTGTGGGCATCCTACACAGCTTTAAAACGCACGTTGCGCCCAACAACAACAGACGACATGGAAGGCGACCGCACATCCCAGGGGCGACCATGAAACCTCTACCAAGGCGGACATGCATCTACTACTGGAGGAAATCAGATCAAAGTGGGCTAACTGCAGTAGCTGAACTAAAGACGGGTAGAAAAGGTTGAGGAGAAAATAGAAGTCTTCGAGAAGAAAGGTTACTTACCTGTAACTGTGGTTCTCCAGCATGGGTCTGGCATGGATTCACATGCTCATGAATATGTCCGTCAGGCCAGGAATCCTCAGTAAAAAAGAAAAAAACAGTTTCACTTTCACTTACAAACTGTCTTTCTCCTATAAACCAATCACTGAGCTCTGGGTCATTTACTGCCCCCAGCCAATGCCTGCCCTCTCTCCAAGCCCTTCCTCTGGCAGCCATCTTCAGATTTGGTACACGTAAAGTGGCATTATGACCAAAAAGAGCCGCAGAGGGGCAGAAAAGAGGGTTCCGCATGTGAATCCATGCCAGACTCATGCTGGAGAACAGTTACAGGTAAGTAACGTGTTCCTTCTCCAGCATGGGGTCTGGCATGGATTCACATGCTCATGAATAAAGAATACATAGCAGTACAACATACACAACCACGGGGGGGTGGCAAAGCTGAACAGAAGCAAACACTCTTACCTCCAGAACAGGCTCAGCTTCAAGTGACCAGGTTGCATAACACTGCTGGGCTGACCCTGGACTCCCCTCTGGAATCCATGTTGATGCAGTAGAATCTCGTGAAGGTGGGCGTGGACCTCCACGTAGCAGCCCTGCAGATGTGACATCTGCAGGGGCACACCAGACAGGAGCGCCGTCATCACAGTGATCGCTCTGGTAGAATGGGCTCTCCGACGGCCTGGCAGCAGTCAGTTCGCCAACCAGTGACAATGAGTGATGCAGCCGGAGAGCCACCTGGAAATGGAAGCCTTGGACAAGGGCTTCCCATGGTTCACAGGACCATCACAAAGTTGAGATGTCTTCCGGAAACTCTTAGTGCGGGCCACATAGAACTCCAGAGCAAACACCACATCCAGCAAGTGCAAAGTCCTTTCAGCCGGCAACAAAGGCATCGGAAAAATACAGGCAACACCAAAGGCTCGTTGAGATGGAATTCCGATGGAAACTTTGGCATGAAGGAGGGGTGCATCCGCAGCACTACGCGTGTGTTGAGGAAAGTCAGATAAGGCCGATTGCAGGATAGGGCCTGGATCTCAGCTACCCTCCTAGCAGAGGTGATGGCCATGTGGAAAGCCGTCTTCCACGAAAGGCACTTGAGAGTGGCTTGATGCATAGGATTGAAGGCCCCCCCCCCCCCTCATGAGCCTCGTCAGAACCATGTAGAGTTCCCACGGCGGGGCGGGAACGACTGAAACAGTCCTTGGAGGAACTCCTTGACTAGACGGTGTGACCAAAGAGAAGGCCATCCTGGAGATCCGGCGTAGCGGGAGATAGCCACCAGATGCACTTTGATGGAGGTGTGAGCCAACCCAGCCGTTGCCAAAGACAACAAGTACGGAAGGATCTGCGGGGCCATGACCCTCAGAGGGTTGATCTTCTGCGTCCAGCACCACGTCGCAAAATGCTTCCACTTGTGCCCATAGCATTTGGCCCTGGCAAGGACTTCCCTGGAGTCCGCCGAAGCTCGTATCCACCAAACTCTAAGGCTGCAGGAGCCAAGATTTCAGGTTCAGCGATCCTGGGTTTTGATGTAGGATTGCTTTTCCTTCTCTGGTGAGCAGAGCCGCGACCACTGGCAGCTTGACTGGCGGTGACGTTAACAGGTTGAGAAGGTCTGGGAACCAAATCTGCCTCGTCCATACCGGGGCGACTAGGATCATCCTGCACCGTTTGAGTCGATTGACGACTCGCAGCAAGAGGGGCAACAGAGGGAACACATACAGGAACAGGCCTTCCCAGGGGAAAGTCGATCTGGGGTCTGCCCCACCTGAGGAAGAGATGGTCCACTTGATCCTGCCGAAGTTCCCACTCGTGGCAGGAGCGAAGCTCCCTGCTGAGGCAGTCAGGCGATGGTGTTCTTGACTCCCGCCAGGTGAAAAGCAATAAGGAACAGGTATTGGGCAACGGCCTAGTGCCACAAGTCCTGCGCCTCTCTGGAGTGCGCTGGAGATCTGGTTCCCCCTTGCTTCCTGAAGTAGAACATCATAATGGTATTGTCAATGAAGACCTTCACCACCTTGCCCTTGAGGGGCGGAAGGAAAGACTTGAGGGCCCAGAACACCGCTCGCAGTGCAAGGACATTAATCTAGAGATCCTTCTCTCCAGTAGCCACAGGCCTCTGGCGCAGAGACATCCGGTGTGTTCTCCCCAGCCTTCCAGGGAAGCGTCCATGGTGACAGTCTCCTGGTACGGGGGACTCTGAAAATCTGTGCCCCGGCGACGTGGAGCGTACGCCACACCACCTTATCGCTCAATGGAACTCCTTGTCAAGAACAATTTTGGTGAAGGGGCAGCATCTGCAACCTGCAGAGTCTGATCAGGTAGATACACAACGACGTGCCGAGCAGCGACTTGATGGTCCTCACTGTGGCAATCTTCAGTGCCAACAGCCGTCGCACCTTGCCCAAGATGGACGCCATCTTGTCTTCCGAGGGGGCCCACCAGGCAGGCGACCGTGTCGAGCCTGGACCCCAGGAACAGAGTGTCTTGTGGTGGAATCAAGCAGTACTTCATAGTTTACAGAGAACCCCAGATCAGTCAGCAGCTGGACAGTCCTCTCCGTGTGGTCAACGGCGATCTCCCTTGACTTGGCACGGATGAGCCAGTCGTCGAGGTATGGATACACAGGTTTCCCCTATAGGCGCAGATGGGCCGCCACTTGTGCCAGGCACTTCGTAAATACCCTGGGCGCTGACTTCAGTCTGAAGGGAAGAGCATTGAAGTGGTAGTGCTTTCCCTGTATGAAGCATTGGAACTTTCAATGTTTCTCGTGAATGGGGACGTGGAAGTAAGCGTCCTCCAGGTCCAGCAACGACAAAGTTTCCCTCCTCCAGTTGGCAGAACATGTGCTGCAACATGACCATCCTGAATTTTTGGGACTTGATGCATTTGTGGAGTCGTGGCAGGTCGAGAATGAGCCTCCAGCCCTCAGTCTTTTTTACTAAGAGGTATCTGGAGTAGACTCAGCCCCGGAGTCGCTTTGGAACCAGCTCGATCGCCCCCTTTCCTCAACATGGCCCGTACATCCTGCCGAAGCTGAGGGATGTGTGGTTCCTGCCGGGCCGCCGGCAGTATCCGCTGACACTTTTTCGCTGGAATTCTAAAGCGTGCCCGTGGGCGAGAGCATTCAGCACCCATCGGTCGATGGAGGCGTTTTTCCCACATGCTAATGAAGCCCGCCAGCCGGCCTCCCACTGGGGTGCATGGGTGGGAGCCCAACGTCTTGCCTGGTTCAATCCTGCTTGGGGGCTGGCGTGCTGCCTTGGGAGTGACGATGGCGGCAACCTCCGAAGGCCTGCAACGACTAAGGCCTCCTGGGTTGTGGAACAGGAGGGTTGGTGATATGAGGAAGATCATCTGCCAAAACCCTTCGATGACCTGCCCGATTTCCCTCCCGAGGCACGAAAGGACAGACTGTGCTGTTGCAGCATGCCCAGGGCACGAGCCATCTTCCTGCCGGTCTGGATGGCCTGCAGCGATTCATCGACGGCCTTTCCAAAGAGGTTGTCCCCGTCAAACGGCATGTCCAGGAAGCTAGTCTGAACTTCCTGCCTAAAGTTGGTAGCCTTCAACCAGCCACGACGACTGAGGCAGACAACGTTCCCCATTTGGCAGAACCATGTGTCCGCAATGTCCAGGGCCACAGTGATGGCGTGGTCCGACGCCACCTCGCCCTAGGATCTCGGTGCTTTGACCCGTTTGTCCTCAGGGAGGAATTCCAGTAGCGGGGTCATCTTGTACCATAACCCACGGTCATAACAGGCCCAGATCGCTAAAGCGTTTGCCGCCTTCACCGTCGTAGCCACTGAGTAGATGTCCTTCCTACCCACTGCATTCAACTTCTTGCCCTCGTCGTCCAGGTGAACGGAGGCAGACAGGTTGGAAGACTTCTTCTGCGCAGCCGCCGAGACCACAGAGTTCGGTGAGGGCTGTGACCGCAGACACTTGGGTGCAGACTCCGGCACCCAGCGTTACTTCTCCAGCCGGTCTCTTTGTGCTGGGGCTGAGGCAGGGTTATTCAGCAGTGCCAGGCCCTCATCCCAGACATCGTCCACGAGAGGCACCGCCAGAATGGTTTTCCTTTTCGCCTCTCGGCGTTGATAAAGGAAGCCCTCCTTCTTAGTCTCCTCCGGTGTTAGCTGGAAGAATTCCGATGCGCGGGCGACCATGGAGTGGATCGAGCCACCTTCGTCCGGGCGAGAAACTATCGGATGTGGGGAGATTCCGCCGTCTGTGTCAGTCGTTGCTGCGTCTGTCCCGGTATCCCTAGCGGGGAAGGCACGTGGGGCGGCTGGTGAGGAGGTGTAGGGTGCCTCTTCCTTTTTGGCAGCGGTGGTGGGCCCGGTGCCAACGGGGCCAGTGGTGCCACTGGCATCCTCTTCTGATCTCCAACACTAGCATGTGGAGAAGCGAAAGAATGTCCTGTCACAAGTCTTTCGGGGGGTGTCAGGGGAGCAGGCTTGCTGGGCCCAGCGTTTAAATTGTCCTCGTCAGCGTTCCTGCTGTTGTTGTCCCCCCTCGGTGACCACCTCTTCCTCAGCGTTACCGCTGTTGTGGTCTCTTATGTCCTCTGGGATCATATGGACGGAAACCAGGTCCTCTTCGTCTGAAGAAGAAATATCCGTGGCCTGGAGCACTTCCACTCCCCCCTTTTTTTGTGTCCTATGGGGTCGGTCTCTGTATTAGAGACAGCATCCTCTTCTCTGGTGTCCACCGGTTTGGCCGAAGCCTCTCGCCTGGGGGGTGGGGGGGGTGAATAATCACTATGGCTGTCTTCGGGGCACCCTGGACTGGGTCAGCACCTCTCGCCTTCGAAAGGGCGGCAGCCACCAACTAGGTAGTCGAGGACGACTGTGCCTGTATCACCTGGGCCTTCACGGGCAGGTTGGACACCTTACCCTGCGACTTGGCCTTCTCCAGCTTCCCCTGCAGCTTCCCTGGAGTAGCAGACTTCCTCTTCAACGAAGAACTGGAGCGATGGAGGCAGATGGAGAAGCTAATGCACCCTGCTCTTCGCGGGACCCGCTTGCGCAGCGACCCCGATGGAAACAGACCTGTGGGGCTTGGCCTTGTCTTGGGCCCCCACTGATGGAGCGCCCTCAAAGGACTTAGAAGCCCGCTCTGACTGGCCGATCCTGGGTGAGGCATGCCCCTGTGTGCCACACTGTGTAGAAGCCTTGGCATTGAGCCATGCTGCAAATCTACTGTGCCGATCCTTGGAGCGTTTCGTGAAACGAAGGCAGATCTCACAATCCTCCTCCTTGTGGTCCGGGTGGAAGCAGAAGAGGCACAGGGAATGCTGGTCATCCACAAACACATTCCTCAAACCGCAGCTGGTGCAGAGCTTAAAGAGGGAACTCTCGTCGTCTTCCTGGCGTGGTCCAGCGTGCGGTGTAGGCCCGATGGCCTTCTGGAATCTTCAAAGGAAAACTCGACAATTCTGCCCTTGAGGGGTCATTGAAAGACGTTGACAAATAGATCCCTGCTTGCCGAATGAAGAACGAAAGAGCGCACGGGCTCTATCCTAACAAAAATAGGAATTAACCTAGCAAAAAGCACGAAAAATGTAGAAAAGCTCCAAGAGTGACACTCAAGGACTCCAAACACTTGAACGTGTGGTACAAATCTGAAGTTGGCTGCCAGGGGAGGGGCTTGGGGAAGTGGGCAGTCATTGGCTGGGGGCAGTACGACCCAAAGCTCAGTGATTGGTTTATAGGAGAAAGTGAAACAGTTTTTCTTCTTTTACCGAGGTTTCCCGCCGGACGACTGGGAATATTCATGAGCAGGTGAATCCATGCCAGACACCATGCTGGAGAACCACCAATTATCTCCCAACCTCATAGAAATGAAGTTCGACGGCTGCTTCACAGACTTGGAACAAAGAGAATCAGATCTAGCAGACAAAATCAATGGCCTGGAAAATCAGGAGAGACGATCTAACATCCGCATTATGGGCCTGAAGGGATCTGGGGGCGAATCGGCTCTCACTGGAAATGCAGGTGAAATCGCTGGTAGACAGTCCATTTTCTGACCCTTCTGTCACCAGCAATAGCATTTGATAGAATCCATCGAGGAGGGGGAGCCACCCAATAAACCAAAACCTGTAATCGCTAAATAGCACGACAAAATGGACATTGGCCAGAGAGAAGGGGCAGATTTAATTTGAGGGCTCGAAGATCAAAATATATCTAGACCAATCTGTCCTCACACTTTCAAAAAGGAAAGATTGCCGCCCCCCCCCTGACAAAATGGCTGCAGCAGCAGAATTATAAGGTACAGATGGGGATTTCCATTTGTGCTACGTTTTTAACATCGAGCAGAAAAATATAGGGTCACAAAAAAAGAAGGTGGACAGGGTCCTCAAAAGCCACTCTGTGGTGGAAATCGCTGAACCATTGAAGTTGATGCACATATCTACCTGGCCGGATTGATGTTACTTGGAAATCCCAAATCAAGAAGGGGGTGGGGGGAGGCCAGCTCGCACAAAGAAATTCCACAGATAGAACACTCCATGAGGAGGAACACGGCCCCGTCCGGGGGAGGAGAACAAAATATAAACAACTATTGGTCTTAACAGAGATGGAACAGCAGTAGGAGCAGACGTGCCCAGACTCCCTTAAGCAACGGGCCCTCAGACAGAGGTTTATATAAAAGGCAGTTATGAAGTTTAGTTTAGCCAGGAGTCTTATCGGGTGTCCAATATTTGTTGGGTTGTTTATGTGGGAAAGGGGCACTACCTGGATGGCCCTCATTTCTCTAGGCGGGGGTGTCTCAATTTTGGGGTGACCACTGCAATAGGACAAAGGGAGGATGGGGGCTCATGGGGATAATGCATGCGATTTGGTTGCTCATCTACATTGCTCTGTGTTATTGGGCATTGGGAGGGAGAAGTCGAGGGAAATGTTGAATGAGGGGGTGGGACTACACATCTTGGAAATCTTTGAGACACACAAATCAGACAGCAAGGGGCTGTTTTTTTTTTTTTAGTGCTGCAACTTTTAACAAGGATGCTCCAAAAAGGGAATACAATTCGGATCACAAGTTGAAGGGCCTAGATTCCCCAGTTGATGCGTGTAAGGGAACCAGACAGTCTGGGGTGAATGTGCTCTTACTACAGGAGACATAACTCAAAAAAGAAGTGGAATGAAGACTAACTGGGAGAGATTTTGGGGGGTGGGGGAGGGAGTCTTTTGGTCATCTGGCCACAAGAAAAAGGTGGGGGTGGGAATACTGTATCAGAAATCCCTGGGTTGGAGTTCTTGCAGATCCCAGTGGGGGTTGTAGGTAATGCTATTGGCAGTCAACGTAAAATTCATGGCTACGAGGGGACACTGTCTAATATACGCCCCTATCAGCAACAATACTCATTTGCCAATTCAGTCTTGACATTTCTAGGCACGGTGGAAGTCGGGTCAGTTAATCTGTGGAGAGACCTTAATATGATCTTGGATCGGGCGCTAGATTAGCAATCCACCAGGGTGGGAGCAGCACCTCCACCAGTACATGAACGGGAGAATTTACGGACAATTTGATTGTATTGTAACAATATTTATAAAGCGCAGCAAAGACCTGATGGCATCTAGGCGCTAATATCTGAGAACTATCTTCTAGATACATGGAGATCACGGAACCCGCAGAAGTGAGAATTCACATTTTATTGCCCCCCCCTCCCCCTCGACCCCACACAGACGTTTTCCAGAATGGATTATGTATTAGATGAGGAACAAGAGCATAGCATCATTGAAGCAGAGGTGTACATAATCGGATGATGGGATCACAACATGTGTGGACTGTGCCTAGACTTGGGCCTGCATGCTCCCCTAGATAGACAATGGGTCTGCAACGACACCCTATTTAGGGATGCGATATTCGAAGACGCTTAAATTAAAGATGTTCTTCAACAAAACGAAGGACATTTTGCTTAACATTATCTAGGCGGCAGCCAAGGGGACCTTTCGGGGTCTGTTGATATCTGAAGGGGCAGCAAATAAAAGAGTGAGTGTTGTTGGGAGTCTAAATTGAAGCTTTTAATCAGGGATAAAGAAGCTGCCCTACACACAGAAACAGACCATACCAATAAGTTGACAAGTGAGGTTAGGGTCTTAAGACAGGAACCTAATGACATCTGGAGGGGGAGGCCCTAGCCGAGTTACGCTACCTCAAACAGAAGTTCTATGAAAAAGGCAACAAGACGCATACTCGAACAGCGGCCCACCTGAGGGCACAGAGAGGAGCGAGCAATATGTAAAGTCAAGGATGAAGGGGACTCACTGTTAAAGCAACCACTGTATATAACCCAAAGGTTTAGCCGATATTATGATAGTCTTTACGCGACTGAGGAGAACGGTGGGATGAATGACAGCCAGGCATATCGGTCAGGCCTTAAGGACACTTGGGAGGAAAACACGTTGTTTGACGCCGCGATCAATGGGGAGGAGATACTCAATGCGATCGAGACTGAAGGCAGGATCCGCACCGGGACCAGACGGGTTCACATGGGCATTCTACAAAAAGTATGGCCAGTCACCAACTCCATTTCTGGCCAAGCTGTTTAATAATATTTTAGACACAGGGGGAAGCACCTGACTCGTTCACACAGGCGAGAATAGTGGTACTTCCCAAAGAAGGTATGGGCAAATTGCAATGTGGGGCATAACGCCCAATATCCCGACTCAATGTGGGTGGACGCGAAAATCTATGCCAGTGTCTTGGCAGAGACTTAGTAGAGTGCTGCCCAGGATGATACTTAAGAACCAAGTAGGCTTCATAGGGGCAGGCAGGGATCGGACAACACCAGCAAAACTCTGAATCTCATAGCAGTAGCCAGTGAGGATGACGTGGATGCGGTCCCGATCTCTGTGGACGCAGAGAAGGTGTTCAAAAAGGTTGAATGGTCCTTCACAGAGGCTATGATGCAGCCATACATTCAGAAGCTCAAATACAGGGAATGAGGAGATTTGGGAAAGAAGACAAATTGGCGCGATTTGCAGACGACATCCTGACTTACGTCACTCAACCTATGAGGTCTATTCCTAGACTCATCACGGCAATCAGGGATTATGGCAGACTGTCGGGTTTTAAAATCAACCTGGTCAAAACTATGGCCTTGCCATTGGCAAAGGCCAACACGCGGAATACCAGGCAATAGGGATCGCCCGCAAGCTGATAGAATTAAATATCTAGGAGTAGTCAGGCAACTTAGACAACCTCTATCAGGCCAACGACCCCCAGTTGTAGGGAAGAATTAAAAAGGATGTTCAAAAATTGTCTGGCATTATGCGATCTTGGCCGGCGTGAATGATGGGAAGAAAAATGTTCTACCAAGGTTATTGTTCTTGTTCCCGGCCCTCCCCATTATCTTGCCTGCCACATTTCATGCAAACTTACAGAAAACATTTCTATGGGCAGGGAAGAGGCTGAATAGCTTACCACACCCTCCTACAACCTACAGAAGAGAAAGGGGGTATGGTGTTTCTGGACCTCTAACAATATCACAGAGCAGCTCAGCTACGCGTGCAGTGGACCACTTAAAGGATAGTTCCGGGACTTTTTTTTTATTGTTCCTATGGTTCGCCAATGTGTTTTTAAGCATAAATCTGTAGATCGTAGAAAACTTTCCTATGGACCTTACCCGACTTTTCGTCCATTAACGCACTCGAAAACATCCGCCATTTTATGATAATCCTATCATTTCCCCCCATCGCCCTGGCTCACCTGCTTTTGCGGCACTAAATCAAATCCCCTGCCCCTGAGCCTGACATCAGCAGACGCGTACCGCCCATTTCCCGTTTCGTGTCAACATTCGCTGCGCCTCAGCTAATGAAGTGTCGCCATGGAAATGGCAGGACGCCTCTTTCCTCAATAAGTATAAACACACCGTTTCACAACACACAGCAGCAGATTTTCGATTCCATTACTCTCTGTGTGTTACTTTGAGTATTCTGTGACTCGTTTCTGTGCTCTGGTCAGCTACCTTCGTTGATTGTAGCCCGTGTGAACAGATACCAGTACCACCGCAATAAATTATTTTACTTTCTTTACCACACAATGGCTACAATAATGCCGTATATGTACTAGCCCGAGTACACCGAGGAAGAACTACTGGAAAGGCAAGCACGCGAAAAACGATGGGGATTCGGACGGCAGTTGGGAGGACCAGTCAACGGATGAAGAGCCTGGACCATGTCGCATGGACGGCGTCTCCACCTGGTGCACGTGCAATCGGTGCGAGCTAATGCCAACTGAGGAGGAGAACTGCTGCTGCCGTGAAAATTCCGGGTGCTTGGCCTACATTTCGGAAGGCGAGCCAAGTCCGCAATGCATCACCGAGCTGCCAGAGTTCAGGGAAGCCTGCCTCTCACGGACCGTGTTGAGGAAGATGATGGTGATGGTGTTTATGCATGAACTTCGCGGCACTGTTCGTCCGCGTAATCCGAGTAACGAGTAAGTATACTCTGGTTGTGATGTCAGTGATGCCACTACTATGTCATGGTCGTCTCCCACATATAAAATTACATCTACATATCATTCGAATGCATGTAAATTGGTTCCATATTGTGCATTTTCTAGATAGAATTTTTTTCAAAGCAGAATGACATTTTTTACCTGAATCGACAGTGATAAGAAAGTTTTGTCATTTTAATACAGTTTGCATCTTTCATTTTCACAGGTGGTACAGGCTGGTGGCCTATCGTTGCTTCACTTGGTGGCTTCACGGGAGGCTCGGACACCGCGTTCGGAGAGTAATACCTGCCTGTGCGGTACTTGCCATTAGACAACATTTCCCCAGCGACAGTGGACAATACCGCGGATTTTCCCTGGATGTGCTGCAACCGCAACTTTACAATGTGTAATGTTTATTATTTATGTTCAATTGAAATTAAGATCTAAAATAAAACCCAACATATATTTTAACAATGGTTGTTTTGATTTTTAAATGAATCTAGTGTGTCTCCATTGAATAGTCTTCCTGTGCCTTGTCTTGTCACACCACATGTCTCCGGCCAGCATCCTCCCTCACGCTGGCCGCCCACCTTCAATCCACATAACCGTTGAACCCATATACAGCAGACATACATATGTTATTTTGCGGGTTGGCATCAAGCCTCCCGGCCTTGCCTCCTCCCCCAAAAATACTTACCACACCACTTTGTTCAAGCGTTGGCAATAAAAGGAAGGCCGTTGGATTTTATTGATACAAAACATGGTTATAGGTAAATAATCAATATGGTTGATCATAATAAATCATCCTTTTGGGCACCGGGTACAGAGATGACCACCTCTGGCCCGTGCCGCCTTGCCACCACAGGCCAGCCTGCTGCTGACTAACTGCCTAGGCATCCAGGGTCTCCAGGGTGAACTGCACCCATATATTCTCCTGGGAGGGTGAGGTATTTATAAACTCACCCCCCTGCCTTCCATGTACTAGATCCTGCAGCCAGCCTCTTACATGGAGTTAGATGGCCTCTCCTTGGTGAGGCCCTGCGGCAAACGAGTCTTGTCTGCACGACCACCGCCCCAATCCACCCCCCGCCCTATCAAAGGCAGTTCGCACCGGGGTACTTGTGCTGGCAACTGGAGCTGTCAGGGAGCGATAAAGGCCAAGAGGTGCCAAAGACCAAGTACACTTCAAAGTGGTCTATAGAGCATGGGTTGTTGTTCCCATGTCTACCTCCAGACCCCGTGTCTCCTGTCAAGCATCCCCCCTCACCCTGGACGCCCCCCTGCAATCCACATAAGTGTGTCTCCATTCACGAGTCTTCCTGTGTCTTGTCTGCACGACCACCGCCCCAATCCACCCCCCGCCCTATCAAAGGCAGTTCGCACCGGGGTACTTGTGCTGGCAACTGGAGCTGTCAGGGAGCGATAAAGGCCAAGAGGTGCCAAAGACCAAGTACACTTCAAAGTGGTCTATAGAGCATGGGTTGTTGTTCCCATGTCTACCTCCAGACCCCGTGTCTCCTGCCAAGCATCCCCCCTCACGCTGGACGCCCCCCTGCAAACCGCATAATGCCACGACTTATACACGTCATTCATTCACAAACACACCCCTGTTTCGAATTCTTTATAACCCACTTCATATTTCTAATGAGCACTTCTTTGCGCTTTGCTAGTCAACCCGTGAAGGTGCTGGCTATCTGCTCTTCGTCTCTGTGAAATTCCGTGACCACTTCGAGGAAACTCCTCAGTTTGCAACCTGTGAACTGCTCCCTGTTCTACGACAAGAAACTACTCTGATCCCTGCATCTAACTGTTTGTTCGTCAAGGTAAGGCCATGTACCATAATCATTTTGCGTCCAATTTCTTTTCGTTCAAGACAGTACATGCAAGGAACTAGTCACATGTTCTGAGTTTACATTGGTATTCATAGAGAATTGTTGATCTTTACTTTTCAGAACTTTCCACAATGCTTGCCTGTTCCATTGGCGGTTGCCCTTCGAAGGCCCATAATAAATCTGAAGGTACTATAATGCATGTTTTCCCTAAGACAATAGATCAGATAAGAGAATGGGTCCGATATTGCGGATATCCACCGTCTGAGCTTGAAAGTAGAGTCATGGAAGTCTTTGCGGACAAGAGGGGTGATCGATACCGCATCTGCAGCAGGCACTTTACCTCTGACATGTACTCCACATCATTGCTAATAAAGAAGAACACACCGCGAGCGAGGCGAAATTTGCTCTCAACCGCTATTCCCACTCTATTCGTCCACATCCCTCCACTGGTGAGTCAAGTTTACGTATTTATCTCTCGGCCTTGCGGTAGTGTGTAGCATTAGCTAACAATAATTTCCCCATTTATGTATCCACCCAATATGAAGGCGGAAGATTCTCCATCCGTGTCGTTATTGCAGTCATCAGCCACTTCAAGCGCCTATCGGGTAATCTTACTTGGCTATTCTGCCACTGACTTGTTTTAGGCATGTTAATCAATAGTTTTAATTTACCTTGTACTCGTCCTCTAGTCTTTGTTTTAAGTTATAATTATTGTTATCCAAAATAATGCAAGTACTGTCTTTCAGGGAGATGCTGAGGAGTCCAACGTATTGACGACTACCGTTGATGTCACTCAGATGCTCGAGGTACGTTTCAGGACAGTTCCGTCGCCCTCCTATGTGTCTTCTTTTTTCAATATTGTGTTCATTACTAATGAAAGTCCTATGTTTCAGGGAGTCGAGGGAGCATTAGTCCAAGAAGAAGGGGGAGCATGCTGTTACGGGTCGGCGCAACAGCTTGCAGAAGTGTGCACCGCAGTTACATCGTCCCTTGATGTTCTTATGCATTTCGAGGTATGGATACTGACAGTTCGATCAAGCGAAATCATATGACGTGATTACATCCGCTATACTTCCTTCTTTATTAACGCAAGTACTATGTTTCAGGGAGATGACGGAGCTTCTTCTACAAGAACATCACCCCTAGTAGTTGATGCAGATCTCTGGGTGGTGACACTTCCAACGATCAAGCAAATCGAATCATATTTACATATCCATTATTTATTTTAGACAACTGATCATTTGTGCAGGTCTATTTAGATGAGCCGTTCACGCCTGCACAAAGTTTCTGTTCTTTTTATCAAAATAGAAAACCATACTAATGCAATTACTGTGTTTCAGGGAGTCACTGAAGCATCATCTTCAATAATATCATCAATGGAAGTCTATGAGGAGCCCGAGGTATGGATCTTGACAGTTCCATCTAACTAGATCAACAATGCGTGAATAATTGTCGTTTGAATGTTCTACACAAAGCGTTCATTCGTGTTTTGCTATTGAGATGTACGTGGGTATTGGTCCCCAAGTACATTTTGTGTTTTCGATATTATTATACATACTAATGAAAGTTCTATGTTTCAGGGAGTCGATGGAGCGTCAGTGCGTGATGGATGTGCTTATCATGAAAATATCGTCGTTGCAGCGCAAGAGGAAGTGGAGACATGCACACACGAGTCGGAGCAACAGCGTCCTGATGTGGAAGTTCGAGGCAAGAAAGTTTCAAAGAAAAGAAAGCAAAAGAAGGTTAGTGTCCTGGTCACTATATTATGTTGTTTTTCACTGTTAATAGTTCAATACTGTAAGTTGTGTTTAAACTGAACATCCCTTTTCCAATCTGTCCTCTAGTTGCGAGTGGGTGTACGAACTAGATCTACACAGACAGTGAAGCGAACGAGAGATGTTGCTTGTCAAACCTTTTGGCAGGGACTTGAGACTGGAGATGCATCGTGCCAATGGGAAGAATATGAAGTGATTGACAACGGAGCTATACCACATCCAGCCATTGATAGTGAATGTCCTCCTGGTAGTTCGGATGCAGTCGGAGATAAATTCACAGAATCCACACCCGCAAAAACTATGACCGCGAGAAAGTTGAAATTGTCCTATTCACCCATTGCCGGAGAAGGAACAGATGTTGCAATGGAAGAGAATGAAGTGGACTACAATGAAACACCTTCAATATCACTGAACATAGCGGAAGACGATATCAGAGATTCTACCTTTCATGTGAGTGACATGTCCTCAACGTTACAGGCCGAACCAGCTGGGATGCAGAGTGACAGTATAAGGAAAGAGGCCAAATTCATTGTATTCGATAGTTGTTTGATTGATATTATTATTCGGTTGAAATGTGGGCATTCGGTAGGTGAGGAAGTATGTGGGGAGCCATTGATTAATGTGACTCGTGCAATTCGAGGCACTAACCTTAAAATACATGCCACCTGTACAAAATATCATCCTTTCTCATGGTCTGCACAACCCATGCTGGGACAACTGCCAGCAGGCAATCTACTTTGTGCAGCGGCTGCACTTTTTAGTGGTTCAAGTTTTAAAAAATTAGAGTCTTTCTTTCAGTTTGTGGGAATCCATTTCATTGCGAAAACTCAGTTCTACAAATACCAAACCGATTATCTATTTCCAGCCATTAGCGAAGCTTGGAGAATGGAAAAAATGTCTATTGATAGTACATTCGCGGGCAAACGGTTCAGGCTAGCCGGTGATGGACAGTGCGACAGCCCAGGATTTTCAGCCAAGTACTGCACCTACCACTTTCAGGACATGGAAAGTAAGAAAATTGTGAGTTCGGTGGTCGTGCAGGTGTCACAAAGTACATCCTCAGTGGCCATGGAGAAAGTTGGCTTTGTAGCATCATTGCAAGAACTACAATCGCGGGGAATGGTGATCGACCTGATAGCCACGGACAGACACGTTTCAATTGCCAAGACAATGAGAGAAGAGTACAAAAATATAAATCACCAATTTGACGTTTGGCATCTTGCAAAAACAATCAATAAAAAATTGTCGGCTGCAGGTAAAAAAAAAAAAATATGCAAGGTATTTCACAGTGGTCCAAGTCAATCAGCAACCATCTTTGGTGGAGCTCAAAAACATGTGGAGGGTCGCTGGAAATTCTACTGGAAAAATGGCGGTCAGTAATGCTACACTGTACAAACGTGCACCGCTGGAACACGAACCAACATTTCCACAATTGTGAACATGGCCATTTGTCCACAGAGGAGGCACGGAAGAAGAAGTGGTTGATTCCTTCATCACCCACTCACAAAGCCATTGAAAAGATTGTATTTGATAAAACTATAACAAAAGCTTTGAGGGGACTCACGGAATTCTGCCACACAGGAGATTTGGAGGTGTTCCACAATATGTGCCTAAAGTACAGGCCAAAACGATTGCATTTTGGCATGGAGGGCATGATAAATCGGACTCTTTTAGCGGTCTTGGCACATAACCATAATGTTGGCCGTCAACAAAGTAGGACGACCAGAACTTTAGGGACGCTTCGCTACAATAAGGCCTTCACTAAAAGAAGTAAACAATGGGTGATCAAACCAGTGTTTGAGGATATGCAATATGAGTTTATTGAGAGACTTATTGTTGACGTCCTAGATAGGCACATAAATGGAGTTGTGAACGAACCTGTGCAGGGGACAACTGCATTGCCACCCAACATTGCCTCTGTTCCATGTCCACCTAAAGAAGAGCTCATTGAGAAATACACATCACGGTTTAAATGATTGTAATTTGATTGTCTGTTCTCTCGAGTCTCCTCATGTCGCAGGCCCATTGAATATGTGTATCTATCCAACCTTGTTCATTTGCGCATTAAATTAAACCAAACAGTAATATAAATCATTTTTCAAAAAATATAGAATGTCTCCGTATTTATGGTTCTGTGGGGCTGCAAAGCACGCAGACAAAATGCAAAGATGGAGTGTAAATTTCAAGTCCTGTGAGACGGCCTTACACTGAATGTAGCTAACTAGGAATGTGTGTTCGTTCAAAGTAAAGGTCAGCTGCTTTGATTTTTTCTCGGGTGCCAGAATGGCCCACGACTCAGTATAAGGTTCTATTGTTATTTGACCTTGACAGGCCGGGACCACGTAAGAAACGATAATGAATATAATTTCAGAAACAAAAGCCATTTCATGTTCGTTCATAAGAAGAAATAACGTCGGCATAGAAGGAGTGGTATTTCGGGGCTGCCCTACGCACAGACACAATGGAAAATGCAAATATAATGTAAGTAACTCTTTAGATGAGTTTATACCGCAATTTAATTACTATACAGTAGCTTTAAAGACGGGTTAAGTTGTACTTGTTCGTTCTATGTGGCATATTGTTTTGTACCGCGCACTATCTTGGGGAGAACCGTCTTCTTTTACGGAAGCACCTCAAAACCTTCCTCTTTGCTTCTGCTTTCTCTCTCCCTCTCCCCTGCTACAACTGGTCCACTGTCTGCGACCTCGGTCCTGGACCCTTCCACTCTCCACCTGCACTCCCTGTCAACCCCTGCACTGGGGGACTGTCTCAGTATCCTACAGACCCCCCTTGACGTATAAAACCCAGTTGCACTGTCCTAGCTATGAAATAATTTCCAGACCTAATATATAAAATGAATAATTTTAATAAAGATCTGATGGTGAGACTAATTTCATTTTTTATGTATTTCAAATAGATACATCATCCATTATTGTCTGTGTCACGAGTACCAGACACCGGCGGATGGCTTCTATAATCGCCAATTGCTTCTCCGCGTGAACAACGTTAGCACCCTGACCATTTTGTGGGACGATCGCCAAGTACAAGTATGCCCTTACGCGGTACTAACGGCTAGATGCAACATACAGACCGTTGTGGTGGCCTAGTGCCTCGTTGTTGGAACAGCCATGCGATTATCAGTGCGACCGAAGAGCTTATTTTATCGTAAACCAACACCCTGTGTACTGCACACGAACATCGCTTGCCTCAAGACGAAATATTTTGGATCGAGAGCAAATAAAAATTCATTGATCTAAGACCCAGTGTACAGCAAAGGAACATCGTGTGCCTCGAAACGAACTTTTTGGAACGTGAGCAAATAAAAATGCAAATCGCTGAATATTCTCAAAACATTTGATGTCCAATAAATGTACTTTGCCAAATGTACAATCTTGCCGTTTGCTTTTAAACCACAGTTTCATATTCCGAATTGTGGCGCTGTATTGTGAGATGATCTAAGACCCTGTGTACAGCAAAGGAACATCGTGTGCCTCGAAACGAACTTTTTGGAACGTGAGCAAATAAAAATGCAAATCGCTGAATATTCTCAAAACATTTGATGTCAAATAAATGTACTTTACCAAATTTACAATCTTGCGGTTTAATTTAAAAGTACAGTTTCATATTCCCAATTGTGGCGCGCTGTGTTGTGTGAGCTCATCTGTGTTGATTTCCTGGTTCTGTGTGGAGTCGCGTAGAAGACGCCTGGGCGCGTTTGCCTACGCAGCTCAGTCACGTCACGGATAGAGGCGGGGAATATGAATGTTTTGATCAAGTCTGTTTCAGGGGCGGGGGATTTGATTTAGTGCCGCAAAAGCAGGTGAGCCAGGGCGATGGGGGGAAATGATAGGATTATCATAAAATGGCGGATGTTTTCGAGTGCGTTAATGGACGAAAAGTCGGGTAAGGTCCATAGGAAAGTTTTCTACGATCTACCGATTTATGCTTAAAAACACATGGCCGAACCATAGGAACAATAAAAAAAAAGTCCCGGAACTATCCTTTAAGAACTAACAACGAAAACAATGGGTAGAATTAGAAAATTGGCTTTTTACTCCGGTCACCCTATATGTGGGTCTCTGGGAAGCGCCTACCACGTAAGATCAGAACGCACCCAATCTGGTCAGTACTCAGGCATTTGTGGGGGGAAACTAGGCGCTGTGGCCAACCCCGCTCAGTTACATCTCGCAACCCCCCCAGCCCCCTTTTCCGGGAGAAAGTTGACATGGAAGAGGCATTGCAGATAGATCCTAGTGCCCCTCCCTCTCACCCACTAACATACCTACAATTGAAAGGTTCTTTAATGGATCGAGGATGGGGCAAATGGCATGCATCGACCTTTAACGGCATTCGAGAAGTGCTGAATAGGCAAATGGGGTTTGAAGGGGCTCACTAGCTCTCACTCCTGCGAAGAGGCCGTTTGCACACTCCTAATTCGCAAATACATTTGGCAAGTGACCTGGAGATACAGAGGACCCTGATATATGCTTGGAGTGGCCGTGAAAGATCCGAGAGCCTGAGAAGCACCAGATGTGGAATCAGGAAAGCCGCAGAAGCGCAGGAAGAAGACCGGTGAGCCCAGGGAAAGGGTTGGAACACCAAAGCACTGTTGGGAAAGAGAAAGGCCCTAGACAGTGGAATTGGGGTCTGGGACCCAACATACAAACTTGAGGTAAACCAAAATTAAGAAATCAAAAGGGACATTAAGATCTAGCAGGGTAGAATACCAGACCTTTTGTAAAGCAAGCTGAAATAACTATTTACAAATATCCAGAACACAAACTTTATAAAGAAATTGCATGACAGTCCTAGCAGGAGAGTATACCAGGCAAAGATCGGTGTATTCAAAGAACTGTAAAAGAGAAACCCAAAGAAGACCCATGCCTTTGAGGATTTTGAATTGCATTTGAATGAGGAAGAAAACCTGGCAGGGGAGTAAATCAGGAGTCTTGCGATTCCGAGACCTACACCTAAATTGCAGTACTTCAGTTATCTTGAATGTGGAGAGAAACCTGGGGAAGGGAGACATTTCCCCGGGAGTGGATTACAACAAGAGGAAAGAGGTCCCCTCTTGAACTACTAGGAACTTTGATTATTCTTTTGTTTTGAACTTTGCATTTCTTGGAGAAACCTTCGGCAAGAGAGTAATTCTCAGAAGCTGTAAACATTGACCATGTGGAACTTGGTTTAATGTGAAAATGTGGGCACTTCAAGAAGCAGAGTGAAATCCTTTTGCACCTTAGAGTTAGTTTTAGAGTGTGAGGGCAAGGATAGGATTTTGGACACAGGACGTACATTTAATGTGTACATCTGGACATTGGCAAAACAAAAAAAAGGGAGGAGATGGCTGAAAGGTTTTGAATTAATCTGAACCTCTGGCATTGCTCTGGGCAACCCGCGAGACGATTTTTCATTGCCTGCCAAGCCATTACAAAAGGGGAAGACCATATGCAAATCAGGCTTGGTCCCACCTCAAAAGGGTCCGTCCAGCCCAAACTGCTTGGTCACAATCCCTTCCGTACGAGACCACAAGCATCCCCCGCACATATATCAGCCTAACTTAGATCTCTACGCCCAGCAGGCACGGGACATTGGACAGAACCTTAGTTTTGGTTGTGATAGGGAAATACATACTAGAATAGGGACAGTGAGACATGTTCCAACCCCTTTTCATTTTAATAAAAAAGTATATAACCAAAACCATGAGTCCTCCGTGTCCGCGTCTCATTCCTGGCTCTTCAGATCACCTAACAACGAGAAAGGAGTGGATGACTAAGGCACATAAAACATAAGAGATGGAAAGTTTGATGGCCCTGGTAATTGAATCTCATGCTTATATCGACATGGAATGTCTCCCATTCATGGAGCATTATATTTTTTTTAATAATTCTGTTTATTACGTTTTAATAACACAACAACAAAACAAACATGAATCAAAGGCATACATCTGACCATGGTAGTAAGGCAATTTCAAAAAGCAAAAGGAGCTCTGTAGGGCCGAGAGCCATCAGACGTTTGTGGGATGAGGCAGGTAACCAATGTTAACAGCAGTACAGTTCTACTTTCATCGGCGCATCTCAGTTAGCGTCAAGCCATTTACCCCATATTTTTTCGAATTTGCGGGGGCAACCCCGTGCATTATAAATACGGCGCGCCGAGGCCGCGCATCTGTCCAACTCATTACTCCAGCGGTTCAAAGATAGAGGGTCGGCAGAGCCCCAGTTAGTCGCGATTAATCTTTTGCCTGCCCCGAATGCCAGTGCCAAAAACATTTTTTCATATTTGGAGAGATCCACTTCACCCCGGATTCCCAACAGTATCATTTTGGGATCCCTGGGGATTGGTGTTGCCAGGGTGGCAGAGATCGTGTTAATACAGCTCTCCCAGAAGACCTGTAACACTCGGCAGTCCCATAGAAGGTGGCAGGTTCCGTTTTGCATCTGAGGCATGTCCCGCCTTCCAGTCCCCCCCATCTGGCCATAGCAGTGCGTGAATAGTATGTGCGGTGGAGGATCCTCAGTTGTATAAGTCTGAGTTTAGAGTCTATACCAATTTCTCTAGGGGACATTAATGCCTCTACCCAGTCTTCTGGTTCCATTTGACCTATGTCCCTTTCCCACTTTTCCTTGAGCCCATCTAGCTGCGCAGCCCCAAAGGAGTTAAGGGCTTGATAGAGCGTGGAAGTGACCTTGGAGGCAATGCATTGCGGGAGGATATTGGTCTCAATGGGAGTACAGGGGGGTATGGTGGTCGTATCAGGGAATTGGGTGCGGATGGCGTGGGCCAGTTGCGCATGTCGAAACCGGTCCATGGGTGCAAGGTCGAATTGCGCTTGCATGGCCTCGAAGTGAAGGAGGTGGCCCTCTTGTATCACATGCGCTAATGTGTGTATCCCTTTTGCGCACCAGTGACCGAAGGGGCCCATCTTTACTATTTCCGGGAGGAGTGCGTTGTGCCATAGGGGTTGAGATAGTGTTGGTTTACCTTTCCAGCCTATTAGTTTGTGCGCATCTCGCCAGGCCCAGCAAATATGGTGTGTCATTTCGGGTAACATCGGGGGTTGGTCGTGGGTGGCGTACAGGATCTGCAGTGGGGTTAGCGGGGTCATGGTCTCTATTTCAAGGCGGATGTGGGGGGAGTGTGGGGTCTGCGTGTATCCAGTCGTTTACCACCCCAATCTGGGCTGCAAGGTAATAGGTGCGTATGCATGGTAGACCGATGCCTCCCTCCCACACTGATCGCTGCAGCGTATCAAGGGCGATCCTGGGTTCTTTCCCTCCCCACAGCAGTGTGCAAAGGCGTCTGTCAATGAGTGTGAAGGTGTCTCGGGGGATGACAAGGGGGGCGTTTTGAAGTACATACAACAGTCTTGGGAGGGTCATCATTTTGAATAGCGCCGCTCTGCCCATTAGTGATAGTGGGAGTGATTGCCAGTGGGAGGTGTCTCTATTGAACCGGTCAATTATTGGTTGTAAGTTAAGTTGCAGGAACCCACCCAGTGTCGGGTCGAGTCGTATACCCAGGTATTTAAGTTCTCTAATAGAGACATGATATGGGCAGGTTTCAGGGATCGCAGACTCGCCGCCCTGGATCGGGAAGTAAATAGTTTTGGTCTCATTTACCTTAAGGCCCGCAAAGCACTGATATTCCCTAAGGATGCGGGAGACAATCGGGCAGGAGGTGCGTGGGTTACTGAGGTATATGAGGAGATCGTCCGCGTAGAGGGATAGTCGGTCCTCTCCCCCCCAGGCCAGGCGAACCCTGTCCAATTAGTGTTAGCTCTGAGCTCAATTGCGAGAGGTTCTATGGCCAAGAGAAAAAGCAGCGGGGAGAGCGGGCACCCCTGTCTCGTACCTCGACCCAAGGGAAATGATCCCGAAGACCTGTCGTTCACCCTTACCATGGCCTCCGGGTGTGCATATAGGAGTTTAACCCACGATATAAACGTTTGCCCCAGGTTCATCCGAGCCATAATTGCCCACAAAGCCTCCCATTCCACAGAGTCAAATGCTTTTTCAAAGTCCACTGCCAGGAGGGCCAGTGGGGCTGGTATTTCCTTGGCTCTACTCAGCGCCAGCTGAACTCTACGCATGTTTATGCGGGTGGATTTGTTGGGCATGAATCCAGATTGGTCGGGGTGGACAAGGGTCTCTATAACTTGCAGTAGTCTGTTGGCTAGTGTTCTGGCGAGGACCTTGGCTTCGCCGTTGATCAAGGATATTGGGCGATAGGAGGCACATTCCTCCGGGGGTTCCTGGGCTTATGTATGATGATTATGCATGCCTTCCTGAGGCCCGGGGGGAGTGCCCCCAGCTCTTTGCTGCGTAGAAACATACGGTGCATGTGGGTGGGTAATGAACCGCCGAGGCATTTCCATGTTTCTGTAGGGAACCCATTAGGGCCCGGGCTTTTCCCGGGTTGGAGCTGTGCGAGCGCCTCTTGCACCTCGGTTACAGTAATTTCGGCGTTCAGGAGGTCTGTTTGGCGCTGAGAGCGCTTCGGGATCTCGATCTGGTCAAGGTAGCGTGCGGGTTTGGAAGGCGGGCTCATGGAGCATTATAGAGCACACCTGGAGAACTGACAGGGGGAGGCAAGGCAGGAGCAAATGGACCACTGAGAACACTACTGCACCCCAGTACAAGCATTGCCAACCCGATCAGCAGCCACTGAATGTAAAAGAGACCCTTGAGGACTGTCCATAGCATTGAATGTGATTGCATGGGTAGAACCATGTCTATGTCAGAACTATATGTCCTTCGGAGCGTGGTAGGGTTGGAAGAAGGGTGGGGGAGGAAAGTGTGGGTGTTAAAAGGTTTGCAACAACTTGGGAGGTGTAAACGAGCTGAGCTCCAGGGGATAAACTGTATTCTTCTCATACAGTGTAATACCACTGATGTGTTCCTGTTTTCAGATTTGTATAGTACAATGATGCTTGTATCGATGTTCCATGATATAAAACACAATAATATACCATATTTTTTTTAAACAATGCTAGATAAATACTAGATCGCCCTTCCAAATATCTATGCCAGTGGCAGAATTTGCAAACTACTAGCCGGGCATGAAATGTCACTTGCCGTCTCAATTCTACACATGCTCGTAGCACAACATTTCATAGTCGCCAAGAATCAACTATCAGTTAGCATTGGCTAGTGGCAAGTGCAAAATGTGAGGCCCGATCAACGCAATATATACTGTATCAGAGGGAGTCAAACACCTTTTTGTATAAAAGTTAAGGAACTCATTACGCAATAACGGTCTGGCTTACCACTAGAAGAGTGGCACTGTAAACAGACAACAGTTGGATTACAAATGGAGCAGGCTTGAGGGAGGTTACAAAATATGTACTCTCATCCTGATCTATTTTCAGATGCATTTTCCACCTTTGGGATTTTATTTTTTCCTCTTGGGGGTGGGCGCTACACATTCTAACATATGTATAAACATTCATGCCACAGTGCCAAGAGGCATGGGGTGCGTTGCTGACATAACGTCAAAGCTAGCACTTCTTGTGACACATAGGCCTTTGTGAGGTTTAACCAACTTAATAGTTAAGGAACAAGACCCAAACAAATGTGTGCAAATGATGTGGAGCTCACTTGACTGGGTAGAAAGGCAGTTGGGGGCACTCCCGGAGGGGGAAATCATCTGGGCTGGAGATTTCAACTCCGTCTTGGACACCAATCTGGATAGGGTGGGCGTTGCGGTGCTTCCTTGCAGTAGGGCCTCCTCTAGGATCCGAGGCATGTTTCCTGTGTGGGATATTGAAGATGCCTGGAGGGTGAAACATCCTGGGCCAAGTCAATTTACGCACTATTCCACCCCGCATGGCTCAGCGGCTCGGCTGGACTATTTTCTGGTGTCTCGTGCAGTTATTGGTCGGTCGGTGGGGGTGGGTATCCTGACTCGAACTTTATCGGATCACGCTCCTGTTCTGTTATCTATCCGTCTAGATGGAAGGGAAGATACAAGGCCACCCTGGAGGTTTAAAAGTGAGCTACTCACGGATGAGGTATTTCGGGAAGAGTTGGCGAAGGCTATAGATATATACGTTGAGACAAATGATGGTCGGTGCCGTCTGCTGGCACCCTGTGGGAGGGATTTAAGTGTGTGATCCGGGGGAGAGTATGGCCAAGGAGTTGGGGATTCTGAAGAAGCTACGGAAGGACCTGGCGGACACGGAGGAAGAGCTGCGAGTCTTGCTGGGGAGGGCATCTGTCCCATCAGTGGCCCAGCAGGGGAAAATAAAACAGAAGTTGCAGGAGTTCCATGCCCTGGCTAAGCGGGAGGTTAAGTATATGTGGGACAGGGTGGCTCATCGGCAGTATGGAGAAGGGCGGGCTCCTGGGCGGTCTCTTGCGAGAATCCTTCGGCTGGGGTGGCGGGAAACTAGGGTGACGATGATCACGGATGAGAGGGGAGGCATCCACTATGAAGATAGGGGGATTGTTCATGCATTCCAGGAATATTATGGCCAGTTGTACGCGTCCCAGCTGACGGCGGCGCAAGCGGAGATTGACGCCTTTCTTGACAGCGTAGGGCTGTACTGGTGCTCGGAAGGGCAGAGGGAATGGTTGAATAGGCCTGTTTCGCAGGCGAAAGTGCTGGACGCCATTTAATCTCTGCCAGGTGGGAAGTCCCCGGGTCCCGACGGCTTTACAGCCGAATTTTATAAGTGTTATGCTGAAAGGTTAGCGCCCTACTTGTTGCGGGTGTATCAGGAGGCCGTTGTCCCGTGGCCGGCTACCTGACTCCCTTAGAGAAGCGGTAGTGGTGGTACTGCTGAAGCCAGGAAAGCCGGAAGGTGATTGTTCGTCATATCGCCCGATCTCACTTATTAATCTGGATAATAAGATCTTTGCGAAAGTTGTGGTAACGCGTCTAGCGCCGTTAATGTCATCCATGGTGAGGGCTGACCAGGCAGGGTTTATTCTGGGTCGTTCAACCTCGTTTGGGTTGCGGAGGATGTTTGGCTTGATGGCGGCGCTGCCGGAGGACGATCCAGCGGTGGCGGTTCTATTGAATGCCACCAAGGCATTTGATTCGGTGGAATGGGTGTTCTTATTCATTGTATTACGCAGGATGGGCTTGTGCAACTTCTTCGTTTCCTTGGTATCCCTTCTATACACCGACCCAGTGGCTAGAGTGAGGCTAAACAGGCAGACCACCAGGGCCCTACCGCTGGCGAGGGGGACTCGTCAGGGCTGCCCGCTATCTCCCCTACTTTTTGCCTTGGCGATAGAGCCTTGGGCTAAGTGGGTTAGGGATTTTCATCTTCACAGGGCAGTCCAGTTGCACACACAAAGTCAGAATTTCGTTATACGCGGACGACATGGTCCTGTTCCTCCGTCATCCTGAGATCAACTTGGATCCTATTATGATTGACCTCCAGCGGTTCGGTGACCTATCGGTGTATCAAATAAATGGTATCAAATCTGTTATCTTCCCGTTGACGGACGGGGCTTCTCAGTTTCGAGATACTTGGGGATTCCGGTGGGATTTACAGAGTACTCGATATTTGGGGGTCACGGTAGCAAGGGAGAAGGGGGTGGTGTACACGGCAAACTATGTGGAGGTTTTAGAATCGGTCAAGAAGTCGATGGCTGGTTGGGCCTCACTCCCTCTTAATCTGTACGGCAGGATTTCGGTGGTCAAGATGTCTATCCTTCCTAAATTTCTGTATGCGTTTCTGAATGTGCCTATAAAAGGTCCCTCAGAAATACTTACGGGATCTTCGCTCCGCGATATCACATTTCATTTGGGCGGGTAAGAGGGCTCGTGTCTCTTGGGGGCAACTCACGGCGCCGGTTCAGGAGGGGGTCTTGCACTTCCCGATTTCGAGTTATATCATATTGTGGCGCAGGCCAGCTACCGCAGGCATTGGTATGGGATGGCGGCAGAGCATTGGCATGTAGAAATAGAAAGGTCGATTGCATCACCGGCGTTGTTAAGGTCGGTTATTCTGACGGCTGACAGCCGTGTGAGGTGTCCGCGTAATCTGGTGGAGCTTACTTGTTGGGCCTGGTCCTACTTGGGGCAAGCGTCGGAAGGGGATGTACTCTACTCGCCGGACATTCCCGGTGTTGCTCTGACTAGCGAGGCGCATTATGTGGCTACTCTGAAGCGGTTGGGAGACCTGTTTCTGAATGGGGAATTTAGCTCTATAGATCAGTTGAGGGACAGGGGAGATCTGTCAGCGTTAGATGTATTCCTGTATTACAGGTTGAGGGTGACACTGCAGCGACTGCTTCCTTCCTTTCCGAGGCCGCCCGCAGTGGCTGAACTGCTTCATAAAAGGTGATGGGGGGGAGGGTGGGGGGTGGACATTGGACGGCGGGTTCCGGTTTGTACGGGTTGGCTCTGCAGACAGGGCCGGGTTTGAGGAGATCTTCCAGGGAGCTATGGGAGAGGTTGTTGGGACGGGAGATACCGACAAATGCATGGAGGTACTGTTGTGAGGTGATCAGGAAGGGGGCTGTCAATTCGAACTTCAAACTGATCCACTTTAAATTTCTGCACCAGTGCTACTACTCTCCGGCCCAGTTAAAGGATTATTTCCCCCAGAGGTCAGGGGCTTGCCTCCGTTGTGGACAAGAGATGGTGGGGTTTCTCCATGTGGCCTGGGATTGTGGGGAATTGGTGCATTTCTGGAGGCAGGTGTTTGAGGTGATTGGGGATATCGTGGGACAACAGCTAGTGCCAGATCCTATGATGGCCTTGCTAGGATTCACGGAACAGATACCCAAAGGAACTAGGAAACTGGTAAATCTTTTGATTTTGGTAAAACGCTGTGTGGCCATGGAGTGGGGAAGCACCCGAAGTCCGACCGTTGCCCAATGGTCAAAAGATGTATTATAGACTGGTCACCAGGGGGCGCAGAGACGTTCATGGACTCTGTGTGAGCTCCGGTGCAGCCACCCTGAAAGATGGACTGAGCCCCCACTTTTCGGACCCCCCCACGGCAGAAAAAGCGTGAGGCTGCAGTCGGAATACCTCCTCCAGCACTGGGAGAAATCCCGAGTAAAAACGGACGTAGGATCCCCACAAAACTCGTATCCCAAACGGCGGCCCTCTGAAACAGGGTGAAAACGAAACCAACCTGCCACACGTGTGCTCCAGGGCATTGCCGGGAAACCCCACACCACGGACCGGCAGACGGAGCCTACAGGACCTCGATGCCCGTGGCCCAGAACAAAGAACTGGCACAAACACGTCGGTGCCCCAGATCTGGATGCACCCAGACCGCCGCTCAGAAGACCTCACCTTCCTAGCACCTGCTTAAGATCCACAACGCAAGGTGAGCTCCATTCGCTACCCGCCTCCCTACGGCATCCGAAAAGTAGCCGCACAAAAACGGTGCAGGGCCACGAGACATCCGCGCCCCCCGCTCGCATCAGATAGAGGCCGCGAGCCTACTTCTCAGGGGTAGTCTGGGGCTCGGCACCTCGCCTCGCCCCCCCCCCCCCCCCCCCCCCCGCATCCCCATGTGATTCTCCGGTGAAGACCAGCCCTGATTCTGCCGCCCAGAGAGATCCCAGGCCTCCGGAGAGGAATCAACGGCAAAGCGGAGCTGGCGCACTCTGTGCTGAGAGAAGGCCCCCGCCCCGAGCGACCAGCAGACTGCCCGGGAGCCAAGCGTGAAGAGACCGCGCCACACGCGCGATTTAACCCTAGAAGCGGGGTGCACTCACAGCAGTCGGGTACACGGAGACGACCATCCCAGCCCACAACCTATCAGCTCCATACCTCACAGCCCCACGGACAGGACTCTTGGAGGACGCTGAAGGGCCCCCACGTTGCCTTTAAAAGAACCCTACCGGTGAACCACTCACACTCCCAAAAGTGATCCGTGAATCCCAGCAACATTATACAGCACCTTGAACCCACAATCAGCAAAGGTGAACAGGACAACCACCACTAACACTCCGGCACTTAAAGCCACAACAAAGAGACCTCACCCTAAACATTGACACGAAATGTCCCCTGTGGAACATCTCAACACCGAACACGAAATGTAAAACGGTGAGACCCTCGCAACACCAGAGGTACATCAGGGGGTGAGACCCCAGAATTTGGTTTGTGAACCCGCCACCACCTGGACGACGAATAAGGAGCCAAACCGTACCGTGACCCTCCTGAAAACACGTACAAGATATCTCGAGTTCCGAGAACCCCCCGGAGGTACATCTCGCTTGATAAACGGGAACCACACTGGACGGAGGGTAAGGCCCCTGGATACAGGGCGAGTGCCTCCTCCAACCACGTGACCCAACTACACTCCTGCCTCCCCGGCTGTTTACCCCCAATATCTTAACCTAACGCTCCACCCAATTCATCACCGCTGAAAGGGTATCAAGCCTATGTGCCCTGTAACGGACCACAATAGAGAACAAGGCCCCCAAACCACCAAAGACCTGTATGAACTTTAAACACAAGCTCCTGCACTTCGCCTACACCGCCACTCGTCCCGCCTTAACTGAACACGCAATGGCGAACAACATTACTACGGGAAATGACCTAGCAGCGGCAACGAAGGGGGATATCGCTGCCCTTTTGGGGGAAATAAAGAACCTGGGCACCAATATAGGAGGCAAAATAGACAGGATCACTCAGAGGCTGGACAGCATGGAAGATAGACTCGAAGGGGTGGAGAACAATCAAGCCTCCATCGACACCCTCGAGACACAACTCGACCAGAGAATGACGGAGTTGGAGCATCGAGAGGAAGATTTCAAACTTAAGCTTGATGACTTAGAGAACAGAGAGAGACGGAACATCCGCATTTTTGGAATCCCGAAAAGAGAGGGCGAAACAGAAACGGACTTGAAGGAAACTCTCCACAACATTATTAAGCTTCTATCGGCAGATGATGACGTGGACGAACCAATCACGGAACGAGTCCATAGAGCAGGAGGTCCCTCGGGAGGAACACGATCAGTCCTAGCCCGATTCCACCGCTTCCGGGACAAAGCCCGAATCCTCGATAAAGCCAGACAGTGCGACACTATTACGTTGGGAGGAGCTCAGATCTCGATCTATCAAGACTTGTCTCCTTTGACGCTAGCCCTCAGGAGGATGTGCGGCCCCCTCACCTAGAAACTCAAGGAGAAAAACAGATACAGATGGGGCTACCCCTCCTCACTAATATTCGAATATGAAGGATACAGACTAAGATCTGAAAAAGAGATAAAGGCATGCATCCACAACCTTCTCGGCCCTTCAGGAGAAGAACCAAATCGGAATGAGACACAAAGAAGACCGAGAATGGCATATCCAGGGTGCTCGAAGAAAGAAGGTGAAGGGATCCCGAAAATTCCAGAGGGGCAACCTCTCCCCAGAAGGGGAAAACTGAAGACCTCATAAAACCGGTAAGATCAAACCAACACAGTGAATAACATGATATATGCACGAGACATTAGCATAGACTCAATCCTGCAACCCTAATGGATAACATTAGGGGGGGGCGGGGTGGGGGGGAACCGACCATGGAAAGGCTCAATTCAAATAGAGATGGTACACTTGCACAAGGGGCGTGATGTAACGGCCCCTACAGGTGGTTCTACACCGGCCTGGTGCTGTTAACCAGGAGCGATCGAACGCTGCCAATTGCGAATGGGGGAGGGGGGAAGAGAAGGGAGGGTTCAGTACCGGGTAAAGGTCGAAGCAGTACCGACAGACCTGTGTGAATATCGACGCAGTGCACGAACTAGAGCAGACATGCACCAACAAGCAGCCAGTAAAAGCCGTATTCTTAAAAAAATTATCAATGGCAAAGAACACTAATGCGGGGCACACCACCCCCTTGAGAGTGGGAACGTTAAAGGCCTCAATTCTCCAACGAAATGCTCACTAGTAGCTAGGGAGTTCCGCAGAGCCGAACTCGACATTCTTCTTCTACAAGAAACAAAGTATATGAAGAGTGATTAGCAACGAATCTTACCGAAACGAGTGGGAACAGAATTCTGGGGCTCCGGCCCATTGTGAAAAGGAGTCGAGATTCTTCTCAGAAAAGAGATAGAATTCGATCTCACCAAATTACGGTCCGACATAGAAGGCAGAGCACTCCTAGTCAGCGGCCGTATAGGGAAAATAAACGTAACGATCGCCACCCTCTATTCCCCGAATACGGGTCAGACCAGAATCCTCACTAAAACGATTCAGAAGATTCTATTTGAGGCATCCGCCATATTGGTCTAGGGGGTGACTTCAACCAATGGGCAGACCCCATCAAAGACCGTAAACCTGGCAACCCTGACCTGAAACTCAGTGGTAGAACTGACCGAACCGAAATGGCTAGTATGATGGAAACATAGAACATGAGACGCGTGGAGAGAGCACCACCCAGACGAGCAGGACTTCACCTTCTACTCAACCCCCCCACAACACATACACTAGAATGGACTATGTATATGTATCGCCCAGAACTTGCAGAAATGATATTGCACTCAGAGATAACCCCGATCACTTGGTCCGACCATGACATGGTCCGTATAGACATCCAGTGGACTAACTTATCAGTTAAGAATGGGAAATGGCGATGTAACAAGACCCTCTGGAAAGATGCAGTCTTCAAAGCAGAAATGGAGACTGACATCTCCCAGTTTTTTTAAATCAATGATAATGGCGAGGTATCCAAGCAGATCATATGGGAGGCCGCTAAAGCCACCTGGGAGGGGGATTCTAATAAGAGGAGGGGCGTCAAAGAAAAGGGAGAGAAACATTATCGAACACAGGTTACGAACCGAAATCTCTCAATTGGAATCCAATAACCAGAAAGTCTCAGAGTCTGACCGAGCAAGGCTGAACGAGGCAAGGGAGAAGATAAATGAACTAAAGCTCTTAGAGCATGAACAGATAGTACGCAAGCTGAGATTCCTGAAACAATAACTTTATGAAAAGGGGGATAAGGCAGACGCACTCCTTGCCGCAAGACTCCGAGATCAAAGAGCCGAGCGAAGAGTATTACAAATAACCGACACCCCCCTCACCCCCAACTCTCACTCCCCCCCTAATATCCCAGAAAGTTTTGCTCACTTCTATAAAACCCTATACACCTCAGAGAAAAACCCTGACCAACCGGAAATAGAATCCTACCTGTCCTCAATACACATGCCCCACATAACAACCACGGACGCCGATCTTCTGGAATCCCCCATAACTAAATTGGAAGTCCAGGCCGCAGTAAAGCGACCGGGAGAAGACGGCTATACAGCTGGATTCTATAAAACCTTTACTACTCTTCTTTTCTTACCCCCTTCCTAACAGAACTCTTTAACGAAATAATCGACACTGGTAACCCCCCCCCCCCCACACCCGACTCTTTTGTCAGGGCACGGATCACGGTTATCCCAAAGGAGGGGAGGGATTCCACGAAATGTGCCTCCTACCGCCCCATCTCATTGCTCAATCTGGATGCGAAAATGTATGCAAGGGTTCTCGCCGCAAGGCTCGAGACACTAATGCCCCGACTCATACATTCCGACCAAGTCGGGTTTATACTTGGTAGGCAAGGAGCCGACACAATGCGCAAGACCCTGCATTTGATCCACGCATCCCAGACCACAGCCAATGACCCAACTCTCCTATCCATCGATGCAGAGAAGGCCTTCCATAGAGTGGATTCCTAAAGGCAGTCCTATGCAAGGTCGGAATGGGCCCGAGGTTTAGGAAGGCAATACACGCGGTCTACACGGACCCCAAAGCGGCAATATTTGTAAATGGCGAATATTCCAGATGGTTCAGCCTAGAACGAGGAGCTCGCCAGGGATGCCCCCTTTCCGCAATTCTTTTCGCACTCTCTCTAGAACCCCTCGCAATTACAATGAGAACTGACCCAATAGTGAGAGGCATACACCTGGGGCCAACGGAGTATAAGGTGGCCCTATACGCAGATTATATCCTCCTCCACGTTACCAATCCTACAATTTCAGTCCCCCGGGCTCTCCTCCTACTAGACGAATATGGCAAACTCTCAGGGTTCAAGGTAAATAAACAGAAATCCACCTTCTTCCCACTCCAAGGCCAAATAGACGCGAACATCTCTAAATTTTCCACTCTAGGTCTCAAAATCGAGCATGTAAACCTACGTTACTTAGGGATTTTGATCACTAAACAACTGAGTGACCTTCAGGAGGTGAACTTCCCTCCCCTACGACAACAGTGTCGAGCCGACTTGGCGAGATGGGAGAAACTCACGATATCCTGGCTGGGCCGACTTAACGCGGTTAAAATGGTATCCTTTCTTGTACCCCTTCCAAATGCTACCCATCAGAATCCCAAACAGCTTCTTCGTTGAAACCAAAAGAGCCATTCTCAAATTCCTATGGCAGAGAAAAAAGGCAAGGATCGCGTACAAGACTCTGACACTCCCCAAGGAGAAGGACGGGGTTGGCCTTCCAGACCTGCGAAAATACTATGAAGCCTCCCAACTCTGAGTCCTCATCCCCCATCTACGCAACTCCACAAACACTCAATGGATCAACATGGACAATCACTACTTTTCGCTTGCCACAGTATCTGAATGGCTCTGGTCCCCCAAAAAGAAAATTTGTAGAAAGCTTAAAGACCACCCAATACTCAGTACCATATGGGACATTTGGACTCCAGGCAAGAATATGCAAAACATCACCACATGGCTCGCTCCTCTGAGCCATCTATGGTCTCCTGGAATCAATGACCAAATTCCGAACGTAGGAAGGTTCCAAACATGGTATGAAGCCAGCCTGGAGAGAGTTGGGCAACTACAAAAAAAGGATTCTTTCATATCCCTTCCAGAATTAACAGAGGCTCTCGGAATTGGCCCCCTGTCCACGTTCCAATAAATCCAAATAAAAGGCGTCTTGACGAGACCAATATGGAAAGCCCCATTTAATGAGAGACCTCACACCCTTTGAAAAAATATTAGACTCGAGAACTGAAATGAAAGGCCCGGTTTCAACAATGTATAAAGAACTGATAGAGGGGGGGGAAACACAGATCTACTAAGAGATAAATGGGGAAGAGACTTTGGTGAACAGTTCACCCCGGATGTTTGGAGAACTATATGTAAAGCAACTACACAAATCTCTCTCGCGACCAATAACAAACTCCACGCTATCAAATTGCTCCGCAGATGGCAATATGACCCCACTAGATTATCCAAAATGTTCCAAACCTCTAGCCGTGAATGCTGGAGAGGATGCAGAGAAAACGCAGACTACTGGCACATGTGGTGGAACTGCACCTGTGTAAAAGTCTACTGGAATGAGGTCTTAGGCTGGATAAGAGATTGACGATATCACTAGATCATTGGATCCTTACCTCATACTGTTTGGCTTAGAGCAAAACGAAGACAACTGGATCAGAGTGCGAGACTTGGCCCCACAACTACTGCTCGCAGCCCGAGCCGTACTGGTTACGAAATGGAAATCCACCTCACTCCCCACCAAAAATGAATGGATCAACGTCGCCACCAACATATGCATAATGGAACACATTACGGCATCACTTCACGGAAGATCAGCACCAGTCGAGGCCCTATGGTCAGACTACAAAACTAAATATCTTCCCGACGGATTTTCTCAAGGTTCAACCACCAACCTCCCCCACGGAGACCCGAACACAATATAGAAATGATACTTTTCTGTTCTGTCCAACTCTCATCGTTTAAGCCACTCCTATAAGACACAAGAGGCCCTGATTTCTATTTGCATAGCACTGCAACGATTGAACTGAAAACTGCACGACCGACCGGAAGGTGGGTGGTGGGTGGAAGGCGGGAAAGGGACATCAGGTACTAACACAGGACCCAACCAGAGACAATGAGTTTGTTAATCCGATTATCTACCATGCCGAATCTCACTGATATGTCCTGTATCTTAAAGCTTTAAATTGTTGTTGTACCATGACTTTTTTGTAAACCAAATAAATAAATAAAAAAAAAAAAAGATGCATTATATTGTAATGACATGGAAACCAGATGGGAGGTGCTGAGGGGGAATTGTCGGGGTGAGAGCCGGATGTGGGATGCATATACGACGTACCTCCTGGGGCAACCTGGGGGGGATTGGCATGGATCTTCAGACAGGTTGGGTTCTTCTGCGCGGCCGAGTCCAGGGGGGCGATCCCAGCCGACTCCTTAGGACTGCATCCGGGGGTTGGCATTCTACACTGCGAGACATCATCGGCTTAGTGGCTGGACTGAGAGCAATGCGGGGGGTGCACCCTCCATGCTGCCCAGATTGCTTCTGGTTCTTGTGTATACCCCTAATGTGTGTGTCCGGGAGGGCGGGGGGGGGGGGGCATGATGGGAAGGGTGACTGTGATTATTGGTATTTCGTAGAACAACAGAAAAAAATAAAGTTTAAAAAAAAAAATGATGTGGAGCTGGCAGCATTAGATGTATTCTTACATGCCTATCTGAAGGAAGCCATGTGGTCCTCAGAAGAGCTGTAGTTTGTAAAGTCATTCTTTTTTAAAAAAAAAAAACAAGAACATTGTATGTGGCAGACTATGGGCCATGAATATCTTTTGTAGATTAAAACAAATTGTCGGTAATGCTACTTTACAAATTGTGGAAATCCTAGTAACATTTGACACGCATCCATCCGTAAAAAGGGCCATCCAGGGACATCCAGACCTTAACATTGCTCTCCATGAGTCTAGACGGAATGATGGTATGGTAGGCTGGGCTAAAAGCCCATAAACCAATCAGATGATGGAGAAAGGGTTATGCCTCGCATAGCAAGAGGCTCAGTAAAAAGAGCAAATTCTCACCAAAATAAACATTTTTAAAAAGTGCAGGGTGGGGTCAGTTGGGAATGTTCTTTGTTTTTTGCACAATCATTAGTTTTACATTACTTGGCTGTGGTGGGAGAATGTCTAGGTGGCGGATCTTTCCTCGGCTCACACATGGATTCTATGAGAAGGGTGGTGGGCGGGGCCACAGGAGCAATCGCCTGGGATCTGGTACGTGATAATGCTGTAACGTTCTTAGGTGGATCGTTAATGGGATGTAGTCGGCATCAAACGCAAGTTGATCCTGCAGTTCTTTAATAGGCACTCTCCAGACTCTCCTCACTGAGACCCACTTGGCAGGGTCAAATTGCAAGTTTATTTACACGAAAAAAACTATAGGTTGACCTTTCACACAAGCTTCACTGCGGGGGTAGGCGAGATGGTACCATGATCCTAATACACAAAAGGGTGCCATTTCTGTCACTGAGGTGCGATCAGACCCTCTGGTTAGGTTAGTATTGATCTGTGGGGAATAAGGAGTTGCCACATGTGGTATAGTGGGGGTTTATGCACCTGCTCCTCTCACACAGGGCCAACTTCAGGATCTCCAGAAGCGTATTTTGCTGGTTGATACGGACAGATTGGTTCTCGGTGAGGATTTCAATGATGTTATGGACACTGGCTTGGACAGGTCTCACGTTGGCAGAAGAAATCCAGAGTTACTCACTAAACTGGGCTACTTTGTTGGGACAATGGGCTGGCTGGATAACTGGAGGAGCTTGCATAGTGGGGAGGCCAGGTATTCCCTTTTTCCGCCAGGGTACATTTCTCCTTTTTCAGATTAGACTGTTTATCACGCTGGGGGAGGGCCACGGACTGCTATCAGCAAAATTCCTGGCCAGAGGGGTTTCGGACCACTCTCTGTTGCTCATTGCACTCAAGAGTGGGCAGGAAATGCCTGCACCTACTTGGCGGTTGAACTAGTATTTATCTGCGTTCACCAGCCCCCCCCCCCCCCCCCCAAACCACCCGAGTTCCCTGAGGCATTAATTAAATTAACACTACACAGGAATACTTCACGGTTAACAAGAGATCAGTGAATATCTGTCACCGCAAAGGCGCTGGCGGGGTAGTATCAATCTCTATACAGCACCCAGTCGATTCAAGAGTCTTTGTCTGTGTTGATTGCCATGATATTAGCGACAGTGTGTGCTAGGATATCAGGTGTAAGGTTTTTGTAGTTTATATTTAGAATTTTTTTTGGACTGTTGTCTGTTTTCTTGGGTTTAGATTTAGGAGTTAAACTTCAGAGAGAACCTGTGCATAGTCCCCTTTCAAACACCCAAGACTGGATTGGATCATTGTTCTCAACGCACACGCAAAGCTGTGGGAACCCCAATAGCATTCTGAAACTGTGTCATCTTGACAAGGAATACAGGAGAATAATAGTCTGAGCATCTGAAAGTCTGCATCTTGAGAAAAGAACGCATTCATTTTGTTATCAATGAAGAGTATCTTATTTTCCTGGTCCACGTGTCGGACATCAATAAAATCACATGATTTTAGAAGTGGGATACTCGGACCTGCAGGAATGTCCTAACCCACCATACCAAAAGCTATATCCCAGTTTGAGAGGCAAAAAGAAGGTTAGTTCCCAAGCAGTACTACTGCTGCATCAACTACTCATAACAAATATCAACACCCAGGAAATGTGAATTATGGAAATCTTGATGGGGGGGGTGCTGAGTTGGGCAAGAGCTTCACGAGATAACCCAGTGACAAACTCAACCACTACAAATACGTCACCAAGCATTCAGGCAAGCTGTACCAACACAAGATCGAAATAACTAAATGAAAAGGAGAATCATCAGGAGTTTTTACTACAATAAAAAGGATGAAATAGCCTCTTCCAAAGTACACAGAGTGTAAGACTCAGTCCTACAGTAATGCTCCAAGGGGGATGATGTTGAATTTATTTTCAAAGGGTGACTACAAATGCTAGTTTGCCCCAAGTGAGGTGGGGCCAGTATGGCACATCATTGCTAACAAGGAAAAGGCGGCTTGTGGTCCAGGTAGTCAACCCCACTGGGCATACATACCCCATATAAGTAAGTGAAAATAACATGTTGGAATGCCTGAGGTTTCACGAAAAGGTCTCACTGCCAGAAATATTGAGCCCTAAAATTAGACGCAAGTGGGGAGGACGCTTGTGAGCACCACCAAAATGGACACCTTGGAGAGATCCCCGTTTGCGCGCAGTAAATCGGTCAAAATCCTGTGGCATCAGTTTAATAGAGCGCCAACGTGCACCAAAACCGCACACAGAAGGTCCCTGGCATAGGTTGGTGGCGACTTTGGGCCCTAGCGGCAACGGCACAGTAAATAACGCTGCTTTTCCATGTGGGGTGGCTCGGCATGGAGAGGGCACGCACAGATGCGGAGCCACAGCAGAGGCAGTTGGTGGTGCGCCTAACCCCGAAGCACGAGTGCGTTACCTGCAGTCTGCAAGTTATGCAGCACTGTGGGAGGTGAGAGTGAGCCTGGCGAACGTCTCCAGTTAAGCGACAAACAGCGGCAGGGAGGCGTGCTGGAAGCCCACCCAGCGTCTGGCTACCTGGGAGCCCTGTGGTTCCGGACGGATTGCAGGGTGGTGACAGCTTGGATGCATGTGCGGTGCTAGCACGCACACAAACCAGCAGTGCGGCCTGGACACAATCCAAGACAGCGGGAATAGCTGTCAAGTAAGAACGCGGTACAAGGTTTTAATGTGGCTCAGTAGTGGGAAGCTCTTCTCTACTTCTGAAGATCCTGATGTGCTAACCAAGCCGGCCAATTTACATTTGTTGCTCTGCGGAGTATGCCCAGTAGCGTAATGAACTTCCCTTGCTGAAGGGGCCACAAACAGCGTGCTTTTTCCCTTGAGTGGGCTTGCTACTAAGGTTGGGAGGGCATTGGCAGGATCATTTCTCTTTGCGCACAGCTGAAGAAACTTCACTGGGAGAGGAGGCAAATCTGCATTTCTCCCCCCCCCCCCCCCCTCCGGCTGAGCACTGCTGGAGGGCATGCCTGTCATTAGAACCCTGCACACTACTATAGACATTACCTCATTGGATGGGTGGCAAATACTGCACTTGTTTTTCCTTGGATCAGCTTTGCCATCGGCAGAGTCCTTCCCTTCCCTTCCAGAGGTACTCATGCCTCAGTGTGATTCACAACAGTTTTGGAGGTGGGGGGGGGCAGTAACTGGCAGATTAGTGTTACTGGTAGGGGTGGGCGTGTTCTGAGAAGGGTTGGAATCCTCTAACAATTCCTCACAAGGGAGGGAAAGCACACGTTGTATAGAAACAGGTTCTTACACACCCTAGCAACACTTCACATCAATTTGTGAACCAGTTTAAGCAAGGCAGTCCATCAGTATAAGCAATACTTAAATGAAAACTGAGCAAAATGGCATTTCACAAGGTTTAAAAATGGGAAGAAAAGGGTAGTTAAAAGAAATAGGTGCACCACACAGTTCTAGCTGAGAATCAATCTAAAGAAGGCAGATCCAACAAATGTGACCAGAGTCAGTAGGCCTGTGCCAAAGTCAGTTGGTACAGGGCAAGGGCCCAGGAGCAAAAATGTTCTTGTAGCTGCAGACAAGTCTTTGGTTAACGCAGTGGAAAAGGTGGATGCAGAAGTTTGAAAAGACAATGTTAAGAGAGGGGGGTGGCCAACCCAACAGGTAGGTAAAGGATTTAAAACACCTTCAGTGCTTCCGCGAAGAAAGGGCGGCCTGGCGGAACAATGTACCTTAAATGGAAGAAGTGGCTCCTGCGGTGGCGGTTGTTCCTGGTAATTCCTGCAGTTCGGTTGATCCAGCAGAGGAAGAGAGGCTTTCGTCGTGGAGGAAGGTTCGAGTTACTGCACTACCCAGGGAAGAAACCAGCCAAGGTGCTGTCCGACGAATAAAAGGTATGCTCCTTTAAAGCGCAGTCCGGGTGACTGGTGCCTGGCTATCCGGCCTCCGAGTACAGGGTACAGGAGATTCGACCAAGGCAGGTCCGGGGAGGCGATTGGGAAACTGGTTGGCCCCACCAGTTCAAGGGAAGAAGGCTCTTGCAGGTGAAAATCTTCTCTCGTGTGGAGGAAAGTGTCGAGACGCTGCAGCAGGGCTTCACCAGTGGTTGTCGTTGCAGATGTCTTTGGCTTCTCTCCTCTTCGGCTTCTTAGTTCCAGTAGCGACATCTTGCTCTTCCAGTCCTCAGGACCCTGCTTTTATGCAAAAGGATCCCCATTCATACAGCCTAGCTGTCACTCACACAGACCCTCCAGCCTATCAGGATACAGTGCGACATGGGTTGCTGAGGCAACCCTGTCCAGGGGTCTTACTCCCCCTCCCACACAATGGACCCACCCCAGACTCAATGGCGCCGAAAGGAGGGCTTCTCGGCAGAAGCCCACCAAAAGGACAAACAAAGGATCCCCGACCTGGGTTAGGAGTTTAGAGGAAGACACGAGAAAGAAGTTATATTAAAGTTCTGGCAATAAAAACCTACCGGAGTAAAGTTAATATTAAAATACATCGGCGGTATGTTAGAGGCTGTCAGAAAAAGTGGTAGCCTCGAACAATGGGAAAATCCGATAGGGAAATATTTGCGGTCAAATATTTATGGTAGTAACCACTGCCACCAGCCAGAAACTTTTGAGAGAGGAACTGTATGGTACCCTCTTGAAAATTAACATAGGGGAAAAACCATTAACCCCTTCCAGTACCTCCATAGTAAGATGGGGTGTACTGGTTTATTTCATAGGATTTGACTAGTAAAGTCGTGGGGACTTTACATGCCCTGGCAGACAGTAGTCAGTCCCAGGGTATGGAGTCTATGTTTGGGGGTCGCTAGACACCCCTGTGTCACTGCACTGAGGGTGCTGTGTAACACATGTGAATAAAGGTGGTTCCTATGGGGTTGAGAAAGATCCCATAGGCATTAAACACAAAAATAGCCTAGAACACACATAGCAAAAATGCCTAAGAGTGGGATAAAGAGTCTCACTCTTAGCAGGTAAAAAGAAACAAACCCTTCAAATGCAGCAAAGCTGCTGGGGGACTCTATAGGTAAGGGAAATTTGCCATAGAATGAGAACTCTCCCCAACAATGACTTGGAACATGCGTGGTCTTAATTGTCCCTCAAAAGGAAGAAAGTGTTATTGTACATGCAGGGACATCATGTAGATGTGGCCTTGTTACAGGAAAGACACCTCTCCCCCTTGGATGAAGCAAAATCCTGGGGTTGCCATAGGCATTTTTCCTCTTCACACTAGGTAAGGGGGCATATATAGTCATCATTGGAACACTGGGGTTCTTCTACACCGACCTAGTGAAGGATTTTGAGGTAAGAGCGTGGATCCTTTCTGGGGTGGTGCAAGGCCAGGTGTTGGGTGTCTTGACCCACGTTTGAATTATAATGCTACAACATTTGGTGCTGTGGGCTTAGAAAATCCAAGATGGCGGAAAAGCCCACATTTGCGCCAGAATCCAGGAGAACCGCGCATTTTTGCGCACACCAAAATGGTCGCCTGACCTGCCACCCACCAGTGCAAAGAAAGATGGTTCTGTTCAAAATCTGTTTTTATTCATGTCAAAACAATTGCTAAAATCATGGGCCCGAAACCACCAAACAAAAATCCAACTCTGGTTTACTTTACTCTACTGCAGATAAACATCAATGCCATGTCAAGCAAGGATCATATACTATCAAGTAAAATCCTTTCTTTTTGAAATGCATTAATTCAAGACAGCTGTCAAAAGTAGGTGCAGTACCGGCATTGGACACTAGCCGGCGCTAGCGATCTAAACTCTGATAGGAGAACTGTATTTCAGGAGTTGCAAAATGATCCTGAGCTAGCTGGGACTTCACAGGCTTGCTGATTAGTGAACATTCTTAACACCTGCTTTCCCAGAAGGCAGTCTGATTCAATTAACAGTTCAGAGACCCACACAACAGCCCAGGATATCACATGGCCCTGTTGATTGAGAGGGAGGAGTTTCCCCTGCAGCCGGCAGGACACAACACAATAGACCCTTTCAATTGAATAGAAAGGCAGATTAGGGTGTAACTGTCCACAGCTGCCCTGCCAGGAAGAAGAGGCCTGTGATCTCTGACTCACCAAGTTCTGGGGGGCGGGCCAGACTGGTATGTGAATTCAATTAAGGGCAAATGTATGTTTGATTAAATTGCTTGTAAAATCTTGTATTAAGCTCACAGAAATGTACAATTTGGGGGGTCCTTAATATGGAAAATGCCCTCACGATTTGAGACTAAACTCCACTTTGTGCGGTGTTCTGGGACCGAACCCCGCTATTTATTAATAAGGCAGACACTGTGTTTAGGATAGAGACATAGTAATTTCCAGTAATATGCTCAGGGAGAGGGTACAGGTCTGTGTAAAGATGTGATGAAAAACCAATGTTGCTAAAGCTACCAAAAACGAAAAAAATTTGTCATTTCTTAACCCAAGCTCTTAGAAAGATCAGAGTTGGGCATGAATGTACCTTAATTCATCTGCAATGTGTGCATGTAATTTCAACAAACTGTATCTGGGAAATATGTGTTTTGGGTAAAATTGATTTTTCTAAGTAAAAGCAAAGGGGCGTTTCTTCAATAGATTGTAAAATGATGACTCACTTTGACTCACTCTGACACACTATCCCTTCTCAGATCAGGTCACAAAGAATCCTTGACCTATCAAATCATGAGAGGGTTGGGCATGCAGAATGAGCCGGCCCACCCACTTTCAAAACACATAAAAGAGACTGCTTTGGACAGGCAGGACACTCACTTTCCATTTTCTTTCGAAGCACTCTGTCGGACCAGACAATATCCCGAATGACCATCTCCAGAACTTAGAATCCAGACTTCAGAACTTTTTCAGCAGGCCTCAAAATCTTTTGCCAATTATTCAACAGCCGGGCGAGCTGTTTGATTCTGGCTAGAACCTTGGGCCAGAACCATATCCAGACCCAGAAAGCAGCGCTGTATCCAGAATCCACTTGATCCAGACCAGCAGAACCAGAGACCCAGACCAGACCGCAGTGCCGCTAGCAGACCCAGACCAGATCGCTGTGAGCAGAACCAGTACCAGAAGCCGCCAGAAGTCCAGTCCAATCCTGACCCGAACCGTGACGAAGTCGCATTCCTGTCCAAAATTAGGAGCAAGTATCCAGCCAGAACTGTGCAGAACCCATCTCTTAGTTTAAAATAATCTGATTCAAAACATTTGAACCAGTCCAGAACTGCATCATAGGAATCATGTGTTCATTCTGTCATTTCAAAGCTGTAAAAGCGTCATTGTGTCATTCTGGAGTTTACTTTCATTTTGAGAACTATCTCCACAAAATCGTCCGTATCTCTGGAACCACATGCGCTAGGAACGAGATTTATTTAAAAGCTAAGATTCTAAGTTTTCCAACAGGCCTAAACCGACTTTCTATTCATTATAGTTTTTCCGTAATAGCGCTCGACGCAGACGCACTCGGAAAAAGTGCCGCGATTTGGTCCAATTGGCGCCTGTCAAAATAGCTGCTTTTGCTTGAACTGCTAAAATTCGTTTTCAACCTGCTAATCCCTCATTGAGTTTATTTTTTCCAATAAATCTTTTAAATTGCAAAACAAACTACTTCTTGGCTCAGTGAGGTCAGGGTGATTCAAAGAGAGGGGCGTTATATAAGGGTTTATTATCCAGAGTATAACTTGTCATAAAAATATATAAATAAGGGCTTCCCTTGGGCGTCCCAGACGAGGCCCTGACTTAGTGGGATTGCTGAATTGAAGTCACTTAACACAGGGAATAACATTTGTCAATTATTATGGCACTAACTCTGATTCTCGCGACAGAGTTTAATGAAGAAAAAAAAAACACCTGGGAAAGCACCTGGCTAATATTGTCATTTGGGCAGGAGATTTCAATGCAGTCTTATGGTCTGGAGGGGGAGGGGGGGCGGTTCTCGGAGAAGCTGTCACCAGGGCAGCCTCTAGGGCCACACACAAGCTTCAGCAACTCTGCATCAGTGGGGAGCTTGTGGGTGTGTGGAGAGACCATCAGTCTTCATAGGGGGTACAGGCTCTGGTCCCCTGTGCACCACACCGCATCCAGACTGGATTACATACTGGTTTCGCAGAGGGGGATTGGTTGGGTTTCAACATGTAGCATCTTAGCGCACGCCTTATCGGATCACGCCCCTGCGACTGCCACTTTGGTTATTCCTGGTAGGAGGCGAGGTGGCAATAATGTTTTTCAAAACTGAGCCTCACAGACGGGGCGTTTTTTTTCCTTCAGGAAAACAAAGGGTCTGTAGCCTCCTACTCCATGCTCACGAAGCCCTGTAAGTGTGTAATTCGCCAAGTTTTTATTGCCATGGAAGGAGGCATTTTTTAAGATGTTTCTAGCAGAATTGGCTACTAGCGAGACTCTCCTGCAGGGTATTGAATCTAATGCAGAGTTCCTCTCTGACCAGGGGCTGAAGGCACGCTTCCATACTGAGCATGGGCGGTTTAGAGAGACCGCGGAGTGGGAGGCGAAGGTCCTACGCTGTCACCGGCGTATGTCGGTACGTCAATATGGCGAGGGGCAGCAACCTAGCAGGCTGCTGGCACATGCAGTGAGGGTAGAGACTTCTGGTTCTCACATATCTGCTTTTCGATCTCCAGCTGGGACCCTCATTCACACTGATGAGGATATTACTGGGGCCCTCATGGAATATTACAGCGCACTGTATTAATCTAAAACTTTGGTGAATCAGCTTGCTATAGAGGACTACTTGAATCATCAGGTAGGGCTATATTGGTTTAATCAAGGGGAGCAGGACTGGCCGAGCAGCCCATTCACTGTGCCGGAAATCCACACAACCATTAAGGCACTTCCCTCAGGGAGAGTGCCAGGCCCAGACGGGTTCTCAACTGCCTTTTATAAAGGCATTTGCAGCAATCCTGCTGGCTCATCTGTTGAACATATATCAGGAGGCGTTGGCCGATGGTGGTCCCAGTGTCGATGCGGGAGGCTGTGGTTACTTTGCATCTGAAGCCTGGTAAGGCTCCCAAGGAAGGCTTACAGACTCATGCCTCTTATAAATCTAGACAGTACAATATTGGCGGGAGCCCTCATCACTAGACTTGCCCCACTGATGTCCGAAGGAGTTAAGGCGGACCAAGCAGGATTTATCTTATATTTCAGGCTGCAGAACATGATGAAAAACTGGTTCCTACCTTTCCCATGGCGCCCCCCCGCCCCCCCGTCAGAGCTCATGTTTTGTACGGGGTGGTCAGCGCCGAGTGTGGTGAGAGATTGGTGTCGGAGTTGTATGCAGAAATAGTGGACAATTCGGTGGGGTGGGCGGACGACTCCTATGAAAAGTGGGAGAATTCCCTAGGCGATCCTATCCCGGATGATGTGTGGGATTACTGCTGTTTTCAGATGAAAATGGTCGCCCTCAACAGCAGATTCACTTTAAATTCTTGCACCAGTTTTTATTTTACCCCGGCTGACTTGCACAAGTTTTTCCCCAAGACACCCAATGCCCGCCTGAGACGCGCTTCCTCTCCGGCCACATTTCTGCACTTGTCGTGGCACTGTAAACTGTAACCGGTTGTATGCTTTTTGGTAACAAGTTTTAGAAACAATAAGTGAAAGTGTTGCACCTTCCTCTATGGTTGCTTTGCTGGGGTACACAAAGGCGATGGAAGGACATTTCAGGTGCCTCATTGGTCTCCTGCTGGGCGAGACAGAGAATTGCTATATGGGGTTGCATGAGCAGTGGAAAGAGGACATTGTGTACTATCATGATGTGGAGACTGAATACTGCGTCACTGTGCATCCTTCTGCAAGGCCGAGGAATATTTGGAGGCCCTTTGTGGCATACTTGAAGTCTGGAGCTGGTCACTCCCCTAATGTTCCAGAGATTTGCCCGTCGATTAATTTAATTATTTATTAGCATTTTTAAAGCGCGCAACAGCCCTTAGGCATCGTGGCGCTGTTACAGAAAGAACACTTCTTGCTGGTTACCGTGGATATAGAGAGCCTGGTGGTTACAGGTCAAGCAGTAGTTACATTACTTTACATTATATACATGCAAGTTACATATGAAGGGAAGTGCTAAATTACTAGTGTCGGTAAGTTTGGGGTTAGTAAAACAGGGTAGTTTTGAGTGTTTTGCGAAAGATGGACAGAGATGGTTCAGCTCCGAGTGCGTTGCGTAGGGCATTCCATAGTTTGGGAGCTACGTAGGGAAAACCTATACCTCCGGCGTTGGCTCTTTTGATGGGTGGAACGCAGAGAGTTGGTTGTCGTGGTGACTTCTTTTGGGTCGTGTAGAGGTATTTCTGAAGATGGTTTCTGAGAGGTAAAATGGGGCCGAGAGACTGATGCATTTATGTGTAAGTGTGAGGATCTTGAAGTTGACCCTATCATTGACTAGAAGCCAGTGGGCGGCTCGCCTTGCCTGAGATGTGGTCTCTTTTAGGGATGTTGAGGGCTGCGCAGAGTGCGTTATTTTGTACTGTTTGGAGCTTAAGATTTTTTGCTGAGGTGCCTGCAAGGAGAGCATTGCAGTAATCCCGTTTTGCACCCATTGTGGTACGGGCAATGGAGAGACAGTTTTGGGTGGTTAGAAAGGGTTTTATAACATTTATCAGTTTGGTGGTGTGAGCAGAGGCTGAGGCGATGGCGCTGACCTGTCGTGACAGAGAGGGTCGAGTCCAAGTGGATTCCTAAGGTCTTTGCAGATGTGGAGACTGGTATAATGGAGTCGTCAATGGTAAAGTTCTTGTATTTCTGGTGAAGTTTAGGCAAAATTTCCTTGGGACCTAGGATGATGATGATGATGATCTCGGTTCTATCCCCATTTAGGCATAGACCATTGGCTGCCATCCAGGTTTGGATGGTGGAGTAGATTTGAAGCAGCAAGGCTGTGTCTAGATCACATGAACCAGTGAGAGGCAGGAGAATTTGTGTCGTAGGCATAGTTCGTGAAGGCTATGCCGAGCGAGTCCAGTAAGTCAAAGAGTGGCTTTGTGAATAGATTGTAGAGGGCGAGTGCGGTGCATGAACCCTGAGGCACGCCGCAGTGGATGGTGGTGGAGCTGCATTAGCCTTGTCAGAGTAAAGGTTCATGGCTCTTCCCTCATTGATACGGCCTACCATACTGTTGATGTTATTTTTTTACTACATGTCTGAAAAAGAGCTCCTGTCTTTTTGTGTGTTTGTTAGTGTTATGAATATGTTAAGTTTGAAAAAAAGGGAAAAAAATGCAATTAGACAAAGTGAAACACCTAGACAACTACCCTATAAAGTTCCAGAGTTGGCATCCAATTGTGTACATTAGCCAAACATTAAGCTCTAAAAGGCACTCCCCCTCCTTCCACCCCATCCCCCTTAACTACCCAGACATAAATGGTAAAAAATAAAAATAAAATGTATAACAAAAAAAAAAGCAAACACACAACACCAGCCTACCCAAGACAAAGACATTAATGTTGCACCAGATCATCAGCTGAAATATACAGCCCAAATAAACCTTAGATCCCCCAAACCCAGCTACTGATTGGATTTCAAAAACACTACTGGGGTTGCCATCCAGGAAATGAGCAAGAGGAAGTCTGACTGCAAAAATATCACCTTCCCCAATACCATTCAATGTCAATGCAGTGACGAGTGGGGTCATACTCTTCTGCCTGCCCAAAAAAATAAAAACAATTTTTTTAAAAAAGGGCTATACAACTGAAATGAAACCAATGACCGGGTTAAACAGATAAAATAGAAAATAAGAAAAATGCATTCAAAATGTAAAAACATGGGAGAAGATGGCCGCCGTACGGAGAGCACCGTGACAGATGCTCTCCTGAACCTTGGGAGCACGCAAGGCGAACCTCCGAAGCAACTTCATCCTCCTCAGGCGGTCTGTTGCAGTAAAGTCTCACCCGTACTCTGAGGGACAACGGGGTACCCCCGGACTTCAAGGTCAACGCTGGCCTTAGGTGGAACCAGGGACAAGGCAATATTCAGTGGCTGGCACTGCTCGGCCTCCTCTAATGCAAGGGACGGGTGGACCGCAGTGGAACACGCCGGGCGGACTGCATGGGAAACACGATGCACCCGGAATAGAGCTCAAGCCCAGACAGCGGTCAAGAAAGCAGTGAGGAGCAACAGAGGCCCACCAGGGCCAGAGGAGGGTCGGGGAGCGCACTGAAAACCTCACCCTGGTGGCAGTGGGACGCCGGCGGACACCCGGGAAGAGCGGGACGAGCCAGGTGAGCCCCATCGAAGGACGGGAGCGGCCAGCAGCACCCAGGAAAAATGCAGGATTATTCTCAACTCGGCTGCCGGCCCCAGGGCAGCAGACAATCAAAGTAGTACACCGCGTGGCCTTACCCCAGTGGGCCACCCTGATCCAACCAACAATACGGCTTCAACACAACACAGGCTGCTCCAGACACGGTGGAGCACAAATCCGTGGCCCACAGCCTTAAGTACATGCATCGCGAACGGGACCAAAAACCCTCCAGCCAGGTCCACAGAAGCCTGGCTGCCACACAAAAGTCAGACACGGCCCCTCGAGCAGAGGGGCCTGGGTACAACGCCCTCCCCCCCAGGTATTGGGAGCCTCGTGACACAAAGGGCAACCCGGCCCCCCCAGGAGGAACAATGTCAAAATCCAGGGGTAAAGACCCCTGACTGCCCGCAAAAAGCACCAAAAAGGCCCAGGAGCCCAGCACACAGCATGTGGGGTCATGGTTCGGCCTCCCATTAATCGAATACAATCACACAGGAACCGTCAGATAACGAGGACCCCTTGCAACCCGGTACTCAGGATCAAGCAGTTACGCATGCGGTCCTCAAACAATTCTTCACAGACTTTGGACAGTGCCAGCTATTCTGTCGCCAAACACAAATGGACAAAACGAGAGGATCTGGCAGCAGCACTGCAGGAAATGAAAAGGGACGCAAGTAAAAATGAGGAGAGGGTGGACACCAATGAAGGCGCGCTACAGGAGCTGGCGGACGATGCTAGGACAGAGGTGCTGAAGGAACAACGGGCAAATTCGACGCAAAACCGAGCTACAGACTGAGGACACAGAAAATAGGTCTAGGAGGTCCAGTATAAAATGCCTGCAGGAGTAAGTACTGGCCAAAGATCTAAAAGTGGCAGTCCACAACATCTTTGCGGACCTTCTGGAAGAGGAGACCGCAGCGGAGGTCCAACTAGACATGAGTCGGCAAATGAAAAACAGATCTGGGGGCGAGGCTAAGGGACGTCCCGTCAGCATTACACGACTACACCACAAAAAAGATTCTGGTAGCTGCAAAGAATGTAAACCAGAAATCCTACAACGGGGCTGACCTCTTACTATTCCAGGGCTTGTCCCAAACGATGCTGGTCAAGGGAAAGAAATGGCCCCAATCACTAGAGCACTCAGAGACAAGGAAATTCGGTACAGATGGACCTTCCCCTTTGGGATGGTGTTTCAATGGCAAGGGAAACAGCAAGGGATCGGCTTGCTGCATGAAGGTGCAAAACTGCTGGGCATTGAGGAAGATGGCACCCAATGAGGGAACCTACAAAAAACAGCCTAAATGGGAATGTCTACAATACGATCAAAAAGAAACAAGAAGGGGCGTGGGGGTATCAACCCATCTGAAGGGCCCGGCGCTCTGAGGGCCATAATAAGCACCATGCATCCCGGCAAGAGACTAATATGGTGGAGACGCTTAACGAGGTACAATGGGCAAACTGCTACTAGGGAAAGCCTGGGGAGGGCGACACAGGTGAACAAGTTGATGGTCCCAGGAGGAGGGGGTGGGGTGGAAACAACATTGGGGTTTTAAGATACCCCGCATTTGGTCCTTGTTACTTCGGTAGGTCATCTCCGGGGACGGAGTCCATGGTTAGATTAGCAGGGGTGGCCTACACCAAGGGGGACATCAAGGGGGGGTTGAGTTGGGGTGGTGGAAAGGGGGTGAGGGGAAAGGAGGGGTGGGATCTGGAGGGGCATGTTTAATAGGGGGGGGGGCAGCACATACAAAAGACACTTACCAGATATGAACGATTTAGCAAAGCGTCAGACAGCAGTGAACAAATACACCCCATGGCGGAAACACATTCCAATGCCTAACACTAATATCTAGGGCTTGAACACCCCAGTCAAAAGACGAAAACTGGAACGTCTCCTAGCCCACATTAGGAGACAAGACAGACACAAGCTGAAGCTAGGGCAATAGCCCAAGATCAAGCAGGCTAACACTGGGGAGAAGCAGGCGGGTGTACTCATTGGGTTTAAACGGGGTACGCAAGTGACAATCCTGAAGTCTTTTGCAGACAAGGCAGGCCGATTCTTGTTCCTTCTCCTACAACTCGGCCCGCTCACCCTCACAGTGGCCTCGATATACGCTCCGAATGTAGGCCAAGAGGGATTCCTGTAAGGGGTAATCTCCAAACTGGAACACTTTAGTTCAGGGGACACAATTCTCTTATGAGACCTAAATATCGCCTGGGATCCAGCTAGGGATAGGAGCACCACAACAAAATATGCCAAGCCTCTCGCACCCTCAAGGTTCGGGTCCAACAAATTACCCTCAGAAATGTTTGGACCTCCTTGAGGGGCGAGGAAATTGCATATACACACACACTATCCAGAAAAGACTACATTTGGGCTTCAACCAGGCTTATAGGGAGAGTCACAAAAATAGATAGATATCTACACCATAACGATCTCGGATCATGCCCTGATCACCTTTGCCCTCAAGGTGCCCACAACGCAATCCAGGCTATGGAACTGGTAATTCCGAAGTGACCTACTCTTAGAGCAGCCCACTTGCGATGACCTGGAATGTACAATGGCAGAATTCTTAGAAAAGAACTCGGGCAGATACACCGGTAGATGTAGTCTGGGACGCATTCAAGACAACAACAAGGGGGGAAACTTATCATGGCGAGGCACATAGGAAAGAGCTTAGGGGGAAATTAGAATCAGTTCTAGATGCAGAAGTAAAACAGAGCTTGCACCGAATGGAGACAGAGACTACCCCAGATATAGATGCGCTAAAGGTAAACTAGACCTCTTCCACAAAAAACAAGCCAAAAAAAAGTCTGCTTTATCTATGACAAAACTATTATATTAAAGCAAATAAGGCTGACAAAACTCCTGGCCAGACAACTAAAACAACAGAAGGCGACCCAAACGATCAAAGCCTCAACGGGCAATAAGGTAACTACCACAGAACAAATAGCCACGCAGTTTCATGCTTACTACTCAGCGCTTTATGTCTGGGACCACCCTGATCAAACACTACTACAGGAATACATCCAGTCCCTACCCTTACAGACTTTAGCGGCCTCAGACAGGGATACCATTGACAAAGACATCACACGGGAGGAAGTATTAAATGTGAAAGCAAACCGGCCGCCCAATAAAATCACCAGATCCAGATGGGTTTCCAACTTCTTTCTATAAAGGGTTCCGGGCGACACTGGCCCCTAGACTTGTGGCCCTCTTTAACTCCTTTGCATCTGCAGGCAAAATTACAGACTTAATGGAATAGGCTAACATAGTTCTCTTCCCCGAAATAGGAAAAGACCCTACCAACAGCGGATCTTACCGCCCGACTGCACTCATAAATACGGACGCTAAGATTTACACCAAGATCCTGGCGAATAGGGTAGAACAGCCGTTGCCATCATTGATTCACCCGGATCAGACCGGGTTTATTAAGGGTCGCCAGACACACGACAGCCTCAAGAATTTGCCATCTACTAGAAAAAGTAGCGAAGAAATGGGACTCTGCAGTGCTGGTCTCACTGGACGCAGAGAAGGCATTCGACTGCGTTGAATGGTCCTTCTTTAACACGCTGCACAACATGGTCGGCCCCAAATGTATTGCTATGACACGGGCAAACTGTGCTGACCCCTCGGCTAGGCTCTTGGTGAACGGCCACCTCTCTCTACCGGTATAACTCCAAGGGGTATGAAGCAGGGCTACCCCTTCTCCCCCCTACTCTATGCGTTGCATTTAGAACCGCTTCTTTTGCGGTTTCGAAGTCTAGAAACATTCAAGGGTATTACATTTGGGGGAGTGGTCCATAAACTGATGGCCTACGCCGACAATATGTTTCTCACACTTACCAAGAAGGTCTACTTCCTCCCCGCAGTGCTGCAGGAGCTGGAGGGGGGTTGGCATGGTCGCGGGCCTGAAAATTACCACCACAAAGTCAGAAATTCTGAACCGAAAGCAGCCTAAGAAGTGACACAACTCAAGTGGGTACCCAACAGTATCTGAATTTTGGGGGTGGTTATCCCACACACTCTGAGGGAGCTCTAAGAAGCTAACTTCCATTCCTTGTTAGCACAGATTCGGGTGCAGCTACAGACTTGGTCCCCACCCTAACCCCACCTCTCCCCCATCAGTGACCTGGTTAGGTTGGATCAACGCTACAGAAATGGTAACTACCACGAATCGTGTATCTATTCCAGGCTCTCCCAATCCCCATCCTGACCACCTTTTCCAGGCATTAAATAAAATAATGTCCAAATACATTTGGGCGAATAAAACAACCCGGATCGCACTGAAAACCCTAATGCTCCCCCCAAGCAGAGGAGGGGTATGCCTCCCGAACTTCCAGGAATACTACAGCACGGCGCAATTTAGGGCTATCAAAAGACTGGTTTGAGGAAAATACGGATAAGAGATGGGTGCAGATGGAGACGGTTGTGGTATGCCCCCGTATGGAAGAAAAACTATGGTTATCGAGAGCAGATCAACGCCGTAATATCCACCACAGTGACATCACGAAAGTGGTGGAGGACACATGGGATCAAGCAGCGCACCAACAACGTTTTGCGGCATTCTCCACCTCCACCTCTAAACCCCCCCGCCCCCTCTCACCCCACTTTTCGAAACCCATTTCTCCCCGAGCCTGAATGCGTGTGCATTCCACCATTAGAAGGCTGCAGGCTGATTTAGAGACATGTTACTGGGGAAGGACATTACATCTTTTAACACATGCAAAGACAAACTGGGTCTGCAAGAAGCCCAATGCTTGCCATACTACCAGGAGCACCACTGGATCATGGTCCTGCCCAACTCGCACAGTGGCGATTAGACCGCTTAGGCCTTTTAAAAAATTCCTAACATCAAACCCAGAGGACAAACATTTGATCTCACATATCTATACAGGCTCCTTACAGACACCCCCCACTCCCACCCCATCAAATGTAATTACCATTCCGGACCAGATGGGAGATCACATTAGATTGCACAATCTCAGAGGAAAGCTGAGCCTCTCTGTGGTCAGACATCCCACGCCTGACAAGATCTATTCAGATGTGGAAAATTTGGTTTAAGCTCATATACCAATGGCACTACACCCCAGAGAAGTTACATAAATTGAATCCAGCGATCCCAGATCTGTGTTGGAGGGGGTGCAGGGGCGAGGGGCGCTGGTTACATGTGTGGTGGACTTGCCCGGTGCTACAGGACTTCTGGGAGGAGGTCAACAAGATCATATGGGATATGTACAGCTTGAAAGAGGCCCGGACCAAAGGGAAATCCTCCTGGGTATTGCAGAGCCCGACAATTAAAGGTGGCCGAAACACAAAAGGAAGATTTTTTTATATCCTCTACATGGCGGCACTGCTCGTTATTGCCTATAACTAGTCCACAGACATCCCCGGCAGCTGCAGACTGGCTTTACAAGCTACGTAACTTAAGTCTCTCTAGAATGGGTCACCTACACCATACAAGGGGAACAAGCCAGGTTCTCGTTGGAATGGGCCTCAATATTAAGACTTCCTGCAGGGGGGACTATGTAGAACAATATTGCCTGCACAAGTTGAGTCTTCTGGATATATCATAAACCATCCGACTTTCTTACTGTAGTGTGCCGGAGGGTGGGGACGGATAAGTGGGAGGGGGACGACGGAAGGTAGAGGATTGTGCTTATTTGCCTGTATCTGTACCTCTTCGCACACAAAACACAAGGAATAAATAAATAAAAAAATGCAAAAACATACTAGAGAAGTTTCACTGTGCTTCATATGAGTCTGCCTTTTCAGTCAACAGACAGAACACAGCAAACAGGAATAGAGAATATGCCAAAGTTTAGACAAAGAAGGTTATAGAAGAGACCTCAAACCTTTAGGACACCTCTAAAGTATGGCATTATAATATTACTTTGTTCATCTCTGAGAGTACAGAAAATGTGACAACACAACCTAGGGTGCAACATCATGATGAAGTGGTAAAAGACAAGCATCAATAGACATTAAATGCGCATGGGGACAGCAGGACGAGGAGTCTTAAAAGTGCAAGGAGATACCATAGAGAATTAAAGTCCCATAGGCCATGACAATATACTAAATTAGCTAAATCTGGGTCCAACAGCCTGCAAGGCTAGATCACCAAGCGACAAACCTGCGCATTATAGGATGGAGGACACAAAACCCAAAGCTGCAAGGATGGTAATTTGTAAAGGGTTTTAAATTAATTCCTAGATCAGAAAGTGATCCTTATATGAAGGAACAAGGGAATGCCCTGGTAACAACTATTAGTTGTGACAGATATTTCTTGAAATGCAATGTGCAAAATAACAATGATGTAATTATCCCTCAAATCTACATGGAACTACTTCCTGTAGTACAATATGCCATACATAGGAGTGTTAAGAATCCAGAAAGGTTCCTCAATTTATAGAACTCGGTTGGCATTATTAAACCTATCAGATTGAAAGAAAGAGCATTGGGAAAAAAGACAACTGGTATGATAGGAATGGAAGAAGGGGCAAAAGACAACTACTAAAAAGGCAACAGATTGCTATTCTCAACCAACAGTAAGAATCTTACTTAAGGGTTAAAATGAATTGCTGAAAAGATAAAAAGGCATCTTCATAGAAGGCAATTGGAATACGCTTATGCAGGTGTTGCTAGGATAAGATCAGAATGCCTTCTTGCAGAAAGTTACTACTGCGACCAGTGCACGTACAAGATTTAAAATAGGAGTATTTTACTCCTAATATTTAAAGTTGAGGAGTAAGAGGATGTTACAAAATACTCCTATTGGGAATGGGACCCTTGAAAGAGTAAAAATATAAAATAATGTTTTTGCAACAAATGTTTCTTCGCACCTGGTTCTTCTTTTACATTAAAATAAATGTTTACAGCTTCGGCTCAGGGACTAATTGTTTTTTTAATGTGGTACTCTGGGCACTACTGGTCTTTGGCTCAAAACGGGGGGCAAGCTCCTATGTGTCATTTTCCTAATTTTTGTAGGAGTATTTTTACTTACTAATTTTCTTTTCGGGGGAGTATTTGCCCATTTTAGGGCATAAACGTGGCAGACACAGCCCTTCACTGTATGGCTGACTGCAGCAAACCAAGGAAGTGCGCTTCTAGTACCCCAAAGTGGCTATCTCACTTTGAGAATTTGTGTAAAAAAAAAAAAAACACAAAAATAAATAAATCTAGATATCTGTCAGTCAATATGTTTATTCGGATTTGAATTCCATCAAGCATATAAATAACAAAACACAATTTGCAATCAATATCCCTTCCCTTACAATTCCACGCATCATATTACATATCAGATTACAGTGCATAAACTATCATTAGGTAAAAGATCCAACTGAAAGCATAAGATAAAAAGCAAGAGGACATTCGCACAGCATCCATCTGGATGACAAGGACCAGTAATGACAAGACCCCCAACTCCACGAAAAAATTATTGAACAATACAAATATCCAGATAAGCTCATTCGCCTAACAACCCCTTCCTAAAGTGCATAGCTCTTTTTAAAAAAGAAAGTAATGCGCACGCAGTTAAAACAGAGTCAGCACAGAAACAGGATGGCAGGCCAATGGAAGCAGATATTAGCCTCCCTTAGAACTGGCAGCAAGGTTGATCGTCTAATCCCACTGTAACCAGGGCAAACCAGTAGTAGGTGGGCCATGTCCTCTTTTATATAGCCACACACTCGACACCCGTCCGAATCCAGCTAACCACCCCATTTAACTGCGTTTCCCATCAGGAGAAGGCAATCAAACCTTGCACGTGTGATTAGCCAGCGATCTTTCCTGGTGGTGCCCCAAATCAGATAGGGCTGTATCGCGTTTGGCCGGCTAATCACTGCATGCTCTCTATCTGAATTGATCACATGCTCCAGAAAGGATATCTTTGTGAAAACAACTCGGCTGACACACCAGACATAGGTTCTGCAGATGTTACATTACTATTGAGTGTGAGGGAAGTTTACTTACCAATATTAAACAAAGTTACTAAAGGCCCTCAGCCCTGACAAAATACCAGGGGAATGTTTTTAAAATCTGAAACAGAATTTTGAGCCACATATCCGTGTAGCTTTTTAACCCAGCAAACTGTGCTAGGGACTTTTCTGTCTCTTGGGCACAGCAGAGATAGTCCCCATCTATAGAAGGGCGGTCAAGGAAATCTTGGCCAATATCGCTGCTAGATGGGGTGGGAAAAATCTACAGTAGGGTCCATTCAGTTCTATTTGGAGGAGCGTAGAAGAAGGTAATCCATCATAAACAAGCCGGAATCCAAAAACAAATACATACGATAGACCAAGGATTTAGATTTTCCATGCTAATGGAAAACTATGTGGTTCTAAGAAGAGAATGGCTACTTATTCCTTTATCGATATGAAGGCCATAGGGTGTCCAGATCCCTGCCATAGTCTCCCTTGCTGAAACATAAGGCTCCATTATCCATTCTACACGCTCCAATAGCCATTTGTTAGGGAGAATTCTCCAAATGGGCTAATTTCCCTTACCTTTTGAGACCCCCAGCAACTTTGCTGGATTTCTAGGATTTGATTTTTTACCTGGGAAGAGTGTGAGCCTTTTTCCCCCACTCTTCTATGTATTGTGTGTGTTTTACTTTTGTGTTCTTTGGTTATGCAGTGGCACAGAGGTGTCTTTGAAGACTCCCCAAAGGTTTAACTACCTTCCCTGAGAATGACTCCTGTCTCTCAGGGCATGTAAAGTTAAATTGACTTTACCAGTCTCTTTAAATTTACTGACCCAGCACACCCTATCTTACTATACACTGCTGGAGGGGTTGCTTACCCCCCCCCCCCGCCCGCCCGAGTCAAAACACTCATGTAACAGTAAAATGTTACCTTTTCCTATTTCAAATGGCTGGTGGCAGTGGTTTAGATTAACTACCGTGATTTTTTGCGACTGCTAACAACAGTAGCTCAAAATCAGGGGTAGCCATGTTTTTCAATATGGCGCCCCATACCGATCTGTAAAACAGACTCTGGTCATCTTTTTTCGCTGTTTCTTTTAGGAAAAGTACTTCTTGTGTTTGTCTCTGCGTGCCAAACCAGGTTTGGTCCCTTTGTTCGTGCCCTTTGGCTGGCTTCTGTGCTGAAGCCCTACTCTGGTGCCAGTGTCTGGGGTGGACAGGATGTGAGGGAAGTGCCAGAAACTCCCTGTGCTTAGTTTCCTAGGAGACCTGAATGCACTCTGGTGTGATTAGCCGGCTGGCTATCCGGTGAGGACAGCCACCCTGCTGTGGGAGTGACAGCCAGGCTGAATGAATGGGAGGAAAACTGTTTAAAAGCAGGTCTCTGGTACTTGGAAAGCAGAGTCGACCACTGGAACGAAAGAACCGAAGAGGAGAGGAAGCAAGAGGACTGCTGCAACTCCTGGACGACCAGTGAAGCCCTGCTGCAGGTCCGAATTGCCTGAAACTCGGACGACAGAGAAGCCCTTCAAGGTTAACTTCTTCCCTTGAGTTTGGTGGGAACAAACAACTCGCAAGCCACCTGGACACCGTCCTATTCTGGTCGAATTTTCTTCAGTGTGCTGTTGAAAACCGGATAGCCAGAGGGAAGGAAACCAGGGGGACTTTAAGGCACTCACACCTTAAACCGACGTCTTGCTACAGCTTTTGGCCTCTTCCCTGGGCAGTGCAGGAACCTCCAGACGTCCTTGTCCCCACGATTGAAGCTCAGGAACAGCGAGATCTGCTTGAACATCCAGGAACAACTGCCTCAGCTACAGCTTTCTTCATTTAAAAAAGGTACTGTGCAAACGCGGTCCGGAAATCTTTTCAGCCATCGAGAAAGTACTTGAAACTTTCCTCAACTACGAAGGCTTGTCCTTCCCTAAACATTCGTCAAACTTTTCGCCTAGCCAAATCCTTTAAAAATCTGTGGCAAAGACTTAACGTTTCATACCAGAACTGCGCTATCGTATACAAGAGACTCTGAACCACTGACTTTGGCCCAGGCCTATTGAGAAGAATTGCAAAGTTGTATTTAACTTGAACCCTTTGCCCTGCCTATTATTGTATTTGGGCTGTCTATTCTTATAATCTTGCCTTTTCCTCCCTTTTCTAAGTATCTAAGTGCCACTTTGCTCACACTTCATTTTTTAGCTAAACTTGTTCAGTTACTTACCGGTTGGATTTTTGTGGTGTATTAGTGTGCGATTTTGAGCTGCTTATGCTAGTGTAATATTTTATAATTGAGTAAATGTATAGTCTTTTACTGAGAAACCTTGAGTAAGTGTTTACTTGATTCACTGTATTGGTTCGTCCTTTGTGTAACTTGTTCTACTGCTCACTTAAACTCTTGAGATAAGTCTGGCTGCTCAGCCATCGCTACCACTTTACTGTGTAGTACGGGCTTGTACCAAAGGTGAAATTGTGCTTACACTTGTAGTCCTAATTACCTGTAGTGTTCCCAAAGGGTACTGCAGGTGATTCTGCCCAACACTATTCATACTACGGACACTAATAGAGTTAAATGGGTGCTAGTTGTCTCAAACATTCCCCATTTAAGGCATAAGCACTGTAGCATAGCAATTGGCTTTGCATTTCTGTAGGTTTGCTGATTAAATCGACACTTGTGTAGCACAGCTAGCTATTTAAATTTCCTTGTTCAATAAAAGCACAGCGAGTCAACATTCCTCTATTGCCCTCGGGGCTCCCTCCACCCCTCTTTTATCCGTTCACTGCAAGTGCAAAGAGGCTAATGGGAGATCGTGGAGATGATTTATGTTGCACTATCAAAATTGCCAAAGTCCTATGCGGGAATGGGAGGCAAGGAACACTTTATTTTCAAAGAACTGCAGACCAGAATGCATCTGGATTATACTTTTACGAAACTAACTATATCCCGTCTGGAAAAAGACCAGTATATGCCATAAAAATATATAATTTTTTAAAGCAGTCCTGCAATTCCCTTACTAATAATTTAAGTTGTTAAATAATGCATATTGCAGTATTGAAACACTGCATTATCTACAGGTTTTTTCAGTGAAGTTTAAGTAATAGGATCTAAATATAAGTGTCAATATATTGCATTTTGTTGGGGAAAGTGCATCATATTCATAAGTAAACACTTTTTAAAATGTGCATGATCACACGGCCACATGCTTTTGATGGCAACCTAGTTGTGTGACCTGCTGGTTGCATAATCTGTCAACTGGTGCTCAACCCATGAGCTGATCTCAAATTCCTTGTCATCCTATCATTTCACCCTGTTGCTTTATACCAGCTCCCCTGAAAGTGAGATGGCTGCAAAACAACAATAATTCCACCTAGTTTGCCCAGTTCTCTGCCTGCTACACCATTCACTCTGCTTAGTCGCTAATATTTCCTCTTACATAATGAATACACCAAACTAACTAGAAGTTTTACGCAAAGTAGTGATGAATAGTTGCATCCAGTATGTACAGCTACAGATCTACTGCTGTAGGTGCTAATAGCGATAAATATAGCTTTCATGGATGCGTAGGGCTGGAATGCTGCGCTTGTGCTTACCTGACCTCAGGCTTGAGGACCGTTGGCGGCCCTGCAAGGATGGTTTTTCCTTTTATAAATCACAGCACACCAATTGCAACACGATTTCAGAAAAGAGAAGCTAATTTTCTTTTCTGTGAACAGAGGTCCAGGACAGCACAGAGGGCCTTCACAAAGAAGCAAGCATACCCCAATAGGTCAATACTTTTAAAAAGCACGTTGGCAGAAGGAAACTGAAGAGAAGAGTCTAAATTAAATACTGTGTGGGATGGCATGGAGGCTGCTGGAAGATGGAACTAAAATGAGTTGGCTCCTCACCTTACTTTTCCCCCTCCACTGTTCCTCAAAAATGTAATCTGAGGAAAAAAGCAGTGGGACAGACAGACAGACAAGGTTGCCATCATACTAGGTCCAGGGACAATACCGATAGGGAAAGTGCATAGAAGAAAGGGGAGGAGATAAGCAAAGAGGAGAGAACAGAGAGTAAGCAGTCAAAAAGAGTGGAGAAGCAAGAGGGGAGAGCAAATAAAATTGCAGACGTCAGTAGTAACAAAGACACAGCAGTAACACTTTCTCCGTTGACTCATCCTGCTGCTTTGGTTCTCCTCATCTCCAACTCTCTGCTTCTCTCCGGCAAGGGACTTCTTTGCTGCATGCTTACCCTCCTGGACTGCTCCAGACTTCCTCAGTTGGTTCTTCCTGCTGCCTTGGCTCTCCTCGCCTCCTTCTCATTGCTTCTCTCCGGTGTGGAACTTCTTTACCGGGTGCTTACCGCCTGGACTGCTGTGCCGTTCTTATTGCTCCGGACTTCCTCCACCCTGATTCTTTAGCTTAACCTGCTGCAGCTACCTTCTGTGATCCCCCTCTGTCACCATTGTGCGACTGCATGACAACTGCGACCTGCCTTGTATCCTACCGATGCAGTGCTGTGCCTGCCTGTGTCAGCAAATGTCCCTCTGGCCCCTGCACCCTCATCCACCGACACTACGACGTTACTTGCAGCTTCTAGTGCTCTGCTGTCCCCTTTGACCTACCTCCACACCTACTTTGACTTTCTGGCCTTACATCTAGGTTCTCCTGACTTCTAGCCCTCACGGCTACTGGGCACCCTCCCTTGCAGCACCTCCCTAACCCGTGCTGCTTCACACCCTGGTCCAGCCTTCACTGTACCACCCACCCGGAGCACGCACTTTGCTCTACTCCACCACAACTCAACCCTCTTCCCCCTCCCCCCCCACCCCCCGAGACCTCTTCTTACCCCGGTGACTCTTCTCTGCACTGCCTCCCCTTATATCCCCACCTTGACTCTTCCTCCCAAGCCCCATCTCTAACAGAGCCCCTCCCTCTTCTCTCCCTCCTTTTGCTAGTCACTCCCTCCACTCTTCAGTTCTCTCCCTTCCTCCTCCCCCTCTGACATGCATGTTCCCTCCCTTCACTCCCCTCCCCTCTCCCTCATTTCACGCTCTCTCCCCCCTCCCCTCACCCTCCTTTCCTGCCCCTTCTCCTTTCCCTTATCCTCATGCCCACCCCTTCGCTCAATCCCTCACCCAGTCTACGCCAACCCCCTTATGCCCTTCCTAGACGTCCCAACCTCATCCACCCCCCCCCACCCTTGAACCCTCCAGCCTCAACATTGCTCTCTGGAACGCTAGATCCCTCTGTAATAAGACTGCAGCTGTTTTTGACATGTTTATGCGACTTAACCTTCACTTCCTCTGCATTACAGAAAGTTGGACCCCCCCTCACAACTCTACTGTACCTGCCTCTCTTACCACTTCCTCCTCCTCTTTGTTTCACGTCTCCCACCCATCTGGTTGCGGAGGTGGCCTCGGTCTCCTTTATCATCCCAACTGTCACTCCCCCCCCCCGCCCTCACCTACTCATCTTCCCTTCCTTTGAATATCTGTACAAATCCTTCACATCCCCTCAAGCTACCCATTTCCAATTATCTACAGACGTCCTGGCCCCCTTTCCCCCTTTTACGATGACCTTGATCATCTTTTTCCCCCTCTCATCTCTCCCTCCCCCTCTCCCCTCACTGTTCTCGGGGACTTCAACCTTCACCCCTCTTCTCATCAACCATCCCCTCTTCTTTCCAAACTCGACTCCTACTTCCTCACTCCCCTCCCTACTTCTCCTACCCACTCCTTGGTTTCCACCCTTGATCTTATCTTTATCTCTTCCTTCTCCTCCTCCCCAGTTTCTACCCTCCCCACTTACCTCTCCGACCATGCCTTTCCCTCTGTCTCCCTCTCTCCCCCCTCCCTCCGTCCGTCCGTCCGTCCACTCCCTCCTCTCCCCCCTACCCCCAATTCCTTCTCTCTACGGGATCTCCGCAACTTTAGCCCTTCTCTTTTCCTCGACACCTGCTCTGCCTCCCTCCCCCCACTCTCGGATTTCTCCTCTCTCTCTGCTAACAAAGCTTTATCCTCTCTGTCCTCTTCTATCTCATCCAGCCTTGACCAACTTCACCCCTCTCCTCTTTCCGCCCTACCTGTAAACCCTCCCAACCCTGGCTCTCCCCACACCTTCTGTCCATGTGCCACCTCCTCTGTCGCGTTGAGTGACATTGGCTCAAGCTTTGTTCCCCTACTAATCAATCCTCCCATTTCTCACACCACTCTCTTTACGACTCCTGCCTAACTCAGCTAAGCGCTCTTACTACTCTAACCTCCTTCAATCACACTCCTCCCACCCACGTCGCATCTTTCAGACTCTCGTCTTCTCTCCCCACCTACTCCTGATCTCTCCACTAACTCTCCCCCCTCTCCTTCCGACTTTGCTGACTTTCTCATCCAAGATACTCACTCTGCATCAAAACATTCTTCACTCCCCTTCCTACTCCCCCCCTCCACCCCTTCCTCTTACATGTCTAACTTCTCCAGACATTTCCCTCCTCCTGTCCAAAACTCACCCCACTGCTGCCCCCCGACCCCTTCCCCAATTACTAAAATCTACCCTCTTCTCATCCCTTACCTCACCACCTTCTTCAACATGTCTCTCCACTGCCACCTTCCCTTCCTCCTTCAAACACGCTACCATTATCCCTATCCTGACAAAACCCTCTGCCAACCCTCTCCTTACTTCTAACTTTCATCCAATCTCTCTTCTACCATTCCTTTCCAAGCTTCTTGAACGTTTAGTTTACACTCAACTCTCTGCTTTTGTATCCAATCTCTCTCTCTCGCTCTCCTCCCCCTTCTCAAACTGGCTTCCGCCCTAAACACTCCACCGAAACTGCCCTCACCTAACTCCTTACTTAGTGCTTGCTATTCTAAGCAATCCTCTTTCGTCCTGGATTTGTCTGCTGCCTTTGATACCGTCGATCATCCTATACTCCTTAACACTCTGTCCTCCTTTGGTATCAAAGGCCCTGCTCTCAACTGGTTCTCCTCCTATCTCTCCAACCGTTCTTTTGCTGCCTCTTTAGGCGGCCGTACCACCTCTACTCTCCCCCTGGACTTTGGTGTTCCCCAAGGCCCTGTACTTGGCCCTTTCCTTTTCTCACTTTACACCTCCCTTCTAGCCCCCATCATCTCCTCCTTTGGCATCTCTCACCATTTCTATACTGAAAACACCCAGCTCTTACTCGCTTTCTCTTCCTTCACTCCTGACATCCACCTCAATTTCTCTTCCTGTCTTTCAGCTATTAGATTGAATGTCATCACACTTTCTCTCCCTCAAGACTGATAAGACTGAAGTCTTATTCTTTCCTTCCAACACTCTTCCCCCTCCATTTATTCTCTTTCCCCCCCTTCTAATCTTCCCATCTCTTCCTCTGCTTGCAATCTTGGCCTTCACTTCGACTCCTCCCTCTTCTTTACCCACCACATCTCCCGTAAAATCTGCTCCTCCCTTACCTTCCATGCCACTAAACTCTTAATCTCTTCCCTAATTTTCTTTCATCTTTTCTATTGCTCCACTCTTCTCTTTGGCATCCCTGCCCCTCACCTGGCTCCCCTCAAATCCCTCTATCACTCCGCTATCACTCCGCTATCCACGCCCTTTGCCTTCTCTCTCGTCACAATTCAATTTCCTATTCGCTTTCTTATCTTGGCTGGCTTCCCTTTCATTCTCAACTTAAATTTAACTTCCTCTGTCTCATCCTTAAATCTCTTCATGATCTTGCCCCCCCCTACCTTTCCTCTCTCCTCTCGTTCTATGCTCCCACTCACATATTCAGATCTGCTGATCTCTTCCTACTTACTGTTCCTCCATCCCTTGTGCCGTTCTGGTTTCCGTTCCTTTCAGCTCCTTGCCCCTCTACAATGGAACACTCTACACCTCTCTCTATCCGCTCCATTTCCTCTTAAACCTCCTTCCATTCTTCCTTGAAAGCTCATCTTCTGCATTCCCCTTCCTCTTAACCTTGATTCCCTCTTACACTTCCCCAGTTCAGTTTCTCTTTACATTCTTCTGAAAACTGTTCTATATATTGCTTTTGATGGTTTGTCTCATGTTGTGCAATAATGCTTCCATTTTATTCTAGTGCATTCTTGTCGATTCATGTAAAGTGCTATATAAACCTAATAAATACAAATACAAATACACATAGGGCCTCATTACGAGGTTGGATATAGCCTTGCCGGTTTTACTGGTGGCTGCAAGGGCACACGCGAGTAGAACTCCTAGTATAGTGGTACGGTAGCAACGGTGCCGGTAGCGATACCGGCGCCGTTGTTGCCTTACCACCATGCTTGAAATGATGCCCATAATGTTACAAGCCAGGATACAAGATGAAGATGAGAACAGCATGATGGGCCACCATCCATAAAAGTCAAATTCAGCATTGGCCACAAGACGGTGGTGGTGAAACCAGAATGTACCAGGACAGACTCCTCCAGAAGTAGGCTGGAGGGAGCATGCGGGAAGCAGGGTAGCAGCATCAAGCGAAACAGGCAACACCTTTGTGCGAGAAGGTGGGGGGGGGGGGGGTTACAGGTGGACCAGAGGGGGTGGGAATGGCCTGTGGGGACAGAGAGTGTAAACACACGTTGGTGCATGCTTACCTGCTGTCTGAGCAGGGGTTCGGGCCCTGGGTCCTCCTGGTCCAAACAGGAATTGCCCTTTTCTTGGTCTGCCCTTCGCTTCGGACACCCACGTGAGAGATACCCTTGATCTAAGAGTTACAAGCAGGAAGGAGAGGCAAGGCTAAGAAGGTGTGTGGTGCTTAAGCCAGGTGACCTAGATCCACTTGCACCTGCTCCCCAGTTGCAAAGGAAAAAAAAGAGGCTGGAGGGCTCGTTCACCCTTTTCTGAACTCAATATTTTGCTCAGCCTGCAGGGTCTTTAGATGTTATAGGCTATCCTGTGTACATGTATAAGGTTATTGGGGGAGGGTTGAGACTAACATTTCTGAAACTTTTTAGTCACAGAAAGCACGAAAATCTAAGATGGCACTTGGGTCGGGACGCCATTCAGATAACTCGGAACGTGAAATATCTCGGAATGCTAATAAATTCATCAATCAACGATGGACCATGGATTATTGAAAATAAAAGGAAATGCAAACAACTGGACAGTCAAGCGGTCATCATACAGAAAAAATTTGGGAAGTTTTCACTAAAACCAGTTCTAGCTTTTTACCATCAAAAGGTAATCCCAGTGTTATTATATGGTGCTGAAAACTCCTTGGGTTGCAGTCATGATACATGGTCATCGCTGGAGCACTGTTTTTGGTCTAAAGTTTTGTCTTTGCCAAGGGGAATTCCGACATCTTGTGTAAGGTATGAACTCTCGCTTATCTCGCTACATGCTAGGGTATGCTGGGCCCTAGTAAGTTTGTTTCGGAAATCTCGTCAGCGTGAGCACATACCACAATTTGACATCTTTCAAGACCCATCGCCAGCTAATAATAGCATGGTTGTCATTATGGTCTAAAAGATGCAAAGAGATCTTGAGTGATCACAGAATTAGCCTGGATATGCTGCATAATGACCCGAATGCTGCCAAATTGAAAATCTGGAGCGCGGACTGGGAGCAAACTTGCTCAACGTGCCACAGCCTCCATGCCACGCCCCGCTTGAAACAAGGCCATTTAACGTGCTACAACGGTATATCGAGATGTTTCCAGACTCACAGGCTTGAAGAGTGTTCATGATGCTGCGTCTGAACGCATTTAAAACTAACGAGCGGTTGGCGTCATTGAGAACAAACAAAGTCTCAACCTTAACGTGTAGACTATGCGCTAAAGATAAGGAAACCCTGAAGCATTTGGCGCTATTCTGCACGGCACTTCGCTCAGAAAGGACAATTCACCTGGGGCCTTGGGGCCTAAATTACCCCTCCCGTTGTGCCGACGACTGGTGGGCCTATATGTTTCAAGGATGGGACATGAAACTGATGTTACCACTAACTCGATTTCTAATGTTAATTGAAAAACGCCTGAATATATTGTCGGCTGATGAGTAACGACAACAGTGCATTGCTTACTCGTTTGATAACTGGGAGGGGTATTTCTAAGGGACTCCTAAAGGATGACGTAGTCTGATTATGTGTTGTGTTTTGTTTGTAACCATTTTAAAGGTTTATAAAGAAACCGATAAAATTAAAAAAAAAAAAATGTAAAAACATTTAAAAAATCTAAGATTGTGGTTAACCCTGCTATTGCCAGATTTCACAGTCAACACCAAAAGTGCAGAGCATTGGCAAGTCTTTTTTAAAAAAAAAAATCTTTATAACATTTTTTCCAACACAAGAAAACAATAATAGATGCTGTACATTATACTTTATTTAGAGGTAATTTCTGTCACTTTCATTATGAACAGAAAGAGTTTGAGGCCTTCAAAACATCATACGGTTTGGTATCCCCAAAAAGAACACTCCTAAACAATCCCACTGTATTCCACTACATATTACTGCCTCATTCCCTATGTTGCTCCACCACTGTCCCCTCACCGGAGGGGATAAGCAGCCCTTCTGATTTCGACTGAGGCTATGAAACTAGCACTAGTATCTCCCAATTGTTCCAAAATAGCCCCCCGCTTTTTTTTAATGTGAACAAATCATACAAGTCAACTTTTCCACAAAGTACGCGTCCCACATTTTCAACAGCCAATCTAATTTGGAGGGGACTATCACAGTCTACATTTCTGAGCCATTGCAAGCCTGCCTGCTCAGAAAAGGGCCTGCCACATCCTAGGGAACTGATATTCGTCACCATCTCTAGCAGGAAAACCCAACATAATCGTCCAGGGATCCAACCACAGAGGAATCCCCAACAAGTATCTTATCCAGTCTGAGTTTAGAGCATTCAGAGGCACGAAAACTGCTCTTTCGAAGACCTGTGAAGACCTGCTCTCAAATCTTGACTCAACTCTCCCTCGGTCTGCATTCTTCTTAACCTCTCTAAACCACAACATCCTCATCCCCCGTCTCCGTGACACCCTGGGCATCACAGATCAGGCCCTGGTGTGGCTCACCTCCTTGCTCTCTGACCGGCTCTCCCAGGTGAACTTGGGTACTTTCTCTCCTCCATCACACACTCTGCATTTGTGGTGTCCCCAGCGATCTAACCTATCCCCCTGGTTCTTCAATATCTACATGGCCCCCCCACTTGGCCCACTCAGGATCTCTACCTTTAACTCCATGTGGATGACGCACAGCTCTCTTTCAGGCTACCCTCAGCCTCCTCCTCGCTTATCCCGAACTGTCTGTCCGGAATTCAGGCTTGGTGTGCCACTAATGATCTCTGCCTGAATGTCAATAAGACAAATCGTCCTCATTGCGACCCCTGCTTCCTCTTTCCCACAGGCCGGCCTCCCGTGGCCCTGCCCCCTCACCTACCAATGAGGCAAAATAATCTAGGGGTCATCTTTCTCTTTTCATATTTCAGACATCTCCAAAAAGTCCCACTACCAACTGCAACTCCTCGGAGGTATTCTAACTTTTCCCCACTTCCCCCAGAGGCTCACCACCTCGAGAGCCCTGGTTCTCTCTAGGCTGTACTATTGCAACAGCCTCTTTGTCAATCTTCCTACTTCTACTCTCTGTCCTCTACAACTCATCCAGAGCAGAACTGCAAGACTTATTCTTGGCCCCAAATCCCACCACTGGCTCCCCCTGGCTGCAAGGATCAAGTTCGAGACCCTCTGCATAATCCACAAGGCATTCTGGGGCCGGGGCCAGCATCATCTACAACGCTCTTCCTAATCCGCTCGTCCTCCTCCAAATCTCTCGGCAGGTGAGCCGCTCACAAAACAGAGATTTGGGGGTAGATCTCTATTCTCTGCAGGTACCTCCCTCTGGATCAGCCTCCCTGCCTCTCTGTCTTGAGTGGGAGCACCGTAAGCTCCGGAAACGCCTCAAGACCTTTATCTTCCTCCTTCTCTATCACTCACTCTCCCCTGCTAACCTCTGTTCTTTTTCTCTCCACCCTCCTAATTCTGTTCAGTTATGCTGACTGGTTGGTTGCCTGGTTCACCTCCAGAGCCTTACAGGTCCTAGGCTCTCCCGCCAGTATTCTGCAATTACCTCTAGGCCGCTGCACTATGCTAAGCATTTACTGCACTTTCAGCTTACGCTGCATGAACGGGGCAACCTCTCTGCACTTAACCCAGGGCCCTGCAGGACTGACGTGTTTGATTCCCCCTACCCCCCCTTTCTCTATCATCAATCTATACACCTGCATGACCTAAATGTACTAGGAAAAGTAAGGTCGTCTGTCCTGCCCCCACACCCTTTTGTGCCCCCCCCCCCCCTCCATCCCTGCACTAGCTAGGTCGTAACTAACTTGCACTAGGAGAAATGCCATCAGGTCTAGTATGCTAGTTTCTCTGTTTAGATCATTCAGAAACTTCAAGGCCTAAGAAAGATTACTGTATTCCCTTGTTCCCTTCTCACCTTGAAGCGTTTTGAAGCACTCCACCTGTGTATAAGCGCTGTATAAACAATTACAACTCCTTCCAGAAATCTGCATGATTGGGCATGTCAACCACATGTGAGCACAAGACCCCGCCTCCCCATAACCCCATTAACATACAGCAGAGGGTCACTGGTACATTATAGATATAGTCTGAATCTCTATGCCCTCCCTCGAGTACCTTAAAGTTGTGCTTCATAGCAGGAGTAGAAAGGCTCCCATGAAAATCCTATATATTTTATCCCAAAGAGCATCTGGGATGTCCTGACCAATCAACAGAATCCAAAAATTTTGAAAGGACTTTATACTTACTAAAACACAGGCAACCAGAATTGTACATAGTTTAGAAACAATACCTTTCCTAGACAGGCTCATGCCCAAAACCTTCTCAAAAGGGGCGAGATCCCTTGCAAAGTTTTTCCTCCACCTAGGATCCAAAAGATATTTAAAGTCTAAGATAGTAAATACCATAATACTGTCTTTTTCCAACATCTCCTGAACCTCGGTATAACCCTTAAATTCTCTGTCCGAGAAAAGGTGACACCATCGAGTCCCACATCCAACCAGGTCCGAGTAGAATGAAAGCCAAATCTTCCCAAATCAAGAGGGGGAAAAACCACAAAGAAGTCAAGGACGACCAGCAAGTAGAAACTCCCATTACTAGCAGCATCTTTCCACAGTGTCCACAGCACCCACAAGGTCGAGTGAAGTCTGACCTCTGGGGGCGAGTAGGATCTAACAGGAGACCATATCAAATCCCTAACCTTTTTTGGGTGGCCAAACCAATCCTCAAGAAATGTCCAATAGGTGCTCTAGCTATCACGCATATGTTCCAGTAAAACTCTAAGCGGAGCAGCTTTATTTTAATAGGTGAAACCAAATCCTCCCCGATCTTTCGTGAGAATAAGAGTACTTTTTTTTACCTAGCCAAACACCTATAGACTGTAAGGAGTACAAATATAAGACAGTGGTGGCATGTCGGTGAGCCAAGACTTTTATATAAAGTCAAAAGAAAAAAAAAAGAAACAGCACCACACACTATCTTGCCTACCTCACCAAAAATACTAAGGTCTCAGTCAGGATGTCCAGTATAGTAAAATGCCCACCGTCCTGTGTCCTAACCCGTTTCATTCCCTTACACTCTAGACTAAATAAGAAAAACTGGGGGGAGTCTTGATCCAGGAGGAGGCTTCTCTCGTTCAGGACACAGATCTCAAAACGTTCAGCTCTTGATGAGAAAACACATTGAGTGGTTCTTAACTTGATATTAAATGCTCTTCCAAACGTATAAAAAAAACACAGGTCCCAAGCATCAGGTGGAGACTGTGTTCACAAACATAGTATCAGTCTGGTGCACTAGCCTGCCAGACTTCACTGTAGAGCTTAGAATTCCCGAAAATGTCTCTTCTTTTAGCAATGGGTTCTCGACCCCTAGTTTTAGCTTCTTGCACCTCTCCCTCTTTTGTGGGTCCCAGACCGCTCCGAGCTGTCTCAGGATCTCTCCAACTTGCTCTGTAGCTCGTTTCTCTTTTGAGTGGGTCCCAGGCCCCTTTAGATTAGCTCTGGATCTCCCCGACTGGTTTTCAGCCCCCCAACCCCATGACTGTGTGCTTCGTCGGTCCTTGACCCCAGTGTAGGCTGCTTTTGCAGGGCTCGCCCAACTTCGTATGGGTGCCAGACCCCGGTGTGCTGCTTTTGCAGGCCCTCTTGCCCTTGCTTAACTCAAATGTCCAATTGAACAGACCTGGTGTACTCTCCTGCCAGGTACTTTTCCAAAATAGGATATTTTGTAAAGTTCGTTCCAGTCTTACACAGTTCTTCCGCTATCCCTTTCTGCCTCTCTGGATATTGGTACGTGTCTCGCTAATCTATTTGGCCCAGTCTGTGTCCCATCAGCTGGCCCAACCCATTCCCTACCTTTGGGAAACGTCACGGCCTCCGGTCTGTTCTGTAACTAGAGCAGGGCTTCTGTACTGCTTCTGCGTCCTGCCCCCAGCAGCCCTGCAGTGGTAGGCTCTCTCGCACGTCCTGCGCGGCACACATTCACTTTACTTTGGCTTCGCCGGTCGGATTTCCTCTTTCCCAGTCATCAGGCCGGTCCCTGTACAATGGAGCTACTGGAGACACTCACCTCTCCTCAACAGCATCTCGTTCCCTGCTCCTCGGGTTTCTTGCCACGGATCCTGCATGTGGATCCCAGCTCCTCCAGAGCTGGATTGACAAGGTACACAGTCCTTCCTTGCTTTTTAAAATCGCCGGGGCTGCGTCTAGTAGACTGTACCATGTATGTTGGTTCTGCAGTAGGCTTTTGCCTCCTTGCCAGATATTGTTCTCATCAGCAATTGTATGCACTCTACCTGTGTAAGCTTCACTCGTCCTCGTATGATCTGTATGAATTAAGTCCTCTACTCTAGAAATATGCATAGACGACCAAGTTGGGAAAGAGTGGACAGAAATGGAGGGGGTGAATACCCCGTTCTCCCAAGGTGATCGTCACTGGTCCCATGGAGGGTTTCCCTCACCAAGAGTACCACCCCAAAGGAGACCATCAGCTAGCAGCCTCACTTCCCTGGCCTCACAAGAAGGTGCATCCCCCATGAGAGCAGTGAAACCCAAAAGGTTGAGTTCCCTATAAAAATATTCATTTTAACCAACGTGATTCAACCTAACCAGGAGAGGGTCAACTTTGACCACCTTTCCAAGTGACCCTTCATAACATTCAAAAATCTGAAAAAATAATTGAGATCATAAAGAGCTGCAAGATCCCTAGGGATCATAATCCCAAGGTACCTCATTGCCTGGTTTTCAATATTTCACCACAACTCCTCCACCTCTGCACGTACCCCCCTCTGCACCTACCCCATTGCCATCAATCAATGGCATAATCAACAATTTCGCCAAATTTATTTTAAGATATGCTATTTTCCCCATATGCCACAATAATAGACATCAATTCCTGGAGCGATTCCTTAGGGTTTTTCAAATAGACCAAGATATCGTCTGTAAATAAGGAACGTTTACACTCCACACTCAATACCATTCATCCTAATGCACACCGCTATAGGGTCCCATCACTACAGCAGAAAGTGGTGGGGACAAGGTACAAACTGATATAGTACCTTTAGACAATTGAAAAGACTTGACACTCGTCCATTCACCATTACCCCAGCAGTGGGTTCATCAAAGGAAGGGTACCCATCTTCTAAAATGATCACCGAAACCATACCTCTGCCAACAGTTTCCATAAATCTCCATTCAACCCTGTATAATGCTTTCTCTGAATCCAGAGAAGGCAGGGATGCATCATGATGCGTTCCTAGAACCAAACAGCAAATTAAAAGTCCTCCTCACATTATCAAAACTCTGCCGACCCGTAACAAAACTCACCTGATCACCATGGATGAGGGATAGGAGAAAGGCATCTAATCTGAAGCCCAGAACCGTAAACAAAAATGTTTACATCTGTATCAAGGAGGGAAATAGGTCCATAGACAGAACATGTGGAATCTTTACCCTCCTTTGGGATTACCGCAATAAAAGCACCAATCATTGATCTTGGCAGGGCATCCCCCATTAAAACACTCCTGCCAACACCAAAGCAAGAAGAGAGCAAAAGATGTTATAAAACCAGACAGAAAAACTATCAGCTGGAGTCTTTCCACTTTTCATACTACTCATTGCCATAGCAACTTCAGTTTCTGTTATAAGGGAGTCCAAAAGGGCAGAGGTCTCCAGGGGTAAATCTAGGAAGAGCAAGACCTTACAAAAAGGAATGGATCCCCATTCTGACCTATACAACCTTTCATAGAATTTCCTAAACTCTTGCCCCCATTTCCCCATCCTCACACCACAATTGACCTGCGTCATTCACCATCCTAGACACACACAGTTCACTTAATATCCATGCCAGGATTCCGTTAGCAGTTTCTCCCTTCTCAAGATAACTTTTTCAAGAATGTCAACTTTCAATCCACCTCATCAACTAAGAGAGCCCTCAATTCAGCCTTACAGATCTTGAGAAACCTTGTTCTTGTAATCTCTACCTTGACGCGCCCAGGTCTCTATTGTTCAATCTTAGCTCTCAGAGAGAGTTCTTGCCACTACTTTTCTCGTATCCGGTATGACCCAATTCTGATCAACACTCCACAGATAGTAGCCTTAAACCCTTCCCAAAACAATAGGTAGGGTGACCATCCCATTATTGTTTTCAAAATATTCCTTAATGTTAAGCAGTAACCCTGCTCTCACCACGTTATCCTTTAACACAAAATCATTGCAAAGCCATTTACCTCCAATAGTCATTCCATCGCGCATCCCTATCTTTACATGAACCAAATCATGTTCCAACCACAGAACAGCACATAGATGCACCTCCCCAGCCCCTGCCCTTAACACTCGATCAATTAGAACCAGTTCAATTCTAGAATCGTGGACTGCAGAATTGAGAGAGGGCAGGGGGGACACTACCACTGCCTCCTAAACGTGCATCAGTCCCAAATCATATATTAAGCTCCAGACATTTCTGACTCCTTCACCCAATCCCGGAGAATAGAAGAAGCTTTGTCTTAGAACTATCCCTGCCATTGTCCAAGACATATTAGAATTCCCTCCAAGCAAGACTAAACCATGCACAAATACCTGTAGGCCATGCACCACTCCCTCCCGAAATTGTAACTGCCCAGAATTAGGGCAGTAAACCTTACCCATTACTTGAACTCCTCGCATAGTCCCCTTCAAAAATAGAAAACGGCCATCACGATTCCACAGTCTTGCCCACCACGAAATTAAATCAACTTACCACCAAAACTGCTACCCCCTTCTTTTTATCACCCGAGGCAGAGTATACCCTTGCCATACCACCTCCCTTCAAGGACGGTTCCCGACCCCACATCAGATGACTTTCCTATAAACAGAACACTGCAACCTCTTAAAATTCTCTCCAAACAATGACCCCTTAGTGGATGAGTCTAAACCTCCAACAGTGAGTGTACCTAAATGAAGGTCCTTCATCCCTCGTCATGACTGGATGAGAAGGAGTTCCTTAACGCACCTCAACTGTACTCTCATAACATAACATCTGTTGGAAGGAGTTTCCTGTTTAACAAGAACAGTGCTATTGAAGGGGGGGGGGAACAAATAAGAAAAAGGAAAACAAAACCAATACAACTGAACCCCCTGAATAGCCGCTCCCCACTAGCTCCCACTCTCTCATTCATGGGTGTCCAACTCTGCACACCCTCTATCCAGTAGCCAGAGTCAAACCACCAGTGTTCCCCCTTCCCTTTCCCAGTAGAACCCAACACAGAAATCAGATACAATGCCCCCATACATTCGTACCAAAAACCAGACCCCCAAAGCAACAGAGCCACAACCCCAGACCATTATTGCTGTATCCATCATAGAACAGGTGAAGTCTTCCCCCTCATTAAAACCAAAAATCTTCCATCTGGCTAAGTCTAGTCAACCTAGAATCTACCATAGTAACTTGCCATTAATTAGTCAGCAAATCCTTTCCATCAGTTCTATACTCATTCCACACCAGTGCGAAATCCTTCCTGTTCCATAGGTGACAGAGTACCTCTTAAAACTTCACCCCCAACTTCTTCTCCCCTGGCTCTTTTCCTGGTCGTCAGGACTTGTATCCGATCAAGGATCCGAACTCACTCGTAGTAGTATCACCACCACCAATCAAGTGCTCCATTACTATTTGTATATCCTCTTCCACTGTTCAGGAGTACTTAACACCACCCACCACAAAAATCTACATTTCACTCCCTTTACACGTAGTTATTGGGTCAGGGTTGAACACGGCGAGTGTGTAGACGGACCAGATATCTTAGAGGCACCAAAATTTGCCTGTCCATAGGATCTTGCCTACGTGAGGACCTTAAAAGGTTTTCGACTATCACAGTTTGCAGAGGCAAGAGGCCAGTTACAGTGCACAAGGTGGGAGGATGTTTTGCTAAAACGAGATGTTATGAGGAAAGTGGAGTTGGCCATGGTGGTGTTTCTATTTTCCTTAATCCTAGTTGTACAGGCCTCCCAGGACAAGGTAGCTAAACCTTGAAAGGGATTGTTCCACCAATCACCTTGGAATGCTCAGAACCATTCTCAACTGCCTTTCAGCGATTGTAAAGTGTCAGGGTGTGAAATTAGAGAGTTCCCTTTAAGTTAGCCCCAGAGAAGTAAGAAACAACCAGAAGAAAAGTGGAAACAGCTGAAGTGAGGAGTTTCCAGTTACAGTAAACAGCCCAGAGTCTCCAGAAACTAGAAGAACTCAGGTGGGAGCGCAGCTTTTAAAAAGGCGCTGAACTGTACATATTAGTTAAGTTGTGACTTTTAGTAGCAAATTCTAAAGTTTATCTAGGAGTGTAAGGCGGAAGAAGCAAGTTTGAGTTATTAACGTGAGCGCTTGTGTGTGGGAGATGAAATGCTCCGTACCTGCATTCGCTATGCTTTCCTTGTGACTGACCACTCCGGTGGCAGCACTGTCGTCCTAGTCGCTTGAATAAGCGTGTGGAAGACTGGAGAGTTGGGGCGGGCCCTCAGTTTGTATTTTGTTGGACCTTGCATTCCACAGTCCTGTATGGGGAAGCGCAAGGTTTTGCCAGTCGTTCCGTAATCATTTTAGAAGACGCTGGTCCTTTGCGCGCATTTACGCGTAGTAGCACGGTTTCCAGGAAGAAAAGACAGTTGTTGCTAGGTAAGCATCACCAATGGGCATGTGTGCACAAAGGACTTGAATAGTTGGAGAATCATTCTCTTCATCACAGTAGTACCCATTTTTTCCAAACAAGAGGCAACTGAGTATCTATTAAGTAACTGGATTACAGTTGCAGAACATACTAGTTCAACTGAAAATCTTTTTATTAACTGGATACAGTTTTGGAGCATAGTAGTTAGGTATAGTTTTCTTTTGTAAAAGATACGTCAGGGAAAAGAAGATCTTAGAGTCTACTGTTGGTGTCTAAGTGAGAAAGAAAACAGAGAAGGAGTCTACCTCATAATCTTCAACTCAACTCTTGGCAATAAGTGGAGGTGTGACAGGTAAGAGTCGAGACAAAAATGGAAAGATAGAAAACTGAAGAGTATTCTTTTGGGATAAGAAATAACAATTGCAATGTGTTGTCCCGCTGTAGATCTCCAAGACCAGAGCTAGCCAGAGAAGCATCTGTCATTAACCATCTCAAGGGTTCCCGACTCAACTGCTAATTACTGGGCAGGGTCTGTGGGATCAGCAGCTCCTGCGGAGGAGGCAAGCCAGAACCTGACAGTTTTCAAATAATAATGGAATCTCACAAGCATCAAGAGTGATCCTCTATCCCGTCCATCTCTATGGGCTCAGTCTATGGTCACCTTGGCTGCCACTCCATTAGCCATCAAAGTACTCACCACAGCCTTGGATGTCTACCCTTCTAAGTGATCCAGAAAAAATCTGAGATTCTCCCAAATTATCCAATTTAAGCTGCATATCACCTTTCCAATTCAGATATCCCAACATCCATCCGAGTCTTGAGAACATCCAAAGAGGTTTGATTCAGCTCTAGACCCTTGAGTATCTCCTCCATGGACCCCCCACCCCATCTTTTTAGCTATACCTTCCAGTCATAGACCAATATCCGCTTATATACCTATATCACTCTTAGTTGCACCCCGATTCCTCAGGATCGTCGAATTCGTGCTGACTTGGTGTGCAAAATCTACATCCACTTCCCAAATGGAATGTCTCTTAAATTGCCAAATCATCCGAGCTCACAGGCCAATGTTCTTTAAATATAAAGAGAACTACATAGTCTCCTCGCTTACTTCAGCCTCATACGTACATGCGCCAATATACTGCTCAGCTCTTTGAGCATTGCCAGTTTAGCACTGTTAGTTGCGTCCCGATCCCCGTTCATAGAATTTATGCTGACCTGTTGCGTCGACTCCATGCCCACCTCCCAAGTGGATTGTCTCTTAAGATACTGTAGGGTGCTTTTCCAAACCATCTGTGTTCACATGAGGTAATGGTATATAAAAAGGTCTACATAATAGTCCCCTGTCCTCAAGCACCCCACTGGTTCTACCGCTAGGGGTACATGGTCACTTCACAATACCCTTTAGAGAGGTCATTAGAGAGCCAACAATCTCAGAAGCTTACAACCCATCCACTGATAAACACATCTGATGTACAAAGTCCACCGCTGTAGCTCAAAAGGAGCTACCAACAAGTAAGATCAGAGCACACTTCCCATGGTGTTGCAACACGGTCCATGAAAAAAGAATGAAAAAAAAAAAAAAGAATTATAAAATCGCACCTGCCTGCGTGTTACCAACACCTTTCACAGCATGCAGGGTTCATTACCCGACTGATCAGAATCTCTCTATCACCTGTGAGGAATCAGAGGGCATCCTCACTTCTTTCCGCAATGCGTCTTCCTCTCGGTGGCCAGGGAAAGGCCATCACTATCGCATTCTGACCCTGGGGCTGGATATGTGAGGGAGGGTCACCTGGGTGAGGAGAATTGGGGAGTGGGGATGAGGCACCCTTGGGTGAGAAACAGTATCTCCTCATTTCTCTTTTATAATGAGCCTGATATCCACCAAGCCTTTCCCCATATTTCCAGTAGATCATTGCCCAGTAAACACCAGTCATGTATTTAGATGAGGAACAGACAAACCAGAGCCATACAACATATACATAAACACACAATCACAAGGCAGGGGGGGCACCATCAAAATAAAGATAACACAGTCCAAGTATTGTCTTCAAATATAATAAAAGGGCCTACTTCTAAACAATAAACAGTGTGGGAAATAATGTAGATAACAAAAAGTTTGCCATGAAACAATATGTCAGGATGACTGGATACTTGGTTCCCCTTCCACACATTTTTTAGCACAGGGCAAGGCGGCACACTTGGGTTTGGAACGCACTTGAGCGCAAGGGCACGGCTCCAGTTCATATATATCAACTTTCCGCAACCAAAAGTCTAATGCTCAATCAAGGAATGCTTCTCCCTTGCAAGATGAAAGTTCAACAAATATTGTTCAAAGTTCCTTTCCTCAGGAGATTTTTTTAACAGACGTTTTTACTACAACTTTGAGTCCCCCTCGGCTCAGACTCCCTTTTCACTTTAAAGTTTAACATAGGCTTCTCTCCGTCTGACTCAGGCCTCTGTATGGCACAACACTTTCACCTTTCACTTTGAGTGCCCCTCTGCCAGGGTCTGACTCCCGTTTCACAGTTCACTGCAAACCAAAGAATTTGATTGTGCAAAGGATTCAACTTAAACCCTCTCAGGACCACTTTGATTCTCTTCCTCATGAATTATATTCACATTCTGTTAGCAGGATACATTCAGGCACCGAGCTTTCAATTGGGCACCCACACGGTGCCAGACCACTCTGCTACTTAGTATTGTGCGTTTACTTCTCAAAGTTCAGAAAACAATTATCGCCTTTCTTTTTCATTTGCATCTTTCAAACAACGCCTTTTCCATTTGACTTCACAGGGCATTTTGTTGCCGCCCGTAACCTCTGTTCATATACAGCCCAGTTTCACACAATTGCCTTCAACTTATCTGATGTATGCAAGGTTTGGCTCGCGGCTTTGATCATGGAGTCAAGGGTGATATCACAGCAGCTGTACTTCTCCCCCAACTCGACTAGTCAGGCAGGCAGGAGGGCCCCCGGTAGCTCAAGACACACATTACTGGATTCTCTGGCCTCACTTCACCTCACACGTGCTGATTCTGAGTTGAACAGCCCAGCGATTACTTGTCAAACGGCCCAAGAGCATCAGCCTCCTTGGTTTCGTTCAGTGACTTTCCGTCTGGGTTCCTCAATTCCGCTGCGATCTGGAATAGGCTGCTCCTTCATGTGCTCCGTCCCGTTCCTTGCCTTGCTCGAAGTTTCCGTGCTCCACCTTTTATCCAGGTGGGGAAGGCAAAGGGGATTCAGGTGTGAGTTGTTCCAGGCAATTGCCTTGTCTGCCCGACCACGGCACCGGGGCAGGTTTGAGTCTTTCTTTTCCCAGTGTGTAACGGGAATGTATATGTGTTCATGCAGGGAAAGGGCAGGGGTTAATTACAAAACTCTACTTAAATCGGGAAAGAGGGAGTAAAGGTTTTAAGGGGGGGGGGGGGAGAAATATTGTTTTACCATTAAGTGTCCCACTGACCAAGGATCCTCCATCCAGGTGATACACCCCCAGTGGTCCACCCCCCGGGGTCTGGATCCAATAGCGATGGCCGTGCACCATCAACCTGGATGACAGATCCCTGAGGACTGGCAAGTGAGACACCTTCTGGTTTCTCACACTACTCTTGGTACTGGGACAAGGAAGAGGGATGTAGAGTACCAAGATCTTTATGTAATGAATGAACATTGCCTAAACCTGAAGCAAAGGGAACTGTATAAATGGCCGCTCAGGTGAGGCCAATAGACTCGTCAGTTGAACGCTTGTTGGAGAAGCTGGAGGTGACATAAGTGACGCGTGCCCAAAGTGCCTACGAGCTGCAGCGGAAGCAGATTGTGGCGGTAACATTCGAGAGGTCTCTGGTAGCAGAGGTGGTCTGCATACCTCCCGGAGTCAGAGAGACTCTCCGTACAGCAGAGGCAGCAGAGACCATGGATACTAGACAGCCACAGCTAGCCTGGGGAGAAGAGCACCTGACTCCAACAGCGTACACAGTGAGTCAGAAGCTTGAGTGAATCCAGGACGCTGGTGTAGACAGCGCGATAGCTGCAGGTGAGAGTGAGAGAGACCGTTAGGGTGATATGAATGCTGGTCGTGTCTGAACCCAGTCAAATTACTAAATACTTTTGATAATCATGATGACACGGAACAGCTCAGAAAACCGAGTGAAAGGTTTTGTGGAAACCAAACTGTAAAAGAGATGAAAGAAAGGCTAACCTGGAGCCGAGCAAAATCCCAGGGTGAATCAAATGAAAGTAGGAGTTTAACCAAGTAGTGGACAAAGAAATTGCCAAATGTTAAGAGTGTGCCATTATTGACAAGGCCAAGAGAGGGCAAGAGAAAACGAATATTTGAAATTGTGACTTCGCCCGTGAACAAGTGTACTAGTTCCCAGCAGGAGAGTATACTTGGAATGTTATGTTGGTTTCATCAAAGTGACCGATTTGAATGAATGAAGGGAGACTTTTTGAATACTGATCTGAAAGAAAGCAAGTATGACTGAATACCGATCTGATTGAAAGCAGTTTTGTACAATTCCCTGAAAAAAAAGGAACTGTGTAACCTGAGAGAATAAGCAGTGGCAAGAGCCATGAGAATATGTCAAAGTGCGACAAGTGAATAGTGGCAGAACAAGCAGCAAGAAGTTATAAAGCAGCAAGAGGATGTGAAATGAGAATAAGTCAAGTACCACTGTGAAGCTTAAACAGAGGCAACGTGCCTATGAAGAAGCAAGTGTGGTCCAACAACTGCGCCTAGAGTACACCCACCTAAGGAACGGCCACTTAAATCACCCACAAGCTTGTGATTGAATATAAAGGAAAACTTGTGTGATCTAAAAATTAAGGAACTAAACTCTATGAAATTGGTGAAATGTAACCAAGCCAGAAGAACTGAGAAGTATCCCAAGGAATTGTGTGGTTTTGGAATGTTGAGACACTTTAAGGTTTGGGGAAGGGACCCCTCTGTGAAACATGAACTAAATTGAACCTTGGGGAAGGGACACCCCCAGAAGAAGCTCTGAACTTTTGTTTCAACACCATTTTGATGTTGACATGCCTACACATTGTATACAATTAGATGTGAGTGCAAGTATAGGTTTTGGACAAATACATTTGCTTTGGACTTCTTGACACACTATCATTAGTTTCATTTAGGTAGGTAAATCTCCACCTTGGCATATAGCAAATTAGGCCTTTTTCCAACCCTCTTTTTGATTTAATAAAAGTGGATAGCCCAAACTGTATTGTCTGTGTCTACTTCATGATGCCTTCACACACGTTATCAGGTTAACATCATTGTTTTTGTCCAAACACACAGGGAGGTTCATATTCCTATTGCCCCTTTAGTGGCCTCTCACCTCACTGAACTCTTCAAACTGGCCTTCGACTCCGTTTGCTTTCCCTCCGTTTTCAAAACCGCCACAGTCATCCCTCTCCTAAAAAGCAATGAACTGACCCGAACCTACCAGCTAACTTTCGCCCCGTTGTCTCTCCTTTCCCACTACTGTAAAGTGCACGAAAAAGTTGCGTTCAACCTCAAACCCATGTTTTAGACACCCACAACCTTTGAGACCCCCTACAAGCTGGTTTCCGCTCCAGTCACTCCACGGAAACTGCTCTCATGAATGTGTCCAACTTCATCGCCTCTGCTAAGCACTCCAACCTATCCTCCATCCTAATTCTCCTCGACTCATCTGCTGCCTTTGACACCGTCAATCACTATGATCTCCTTAACACTCTTTCTTGCGATTGAGCCCTTGCCTGGATTGAATCCTACCCTGCACCTCACCAATTCTCTGCCTCCTGGAGCAACACCTCTCAATTCAGTCCTCCAACTATTGATGTTCTACAATACTATGTCTTGTGTCAGCTCCTCTCACTCTACACCTCCGCTCTTGGGGCACTAATCTCCTTCTTTGGGTTCTCATACCAACTCTTCCCAGATAACAACCAAATCTTATCTTTTCCTGAACTCTCGTCTGATCTATCAAAATGTCAAACTGTCTCTCTGCCATTAAATATGGGATGCCTTTGCACCCTCAGATGTTACAACTCTACCAAAACAGAGGTGCTATTCTTCCCTACCAAAAGCTCTTTCTCATCTCTTCCCCTGCCTATGCCGTTCCCACCCGACACTCTCCTCTACACTTCTTCAGCTAGAAACCTCTGCATCATCTAGGACCCTTCTCTACTTTCAGCTCCAAAACTAGAGCAGCAGCTCGCCTCAACCTCCTAAATATTAGGAAAATCAACACCTCCTTCCTTTCAACGTGTCCAAGCACCATGTGCCAGCATCCCCTTTGTTCTCCCCAACTATGCTTTCTGTCCCCTCGACAAAATCATTAACTTCACTAACAGGACTCTCTTAAGACTCCCTCACTTCTTCATACCATCACCAGACTGGATAGCTGACGATGCAAAAAGGGACATATTTAAATGTCTTCTCCTGGTTCATGAATCTATCCACGGTAAAGCACCACTGTATCCATTATCCTCTATCAAACTCTACAAGCCTTCTCGTAATCTCCACTCTGCCTCAACGACTACCCTTCTGGCTCCTCGCCCTCCCTATGCTTCCGTTCTTTCTCTCTTCTTGCTTCACTTATATGCAATTCTCTTCCTCCGGACATCCGAGAAAACAGTCCACACGGATTTGTTCAAAACCAAACTAAAAGCCGACCTTTTCACCTCCGAATTACCCCCTTAACCTACCTCTCATCTGCCTGCGGCTAACATTTTTTCCCCCTCGCCTCTAACCTGACTGTCCCTCACTTCCTCTCCCTCCACTCTAGCATTTCACCCATCATGGTAACATCCCGAGCAAAGCTGGCCGTACCTCCGAACTACACTTAAAAATTTCCAATATTGGTAGTCCTTAATCTATGTCCACTTGTGTATTGTCCCTGGTGGTAGTTCCATTTACTCCCCTACACAACCTGGTCAGAATGTCCCTCAAACTCACCCAATTGTAAGATGCTCACTGCAACCTGTCAAATCTGATTTCTCATCTAACTGTGAACAAAGGATAGCACAGGGGAAGCGTGCTGGTCTTGGAAGCAAGGCCATGCAGAGCAACAGAGGTTTGAATCCCGGATCCGCGCTTAGAAACCGAACTCTGGTATTAAGTGCATTATAATAAAATGAATAAATAAAATGATACCTTCTTTTGTAATCAAAAGAGCATTGTTCCTCATATATGAGGTATATATGAGGAGATAAAGCATATAATATATGGCTTTCTCTCTCAAAATATGATTTTGTCCGGATATAGAAGCACATGGAGGTCTGATAAGGAGGTAAAGCTTTGACAAAGGCAACATAATGGAAATATTCAAAGCGGTCAAGCACTGCGTCAACCCGCTACTTGACCCTGCCATACCACACTACGTTGAAAAATCCACTGCCATAAACCCCCTTCATCGACAAAATCAGCAAGATTCGCCTCGCCAGCACAGACACCAGCTCTGCATCCACAGAGCCACCTCACGTCCCTCCTCTCGAAATCTCCACACCATGGACAACATTCAAGACCTTCTCTACAGAGGATCTAGTAGAAATCCTGGCCGCCCTCAAAGCCACATCGTATACAGACAACATCCTCCCAGCATCCATCCTCAAGACCCTCCCACCAGAAGCTCTCCTTCCCTACTCGGGGGATCATCAACAGCTCCCCAACGCAAGGCACCTTCCATTCGACCCTAAAGACAGGACACATTATCCCTCTAACAAAGAGGGCCACTCTGGATCCCCACAACCTAGGTAACTATCACCCATCTTCCCTCCCCAAGTAAGATCAATGAGAAAGCGGTAGCCACCAACTGCAGCAACACATCAACACCAACAATCTCCTCAAAACCTGCCAATCTGGGTTCAGACCCAGATGTAGCACAGAGTCGACAACGCCATCAACATCCTAAACGACGACCACCGCTGCCTCCTGGTTCTACTCGACCTCCTTCGACACAGTAGACCACAAGGTGCTCACAGTCACCCTACTTCAGTGCATGGGGGGGGGGGGAAATCAGCGACCTGGTCCTAGGCTGGTTCAAATCTTACCTCCCCAACCGCCAGCAGTTTGTTCAGATGGACTCCGCTAGATCGCCATGGCTAATCGGCACCTGTGGAGTCCCGCAGGGTTCCATCTTCTCCCAAGCCATCTTAAATCTATACATGCAGCTGCTAGGAGCCCTCCTATACACACACAACATCCACCAACACGCTGACGACACACATCTATACCTCAAGATTGACTCCATCAAGGACATCCACAGGCTCAAAGCCTGCCTCTCGCTGATCCAGTCTTGGAGGGCCAGTGCATACTTGAAGCTCAACCCCTCCAAGACCAAATTCCTACTCCCCACAAACAACGCCGAACACCCAGACATACAGACCTGGTTATCAACCATGAACACTGAGGGCTTCACACCCAAGCTCGCCTCCTGCGCCAAGCCCCTCAGGTTCCACATCGACAAACACCTCTCCTTGAAGACACACATAGCTAAGAAAACTCAAACAGCTTGGTATCAGCTCGCGCTCCTGAGGATAGACAAGGTCTTCCTCCTCCCAGACAGCTTTAGATCCATGGGTCCTATTCCGCCTGGATGGAGGGGGCACAATGCCCTCCTCGAAGGCCTCCTGTCGTCCTGCCTTGTGCCCCTGAGAAGTGTCCTACACACGGCTGCATGCCTCATCAAGGGTCTACACAGATACGGCCACATACCCCTGGCCTTTATTGACCTTTTCCCGCTCCCACTGCACGCACAAATCAGCTTCCTTGCTGCATCATCTATAAGGCAGTCGCCCTCAAATCACCCAGTTCCCTTGTGGAGAAACTCAGCATCTCCAGCAGACAGCTCACCACCAGAAGACAAAACACGTGCAGACTTGAAATCCACTGCTGCAAAAAGGAAAGGCCCAGAAAACAAGCCTTCTCTGTCTACGCCCCATGACTATGGAACCTCCTCCCCGTCAGCATCAGACTTGCAACTACAATTCAGAAAAGAACTCAAGAGCTATCTCATCAAGCAGTCTCTCCTCAACACCTATGCCATCACGTCGCCCCATGCACCACCTGACGCTACACAACGTCCGCCCCTCTCCTGCCCGCCACACTGTACAGCTATAGCCCTTCTCTGTGCCCCTTTGCATCCTACCCCAAGCTATATATCTGTTCTGTTACATCTGAAAAGCACTCAATATGCATCTGGACTGTTCAATACCTCTAAATCGCTCAGTTGTGTATCTGTATTGTTGTATACCTCTGTATAGCACTCCATTGCTTCCCGAGGCTAGGTCCGTGCTCAATAAATACCATAATAATACTGAAATACCGTAAAAATCGGTTTCTATCTGCTGAATGAGTAGATATGTTGTACAATTTTGTTTTATTTCTAGTAAAAGTTCTATTGTAACCAACATATAATAGTGTATTCTTAAGGATGCCTTTACATAATTAGTGCATTCTTAAGGATGCACTCACAATAGGTGTTTTTGAAGGCAGTTAATTTTTAAATTGCTTATATAGTTTCCCTCTTTCTAAAAATAGATTAATGTATATTGCTGATAGTTCATGAGATTTCTTATTAATATTTAAATGCACCAATGTGCGTGTTGTGACAATCTGATAAACCACTGTATAAAAAAAAAAACTTATTTGCAAAACATTTTTTTAAATGTGCCTAATTAAAAAAGGAAAACAAAGACTTTTCGAATTGATCCATAGTCCTGCCTAATTTTTACACATCCGATTCAAGCTAACTGGTAATATTGCTTGCCTGCACAATGTAGTCCTAAAGCAGTTTTGTGTTTCTCTCAACATTGCAATGGTTGCCTGCATTTGCTACTCGCCTGGAAATTAAATTGTACAGGGCAGGTAGCAGTAGGCCCAAACGTACCAGACACTTTTACGCCCTAAAAATCTCTTTATATATGTTATGTATCAGAAAATATGTTTGTTCCTTACACAATTCCTCACCGTTCCACCAATCTACACCAAATTTGGCACAGTTGCCTTTTAGGTCCCTCCAGAGATTACTGGCTACAGGACATTTAGACACTCCATCCCTTACACCCGATCACACAAGACGGTTGTCTGAAATCAGCAATACATCAATGTGGTCGTAGAAGGACCGAATAAACATAATTTTAAGCGTTTCAAGGAACAAAGAAAAAAGTCTATTGTGCAAATGAAACTAAAATCAAAGAAAGTGAGATTATTAAGGGCTTGTCTACAGAACACGTGCAGAGTACGGCTACTGTTTGCTAGTAGTTAATATTTCTATCCTTCCCTCTGGCCCCACACACACACACACACTGCGGCCCACACCTTGGATGCTCTCATCTCTACTGACAACCCCCTCACTACATCCCTCTCTTGGACTGACCACTCTTCTCTCAACACACCTGAAGCTCTCCTCGCCTCTTGCAGCAATACATCCAGCACATCCACATGGCTTCAAAGTCACCAGACCCATGAAAAAAGTGAGAAGTGGCTGCTTTTGCCTCCTACTCCTTCGGCTGACTACGACCCTGACACAGCCCTTACTAATCTCAATCTCTCCATCTCCAACACTCACATTCTTTCCTCCCACCCCACCCCCCCGTCATGAGGGTCTGACTGAAGCCTTCCAAAAAGAGCAAGTCTTGGTATGACTCCGACCTGGCTGCCCTTCAACAAAAATGTAGGGCAGCTGAGCGGAAAATGAATGTGTCGGGCGAACCATCTGACAAACTGGCCAGCCGCCTCCTTCAAAGGCATTATCGACTCTGCAGCCGCACCAAGAAGAGAGTCTTAATTCAAGCCTGCATCTCCTCGGCATCAAACAACACGGCCAAACTCTTCAAAGTCTGCAAGGAACTGGCCAATCCTGCAGCAGCCTCTTCTGTTGCACCCACCCAGGACCTTTGCTCGGCCCTGGCTGCACACTTCACCACAAAAACCCAAGACATCCTTTCCACCCTCTCTTCCACACTAGAGCATACACCAACACCGGAGCATCCCTTGGCCCCCCTCCTCTTACCCTCTCTTCACTTTCGCCCGTCACACCGGATGAGGTCATCAGAAAAGTCCGATCTACAAAAGGCTTCATCCGAACAGGTGGACCCTTGCCCCGCCAAAACCATTAAAGACAATATCGATTCCCTTGCCCCAGCCTTGGCTGATCTCTGAAATCTCTCCTTTTCCACTGGAGCTTTCCCCAACTGCCCTGAAGCACTCCAGAGGCGCACCCTCTGCTAAAGAAAACCCTCTGCCGACCCCTCCATTCCAGCAAACTACCGCCCTATCTCTATCACTCCTTTCTTGGGCAAACCCCTAGAGAAACTGGCTCTCTCTCAGCTGACCCTCCACACTAAATCTATTGGTTCCTTCCACGACCATCAATCTAGCTTTAGAGCATCCAGAAGCACGGAAACTGCTCTACTGAAAACCTGTGAAGACCTACTCTCAAATCTTGACACCAACACCCCCACTATCCTCATTCTCCTTGACCTCGCCTCTGCCTTCGAGGTGGTTATCCACAACATCCTGATCGCACATCTCCGGTACACCCTGGGAATCACAGGTCAGGCTCTGGCATGGTTCACCTCCTTCCTATCTGACCGCCCATCCCAGCTGGAACCCTGAGCCTTCACTCGACTAGCACTTTATCAACCTGTGGTGTTCCCCCAAGGATCTAACCTATCCCCCTGGTTCTTTAACGTCTATATGGCTGCCCTGGCACGTGCGATTGCCACCTTCACCTCCATCTTCTAGTGCTACACTGATGAAACACAACCATCTTTCATGCTACCCTCAGCCCCCTCCTCACTGTTCATATCTGTCTGTCCACTATTCAGTCTTGGTGTGCTGCAAACGACCTCGGATGCAACGCCACTAAGATTGAGATTGTTTGCATTGGGATCCCTGCTCCGGCTTCCCCACATTCGCTCTGCCCGGCCTCCCTTGGCCCTGTGCTGGCACCCACCAGCGAAGCAAGAATCCTTGGGGATTATCTTTGATTCCACTCTCACATTTCAGACATCTCTAAAAAGTCTAATGATTAGCTTCACCTCCTCAGAGGTACTCTACCTTTTCTCACTTTCCCCCCAGAGGCTCACTGTCTGCAGAGCCCTGGTTCTCTCCAGGCTGGACTATTGCAACAGCCTCTTCCTCAACATCCCTTCCTCTGCTCTGCGCCCTCTGCAACTCACCCAGAACAGAATTGCAAGACTTATCCTTTGCCTCAAGCCCTGGGACTGCATCTCTCCAGCGCTAAAATCCCTTCACTAGCTCACTGTAGCTGCAAGATCAAATTCAAGTCCCTTTGTATTTTTCGCAAGGCTTTCTGGGGCCTGGGCCCTACCTACCTGCAACACTGCCTACCTAAATACTGTCCCTCACGAGCCCTCCGCTCATCTATCTGCATCCTTCTCCGAGTGAGCCGGTTCTCCAAGCAGAGATTTGGAGGGAGATCCTTATCCTCAGCAGGTGCCTCCCTCTGGAATAACCTCCCTGCTGCCCTCCGTCTTGAGCCGATCTCCTTAAATTCCAGAAACTCCTCAAGACTTTCCTCTTCCTTCCCTCTACCCTTCTAACCCAACTCTCTGTCCCCCCCTCTTCCTTACAGCATGTTGACAAGCCACCAGGTGCACCTCAGTCTCTCACTGGTCCCTGGCCAGTACTTTCTCGCACTTGCCCCAAAGCCCTACACCGCACGCACACTCAATGAACTTGAGAAATGAATCCAAGAGAGTGGTTCTCTCTGCACTTACCCCAGTCTCAACCGACCGGGTGCACTTGATGCTCCCCCTCCCTGTGACCTTGTATGCACTTGCACAATCCGTACACACCGCACCTGAAGATCATTTATCTGTTCTCCCTTGTCTTCACCCCTAAATTGCATCGCTGTCAGGCTAATTTGCTGTCTCCCAAATTGTTAAATGCATTTTGAATACACTTACTCTGCCTGCGCAGACTATTATTGTCTCAGAAATTCAAGTGCTCTGAGCAGCTGTTGGTTTTTTCCCCTTGTTTCCACCCTCCTTGAGTGCTTTGAAACACTTGCCTGTGTGTAGGCGCCATATAAATAAACAATACCATACCTGTAAAGGAAACTAAGAGTACAAATAAGCAGATTTTCTTTTGCATGAATTCATAGGTGGATAAAAGAATAGCTTCCAAAAAAAGATCCGTTTTACTCAACGAATAGTACCGGGAATGGATATTACTTTTCACTTCCTAAAAAATCTGTTTACTCTCAATCTCCAAAAATATGGAGCAAAATACTCCCACTTACAAATCTAATCTGGATTCCTGAGTACCACTGTCAAATCAGCTCTTCAATCTTACCAATTCCGCCCTACTGTCCCCCTAAAACACCCACCCACCACTCTTGTCTCCCCAACACTCCAGCTCCTTTACTCACTCCTACTTCGCTCTTCAGCTCCCCGACTCTTGTCCCCCTAAAACACCCACCACCACTGTGTCTCCGCAACACTCATACTCCTATACTTACTCTTCATCTGACCGACTCTCTTACTATACTGCTTATCCCCTAAATCTTCTGCCGAGGTACTCATTACATCGCATTTGATCTACTGTCTGCCTTGGCTGCCCCTAGTAGTTGGATGACACTAGAGGGTGTGTTTACACTGGTGGATGCCTCGGGTAAAAGAAGTATCAAACTCACCTCTTGAAGTCCCGCATTAGCCTTCGCCGGGCCGGGGTGGACATGATTTTACAATGAAAAAAACGAAAACAAAAAAACTTTCTACGGTACAGAACGTTGCGCTTCCTTTAAGAGCCCTGGGTACAAACAAGTCCACAGTGACGCCTTGACATACACCCAAGGAGGAGCAGAACATTCTATCAGACGAGACCAAATCACAAGGGGAGCTATAATTATCAAACTGCAAACTCGCGGAAAAGATAGGGAAACATCTGGGTAACTGAAGCTATAATAGATGGGACTCTCTTTATTCGAGTCGGAATAATTGGGGTTGTGTAACGCATTCTGGTTATCCCGTCCAATTTTAAATTCTCAACACGTCCCCCCTATGATCGAAGTGTACTAATGGTGTAGCCCGAAATACGGCAATCGTAAGCAGACAGATCAACAATAAACGAAAGACTGCAAGCTTATGTCTAGGCGCACATAAATAATACGAAAGGCTGTCGCTCTAAAGCACCAGCTTCAACTTCTTCTTTACAGAAATTGCAACGTTTACTTTAAGTACACCGCTGTATCGGACCATTTTTCCCCGGTGCCAAAGGCAACAATACGTTTCAAATGTTTCAACAGCACAAAAACTACTGATTTTAATCATATATATAAGCTACAATTACTGATATCTCAGATGGGATTTATTTCATAAATTTGGATTTTGGTCCTGTAGCTTTCAACGTTCCTTTCTGTTAAACTTGAACGAAACGAAAATATCAATTTAGTAGGATGTTAAATCCACGACAAGCTATAGACATAGAAAGGAGACTACGATCGTAGACTCAAAGCTATGAACAGAGAAGGAGGACAACTTCAAAACCGTAGATGTGAGGACAAGAATGACTGAGTTTAGATATTATATATGTCAAGACTCGGAGGCTCAGATTATGCTCTAAATTCTCTTTACTTACTCGAGCAGCAATTCAACCAAACAACATGAAAAACAAATAACAACAAGAAACTACAAATACCAACAAAACTATCACATTTGTAGTCCGTTTTTCATAGGTTGTTCAAATCACATGACTTCACTGTCCCATTACATTCTTCATATCCTCTACAACTCTCTCTGTCCTCATAGTCTGTCCTCTTTCTTTGCTGCTTGAGCAGCACAGAGATAAGTAGAATTTTGATCTTGTTATATAAGGATGTATATTGTCAAATTCCATGTTTATTTAATGATCTGTAAGCGTGCGCGCGAGGATATAGCGCTAGCAGAGCGGCGCGTAGGGGCTGTGGCAGAGCATATCCGCTTGCGAGAAGCGACGGTGTAGGATTCCGGCATCTGAGTGCCTCGGCAGGAGGCACAGTGAGGCGGAAGTTTCGTAACGGCGCAACAGGACTTGGGCGTTCCAGCGCCATTACAAACTTCGCTTCTGAGGGACCGGCAGCATCTGTCAAGAAGTCCACAGTTGAAATACCGCTTGGGGCTGTGAACGAGCAAGGTATTTATCGTGAGATAAGCGCCACCTGGTGGCAGAGGAAAGGCAGCGCAAGACAAGGCCAATTATAAACCTGAGAGGCCTAAACGAATACGTGGTGTACAGACACTTCAAGATGGAAGGGATACACTTATTAAGAGATACATTAATTTAGGGAGACTGGCTAGCCAGGATAGATTTAAAAGACGCATACCGGACCATTCCCATAGCAGAGGAACACTGCAGATTTCTGAGATTCATCTGGGAAGCTGCAACATGGGAATTTCGATGTCTGCCCTTCGGCCTAGCATCAGCACCATGGTGTTTCACCAAGATGATGAAACCAGTAGTGACACACCTCAGAAGTCAAGGGATAAGACTTATAATCTATCTAGACGATATATGTCTGATGTGCCAAGAGAAAGAAACACTATTAGATCAGGTACAGACGATAATAAGATTGTTAGAGAATCTGGGATTCTTAATAAATTGGGAGAAATCTAGTATAGTACCAGAGCAGACAATGGAATTTCTAGGTTTCATAGTGGACTCTACTCAGGGAACTCTCAGTCTACCCATTACCAAGGTGCACGATATCAAAAAACAGCTAAGACACACACTAGCGAAGGGAAAACTGTCGCTGAGGGACATTGCAAAATGAGTGGGCCGCCTAGCGGCATCAATCCAAGCAATATTCCCAGGACCACTACATTACAGGGCACTCCAGAGGTTGAAGATCATTCACCTCAGGAGGGGTGCTGCATACGAAACAAAGGTGGCCATCTCACAAGAAGTGAGGGAAGAATTGGAATGGTGGCTACTACACATGGATGCATGGAACAGGAGAGCGATATTTGGTTAATCCCTGGACCTAGTCATCGAATCCGATGCCAGCAGATGGGGCTAGGGAGCACGATGCGGGAACATGTCGACAGGGTGCAGGTGGTCGGATCAAGAGACAAATGTCCATATCAACTGCCTGGCGTTACTAGCAGGGTCCTTTGCAGTGAAATGCTGGACTCAAGAGAGAGCACAATGTTGTGTCCTGCTGAAAATGGACAATGTCTCGGCAGTCAGGTACATAAACAGACTGGGCGGGACAAGGTCCAGACTACTGGCAGAACTGGCAAAAGACTTCTGGGAACTCTGTCTTCAGAGGAGAGTCTCAGTGACGGTGGAATATCTGCCGGGCCATCCGAACGAGGTGGCCGATTGGAACTCCAGATACCTAAGGGATGCCAGCGATTGGAAGCTGGACGAGGTAGTGTTCCAAGAACTAATGACCCGCTGGGGACCATGCCAGATAGATCCATTTGCTTCAAGACTAAACAAACAATTACCCCGCTTCTTCAGCTGGATACCGGACCCAGAGACAGAGGCGACAGATGCCTTCCTACAGTCATGGGGCCCCCAGACGAACTGCGCATTCCCTCCTTTCTCCATGATAGCGAGGATGTCACAGGTTTCCCCCCCTTCTCACCTGTCTGTGTTGTTTGTTCGAGTTCTTCGATGAAGTCTTCTTTCGCACCGTTCGGGTCTTGTATAACCCTATGCGTGGGTCCTCGGGTTCCAGCGTGCGGTTCGAGTCCCGTCTCCAGGGAGCGTTCAGATGTCTGGGAAAAAGTCCAGGAAATGGCGAGAAGCGCACTCGGAAGACGAGTGCAAAGGAAATCCAGGAATGCAAGGTGAGGACAAAAAAGGGGAGGATGAAGGAGGAGGAAAATTAGGGGACCAGGAACCAGGAATCAGTGGAAATCGTTGTACGAACTACGGCAGCACACGTCTGACTACTGCAAGCAGTAGCGTTGAGACGCGCAGAGCCGCGGGGTGTGTCTGCTTTGTAGAACGCAGAGCGTACAACGCGGAAACTGGCAAACAGCGTTTCACGTTCAGCGGCCATGTTGGGAGTACTGCTGAGTTCAGTCCCGGGTCAGGGACCACGATGTCCAGAAGGGATGCGTCCGGTGGTTCATGACAGCATGTCTCCTCCGAAACCCAGTTCCTCCGGGTTTACCTGGGTGTATAAGGTGGTACCTTCGGAGTAGTCTGGGGGCGCTTATGTTTGAGACTGGTTCCCAGGTGCGTTCACTGGGAGGGCACCCTTTCCACTTGACCAGATACTGTAGCTGACCACGTCTGTACCTGGAGTCACATACTCTGGACACTTCGTATTCTAATTGATCATTGACAACCACAGGGGTAGATCTTGGAGCAGTCCGGGAGGACTGGACGTTTGGTTTCAACAGAGAAGTGTGAAAAACTGGGTGCATCCTCTTCCAGGATTCTGGTAGTTTGAGTCGGAAGGCCACTGGGTTAACGATTTCCTTTATGGAAAAAGGCCCATAGTACCGGGGAGCCAATTTATTTGGTCATAAGTGTCGAGGCAGTAGTTTCGAGGATAGCCAGACCTTATCACCCACTGCGTATGAAGGCCCTGGTCTTCTTTTGGAATCTGCATAATGGTTGGTGTTTGTTCGGGCCTTTTCGAGGTGTTCTTTGGCTTCTCTGTGTACGTTGATGAGGGTTTCAATCCAGGAGTCAACTGTAGGAACTGGGGTAGGATGTGAAAGTATGGATGGTAGAACCAAAGGATGGAATCCTTGGCCACAGAAAAAGGGGCTGGTTTTGACAGCAGAGTGGTCCGAATTATTGTATGCAAATTCAGCCACGGGTATTAGAAGTGACCAATCGTCCTGGACCTTGGTGGCAAAACAGCAAAGATATTGCTCCAGGGTTTGGTTCACGCGTTCAGTAGCTCCATTGGTCTGTGGATGATAACCTGAGGAGAGGGCACGTTGGATTCCTAGTATACGACATAAGTGTTTCCAGAACTGAGATATGTATTGAGGTCCCCTGTCAGATATGATCTTGGAGGGTAGTCCATGAAGTCGGAATATGTGTTCCCGGAAGATTCCACGAGTTCGGAGGAAGATGGTAGTTTATATAAGGGTGTGAAATGAGCCATGTGAGTGAATAAATCAATGGTAACCATGATAGTTGTGTATCCCCTGGAAGGTGGTAGTTCCACAATAAAGTCCTTAGTGATGAATACCCAAGGTCTTGTTGGCAGCACTGGTTGGAGCAGGAGACCTGCCGGTTTCTTGTTATCATGTTTATTTTGAGTGCAGACTGCACAGGTTTGGATGTAATGCTGGACATCATCTTTCATTTTCGGCCACCAAAACTGTCTTTGTATTAAACGGAGAGTGTTGGTGATGCCACGATGTCCTGAATGAAGGGTGTCATGACATAGGCTTGTGATCCTTTGTCGCAGTCTCTGTGTGGGGATGACCAGACCATTATCCATGAACAAATATCTGTCCTTTGTTTTGAGATTCCATCGATTCTTCCCAGTAAACTCCTTCCAGATCCCAGAGGACTGGGTTTGAATCCGAATGTCTTCCAGGAGACTGATTGCTTGGGCAACAAATATTGTGTGGGGAAACATCTTTGGGAAGGATCGTTCTTCAAGAATTTCGTAATCGGGACGTCGGGATAAGGCGTCAGCAATTATATTGTGTGTTCCAGGAACATGATGGATTTGAAACTGGTACTGGGGAAAGAAGAAGCCCCAGCGGGCTTGACGACTGTTCCTACATTCCAGAGATTGCAGAACTTGAATATCCTGATGGTCCGTGCAGACCTGAACAGGATGTTTCGCTCCCAGGAGTAGATGACGCCAATCTGTGAAGGCTTGACGGATGGCTAATAGTTCCTTTTCCAGAACAGAATAATGGGTTTCGCTAGGAGTAAGGGTGCGCAAAAGATAGGCAATGGGGTGTTCTAATTTGTCATCAAATTCCTGTTTTAGGACTGCCCCGATGGCGTAGTTAGAGGTATCCGTTTCCACTAGGAAGGGTCGATCAATGTCAGGTTGAACCAAGATGGGGGCTTGTGTAAACTCTGACTTTAATCGTTGAAAAGCCTCATCTTGGACTGCTGTCCAGTGAAAGGGAGTATCCTTCTTCAACAATGTAATGATCGGTTGTACTATCTCCGAAAAGGAAGTTATGAATTTTTGGTAGAAGTTGGCAAGCCCCAGGAAGGATTGAATCTGTTTCACAGTAGTTGAAACAGGCCAGGATAGATTAGAGTTTACTTTCAAGCGGTCCATTCCAATTCCTTCTGGGCTAAGGACAAATCCGAGATAGTGAACAGTAGACACATGGAAAAGGCATTTCTCAGGTTTAGACAGGAGCTTATGTTCACGTAGACGCTGTAAGACTGTTTTAACATGTACTTCATGCTTCAGATGGTCCTAGGAGTATATCAGTACATCATCGAGGTAAACTATGATGAATAGGAACAGCATATCGGAGAACACCCGGTCCATAAAACATTGAAAGACTGCTGGGGTATTGGCGAGTCCGAAGGGCATAACCAAGTATTCAAAATGACCAAAGGCTGTTCTAAAGGCTGTTTTCCATTCGTCACCCTCCCATATACAGATCAAATGGTAGGCACCTCTGAGATCTAGTTTCGTGAACACTACAGCTCCTCTCACCGCTTCCAGGATATCCGAGATCAAGGGCAAAGGGTATCGGTCCTTGAGGGTGCATTGATTCAGACCACGATAATCAAGGCAAGGCCTGAGTTCCTTGGTATCTTTCTTGGGGACAAAAAACAACAAAGCTCCCGCCGGGGATTTGGATGGTCGTATAGTGCCATTTGCCAGGTTGGTATCCAAGTATTCTCGGAGGGCTCTTTTCTCTGGTTCTGATAGAATGAACATCCTTCCAAAGGGAATCACTGCTGAGGGTTCAGTATCAATAGCGCAGTCTTCAGGTCTGTGAGGGGGTAGGGCCTGAACTATGGCAGTTGAAAACACATCAGTGTAATCCTGATAGGCCCTGGGAACCTGGATGATATTTGAGACCGTGAATGGACCTTGCTGGACTGTTTGCGTATCTTCAGAGGATCTTGACGAGGAATCCAGGGATAGACAATGAGACATACAGTGCTCTGAACCAAGAAACAAGGATCCTGCCGCCCAGTTGATGTAGGGGTTGTGCTTCTGTAACCAGGGCATACCCAGTACCATTGGATAATGGGCAGATCTTATGATGCCAAATTTGATCCTCTCTTGATGGTGGTTTATAGAAAGCAGGATCTCTTTGGTTTGCAGGGTTATGGGTCCTGAAGAAAGAGGTCTTCCATCGATAGCCTCTACAGGTTGCATGATGTCTCGTGTTTCATATGGAATGTGGTGGGTAGTGACCCAATCATGATCTATGAATATCCCCATGGCCCCACAATCCACTAATGCCAGAATGGGATAAGCTTCTTTCTTGGAAGGCGATAGAAAGGCCTGCAAAATCACAAGATTGTTTTGTCCAGGAGAGTTCAAGGATGGAATAGATGTGGAGCAAACATCTCTCTCCCGAAGCTGTGCTCCATCTAGGATCAGGAGCTGGCGTTTCCCGAACGCCGTGGTGGGGCTAAAGGACATTCTCTCACAAGATGTTTATCAGAGGCACAGTACATGCACAGCCCGGTATGAATCCGTCGCATCCTTTCTTGCAGAGTTATGGGTCCGCGGAAGTCTCCTCATTGCATGGGTTCTGGTTCTGTAGTCAGGGAAGGAGCAGGCTCAGGTCTAGAGGAAGGTTCTGTAGAGGTCTTTTGATAGGGCATTTTAGTCTTCTTCTTTTCCGCCTTCCTTTCTTGGATACAGAAGTCTATTTGTAAAGAGAGGTCCATGAGAGCCTGGAAGGAACCTGGGCGAGCTACCCTGGCTAGCTCGTCTTTGATCTCTTCATTCAGCCTTCTTCGAAAGACGGTAAAACAGGCCTCATAGGACCAATCTGCTTCCTTGGCCAGTTGCATAAAGCGTGTTACATAGTGTCATCCACTGTCACGGCCATAGCCGATATTGGTGGAGGTTTCCGCGTTGGAGCTGGAGCTGGAGACACAGAGGTAGGGTGTTTTAGTCCTTTCTCTGTGTTCTTGCTACCAGCCCCAGTTGCGTGACGCAGCGCCGCTGGGAGTATTTAACTCCCCGCCTCCTGGTAGACGCTGCGTTGCAACCCACTTTAGACGCTTCCTGTTTCCGGGTTTCCTCGCTCCGATCCTCTGCTGTCCACCTTTCGGATCTGCCAGAGGTTTTCCTGTCCACCAGTGTTCCTGCTTCTTTCCTCGGAACGCTACTCCTCGCTTCTATTTCCTACTGCCGCTCCGGCGGTACTCTCTCCCTCTCTCTTCTGATTTCGGGAATCTTTCCCGTACTCTCTTTCTGCTGGGCTCCTCTGAGCTGTGCTTGTCGCATACCTTTATTTTCCTCTTCCTGGAACCAGTGCCATATCTTCAAACTGCCACAAAGAGCTTCTGTCTCCCCTGACTCTGCTACTCCTTGGTTTAATCTGTTGGACATCTTCTACTCTGCCATTCCGCCTTGCTCCATTGCTCTCATCAGCGATTATCCTGTCATCCGGATTAGAAGAGTCAACACTACACCTCAGGGTTTTTTCCCTTTTGGGTTTTTCCCTGATTCCTGGCTTGGTTCCGGAAAGGGAGTCACGGGACAGCTGTTTATCCAGCAGTCACTGTGGCTTCCCTCCGTGACAAGCACATTCATCATAAGAAGGGAAGAGACTACCTTGCACGACGACGCCTACAAGAGACCGACAACTCAAACAACTCAGGTGAGGAGAGTGTGCTAGCGGGGGAGAAAGAGTTTGAATTGCACCACTTATCACACATAGGTAAGCATATCCTGGGATCCTTGTTGGAAGTCCAATAAGCGTTCTTGGGCACTGTAAACCTGTTCTGGGTGGTCAAACATGGTTTTTCGCGCCCGTAAAAAACCATCATAGTTATCCAGGAGGGCATCACGCGAATTAACTAAGGGTGTGGCCCAAGTTAATGCATTCCCGGAAAGATGTGAAATCATAAAGCCCACCTTTGCCCTGGGGGTGGAGAAGTAGTAGGGCTTAAAGATAAAGTGCACTAAACATGAATCGAGGAAGCCACGAAGGTTCTTTGATGAGCCATCATATGTATCCACCACTCCGCCCAGCAACACACTTTCCTTGGTCGCGGAATCACGTGACAGGACTAGTTGTTTCAATACAGCATTCTCGGCCTTAAGATTCTGAACGTCTGTTGTTAACTCCTGCATGCCGCGCATGAGGTCTTGAACTGCAGCCTCCATGTCCGTAACTGTATCAGTTTGTTGGCGTCTCAATCTGTCACAGGTTTCCCCCCCTTCTCACCTGTCTGTGTTGTTTGTTCGAGTTCTTCGATGAAGTCTTCTTTCGCACTGTTCGGGTCTTGTATAACCCTGTGCGTGGGTCCTCGGGTTCCAGCGTGCGGTTCGAGTCCCATCTCCAGGGAGCGTTCAGATGTCCGGGAAAAAAGTCCAGGAAATGGCGAGGAGCGCACTCAGAAGACGAGTGCAAAGGAAATCCAGGAATGCAAGGTGAGGACAAAAAGGGGAGGATGAAGGAGGAGGAAAATTAGGGGACCGGGAATCAAGAATCAGTGGAAATCGTTGTACAAACTACAGCAGCACACGTCTGACTACTGCAAGCGGTAGCGTTAAGATGCGCAGAGCCGCGGGGGCGTGTCTGCTTTGTAGAACGCAGAGCGTACAATGCGGAAACTGGCAAACAGCATTTCACGTTCAGCGGCCATGTTGGGAGTACTGCTGAGTTCAGTCCCCTACGGGTCAGGGACCACGAAGTCCAGAAGGATCGCGTCCGGTGGTTCATGACAGAGGATGCTAGCCCAGGTGAGACGCCAGAGAGCATCCCTAGTACTAGTTACGCCGGACTGGAGGGGGCAGGTGTGGTTTCCCAGTCTTCTGGAATTGTCACACCACAACCCAGTGGCATTACCCAACGACAATTTCATTATTCGAGATCCCAGAGATCTCAGCCATCCACTAGTGAGCTCAGGAAGACTCAACCTGTTAGCATGGGCGATTTCAGGAGATCTTGGGTTAGGCCAGGACAATCAAATGAGGCTGAAAACATCATTAGCAAATCCTGGGCTCCAGGGACACACAGGGCATATAAATCAGCATGGGCTAGTTGGAGTAGCTGATGTCTGGAGAGGAATATTCATCCCGATGGAACGGATGTAGTACACGTAGCTAATTTCTTAGCACAGCTAGCAGCTCAAGGAAAGGCATACAGGACTATAAATACGGCCAGGTCTGCGTTATCGGCAGGACATCCTAGAGTAGAAGGATTAGCGATAGGGGAACACCCATTAATCTGTAGACTAGTAAGGGGAGTTAAAATGTCTAGACCCCCTAGCGAAAAGTGCAATCAAGTATGGGATGTAGACAGAGTCTTGAGATTATTTCTAGCATGGCCAGATAATCAGGACCTATCCAGAAAACTATTTCAGGCAAGCTAGCCATGCTATTATGTCTTTTAGCTTGCAAAAGATCCTCAGATATTAGAGCACTGGAAATCAACAGGAAAAGTATATCTCGGAACTGAGTGACCTTTCTCATATCAAGAAGGACAAAGACAGGTTTGAGATCCATTTCTTACGAAGCCCTCCCTGGACAACCAAAATTGTGCCCGGTCAGATGCTTAGGAGCATATGAGGATATGACAAGAGAAGTAAGACCTCCACAATTATTGATAGCAATTTGTAAACCATTTAAAGCCATTACACCGGCTACCATAGCTAGATGGCTTAGATGGGTGATGGTACAAGCGGGCATTGATATAGTGAAATATGGCGCCCATTCAACTAGAGGAGCGATGGCTACCAAGGCTTTTAACATAGGAGCCAGAGTAGAGGACATTATGAGGTCGGCAGATTGGTCGATTGAATCGACTTTTAAAACTTTCTATTTCAAACCTATGGAAAGTGCGACATTGTTAGTGGTGAGTAAGCTTTGAACAAGCATAATCCGATCCTCCTGTCTTGACATAGAATTCAGATTTTCAACACATTTGTTCCAGAAAGTCATAATTCTATTAAAGACACGGAGGCAAAGGATTATCCCACCCTATCAATTGTAAGAATGTAATAAATTATAAAATACTGAAATGTTTACACGTTTTGTCTATTATTAATGAAATGATACATGATGAATACAATAAGATGGTAAAGTTTATTTTATTTTATTTTATTTGTATATTTGTTACACGCCCAAACCCTCAGGTGTCACGGCGAGGTTATAAGATAGCTTAGGATTTAGTCACAATCAAACATAACAGACAGTGCAATACATGACATAGTTTATAACATATTCACAAGAAGATATACAGTGGCCTAAGTATTCACAACAGTGTCCGATGGAGGGGTCCTATCTAAGTGTGCTAATATTGGTTGAATAGCCAGGTTTTTAGCTGTTTCTTAAAGAGCTTGAAGGAGGATGCTTTTTTGATGGTGATGGGTAGGGTGTTCCAGTGTTTGGGGGCTAAAGTGGTGAAGCTGCTGCCCCCTGCTCTAGCGGTTTTGAATCGAGGGGGGTCCAGGAGGAGTTTGTCGTTGGATCTCAGTAATCTTGTGTTAGTTTTAGGATGCAGAGTGTTATTGAGGTAGGTAGGTCCTTTTTTAGTAATGCATTTGTGGGTGATACATAGTGTTTTGAAAATGATGCGGGCTTTGATGGGGAGCCAGTGGGCATCTTTCCTGGTCTTGGAAATATGGTCTGATTTTTTTATGCCTAGTGCTGCCCTCAGGACTTTGTTTTGCAGAAGTTGCATTTTGGCTAGGTTGGTGTTGGAGGTGCCCAGCAGCAAGACATTGCAGTAGTCCAATTTCGATAGGACCAGTGCTCTGGCCAGGGTGAGGCAGTTTGCTGGGGTCAGGAATTGTCGGCTGAGTGCGATTAATTTGGAAGTGTAGGCCGTGGAAGAGGAAAGTGCATTGATCTGTTTGGTCATGGAAAGGCTAGCATCGAGGTACACGCCCAGTGTTTTTACTTGTTTTGACACTGGGATATTGGTGCCGTCGATGTTGATAGTTGAATATTCTGGCTGAAGGGTTGCTAATTTGGCTGGAGCTCCTACGATGAGGACTTCCGTCTTCTCATCGTTAAGACATAGACTGTTCAAAGCCATCCAGTTTTGTATGATGACGTAAATTTTATTGATAGCTAACGTGTCCTGGTCATAGTTGCCTGTAAGAGGTATAAGGATCTGGGTGTCGTCGGCAAAATTAGTGTAAATGACACCCATATCGTCGAGTGCTGAGAACAGGAGCTTGGTATATGCGTTATACAGCGTGGGAGAAAGGCAAGAGCCTTGGGGCACTCCTATGGGGACTGGGATGGGGTTGGCTGCTTCTTTGCCTATGGACACTCTGGAGGTGCGGTCAGTTAAGAACGATTTCACCCAAGCAGTGGCTGCCCCAGAGAAATTGAATTCATGGGCAAGTGAGTTACAGAGCTTGTCGTGGTCCACCAGGTCGAACGCTGCTGAGAGGTCCAGCAATAGGAGAATGCAAAGTTTCCCTGAGTCTCTAATGGCATCCATCTGGATTTTGAGGTCCAAGAGTGCTGTTTCAGTGCTGTGGTTGGGCCTGAAGCCTGATTGTCTGGAGCCGAGGAGCTGGTTAGATTCTAAATGGGTTTGAATTTGGTTGTAGGCTAGTTTGTCGATGATTTTGAGTAAGAATGGGACCGTGGTTATGGGGCGATAGTTAGTTGGAATGGTGGGGTCTAGATTTGGTTTTTTTAGAATTGGTGTAACCCAGGCTTGTAAGATGCACAGGAAAAAAATGTTAATACTTTGTGGTTGAATTTACGATTGTCCCACCCTTGTACTGGTCTATAGTCACCTTTTAATTTTTCTATAGGGGTGGAGGCAGACAACAAGCAAGCCGGGAATTGAACTAGGATGATGAACATGGAATGGACGGAATTACAAAAGTGCACCGGAAGCAACCTCGACTGGACAAAGAAAGAGGAGGAATAAAAGATGGACATGAGGTTTTAAGGACTAAGGACATGTTGATTGGTTAATAAGGTCATATGGTCAGTTTAAGGACCAATAAGAAATGAACTACAAAGACTCAAAAAACATGGTTATGGTAGTTTTTTTTGGTTTTGTGTTGCATTGTTTATTGGTTTCTATCTTTGCTGCTGATCATAATCCGAGCCTCCGGTCTTGACATAGAATTCTCAAACTGTAAACTCACGGAAAAAATACGGAAACATCTGGGTAACTGAAGCTATAATAAATGGGACTCTCTTTATTCGAGTCAAAATAATTGGGGTTGTGTGATGCATTCTGGTTATCCCGTCCAATTTGAAATCCTCAACACGTCCCCCCTCTGATCGGTGTGTACTAATGGTTTAGCCCGAAATATGGCAATCGTAAGCAGACAGATCAACAATAAACGAAAGACTGCAAGCTTATGTCTAGGCGAACATAAATAATATGAAAGGCTGTCGTTCTAAAGCACCAGCTTCAGCTTCTTCTTTGCAGAAATTGCAACGTTTACTTTAAGTACACCGCTGTGTCGGACCATTTTTCAGTGATGCCAAAGGCAACAATACGTTTCAAATGTTTCAACGACACATAAACTACTGATTTTAATAATATATATAAGCCACAAATGCTGATATCTCATATGGGATTTCTTTCATAAGTTTGGATTTTGGTCCTGTAGCTTTCAACGTTCCTTTCTGTTAAACATGAACGAAAGTATCAATTTAGTTGGATGCTAAATCCACGACAAGCTATAGACATAGAAAGGAGACTATGATTATAGACTCAAAGCTATGAACAGAGAAGGAGGACAACTTCAAGACTGTAGATGTGAGGACGAGAATGACTGAGCTTAGATATTATATTCTATGTCAAGACTCGGAGGCTCAGATTATGCTCTCACTTCACTTTACTTACTCGAGCAGCAATTCAACCAAACAACATGAAAAACAAATAACAACTAGAAACTACAAATCCCAACAAAACTATCACATTTGTAGTCCGTTTTTCATAGGTTGTTCAAATCACATGACTTCACTGTCCAATTACATTCCTCATATCCTCTACAACTCTCTCTGTCCTCATAGTCTGTCCTCTTTATTTGCTGCTCGAGCAGCGCAGAGATAAGTAGAATTGTGATCTTGCTATATAAGGATGTATATTGTGGAATTCCATGTTTATTTAATGATTTGTAAGCGTGCGCAATCGCGGGGATAGGGCGCTCGCAGAGCGGTGCGTAGGGGCTGTGGCAGAGCATATCCGCTTGCGAGACGCGGCAGTGTAGGATTCCGGCTTCCAAGTGCCTCGGCAGGAGGCACTGTGAAGCGGAAGTTTCGTAACGGCGCGATGAGACTTGGGCGTTCCGGCAGCATCTGTCAAGAAGTCCACAGTTGAAATACCGCTTGGGGCTGTGAACGAGCAAGGTATTTATTGTGAGATAAGCACCACCTGGTGGCAGAGGAAAGGCAGTGTGATAGGTGTGAAGCCACTACTGCCTATGAGATAAGCGAAGGGCACAGCCCAGCTGAATTGAAATAAACCCCTCACTGTACTGCCTGACTGGGGAGGGGGCATTGGAAAAAGATATTTTAAATATCTGATTGACAGGACTGTCCCAAGAAAAACTGCTAGCATACCTTGAGACTCGCCTAGCTACAATAAGCATACTCTGACGGGGGCAGCCCAAGTAAACTGCTTTCATATTAACACGGCACTGACACAAGATGAGTGAGTGATTACTCAGAGGGATCAGATGGTCCTCACGTAAGCGGCCTGCGCATGAGTGAAGCAGTGCAAAGAATGGAAAGTGGCGAGAGGCCCCATAGGGAGAGGGGCATTTTACGTGACCTGGCTGCTTTGTCGCAAGGCAAGGCGTGCAGGAAAGAAGGGGGAAGTAAGAGTAAAACCTGCAGGGACCATAGCGCCCTGTCCCCCCAGGTTCACCTCGCAAATCCAGAGTGGGGAAAAGGAAGGCGAGGTCTTGTGAGAGACGAGTCACGAGCTCGAGTGAGTCTGAGGATGATTACTGCAGGAGCAGTTCAAAATCTGAGGTATTCAGTACATCGGAGCCTCAGTCCTCCCCAGATGAGGATGAATGGGAGCCCAAAAGCAAGAAAGGCAGGAGGAGAGAGGAGGACCCACTGAAAGATGAGTTTGATCCAGATGACCTGGTGCATCCAAGGTCCAATGAGTGGGATCCTCCAGAAAAGATTGCTGAGTATATCAGGAGATGGCTGAGGGCACTGTTGAGCAGGCAAGCAAGGAGCAAGCTGAAGGCAGAATGCCCGAGACCGAGGGTCCCGGACGGGGTAGCTGAAACCCCAGAGATTGATGACAGGATTCTGACGTTCTTGGGCCGATATGGCAGGGACGTGAAGAGGGGCATTGACAGGTCCTGGAAGTCCTGTCAGGATAAATTGTTGGAGGCCAATTACACAAATCTGGCAGTTCCAGGGGAGGAGGCAGGGGTAGAGCTTGGAGAAGTAATAATAGACAACAGCACCAGACTAATTCAGGTGAGAGAAATGAAAGCAGTAGAAAAGGTGAATGTGAGTATTCCTCCAGTAGGAGGGAGAGTAGAGTTACATGTAAAAAAATGGGAGGAGTTATCCTCGGATGCGTGGGTGGGACAGACTGTGAGAGGTTTTCACTTGGAGTTCTGGCGAGAACCGTATCAGGTAACGTTGCCAAGGCAAATAAGGTTCAGCAAACAGGACGAGGAGCTTCTAGACAGAGAGATAGAGCTACTCAAGGTAAAAAACACAATAGATACAGCTTCAGAAGGTCTGTGAGGTTTCATAAGCAACCTGTGTTTAGTAAAAAGGAAAAACAAGGTAAGACCGGTGATAAATCTAAAAGGTTTGAATTATTTCCTAGTCTACAGGCACTTCAATATGGAAGGGATTCATCTGTTGAGAGATGGCCTCCAGAAGCGAGATTGGCTGGCAAGGATAGGTCTCAGAGATGCATACCGAACGATCCCGATTCAAAGGGATCAGAGGAAGCTATTACAGTTTATATGGAAAGGACAGAAATGGGAGTTCAAGTGTCTTCCGTTTGGTCTGGCGTCAGCTCTATGGTGCTTCACCAAGCTGTTGAAACCTGTAGTAAGATATCTGAGAGAGCAGGGGATCAGGATGATTATTTATCTGGACGATATTTGCCTGATGTGTCAGGACCGGGAGACTCTAGTAGAACAGGTTTGGATAACCACAGTTTTGTTGCAGCAACTGGGGTTTTTGATAAACTGGGAGAAGTCGGAATTAGAGCCAGTGAAGGAAATGGAATTCCTAGGCTTCAGCTTAGAGACAGCTCAGGGTTCTCTCAAACTCCCATTAGAGAAGGTGAATTCAATAAAGAAGGAGATAAAGTGTATGATGGCGAAGAAGGACATTTCATTATGGGAAATAGCGTGATTGGTAGGTTGTCTGTCATCATCAATTCAGGCGATATTTCCAGGACCTCTGCACTACAGAGCGTTGCAGAGGCTGAAGATAGATAACCTCAAAAGAGGTCTAGCTTACGAACAGAAGGTGGTTATGTCTCAGGAGGCAAAGTTGGAACTGGAATGGTGGTTCTACCACATGGAGGCATGGAATGGCAGGCTGATATTTGGCTCATCCCCGGACCTGGTGATAGAGTCGGATGCCAGTCGATGGGGATGGGGAGCCAGATGTGGAGACCAATCGACAGGGGGGAGATGGTCAAGCGAGGAGCTGGGTCTACACATCAACTGCCTGGAGCTTCTGGCGGGTTCCTTCGCAGTCCGGTGTTGGACACGGGAAGGAGTGAATGGTGCCATTCTTTTAAAGATGGTCAATGTTTCGGCAGTCAGATATATAAATCGACTGGGCGGAACCAGATTGAAGATGCTGACAGAGATGGCCAAAGAGTTTTGGCAGATATGCCTCCAGAAGGGAGTCAGTGTAAGAGCGGAACACCTGCCAGGAGATCTTAATCTGGTAACAGATTGGAATTCGAGATACTTGAGGGACTCCAGCAATTGGCAACTGGACAGCTCAGTATTTCAGGAGATAATGCATTGGAGAGGTCCTTGTCAGACAGATCTGTTCGCGTCAAGATTGAACAGGAAGATCTCCAGGTTTTACAGCTGGAGACCAGATCCGGAAGCGACAGCGACAAATGCATTTCTCCAGGTTTGGGGACCAGCAAAAGGATATGCCTTCCCCCCGTTCACCATGATAGCGCGTACAGTGGCACAAATCAGGTGACAAGAAGCTACAGTGGTTCTAGTGACACCAGACTGGAGGGGTCAGGCTTGGTTCCCGGACCTTCTGGAGTTGTCTTACGAGGCTCCAATTATGTTGCCACGCAGAGAGGACATATTGTTAAATCCACCAGGAGAAACTCACCCATTGGTATGGTCAGGGAATTTGAACCTGATAGCATGGGCGATTTCAGGAAAAACTGGTCTAAGCCAGGACTTTCGGGGACGGATCAGGAGTTTATTAGGGAGTCATGGGCCCCAGCTACCGGCAAGGCCTATAGAGTGGCATGGAGTAAGTGGAGTGATTGGTGTATGGAGAGATAGGTTGATCGCTTACGAACAGATGTAGTACACATAGTGAATTTTTTGGCAGCACAGGTGGCTCAGGCAAAGGCTCACAGTGTCGCAATCACACTTGAATGGAAAGGAAGAGAGATCGACACTCCCCCGAACCACGGAAGCCGAATGAACTCGACTCTCCCACCGTGGTTGGCACAGACGCCTGATATATAAAACAGGTCGCCACGTGGCAGCCAATGGGGGAAGAGGGGTTAGGGAGAGGTTGTGGATAGTATGGGGGAATTTAGGAACACCGGAAAGAGGGTAAGGAACTCCTATTTTGGATAGGACAGGGGAAGCACCAGGAAAGAACCCTACTCTGTCCAACATGTAACACTGTCCAACATGTAACAAAATGAAATACCACCTACTCATTTCCTAACTAGCAGACCTTAATACGTGTACTAACCCCTGCTGGTTCACAAGAAAACACATAAGCAAGCAACATGATGAAAACAAACATCAGGAAAACTTCCCATAAGGATCAGATAAGACACATGGCCCTTCGGGCAGCAAAGCAACATATAAAATAAATGATTTCCCCCTCCACTAGTTTACTGCACTATTGAAGATTGGTTAACTTGGTTAGCTTAATTCCCATGTATCACATAGAGTCTTTTGTCCGTGACTATTTCATTGCACATAGATACCCATTACAGATGCAGATTAACTATTGCTTGATACACACTGGGTTTCCCCAACACAGCATTAAATGAGCGTACACCCTGAATTCCCCAACACAGCAGTACATGAGCGCACACACTGTGTTTTCCCAGAACAACATTCAAAGAGCGTTCGCCGCTACTTATCTTAAGTCTGGGAGCCCCTCGGGACTTCCCAGACGAAATGTGACCCGCTGCAAATCATTCCCGACAATGTAAGCAATCACCATGCTTTTCCCAGTACTTATCTTTGGTCTGGGGAGCCCCACGGGACTTCCCAGACAATGACCGTAGAGCCGTGATCCTTATCTGCTCTCTTCTGCTCCTTCCCAAATGCGGCCGTATGAAGTCCTGATTTCCATCGCTCCTCTCCACACACAGCCTGCCTCCACTGCTGAATCACAATAAGCCACACCTGCACGCTGCCGTTGCCAGTTAATATGCTGTCCTTAATCCCAGACAGCTGGCCAAGCGCGCACGTTTTGAACTACATGCAGACCCAGAGGATGCTGGGAATTGTAGTTTCCAGTCCTCCTCAGTTTAAGAGGCATATTTAAACACTCCCCGTCTTTGCCAGCCCTGAGTCCTGACATTACCTCCCCTTCCAGGGCTCCTCCCAGGTCACGGTTTACCCGGATGGCGTAAATGAAATTGTTTAACCAACCTGGGAGCATGGACATCTCATGCTGGTTCCCAAGAACAATCCTCAGGCCCGTAACCTTCCCATGGAATCAAATACCATAATTGTTGAGATCTTCTTCTGGAATCCACAATGCGCTTTACTTCGTATTCCGTTTGCCCTTCTCTCACTATGGCTGGAGGTTTTTTCGTCGTTGTTCCTGGAGCTGTAGGTTTAAGCAAAGACACATGGAACACCGGGTGTATAGGTAGAGTCTTTGGCAAACGCAATTTCATAACTGTAGATGACACACATGTAACGATTCCATAAGGTCCAATAAATCTAGGCATACATTTACGAGATCCTACTATAGATAGATTTCTGGTTGATAACCAAACTCTGTCTCCTTCCTTATAGCGAGGACTCTCCTGTCTGTGTTTGTCAGCGTGTTTTTTATAGGTTTCCTTAGCCTGTTCCAAATGTGTGCGCGCTTTCTGTCTGATCTTAAGAAGCAACTGTTTTCGGCCTTGCAATACTGGTACATTCTCTACTTCAGGTAAATGTTCTGGTATCATGTTTTGCTCATGCCCAAATAAACATTCATTGGGGGACATACCCAAGGAAGCGTGCAGTGTGTTGTTATAAGTAAACTCTGCCAACCATAATGCCTGCACCCAAGACTCTCGGCCATCACCTAAATAGCCCCGCAAGTATTGTTCAAGCGTTTGGTGTACTCGTTCTGTCTGACCATCGGTTTGAGGGTGATAACTGGTAGATAAGGCACAGTTGATTCTCAACATGCGACAGAAAGCGCACCAAAACCTTGATGTAAACTGTGGTCCTCTGTCCGAGACAATACTCTTGGGCAACCCATGTGGTCTAACCACATGTTGAAGGAACAACTCTGCTAACTTGCCTACTCCAGCTATTCCTTCACAAGAAATGAAATGAGCTTGCTTGGACAGAAAATCCACCACTACCCAAATGGTATCAAACTGCTTATCAGGTGGAAGGTCTGTTATAATATCCATTGATATGTGTGTCCATACTTTCTCAGGTGTGGGTAATGGTTGTAGTAGCCCTCTCTTTTTTACATGATGTGCTTTATTCCGCATGCAATTCTCACATTGTAATAGATATTTGCCCACATCCTGCCTCAAAGTAGGCCACCAAAAGTATTTTTCCAACATGGTTTGCATTTTCCTTTGACCAGCGTGTCCCGCTAATGGAGAATTATGACACCAATATAGGGCTTTTCCCTGTATTTCCTTAGTAGGTAAAACAATCGATCTTGATGATACGGCAACCCCTGCCGCACCTTCCTTGCCGGATGACTGACCCACCACTTATGGATTTGCCGGGGTGGAAGAGCCCTCTTGACCTCATCAATTACATTTTTTATAATAGCTCCAATGACTTTTTCTGGAGGAATAATTGCTCTTACTTCACTCACCACACTCTCCAAATTTTTCTGCCTAGACAATGCGTCTGCCTTGCCATTATTCTTTCCTGGTCTGAATGTTACCACAAAATTGAATTCATTAAAGCATTGAGACCAGCGTAATTGCCTGGGACTAAGTCTATGAGCAGTCTTAAAGTATTGCAAATTCTTGTGATCCGTTACGACCACCACCTGATGCTTAGCCCCCAGCACGTAATGCCTCCACTCTAAAAATGCTGATTGAATAGCCAGCAACTCCTTGTCTGTTATAGAATAATTCTGTTCACACCCTGATAGATTTCTAGAATAGAAGGCCACCGGGTGCCATACCCACTCCTTATCCTTCTGTGACGAAATAGCCCCTATCGCCAGATTACTAGCATAAGTCTCCACTTTAAAAGCTTCATTTGTGTCTGGGTGTTTCAACACAGGTGCAGTAGTAAAAGCGACCTTTAATTCCTGAAAAGCCCTTTCTGCTTCGGGACGCCAAATGAATGGTGTTGCTTTTTTGAGGAGTCGAGTAATCGGCGTTACTAGTGCTGAGAAATTACTGATAAAACGCTGATAGAAATTGGCAAATCCTAAAAATGATTGTATGTCCTTGATGCATTGTGGCGATGGCCAATCTGTCACAGCCTGTACTTTCTTGGCATCCATCACTACACCCTCTGGAGTTAGTATAAACCCCAGAAACTCCACTTGCCTGGTGTGAAAAACACATTTCTCCAGTTTTACACAAAGCTGTTACTCCTGCAGCCTCTGAAGCACTGCCCTCACATGTTGAACATGCTGTTCCAATGAAACTGAATAAATCAAAATATCATCAATGTACACTATAACAAATACATCAATAAAGTCCCTCAAATCCTCTTGCATAAAGAATTGAAATGCCGCAGGAGCATTGCATAATACAAACGGCATAACCAAGTATTCGAATAATCCAAACTTTGTCCGAAATGCCGTTTTCCACTCATCCCCCTCTTTTACTCTTATCAAGTGGTATACTCCTCTTAAATCCAATTTAGTGTAAATTTTTTTGCCGCCCGCACCTGATCCAGTAACACTGAAATTAGGGGCAATGGAAACCTATTCTTAATGGTTACCTTGTTTAATGCGCGGTAGTCAATACAGGTGCGTAATGTCCCCTCTTTTTTGGGACAAAAAACAAAGGGGAAGAGACCGGGGACGTGGAATGTCTAATGAAACCCTTCTCTAACATGTCATCCAAATACTCTCTTAAGTGTTTATTTTCTGTTTCTGTAAGGGTATGGATTCTACTGCAAGGCAGCTTCGCCCCCGCCTCCAAGTCAATGACACAATCATAAGGTTGATGGGGAGGTAGTTGTTTTGCCCCACATTTGTCAAATACCTTGGTGAACTCTCGGTATTGCAGGGGAATTCCTGACTCCACGGCTCCCACCAATTGCTCCCTTCTTTCCTGTTTAATCAACCAAGCCGTGTGTCCCACTTCCGGTACCATGTGTTTGTTACACCTCTGTTCATCAAACTCTACTGTCTGTTTTTCCCAATCGATCCTTGGATTGTGTTGCACTAACCAAGGCATTCCCAAAATCAAACCAAACTGTGGTGCGGCTATCAAATCAAAAGTAATGTCTTCATTGTGACCTGATATAAATGTCATACGCAACTTTTGTGCTTGTTGTCTTATAGGTCCTGACACTAAAGGAGACCCGTCCACCGACTGCACCCCTTCCACTCTTTGTTTGTCTTGTAAAGGGAGGCCCAATTGTTTGGCTAATGTAATGTCAACAAAATGACCTGTGGCCCCTGAATCTACCATAGCCAGTACGGTCTGCTTGGATATCGCCCAACATAACGTCACTAATATATACAAATGAGACGTCTTACTCCCAACGGTATTTGCCACCAATTTGGGGAACTTTAATTCCTTCGGGCCTGTCACCTGAGTTCCTCCTAAGGTCGGCCCAACTCTTTTCCCACCTCCTTTTTGCTCATTTCCCCTCCTATATTTCTCTGTGGAGTATTAGGACAAGTGCGTATAAAATGGCCAGCCTGTCCACAGTACAAACACAATTTATTAAGCTTCTGCTGTTCTTTTTCTGCCTCTGATAATGGCCCTCTTACACTACCAATCTGCATTGGTTCAACCTCACTACTCCTTCCTCCCCTACTCCTATCTAATCTCACAAACGGGACAGCTTCTGGTTTCTTTTTATCTCCTTTTCTCTCATTCATCCGATGATCCAACCTAAGGGCCAGATCTATCATGGCCGTACAGGTACTTGGTTGCGGTTCTACTTGCGCAATTGCATCTTTCAGTTCTTCCCGTAAACCTTGGTAAAACAATACCGTCTGCTTTGATACTGGCCATTCTGTTTCAGTCACTGATCTATTAAACTGTGTCACATATGTTACCAGATCTCGTGACCGCTGTCTTAAACCTAACAACTCTTTGTCTTGTGCCAATGAGACTTCCCGTCTATCAAACAGTCTGCCAAATTCTAATAAGAAATTATCCCAATTATATAACAAAGGGTCATCTTTCTGTACCAGAGGCATCGCCCATGCTGCGGCATCGCCTGTCAAATATGATATTACAAAGGCAGTTCTGGCTTGGATAGTTTCAAATGCCGCAGGCTTGCACAAAAAATGAACTCTACATTGGGTAAGAAAGGTCATATATTTTCTAGGATCCCCTGAAAAACATTCTGGTGCTGCCAGGGGTACGTTACTGGGAGGTTGCACAATGGCAGTGGGATTTCTACTAGTGGAGGTTCCCCCAGTATTGGATGTACTAGGGCCCTCTAAAGGTGTACCTTGTGCCACCAATCCCTGTACCTGTGCTTTCAGAGCGGTAGCTTCCTGCCAAGCATGCTCTAATTCCATTTGGATATCTTGTAATGCCTTTAGCACGTCGGCTAAAGGTGGAGGTGTTGTGTCCATTTGGCTTGGGTGGTTGTGAGTATCCCAATATGGGGGTGGCTTATTATGTCACAATCACACTTGAATGGAAAGGAAGAGAGATTGACACTCTCCCCCGAACCACGGAAGCCGAATGAACTCGACCCTCCCACTGTGGTTGGCACAGACGCCTGATATATAAAACAGGTCGCCACTTGGCAGCCAATGAGGGGAAGAGGGGTTAGGGAGAGGTTGTGGATAGGATGGGGAATTTAGGAACACCGGAAAGAGGGTAAGGAACTCCTATTTTGGATAGGACAGGGGTAGCACCAGGAAAGAGCCCTACTCTGTCCAACATGTAACACTGTCCAACATGTAACAAAATGAAATACCACTTACTGATTTCCTAACTAGCACACCTTAATACGTGTACTAATCCCTGCTGGTTCACAAGAAAACACATAAGCAAGCAACATGATGAAAACAAACATCAGGAAAACTTCCCATAATGATCAGACAAAACACATGGTCCTGTGGGGAGCAAAGCAACATATAACATAAATGATTTCACCCTCCACTAGTTTACTTCACTAGTGGAGATTGGTTAACTTGGTTAGCTTAATTCACATGTATCATATAGAGTCTTTTGTCCGTGACTATTTCATTGCACATAGATACCCATTACAGATGCAGATTAACTATTGCTTGATACACACTGGGTTTCCCTAACACAGCATTAAATGAGCGTACACACTGAATTCCCCAACACAGCAGTACATGAGCGCATACACTGTGTTTTCCCAGAACAACATTCAAAGAGCGTTCGCCGCTACTTATCTTAAGTCGGGGAGCCCCTTGGGACTTCCCAGATGAAATGTGACCCGCTGCAAATCATTCCCGACACTGTAAGAAATCACCATGCTTTTCCCAGTACTTATCTGTGTTTCGGGGAGCCCCATGGGACTTCTCAGACAATGACCGTAGAGCCGTGATCCTTATCTGCTCTCTCCTGCTCCTTCCGAAATGCGGCCGTATGCAGTTCATGAAGTCCTGATTTCCATCGCTCCTCTCAGCACGAGGCCTGCCTCCACTGCTGAATCACAATAAACCACACCTGCACGCTGCCGTTGCCATTTAATATGCTGTCCTTAAACCAAGACATCTGGCCAAGTGCGCGCGTGTCGAACTACACGCAGACCCACAGGATGCTGGCAATTGTAGTTTCCAGTCCTCCCCATCTTAAGAGGCATATTTAAACACTCCCCGTCTTTGCCAGCCCTGAGTCCTGACACACAGGACCATTAACAATTATAGATCGGCAATATCGCCGGTTATGCGTATATTGAGGGTACCCCGGTAGGTGAACACCCTCTGGTATGTAGGCTTCTGAAAGGGATTAGATGCATGAGACCACCCACACCCAGATATTCTCATTTGTGGGACGTGAGTGTGGTGTTAAAGATGTTTGAGACTGGGCCAGACAATGAGTATTTGTCTAGGAAAGCGTTGTGGGCTAAGTTAACTACTTTGTTATGTTTTATTTCATGCAAGAGGGTGTAGGATGTGAAAGCTTTAGAGGTAAATAGGAAATCCTTTTCACCTTCAAGAGTAGTATTTTATATAGAGAAGAGCACAAAGACAAACATTAAATCGGTTGAGTATATGGCTTTTCCGGGGAAACCAAAATTGTGTCCAGTTAGATGCTTGAAGTGTACGAAGACAGACCGAATAGGGTGAGACCTAATGGGGAATATAAGCGGTACCCTCAGCCACCTTGTCTAGATGGGTAAGGTGGTGCATGGCAGAGGCAGGCATAGATGTAGGTCAGTTTGGAGCACATTCTACAAGAGGTTCTAGGTTGTTGTCTGCCTTTATGGCAGGAGCCCGCCTAGAAGATATTCTGAAGGTGGCAGACTGTTCTAATGGGGAAATGTTTAAGAATTTTTATTTTAGACCAGTGGAACAAGTAGCGTCGTTGGTGGTAAGTAAGCTTTAAACAAGCATGATCTGAGCCTCCGAGTCTTGACATAGAATACAGATTTTCCATACATTTGTTACAGAAAGTCATGATTCTATTAAAGACTCAGAGGCGAAAGATTATTCCACCCAATTTCAATCGCTACAATAAAAATGTGTACATATGGTATCTGAGGAAATAATGTGATGTTGTATTTGATATAGTAATGTTCTTGTTATGCGATTGCCCACCCGCTCATGATGAGATTAGTGATTGTTTATGCTTGTTTCAGCAGGGACGGAGCAGAAGACAATGCCTTGAGAGGGGAATAAGGTGAAGTTAAAGTCGTCTACCGGTTGGGGTGCGAGTTTGGATGATCGTTCAGCAAAGGAAAGAGAGAGTTGTAGAGGATATGAGGAATGTAATTGGACAGTGAAGTCATGTGATTTGAATAACCTATGAAACACGGACTACAAATGTGATAGTTTTGTTGGGATTTGTAGTTTCTTGTTGTTATTTGTTTTTCATGTTGTTTGGTTGAATTGCTGCTCGAGTAAGTAAAGAGAAGTGAGAGCATAATCCTTCGCCTCCGAGTCTTTAATAGAATCATGACTTTCTGTAACGAATGAATGGAAAATCTGTATTGTTATTTTCTCTCCTTCCCTAGTGTGTCCTGTCATGTCCTTTTTGTCTTTGATTTCCCCCTGTATTCGTCTTCCCTTTACACAATTCTAAGTTAATTGATTTTTATTGAAAGTTAACAATAATTAAGTAGACATTACAGCAAGTTGTATGAAAAGTGAAATACATCATATTTAATATAACTGATGATGCTGCAGTTTACTACATACAATATTAAATATAATAAACCTTATAAAATATGAAGTGAAACCATAGCATGGTTTGGGACAAACAGGAGAAGACAGACACGACACGTAAGGGAAGAGTAGGGAGAGGGAAGAGCAATAAATGCAGTAAAAGGAGCATTTTATGTTAGGTATTCATTAAAGGCATTCCATTTGTTATGAAACTTAGGTAAAGTTTTTTGTTGATAAGGCATACATTTGTTTAATTCTGTGAAAAGAGCAAACAGAGTTCCTCAATAAATCATAAGTTAATTTGTGAGCATTTTTCCAATTAGACACAATGGCCCTCATTACGACCCTGGCGGAAAGTGACTGACCGGACCGCCACAGCGTAAATAGCGTTTCCGCCATTGCACGAAGGAGCAAAGTGCGGGCCATTCCGACCCATCGGGCACGAGCACCACGGCATGGCGGAAGTGCAAAGTCCGCGATGGCGGAAATGACCCCAAAACGGCCCACACCGCCGCCGTACGGCGCCCTAGGTGCAATACCGCCACCCATCACAGCGGACACCGCAGTGTGCGCCTACCGGAAAGTACGGTGACCGGAAATATACGGAAACGGAAGTTAAAACATGGTCCCGGAACGGGAAACATCCCGCCGTACACCTATAAAACCACTAAAACCACACAACCACTAAAAACACTACCCTGAGACACACCCCAACCCGTCATCCACCCTAGCGAAACCAAGAAAAATGGGAAAAGTAGCGAAGAAAGCGTGCGACCGCAAGCGGCAGGTCCACTTCTCCCGTGAGGAACTCACCGTGCTAACAGAGACCCTCCAGGAGAATGCTGCCGTCGTCTTCTCCACGCAAATGACCAGGACGGCACTTGCAAACAAGAAGGCCATATGGGCTCTGGTGGCACAGCGGGTAAGTGCGGTGGGGACCGCACCCCGCACCCCACAGCAATGCCGAAAGCGATGGGACGACCTGCAGATACGCGTCCGCAGCATACTCTCTGCCAACCGCAACATTGCCACAGCCACCGGGGGAGGTCCTGAATCACCCATCAAGTTGACCCCCTGGGAAGAAATCTGTGCCTCCACCATCGGAATGGAGAGCATAGAGGGAGTCGGAGGGATGGAGAAAGGAGTGCAGACATCCGAAGATTCAGGTAGGTGGGCCAGATAAAACAATGCCAAATCCACAAAGTCCAACCATGTGAAGTACCATGTGTCCACATAGTGCAACAGAAACACATGTCCAGGAGAACGTCCACACACATCGGCCTGATAGCGCACGTTAAAACCCACAATAAATACATAAATAATTAAAAACCCCTAAAACACGCACTACACGTGCAGCAGGCACACCCTAACTGCAGGCTGCCATACAACTGCACCCTCACTCCACACACAAATGAAAGCACCTCCAAGGCCCCGACCCAAATCACCCTCAGGTACCACCCCAATGCATGTGATACAATGCCATTCCAATTCCCACAGACCCATCAATAACCCTCGCCCTCCTTTACTCCACCACAGGGTCCGATCCAAACGACGAGCTTCAGGACACCCCTACCAGCACACCTGCAAAGAGGGCCAAGACCAACGGCCAAAGACCCTCCACCTCAGCTGCACGCATCAAGACACGGCAGCAGCACAAATCAGGTGGCAGCACAGAGGAGGGAACATCAACAGGCACCCCAGCAGCCAGCATGCCCACACCACCACCACCACAGGTCCCCCCAACGGATGCCACAGAAGGCACTGCCTCTGGTGGCAGCAGCACCATAGGTGACACCCCATTGATGGCAGCATGCTCCGACACAGAAGACGGGGATGTCGAAGACAGATCCATCCATGACCTGTCCCAATCCCCCTGTCTGTCCCATCCCGTACAACATGAGGATACCACGCAGGTGCACCCACAAGACGACGACTGGCCATCCCCCACAAGCCCTGTGGCAAGGCAACATGAGGTCAACAGCCCCTCTGTGACACCCCCGCAAGTGGCCATGGCCCAGCAGAGGCAACAGTCCCTCGACCAGTTAATCGTGCAACAGCAGCAACTGGCCACGCTCCTCAAGGACCATGCCGATGAATGTGGGGGCACTAAGGCAGACATAGAAACATCAACTGAGACACTTAGGGCAGAAATGGAGAGAGGTACAGAGACACTAAGGGCACAAATGGAGAGTAGCACCGAGAGCCTGAGAGTCCAAATGGAGAGAAGCACCGAGAGCCTGAGGGGGGAACTGCATGCGACGTCCAAGGACGTATGTGCCGAACTTGCCGCAGTGCGCCGTGTGCTCACTGAGCTCTCGCAAACCCTTAGGGACATGCATGGACGTGAGCAGGCAGAGACATCATCCGTTACAAGTTCCGTCCAGGGCAGCCCCCAACGTAGATCTGGGAGGAACCTGCGCTCCACAGGCAGGGGTGCCCCTGATACCCGCAGAGGGGGCTTGCAATAGCGACTGCCCACTGACAACGAGCATCTGTGGACACTGGTGTTCGGGGGGGAGGTAGGAGGGTGGAGGGGGTGTGTTGGGCTCACTTGGGTGGCGGGTCGATAGGGTGTACAACATGATATCACATATGCCATAAACAGTGCACGGTCAACCAATGAGATGTGTGGACATTGATCTTTGTGTACTAGGCCATCATAGGCATACAGTCCATATTGTGCATGTCCCAGACACACACAGTGCCACGAGTCCCGTGTCCATGTATCAGCCACCAGGCGTGAGTGCTAGAAGCATACATCAATGAGATGCTGACGAATGTCACGGCCCTCCGGTGCCTCGCAGACTCCTTGAGGTGCTGCCACATCCCCGCCCTCATCATGACCATCATCAGGTGCTTGCAGTTCTGCGTCAGGGGGCATGGGCACATTTCTACGTACGCACATGTTGTGGAGCATGACACATGCCATCACCATCTTTGCAACCTTCTCATGGCGGTACAGGAGTGCCCCGCCAGACCTGCTGAGGCAGCGGAAACGACCCTTCAGTAGGCCGAATGCCTGTTCAATGACTACACGGGTACGTGAGTGGGCATGGTTGTAGTCCTCCTCATGCTGGTCCCGTGGGTTCCGGACTGGTGTGAGGAGCCATCTCTTCAGTGGATATCCAGCATCACCTGTATGTGGACGAGAAACGTATGATGTGGAATGCCATTGCTACGTACGCACACCCCCCCCCCTTCCTGCCAGGTCATTGCCGAATCACATACCCCACATTATCATGCATGTAATGAGACTCACCGAGTAGCCAGGATCTGTTCCCTGCGTGTCGCTCCATGTAGCGTGGTATTGTAGAGTTCCTCAAGACCATAGAATCATGGGTTGATCCAGGGAATCTGGCACAACAATGTGTAATGATCCTGTTGGAGTCACACACCATTTGTACATTCAGAGAATGAAATTGTTTTCGGTTGCGGTACTGGGCCTCCATGGCATGTGGGACGATCAATTCCACATGGGTGCAGTCGATGGCACCAATGCAACCCGGTATGCCGGCAAGTGCATGGAATCCCACTTTTGTGTTGGTAATTTCCTGCTCCGAGCGTGGTAGGGAGATGTAGTCGTCTGCGTGCTGCAGGAGGGCATCGAGCACTTGCAATAGTGTCCGTGAGAACAGTGGCTGAGAAATGCCATGCAACTGTCCGACTGTGTGCTGGTAGGTGCCTGTGGCCAGGAAGTGGAGTACAGACACCACCTTCAGTAGGGGTGGGATGGCGGTTGGGCTATCTATCATACTGACAAGGTCAGCCTGTGTCATGTCCACAATGGCGGCTATGGTGTCCCGGTCCAGACGGTAGAGGGTGTGGATCTGCTCATCAGTGAGGTTGAATGGATGTGCTCGGAGGCGTGGGATTGCGGGCTGCCTGCGTGGTGGTAGTGGCTGTGCTGGCGGCCCTTGCTGGCCCTGCCTTGCCCTCCTCCTCCTCCTGCGACTCCTCCGTGCGGCCGGTTGTAGTTGGTGTTCGTCTTCTTCCTGGAGTTGGAGTACTTGCAGTGCTATCAGGTCCCCCAGGGCCAACATCGCGAGTCCTGCCGGTAGCATTTCGGTGTGGTTGTGGGAGGAGACTGGCTGTGCAATTTATGTGTTTTCAGGCTGTATGGCCTCCACCTGTGGTGATTCATTCCACCTGTGCAAACTGCTCTCCCCTTTGGCCGAGCACGTCCCGCACACAACGCTGCAATTCAGGGAATGGCATCTTGCTATTGCAATCATGTATTTGTACCCGATGGCCGTGTAACATTGGTTGATATGTTCATTCTGCTATGGTCCCATTGTTTCACATACTATTTGTGCAGTCGCGAACAGACTTGTGAAGGGTCAGTGGTACGTAGTACTCGAGTAACGGTGGGCCCTCATGCATCACTGTACCGAGTTGCAACGACGGGCGGGGCGTCCCATTTGTGGGTGAAGGCAGTTGCCATTTTCACACACAGCCGCACTAGATGGATTAATTAGTCATTTCAAACGGCCACAGATGCTTCTTCGACGTGATGTTGCAAATGAGGAATTCGAAGGGCGGCGCTTTCGGTTATCAGCTAGCGGCGAGGAAATGCCCACAGGTCTGACTGCAAATATAACGTACTATTGTTCAATGTCCTTGGGACAGGGGCCATGGCGAGGATGCAATGATTGATATGAATGGTTTGGGATGCGCAATAGCGACGTGGGCGATGAGGCCGGACGTTCCCAAATACATGTTACTTCACAACACTGGCATTACGGGCTGGGGCACTGTGGATTTTGCAGGCTGCATAACGCACAGACTCAATGGATATTTCTAATGTTATGTGAGTAAATATTCTGGCGTTTTAATCCCGGGATGAGGGAATGATGAATGGATGCATGGGCAGGTGATTTGATACAGAGTTTGCCATGTACAGGGCTTCTTGGAATCTATCCGCCTCCCCTGCGCTATGTGATGCAGGGCTGCCATAGTGGGACCATCGTCTATCTGGCCTTGTTGAGCCCTCCCTGTCTCGACGCGCCCTCAGACACTTGTGTCCATGCACGTTACCAATCCCATCTGATGGATTCTGTTTTGACAGACGCATGCACAGGTACACTCGTTTGTGATGGTGTTTACACCTCGATATAGATAGTTATGAGTCGCAAGTGGTTTTTGGGTGGTGATGAACCTTTGGAGTGGGCTAGCATGCATATGGCTGTGGATTTAGTGTGATCATTGAAGTGAGTTGTTCGAATGTAGTTCTGATGGCCATTCTGTTCTTTTTCTTTTCTTTTGGTTGACAGGTATCTCCTCCCCTTTTGCCACTGCCATCTGTATGCCACTCCTGCAGATGGGTTTTACTCCCGACACCTGCTGCTTCGTGTTAATCAGTGGAGCAGCATTACGATCTTATGGGACGATCGCCAATGGGCCACATGCCCTTACGCAGTACTGGTGGCTCGGAGCAACATTTCGGCCTTTCAGCTGGACTAGTGCCTCCCCATTGGGACGGCCCTGCGGTTCTGTGCGCTTCAATGTTGCCTTTTCGTACGTGAATGTGGCTCTGTGTACCATGATGGAACAGGGCGTCACACAAGTAGTGGCTGGTCATTTCTTGCGGATGCAGCCCACAATGGTGAAATGTGTTTTGGAGTTCATGGCCTGATGGCTGTATGGGCTTGGTGATTTTGTTGTGCATTAAATTTCTATTCTGATTTGGCCCATGTAGCGTTCTTCTTTGCAAGTGATGTGGCATATTCCTATTTGGGGAGCGATGTATTGTGAGGAGATCTGCATTGGGTTCCAGCTTCGGAGTTTAGTTGCGTGGTACTGTACTGGACGCGTTTGCCTACGAAGCCCGTGAGGTCAGGGATGGGGGCTGCCAATATGACTGTTTGAATGTTGTCATGCTCAGGGGCGGGGGATTGGGTTTTGTGTAACAGATGCCGGTCAGCCAGGTGGACTGGTGGAATGATGTGATTTTCGGTATATTGCTGGTCACAGGTGCCTGTGTTTGCGTGCGTTTCTTGGTGGGGGACTGTGGTCATGTCCATTGGGATGGCTTCTGTATTCGTGCCATCTGTGCCCTGCAGCTCCCATTGGCCCCTCTTGTGTTTCATTTGTTCGTTGGCATGCATGGGTGACTTGTGCATTTCAATGGTTGCATTGTGACTTCATTGCACCTACGGGGAGTTGTACTTTGTGGGCAGGGAGCGGTGTACAGGCACTCAGTGGGGCCGTTTACGGTTGATTCGCGATGCCGTACTTCTCACCATGGCGGAATGGTTCATTCCGCCATGCTTGATGGCGTTAGGTACATGTCTGCTAGGGTCGGAATTAGCGTACCCTTGCGCCATGGTGGTGTTTACGGTTTGGCATGGCGCGCGCGCGCGTGCTTGGTGCAGTTAGCGTTGGCGTTCACTACGGTGTCGCTAATGGCTTCGTACTTTGCGGTGACGGGTCATAGTCGCACCGAGCGCTATTCGATGGCGGTATTGCATTTCCGCCATCGTTTTCCGAATTCCGCCAGGGTCGTAATGAGGGCCAATGAGATGGAAGGCAACATATACCAGAAAATTAAATAAATCAGACAAAGTAATATGTCACATATAGGGATTTGCTACAGCTCCAATCATGACATTACATAATGTGAGAGGTTCCTGAAACGAAAAAAAATGTGTAAGCATTTCCATATATGAGTCCAAAATGTAAAAACAAAATTACAGTTAAAGGTTGAATGAACGAAATATGCTGGAGAAGATTGGCAGGACCAGCATGCACTTTGAATGGAGTTAGACATTTTGGCAACCCTTTGTGGTGTAAGATATGCTCTATGTAATATGAAATAATAATAATAATAATAATAATTTGGCATTTATATAGCGCTACGAACCCTCAGGTATTTGAGCGCTGCTTATTATTACCCACAGTGTGTGGTGCTCATTTATCGACCTCGGAAGGATGAAAGGCTGAGTTTGGCCCTGCCGGGATTCGAACCTGCGTTAGCAGGCTCCGCACGGGTGCCAGAGCGAACGCTCTACTCGCTGTGCCACTTGACTGGCAAATAGTGCGATTGAGTGAGATTTGCAGCAACAGAAGTGGAAAAGCATTGCAGCCATATCTTAGTCCACATTTCTTGAGTGATTTGTAAGTTCTAATCAGATTCCCACAGGGTATAGAGTTTAGCGGTAGTATCAGTGGGCTGATTCAGAATGGAATAATTTGGATGCTTTGGTGGAGTGAGAGTACAAAATTAGTTCTGAATATTCTGAGAGAATTTTATGTGTATTGTGAGGAGTAGTGTTGTAATGTGCACGGGCGCCTGTGGAATGTTGATGACGGTTCATGAGTCAACATTCCACAGCGGCCGGTTGATCAGGGACACTGGAGGAGGAGGTGGGCCTGTGGGGTCTATGCAATAAAGAGCGTGTATACTCTTACCCGTGTGAGGAGATTTTGTCATTGGCGACGAGGCTTCGTGTGGACCCCAGTTCCACGCGTGCGTTGGGCGGCGGTCCCTGCTGCTGCAGGCCCACCTCCAGCTTGATCAGCGCTGGGACGCCGGAGTCTTGGTGGCGGCCACCACAGCCGAAGACCGTTCTTGGGTGCCGGAGGATTGCTGGGGGCCCTGTGGGGTACCGGAGGATTGGTGCCACTTGTGCTGTCGCCCCCGACGAGTTGGGCAGTGCAGTGGCGGTTGCAGGCGGCCCCTGCCTGCATGTGAGCGGCTTTGCTCGCCGTTTCGCTGCTGCGTGAGCTGTCTGAGCTACGGGCTGGGGAGGCTAGCGGTGGTCTCCGGCAGCCGCCCAGGTGTCCAGCCGGGACACTGGTGAAGGAGTGACCTGCAACGCGACACGGATGCGTGTTTTCCCTGTGTCCTTCGTTTGTGTTGAAGAGTGCTGCCGGCAGGGGGCGGGGCTATTTACCTTTGTAGTCTCCGCGTATGCGCAGCAGGAGGAGACGGCTGCCCTGTGACTGCGAGGTCAGCTGTCACGGCTCATCTTCGAGGGAGAAGGAGGAGGGGCTAAGGCGGCGCTGTGTAGCGCGGCTGCCAGGTCAGCTGACCGCTGCTTGTCTCTTGTGGTAGAGGGAAGATGAGAATAGCGGTTGGTCCCCTCCACGTTCCACGGGCATTTTGGAGACGTGCTCTGGACCAATTTACCACGGCTGTGCCATCTGAATGGGCCATTGACAGCGAGGTTGGGGCATACAGCTGCTAAGGAGCACCGGTAGGTGTGGCGACTGGTGCATGCTGGGCTGTGATTCTTTGGAGGGTTCATTTCACGGATGGTTTTGGATTATTTCCAACAAGGATTGCCTCTAACGGCCCTGTGTTGACTCACCCGGTGCCAACTGCTGGTTGGGAGTACTGCATTTAACGTGTGGGTGCACGTAGTCAAGCTGACAGTGTGGAGACGCTGACCCATTGATTGGGGACAAGAATCCTAGAGGCTCTGAGAGTGGTGGGCAGATTCCGGTTTGGGGCCTAGTGACCAAGGCATCCTAATTTTGACATGTTGCATACAGCTGCCAGGCCTCCACCTGCCTTTTTGCCAAACCCTGGTGAACCTACTGCCCCTTGGGAGCAGTGGGTGGATGCCTTCAAAGTGTACCTGAGGGCTGCTGGTGGTGCAAAGTTCAACGATGACGAAAAGGAGGCAGCATTGCTCAATTGTATTGCTACTGAGGGATTGAGGGTTTTTCGTCACCTGCCTGGAGAGAATGTAAGGGTCCAAGGGGGCGGTGAGGGAGAGATGGTTATAAGCGCATACGAGACTGCCTTAAGGAAATTGCAAATTCGTTTTGGTAAAAGAGTTAATGTAGTTTTGGGGCGATATAAATTCTTTTCCAGGGCACAAGGATCCACGGAAAGCATAGATACTTATGTTACGGCATTGCGCGCACTCATGGCCACGTGTGGGTTTCCTGGTAATGGGGATGAACATATCAGGGACCAAATTATGATGAAGACATCTAATCAAAAAATTAGAGAAAGATTGTGGATTGAGAGTGATCCATCTTTTGATAAGGTATTGGATGTTGCTAGAGCAATTGAAGCTTCCAAGACGAGTGTACAGATTGTTACTGAAAGGGATGTGTCTAGGGAGGTGGTTCATGCTGTAATGCCAAGGAACAAGAAAAGTGTGGGATAAGGTGGTTGGTCAAGGGAGTAGGGGATCCAAGAGCAAGGATGGGTGTAAAAATTGTGGTTGGTCCAGCCATGCGGCCGATTCTAAGTCCTGTCCTGCTTGCAATGTTGAATGCCGGAAATGTAAATGTCTGGGCCATTTTGCACGCATGTGTAAGGTGCAGGTGGTGGCTAATGTGGTTCCAGATGATTCCACAATGTTACAAGAAGGTGCCTCAGGAGGCGGACCTGGACAGGGTGTGATTCTGCATGTGGAGGGAAGTGGGCGGAAGGGTCCATGGGTGTCAGTACTCGTGGATCAGCATCCTGTGGATATGCTGGTGGATTCAGGGTCACCTTACACATTGGTGGCCCCAGAGGTGTATCAGCAAGCATTGGGCAAACAAGTTTCAACTTTGTTGGCTTCGGACATCAAGCCATGCGCATATGGGCAGAACCCTATTGATGTACTGGGATACAATTGGTCTAATTTTTCCTTCAAAGGGAGGCATGCTTTGGGTAAACTGTATGTGGCTTCAAAGGGCACTAGTGTGTTGGGTTGGGATGAGCAGGCAGCTTTGAAAATACAGATTCATCGGGGTGAGGAAGTGCCGGTTCTCAGTATGGAGGAGGGAGTGGTGCAGGGCGACATAGTTACCCCAACAGTGCTCATGAGGGAGTTTTTCGAGGTATTTTCGGACACTCTTGGTAAGCTCAGAGGTTTTACCCATTGCATCGTATTGAAGAGGGGTGCAGTCCCCAAAGTACACAAAGTCAGGGGAGTGCCGGTGGCAGCAAGGGAGGCATTGAAAGCAGAGTTGACCAAACTACAGACGGCGGGAATAATTGAGCCTATTGAGTCGTCAGAGTGGTTGTTTCCCGTGGGTTTGGTCAAGAAGGGTGACGGGAGCATCAGAATTTGTGTAGACCTCCAGGAGCTAAATTCTAGCATATGGGTGGATCAGCATCCCTTGCCGAACATTAACGAGTTGTTGTTGACTTTGAGGGATGGCAAGTATTTTTCCACCTTTGATTTGTCAACGGCGTACCATCAAATTGACTTGCACAGGGATTCTAGGCCGTTAACTTCATTTGTGACTCCTTTTGGGGCATACTGTTTTTGTCGCATGCCATTTGGCCTTGCTTCAGCCTCTGCTGTCATCCAACGGTTGATGCAGCAGATGTTTGGAGGGGTGTTTGGAGTAAGTTATTTTCAGGACGATATCTTGGTGTGGGGCAGTAGCAGGGAAGAACATGATGTTAGGGTTAGGAAGGTCATGCAGATTCTTAAAGATAGAGGTCTGACTGTAAAATTAACCAAATGTCAGGTGGGTGTGGAGGAGGTTACCTATTTAGGACATACCCTGAATTCGCAAGGTGTGAGTCCCAAGGGGGAGTTGGTACAGGTTTTGAGAGACACACCAGCTCCGACCAATAAAGACCAGCTGAGGGCTTTTCTGGGGCTTGCAGAATATTATGTTAAATTTATATCCAATTATGCTGAAAAGACTGTGGCCATGAGAGCCCTCATGAGGAAGTCTGTCCGATTTGTATGGTCTGAGGAGTGTGGGGCAGAATTTGAGTTGGTTAAGAGGGATGTGGAAAATGCTCCGTGCCTGAAGTCATTTGATCCAAAAAACAAGACTGTTCTCACCGTGGATGCGAGTGAGGTGGGTTTGGGTGCGGTGCTAGAGCAATGGGTGAATGGTGAATGGATTGCTGTGGCTTTTGCCTCGAGAACATTGAGAGATGTGGAAACTAGGTACTCAGTAATTGAGAGAGAGACCTTGGCCGTGTTGTGGACCTCAAAACATTTCAGGACATTTCTGTGGGGTATACCGTATGTTGTCAGGACGGACTATAAACCGTTGGTGCAAGTGTTTTCTACCAAAGGTGTCTTGGCGGTATCCCCGAGGATTGCGAGGTGGTCAGTGGAGCTACAAGATTACAATTTCTCTTTGCAATATTTTCCAGGGAAGTTTAATGTCGTGGCGGACTGCTTATCCCGTTTACCTGTGATGGAGGCGGACAGTCAGGCAGGGTTGGCGAAAGAAGAGGACTTGCAGGGGTGTCAGGTTGCCTATGTGGCCTCCGCTGTAGAGAAATCGTTGTGGGATGTGGAGTCTGAGGCTGATGTTGAATCGAAATGGATTAGGGAAGGACTGGTCAAAGGTTAGCATACCGTCAAGCATAAACCCGAAGGGAAAGGCTATGCCCAGGTTTTGCATGAATTGGCTGAGGGTCCCTGGGGTGTGTCCAGAGACATCAGGTTAATTCCCCCTGTAAGTCTAAGAGGTAGAATGGTGGAATTGGCGCATGTCGGTCATTTGGGTCGGTCTTTGACTAAGAGGAGACTTAGGGAGGAGTACTGGTGGCCGTCCATGGACAAGGATGTAGAACAGGCGGTGAAAGACTGTCAGGCATGTGCTGTCAGTGATAAAAGCAAGGTACTGCATCCCCAACCTGTACATCCAGTAGAGGTTCCTGAGCAAGTATGGACCAAATTGGCTTTGGACATTATGGGTCCTTTTGAATGCTTACAACCTGAGTGTAGATATCTGTTGCTGTTGGTGGACTATACGTCCAGGTGGATTGAAGTGGCGGCCTGTGCTAGTGTCAATACCGATTCTGTTATTGCTTTTCTAAGGAAAGTATTTGATCGTGAGGGATTACCTGCCAGTTTAGTTACAGATAATGGTGTGCAGTTCACATCCAGAGCTATGAGAGAATTTTTGGAGCAGCATGCCATTTCCCATTACCGAACGGCTTTATATAACCCATCTGCAAATGGATTGGTTGAGAGGGCCAATGGAACTATTAAGTCAGCTATACAATTGGCCTTGGCCAATGGTTTGGATTGACAGGAAGTTGTGACACAGTACTTGGCTGCATATCGGCGAACCCCTGCTGTGGTTACAGGGAGATCTCCATTTGAGCTCATGAGGGGCAGGAAAGCAGGTACAATGTTGAGAACTCTGGCTATGGGTGGTGGTGGGCCATGTAATGTGGATCTACAGGCTATACATCGCAGTATTCTGGCGCGCCAGGAAGCTATAGTCTCTTCCCAGAAATTTAGGAAGGAATTCAGCGTAAAGCCTGGGGATGATGTGCACATAAAATATCCCAGGATGGTTCACAAAGGCAACAGCACGTTTTTACCCTCGAGGAGAGTTGTTAAGGTTGGAAAGGGTCATGTACAATTGGAGGATGGCTCTGTGTGGAGTAAGAGACGGGTGGTGGCGGATGGCCACAAGCGTGCTGATGGTTCAGATGCAGAGTTTAATCTGGAGTCTCAGGAAACAGTGCTGGACTATGATCCTGTGGTTCACAAGCGGTCAGCTGTGAGCAGGAAGAGGTTGTTCCAGGCCCTTCTAGCTCAGCTGTGAATGTGGAGTGCCAGAATGTTCCTGCTCAGCAATCTGATGTGGGGCTAGAAGGGGGCCACCTTGCCAGGCGGTGTGGGCCCCCCATAAGGTTTAGAGACTACATTTGTTGAGTGTGCAAAATTGTGCGTTTCAGATGCAAAGGGTTTTTATTATGATACTGCATTATTGCAACACATTTTGTTGTATATGAAGGTCACATATATGTTACCATTTTTGTTTCCATTTGTTCAATTCATGTGTTGCATTTAACTGTTCTACAGGCTGTTAATACTTTTGTTATGTAAGGGAAGAGGATATGTTGTAATGTGCACGGGCGCCTGTGGAATGTTGATGCCGTTTCATGAGTCAACATTCCACAGCGGCCGGTTGATCAGGGACGCTGGAGGAGGAGGTGGGCCTGTGGGGTCTATGCAATAAAGGGCGTGTATACTCTTACCCGTGTGAGGAGATTTTGTCAAGTAGCTTTAGCAATAAGTTTAGTGAAACTGGAATAGGTTTTAAAATCTGAGTCATTTAAATTGAAGCGAGTACAGAGGTCTTGGAAAGGTATGGGATCATTATTCTTAAATAAATATGAGACTAGGAAAATTCCGGCTGAGTACCATTTATGTTGGATGCCAAGTTTGGGTTTATAAGAAAAAGCTTTATTAAACCACAAGAAGGTGTTGGAGATATCTTGGATATTATCACATGTTGTAATTAAGGAATTCCATACTTGTATGAAGGAGTATAGAATGGGATGTTTTTTGAGTCCAGGCCATGAGGATGTTTTGAGAAAGTGAGTAAAGGACAAAGGTGTAATGAGTTTTGATTCCCAAAGAATCCATGAGGGTGTATTAATACATTGGGGTTCAGAAGTTAAACATAAGGTAGTTTGTCTTAATAAAAAGGATTTCTGGTATTTAAGGAAGTCTGGAAAATTCACTCCACCGGAAGGTTTACTGGATTTCAACTTATTGAGAGCAATTTTGGAAGATTTATCTTTCCACAGGAATTGAACTCAAAGTTTGTCTATTTTTTTAAAGAAAGAATTTGGGAGTAGTACTAGTATCATAGAGAGATAATAGAGAATAATGGGCCCACGCGTCATTTTAATAGAGCATAGTCTGCCCCACCAAGAGAGCAACACAGGAGACCAGTGATTAATGGATGAGTTAATTTTTATCAATAATCATATTCTGGGTTAGGTTTAGGGTCGACTCGAGGTTATTAGCAATAGGGATCCCTAGGTATTTAACAGATGAAGTACACCATTTCATTCCAAAAAGAGGTGTGTTTGCTAATATACATGAATTTGTAAGGGGAAAGATTTCAGATTTGTCATAGTTCAATTTATATCCAGAGACACAAGCAAATTGATCTATGGTAGACATAAGTGCTGGGAGAGAAGAGTTGGGATCTGATAAGTAAAGTAGAATATCATCCGCATAAGCAGTGAACCTAAAAGTAAAATCTTTAATCGTGATAGTTTTAATGCTATCATTGATGGTAATACTTTGATGTAAAGGTTCTAAAGCTAAAACAAAAAGGATTGGGGACAGTGGACAACCCTATCTAGTGCCTTGTGAGATGGGGAAAGCTTTAATGAAAGTGTAAATAATAAAAATCCTAGTTGAGGGAGATGAGTATAGAAGTGACACTAATTTGATAAAGGGAGGGCTGAACCCGTGCCATAAGAGAGATTGAAAAAGAAAAGGCCAAGAGACTCTATCAAAAGCCTTTTCAGCATCTAGAGCAAGGAGGAAAAGAGGATCAGTAGAATGTTGCGCATGTATAAGAGTATTGAAAAGAATTATTTTATTGGATGAGGCAAATCTTCCTTTAATGAAACCTGTTTGATTAACGTTAATTAGTTTATGCATAATACCGTCCAGATGGCAGGCAATTATTTTGGCTAAGATTTTGGAATCAATCTCAATTAATTAGTGAGATGGGATGGTAATTTTTAACCAAAGAGGGGTCTTTGTCGGTTTGGGAAATAAAATAAGAAGTGCTTCTCCAAAAGAGCCTTTGCTGGAGCCTGAGGCAAGAAAATGATTGAAGAGTTCGAGAAGTTTAGGAAGTGTAGGGATGAAAAGGAATGATAACAATCTATAGGAAAACCATCTGGTCCAGGGGCTTTACCGATTTTAAGATCTAAAATAGCTTTATGTATTTCTTGCAATGAAATCGGGTTATCAAGGAGTGAAAGGTCTATTGGATGTTCGTTGATCTTTTTATTAGAGCTGAGATATTTAAGAATATTGTCATTGAGAATTGCTTGATCTGCAGAGTAAAGTTGGGAATAAAACTCAAAATATGCATAATTAATTTGTTGTGAATTAGAGACTGATATTTTGTTGGTTAACTACTGAAGTTATAACATATTTTTTCCTTTTTCCTTTTTAGATAAGCGGCTAATAATTTACCAGATTTATTGGATCCTCCTTAAAATTTAGCTTTGGATCTTAATAAAGAGGAGCAGGCTTTGTTTGTGCTATATTTGTTGAATTCTATACGTTTTGCAAGAAGGGATTTGAAGGAGTCCTCTGTGTGATTATTGAAGTACGCCTGTTCTAATGACTTGATGGAGCAAATAAGGTCTTGGGAGAACTTTTCATTTTGTTTTTCTTAAAGGATGTATAGCGTATAACGAATCCACACAATGTGGCTTTAAAGACATCCCAATTGTTATGTATAGATGTATCAAGGGGATTATTAAGGGTAAAGAATTCAGTAATAAAGATATTCATTTGTTGGATAAGATCTGGGTCATTCAGTAAAAAGGAGTTAAATCTCCATCTGGATGAATCGAAAGGCAAGGGATCTCATTCCAGGACAGTAAGTATGGGGGCATGATTAGAAATAATAATGGGGCCAATTTCAGAATGAAGAGTTTTGGGTGCAAGAGGGGAGTTTATAAATATAAGATCTATTCTTGAAAGTGATTTGTGTGAGGGGAGAAAAAGGTGAATTATTTTGCCTCTGGATGGCAGAAGCGCCAAGTATCAACAAGGGCAGGATCTTCTATGAAATGGAGGAATTGTTTGTGTGATTTTGTATTGATAAATTTGGATTGGGATTTACGGTCTAGGGTAAAATCACAAATTTGGTTGCAATCTCTGCAAATAATGAGACAATCAGATTTTTTGCTGAAAATAGTGTGTTTTAAATGGCTCCAAAATTATGGGTCAGGAGTATTGGGGCCGTAGATATTAAGAATTGTGACCGCTACCTTGTTGATAATGAAGTCAAAAATAGACCATCGTCCCAAGGAATCATGTTGCTGATCAATTAACTGAAAGGACGTTTTTTTATGTATGAGGATACTAACTCCACCCTTTCTATCAACTGCAGGTGCAAAAAAGGCATACATGAGCCAAGATTTAATCAATTTATTATTTTATTCTATCGAATCTAGGTGCGTTTCCTGAATACATGCAATGTCAGGGTTACTTTCCCCTAGATGGCTAAGGATTCTTTGTCTTTTAATAGGGTTGTTAAGCCCTTTAGCATTCCAAGACTTTAATACTCATAGCTCTAAGGAGTTATGTAGTGATATTAAAAAAATAAAATTAAAAAATTAAAAAGGGACATAAAAAGAGCAATGATCAAATTAAATAGAAAGAATAAGGTCGTAGCGATTGGAGTCAGTTAGTATACATTAATAGTTACCTTCCCTGATATAACAATATATTTGATATAATACAACTCAAAGCAGGGTAAGGGAAACACATGAGGAGAGGTGACAACCAGAACAAACAAATATTTAATTCTAAAAGAGAACATAAAGAAATGAGTGATCCTGAATTTGAAATGCAAACCAAACAGAAGTCTGTTAGGAGCTGCCGTAGAAGAGAGCAAGACGGCACACAGTGCATTAATGAGGCGGACGGAGTTAAATCTATATCTATGATGAGATTGGGCTAACTATTGATAAGTAGATAAGAACAACATCTGAGCAAAAATAAACTAGTAGTAGTGAAGGTAGGAATTGAACCTTCATGAAGTTGGAGTGACTTCTAACACAGTATGTTTAATCGGAGACCTGGATTTATCCCTTTGTTTTTTGGGGTCGTCAAACACCTTGGCAGATGGGTTGAGTTCAGATATGCTCCTGGAGTGCTAGAGTTTACCAGATTAGATTTTTTCCCGGACCTGTAGATTGTGGGCCAGTTGAGGAGGTTGATTGGAATAACTATGATCTTTGAGGTCGATGCACAGGGCACGGTATCCATATCAGAAGATTGAAGGGATTGCACAAAATCATATAAATCTTCAGGGTTCAAATATTCTTTCGTAATGCCTCCTGGAGGAGTAATCAGCATTCTTGCCGGTTCAAGCAAACCATATTTAATATCCAGTTTTTTCAGTGCCGGTCTTAGGTCCAAGAATCTTCTTCTTTTATCTTGTGGGGATTTGGAAAAGTCAGGGGAGATAAATATCTTGTTTCCTTGAAAGGTGAGAGGTGACATTTTCTTTGCCGTCAAGAGAATTAGTCAAGCTTGTTGATGTCGTAATAAACAAGCAATTAAAGGCCTGGGCGAGTTATTATGTGAGGTGAATCGAGGTTTAATTCTGTGAGCACATTGAAATCCGAGAGTATGCGTGAAGGTGAGATTTAAGATTTTTGGAAGCCAATCAGTGAGGAATTTAATGGGGTAATTTAGTTCGATATTTTCTTATATTATCCCTCCTGTTCCTATCTTCAAGGCTCGCTACTTCCACTTCAAGGTCTTGAATTTTGCTGTGCATTTGTTCTAGACCTTCCATTCTGTCTTCGGTAAAAGAAACATGCTCTTCAACCTGTGTTGATCTGGAGATGATAGTTTTTATATTGTTTTTAAATACATTCAAACCATCTTGAATCCCCAAGGTTCTTGTGTCCAAAACAGAGATGGACGTTTGGATGTATGAGAGTTCTTGAAGTATCTTTTCTGTACAGTTGTTGATGGAAGATAAATCTGTAGAAGCATTTTGGGCATCCATTATAGCGATCAAACATAGTGTAGAAATTGAGCTAGTGGGTGATTATATATATTGAATTATCGTCTTTTGCCACACTGTGTCAGGCAAGAGTGCCCTGTAGAGAAAACTGAAGCTGTGTACTCTCGTAAAGCGAGATGTGAGTTTATAAGCTCAGAGGAGGCGACGTTCTTGTATTATTGGGTGGAAGACAACCTCATCATTTCGCCAGATGTCTGTAGGTAAGTCACGCTCACACCTCAGTCTGCTGCCAATGCTGTGTTCTCTACTACACTCTGGCAAATTCAGTAGTAAGAGAATATTATGCAGCTGAGGAAGTGACAATAAAGAAACTTTGAGAGTAATTAATCTCCGGAGTGCGCCTCCTCCGGCAATAGCTTAGTCATGCATCAAAACTGTGTAATAGAGTAACCAGTAGTTCTACACAGAGGTATTATCCATATGAACTGAAGTTTTGGCTTTCAACCAGTAGTTTTCAGAACAGTTAGATATTAAATAAGTTAGTGTATTGTAAAAGGGGGAGTTGAAAGTAGCTTTTTCTTTGGTATTTAGGCCTTCCTAGGCTTTATTTATACACAGATCCTGTGTTGTGAAGAAAAGTATTTCCCCTGCAGTATTTACATCTTTTCTGACACATGGCCTGTGTTGTGAAGAAAAGTATTTCCCCTGCAGAAGACACCACTTTTCCAACATGCTTTATCCAGTCAGCTGACAGGAGGTGTCGGTGTCCTAATCACCGGACTTCCCGACTTCAGGCCCAACCCAAATAAACCTGTGGGCTTTACAGGCAGTAATTCAACCCCATGGAGATTCCCCCACTGACCACCAGGGATGTTAAGCAAGTAAAGAAGTAATTGCTTGTTTCTGTGTAATTCACTGTGATACATTGTAACTTCAAATATGCCCATTTATTACCGCTCCATCAGCGAGCTCACCAACGATGCAGCCATCTTGTTTCGTCTCCGGCCACGCCCCCCAAATACCCTTTACACAATTCTAATATGATTATTGACTTAGATTTAAATAACGCTTATTGACTCTCTGTTTTACTTGGTTTTGACATGTTCTTTGAATATTTGATGTACTTTTCTCAGTTCACCGATTTTGTACATCATTATGTTCTTATTTAAAATTAATAAAAATATTAAACACAAAACAAATTCTGATTTTCCACACATTTGTTATAGAAAGTCAACATTCTATTAAAAACACAGAGGGTAGGATATGCTTTCTCTTCACTTCCTTGAGGAGCAAAACTTTAACAATAAGTAATATATCAACAAAGCATAAAACTACAATCCCCAAGTAGTTTGAGTCTTTGGTAGTTCATATTGTTATTGGTCCTTTAAAACACATGACATTTTTAACCAATAGTCCATAACCAGTCTTATGAACACTGTCCACCATTATGTTAAATGATATTTATCATATATGCCAACCCTCCCGATTTAGGCGGGAGGGTCCTGATTTTTTTTTTACAATATTGCTACTTTTTCATTTCTCCCTCCTAAATTAATGGTAACCCCAATACAACCCAGAGGGAGAATTTGGTTCTTCCATTTTCAGTGAGACAATCTCCCTCCAAAGTGATGTAGAATGTTGGCATGTATGATTTATACCACGCACTATCACCACCAGAGTGGTCCCCTGGCGCTCTGGCGGCTCTGAAAGGGAAAGTGGGTGGGTGGGTTAGTAGGAATGAGCGGGAGAAGACCAAGAGAGCTGTGATGTGCTGTTGGCAGCATCAGTGTGGTTAAAACTGTTCGCCGAGCTTAAGTGTGCTTTTTTCCGTTGGTTGCCGTTAAGTGCGGTTGTGCAAGAGTATGTGCGGTTTGGTTGTTGCAGTGTAGTGAAATGCGTGCAGTTGGTTGTGATTGGAGGAATGTTTGTGTTTGGTTTGAGTATGAGGTCTCTGCAGAGGGGGGAGATTTTTAGTAGGGTTGGTTAATGGCATCACTATCTAGATGTGGTGAATGCTAAGCTTCTCAATTCTATCTAGATGCGAATCATGCTAATCTACAAAGTTCTATCTAGAGGCGACTCATGCTAATCTTCACAGTTCTATCTAGATGCGACGTATACTAATCTCCAAAATTCTATCTAGATGTGACGCATGCTAATTTCCACAGTTCTATCTAATCTTCACAGCTCTATCTAGATATGACGCAAAGTTATCTTCACAATTCTATCTAAATGTGACGAAAGATTATCTTCACAGTTCTATTTAGATGTAACACATGCTAATCTCCAAAGTTCTATCTAGATGTGACGCATGCCAATCTCCACAATTCTATCTAGATGTGATGCAAGTTTATCTTCACAATTCTATCTAGATGTCACGCAAGATTATCTTCACAATTCTATCTAGATGTGATTCAAGATTATCTTCACAGTTCTATCTAGATGTGATACATGCTAGTATTCACAGTTCTATCTAGATGTGATGCATGGTTATCTTCACAATTCTATCCATATGTGACACACGATTATCTTCATAGTTCTATCTAGATGTGACACATGCTAATCCTCACAATTCTATCTAGATAAGATTAGTGATTATCTTTGCAATTCTGTGTGGATGTGGTGCATGTTAGTCAATTCACAATACAATCCCATCCCTACATGCTCGAATGCAAACTGCGGTTGGCCAACATCATTGACACGATGCAAAGTGTGGTTAACATACACAATGAGGCTGGTTGCAGGATGGCTACCTTGCACAAGTGTGCTAAATGCTGACTATGGCTGATAGGGAGGCATAGTGCCTGGGGGAGTAGGGTAATTGGTGATACTGCAGATGGGCAGTCAGGGGGTTATCCAGAATGGCTAGCTAACATAATGGCTTTAGTGCAGGATATGATCACCAACCCATTGCAGGCCCTTTGCATCATACTAAAGCCGATAGGCACCAAGACACCAAGAGCGGTGTGGCAGCCCAAAGGGGAGCAGTAGTGGTTGTTCTCCCTGCATGGACCAGATGCAAGATATTGCTAACTGACACAGTTAGGACACAGTTTGCCTAGATGAGAGAGGTGGCTAAGCTACACAGTCTGCTTAGTTGTGGTGGGCTAACACAGTCTATCTGTATGCAAGCTTTAGCGTGAAGTAGGAGTAATAAGAGCGGTGGGGCAGTTTTGTGGGGTGCAGTGATTGGTGTGCCCCCTGTCTGCACCACGCTAACCGTGGCAGCCACTACTAGTTGACGGCTGCTGGTTTCTTGCTTCCCTAACTGACACTGGCAGACACGATCTGGAGCTTCTTCTGTAGGAGATGCCCTTTGCCTTGGGTCCCTTAGCCGAGGGCTGCCCGGGCAAGGCTGCCCTGAGTGGAGGTCATAAATGGCCTTCCCTGGCCAATCAGGGAGCAGTGGCAGGGGAAGGGAGGCAGAGAAAGGGAGAGCTAACTAGCTGACTGCTTTGCAAGTGGGGGAGGGCAGAGTTGCAATTTAACCAATCCGAATGGTGGGGGTCGCATACATGTCAGACGATACCCAGGATTCAAACATGTGTTGCTTTGTGTAGTCAGATGAGCACGTTGCCACTCAGCTATACTACCTGTGTCTTAAAACATACTCTTTCTTTTTCTTGTCTTCTAGGACTTTTGCACCCCAACCAGTAGATACTAACTGAATTCAACCTCCAAGCAATATTCACATCCCCATTGTTTTGCTGTCAGCGATGGTGCCATACCTGCCTACTTTAGAAAAACAAAAACCCAGAGAATGACATCACACTGAGCCCTGCCCACATCTGCACAAAGCTCCATCCACATATGCACACACTGCTATTAATTGAGTTCACTGAAATTGTGTAAATCGTTAGCTTGTCTCCAAATTAAATATAAATGTTGATTTTTCCATTCTGTTTAATTTAACTCAGTTTTAAAAACAGTGTTTGAAAAATAACACTTAAACAACACACGTTCCGCCTAGTTATAAAAACAGTGGTGGGCTTTACAGTAGACCTGACCCTGTGGAAATGCTGAGCTTGCCCTAAAAATCGGGGTCAAAGTGCAACTGGAGCTAAACATGTATCATGTTGTATAAAGTGTGTCATGTTAATTGAGTTTACTTGAAAGGCAGCCTGTGTGAAACTCTGCTTTCTCAACAGTGTGGTACACGTTGGGCAAACATCTGTGGAAGGACATTACACCAGAGCTGTTCATCATTTCTTTTTGCAGAAGCACAATGTAACGGTGCAGTTAATGTTCTTGAGCTGGAGGAGGCGGCAGAAGTTGCTTACCTATTCAAACGCTAGAATAATTCATGGCATTACAAAAGTGTGAGTGAGTGGGGGCAGTGCTGTGTGAACACATTATCCCTTCCTGGGGAGCCTGGGGCCTGTGTCAGCCTCCCAACTCCCTCTCTACCTGCTTTCCTATGCTCAGATTGCAGAGGCAGGCCAGACGGTCCGACACACATCTTGCAGCTTTCCTGTCCATCAGCACAGAAGTGCCTTACCGTGGGCCATTTGAAGTGTCACTGAAATTCCGGAGACGCCACGCTTTTCCCCGGAGACCCAGAGAAGAGCATAAAAACTTGGAGTCTCCGGGTTAAACCTAGACACTAGGCAAGTATGGATGGCACCTGCAACAAAAACCATATCTCAGACATTTGGTCTATTCGGGGGTGTGAGAAACCTGAGGGTATTCTCCCGAGTAGACCTCGAGAATCCCTTGTTCAAGTGGCCAGCGAAGGGCTGGCGCTCTCAGTTCCCAACCGTGGGGGTGGACGGGAGATCACCAGGGTAGGGGAGCTCGGAGTTACTCTCGGGTGAATCTCCCAGGCGAGACGCAGTATTATAATGGGAAAGAACAAAAGGAGAACTAAGTCCTTGAGGCTTTCATAGGCTGTACCAATTCAACCTCCCTTGCACACAGTGAATCGCCCTTACTAGAATCCAACCACCCCTACACCCCTGGTAAACCGATTAAGAGCCCAAACCCTATTACAGTAGAAAACAACCTCTCCCAAAATCCCTGTTTTCCTGTTGCCTACCCGAATACTCCTGGTCTTTCTTTTCCATGTCCTTCTGGGTATTATTTTCCAAACTCCCAATCTGCATTGACACAACACTACTGTTCCCACAATCCCCCCTGTCTATTTCATAAACGCTACCAAATGTTAATCCCCCTCCCCTTTCTGACGCAAAACACTTTCTTACACCATGGAAAACAACGGACTAATACTAGAGCCGTTTACCTGACATGTCGCAACACAACAGTCAGGCAAAGTCAGGCAATTAATAATAATCTCACACACCTGACAGCCCTTTCCTTTCCCCTTGGGACAGCTATCCCAAGGCAGCAATTCAAGAGGAGGAGAAAGGTGGTGATAACGGAAGGCATGACAAGGAGAGAAGCGACCTTGTCCTTTCCGACCCAGACCCGCAAAGCCTCTGTGGAAGGAAGCATAAGACCGCAAACAATGGCCAGCGTGTGTTGCAGCAGATGTCAACAGTACATGGAGCACGCCTACACTGATAATTAGGACACAGAGAGATGCTTGCTACCATGGTACCGTCCTTGACTCCAGAGACAAGAAAAGCCAAGCGGTTCATCACAGCCTGGGAGCTGAGGGGAGAACTGATAAGAAACCGAACTGTGTTGAACAAAAGTTGCAAATGGCAAATTAAGGGAAGTTCAAAGAATTGTTAACATCTTATGGGGAGACCAGCTGCATGGGGGTCCAACACCACGTGGGTGCTCATCCGAGAGACTCTGGTTGATCCCCCGTTTGGTTAAACTACCAATACCAGAAAGAGAGCCACAAGGAAAAGGGTCAAAGTGGTTATACAGGTGTCTAACAAAATCCCCTGTACAGTCGGAAGTCTTTGACCGGCAAACCATTGGAAACTCTAAGGGAAGTGAATCCTGCAAATGTGATGAAAGTAGTCGAATTGCAAGCCTGGCAAGAATGAACCCGATGGAGGGATGCCGACAAAAAGGGGCGAAGCATGAACTTTGTGTTGACAAGAGTCAAGCCGACAAAGGGATGTTCACAGTGGACTGTTTAAAAAGACATTAAGACTTGTGAATGCAAAAGGAGAAACCTTCTGAATAAAAGTTGTACTGAACCTGACAGATAGAGGCTGGTATTGGACAAGGGCCTGTGCCCGGAAGAGGGGGATCCAAGAGTGAAAAGCGTTCACCCAACGGCTTGTGAATACCACATTCGAGAAGGGTCTGAGTCCCTAACAGTGAATGTAGCACATGTTACCTTTTTGAATGCAAGCCATAGTGAACCCGATGGAGGGAGGCTGACAAGTGAGAGGGGTCTGAGCCCGGAAGAGGGAGACCCAGGGGTTAAGAACCATTACCCTAGTGCTATCAGAAAGGTACTTTTATGTATTATTTTAACCTATCAGGCCCTTGGAAGCAAGAAACCTAACCTCTGAAGGTCCTGATATCGCTAGGAACTTTTTTGGATCTGAGCCTGGAAGAGGGGAATCCAGGGGTGAAAAGCCATCACCCAAGGTAAAATAACTTTTCTTTTGTTATTTGTAACAAATCAGGTCAGCGGAAGCAAGAGACTTTTCATAGAAAAGAGACTTAACCACCGAAGGTCCCAATAGCTGAGAACAGAACTGTTGTCTCGTGCTGGGAAAGTTCGAGAGTGTGCTGTGCTCAGGAGTCCCACTTTGTCCCATGCTCAAAATGTGGGGCAAGGGAGACCCCCCGGCTACCACATCCTGACTTATCATTTGTGAACACTTTTGTTCTTTCTTGTGAACCTTATCCCAGATTCTTTTGTATTTAGTTGTAAGTATTGGCAATTGTTTTTCTTTAGTATAGGCCCTGTTCTATTTGACAAGACGTCACTGGGACTGCCTTATTATTATTTGATGGTCGTAGCTTGCTCCCATCTTAGATTTAGGTTTAGATTAGGCATTTTTCCAACCTACCTATACAGTTTAATAAACACTCTTTTACTCTGATCACTTGTGTCTGTCTTTACTGTTGCCACCATGAGTTCCGTACAGTGGGTAATCATGATACAATACCATTCTCATTAACATAACTACATCATAACAGCATCATCACATCACTTATTGTTTAATATTGTTAGGGTGGTATAATCCTTCCCCTCCCTGTCCTTAATAGAATTATGACTTTCTGTAATGTTAATGTTGAAAATCTGAATTCTATGTCTACACCCGGAGGCTCAGATTATGCTTGTTCAAAGCTTACCAACCACCAACGTTGCAATCTTTTCAACTGGCTTGAAATAAAATGTCTTAAATGTTGATTCATTCAACCAATCTGCTACCTTCATATTGTCTTCCAGTCGGGCTCCCACATTAAAAGCCTTAGAAGCCATTGCTCCCCTCACTGGGTGGACGCCATAGCACTCTAAATGCCTCCTGCGCTCACAACCCATCTTGCCAGGGTTGCAGGAGAACTGCCCCGAAGGATCTCCTTGGGGAAATAGGCAGCTGAGACACCCCCTGCGGGTCGCAGGTCTTTCGTCATGTTTTCGTATGTCATTAAACATTGCAACGGGCATAGTTTATGCTGATCTGGGAATTATTCATATGACACTGATCTCAAATTCGTTTTGTTCTTCTCATGATATAACAGGTTACTCCTGAGGGAGGTAATGAATTCTTGTTAACTTCTAACGCTCACATCAGAAACCGTCCTGCATGACAAAAGGCATAGTAGCATCATCAGTTTGGCAGATAATGCCTTCCTGGACAGCTCACTGTTGTCTGGCCATGTTGTGAACATTCTCAAAACCCTATCTATGTCTGTCAGAGGGGCTTGCGGGTAGAGACGTGCCCACAAAGCAAAGCCAAAGGGAGAATAGTACACAAGAAGCAGGAGTACAAAGAGTCCTGCAGACAAGAAAGGATAGGCAACAGAGGCAGTGAACAGAAAGGGGCAGGGAGTACAAGTAAAACAAACACGTTAGGTTCCCTCTTGGGGTGTATGCAGAATGGGGGAAGAGTTTCCCACAGAACCAGTGAAACTCCAACCTTCTGAGCAGGGTACTATTAAAGGGCTCCACTCTGAATGCTCATGGAAAGGAGCAACAGTAGCGGGTGTCTATGTCTGGACCCCAAGGCATGAACAAACTAACATTACTCACAAGACTGAAGCTTGTACGGGTCCAGCAGGAACTGAACAATGATTGCCTCCTGAAACAGGAACCAGCACACCATTAACAATGACACAAGGTACAATACTGGAATGCGACAAAGGAAAGGTTCACAGATTGCCTGCTGGAAACCCAGCAGCCAAACTGCCAAACTCTAAACAAAGGAATTACACAAGGCACAAGTGAAGACAAGAACTGTAACAGATATATCCAGGGGAAAAGGGAAGTCAAAGTGAGTAAGATTCAGAACAGAGAACCAGAAGAAAGAAGAAAAGCAAAGAAACTAGAATCTGAGTAGAGGGGTAAGGGGACTGGAAACTGTAGACTGGTAACGAGGAACAGTAACTCTGGACTGGAATAACAAGAGTAGGACTGGAGAGAGAAAACAAGGAAACTGTAGCTCTGAAGTGGGATAACAAGGGCAGGACTGAAGACTGATAACAAGGAAACTGTAGCTCTGAAGTGGGATAACACGAGCAGGGCGGAAGACTGATAACAAGGAAACTGTAGCTTTGAACTGGGATAACAAGGGCAGGACTGAAGACTCAAGGAAGCTAAAGACAGGTAACACAGGCAATGGGTACAGCACAAGGAACAGCAGGCAGGGAACAAGAACATTGGTGGTAGAGAGCAAGGTGCTATAGACAGGGAACAGAGGACTGCAGGCAGAGGGGCAGGGCTGCAGTATGGGAAGCACAGAGGAGCAGGTTCTGGAAAAAACAGGACGCAGCAGAAATCAAAGGATCAAGGCAACAAAGCGCTGGAAGCGAGCTCAATGTAAGAGACCTGTGGTCCTGCAGGCAGCTGCTTAAATACTGCCCTGCCCTGTGCTGACGGAGGCTTATTAACAGCACCTGGAGCAGCAGACCTGAAGGTAATTGGCCTCCTCCCCCCTCCGGTCCAGGGAAAGTGAAAGCTCTACTAATCTCTAAGGCTTCTGGGGATTTTAGTTCTAAGACTGCTTCATAGGAATGGTACGGCGTTCTTTCATCGTCAGGCATTTCAAAGCCTGCAGTTTAAACGTGTTTGACAGTTCATCTAATTTTTTAGGGGGGGTGGGAAGGGCAGATAAGTGGTTGGGGGGGTTGGGTATAGGTAAAAATAGGTGCAGGAGGAGGGGATTCAATGAACTGTCAAACATGTTTAAATTGCAGGCTTTGAAATGTCCGACGATGAAATGACATACAACCATAGGAATAGCCAGGGAATGGGAACTACCACAAGGTGCATTATGGGACATGTAGTTTGTGAAATTAAATAAGAAAGTTCCAAAGTCTTGCAAACGGAAAGTAAAGGCAACAATATGAATAGGTATTGTCCAGGGAGTATTATGGAGAGGAATAAGTCCCAAATAGTCCACAATGGGTGCCAATTAGTGCGCCAGTTGCACAGTCGTGACAATGTCCCACAACTTGTCGTACTTCTCCTTTGGAGGTCTGAGTAACCCAACACCCCTCAGCAATCTGAGTATCAAAGGGTGTTCTCCGACTGCTAACCCTTCTACATGAGAGTGACCTGCTGATACCGCTGAGCAAGCCCTATTAATGGTCCTGTGGGCTTTGCCTTGTGCCGCCATCTGTGCTAAGAAATTAGATACGTGTACCACATCTGTTCTAGAGGGATGTGCGTTCCTCTCCATGCACCAGCAATACCATTTTGTCCATGCTGTCCTGTATGCTTTCCTGGTCCCTGGAGCCAGGACTCCTTGATAATATGTTCAGCTCTGCTCCATAATCCTGGCCTAGCCCAGGATATCATGAAATTGCCTACACAATGAGACTGAGGCTGCCCTTTCTCACTAGAGCGTGGCTGTCTCCCTTGGGGTCCCGCACAATCATCTCGTACTTAGGAAGAGCTATTGGATTGTCGTGTGACATCTCCAGCAGATGGGCAAACCATACTTGACGCCTCCAATCTGGAGTTATAAGATCCATCGACACCTGTTGCCTCCTCACCTGGGCCACCGTCCGTGCTATCATTGAAACAATGGGAAAGCTTAATCTTTGTTCAGACGCCTTGTCTTTCGGAATGCGTCTGTCGCTTCCGCCTTGGGGTCTGGCCTCCAACTGAATAACCAATGTATTTGTTTGTGCAACCTCGATGCAAACAAGTCTGTCTGACATGGCCCCCATCTCACATCAACTTCTGAAATACTCTCTCGACCAGCTTCCAATCACTGGCATCTCTGAGGAATCTGGAGTACCAGTCGGCTACTTTGTTCTGGTGGCCCAGAAGATGTTCTGCCGTCACTGACACTTCCCTCTGGAGACATAAGTGCCAACATTCCTGTGGCAGCTCTGCTAACATTTTGGACCTCGTGCCCCGTAGTCTGTTTATGCATTTGACCGTGGACATTGAGTGTCCGGTCAAATGTTCAAATGCATTTGATCGAATGACAAAATGCTCAAGTCAATTTGACTGAAAACCAAAAAGGTCGATTTTTTTTTTTAAAGTATATTTTTTATGTGCTCTACTATAGGTCAAAAATTGTGTTTTAACACCAAAAACAGGGATTTGGGGGGGGAACCTTTTGTTCGGTCAAATTGACTCGAGCATATTGTCATTCGATCAAATGCATTCGAGCATTTGACCTATAACCGACACATTGTTCATTTTGAGGAGTACACAGCATTGTGCTCTCTCCTGTGTCCAGCATCTCACTGCGAACAAGCCTGCAAGTAGCTTGTCATGAATCAGCACTGGAGTTTGTGGAGACGTTGGTGGCTCCGCTAGGTTCCATCACATTCTATTCTGAAAATAAGTGCAGCGGTCTAGTCTTCTCCAAGGATGGTCGATACACGCTTATACTGGTGTTCAGCCTGTCGGTCGGAGCCTTGCAACCCTCTTCCTACTTTCGGGTAAGATGCTCCAGAGTTTGCTCTCCCTTTCTGGTTTGCTTTTGCTCTTGCTGCCGATCCTGTCCTCCTGTTGTTTCGCTGGCTTTCGCACTGTGCACTGCTTTCTTTCCCGCTCCCTAGTTCATTGCATGTACTTTCTTGTCTTCCTCTCGACTACCCCGTGGTGGTTGTTACAGTCTGCTCAGTCCCATTCAGCCATGGCAGATCTCATTCCCTCCTATGGCTGCATTCTCCAGTTCTTATGCCCTCCTACTGCCTCTGCATATCTCATCTCCACTTCTGCATTCTAGTCCACCCCTGACTATTGTGTTATCTTTGTTGCCTACAGTATCCTCCTTCCTCTGCAATCTCAACTTTTATTCTCGTAGGAGTGGACTGGTCAGTGGTAGTTTTTCTGTGTACACCTTACATCAGTCCCCATCTGGATTTCACCTACGGACACCCATGTTTTAGGCTTTTTTCCTGGCCAGGGGTTGGCTCCTCTGAGTCCCCACTGCCTGGCTTGTTGCCAATTCAGGCAAAGTGGCCTCCGGAGGAGCTTGCCCTTATCTCTTCAAAAAGAAAGAGAAGAAACGCAAGCCAGGGCGGCGGAAGAAGAAAGGTGAATCTCCCAAAGAATCATCAGAAGACCCAGGTGAGGAGATTGAAGAGGAAATATCCTCAGATTCAGAGAGTTTGCAACCCCCATATCCCACAATGGCGAGACGGGAACAATACCAGGGACTGGTAGCAGCCCTTCAGGGACTCACTGTAGAGGTTCGAAACCTCTGGACTGAGAATGTGGCTTTAAGACAACAATGGCCTTCCAAGATGATCAAAGAGGGGACCTTCCACCTCTGGCATTTCCATTTGGGAAGTACGACGGCAATCCAAGACGGCTAAAGGAATTCCTTGATGCTTATCTTGTTTACTTTACCTTTCTCCCAAGATCTTATGATTCGGATAGGGCCATGGTGGGATTTTTGATCTCCAATCTGGTGGGTAATGCCTTGGCTTGGTCTACACCCTTGGTCACAGCATCAGATCCGACTCTAAATGAGTACAACCAATTCATATTTTGGATTTAAGGAATGATTCAAAAGGATGGAAGTCCTTTTTTCTTCCTATGAGAGCTTGTTGGACATTCCACAAGGTTCTTCAGATGTCCAGACTTATGTCTCGATATTTCAAATGTGGCAGCCGAGGCTGGGTGGCCTGATACGACACAACATACCTTATTCAGGAGAGGCTTACAAGAGGAGATAAAGGATGAATTAGCCCAGATTGCCATACCAGCAACTTTCTATGACTTGGTATCACTCTCCATACAGATCGAGTTTCGGTTGACAGAGAGGAGACTTGAGAGGAGGAAGACCAGAGGTTTTCAGACTACACCTTCACCGATACCTATCCAGGCAGATAAGCCTGCTGCGGATGAGCCGATGCAAATCGGAACAGCAAGAGGTCCCTTAACTGCGGCAGAATGGAAGAAAAGAAGCGATCAAGGGCTCTGCATGTACTGTGGGTCCAATAAACATCTTCTGAGAAATTCTCCTGAGATCCCCCTGCATCACCAGGGAAATTAATTTCCCCAACCTTAATCAGGGCTAAGGTAGGGGAAGAGCACACAGGTCCCTGTAATCACACCCAAAGAAAAGACACCACTGAAGACAACGACAAATGTTTTTTTGTGTACAGTTAATCATCGAGAATTGACCACTCATTGAAGTCCAGGCTATGTTGACTGCGGAGTGGCAGGGAATTTTATGGACGTAGCTTGGGCACAAGAAATGAACATCCCTTGACAAGACAAGAAGGATCCCATTCCGGTTGAAGGGGTTGATTGTTCACCATTATCATCAGGTCCAATTGTTCAGGGAACCTGCACAATTCCAGTCTCCATGTTCCTTCACAAGGAAGTTATATATTTTTATCTCAAAAAAGGTAGCATGCGCTCCTCTCCAGAAAGAACATGGCATGATAACCTGTTCTGAGATGAGAGTTTGCAGCACACGCTTTTTGCTCACTGTACCTTTCACAGATGGGAAATATCCATTTGCATATCAGTCTTTGTCCCACCCACATGGGCAGTCCAGCACCGAAATGCCATAGCAATTCCTCTCTGAACAAGAGTACCAACAGCAACCCCATACACAGGTTTCAGCCTTGTTGGGACTCACCGGTGAGGTGAAGCTGTTTGCACAGCTCACTTTCCTGTGAATTGGGGTATTCCTTGGTGCGTATGCATAACCCAAGTATTAACTGTACCTTGAATACTATCCAGTTCCAGTATCGGTATTGCTCCCAATTTTGCCTGGATCAGGAAACAGAATTCTCCCAAACAGGAGTGATGGTTCCCTTGTCTTCTTCTGTGGTACTCTCTATTCCCACGTACTATAAAAGTTTCCAGGATGTCTTCAAGGATGTTACCCCCAGAGAACTACCACCACATCGGAAAGAAGAATGCGCTATAGACTTGCTACCTGATTCCACAATACCATTTGGTAGAATGTTCCACCTATCTTTACCTGAAAAAAATGCCCTGAGAGAGTACTTGGATTGTAACCTGCAAAATGGCTTGATCGGGAAATCCAAGTCAGCTGCTGGGGCCTCTCTTTTTTTTATACCCAAAAAAGATTCTAAGGAATTGAGGCCCTGCATAGACTACCGTGGGCTCAACAAACTCACACTTTGAGACAAATATCCCATGCCCTTGATGAAAGATCTCCTAGAAGCAGTCCAGGGTGCAAACATATTCAGAAAACTCGACCTCAAACTCGATCCCATTCCGGTTGAAGGGGTTGATTGTTCACCATTATCATCAGGTCCAATTGTTCAGGGAACCTGCGCAATTCCAGTCTCCATGTCCCTTCACAAGGAGGATATCGTATCCTGAGGATCAGGACAGGAGACAAATGGAAAATGGCATTCCGGACCACTTTGGGTCATTATGAATATCAAGTTATGCCATTTGGGCTGGTTAACGCCCCAGCAGTTTTCCAGAGATTCATGGACAACATCTTCTCAGGTCTCTTGTTCACCTCGGTGGTGGTCTATCTAGATGACATCCTGGTATATTCCTCTAATCTAGCAGAACATTGAAGACACGTTACCAAAGTTTTGCATCTTCTAAGACAGCACCGGCTACTAGCTAAACCTGAAAAATGCATTTTTTAATTCTCTACCATTTCCTATCTTGGATTCATCCTCTCGAAGGAAGGAGTACAAATGGATTCCCGTAAAACCAAGGCCATCCTTCAGTGGTCGGAACCAAGATCCATCAAGGATATTCAGCAATGTGTGGGACTGGTGAATTTCTACAGGAAGTTAGTTCCCCAGTTCTTTGACATCGTTCTACCCATAATGGGGCTACTCAAGAGGGGTGTTCAATTTGTATGGAGTCCAGAGGCTGATGCCGCCCTACAAGAGCTCAAAAGGGTCTTTGTTTCAGCACCCATTCTCCGCAACCAAACCAGATAACCTCTTTTGCTGTAAAGACAGAAGCCTCTCGGGGCGTATTGAGAGCCGTTCTCCTGCAGAAAGGTGGTGACGGAATGGAGAATCCTGTGGCTTACTATTCACAGGCACTCACACCTAGTGAAAGGAACTATTCCATTCTCAAAAAGGAATTACTGGCTATACACCAAGCCTGTGAAGATGGCGCCATATCTTACAAGGAGCAGCCATTCCGTTTTTGGTCCGTATGGATCAGAGCAACCTCCCTGTTCTCCAACAAATGGAGTGTCGCAACTCCAGACATGCCAGGTGCGCATATTTCTTCTCTCAATTTGATTTCACTATAACTTACATACCTGGTCAAGAAAACAACCTGGCAGACGCATTGTCTCATAGCTTCAGAGAAGCTCCTGCAAAATACCAGGGCAACGAGAGAATACTAGCAGGGAAGAGATTCATTGGAGAGATTAATGCATTCTTACAAGATGTCAAACAGGCCACCACCAAGTACAACGCTAGTACCACATAATCACTTGAACGTCCTTTTTGTTTCAACCAGGGGTTCCTGTTTAAGGATAAGAGCTTCTTTTTACCCACAAGAGAATTGCAGGTGTTGGCGAAGTCATGGTGCCATGACCTACCGACCACAGGCCATAAAGGTCAAGCAGCCACGTTGGATTTGGTGATGCTGTATTTCTGATGGTCTTCAATTAATAAATATGTCAAGGAATATGTTTCTTCGTGTCCGTCTTGCACCCAAAACAAGTACTCAAAAAGAGCTTTCGAGTTGGATTAAACTTTTCCAGATCTTCTTGAGGTTGATTTTCTGCTGTGCAAAAGTATTTGGTTTCTTGGTTATTGTAAAATGTTCAATAAAAGCTTAATGGAAAAAAACAAGTACTCAACCGCCAAGCCTTTAGGTCTGTTACAACAAGAATCCCCTCCTGCTGGACCTTTAAAAAAAAAAATTATTAATTTTATTTATATCGCACACAATGGACCCGGAGGCATAATGGCGCATACGGACAAGCAATGAAAAATACAACATGAAACATAAAACATAAAGCAAAATAGAGTACAACCTAAAAACCAGGTAAACCCAAAAAGGACACTAATCGTCCCAATAGTATAACAGAGCTCATAGTGGGTCAGAGGACATGGATAATACATTTTCCATTTAACCGGACACTTAGAGTATTAATTTACAATTTGAACCCCCTCTAGGGAAATAATTGCACATACTAAGATAGTAAGGTAACGTACTAGACCCACAGCCTACTATGACACAGTCCCTATTTGATGATGAGCACCAATCGCTCAGGTCAATTCGGTGTATAACCTTCAAGTCAGACAATCTAACAACCCCTGGGCCTGTACGTTGTCACAGCCATGCAAGAACTTTATTACATAGTGCTTCTCTGGTCTCTCTTCCAGCTGCTTTCCCAATGATAGAAATTACAAAGTTACGTTGGTCCTTATAAAGGCATGGGTGCTGATGTCCTTGATAGTTGGCGTTTGAGATTTTGTTAATCGCACATTCCGCATAGGCACCTGCTTAGATACAACATTGACCTCTATAGCTGGTGTGTTAAGGTTTTGGTCAAGGTTGTAATCAGGTAACAGGATTAAGGAGGGAGTTTCCAAGACTTGACCCTTAAAGTCATTGCTGGAATGTTTGGACTGTTCATTAAAGGCGGGTAAGATCCTAAGAGGTTCAGAGTAGCTACTTCTAATAAGACTGGTTTGGGAGGCTTGATCCAATCTCTCCCCTTGTAGATTGGCTTGGCAACCGTTATCAATTTTTATCAGTTGACTCAAGATGGCTGCAGGAGTTTGTGCATCAGTCTGTGTAGCAGTGTTTTCTGTATGAAGGCATGTGGCCGAGACAAACTCGTTCAGAGTATCCATCAATGAACAGAGGTCCAGGAGGCTATGACACTGAAGAAGCTCTTTAGAGATGCTCGCTTTAAGATGCAAAAACTGAGTAAAAGCAGTATCATCAGATTGAAAAGCAGTCGGCTTAATGCCCCTTGCTAGGGTAGAGGGTGATGATGTCGTATAGTTGAGAATCCTTTTAGCACGTTTATCCTTTTGGCAACACATCTCAACGACTTTATTGTCGACCTTCCTTCTTCACAGGGACACACTGCCATAATGGTGACCATAGATTGCTTCAGCAAAATGGCACATTTCTTTCCCTTAACAGGACTTCCTGCTGCTTTCTTTACTGCAGCTGTGTTCCTAAAGGACATAGTCAGATTGCATGGTTTCCCACATACCATTGCGTCGGATAGAGGATTCCAATTAACCTCTGTTTTTTGGTCCACCGTATGTAAACGTATTGGTATCCATCGAGCTCTATCATCAGGGTACCACCCTCAAAGTAATCGACAAACAGAAAGACTTAACAATATCTGAGGTGTTTTTGCAACCAAAGACAAGATGTCTGGTCCGACCTACTACCCCTTGCAGAGTTTGCATACAACAATACCATACACACCACCTTAGGAATGAGTCCATTTTCTGCACCTATGGTTATCATCTTAAATGTCTGCCCACTATGGGATTCCCTCCTTCCAAAATACAATCTGTGGCCTTAGTCCTGGAAACTCTGACTAGTACCCACAAGGAAGCTCTACAAAACCTAGAAAGGAGTAAGGAATCCTACAAGACTGCGGCAGACCGAGGAAGAAGACGGAACCCGTCCTGGGACACTGGCACTAAGGTTAGGTTATCTACCAAATACCTACCTAGATGGGTACGGTCCAGCAAGTTTTCTCCTTGTTACATCAGACCTTTTTTGATCGAATCCAGAGTCAATCCAATAGCCTATGAACTAAAACTACCTCATAGATTAAGGAGGATACATCCGGTATTTCCTCCCTCCCTCCTTAAGAACGTTCTTCAAGATCCTTACCTACATAAGATCAAATGGCAATGTAAAGAAAGGAATGAAGAATCAGATGAGTATGAAGTCTCAAGACTCATATATTCCCGATACAGACATGGGCCTCTGCAATATTTGGTGTATTGGATAGGCTTCTCAGAGCCAGAGAGAACCTGGTAGCCCACTTGCAACATCCATGCCCCCCGGCTTATCCACCAGTTCCACAGAAAACATTCAGGAAAGCCCGGGGGTCCCAGATAAGGAGGGGTCATACTGTCATGAATCGGTACTGGAGTTTGTGGAGACGTTGGCAGCCACGCTAGGTTCCATCACGTTCTATTCTGAAAGTAAGTGCAGTGGTTTATTCTTCTGCAAAGATGTCAGCTGCACACTTTTACTGGCGTTCAGCCCGCCGGTCGGAGCGTTGTAACCCTCTTCCTCTTTTCGGGTAAGAAACTCCTGAGTTTGTTCTCCCTTTCTAGTTTGCTTTTGTTCTTGCTGCCGATCCTGTCCTCCTGTTGTTCCACCGGCTTTCGCACTGTGCACTGCTTTCTTTCCCGCTCCCGAGTTCATTGCCTGTACTTTCTTGGCTTCCTCGTGTCTACCCTGTGGTGGTTGTTACAGTCTGCTCAGTCCCAGTCTGCCGTGGCAGCTCTCATTCCCTCCTACGGCTGCCTTCTCCAGTTCTTACACCCTCCTACTGCCTCTGCATAGCTCATCTCCACTTCTGCTTTCTAGTCCACCCCTGGCTATTGTCTTATCTTTGTTGCCTTCAGTATCCTCCTGTCATGAATCCTCTCGGGTGGCGATGGTTGCCGTTGGTAAGGCTTCGCCGCCATTAAACCTTGCCATCACGTTCTCCCACGTTTCTCCGCTTTACGGTCTAGTTTTTCCCTTTTCGGTTCTTCTGGTCTATTTACTTCCTTTTTCCCCATAGCTCCCTGCGTTGCAACCGTCTCCTTTCGGTTTCACGGTGAGACGCTGCCAGTGCTTTCTCTCTCTCCGTTTCCCCTGTTTTTTCCCTTGCTTTTCTCACATTTTTCTTTCCCCTTTTTTCTTTCGCTCTTTCCCCCCGTGCTTTGCCAGGCTCATATGCGGCTTTCTCTCTCTGCTGCTTCCCCCTCGCTTCGCTCCACGGTGTTTTCACCTGCCATTCATTCAGTCTCCTTCTCCTCTCTCACCCTGTCCACCCTGCTTGATTTGGAGCTTCGTATTTCGCATTGCATTTACGAGGATATTACGTCTGCTGCTGCTACTACGTCTGCTACTGCTACGCATCCTGCCTCATATACCATCCAGCAGTCCTACAACAACACAGGGTTTTTTTCCGCCTTTGGGCTTTTTCCCCTGACTCTGCCTGCATCCGGGACCGGAGTCGAGGTGTGAACCAATTCAGAGTTTCACCACGGCTTCGCCCTGTGTCAGAGCTCTAACTTCAAGAAATAAAAAGGATTACCTAGCTCATTGACATGGAATTGGATCATCAGACTCTGAAGACTCAGGTGAGGAGAGTGGTGCCTCGGGTGGGAAAGCAGAACATTCGGGGAATACCCGTACGGTGGCCTCAGGTCTTGCACAGAGTTTTGACACCTCCTTCCTTTCCAATCTCAGCTATTGGTTCTAGTAGGAGTGGACTGGTCAGTGCTAGTTCTGCTGTGGATACCTTACATCAGTCCCCATCTGGATTTCACCTAAAGACACCCACGTTTAAGGCGACACAAATAACTTCAGGGTTTTTTCTGCCATAAGGCTTTTTCTCTGGCCAGGGGTTGGCTCCTCAGAGTCCCCACTGCCTGTCTTGTTTCCCATTCAGGCAAAGTGACCTCCGGAGGTGCTTGCCCTTATCTCATCAAAAAGAAACAGAAGAAACACGAGCCAAGGCGGCGGAAGAAGAAAGGTGAATCTCCCAAAGAATCATCAGAAGACCCAGGTGAGGAGATTGAAGAAGAAATATCCTCAGTTTCTGAGATAGCTCTACGCAATTGATTTGTAGATCTAACTCTTTCTCTGACCATCTGCCCCCTGTTAACAGATTTCCACATCGAGCACCCCAGCCCCATCTGCTGACATCAGACTCTATTATTAGGTCCGGTTATGAACCAAATATTACACTCCTGTTCCATGCATCCATATTTTGTAGGCACCACCTGTGTGGAAATCATGGTGACAAGTAAAACAGACACAAGTGATCATAGTTCAAGGGTGTTTATTGAACAATGAAAAGTGGTATGCGGGTTGGAAAAACGTCTAATCTAAACCTAAATCTAAGATGGGAATGGGTGTCGACCATCAAATGAAAATGAAGGCAGTCCTAGTTGTGTTGTGTCAAATAAAAGGGCCTATACTAAGAAAACCTATTGCCAATTCCTTATGCTAAATACAAAAGGGTGTGGGATTAAGTTTCTAGAAAAAGAAAAGAGTGTTCTCAAATGATAAGTCAGGAGGCGGTAGCCTGGGTCTACCTTCCCCACGTTTCGAGCACGGTGTAAGGTGGAGTTGTTGCAGCATAGTACAGTCTCGGGCTTCTCTAGCATGAGACGACAGTTCCAATAATAGTTCTCAGGACCGTCGCTGGCCAAGTCTCGTTTCCTTAGAAAGTCGCTTGCCTTCGGGTGTGATGTGTTCAGATAATCAAAAATAAAAGTTCCTTGAACACATAAAAGATTGTTACCAAAGTTCCATATGGGTGAAGGTTTCACCCCTGGGTCGCCCTCTTCTGGGCTGACCCTTTTTGTATTGTGCTTCACAATTCCATTGGGGTGACGACACCCCCCCGGCCCTGGGTTCCCCTCTTCTGGGCTGACCCAACTCAATTATATTCCAACGTTCGAAACAGGGTGTTGGCTTCACCCCTTGGATCTCCCTCGGCAGGGCTCGGATCTCTCTTGATTTGTAACAGAAGTTAATGCCCTTGGTTTCTCAATGTTCAGTTTCACTATGGGATTTACTTCCCTTTCTTGGGATTTACTATGGGATTTACCTCCCTTTGTTTCACAGTGCTTGTAGATCAAAGTCTTTCGATTGAATGGGGATTTTGCCTGACCCTCTTTATGAGCACTTTGACCTATTTCGACGGCCCTCCTACGGCTTCTTGTACTTGTAGTTTTTCCCATATGGGACCAGAGTCTCTCGAATTAGCACCAGCGTGGTGCCGCTTTCCTTCTGCAGCTGGTCTCCCCTTCACACTTTTAACAGTTGTTACTCACCAGCTGTGGTTTGGGTTTGTGGAGATAGTGACAGATGAATACCGGACTTCTGTATCTATTCTTAATTGATTGAAGAATCTGGGTTAGTCCTTAACGCAAGCCTCCTCACTTGAGGGAGCTCTTTCCCTTGATGCACCGCTCTGCTGTATGAGGAAAAAGACAGGACAGAGGAGCGGATCAACTGAAAGAGCGGGGAGAACACACCCACGGTACCAGGCTGCAACGAAAAAGCACATAGGTTACAGGCAGTCGGTGAGAGAAAATATCTAAGAACCTCTACTAAACAAAAGAACAACCTGCTTAGTCTATCACAGGCTCTCTGAGTAAAATGAGGAGGTAATACTCTTCCAGGACCCTGTTACCTAGTAATTTTAAAGGATAAGTTTTACACTGGTGTTCAAGGATTCTATGATAGAATGTAATGATACCAATTAGGGAGTCTACTATCTTACTGCTACTCTGGAAGGCAGGTAAGGAGTGTTGAAAGAAACAAAATCCACTTGATCAAACGAGGTATAGATAAAACAAAAAAGGGGGAAGGTTAGTAAGGGTCTAAGCCTGGGTGGCACGTGAGACGCACTACTTCCAGGGTGATGCACAGGTAATAATTGCAGAGCGTCCCGGATATGTGCACAGACTTTTCCTGAAGTCGGGTGTGTATAAGTCCTTGAATTCCCCAAAGAATCTGGTTGGAGTTCAGCAGCGCAATGGTAAGTAGTTGAAAATTGAGCGTCCTTATCCGTTCCGAAAGCAGAACGTTAAGGGATAAGACAGACAGTCTGATGAGGAAGCAGATTTTGGTCTGAGAGCGGGTTACCAGTTGAAAGGGGAAGGCAGAAAGTAGGTTCGTACAGCAGACTAGAGTCAGCAACGGTGCGGTATAAGAAGGACCAAATTAGCAGGCAAGAGAAGTCCGTAAGGTAGGCAAGAGTCGGAAACGTTGCAGTATAAAAAGTAAAAAATCAGCAGGCAAGAGAATTCTCGTAATACAGGCAAGGGTCAGGAGTCTGTGAACGAAGATCGGGATATGAGTAGCTACGAACAAAGGTCAGCTAACTTCAATCAGAAGCAGCCAGTGCCCTGCTTGAGAGGTTCTTATGCAAACGCAGTACGTGAGGTCTAACGTGACGACCTGCTGTTCCGATCACCTGATCCTCCAACAGCGTCCGAGGTGCTGCAGTGGAATGCAGCCTTGCGGAAAGGAGCGTGGACACTGCATGTCTCCATGGCAACCGCCAGCGTCAAAAAAACGGAGCAGCCAGGTGCGAACATGTTGGGAATCAGGCATTCTCACACCGGAATACGGGGTGCAGAATTGGGAACAGGACCTTGGGATCATGGCAGTGTCCACCCCCAAAGGCAGCAACACACCCCTGGAGGCATGCAATTTCCTTAGCAGGGCCGGGGCATGGATGTTGGCAAGGGGTTCCCATGTCCTGTCCAAAGGGGCGTAAACCCTTCCAGTCCACCAAATAAAGTGGGCTACCATCCCTCAATTGCATGTCTAGAGTAGCCACCACTTAGTATTTCTAAGTGCCGTCCGACACGGTAGGGGCAGAGTGAGCAGGCAGGCGCGTCTCAGGATGGCACGGCTTTAGCAAAGAGACATGCAAAACAGGATGCACCCGCCAGAAGGTTGGAAGGGAGAAACATACTGGAAGAGGATTTATGAGAGCAGTAATGGTATAAGGCCCTGTATACTGTGGAATGAGGATCTTCTTAGATGGGATTTTGAGGTTATGGGTGGATAACCAGACACGCATACCTACTTAGTAGTCTGGTGTCGCCAACTGATGGGCGTCAGCGAAGTGCTTTGCCTTTTCCTGGGCCTGCACGAGGTGTGCACAGATGTCAACATGCAGGGACTTCAAATCATGAACACGAGAGCAGCACAGTTGTCTGTAGGCATAGAAGGATCCAAGGGCAAGGAATGGGGATGGTGACCATAAAGCGCAAAAAAGGGCAAAACGCCTGTTGCCGAATGTAAGGAGTTGTTATACGCAAACTCTGTGGAATGTAACACTGACAGCCACGATTCCTGAAACTGTAAGCACAAGCATCATAGGTATTGCTCTAGTTTGGCATTAAATCTATCAGTTTAACCATCAGTCTGTGGATGGTGGGCAGTTGAGTTTCTGTCATCGATAGAAAATGACGAACTTAGGGCTCTCCAAAAGTGTGAAGTGAACTGGGTACCTCTGTCCATGACAATGACTGATGGCAACTCAAAGAAACGAAAAACATGTTTGAGAAAGAGGCTAGCCAGAACTGGTGAAGATGGAAGGCCAGCACAGGGAACAAAAAGCGCCATTTTGGCAAATATTCCACTACTACCCAAAAAATATCGAACCCCTATACTCATGGAAATTCTATGGTGAAGTCCATGGAGATCAAATGCCATGGCTTCTGAGGTACCGGAAGGGGTTGCAACTGTCCCACAGGCTTGTTGTGTGTGGACTTGCATTGTGCGCAGACAAAACACGATGAGATGTAATCTATGACGTCTCTTGACATTGAAGGCCACCAGCGGGACAAGAGTTCCAAGGACTTCTGCCTGCACGGATGCACCGCAATCAAAGAATCGTACAATCACAGGCTATACGGATGGGTAGAAACAACAGCACCTCCCAGTTGACAGAGAGGGTATCAGAATGCAAACAAGACAGAGCGTCTGCTCTAATGTGTAGTCGGGCAGGACGGTAGGTGATAGTGAAATCGTACTGGGAAAAGAAAAGATGCCAGTGTACTTGCCTGACGGTGACACATTTCATAGTTTTGAAGGCCAAGAGAAAACGGTGGTCTGAATGCACGGTGACCGAGTTACGGGCACCTAATAAATTATGTCTCGATTTGGAGAAAGCGTCTTTGATGGCTAGCAGCTGCCGTTCAGTTACTGTATAGTTTCGTCCGTAAGGTGCCAGTATCCGAGAGTATAAGACCATAGGATGTACCTGAGTCAGAACACCTCTGGTAGAGGATGGCCCCCACAGCCCAGCAGGAGGCATCAGCTTCCACAATAAAAAGAAGCTCTGGATTGGGATTGCTGTAGGACTGGCGCTGTGGAGAATGCAGTTTTCAGGGCCTCGAAGGCGATTTGTGCATCGGAATTCCAGTAAAAAGGCTTTTTGGCACTGATTATTACCGTCAACGGGGCAGCGATAGAAGAGAATGAATGAATGAAGCGATGGTAGAAATTTGAGAAATCGAAAAAAGATTGCAGTGCTTTGAATCGAGGTGGGTACAGGCCAGTCAAGTACTGCCTTGACCTTGGAACGACTCATTCTGATTCCGTGATCTGTCAGATCGTAACCCAGAAATTCCTCTTCCGTGGTGTTGAAGATGCATTTCTCAGCCTTGACAAAAAGGTGATGGTCCCTTAAGCGCTGCAGAACAGAACAAATGTGCGTGACATGCAGTTCATAGGTGGGTGAATATATCAAGATATCGTCGAGACGACTGCATACTGGTCTAGTATATTGTGGAAGGCGTCATTCATAAAGAATTGGAACGTAGCAGGAGCAATGCACAGGCCGAATGGCATCACAAGGTATTCAAACAATCTATAACGTGTCTTGAAAGCAGTCTTCCACTCATCTCCCTTTCTTCTTATGCGGACCAAGTTGTACGCACCTCGTAAATCCAGTTTTGGAAATATGGCTGATGACCCCAGCTGGTCCAAGAGAACCGAGATGAGGGGCAATGGGTATTGGTTCTTGATGGTGATTGCATTCAAGGCCCTGCAATCTATTCATGGTCTGAGGTTTGTTAAGAAACGAGCTACCAAGATTGGTCAGGCTCCGCGTTCACAATTCCTGGACTAAAACGGCATTGTTCGCACTAGAACGTTCGGGGATGCCCCCTTCCGACAACGCTCTGTCTCATTTACTCATCGGGTGTTTGTTACAGCCCGGAACCGTTTCTCAGAGCGCGTGCGGTTGCCGTGGGAACTAGGGCGCTTTTCGTCCCGCCGTGGTCACGTGCAACGTGGTACGCGATCACGTGACACACGACTCATAAGCAGTTAAAGGAAGAAGCCCGGCGCTTTTAGTTGAGTCGTATTTCGTTGTGAGAAGCTTTGTCTGGTTACGTTTCCTGGTTTCCTGATTCTTGCTTTGCCTTATAGATTGCCCCTGTCTCGCCCTTCTGCTTCGTTGTTCTCCTTGTAGTTCGTTTACGAACCACGTTTTGTCTTGTGCTATTGAACCCTGCCTGCTATACGGATGCTCTTCGCCTGCCCGTTGCCGAACTAATTTTTGCTGCACTGATATTCTTGGGATTACGTTTGTCTGTCTGGAATCCCCTGCCATTTCCCAAACCCATCCTGCTGCAAGGACATTCTCTGAATTCCGTTTTGTCTGCTCACGTTGTTACCGGATGCCTTACTACCAAACCACCAGGAGGTTTGTATTCAACATTCTCCCTGGCGACCCAACACTATCGTGTTAGCACCTCATTCAGTGGAAGATATCAATGCCACCCAAGTGCATCTGGTTCCACACTCAAACGTTGTCTTCTCCGTTGTCTGTCTTTACCTGCTGATTGTCAACAACTCTTTCTGGGATTCAAGAACAAGTCTCTCTCTTTCTCTCTGGTCTGAGGTTCTCCTGTAATAGGCGTCCTCGTGTCGTCAGGCCCAGTGACATCCTGGGACTAGAGACTAGTCACCCTAGCATAAGGCGTCCTCCTGTCGTTGGTACGGTGGCTCTTTGGGACTAGAGACTGGCCATCCTAGGGCTTAGGCGTCCGCGTGCCATCGGGTTGAGCCTTACTCCTCTGGCCAGAGGAGAACAGTTCATCCCTACACGATGGTAAGCCTTGATTCCTCTCTGATTCCATATTCTGAATGCCTTCTACTTTGTCTGATTTCTCATGACTTTTCATTGCTGTTTCATGCTGTTTCAGGGGAAGGTCGATCTCGTTCTTTCTGCCTATATTCTTGTTCACTACCATCTTGTATTACTACAGGTCAGTTCTTGTGTTGTATATATTACTGCTTTTGTTCATGTGGAACTTCTGTGGTGGCCTTTATAAAATCTCCCTGTAGATCAGATTACGCTCAGAGTATTTTTTGGTTCACCGCTTAAGCCAGAACGCCCTGCACTTGGAGTGTTGTTGGTTCGCCACCCAAGCCCGGATGCCCCGCTGATCTCCTTCTTCTGGTCAATCTCCTACTTGGCATGTGTGGTTTTTACCTACGCCCAAGTGGTACATTGTCTTGAGGAATTCCACGGCTACACGACGAGGTCAAGGCCACTGGAATCGTAACATAACTAGAAGCCATTACCATGGAGATCAGCGAAAACCTTGCAAGGATTATGCAGCTCGCGGCTGAACTGCGGAATGATATGGCAGCAGCACATAATGCTACACAAGGAACGATGGACGAGTTACAAGCCTCGATTCCGGCTACTGGTCCTGCTGTACCTTCAGCACAAGGACCCTCTACTTCTGGGTTGTTGGCTGGAATTTAAGGACAATGTCCCGTATATCTAACCGCGCAATTCCCTCTTGCTCCTCCACAGAGGTTCAACGGGGACCCCCGGGTTTATAGGAACTTTGTCAATCAATGTCGTTTACATTTTTTGTGTCGTCCGAATTCCTTCCCGGACTCCACCACCAAGGCTGCATTTGTACTTTCACATTTAGGCGGTACCGCTCTTCTGGAGGCTATGAGCAAGGTCTTCGACACCAGGTACAAGTCGCAAGCCACGGATTTAGAGATGCTGAGTCTTGTACAAGGGGATTCTACCTTGTTCTCTTACCTGGCCAAATTCAATCAATTGGCGGCAGAAACCAACTGGCCAGAGGAGAAGAAATCCTCTTTGTTCTATAAAGGATTGTCTGATTCCTTTAAAGACATTCTAGCCACCGTTCCAGTCCTTCCTACTGCAATTCCTGACCTCCTTGGTCTGGTATTACAGATAGATGCACGAAGGTCGCAACGGAGAGGGGAGCACAAGTCTCATGTTCCTGTTCCCATTCCTGCGTAACCTCCGGCAGTACTGAACCTATGCAAATAGGGGCGCTCCGAGGCCCTCTCACTCAAGAGGAAAGAGAGCGACGTCGGAGGGACAACCTGTGTTTTTATCGCGGGGCCTCTGATCATATCTTACGTTTATGTCCTCGCAAACCTAAGAAACAGGGAAACTCGAAGGCCCGGCAGTAAAGGGGGTCCCACTGTCGTGCGCACGTTTTCCGGATCCCGCAGTACCAAGAGTATTCTCCATTGAGGCACAATTGTCTATTCCATTCAATCTCTCCTGGGCAGTCAGTGGCATTATAGGTTTAGGTGCCACAGGCAACTATATTGATGGGAAGTATGCTTATGACATGGGCCTACCTTTGGTTCCCAAGAATAAACTGGAACTGGTCATTACAGTCGATGGTACTACATTGTTATCTGGTCTGGTTACTGACAAAACTGTCCCTATAATCATGATAACAGGTACTGGTCACGTAGAATCCATATCCTTTGATGTCATTGCAGCACCTCAATTCCAAATTATTTTGGGGTTACCGTGGTTGATGCTACATAACCCGTGTATCGATTGGAAGGCTGGTGAGGTGTATTTCGTTTCCTCTTTTTGTGAGGAGTCTTGTTTTTCCTCTAACAGGGACACCCCTAACACATGTCATCCCTTGTTACTTACAGCACCTATGGTAGGAGCTGTTTCTAAGGTCTTGCTTCCGGACGACTATGCGTCTTTCCGTGATGTATTTGATCCCAAAGGTGCTGAGATCTTACCACCCCACAGACCATATGATTGTCTGATTGATCTCGTTCCAGGTGCCAAACTTCCGGTGGGAAAGGTCTACTCATTAACAGTTAAGGAAGATGCCTTACTGAAGGAGTATATTGCAAACTCACTCAAATCTGGTTTCATCCGGCCTCTCCTATGTTTTTTGTGCCTAAAAAAGAAGGGGATCTCAGACCCTGTATAGACTATCGTGAATTAAATGCCATCACAATTAGGTACCAATATCCCATACCTCTAATATCTGTTTTATTGGATCAGTTGGGATAATCTGAGGTCTTTACCAAGTTAGAACTATGGGGTGCTTACAACCTGGTGAGAATCCGTCAAGGCGATGAGTGGAAAACGGCCTTCAAGACGCGGTACGGTTTATATGAATACTGCGTAATGCCGTTTGGGCTTTGCAATGCCCCCACAATGTTCCAGCACTTTATCAATGACATCTTCAAGGATATGCTGGACGTATTTGTGGTTATATATTTGGATGATATCCTTATATATTCATCTGACAAGTATCATTGATTTTACAAAGGCTGCGGGAACATCGCCTGTATGCAAAACTGGAGAAGTGCGTATTTCATGTCACCTCAGTGGAATTCTTGGGGTATATTATTACTAGGGTTTCCTGTTTTAGGGGTTTATTTTTTTTTACTTCCGGGGGTGTTTTTCCAGTGTTTTCAAAAAATTCAGAATCTGTGTTTATCAGTGTTTTCCCATTTGCCCCTTTCAAAAAATCGCGGACAACTGTTTTTCCAGGTGTAAACACAGAAATTTTATTTTATTGCTTCATTGCATGCAAATGTAGGGTAATATCTCAATGTGAGATGTTCTAAACAATTTTTAGATTGACCGTAAGAGGGAGCATTTCTCTCCCCACACCAGTGAGTGACACTTAGGACCTAATGACATTCTTACAGGCCATGAACAGTAAGGATGTGAAATTAACTATCGTACTCGGTCTGGCGACATTTCAGATAGTGCAAGAGCTAAAACATAGATAAGGAAGGGAGGGGGAGAGTGGGAAGGAAATGGAAACAGACAGGCGACTACCGATTTAGGCCTGGCAACATTTCTGGTAGAGCTGGAGAAAACAAAAGGTGAGGGAGAGTGGTGGAGAAAGGGAAGGGAGGAACAAAACAAGCGACTATCGTACTAGGCCTGACAACATTTCAGATAGTGCTGGAGGGCGGGGGGAATAAGGGGTCATACCCTCACACACCACCTTGTAAGTCTATGCAATACCTGTATCCAAGATGTAACTAGGTATGCTTTCCTCTGTGACCACCTATGACTACATGACTATATTATCATGACTACCACCATGCAAGTCCTACCCAAAACCTAAGAACGAGCTAAAATCATTGACTTTGTCAGTACTTGCTTTTTACAGGACTTTTGCTTCGAGGAACAGATGTGGGGGAAAGGCACACTTAAGACATTTTCATTTTACCAGTAAAACATTTACAAACGCAATTAAGCCATTAACTCTTAACAGACTACTAATTAATAATAGTGGCTTGATGTTACGGTTTGATAGAGAAAGCTCTAAGACATACCAGGATGGTGGGCATTGAGTGGGGAAGGGCAGGTAATGGGTGGTAAGGACAATAGGGTTTAGTTTAGCAGTAGACAGTCAATGGGTGGGGAAATAACCAGGGGGCACCAGAGGCAGTAACAGTCCTGCCCCGTTCTGCTCCTCTGCCACGGCTTTGGTTTTTTATTTATTTGTACAATGTTTTTCGGGTCAACATTGCGGAAATAAATAATTAATCGGGTCCACGGACCCGAAGAACATTGTCCAAATAAATTTAAAAAACAAGGCCGTGGCTGAGGCCTGTAACTGCCGCTGGGCACCAGTGGCAGTAACCGCCCTCCCCACATCCCGCTCCTCTGCTGGTGGGGGAGCTACTCGGGGGCCAAGGGCATGACTTGCCTCTGGCCACGGCACAGTTTATTTATTGATTTGGACAACGTTTGTTGGAACATTGTCCAAATAAATAAATAAATAAACCAGGCCGTGGCGAAGGCCTGTAACTTAGGGTGACCAGATTTCCAAAACGAAAACCGGGACAACCAACAACATAAGAGAGGGACTACCAGATTGCAGCTCACCAATGACCACCCCTCCCCCAACACGTCCCCACAACCACCACCCAATCATATTTCCAGCTCTTCTCCTTTTTATAAACTGTATATGATCTCATTTGTGCAGTTTTGTCTCTGAATCTTGGCATGTTACTTCAAAACAAGCGTTTGCCATAACTCAGTCATATTACATGGCCTGCTGTACAATTATTTCCAAGCCAGTCTCTGTAGCACAGTTAGTAAGTGTTGTGAGTGCACCTGAAAGGTTGGGGGTTCGAGCCAATCCTCCAACTCCAACATTGTGAAAAATAATTATAATAATTTTAATTTCCATAGTCACCCAACCATGCAAACCCCCAACGGTAAAATTAAAAAAAACTCCCGGGTCGCGGGATGGAGGGCGATTTCCCCGGGAAAACCAGGACGTCTGGTCACCCTACTGTAACTGCCTCTGGTGCCCCCTTGCAGGGGGCACCAGAGGCAGTAACAGTCCTGCCCCCGTCCTGCTTCTCAGCCACGGCCGTGTTTATTTATTTATTTGGACAACGTTTTTCGGGTCCGTGGACCCGATTAATTCATTTATTTCTGCAGTGATGGTCCCCACCAACATTGCGGAAATAAATAAATTAATTGGGTCCACGGACCCGAAGAACATTGTCCAAATAAATAAAAAAAACACGGCCGTGGCGAAGGCCACTGCGTCTGGTGCCCCCTTGTAGGGGGCACCAGAGGCAGTAACAGTCCTGCCCCCGTCCTGCTTCTCGGCCACGGCCGTGGTTTTTTTATTTATTTGGACAACGTTCTTCGGGTCCGTGGACCTGATTAATTTATATATTTCTGCAATGTTGGTCCCCACCAACATTGCAGAAATAAATTAATTAATCGGGTCCACGGACCCGAAGAACATTGTCCAAATAAATAAAAAAACAAGGCCGTGGCTGAGGCCTGTAACTGCACCGCCCTCCCCACATCCCGCTTCACTGCTGGTGGGGGAGCTACTCGGGGGCCAAGGGCATGACATGCCTCTGGCCACGCCATGTTTATTTATTTATTTGGACAACGTTCTTCGGGTCCATGGACCCGATTAATTTATTTATTTCTGCAATGTTGGTGGGGACCAACATTGCAGAAATAAATAAATTAATCTGGTCCACGGACCCGAAGAAAGTTGTCCAAATAAATAAATAAATAAACACGGCCGTGGCCGAGAAGCAGGACGGGGGCAGGACTGTTACTGCCTCTGGTGCCCCCTTCGCCACGGCCGTGTTTATTTATTTATTTGAACAATGTTCTTCGGGTCCGTGGACCCGATTAATTTATTTATTTCCGCAATGTTGGTGGGGAAGAAGTGCCCTTATTGTTGTGCTTATGAAGAAATAAGCACAACAATAAGGGACTAGTTGACAGAGAGAACAAAAAAACTGTTTGCAAAATGCATTCAATTCACCATTCAGCCACAAGGTGGCAATGGTGCATAATCATGTAAGGCACTAAATCCAAGTCTTTCATAGAGCTGCCATGATAGCTCACTGGCAACGCGTATGTCTTGAATACAAGACATCACAGCTTCATCTCCTAGATACTTAAGATCCTTACAATCTTTCTTGGGGCTAAGGTTGAGGCAGTGCTGAATTGGCTCGCTCCTAGATACTGAATTGGCTCGCTCCTAGATACTTAAGATCCTTACAATCTTTGTTGGGGTTCTCCAATTTCTATTGACATTCTAACTGCATTGACCAGTAACAAGACACGTTTTTCCTGGAACCCTGAAGCTCAATCTGCATTCGATCAATTGAAGAAGTCTTATACCACCAGCTCCGGTTCTACAGCATCCTGACCCCACACTGCCTTTTGTGGTAGAGGCTGATGCTTCAGATATAGCCGTGGGAGCCATCTTGTCTCAGAATTGTTGAGATAGAGGAATACTTCATCCTGTAGCCTTTCATTCCCGAAAACTCACCTCATATGAAAGGAATTACTCTGTTACGGAAAAGGAACGCTTGGCGGTGCGGGAGGCCTTCATTGTCTGGCAGTATCACCTGCTGGGCACTACGTCGCCCATACAGGTATACACAGATCACAGAAATCTGGTGGCCTTGCGATCAGTGAAATGCAACACCACCAGACGCGCACGTTGGCATGAGTTCTTCTCTGTTTTTTCCTTTTGATTAAACAATTTTATTGGTTTTATTGCATAATACACAACAAGCATTGACCCTGAAGGGGTCCAGCAACCAAAACATCACAAAAGTACATAAGGTCCAGAATTCAGCAACACAAGGTTATGTTAACGATTGCATGTTCACTCTTACATTTCATTTACATTCCGGCCACAGGCCTGTGTTGTACGAAAGTCTTATTGGGCGTTCCCCCAGTTTTCCCAGATTTTCCCCGCTTTCCCAGGACAACCTCTGGCCGCATACACTCTTCGCTCCATCGCAATGCATGCATCTACATCATCTATCCATTGTGCATGCTCAGGGGTTATACCCGATCCCCATAGCTTGGCAATGTTGCATTTGATCAGTGCTGTGGCGGTTGCAAACAGTAGCTTGTCAGTGCGAGACATCTCACCCTCGTCCTCGACACCCAGCAACATCAATTTCGGATCTCTGGGCACGATCCGACCCAGTACCTTAGTTAGTGTGTCGCAGCAGTGTTGCCAGTATAGCTTGATGTGCGGGCAGTCCCATATGATGTGGAAAAAGGTGCCCTCTTTCTGGCGGCAGCGCAGGCAGTTCGGGTCTGTGGTTTTACCCCATTGGAATAGTGCTACCCTCGGATAGTAAATTCTATGAAGGATTTTGAGCTGGACAAGGCGTAATCTGGCCGAAATGGCAGTTTCTCTCAGGTACATTAGGATCGTTATCCAGTCTTCAGGCAGTATCTCTCCCACATCCCTTTCCCACTTAGACTTTAGACTTGATAGCTCCGGGTTGGCAAAGGAGGTGAGAACATTATACATCACCGAGGTGATTTTGGCATCTATGCTATCTAGGACCAGGTTCCTCTCTATAGGGGTGCAGTCTGCCATGTCGCGCAGGTCAGGCAAGTGCCGCTGTAGGGCATGACTTAATTGCGTATGTCGGTATCGGTCAGTGACAGGGAGGTTGAACTCATCCACTAACCCCTCAAATGGCACAATTCCCCCATCCCGAATCATATCCCCCACTTTTTTTATTCCCGCAGTTATCCAATTCCGCCATTTTGGGAGCCTGTCCAGCTCGGGGATATGTTTATTTGCCCACAGTGGGTGTACCGGTGTGGTTTTCCCTTCCCAGTTTATATGATTATGTGCCTCTGCCCAGATTAGTGCCCGGTGAGCAGCCATTGTTTTGGTGGTGTTGATGTTAATTTTCCAGTATAGGGACTCTAGTGGGGTTATATTCGCTCCATCTAGGGTGTCGGATTTAATGTGAGGTAGCGAGGGATTGCAGTGTAATAGGTCGTTTATCACTGCCATCTGACTCGCCCAATAGTACGTCTGTATACGCGGCAATCCTATGCCTCCCTCCCAGATGGAACGCTGCAGGGTGTGGAGCGCTATTCTCGGGTGTCCATTGTTCCATAGGATTTTCTGGAGGATTCTGTCGATTCTGTGAAACTCCCATGTGGGGATGTGTAACAGGGCATTTTGGAGGATGTACAGGAATCTAGGCAGTGCCATCATTTTAAATAGTGCTGCTCTCCCCAGCAGGGTCAGTGGAAGGGCGTTCCAATGTTTGACGTCCTCTGCAAAGCAGTTTATGATTGGGTGGAAATTTTTCTCTACGTAATCGTTTAAATTTGTTGTTATCTGAACCCCCAGGTATCGAAATTGGTTAACTTCTATACGGAAGGGGCAGTTCTGTATCCCTATGCTACCTCTCTCTTTCACTGGAAACAGTATGGATTTCGACCAGTTTACCCTCAAACCAATAAAAGATTTGTATTCATTCAGTAAGCGTATTACTGTTGGGCAAGAGGTTATGGGGTCTGATAGGTACAGGAGCAGGTCATCTGCATATAATGAGACCTTATCCTCCCAATCATCTGTCCACTGGAAACCCTTCCACATTTGTGATTCTCTTAACAGAATCGCCAATGGCTCTATGGCAAGCGCAAAAAGCATTGCAGACAAGGGGCAGCCCTGTCGTGTCCCCTTGCCCAATCTAAATGGCTGCGAGAGCCACCCATTTACTCTGATCATGGCCTCTGGGGACTTGTATAGCAGCTGCACCCATCCCAGGAATTGGTCACCGAAACCCATTCGACGCATTATTTCCCACAGTGCTGGCCAGTGCACCGAGTCGAATGCTTTCTCAAAGTCTATTGTTAATAACGCTAAGGGACCCTGCAGGAGGGAGGATTTTTCGAGTGCACCGTGCAGTCTGTGTATATTCATACGCGTAGACCTCTGGGGCATAAAGCCGCACTGGTCTGGATGTAACAGTGACAGGATAACTTTCTGCAGTCGATTTGTTAATGCTTTCGCTAGGATCTTGGTTTCAGTGTTCATTAACGAGATCGGCCTGTACGAATTACATTTCTTTGGGGGCCTATCTGGTTTGGGGATCATTATTATGGTTGCTCTCCGTAGGTCTGGGGGGAGCTGTCCCTGCTCCCTTGAATGTGTGTACATCTGCAGGAGATGTGGAAGTATCGCGCTTGGTTCTATCCCTTTCCATGTCTCCACCGGGAAGCCGTTCGGCCCCAGTGTTTTCCCAGGGTGTGGTTGCGACATGGCCAACCCTAGCTCCTCTTCAGTAATGGTTGCCTCCAGTAGTTCTCTCTGTGCGCCCGTTAGGGTAGGGAGGGTAATCCCATTTAATACGGAGAGGTTGGTGGGGGCTTCCGGTGACCCATAGAGTGTCGCATAGTAAGCTGCAAAACCTTCTGCAATATCCTGATCTGTCCAGAGCGGTTCCGAATTATCGGGTTTGATCATCCTGACCTGCTTATGCCCTTCATCTCTGAGTTCCAGCCAGGCTAACATTTTACCCGCCCTAGCTCCAATCTCATATAATCTGGCGCGCATCCTACTGTGTGCCTGTTTAGCGTTGTCTAGGGCTACATTGTGCATTTTTTTTTGGGCAAGGACCAGTGCTCGGTTAGTTTCAGGCAGATCTCGCGCCAGATGTGCGCGTTCTGCATGTTCTACCTGTTCTTCAGCCTCTTTTACTTTTTGTACTTGAGCTTTTTTATGCGCCGTTGTCCAGGAGATAATCTCTCCCCGCAACACCGGTTTATACGCTTCCCATAACATTCCTGGGTTATCAATTGACCCTGCGTTTAGTTCAAAGTAATTGGTTGTAGTTTCTTGAATGCGTTCTACAAGCTCCGGGAAATCTAAGTAATAGTTGTTAAGGCGCCATGAAGGTGGAGGGATTGGCTTTGTCGTTGATAATTCTATTAATAGGGGAGAGTGATCAGAGATGCCACGCGGGAGTAGGGTGGCGTTAAGTACTCTGTGCACCTCTGTGGTTGGTACGAAAAAGTAGTCAAGTCTAGAGAGGGATGCATGGACGCCCGAGTGGAATGAGTATTCTCGACTCTTGGGGTGAAGGTCGCGCCATACGTCCTTCAGCCCCAGTGCTGATATGAAGGTAGCTAGCCTTGTGTGAGTGTCTGGATTCCTGCCCCTTAGGTGTGTGCAGTCCATTCCCAGGTTCATAACATCATTAAAATCGCCACCGAGAATTAGTGTGTCTGAGGAGTCCTGCATTATCAGGGGAGTTATCTCTTCTATGAGATTTGGCAACAACGTAGGTGGTGCGTAAATGGCTAGTATTGTTATGGTTTGACTCCATAGGGTTCCTGTCATGTGCACGTATCTGTCTCCTGTGTCCTGTGACACACTAGAAAGTGTGAGAGGTAGCTTCTTGTGGATCAATATGAGGACCCCTCTTGAGCCTGAAGTAAAACCTGAGTGCAGTGCTGTGCGATAGTTACCACGTTTAAATAGGTTGCATGTGGTGCCCGCCAGATGTGTTTCTGTGAGCAGCGCTACATCCGGTGCTTGCCTGTTTAACGCTTGTGTGACCAATCTGCGTTTTATCCCACTACCCAACCCATTGACATTCCATGTCAGGAGACGTAGTGATTTTGTATCAGATCCAGCTCTTGTCATCTGGGTGGGGGGCGGGTTACTGTTGGGCGGTACATGTAGGATTCCGGGAAGAAACCCAGTCTGTTGTTTCGCAGTTTGGTGCGGATTCGTATGATTGAGTGTTTAGTGTTGTCGGACCATACATGAACAGAGATAAAAACAAAACCAAAAGCAAAAACAAAAACTCCCCCTCCCCCCAGCTCTGTCCCTCGCTCCCCTGGAGGCATCTACTGCCTCGGTAGTATATAGTGTTACCTGATGCCCTCCCTATGCTCCCACCCAACCTGGAGTATCTGTCACCCGAAATTTAAACACAAGTAAGCCTAACTAAGCCACTCCCAGTGGCACATGAAATTCAGCCAACGGGCACCCGGGGTGGCTCTCCGTAAACTTTACAGCACCTTCCTGTGGTGCCGACGCAGACTTCTTAGTTTTAGTCTTAGTTTGTGGGGCGGGTGGCTGTTCGGCCACTGGCCTGATTGTATTCCGTGAGTAGATTGGCATGGGGAGCGAGAACTTTGTGGTGCTCCTACGTTTAGTAACCTTGTCATTCTGCCCAAAACTGCACCCATTTCATACTTCTTCCCGCTGCGGATTTCCTGGTTGTGGCCGTTGCTGCTGGTCCTGTTCTGGCGGTCGTTCTGGGCGAGGACTATTGCGTCTATCCCTTCCTCTTCTCTCCGTGTTCCAGTTCCCTTCTATGTGCCGTTCGGCCCAGCTCCATGCCTCTCTGGGGTTGGTGAAGTGCACGGTCGTTCCCCCATGGAATATCTTGAGTTGGGCAGGGAAAATCAGTCCATATTTGACACCCATTGATTGCAAGTGTTTCTTGAGTGGGTCAAATGACTGTCATGCTTTCTGTACCTCCCTGGTGAAATCGGGGAAAAAGGCTATTTTCGATCCGTTGAATGAGACCGTGTCCTTCGACCTTGCCAGTTGGAGTACAGTGTCCCTATCACTATAGTTCACAAATCTGGCAATTACTGTGCGTGGTGGAGCTCCTGGTGTCACTTTGCCAGCTGGGATACGGTGGGCCCGCTCGATAGAGAAGAATTTAGAGAATGACTCTCCGTCATAGATATTGGCCAACCAGTCCTCAAGGAAGAGTTCCATGCATTCCCCTTCGGCTTTTTCCGGCAGGCCGATTATACGGATATTATTGCACCGGGATCTACCCTCGCTATCGCCCACTCTTGCTTCCAGGGTCTTTATCTGTGCTAGCATACTCGTCACTTGCCGATTTACACCTCGCAGGCCATCCTCGGTTTCAGAGATTCGTGTCCCTGCCTCTCCCGTACGGGAGGTCAGCTTTTGCAGATCATGGCGCAACAGGGACACGTCTGCACCAAGTATATACTATCCATCTTTTTTTCCATCGAGGTCCTGGAATTGGTAATGGCGCTCATGATGTCTCTAAGGAAAATATTGTCCACATGATCTGGGTCGACCGATGGTAGCCTCTCTGGTGAGCGGGGTGCTGGTATGGCTGCATATTGATCGATGCTGCTCTGTATGGATATTTTCCTGAGCTTATCCTTACCCATTTTTCTGCTTGTTGGGGTACTGGTGTAGAACGCTGATGTCTGGTCCCGGAGGAGGGGGGTCCGCCAGGCGTTGGGAATAGGCACTATTGGTAAGTTACTGATAGTGGCTGACGTGGCGCCGGGCACGCTGCGACCAGCAGCTATTTATGCTTGTGCTAACTTTACAGTTCCTTTGTCCAAACAATGTCCATTAGCCACACATTCAGCAGCTCTGATACACTGCCCGAAGGTCAAGACGGTGTAGGTGCGCGTATTTGTGAATTGCGAATCGGTCACAGCTTTATAGGACCCACCGGGGCCCTGTGGTTCTGTCCTTTGGTAGCAGCCACACGCACTGGGCAGCACGCCGCTGTGGCAGGGTGTCGCAGTCTGGGCGCCACCGGGTCTGACACCAGTCTGCGTCGTGCTCCACTGGATGGCCCCTCTAAAGGGAAGGATGGTTTTCAATGGGGTCGGGTGGGCTTGTTGTAAGTTACATCTGTTGGAATAAGGAGTTCATTCACTTCCTCCTTTGTCGCTTTCAGAGTTCCAGTAGGGGTTTACGACTTTTCCCTCGTTGTCAGTGCTGGGGCACTTGTTCTTAACAATGTGGGATCGCCTGTTGTGTCCCAGAAGTGAGAGGAGGTTCACAGCCCAGGTTGTCAGCAGGCGCCGGTAGAGATTGCGGCTCCGGGTGGAGGGCCTTTGCCCGTGGGGGCAGGGGGGTCGGGTCACCAGTACTCTCTATCCCACCTTCCCCACTCCTTACCACATTGCCGGATGTTCCAGGTCTCGAGTAGCGGGTCCGTATCTCCAGTTACATGGGGCACGCTAGTCGGAGCACCCGCCGGTGTGCTGTGTGTCCTCCTCAGCTCCAACACTGCCACGCCAAGCGTCCCACTCCGGGACTGCTCCGGGTCCCCGGACCGAAAGGGTGTCCGCGCAGCACGGCACGATCTCGCGGCGATCTCACGGTGGGCAGGCGAGCTGCACCTGCGATCGCCGCACCGCCTCGCCGCCGTGGTCAGGATATTGGCTGCAGAGCCCGCCAGAGCTGTTCCTGATGCGCGCCCATGCTGGAGGAGTCGTTGTTTCCCTCTCGGACCGTCGGCTAGTGCGCAGTCGCAATTATGGTGGCCATCTTGGGCTCCGCGCTTTTTACGGTTCCTGTAACTTCTACTCGATCGGGACGGCGATTCCCCTTACAGATTTGCATCGGAGCACCGCGATTCGGTGCAGGAAAGTCTCACACACCGCTGGAGTATTTCAGGGTTCTGCACGGATATATTTTTGCGCAGGATTTCAGCAGGATAAGGCCAGTGGTTTCAGGTAGAAAAATATAAGTACATTTATTTTTAAACCATTCGTTATAAACACAACACTTCTATTAAACCCAAATGAAAACCATATGTTAAATATACTACAACTAACCAATTCACTTTGTACAGTAAGTCTGAAGGTAAGTACCCTGTGTTTGAATGAACCGGTGTTAGGAACAAAACACATTACCGCGAATACGATTGCGATCACTTTTTGACAGTTCAGTCTACTAAACAAACGCGTATCCGTGACATGAAATGCTACCGGGGCAAAAACACACTTAGCACTTGAGATTCCGAGAGGGTGTTGGAGGCAAAAATCACAGGCAATATTTTGGTTAGGCAGGCAGAATCAAGAAACATTCAAAGACAGGAGTTCAAACGTCAAAGGGTCGCAGCCAGGGTCGAACGACACCGGGGCCAGTTTCCGAAGATCACACGGTCAGACAGTTCACGATTCAACGTAGCCAAAAGTACTTCGATATTGTCAATGTTCGGAAGCAAAAGTTATAAGAAGGAGGGAAGACAAGGTCAAGCCTTGGAAATGAAGAAAAAGGGATTCACCCAGTTTCCTCAACAGAACACAGTACCTTGTTTCAATGGTGCAGCTGGTGCCCTGGCAGTTGTTCCTATTGGTTTCCCGCAGACCCACGATTCCTGGAGCTTAGTTGAAGCTGGCAGCAGTGACAAGGAATAAAAGGTGCGCTCCTTAAAAACAGGAGAGGCTCTGCAGGTGGCTATCCGGACCCCTACAGCAGTGTGCAGCGATTTCGACCACGGAAGAGGATCCTCTGGCTGTAGAAGATGAGCTGGTTATCCCCACCAAGCTCAAGGGAAGAAGACTCCGGACTGGATCTTCTCGGAGTCATTGAAGGGCAGATAGCTCAGGACTGCAGCAGGGCTTCACCGGGGACGGGGTAGTTGCAGCAGCCGTCGTTCTCTCCGCTTCTCTTCAGTTCCTTGTAGTTCCAGTGGCGATTCTCTGACTTCTAGCCCAAGAGACCTGCCTTTTATACTAAAAACCCCCATTCACACAGCCTGGCTGTCAATCACCCAGCAGGGGGGTTGTCCAGCCCGGACAACTACCCTGGCCAATCAAGACAAAGTGCGACTTGGGTTTCCTAGGATACCCTGTGCAGGGGGTGACTACACCTCTCCCTCACATTCAGCCCACCTAGACACCCAGGTGCCTGGTGGAGGGCTTCTGAACAGAAAGACCACCAAAAGACGGTGAACAAAGAAGGTGAACCTAGTTTGCCGTGCAAAGTAAAACACAAGAAGGACTTTAACAAAAACAAATGGCGAATTAACCCAACCGGAGCCAAAAGAAAGACGATTTGATCAAGCGGGTTTATGTTCGAGACTAATATAATAGCCAAGAACAGTACCACGTTTATCTAATATAATCGCGGTAGAAAAGTTAGGGTAGATACCACTGCCACCAGCCAAGTCTAAATGTTAAAAGAGCGAAACAATGCTCTAGGAGGTACAGATAAAAAGGGATACGAGTTAATCTTTCCAGTACTCCATGGAAGATGGGGTGTACTGGATCTGTGGTAGTTTGACTAAGTAAAGTAAATGGTAACTTTACCTTTTTCTGGGGGACAGTAGTCACCTCAGAAATGGAGTCGAGGGAAGTCTCAAAGACAACCCTGTGCCACGGCACTGAAGGTGCTATGTGACACACACAAAGAAGGGGGCTACTGAAGTGGTGTACTTCAGAGTCCATAATCACAAAAACAGATAGAAACACATAGCAAAACACAGGTAAGAGTGGGGGAAAAGCTCTCACTCTTACCTAGTGGAAAAAAATAAACTCCAGAAGTCCAGCAAAGCTGCTGGGGGACTCACTAGGTGAGGGAAATTAGCCATAAATGTGAATTCTCCCTAACACTCGCCCCCCAGAGTAAGGGACAGGAGGATTTAATCCACTCCTGGATGGAACTCATACCTCTAGTCGGTTACAAACATCCTAGAGAGACCATCAGCATTTTGGTGATGACTTCCTGCTCTGTGCTCAATGGAAAAATCAAATCCTTGCAGGCAGATTGATCATCTGAGTAACTTTGGGGTTTCCCCTTTCATTTGCATCAGCCATCTCAATGGTTGGTGGTCAGTCTGAATAGTGAAGGTAGATCCATACAAGTATGGTCTAAACATCTTCAGTGCCCAAACAATAGCAAAGCATTCTCTTTCTATTGTTGCCCACCTTGTCTCAGGATCCTTTAACTTCCTGCTGATGAAACAAATGGGGTGTTCCCTACCTTTGTCATCCAGTTGAACAAGTACTACACCTATACCTACATTAGAAGCATCGGTTTGTACAATGAAGGGTTGGTGATAGTCAGGAGCTCTTAGGACTGGAGCTTGACAAAGGGCTTCCTTTAGGCCTTCAAAGGCTTGATTGCACTCCTCATTCCACCTGACCGTTTTAGGAAATTTGGGAGAGGAGATGACATTCAAGGGAGAAGCTATGGTCCCATAGTTCTCTATGAAGTTCCTATAATACCCTGTGAGACCTAGGAAGGCTCTCACTTGGGTTTGAGTAGTAGGGGTGGCCCAGTTTTGTACAGCTTGTACTTTGCTAGGCAGTGGCCGTATTTCACCTCCTCCTACCTCATGTCCAAGATAGACCACTGAACTCTGACCAATTTGACATTTGCTTGCCTTTATGGTCATATAGGCCTGTTCCAGAGCCTGCAATACATAGCCTAGGTGTTCAACATGTTCTTTCCATGTAGGGCTGAACACTGCAATGTCATCCAAGTATGCCATGCAGAAGTCCTCCATCCCATTCAGAACTTGATTGACCATCCTCTGAAATGTAGCAGGTGCATTCTTTAATCCAAAAGGCATTACCTTGAATTGGTAGAGGCCAGCTGGGGTGGAAAATGCAGTTTTCTCCTTGGCATGGTCTGTCAGGGCTATTTCCCAATAGCCCGACGTTAGGTCAAATGTGCTGAGGTACTTGGCTGCACCAAGTTTGTCCACCAGCTCATCTGTCCTAGGCAAAGGATGGGCATTAGTCGTTGTGACTGCATTTAGAGCTCTATAGTCCACACAGAATCTCAACTCTTTGGATCCTGCCTTTGGCTAGACTATGGGCTAGTAGAGGGCTCTATAAACCCGAGTTCAAGCATCTTGTTGACCTCATTCCTTATATGGGTTCTTACATTGTCTGACATTCTGTACCCCCTGCTTTTGACAGGCAAACAGTCACCAGTGTGTATGTCATGCTGGCCCTAATGGGTCAAGCCTGGTGAAAGTGAGAACAGGGAGGCAAACTGATTCAACAGTAACTTGCACTCATCCTGCTGGTCAGATGTGAGACTGGAAGAGAGATTAACTCCTTCCACTTGCTCATCTAAAGGTAAGCCTCTGAGGAGGTCAGGTAGAGGTTCACTCTCCTCCTCCTCCTCCTCCTCCTCCTCCTGAGCTGAAGCTAGAAGCAAAGCTCCAATGTCAGGTCTGGAGACATAACCCTTTAAATGGTTGGTGTGAAAGACTCTGGGAGCCTCCTTAGGATTGCCTAAGTACACCAGATAGTTAACCTCTCCAGGTTTACCCACAACCTTGAAGGGTCCTATCCATTTGTCCTGCAAGGCCCTCTGCCTTGTGGGGACCATAACAAGAACAAGCTGGTCTTGAGTAAACTCAACCATGTTAGCCTTCTGGTCATGCCAATGTTTGACCAGAGCTTGACCTGCCTTCAAGGTATCACTTGCCTCTGCCATCATGTGTGACATTCTCCTCCAGAGACCTATCACATAGTCAGTCACTCTGACTGGCTTGGGGGAAGGAGCACTCTCCAACCCCTCCTTAATCAGGGCCAATGGACCTCTGACTGGATGGCCATAGAGAAGTTCAAAGGGACTGAATCCTACTCCCTCCTGAGGGACTTCTCTATATGCAACGAGAAGGCATGGCAGTAGAAGGTCCCACTTTCTTCTAAGGCATTCTTCTAAAGCACCTATCATGCTCTTCATAGTTCTGTTAAACCTCTCTACCAACCCATTGGTTTGAGGGTGGAAGGCAGTTGAGAACTTGTAAGTGACTCCACAGGTTTTCCACATGGTTTGCATGTAGTGGGGCATAAAATTTGATCCCCTGTCAAATATCACCTCCTTAGGAAAACCTACTCTGGAAAAAATACCAGGTAGGGCCTTAGCTACAGCCGGAGCCGTAACAGTCCTCATAGGTATGGCTTCAGGAAATCTAGTGACATGGTCCACTACAACCAGGATAAACCTGTTGCCTGAAGTTGTGGGAGGGTCAAGAGGACCAACAATGACAATCCCAACCCTCTCAAAAGGAATTCCCACCACTGGGAGAGGCACTAAGCGTGCCACACTCTTGGATCCACTCTTGCCAGAGGTTTGGCAAGTGTGGCACCTTCTGCAGAACTTGTCTACTTCTGTACCCATCTTAGGCCAGTAGAAGTGCAGAGATAGCCTTTCTTTGGTCTTCTTAAAACTTAAGTGACCAGCCAAAGGTACCTCATGGGCTAACTGCAGAAACTGGAGTCGGTTCACTAGAGGCACTACAAGTGTTCTGTAGTCTCCAGGGGTTGACTCAGTTGGTTCACTGTAGAAGAGGCCATCTTCCCAATGAAACCTATACTTCCCAGGCTCAGTCCCATTGAGCTGAGAAGCTGCCTGTTGGCGAAGACCTTCCAAGGTAGGACACTCTCTTTGTCCTTTACTGAAATCTTCCCTGTTGGGTCCACCTTCTGCCAGTAAAGACTGCAGCTCAGAATGGTCAACAGGGTCAAGATCTCCTACCAAGGTGAGATCCTCTTCTAGATCTGATTCCTCAGTATCTAGTTTGACCATACAGGGTTGAACCTCACACTCAGCCTCAGCTGGTGTGGGAGTCACAGGTGTGACTTTGGACAGTCTTTGAGATGTCCTTCTGGGCACAGGAGTGCTTGCTGGTTTCTTGCTGGCAGACTTAGGTTTCCCCTTTGTCTTTTCTTGTCCTGCAATGGCAGTAGGTATGTCCTGTGGACTTGGGGTGATAGCTTCCTCTATCATGTCCCCAGGAGAGCCTCTTAAGGTTCTCTCCCTTGCAGACCTCCTGCTTCCTTCTGCTGGGGGATTGGGGGTACTGGACACAACTCCAAGGTTTTAAGGTAATTTCCCAACAGGACCCTCCCAAGTACGTTGTTTTAAACACTTACAGGTATTCTGACAGTCATGTCATTACACTGGATGAGAGCTGGTAACTGGGGAACCATTTGCACAGGGCCTCCAGCTAACTTGGTTAAGTGTTTGGGTGCCTTAGCAACATCCTCCACTTTGAAAAAACATTCATCAACCACAGTTATGCTGGCTCCAGTGTCTCTGATGACAGGGGTCTCCTGACCATTCACAAGAACACTATCTTTATAATACTCTTTAGTATTATCTGGGATTGAGTTATAGACATCTATGTTTTGTTGTTCCCAAAGACCCAAGAACACTAAAGAAACACTAGCGGAGACTCTCATGGGTTCATCAGCTAGTAACTGAAAGTTTCCACTAGTCATAGGTACTTCATCCAGCTGGGAGAAGGCTAAGGAGACAGTGTGATCCCTGAAGGTTTACCCTTACACTTGGGATCTCCTTTCACATGACCAGGCAACCCACAAACCAAGCAGTTTCCAAATGCTCTCTGGAAAGGGGGTTTGCCATGGCCTCCATCTCGTGTGGAACCAGGAGGTACACTAGCCTGATTCGGTTTACCTTGTGGCTTACCCTGGTTATGTTTGGGGCCCTCTTTTAGATTGGAGTTATTGGAATTCTCTTTGTTGTCTTTCTTTGGCTGCTTCCAGAATCCTTGTGAGTAGCCCTGTTGGCAACCCACAAGTCAGCAGCCTTAGCTAGTTTCTTAGGATCTATCTCCTTTGAATCAGCCAAGTGCTGTCTAGGCTCAGCAGAGCAGACATCAAAAATAGACTCCAACATTACAAGAATCCTCAAGCCTTCATAAGTGTTCACCTTGTAACCCTTAACCCAACCATCTAAGTTTTTCAAACATTCACACACCCAGGTAGCCCAAGGGGTACCGTCATGCTTTTTGACGGTTCTAAACCTCTTAAGATACTGGGAAGGGGTCTTCCCAAACCTAGCTATTAATGCTAGTTTCACACATTCATAATCCTGTTTATCCTCCTCCCCCAACTCCATTACAGCATCACTTGCAACATGGGTGAGCCTAGAGAAAAGCCAAGGAATCAACTGATTCCCTGAGATACCTTGAATCCCATGATTGTACTCAAACATTGCTAACCAATCCAAAATATCAAGTTTAGTCTGATACATACCAATCATTTCCTTTGGCATACGGGGTCTCTTAGGGCTTGAAGACCTAGAGGACTCTGGGAGAGAAGCATTTTCTAGAGACAGTTTCTTCATTTCTAGCTCATGGTTCAGCTCCATTTCTCTGAGCCTTAACTCTTGATGTTTCATGGCAGTTTGTGCATCAATACGTTTCACTTCCAATTCAAGTCTCATTTTCTCAAGTGCAATAAACTCAGGAGTAAGTGTAGGACCTGTGGGGGTCCCTTTGGACAGAGGTTGTGCATTCTGAGCAGGCAGGAAAGGGAGTTGTAGGGTTTCCTAGCAAGGACTCATCTACTTCTTCACAATGAACACTCTCAGAATCAGAAACATCAAAATCCACCTTTGCTGGAGTGGTAGGTCCTTCTGACACACTCTCCAGGCTTTTTCCCATTAACTTTGCAACCAGTTCAGATTTCTTTCCTTTACCAGAGATATTCTTATCCCTACACATGGGTCTGAGAACCTCAGCAGTATAGAGTAAAATACTCTCTTCAGTGTAGTTTTCCATATTTGACATGATTTCTTAGTTAAATAGAATGAGTGGTGTTAGCCTTGTGGTTAGTTGAACCCAAGCAACAGCAGCACTCTAAGTGTAATCACTCTACTTCCAAATCCTTACCGCTGTACACCAGTGTTAGGCAGAATCCTGTGCAGTGCCCTTAGGGACCACTACACACAATTAAGACTACAGGTGGCAATACAAGTTTTACCTTTGGTACAAGCCTGTACTACTAAGTCAGAATAGTAGAAGTGGCGGAGCAGCCAGGCTTATCTCAAGAGTATATGAGCAGTAGCAGAGATTACACAAAGGGACCACAATTACTGTGACTCAAGCAAATACTGACTCAAGGTTTCAGGTAGAAAAATATAAGTACATTTATTTTTAAACCATTCGTTATAAACATAACACCTCTATTAAACTCAAATGAAAACCACACGTTAAATGTACTAAAAATAACCAATTCACTTTGTACAGTAAGTCTCAAGGTAAGTACCCTGTGTTTAAATGAACCGGTGTTAGGCACAAAACACGTTACCGCGAATACGATTGCGATCACTTTTTGACAGTTCGGTCTACTAAACAAACGCGTATCCGTGACATGAAATGCTACCGGGGCAAAAACACACTTAGCACGTGAGATACCCAGAGGGAGTTGGAGGCAAACATCACAGGCAATATTTTGGTTAGGCAGGCAGCATCAAGAAACATTCAAAGACAGGAGTTCAAAAGTCAAAGGGCCGGAGACAGGGTCGAAAGACACCGGGGCTAGTTGCCGAAGATCACACGGTCAGACAGTTCACGATTCAATGTAGCCAAAAGTACTTCGATATTGTCAATGTTCGGAAGCAAAAGTTATAAGAAGGAGGGAAGACAAGGTCAAGCCTTGGAAATGAAGAAAAAGGGATTCACCCAGTTTCCTCAACAGAACACAGTACCTTGTTCCAATGGTGCGGCTGGTGCCCTGGCAGTTGTTCCTGTTGGTTTTCCGCAGACCCACGATTCCTGGAGCTTTGTTGTGAAGGAGGACGTCTGAAGGGGGTCTGCACGACACAGGGATGAAGCCGGCAGTAGCGACAATGAATAAAAGGTGCGCTCCTTAAAAACAGGAGAGGCTCTTCCGGTGGCTATCCGGACCCCTACAGCAGTGTGCAGCGATTTCGACCACGGAATAGGATCATCTGGCTGTAGAAGATGAGCTGGTTATCCCCACCAAGCTCAAGGGAAGAAGACTCCAGACTGGATCTTCTCTGAGTCGTTGAAGGGCAGATAGCTCAGGACTGCAGCAGGGCTTCACCGGGACGGGGTAGTTGCAGCAGCCGTCGTTCTCTCCGCTTCTCTTCGGTTCCTCGTAGTTCCAGTGGCGACTCTCTGACTTCTAGCCCAAGAGACCTGCCTTTTATGCAAAAAAAAAACATTCACACAGCCTGGCTGTCAATCACCCAGCAGGGGGTTTGTCCAGCCCGGACAACTACCCTGGCCAATCATGACAAAGTGTGACTTGGGTTTCCTAGGATACCCTGTGCAGGGGGTGACTACACCCCTCCCTCACATTCAGCCCACCTAGACACCCAGGCGCCTGGTGGAGGGCTTCTGAGCAGAAGCCGGCCAAAAGACAGTGAACAAAGAAGGCGAACCTGGTTTGCCGCGCATAGTAAAACAAAAGAAGGACTTTAACAAAAAGAAATGGCGAATTAACCCAACCAAAACCAATAGAAAGAAGATTTGGTCAAGCAGGTTTATGTTCGAGGCTAATATAATAGCCAAGAACAGTACCACGTTTATCTAATATAATCGCTGTAGAAAAGTTTGGGTAGATACCACTGCCACCAGCCAAGTCTAAATGTTAAAAGAGCGAAACAATGCTCTAGGAGGTACAGATAAAAAGGGATACGAGTTAACCTTTTCCAGTACTCTATGGAAGATGGGCTGTACTGGATCTGTGGTAGTATGTCTAAGTAAAGTTAATGGTAACTTTACCTTTTTCTGGGGGACAGTAGTCGCCTCAGAAATGGAGTCGAGGGAAGTCTCAAAGACAACCCTGTGCCATGGCACTGAAGGTGCAGTGTGACACACACAAAGAAGGGGGCTACTGAAGTGGTGTACTTCAGAGTCCACAATCACAAAAACAGATAGAAACACATAGCAAAACACAGGTAAGAGTGGGAGAAAATCTCTCACTCTTACCAAGTGGAATAAATAAACTCCAGAAGTCCAGCAAAGTTGCTGGGGGACTCACTAGGTGAGGGAAATTAGCCATAAATGAGAATTCTCCCTAACATTCTCTGCTTACAATTTTGTGGTTACGTATCGTCCCGGTTCTCAGCATTCAAATGCCAATGCGCTCTCACGTATTCATGCTTCAGGTGCTTTACCAACACCTGAAAAGACGTTTGTGCTTCCGCACCAGGTGGTTTGTGGTTGTGTCCTTCAATCCTCCATGAAATCTAAATTGCGGGATTGGGTGCATTCCGGCCCCTCAGAGATCACTGATTATAAAGTGGATCTTGTCAAGGGTCTTCTTTATGTGCAGGGCCAGGTCTTTTTACCGGATAAGGACACCCGTTTTAGGGCCTTGAATTGGTGCCACGACTCCAAAATGGCAGCTCATCCTGGGGTTCGTAAAACATTGGATCTGCTGAGGAGGTGGTGTTGGATGCCTTCTATGCACAATACCGTCCACCAGTATGTCTCTTCTTGCGCCATATGTGCTCAAGGGAAAGGGTCGATTCTAAAACTATGGGGCTTCTTCCACTCCCCGAGCTCCCCTGAACCATGGTATCCATGGATTTTGTCGTTGAATTGCCTTCTGTAAGAGGTTATGACACCATATGGGTAGTCGCAGATTATTTCTCGAAGATGGCTCGTTTTGTCTCCTGTAAGGGCCTCCCTTCCACCCCGAACCTGGCAGAGTTGTTTTTGCAGAACATTATTCGTTATTTTGGTTTGTCCACCATCATCGTCTCCGATCACAGTTTACCTCTAGATTTTGGAAAGCACTTACATCTGCCCTGGGCATTGGCGACAGGTTCTCCTCGGCTTATCATCCCCAGACGGATGAGCAGACTGAGCGACTGAATTCTACAATGGAACAATATCTATGTTGTCTTATTCTGCAATACCATGATTCCTGGCTTTCCATACTAGGAATGGTTGAATTTGCTTATAACAACTCTTTGCATACCTCTGTTGGTGTTTCCCCTTTCCTTGCTTTATACGGATTTCATCCTCGTTCTCTACCTCTGACTCCAATTTTTCCTTCTACTGTACCTGCTGCTTCGGCTTGTTTACGGGATTTGATCAAGTTACAGGAGGATGTCAAACAACGATTGTCCGAGGCTCATTCGGCGGGTAAGAAGGCAGCTGATCGACACCGCTCTCCAGCACCTCACTATCAGGTGGGTTTTAAGGTTTGGCTCTCAACCAAACATTTACGTATTCCGGGTCAGAGAGCCCTCAGACCCCGTTTTGTCGGGCCTAACACTGTTGTTGAGGTGTTAAATCCAGTGGTGCTTCGATTGAAATTACCGGATCAGTGGAAGATACATCCGATGTTCCATGTATCCCTATTAAAACCTTGCCCTGCATCTGTGCGGTTGCAGTCAAAGCCATGCCCTGTTGTGGTACAGGGTTCCGAGGAATATGAGGTCAGTCAAGTGCTGGAGGCTCGCGTATCGCGGGGTGTCCGTCAGTACTTGATTGATTGGAAGGGATACGGTCCGGAGGACCAGACTTGAGAGCCTGTTCAGAATGTTCGTGCCCCCCGGTTGGTTGCCTTGTTTGGGCCTTTAGGAGAAGGGGGCATTCTTCGTGGAAGGGAACTGTTAAGAAACAAGCTACCAAGATTGGTCAGGCTCCGCGTTCACAATTCCTAGACTACAACGACATTGTTCGCACTAGAATGTTCGGGGTTTCCCCCTTTCCGACAACGCTCTGTCTCATTGGCTCATCGGGTGTTTGTAACAGCCCTGACCCGTTTCTCAGAGCGTGTGCGGTTGCCCTGGAAACTAGGACACTTTTCGTCCCGTCGTGGTCATGTGCAACGTGGTACGCGATCATGTGACACACGACTCAGAAGCAGTTACAGGAAGAAGCCTGGCGCTTATAGTTGAGTCATATTTCCTTGTGAGAAGCTTTGTCTGGTTAAGTTTCCTGGTTTCCTGATTCTTGCTTTGCCTTACGGATTGCCCCTGTCTTGCCCTTCTGCTTAGTTGTTCTCCCTGCCATTTCCCAAACCCATCCTGCTGCAAGGACATTCTCTGAATTTGCTTTTGTCTGCTCACGTTGTTACCGGATCCCTTGCTACGGAACTGCCGGGAGGTTTGAATTCAACATTCTCAACGGTGACCCAACACTATCGTGTTAACACCTCATTCAGCGGAAGATACCAACGCCACCCAAGTGCATCTGGTTCCACACTCGAATGTCGTCTTCTCCGGAGCACTTACCGGAACACTTAACTGCTGATTGTCAACAACTCTTTCTGGGATTCAAGAACAAGTCTCTCTCTCTCTCTCTCTGTCTGGTCTGAGGTTCTCCTATAATAGGCGTCCTCATGTCATCGGGCCCGGTAACATCCTGGGATTAGAGACTAGTCACCCTAGCATACGGCGTCCTCATGTCGTCGGTCCGGTTGCTCTTGGGGACTAGAGACGGGCCATCCTAGGGCTTAGGCATCCGCGTACTGTCGGGTTGAGCCTTACTCCTCTGGCCAGAGAAGAACAGTTCATCCCTACATGGTGGTAAGCCTTGATTCCTCTCTGATTCCATATTCTGAATGCCTTTGTCTGATTTCTCATGACTTTTCATTGCTGTTTCAGGGGAAGGTCGATCTCAGTCTTTCTGCCTATATTCTTGTACACTACCATCTTGTATTACTACAGGTCAGTTCTTGTGTTGTATATAATTACTGCTTTTGTTCATGTGCAACTTCTGTGGTGACCTGTGTAAAATCTCCCTGTAGATCAGATTACGCTCAGAGTATTTTTGGGTTCACCGCTCAAGCCAGAACGCCCTGCACTTGGAGTATTGTTGGTTCGCCGCACATGCCCGGATGCCACGCTGATCTCCTTCATCTGGTCAATCTCCTATTTGGCGTGTGTGGTTTTTACCTACGCCCAAGTGGTACATTGTCTTGAGGAATTCCACGGCTACACGACGAGGTCAAGGCCACTGGAATCCTAACATAACTAGAAGCCATTACCATGGAGATCAGCGAAAACCTGGCAGGGATTATGCAGCTCGCGGCTGAACTGCGGAATGATATGGCAGCAGCACATAATGCTACGCAAGGAACGATGGACGAGTTACAAGCCTCGATTCCGGCTACTGGTATTGCTGTTCCTTCAGCACAAGGACCCTCTACTTCTGGGTTGTTGGCTGGAAGTTAAGGACAAGGTCCCGTATATCTAATCGCGCAATTCCCTCTTGCTCCTCCAGAGAGGTTCACCGGGGACCCCCGGGATTATAGGAACTTTGTCAATCAATGTCGTTTACATTTTTTGTGTCGTCCGAATTCCTTCCCGGACTCCACCACCAAGGCTGCATTTGTACTTTCACATTTAGGCGGCACCGCTCTTCTGGAGGCTATGAGCAAGGTCTTCGACACCAGGTACAAGTCGCAAGCCATGAATTTAGAGATGCTGAGTCTTGTACAAGGGCATTCTACCTTGTTCTCTTACCTGGCCAAATTCAATCAATTGGCGGTAGAAACCAACTGGCCAGAGGAGAAGAAATCCTCTTTGTTCTATAAAGGATTGTCTGATTCCTTTAAAGACATTCTAGCCATAGTTCCGGTCCTTCCTACTGCAATTCCTGACCTCCTTGATCTGGTATTACAGATAGACGCACAAAGGTCGTAATGGAGAGGGGAGCGCAAGTCTCATGTTCCTGTTCCCATTCCTGCGTAACCTCCGGCAGTACTGAACCTATGCAAATAGGGGCGCTCCGGGGCCCTCTCACTCAAGAGGAAAGAGAGCGACGTTGGAGGGACAACCTGTGTTTTTATTGCGGGGCCTCTGATCATATCTTACGTTTATGTCCTCGCAAACCTAAGAAAGAGGGAAACTCGAAGGCCCAGCAGTAGAGGGGGTCCCACTGTTGTGCACACATTTTCCTGATCCCGCAGTACCAAGAGTATTCTCCATTGAGGCACAATTGTCTATTCCATCCTGGGCAGTCAGTGCCATTATAGGTTCAGGTGCCACAGGCAACTATATTGACGGGAAGTATGCTTATGACATGGGCCTACCTTTGGTTCCCAAGAATAAACCGGAACTGGTCAATACAGTCGACGGTACTACATTGTTATCTGGTCTGGTTACTGACAAAACTGTCCCTACAATCATGACAAAAGGTACTGGTCACGTAGAATCCATATCCTTTGATGTCATTGCAGCACCTCAATTCCGAATTATTTTGGGGTTACCGTGGTTGACGCTACATAACCCGTGTATTGATTGGAAGGCTGGTGAGGTGCATTTCGTTTCCTCTTTTTGTGAGGAGTCTTGTTTTTCCTCTAACAGGGACACCCTAACCCATGTCATCCCTTGTTATAGCACCTACAGTAGGAGCTGTTTCTAAGGTCTTGCTTCCGGACGACTATACATCTTTCCGTGATGTATTTGATCCCAAAGGTGCTGAGATCTTACCACCCCACAGACCATATGATTGTCCGATTGATCTCGTTCCAGGTGCCAAAATTCCGGTGGGAAGGGTCTACTCATTAACAGTTAAGGAAGATGCCTTACTGAAGGAGTATATTGCAAACTCACTCAAATCTGGTTTCATCCGGCCTTCACGGTTGCCTACGGTCCTACGTTATTTCGCCGAATGATTTTACATCGTGGGACTTTTCATCGCCACCCTTTCATCGCCAAAAACTCCTTTTTTTTTATTTATGGGGGGGCTTTGCCCCCCCAAAACTCCCCTTACTTAAATAATCATACCCCAAACCGCACCAAAAACCCCCCCATAAAAAAGTTTAAAAAAAAGTTTTTGGCGATAGAAGGGTTGGCGATGAAAAGTCCCACCATGTAAAATCATTCGACGAAAAGTGTGTATACCGTCGCCTACAGCCTCTCTTATGTTTTTTGTGCCTAAGAAAGAAGGGGATCTCAGACCCTGTATAGACTATCATGAATTAAATGCCATCACAATTAGGAACCAATATCCCATACCTCTAATATCTGTTTTATTGGATCAGTTGGGATAATCTGAGGTCTTTACCAAGTTAGACCTATGGGGTGCTTACAACCTGGTGAGAATACGTCAAGGCGATGAGTGGAAAACGGCCTTCAAGACGCGGTACGGTTTATATGAATACTGCGTAATGCCGTTTGGGCTTTGTAATGCCCCCGCAAAGTTCCAGCACTTTATCAATGACATCTTCAAGGATATGCTGAACGTATTTGTGGTTATAAATTTGGATGATATGCTTATATATTCATCTGACAAGTATCATCGATTTTACAAAGGTTGCGGGAACATCGCCTGTATGCAAAACTGGAGAAGTGCGTATTTCATGTCACCTCAGTGGAATTCTTGGGGTAAATTATTACCAACCATGGGATCCGCATGAGCGGGTCTAAGGTTGAGGCGGTGCTAAATTGGCCTGCTCCTAGATACTTAAGATCCTTACAATCTTTCCTGGGGTTCTCCAATTTCTATTGACGTTTCATACGTTCATTTTCATCTATTGTGGCCCCGCTAACTGCATTGACCAGTAACAAGATACGTTTTCCTGGAACCCTGAAGCTCTATCTGCATTCGATCAATTGAAGAAGTCTTTTACCACTGCTCCGGTTCTACAGCATCCTGACCCCACACTACCTTTTGTGGTAGAGGCTGATGCTTCAAATATAGCCGTGGGAGCCATCTTGTGTCAGAATTGTCGAGATACAGGAATACTTCATCCTGTAGTCTTCCATTCCCGAAACTCACCTCTTATGAAAGGAATTACTCTGTTACGAAAAAGGAACTCTTGGCGGTGCGGGATGCCTTCATTGTCTGGCAGTATCACCTGCTGAGCACTACGTCACCCATACAGGTATACACAGATCACAGAAATCTGGTGGCCTTGCGATCAGTGAAATGCAACACCGCCAGACACGCACGTTGGCATGAGTTCTTCTCTGTTAGGCAGAATCCTGTGCAGTGCCCTTAGGGACCACTACACTCAATCAAGACTACAGATGGCAATACAAGTTTTACCTTTGGTACAAGCCTGTACTACTAAGTCAGAGTGGTAGCAGTGGCGGAGCAGCCAGGCTTATCTCAAGAGTATATGAGCAGTAGCAGAGATTACACAAAGGGACCACCATTACTGTGACTCAAGCAAACACTGACTCAAGGTTTCTGGTAGAAAAATATTAGTACATTTATTTTTAAACCATTCGTTATAAACACAACACTTCTATTAAACTCAAATGAAAACCACACGTTAAATATACTACAACTAACCAATTCACTTTGTACAGTAAGTCTGAAGGTAAGTACCCTGTGTTTGAATGAACCGGTGTTAGGTACAAAACACATTACCACGAATACTATTGCGATCACTTTTTGACAGTTCAGTCTACTAAACAAACACGTATCCGTGACATGAAATGCTACCGGGGCAAAAACATACTTAGCACTTGAGATACCGAGAGGGAGTTGGAGGCAAAAATCACAGGCAATATTTTGGTCAGGCAGACAGAATCAAGAACATTCAAAGATAGGAGTTCAAACGTCAAAGGGCCGGAGCCAGGGTCGAACGACACCGGGGCCAGTTGCCGAAGATCACACGGTCAGACAGTTCCCGATTCAACGTAGCCAAAAGTACTTCGATATTGTCAATGTTCGGAAGCACAAGTTATAAGAAGGAGGGAAGACAAGGTCAAGCCTTGGAAATGAACAAAAAGGGATTCACCCAGTTTCCTCAACAGAACACAGTACCTTGTTCCAATGGTGCAGCTGGTGCCCTGGCAGTTGTTCCTGTTGGTTTCCCGCAGACCCACGATTCCTGGAGCTTCGTTGTAAAGGAGGACGTCTGAAGGGGGTCTGCACCACGCAGTAGCGACAAGGAATAAAAGGTGCGCTCCTTAAAAACAGGAGAGGCTCTTCAGGTGGCTATCCGGACCCCTACAGCAGTGTGCAGCGATTTCGACCACGGAAGAGGATCCTCTGGCTGTAGAAGATGAGCTGGTTATCCCCACCAAGCTCAAGGGAAGAAGACTCCGGACTGGATCTTCTCTGAGTCATTGAAGGGCAGATAACTCAGGACTGCAGCAGGGCTTCACCGGGACGGGGTAGTTGCAACAGCCGTCGTTCTCTCCACTTCTCTTCGGTTCCTTGTAGTTCCAGTGGCGACTCTCTGACTTCTAGCCCAAGAGACCTGCCTTTTATGCGAAAAACCCCCATTCACACAGCCTGGCTGTCAATCACCAGCAGGGGGGTTGTCCAGCCCGGACAACTACCCTGGCCAATCAAGACAAAGTGTGACTTGGGTTTCCTAGGATACCCTGTGCAGGGGGTGACTACACCTCTCCCTCACATTTAGCCCACCTAGACACCCAGGCGCCTGGTGGAGGGCTTCTGAACAGAAAAACCACCAAAAGACGTTGAACAAAGAAGGTGAACCTAGTTTGCCGTGCAAAGTAAAACACAAGAAGGACTTTAACAAAAAGAAATGGCGAATTAACCCAACCGGAGCCAAAAGAAAGGCGATTTGGTCAAGCGGGTTTATGTTCGAGGCTAATATAATAGCCAAGAACAGTACCACGTTTATCTAATATAATCGCGGTAGAAAAGTTAGGGTAGATACCACTGCCACCAGTCAAGTCTAAATGTTAAAAGAGCGAAACAATGCTCTAGGAGGTACAGATAAAAAGGGATACGAGTTAACCCTTTCCAGTACTCCATGGGACATGGGGTGTACTGGATCTGTGGTAGTTTGACTAAGTAAAGTTAATGGTAACTTTACCTTTTTCTGGGGGACAGTAGTCACCTCAGAAATGGAGTCGAGGGAAGTCTCAAAGACAACCCTGTGCCACGGCACTGAAGGTGCTGTGTGACACACACAAAGAAGGGGGCTACTGAAGTGGTGTACTTCAGAGTCCACAATCACAAAAACAGATAGAAACACATAGCAAAACACAGGTAAGAGTGGGGGAAAAGCTCTCACTCTTACCAAGTGGAAAAAAATAAACTCCAGAAGTCCAGCAAAGCTGCTGGGGGACTCACTAGGTGAGGGAAATTAGCCATAAATGAGAATTCTCCCTAACACTCACCCCCCCAGAGTAAGGGACAGGAGGATTTAATCCACTCCTGGATGGAACTCATACCTCTAGACGGTTACAAACATCCTAGAGAGACCATCAGCATTTTGGTGATGACTTCCTGCTCTGTGCTGAATGGAAAAATCAAATCCTTGCAGGCAGATTGACCATCGAGTAGCTTTGGGTTTTCCCCTTTCATTTGCATCAGCCATCTCAATGGTTGGTGGTCAGTCTGAATAGTGAAGGTAGATCCATACACGTATGGTCTAAACCTCTTCAGTGCCCACACAATAGCAAAGCATTCTCTTTCTATTGTTGCCCACCTTGTCTCAGGATCCTTTAACTTCCTGCTGATGAAACAAATGGGATGTTCCCTACCTTTCTCATCCAGTTGACCAAGTACTGCACCTATACCTACATTAGAAGCATCCGTTTGTACAATGAAGGGTTGGTGATAGTCAGGAGCTCTTAGGACTGGAGCTTGACAAAGGGATTCCTTTAGGCCTTCAAAGGCTTGATTGCACTCCTCATTTCACCTGACCTTTTTCGGAAATTAAGGAGAGAAGATGACATTCAAGGGAGAAGGTTTGGTCCCATAGTTCTCTATGAAGTTCCTATAATACCCTGTGAGACCTAGGAAGGCTCTCACTTGGGTTTGAGTAGTAGGGGTGGCCCAGTTTTGTACAGCTTGTACTTTGCTAGGCAGTGGGCGTATTTCACCTCCTCCTACCTCATGTCCAAGATAGACCACTGAACTCTGACCAATTTGACATTGCTTGCCTTTATGGTCATATAGGCCTGTTCCAGAGCCTGCAATACATAGCCTAGGTGTTCAACATGTTCTTTCCATGTAGGGCTGAACACTGCAATGTCATCCAAGTATGCCATGCAGAAGTCCTCCATCCCATTCAGAACTTGATTGACCATCCTCTGAAATGTAGCAGGTGCATTCTTTAATCCAAAAGGCATTACCTTGAATTGGTAGAGGCCAGCTGGGGTGGAGAATGCAGTTTTCTCCTTGGCACGGTCTGTCAGGGCTATTTCCCAATAGCCTGACGTTAGGTCAAATGTGCTGAGGTACTTGGCTGCACCAAGTTTGTCCACCAGCTCATCTGTCCTAGGCAAAGGATGGGCATCAGTCATTGTGACTGCATTTAGAGCTCTATAGTCCACGCAGAATCTCAACTCTTTGGATCCTGCCTTTGGTACAAGCACAACTGGGCTAGACTATGGGCTAGTAGAGGGCTCTATAACCCCGAGTTCAAGCATCTTGTTGACCTCATTCCTTATATGGGTTCTTATATTGTCTGACATTCTGTACCCCCTGCTTTTGACAGGCAAACAGTCACCAGTGTGTATGTCATGCTGGCCCAAAGGGGTCAAGCCTGGTGAAAGTGAGAACAGGGAGGCAAACTGATTCAACAGTAACTTGCACTCATCCTGCTGGTCAGATGTGAGACTGGAAGAGAGATTAACTCCTTCCACTTGCTCATCTAAAGGTAAGCCTCTGAGGAGGTCAGGTAGAGGTTCACTCTCCTCCTCCTCCTCCTCCTCCTCCTCCTGAGCTGAAGCTAGAAGCAAATCTCCTATGTCAGGTCTGGAGACACAAGCCTTTAAATGGTTGGTGTGAAAGACTCTGGGAGCCTCCTTAGGATTGCCTAAGTCACCAGATAGTTAACCTCTCCAAGTTTACCCACAACCTTGAAGGGTCCTATCCATTTGTCCTGCAAGGCCCTCTGCCTTGTGGGGACCATAACAAGAACAAGCTGGTCTTGAGTAAACTCAACCATGTTAGCCTTCTGGTCATGCTAATGTTTGACCAGAGCTTGACCAGCCATCAAGTTATCACTTGCCTCTGCCATCATGTGTGACATTCTCCTCCGGAGACCTATCACATAGTCAGTCACTCTGACTGGCTTGGGGGAAGGAGCACTCTCCAACCCCTCCTTAATCAGGGCCAATGGACCTCTGAGTGGATGGCCATAGAGAAGTTCAAAGGGACTGTATCCTACTCCCTCCTGAGGGACTTCTCTATATGCAAAGAGAAGGCATGGCAGTAGAAGGTCCCACTTTCTTCTAAGGCGTTCTTCTGAAGCACCTATCATGCTCTTCATAGTTCTGTTAAACCTCTCTACCAACCCATTGGTTTGAGGGTGGAAGGCAGTTGAGATCTTGTAAGTGACTCCACAGGTTTTCCACATGGTTTGCATGTAGTGGGGCATAAAATTTGATCCCCTGTCAGATATCACCTCCTTAGGAAAACCTACTCTGGAAAAAATACCAAGTAGGGCCTTAGCTACAGCCGGAGCCGTAACAGTCCTCATAGGTATGGCTTCAGGAAATCTAGTGACATGGACCACTACAACCAGGATAAACCTGTTGCCTGAAGTTGTGGGAGGGTCAAGAGGACCAACAATGACAATCACAACCCTCTCAAAAGGAATTCCCACCACTGGGAGAGGCCCTAAGCGTGTCACACTCTTGGATCCACTCTTGCCAGAGGTTTGGCAAGTGTGGCACCTTCTGCAGAACTTGTCTACTTCTGTACCCATCGTAGGCCAGTAGAAGTGCAGAGATAGCCTTTCTTTGGTCTTCTTAAAACTTAAGTGACCAGCCAAGGGTACCACATGGGCTAACTGCAGAAACTGGAGTCGGTTCACTAGAGGCACTACAAGTCTTCTGTAGTCTCCAGGGGTTGACTCAGTTGGTTCACTGTAGAAGAGGCCATCTTCCCAATGCAACCTATAGTTCCCAGGCTCAGTCCCATTGAGCTGAGAAGCTGCCTGTTGGCAAAGACCTTCCAAGGTAGGACACTCTCTTTGTCCTTTATTGAAATCTTCCCTGTTGGGTCCACCTTCTGCCAGTAAAGACTGCAGCTCAGGATGGTCAACAGGGTCAAGATCTCCTACCAAGGTGAGATCCTCTTCTAGATCTGATTCCTCAGTATCTAGTTTGACCATACAGGGTTGAACCTCACACTCAGCCTCAGCTGGTGTGGGAGTCACAGGTGTGACTTTGGACAGTCTTTGAGATGTCCTTCTGGGCACAGGAGTGCTTGCTGGTTTCTTGCTGGCAGACTTAGGTTTCCCCTTTGTCTTTTCTTGTCCTGCAATGGATGGCAGTAAGTAGGTCCTGTGGACTTGGGGTGATAGCTTCCTCTATCATGTCCCCAGGAGAGCCTCTTAAGGTTCTCTCCCTTGCAGACCTCCTGCTTCCTTCTGCTGGGGGGCTTGAGGGTACTGGACACAACTCCAAGAGTTTTAAGGTAATTTCCCAACAGGACCCTCCCAGGTACGTTATTTTGCACACTTAAGAGGTATTCTGACAGTCATGTCATTACACTGGATGAGAGCTGGTAACTGGGGAACCATTTGCACAGGGCCTCCAGCTAACTTGGTTAAGTGTTTGGGTGCCTTAGCAACATCCTCCACTTTGAAAAAACATTCATCAACCACAGTTATGCTGGCTCCAGTGTCTCTGATGGCAGGGGTCTCCTGACCATTCACAAGAACACTATCTTTATAATAATCGTTAGTATTATCTGGGATTGAGTTATAGAAATCTAAGTTTTGTTGTTCCCAAAGACCCAAGGACACTAAAGAAATACTAGCAGAGACTGTCATGGGCTCATCAGCTAGTAACTGAAAGTTTCCACCGGTCATAGGTACTTCATCCACCTGGGAGAAGGCTAAGGAGACAGTGTTGATCCCTGAAGGTTTACCCTTACACTTGGGATCTCCTTTCACATGACCAGGCAACACACAAACAAAGCATTTTCCAAATGCTCTCCGGAATGGGCGTTTGCCCTGGCCTCCATCTGGTGTGGAACCAGGAGGTACACTAGCCTGATTCGGTTTACCTTGTGTTTTACCCTGGTTATGTTTGGGGCCCTCTTTTGGATTGGCGTTATTGGAATTCTCTTTGTTGTCTTTCTTTGGCTGCTTCCCCTCATCCTTCTTCTGAGTAGCCCCAGAATCCTTGTGAGTAGCCCTGTTGGCAAGCCACAAGTCAGCAGCCTTAGCTAGTTTCTTAGGATCTATCTCCTTTGAATCAGCCAAGTGCTCTCTAGGCTCAGGAGAGCAGACATCAAAAACAGACTCCAACATTACAAGATTCCTCAAACCTTCATAAGTGTTCACTTTGTAACCCTTAACCCAACCATCTAAGTTTTTCAAACATTCACACACCCAGGTAGCCCAAGGGGTACCATCATGCTTTTTGAGGGTTCTAAACCTCTTAAGATACTGGGAAGGGGTCTTCCCAAACCTAGCTATTAATGCTAGTTTCACACATGCATAATCCTGTTTATCCTCCTCCCCCAACTCCATTACAGCATCACTTGCAACAGGGGGGAGCCTAGAGAAAAGCCAAGGAATCAACTGATTCCCTGAGATACCTTGAATCCCATGATTGTACTCAAACATTGCTAACCAATCCAAAATATCAAGTTTAGTCTCATACATACCAATCATTTCTTTTGGCATACGGGGTCTCTTAGGGCTTCAAGACCTAGAGGACTCTGGGAGAGAAGCATTTTCTAGAGACAGTTTCTTCATTTCTAGTTCATGGTTCAGCTCCATTTCTCTGAGCCTTAACTCTTGATGTTTCATTGCAGTTTGTGCATCAATACGTTTCACTTCCAATTCAAGTCTCATTTTCTCAAGTGCAATAAACTCAGGAGTAAGTGTAGGACCTGTGGGGGTCCCTTTGGACAGAGGTTGTGCATTCTGAGCAGGAAAGGGAGTTGTAGGGTTTCCTAGCAAGGACTCATCTACTTCTTCACAATTAACACTCTCAGAATCAGAAACATCAAAATCCACCTTTGCTGGAGTGGAAGGTCCTTCTGACCCACTCTCCAGGCTTTTTCCCATTAACTTTGCAACCAGTTCAGATTTATTTCCTTTACCAGAGATATTCTTATCCCTGGTCTGAGAACCTCAGCAGTATAGAGTAAAAGACTCACGTCAGTGTAGTTTTCCATATTTGACATGATTCCTTAGTTAAATAGAATTAGTGGTGTTAGCCTTGTGGTTAGTTGAAACCAAGCAACAGCAGCACTCTAAGTGTAATCACTCTACTTCCAAATCCTCACCGCTGTACACCAGTGTTAGGCAGAATCCTGTGCAGTGCCCTTAGGGACCACTACACACAATTAAGACTACAGGTGGCAATACAAGTTTTGCCTTTGGTACAAGCCTGTACTACTAAGTCAGAGTGGTAGCAGTGGCGGAGCAGCCAGGCTTATCTCAAGAGTATATGAGCAGTAGCAGAGATTACACCAAGGGACCACAATTACTGTGACTCAAGCAAACACTGACTTATGGTTTCAGGTAGAAAAATATAAGTACATTTATTTTTAAACCATTCCTTATAAACACAACACTTCTATTAAACTCAAATGAAAACCACACGTTAAATGTACTACAAATAACCAATTCACATTGCACAGTAAGTCTCAAGGTAAGTACCCTGTGTTTGAATGAACCGGTGTTAGGCACAAAACACGTTACCGCGAATACAATTGCGATCACTTTTTGACAGTTCGGTCTACGAAACAAACACGTATCCGTGACATGAAATGCTACCGGGGCAAAAACACACTTAGCACTTGAGATACCCAGAGGGAGTTGGAGGCAAAAATCACAGGCAATATTTTGGTTAGGCAGGCAGAATCAAGAAACATTCAAAGACAGGAGTTCAAAGGTCAAAGGGACGGAGACAGGGTCGAAAAACACCGGGGCTAGTTGCCGAAGATCACACGGTCAGACAGTTCACGATTCAACATAGCCAAAAGTACTTCGATACTGTCAATATTCGTAAGCAAAAGTTATAAGAAGGAGGGAAGACAAGGTCAAGCCTTGGAAATGAACAAAAAGGGATTAACCCAGTATCCTCAACAGAACACAGTACCTTGTTCCAATGGTGCAGCTGGTGCCCTAGCAGTTGTTCCTGTTGGTTTCTCGCAGACCAACGATTACTGGAGCTTTGTTGTGAAGGAGGACATCTGAAGGGGGTCTGCAACACACAGGGATGAAGCCGGCAGTAGCGACAAGGAATAAAAGGTGCACTCCTTAAGAACAGGAGAGGCTCTTCAGGTGGCTATCCGGACCCCCACAGCAGTGTGCAGCGATTTCGACCACAGAAGAGGATCCTCTGGCTGTAGAAGATGAGCTGGTTATCCTCACCAAGCTCAAGGGAAGAAGACTCCGGACTGGATCTTCTCTGAGTCGTTGAAGGGCAGATAGCTCAGGACTGCAGCAGGGCTTCACCGGGACGGGGTAGTTGCAGCAGCCGTCGTTCTCTCCGCTTCTCTTCGGTTCCTTGTAATTCCAGTGGCGACTCTCTGACTTCTAGCCCAAGAGACCTGCCTTTTATGCAAAAAAAAACATCCACACAGCCTGGCTGTCAATCACCCAGCAGGGGGGTTGTCCAGCCCGGACAACTACCCTGGCCAATCATGACAAAGTGTGACTTGGGTTTCCTAGGATACCCTGTGCAGGGGGTGAATACACCCTTCCCTCACATTCAGCCCACCTAGACACCCAGGCACCTGGTGGAAGGCTTCTGAACAGAAAGACCACCAAAAGACAGTGAACAAAGAAGTCAAACCTGGTTTGCCGTGCAACGTAAAACACAAGAAGGACTTTAACAAAAAGAAATGGTGAATTAACCCAACCGGAGCCAAAAGAAAGACGATTTGGTCAAGCAGGTTTATGTTCGAGGCTAATATAATAGCCAAGAACAGTACCACGTTTATCTAATATAATCGCGGTAGAAAAGTTAGGGTAGATACCACTGCCACCAGCCAAGTCTAAATGTTAAAAGAGCGAAACAATTCTCTAGGAGGTACAGATAAAAAGGGATACGAGTTAACCCTTTCCAGTACCCCATGGAAGATGGGGTGTACTGGATCTGTGGTAGTTTGACTAAGTAAAGTTAATGGTAACTTTACCTTTTTCTGGGGGACAGTAGTCGCCTCAGAAATGGAGTCGAGGGAAGTCTCAAAGACAACCCTGTGCCACGGCACTGAAGGTGCTGTGTGGCACACACAAAGAAAGGGGCTACTGAAGTGGTGTACTTCAGAGTCCACAATCACAAAAACAGATAGAAACACATAGCAAAACACAGGTAAGAGTGGGGGAAAAGCTCTCACTCTTACCAAGTGGAACAAAATAAACTCCAGAAGTCCAGCAAAGCTGCTGGTGGACTCACTAGGTGAGGGAAATTAGCCATAAATGAGAATTCTCCCTAACATTCTCTGCTTACAATTTTGTGGTTACGTATCGTCCCGGTTCTCAGCATTCAAATGCTGATGCGCTCTCACGTATTCATGATTCAGGTGCTTTACCAACACCTGAAAAGACGTTTGTGCTTCCTCACCAGGTGGTTTGTGGTTGTGTCCTTCAATCCTCCATGAAATCTAAATTGCGGCATTGGGTGCGTTCCGGCCCCTCAGAGATTACTGATTATAAAGTGGATCTTGTCAATGGTCTTCCTTATGTGCAGGGCCAGGTCTTTTTACCGGATGAGGACACCCGTTTTAGGGCCTTGAATTGGTGCCACGACTCCAAAGTGGCAGCTCATCCTGGGGTTCGTAAAACATTGGATCTGCTGAGGAGGTGGTGTTGGATGCCTTCTAGGCACAATACTGTCCACCAGTATGTCTCTTCTTGCGCCATATGTGCTCAAGGGAAAGGGGTCCATTCTAAAACAATGGGGCTTCTTCCACTCCCCGAGCTCCCCTGAACCATGGTATCCATGGATTTTGTCGTGGAATTGCCTTCTGTAAGAGGTTATGACACCATATGTATAGTCGTAGATTATTTCTCGAAGATGGCTCGTTTTGTCCCCTGTAAGGGCCTCCCTTCCACCGCGAACCTGGCAGAGTTGTTTTTGCAGAACATTTTTCGTTATTTTGGTTTGTCCACCATCATCGTCTCCGATTGGCGGTCACAGTTTACCTCTATCTTTTGGAAAGCACTTACATCTGCCCTGGGCATTGACGACAGGTTCTCCTCGGCTTATCATACCCAGACGGATGGGCAGACCGAGCGACTGAATTCTACAATGGAACAATATCTACGTTGTCTTGTTCTGCAATACCATGATTCCTGGCTTTCCATACTAGGAATGGTTGAATTTGCTTATAACAACTCTTTGCATACCTCTGTTGGTGTTTCCCCTTTCCTTGCTTTATACGGATTTCATCCTCGTTCTCTACCTCTGACTCCAATTGTTCCTTCTACTGTACCTGCGCTTCGGCTTGTTTACGGGATTTGATCAAGTTACAGGGGGATGTCAAACAACGATTGTCCGAGGCCCATTCGGCGGGTAAGAAGGCAGCTGATCGACACCGCTCTCCAGCATCTCACTATCAGGTGGGTTCTAAGGTTTGGCTCTCAACCAAACATTTACGTATTCTGGGTCAGAGAGCCCTCATACCCCGTTTTGTGGGGCCTAACACTGTTGTTGAGGTGTTAAATCCAGTGGTGCTTCGATTGAAATTACCGGATCAGTGGAAGATACATCCGGTGTTCCAGGTATCCCTATTGAAACCTTGCCCTGCATCTGTGCGGTTGCAGTCAAAGCCATGCCTGTTGTGGTACAGGGTTCTGAGGAATATGAGGTCAGTCAAGTGCTGGATACTCGCGTATCGCAGGGTGTCTGTCAGTACTTGATTGATTGGAAGGGATATGGTCCGGAGGACCGAACTTGGGAGCCCGTTCAGAATGTTCGTGCCCCCCGTTTGGTTGCCTTGTTTGGGCCTCTAGGAGAAGGGGGCGTTCTTTGGGGAAGGGAACTGTTAAGAAACAAGCTACCAAGATTGGTCAGGCTCAGCGTTCACAATTCCTAGACTACAACGACATTGTTCGCACTACAACATTCGGGGCTGCCCCCTTCTGACAACGCTCTGTCTCATTGGCTCATCGGGTGTTTGTAACAACCCTGACCCGTTTCTCAGAGCGTGTGCGGTTGCCCTGGAAACTAGGACGCTTTTCGTCCCGTCGTGGTCATGTGCAATGTGGTACGCAATCACATGACACACGACTCATAAGCAGTTACAGGAAGAAGCCCGGCGCTTCTAGTTGACTCTGAGAAGCTTTGTCTGGTTACGTTTCCTGGTTTCCTGATTCTGGCTTTGCCTTACGGATTGCCCCTGTCTTGTTCTTCTGCTTAGTTGTTCTCCTTGTCGTTCGTTTACGAACAACAATTTGTCTTGTGCTATTGAACCCCGCCTGCTGTACGGATACTCTTTGGATTACCCTTGTCTGTCTGGATTCGCATGCCCATTGCCGAACTCATTTTTGCTGTACTGATATTGTTTGGATTACGTGTGTCTGTCTAGAATCCCCTGCCATTTCCCAAACCCATCCTGCTGCAAGGACATTCTCTGAATTTCATTTTGTCTGCTCACGTTGTTACCGGATCCCTTGCTACGGAACCGCCGGGACGTTTGAATTCAACATTCTCAACGGCGACCCAACACTATCGTGTTAATACCTCATTCAGCGGAAGATGTCAACGCCACCCAAGTGCATCTGGTTCCACACTCGAATGTTGTCTTCTCCGGAACACTCACCTGCTGATTGTCAACAACTCTTTCTGGGATTCAAGAACAAGTCTCTCTCTTTCTCTCTCTCTGGTCTGAGGTTCTCCTGCAATAGGCGTCCTCGTGTCATCGGGCCCGGTAACATCCTGGGACTAGAGACTAGTCACCCTAGCATACGGCATCCTTATGTCGTCGGTCCGGTGGCTCTTGGGGACTAGAGACTGACCATCCTAGGGCTTAGGCATCCGCGTACTGTCGGGTTGAGCCTTACCCCTCTGGCCAGAAAAGAACAGTTCATCTCTACACAGTGGTAAGCCTTGATTCCTCTCGGATTCCATATTCTGAATGCCTTTGTCTGATTTCTCATGACTTTTCATTGCTGTTTCAGGGGAAGGTCGATCTCGTTCTTTCTGCCTATATTCTTGTACACTACCATCTTGTATTACTACAGGTCAGTTCTTGTGTTGTATATAATTACTGCTTTTGTTCATGTGCAACTTCTGTGGTGACCTTTGTAAAATCTCTCTGTAGATCAGATGACGCTCAGAGTATTTTTTGGTTCACCTCTTAAGCCAGAATGCCCTGCACTTGGAGTATTGTTGATTCGCCGCACAAGCCCGGATGCCACGCTGATCTCCTTCTTCTGGTCAATCGCCTACTTGGCGTGTGTGGTTTTTACCTACGCCCAAGTGGTACATTGTCTTGAGGAATTCCACGGCTACACGACGAGGTCAATGCCGCTGGAATCCTAACAAGGTTCCCCTCCTTTTTGGGACAAAAAATAGGGGAGAGGCAGCAGGAGATTTGGATGGGCGGATGAAACCCAAGGCAAGTGCCTTATCAACGTATTCCTTTAGTACCAGGTCCTTTTGATGCCTGAGTGAATACACTTGGCCTTAAGAGATCTTGGAGTCAGGGATCAGATCGATCGGACAATCGTATGCACGGTGGGGTGGCAGCATTTCTGCCTTTCCTTTGTCGAACACATCCATAAATTAAGCATATTCAGGTGGAATATTCGATGTGGGATTTGCTGAAACCGAACCAATAAGGGAAACCGTGGAGATGATAGGCTGGCAGGGTACCTTCCTAGAAATCACATGTGACTGAAAACAAGTGTCATTGCAAAAAGCCGAGGGAAAATGCACCACCTGCGATACCAAGTCAATGTCGGGGTTATGTAGATGCAACCACGGCAGGCCAAGGATAACCTTGAACTGGGGTGCATTAATGAGGTCAAAGGTGATATCCTCGGCATACCCCTCGTCCATTTTCATGTGTAATGGAATGGTCTGCTGCATTACCCGACCAGACACCAAGGTAGTGGCGTCAACTGCGTTGACAGTTTCGGGGTTGGGTTTGGCCACAATAGGGATCCCAGAGCTAAGAGCGTACTGGAGGTCCATGTAGTTTCCGGTAGCACCTGAATTGATGACTGCCTGAGCCCGAAAGGATCTGTCGGGGGACACTAAAAAGGTGACTAGGAGACAAAACAAAGCGAAATTAATGGCAGCTTGGGAGTCCAAGGGTGGCACTCCCGGCATAGGGACTCCATCTATTATTGGGTTTTGTAGTTTCCCACCTTTCGAGCAGGTTTCTTTGGACAGTTACGTAGAAAGTGCTCTGAAGACCTGCAGTATATGCATAGATTATTTGTGCGCCGGTGTTCCCTCTGGGTGGAGGTCAAAGAACCACGAATAGCCCCTACCTGCATGGGCTCAGGTTGGGGTTGTGAAAGAACAGCTGAGTCGTGAGTCGGGGATACAGGAACCACCGGTTTCCTTTCACCCCGTTGTTCGGCTCGGCGGGCATCACTCTGTAGGACCAGATCTAACAACTCAGTAAATGCAGTGGGTACTACAGGAACAGTGGCCAATTTGTCTTTCAGGTCCTCGGAAAAACCCTTGTAGAATACTGCTGCTTTTTTCTCCTCAGGCCAGTAAATCTCAGCGGCCAACTGATTGAATCTGGCCAGGTAACTTTTCAAAGGCCTAGTACCCTGGCGGCAGATTAGAAATTCCAGATCCGTGGCCTGGGTCTTATATCTGGTGTCGAAGACCCTGTTCATCGCTGTGATCAGGGCATCGCAATCATACAAGACATAACTGTTTGATTCCAACAGGGGGTTAGCCCAGGCAGCAGTGGTACCCCAAAGATAGGAGAGAACGAATGCAGATTTTGTGGTAGAGTCCGAAAAAGAGGTAGGGCGACACAGGAAATGCAGTTTACACAGGTTTATGAAAGTTCTTGGGGTCTCCTGTAAAACGCTCGGGATGTGCCAAGGGGAATTGAGTGGACATGAGGACTGGAGTGGGTTCTTATCTAGCAAGGAGGTAGCCAGAACCAGAGGCGGTAGCTCAAGTGACTCATTTATTTTTAAATGTTTTTATTGGCATTTGTGTAGTTACAGTCATGCATTTCAGTTTCCATTACACATGCCTACATTTGATTAACAACAACAAACAACAATTAACAAACAACTTCCTACACGTGCTTTGTGTTACTTATAACCTCAGTTGGGGCAAACGCTTCAATGTCTGGGACTGTAGCTTTCGCACCTGATATTTCCAGTTGGGCAACATCACTTTGGTGTCATGGGGTGATTAGTTGGGCACTGTTAGGGAGAATTCTCATCTATGGTTAATTTCCCTCACCTAGTGACTCCCCCAGCAGCTTTGCTGGACTTCTGGAGTTTATTTTTTTCCACTTGGTAAGAGTGAGAGCTTTTCCCCCACTCTTACCTGTGTTTTGCTATGTGTTTCTATCTGTTTCTGTGATTGTGGACTCTGAAGCACACCACTTCATTAGCCCCCTTCTTTGTGTGTGTCACCCAGTACCTTCAGTGCCGTGGCACAGGGTTGTCTTTAAGACTTCCCTCGACTCCATTCCTGAGGTGACTACTGTCCCCCAGAAAAGGGTAAAGTTACCATTAACTTTTACTTAGTCAATCTAGCACAGATCCAGTACACCCCATCTTCCATGGAGTACTGAAAAGTGTTAACTCATATCCCTTTTTATCTGTACCTCCTAGAGCATTGTTTCGCTCTTTTAACATTTAGACTTGGCTGGTGGCAGTGGTATCTACCCTAACTTTTCTACCGCGATTATATTAGATAAACATGGTACTGTTCTTGGCTATTATATTAGCCCCGAACATAAACCCGCTTGACCAAATCGTCTTTCTTTTGGCTCCGGTTGGGTTTATTCGCCATTTCTTTTTGTTAAAGTCCTTCTTGTGTTTTACTTTGCGCGGCAAACTAGGTTTGCCTTCTTTGTTCACCGTCTTTTGGAGGGCTTTCTGTTCAGAAGCCCTCCACCAGGCGCCTGGGTGTCTAGGTGGGCTGAATGTGAGGCAGGGGTGTAGTCACCCCTTGCACAGAGTATCATAGGAAACCCAAGTCACACTTTGTCATGATTGGTCAGGGTAGTTGTCCGGGCTGGACAACCCCCGTGCTGGGTGATTGACAGCCAGGCCGTGTGAATGGGGGTTTTTCGCATAAAAGGCAGGTCTCTTGGGCTAGAAGTCAGAGAGTCGCCACTGGAACTACAAGGAACCGAAGAGAAGCAGAGAGAACGACGGCTGCTGCAACTACCCCATCCTGGTGAAGCCCTGCTGCAGTCCCGAGCTATCTTCCCTTCCACGACTTAGAGAAGATCCAGTCCGGAGTCTTCTTCCCTTGAGCTTGGTGGGGATAACCAGCTCATCTTCTACAGCCAGAGGATCCTCTTCCTTGGTCGAAATCGCTGCACGCTGCTGTAGTGGCCGGCCCGGATAGCCACCTGAAGACCCTCTCCTGTTTTTAAGGAGTGTACCTTTTAGTCCTTGTCACTGTTGCCGGCTTCATCCCTGTGTGGTGCAGAGCCCCTTCAGACGTCATCCTTCACAACGAAGCTCCAGGAATCGTGGGTCTGCGGGTAACCAATAGGAACAACTGCCAGGGCACCAGCGGCACCACCGGAAAAAGGTACTGTGTTCTATTGAGGAAACTGGGTGAATCCCTTTTTCTTCATTTCCAAGGCTTGCCCTTGTCTTCCCTCCTTCTTATAAGTTTTGCTTCCAAACATTGACAATATCCAAGAACTTTTGGATACGTTTAATCGTGAACTGTCTGACCATGTGATCTTCGGCAACTAGCGCCGGTGTCTTCCGACTCTGGCTCCGGCCCTTTGACTTTTGAACTCCTGTCTCTGAGTGTTTCTTGATTCTGCCTGCCTAACCAAAATATTGCCTATGATTTTTGCCTCCAACTACCTCTGGGTATCTCAGGTGCTAAGTATGTTTTTGCCCCGGTAGCATTTCATGTCACGGATATGCGTTTATTTAGTAGACCGAACTGTCAAAAACTGATCGCAATCGTATTCGCGGTAACGTGTTTTGTCCTTAACACCGGTTCATTCAAACACAGGGTACTTGCCTCGAGACTTACTGTACAAAGTGAATTGGTTAGTTGTAGTATATTTAACATATGGTTTTTATTGAAGTTTCATAGAAGTGTTGTGTTCATAACGAATGGTTTAAAAATAAATGTATTTATATTTTTATACCTGAAACCTTGAGTCAGTGTTTGCTTGAGTCATAGTAATTATGGTCCCTTTGTGTAATCTCTGCTACTGCTCATATACTCTTGAGATAAGCCTGGCTCCTCCGCCACTGCTACCACTCTGACATAGTAGTAAAGGCTTGTACCAAATGTAAAAACTTGTATTGCCACCTGTAGTCTTAATCGTGTGTAGTGGTCCCTAAGGTCACTGCACAGGATTCTGCCTAACAGGCACATCGCAGGTGATTCCTGTTTTAGTCGGTGCATTCATAGGGGCTTGTCATCGGATGGGTGGAACATGTCCCAGAGCAAAGCTTTCCATGCCACACATTTGTCAGTACTATCTGGTTCCAATCTGTTCGCTTCCTCCACCCACACCTTGGTCTCTGCATCTGCCCACATTTCAAATTCCTTGCGCCATTTTCCATAATGTGGCCCCGCAGCAGCTTTCCAGGACATGGCGATGGTTCTTTTGGCTAATATGCATGCCAGATCCATAAACCTAACCACATGTTTGTGTTTGCTGATCCTGGGATAGGCACCAAGCAGGCATTCTTTCAGTGACCACTCATACCTCTTGACTCCAGCCTCCCTACATGCTCGCTCTATGCGTGCCCAGAAACGTCGCACGCGCACACACCAGAACATGTTTAACAGGTCAGCATCCTCGCCCCTGCCCCACGGGCATTGTGAACTTGCTTCCTTGTTAAACATAGCTGTTCTGTATGGGGTCATGTATGTTCGGTACAGCACATTCATTTGTATTAATTTGAAGCGCTGGTTCCTCGATACAGCCTTAGGGAAGCCCAGTATTCTCTCCCATTCTTTCTCCATTATGTTTGCACTTATGTCTCTCTCCCATTGTTCTTTCAGTGCTATGCCCTTGGGGTTGGGTGTGTCTATCAGCATGCTGTACAGCCTAGAAGTCGGCCTCCAGCCGTCGTTCAAATTATACATCAGGGTCAGCAGTGGACTCGCCTGTGGTTCCTCTGGCCAGCCCTCCCATCTTTCTTTGGCCGTTTCCCGGACTCTGCGGTACCCGAGAAATTGCCTGCTCGGCAGCTCCTCTCTTTCTTGCATTGAGTCGAATTCCCGGAAGACCCCATCTTCATATACGTCTCCCCATGTGTATATCCCCATCCCTTCCCATTTTCTTACTACTGACATATCTGTGCTGTCTTTGCATGTGTCAGCCGCTATCGGCACCTCCGGCGAGTAGTGGTTTACTAGTTTCAGTAGGATGTGCGCTCTCCTCCAGACCTTCCTGCCCAGTGTTATCATCAATAGAGTGTGTTTCGGACCCTCCTTTTCTACCCACAGTATTTCTTTTAGTTTGATGGGAGCCACTAGGTGTTGCAGTAAGTCTGTTTCCGAGCTAGTCTCGTCTGCTAGCCTTTTAACTACGTGACTGAGATGCGCTGCCAGGTAGTACCTCTCGAGATTTGGCAATTTCACCCCACCCTTATCGTATGGTAGATACAAAATTGCTAGTGAAAGTCTGTGGCGGTTAGCGCCCCACAAGAATTCTCGGAGCATCACCTCCAAGGAGCAGAAAAAGGACGCCCCTACATAGTATTGCACGTTGTTGAAGAAGTACAAAAACCTTGGGAGAATAATCATTTTGGTGATGGCTACCCTACCTAACAGTGATAGTGGCAGCTTCAACCAGAACTTCATGGACTTCCTCAAGCCCTGCACCACCTTTGCTGTATTATGTTCGTGCATTTGTTCCGGTGTATATCTAACGTTCACCCCCAGGTACTTAAACGTGTCCACCTCCCAATTGAGTCCCACTGCAGGTAGTTCATCAACATTCTTCCCCCTCAACCCCACCAACGGGAATATGCAGGATTTGGTTTTGCTGAAGTGGATCCCAGACACTTCGGTGTAGTTATCGAGTATGTCCAGGATCACCGGTACATTCAGGTGCGGATCTCTCACGTACAGCAGCACGTCGTCCGCGTAAAGTGACAGCAGGTGTCCTGTTCCCCCAACCCAGATGCCAGCATCCAGGTGTTGCTTTCTGATGTATATTACTATGGGCTCGAGGCCCAGCACGTACAACATTGGGGATAGTGGGCATCCCTGTCTCGTCCCTCTCTTGATATCCCAGATTGCTGACACCATCCTCCCTGTTTTAACCCTGGCCTTTGGATTTGTGTATAATATTCACGCCCATCGGAGGAATCCTTCCCCAAATACAAATTCCCTCAGTGTTGCCACCAGCCATTCCCAAAATATTGAGTGGAACGCCTTTGCGGCGTCCAGGGAGAGTATGGCATACTGTTCTTGAGATGCAGCTGTTTGCTTGAGTATGTGTTGCAGTCTGTGTAAGTTCAACGCTGTGCTACGCCCTGGTACAAAGCCTTTTGGTCACTATATATCAAGCACCCCATTATCCTATTCAGGTGCTTGGCCAATATGGTGGTTAAAATGTTGACGTCATAGTTCAGCATCGCTAGTGGGCGGTACGAATCACATTCATTCATTGGTTTTCCCGGGTTTAGGTATCGGTATAACTAGGGTCTCCCTCATGGATTCCGGCAGTTCCCCATTGGTGTATACCTCCCGGAAAACTTCAAGCAGCACCGGTGTGAGGGTTGCTTCATATGTTTAATAGAACTCTGTGGGGAGTCCATCACTTCCCAGTGTTTTACTGGAAGCTAGTGACCGTATTGCCGCCGCGATATTATGCCCTGTTATTTCGGCCTCTAAGGATTCCTGTTTTGACGGATCTATTTTGGGAAGGCCTATTTCATCCAGTGTGTTTAATATGGAAATTTGCAGCACCTGGTGGTCGTGACTGTAGAGGTGGGAGTAGAAATCTCAGAAAATGTCATTGATTTCCTGTTGTGTTTTACATGTTGTGCCTGTTGCATCTTTGATCTCCGGGGTCTGAGGTCGTGGGTGCTCTCTCCTACATAGCCACGCCAACAGTCTGCCTGGCTTATCGCCCTCAGCATGTGCTTTTGTGGTTTTCACTGAGTAACCAAACTTGGTGAGCCTTCCCCATGCTTCTTGGCAATCCCCTCATAGCCTTGCTAGTTGCACCTCCTCCTCCCTTGTCCCCCTTGTGTCTAACTGTTTGTGTTTTATCTCCTCCTCCAGTTTCTCCAGTTCGGCTCTCAACATTTTCCATATGCCCCCCGCTCCCGCAATGGCCTCGCCCCTCACCACTACCTTCATTGCTTCCCAGACTGTGCCCCATCTTTCAACGCTACCTACGTTCTTTTCCACATATTCCTCTATTTTATCTCGCAGTCCTTCTGTGAAGGATGGATCCGTTAGGGTGTCTGGTGCCACACGCCACAGTGGTATGGGCGGTCTAGGCCCCCATGTCTTCCAGTTCATCAGCAGCGGTGAGTGGTCTGATATTGACCTGCCTAGGTACTGTGCCGATTCTATTTGTGTTTGGTATCCCTTGGCCACAAATAAGTAGTCAATTCTCGTGTGCAGGGAGTGTGGCGATGAGAAGTATCCTTTGTCTGTGGGATGTAGCTCGCTCCACACATCTACCAGATCCAGGGCTTCGACGAATGTGTTTAGCGCCCCTGTTGCGCCGTCGTTTCTGGTCGCTGTCGGTTTAGACCTGTCCAGCTCCCAGTCCCTAACACAATTGAGGTCCCCTCCCCATATGAAGAAACTCTGTCTGCATTGGGCTAGTTGGCCCCCAGCGTGTCTAAGTGTTTTGGGATCCCGTGGTTGGGGAAGTATGAGTTTATTATACAGACCTCCACCAGCTCAATGCATCCTCTTACTATTAGGTACCTGCCTTCCGGGTCTGCCTCCCAACTCACTAGTTTAAATGGAATTGCCAGACTTATCCAAATGAGCACCCCTCTGGCATATTTGGAGTAGGGGGCACCATAGCATTGCCTATCTCAGTGTTCCGTTACTGCGGCCATTGTTTTCTTGGTCAGGTGGGTCTCTTGTAACAATGCAATGGCCACCCTCTTCCTGTTAATAAAGGATTTCACCCGATTCCTGCGCATGTATGTTCCCAGACCTCGGACATTCCATGTTAGTACTCTAATCTCATTGGCCATTTCAATATGTGGGTTTCCCCCCCCACCCTCTCTCCCCCTTGGTCTCCAGCTAATTTCCCCGGCTTCACTAAATGCGTCATTCCCCAGATAGCCCCCGCCCCCGCTCCATTGTGTAAAGCCACATTCACACATTTCTTGACACATACCTCGCTCCGTGTAGGGTTCCAACCATCACAAACTCCCAACCAAACTAGAACTAGAAACTGAACTCAGCTGCCACTTTCCAACCGTGGCGCTCGAGCGCTGTTACGCTCACATGGTATACACGGGGATGCCACCCAGCTCTGGTTGCATGATTTGCACTCTCGAATCCTCTCCTGGTCCCTTGGTAAGGCCTCTGGTTAAAGATGGGTCTGCAATATAGGAGAGCTGGATTCAATACCAGATTGTCTTTATGTTTTCCCACCTCCCTTGGCCTCAACTCCTTCCTCCCCCCTTGGGCCTTCTCCTCACCTTAATATCGTAAAAGGTGGATTCTCTGTCCTGCTCCTCGTGGCAGGGGCACGTAGATGTGGGGGCGAGCAGCGACCAAGTTACTTCACTGGTGCAAGCCCCCCTGTGGGAATCCAGGCCTGCTGCGACTCCGTAGGTTTGCTGCTTTACAGTCTTTATTTGCAGTTCTTATGTTCCTCTTAGTTCAAATAATAATGTCTTGCTTCTTTCCTTTTAGGTATGGAAAGGTATTTTGGTGTTGTCATGCAGTTTGAAGATGAGCATGGGCCGGTAGGCGAAAGCGCGGTGTGCACGATGCTGTCCGGTGAGTTTCGCCTTTTATATTGCTAACCTGTGTCTTTTCTCTCCTTGCAGGTTACGATATTCCTCGCCGAGCGCCGTAATGTTCCAGCAATGATACTGACCAGGAGATGACTACCCAGGTAAGAATTGTGTGGCTTTTTTCATTCAGGAGGAAACATGAGAAAATGCTTACTAATCCTGTCTTTCTTTCTCCTCTTTCCAGGTTATGGTATTCCAGGATGCATGCAGTGCCGGATGATGGAGTTCATACCTTCAGGTGAGTGGAACTGAAGTCAGCGATGGATTGAAGACAGGATACTGTTCCAGGTAAGTTTCGTAGTGTTCTTTCTCTCTCTGCAGGTCCTTGGTTTCAGGTAAACTGGCATCAAAGAACTGGACACGGTGAGCGTTACGTTGCCCACAGCAGAATAACGCAAAGCATGTTCTGCTGTTTGGGTGTGGTTTAAATAGTCTCAGGTAAAGTAGTCCAGGTAAAATAGTCCCAGGCCTGCCACACCCAAAGTAGTCCAGGTAAAGTAGTCCCAGGCCTGCCACACCCGAAAGACTAGACCGCATAGCTCAGTTCCTTGTAAGTGAGCTATGTCTGTGCCTCCATGTTGGCTGAACCCCCCAGGTTAAATAGTGCCAAGTAAATAGTCCCATTCTAATGTTGGTCTTCATGATAGTTATGAGCCTGGCGCCAAAGGGGCCAGGACTGACTCCAAGAGAGTCTTGGATGAGGTTTTAAGGCCTTTGACCTGGCGCTAACTGGAAGGCTGACTTGCCAGTGAGGGCCAGGGGCAAGGGTCATGACAGCACTCCCCCCCAAGGCCCCTCTCTTGGTGGCACTTCTGCCTGGTCCTGGTTTGGCTGGGTAATTCTGATGGAACTTTTTAATTAAGCGAGGCGCATCGATGTATTCACTAGGTTCCCATGATCTGTCTTGAGGGCCGTATCCCTTCCAATCAACTAAGTAGTGTAGTTTGGATCTGGTGTATTTTGAGTCTAGGATATCCTTTACTTCAAACTCTGGTTCTCCGTCAACTAATACTGGTTTTGGTGGTGTTATAACCCGAGTACTGGGTTGTACCGGTTTCAGGAGTGATACGTGAAACACAGGATGAATCTGCATAGTGGGTGGTAGGGCTAATTTAACTGCCACTGGATTTATTATGGATTCAATAGAATAAGGTCCCAGATATCGGGGACGAAAGGTCTGAGTCCTTTTTATGGGCACATATTTTGATGCTAACCAGACCTTGTCTCCAATTTGATAGTCCGGGGCTTTACTACGATGTTGGTCAGCGAATTTCTATTATCTGTTCTTGGCTTGGAGTAAATGTTCTGCTGCTTCTTTGAAGGTCTGGGAAATAGTCCTATGTAGGGCTTTAACCGCTGGCATTTCCAAAGGGGTTGGGAGATTCAATTCTGAAGTACGTGGATGTTTACCATATGTAGTGTAGAAAGGGGTATGTTCAGTGCTGGTGTGTAATGAATTATTATAGGCATATTCAGCTATCCATAACAAGTCCTTCCAATTTCTTTCCACTTGATGTAACATGCAACGTAAGTATTGCTCGAGGGTTTGGTTTGTTCTTTCTGTTTGGCCATCTGTTTGAGGATGGTGACTTGTGGATAGTCGAATGTCAAATTGGGCCATTGAACAGCATTTCCTCCAGAAGTTGGATACAAACTGACTACCTTGATCTGAGATCAAGACCAATGGAAAGCCATGTAGCCGTACAATTTCCTCCAAGAATACGTTTGCTAAATTGGATGCATTTGGAAGACCCTTAAAAGGAATAAAGTGTGCCATTTTAGAGAACAAGTCTACAACTGCTAAGATGGTGTTGAATCCTTGTCTGGGAGGTTGATCTGTAATGAAATCAAGGGACAGTGTGTGCCATGGTACGGGAGGAATTTCCAATGGTTGGAGAAGACCAGCTGGTTTCTGCTTTTGGATCTTGTTTTGTGCACACACACCGCAAGATTGGATAAATTGTATGGTGTCTTTACGCCATGTGGGCCACCAATAGTTTTGTTTTACTTTTGCTAGAGTTTTGGCAATTCCAGGATGACCTTCAATCAGGGAGTCGTGGTAACCCGAAATAACCTGCTCTTGTAAATCTTTACTTGGCAAGTATAGACGGTTCCTAAAATACGGTATCTGGTCTTTAATGGTGTAATATTCTCCTTGAGTACACCACTCTTGTGAGAAAGTAGTCTTCTGGAAATATGGCTACTGGATCTGGAGTTATGTATACCTTTTCATCAACACTCATGCGGCACAAGGCGTTAGCCTTTCCGTTTCGGACTCCTGGCTGGTAGGTGATAACATAGTCATATTCAGTGAAGAAAAGAGCCCACAGCAGTTGACGGGATGATTGAGCCTTTGCTGTTTTTAGGTATTGCAGGTTTCGATGATCAGTTATGACCGTGACAGTATGTCTAGAACCAAAGAGATAGTGTCGCCATGCCTTGAAAGCTGATTTTATAGCCAAGGGTTCTTTGTCTGTGATAGCATAGTTGAGTTCGGGAGGTGAGAATGTTCATGACCAGAAGGCCACAGGGTGTAACTGGCCAGTTCCTGGGTCCCTTTGTGAGAGAACAGCTCCCATAGCCATGCTAGAGGCATCTGTTTCAACTATATAAGGGAGGTCTGGGCGAGGATGCCGTAAAACTGGAGCAGAAGTGAATTTTTTCTTAAGTCCTTGAAAGGCCTTCTCTGCTTCTTCGGTCCAATGGAACTTTTTATTGTTTTTTCTCAATAGTGATGTAATTGGATGCACTATTTGGGAAAAATCTGGGATGAATCGGCGGTGAAAGTTTGCAAAGCCCAACATACTCTGGATTCCTTTGAATGAAGTTGGTGACGGCCAGTTAAGAATGGCATCTACCTTGTGCCTATCCATTCTGATACCTTTTGGTGCGAGGATAAAACTGAGGAACTCCACTTCGGTGACATGAAAAGAGCATTTTTTGAGTTTAGCATACAGTTTATGTTGGCAGAGTTTAGTAAGAACGGAGCGGACATGCCTGACATGGTCTTCTTTTGTAGCAGAATACACTAAGATATCATCAATGTAAACCAGGGCGCAAACGTCGATTAACACCTACAAAACATCATTCATAAAGTACTGGAATGCAGCAGGAGTGTTGCAAAGTCCAAAAGGCATTACCTGGTATTCATATAAGCCGTATTTGGTACGAAAGGCGGTTTTCCATTTGTCTCCTTTCTTCACTCGAACAAGATGGTATGCCCCCCTAAGGTCCAGTTTGGTATAGATTTGGGCGTCTTTGACTTGATCCAATAATTGGGGAATAAGGGGCAGTGGATAACGGTTTTTCACTGTGATCTGGTTTAGTGCGTGATCGTCAATGCAAGTCCTCAAATCTCCTTCCTTCTTTGGTACGAAGAATAAGGGACTGGCTGCTGGTGATTTAGATGGGCAGATAAATCCATTTGTCAGGTACTGATCAAGATAAGATTTAAAATTGAGGTTTTCTGGTTCAGTAAGTGCATATATTCGACCACAAGGAATTTGAACACCAGGTATGAGGTCGCTCTGACAATCGTAGGGCCTGTGCGGTGGTAGAGCATTGGCTTGTTCTTTCTGGAACACGTCTTGAAAATCTTGGTATTCATTTGGTAGAGTACTAGTCACACCTAGTACAATCGCCGCCGTACTGGGAGTAGCAGATGTACAAAAATCTGTTTTCCCCTTATCTTGGTAATAACAGGTGCGAGCACAATCATCGGAAAAGGCAAACTTCTTGGCACGCCAATCTATTAGAGGGTTGTGAGCTAACAACCATGGCATCCCTAAGATTAGTCGAAACTGAGGAGCTTTGATGAGATCAAATGCAATAGATTCTCGGTGTCCATCCTGGCACAGTAGGGTTAGTGCTGCTGTACATTGGGTTACTGGTCCGGAAGCTATTTCTGTCCCATCAACAGTAGTAACTTTTCAGTAGTCGACTTAGAGCATAAGGGAAGCCCCATCTCTGCTGCCAGATCTTGGTCTACATGATTCCCAACTGCTCCGCTGTCTATATATGTTTCGACAGCATGCATCGGAGACGATTGTTGGTGATTGATCAAAATTGCTGGTAATGCAAAGTGTGAGGTCTGTGGCTCATCCTTCTCGCTCGACAAGCGGACCTCTACGCTTGCTGGGCTTGGTTGTTTTCCGACTCCTTGTTATTATCTTCCTTCTCTGTGGCTCCAACAGTTCTCCTTGGTGGTTTCACTGGATATTCTTTGAGGAAGTGGCCTGATTTTCCTCAATATAAGCATAATTGCTGTTGCCTTCTCTTGTCTCTTTCAGTTTTAGTTAAAGGGGGCCGTACACCTCCGACTTGCATGGGTTCTAGTGTGTTTTCCAATATACGTGGAACATTATCCTTTGACCGGACATGCACAGCTCGAGTGTCTAACCTTATCCGGTCCGCTTTTCGGTCTTGTAATCTGTGATCTAATTGCACCACAAGGTTGATGAATTCTCCACAGTCTTTAGGTGGGTTAACCACTTGAGCAAGGACATCCGTTAGTTCCCCTCGTCGACCCCGATGAAATAGTGTGGTCCTTTTTTCCTCAGGCCACCCAGTTTCAAGAACTAGTCTGTTAAATGTTGCTATATATGTAAGCAAGTCTTGAATTCCTTGACAGAGTGATAAAAGTTTGTTGTCTAATGCTTGGCCTTGGGTATGACGAGCAAAACATTTTTCCATTTCCATCTAGAAAGCCCCAAAGTTATGTAACAACAGGTTATCCTGACTTACCAATGGTACCGACCAATCCGCAGCACTGCCACTCAGATGTGACAAGACAAAAGCAACCCGCGCTTGATCGTTAGGAAAAGCCCCAGGTCTGCAAAGGAAATGAAGATGATACTGGTTCATGAACGTTGCATACTTCTTGGGGTCCCCTGTAAATCGCTCAGGTGGAGCTAAAGGAACTGCCCCAGGAAGGGTTATTTGTACTGGATTGGTGGAAGAACTTGGTACAGGTGCTGGGGGAATGTTACCAGGCAATGGGGTCTGTCCTGCCTGTGATTGGAGCAATTGTCTACTTATTTCGTCGGTACGATCCTTAGTAACAATCAAATCCCTCCTAAGAGCGTTGGTTTCTTGCCTGGCTGAATGTACTTCAGCGCGTAATTGTCCTAACAACTGAACTAACTGGCCAGTCTCTGAAGTCTCCATGACGCCCAGGTGGATAATATTATTGAGTCTTTGCGTTCTGTTACACTCACCTGGAATCCACGGGGACGCCACCCAGCCCTGGTTGGATGATTTGCACTCTCAAACCCTCTCCTGGTCCCTTGGTAAGGCCTCTGGTTAAAGATGGGTCCGCAATATAGGAGAGCTGGATTCGATACCAGATTGTCTTTATGTTTTCCCACCTCCCTTGGCCTCAACTCCTCCCACCCCCCCCCCTTGGGCCTTCTCCTCACCTTAATATCGTAAAAGGTGGATTCTCCGTCCGGGTCCTCGTGGCAGGGGCGCGTAGATGTGGGGGGCGAGCAGCGACCAAGTTACTTCACTGGTGCAAGCCCCCCTGTGGGAATCCAGGCCTGCTGCAACTCCGTAGATTTGCTGCTTTACAGTCTTTATATGCAGTTCTTATGTACCTCTTAGTTCAAATAATAATGGCTTCTTTCCTTTTAGGTATGGAAAGGTATTTTGGTGTTGTCATGCAGTTTGAAGATGAGCATGGGCCAGTAGGCGAAAGCGCAGTGCTGTCCGGTGAGTAATGCGCGATGCGCGGCGCTGTTTCAACTTTTATATTGCTAACCTGTGTCTTTTCTCTCCTTGCCGGTTGCGATGTTCCTCGCCGAGCGCCGTAATGTTCCAGCAATGATACTAACCAGGAGATGACTACCCAATTAAGAATTGTGTGGCTTTCTTCATTCGGGAGGAAACGCGAGTAAACGCTTACTAATGCTGTCTTTCTTTCTCCTCTTTCCAGGTTATGGTATTCCAGGATGCATGCGGTGCCACATGATGGAGTTCGTACCTTCAGGTGAGTGGAACTGAAGTCAGCGATGGATTGAAGACAGGATACTGTCCAGGTAAGTTTCGTAGTGTTCTTTCTCTCTCTGCAGGTCCTTGGTTTCAGGTAAGATGGCATCAAAGAACTGGACACGGCAAAGCATGTTCTGCTGTTTGGGTGCGGTTTAAATAGTCTCAGGTAAAGTAGTCCAGGTAAAATAGTCCCAGGCCTGCCACACCCAAAGTAGTCCAGGTAAAGTAGTCCCAGGCCTGCCACACCCAAAAGACTGGACCGCATAGCTTAGTTCCTTGTAACTGAGCTATGTCTGTGCCTTCATGTTGGCTGAACCCCCCCTCAAGTTAAATAGACCAAGTAAATAGTCCCATTCTAATGTTGGTCTTCATGATGATTATGAGCCTGGCATCAAAGGCGCCAGGACTGACTCCAAGAGAGTCTTGGATGAGGTTTTAAGGCCTTTGACCTGGCCCTAACTGGAAGGCTGACTTGCCAGTGAGTGCCAGGGGCAAGGGTCATGACAGCGCCCCCGCATCTACTTGGCCCATCCGGGCTGCAGCGTGCGGGCTGTGGTGCACCAGCAACTGGCCGACGCCTACCAGTTTGTGAAGCGTGTCTGTTCGCTCAGTTCGAGGTTCCCACCATGCTCCTGCCATTTGGTGATACAAAGTGTTTCATTGTTCCCTGTTGCCCACCCGCAGGTTTGCTGTTGGCGAGTCTTACCCGCACCCCATTCTTCTCTTGGGCCGGCTGTACTTCATGTTTTCGCCTCCTGACCATCGTCCAGATTATTGTATTCCAGCCACATTGTGGCCGCCACCGGGGTTTCCAAGAAAACGGCTCATCCTTTGTAGAGCACCTTGAGCCTGGACGGATACATCAGCATGTACTTGAGGTTCAGTTTCCTGAGTTTAAGCTTAATTGGCATGAATGAGTTCCTTGCCCTTTGCACTGCAGGTGTGTAGTCCGGGTATATAGCTACGTTGGCATTGTCTGAACCAATCTCCCCGCCCTCTCTGGAGAATTTCAAGATAGTCTCTCTGTCGCGAAAGTTCAGTATCTTTGCTATCATGGGGCGAGGATATGGGCCCGGTGGCGGTCTCTTTTGCAAGGATCTGTGGGCCCTTTCTACCACGAACCCCTGTGACAATGTTTCTCCCCCAATTTCATGTAGTATCAAGTTTTCCACTTGTCCGTCGGGTTGGATCCTTCCATTCCTTCCGGGATCCCCAACAGGCATATATTGATGTGCCGGGCGTGCCCTTCTGCATCCTCTGCCCGGGCTTCTAGTGCTGCATTCTTCCTTTCTAGCTCTGTCAGCGGCTTTTCTAGTTCTTTGGTGGTTTCTGTTGTCTCTTTTAGTTCCGTTTCGGCTTTTGTGACCCTTTCAGTGAGGTTGTGGACATCTTACCTCATCAGCTGCACGTCAGATTTAACCTCCTCTATCTTGATGTCTATGAAAGCTCTGAGCGCTGCAATTGCTTGCAGCACTTGGCCATCATTAGTGGTGGTTTCTTTGCCTGGCTGCACTGTTGGTGCTTCTGGGTTGCTGTGCGGCTGGCCTTTCGGTTTGGCGGCATTAAAGGTGTTCATGATCGTAGCGTCTTTCTTATTCTTTTTTGTAGGCATATCTTCGCTATCACCTGATTATATACGTAGTACAGTGCTGGTGCTGGGCGCACCTCCAATTTGTGCTGCTATCACTTCCTTGCGGGTTCCCCCAAATCTGTCTAGCACCTTTCTGTGAAATATACTGATTGTGCACTCTTTTGCTTATGTTCTTTGGATTCTGATCTCAAGCTTCAGGGTCTCTGTTCTTCTGTGCAGTGTTGCTGCTCGCCTTGTCTGTGCTGCGTGCGTCTCTTGCCGCACTGGGTTATTGTTGCGTTGTAGGTGCTGCAGTGTTATGGGCCCTGTATCATCTCCTTCGTCCCTAATCAGCATCACTGTGTGCGCCCAACTCCTCACCTGTCCAATCTGTATTGTGGCGTGCCCCTGGTTTGCGCTGTTGTCCCTCCCATGTGGGGGTCCCTCAGATCTGTTTAGCGCCCCCTCTGCCAAGCTTCAATTTGAGCATCTTTGAGTTTATGTTCCTTTCATTTCTTAGCTGCAAATCATGGGGGTCTCTGTTCTTTTGTTTGAGGTCGCAGCACGTTCTGCCAGCACTAATTGTATCCTGTGCAGTGCCGTGCTGTTGTGGGTTGCAGGTGGCAACTCTTTGTGGGCCTTGGTTCACCTTTTTCCGCCCTGGTCAGCGTTACTGTGAGCGCCCAGCACCCCACCCTTCCGGGCTATGGTTTGCATTGCGCAGCTAATTAGCGTTGCTGCTTCCCCCGTGTGTGGGTACCTCAGGTCTGACTGTCACCTTGCTGCAGGGTTACTTGCTCGAGCATTTTTGGGCCCATATTCTCTCGTATTTGGCCTTTGTTTTTGGGGGCCTCAGCCCTTCAGTGCAGGGTCACACCGTGTTTGCCGGTGATGTGTGCGTCTTATTCAGTGCTGTGCCGCTGTTGACTTATAGGTGCCTCAGTGCTGTGGGCCTTCGTACCCTTCCCCGGCCCAATTGGTGTCTTTATGGGTGCCTAACTTCCTACCGGTCTGGCCCGTGCCTCTGTAGTGGGGGCCCAGTGTGTTGCTATCTGAAGGACCTGGTAGGGGAACCTGACCGGCCTGAGCGACCAATAGCCGCTTGGCCAAATCCTCAGTCTTCTATTGACTACCACTGTCATGATCTCTGCTTCCAAAAGGTCAGGGTTTTCCCAACTCCCTTGGAAGCAGATTCATAACCCAGGTTCCGAGTGCCAACCAGTCCCAATTGGGACCTTTTGGACCCAGTCCTGGCGCCAGTGGCACCAGGCTCATAAATATGCCCAGTCCCAGCGCTGGAAGCGCCGGGCTCATAATGCTTGGGTGGACTTACCTGCAGCAGACCATGCTGCTTACTTGCCTGCCAGTTGAGCCTCTGATCCTCTTCTGTTTGGAACTACTTTTCCTGTTGGGTGGGGCAGGAGCCACTCCCTAGGTTCAGAACACTGGAACTCTTCTGGAAAGCAGGAACTCTTTTCTTACCTAGGCGTGGCTGTGGAAGGAGACACCTAAGCACTACAGGAGGCTATTTAAACCACACCCGATGGATGAATCTTGCTTTGCATTATTCTGCATCCTCTGCAGCAGAACGCTCATCGTGTCTTCTGCATCTGATCCTGGGCCTAAGGAAAAAGGCTTACCATCCTGAATCCAGTCTTCAGCAACACCTATAAAGACAAGAAAGAACAGGTTAGCATTACGGTCTTCAGTGACAGCTCTTCACTTACCTGGGCCATCGGCTGTCACCAACGCCTCGCGCTGCATTCTGAAAGACAAAGGCTTACCTACTCTTCGTACGCTCCGGAGGCCTTCGGCGCTGCATCCCGCATCTGAAAGACAAAACAAGGTGCGTTTAAAGACATTGGGGAACTTTAATACTCACGTGCCATTACTCCTTTCCACATCTAACCCAGTGGGTATTCCGGCACCCTGCAGCCGCTCCGAACTTGTACCTGCAAAATAAAAAGACAGTTAGAGCGCATCGTGAAGCAGGCAACAAGCGCTTACTTACGTGCTTCCAGGCGCTTCTATTCATCACACGGGCTCCATCTTCAACTCACTTCAGCCCGTCATCCACCATCGCCCGGAACCCTGCAAAACAAGAGACATCATTACTAAAGACTTTAAAGACATTAGAATTACTCGAAACTTACCGTTCGTGCAGTAAACGACGGACAGCAGTCCTCTGAAGTCAAGAGGCCTGCTCCCCTTATCCAGTGAAGAAACTGGTTACAGCACCCTGCCCCGAGGCAGATGGAGAGCACGGCGTTCACTTACCTAAGGTGAGAGCGTTAACCTTCGGGGTTCTACAGGAGAAGAGAAAGGGAAGAAGAGAGAGACATTTAATAACCCAGTTCATTAATCCCATATTTTCTATCTGCAGACATCTTACCCTTCGAGTCAAACATACAGTGCACAGAGGTCCAGCCCAAAGAGCCAGCCGTGTGTTACACATCACCTTTGAAGATACAGTATACGCCCAGTCAAGACCGGCGCCTCTACGGGAATCAGGTGAGCATTACAACCACCTCCCTCTCACTGTGCTTAGAGAGCCATCAGCTTCACCTCAATGATGATCCCCAACAAGGGTGAAACCCGTGTATGGGGTTGCTGGTGGTACTCTCGTTCAGATTGGAATTGCCATTGTATTACGGTGCTGGACTGCCCCTGGGCAGGACAAAGACTGATATGCAAATGGATATTTCCCCTCTGTGAAAGGCACAGTGAGTAAAAGCAGTGGCTGCGAACTCTCAAGTGGTTAATAACCACTGAACAGGTTATCATGTCTGTTCTTGCGAGAGAGGGGCGCCCGCTACCTTTGTAAAACTATTTGTTAAGGAACCTGGGATTGGTAACCCTAGGTCTCCTGGGGGCAACCAGACGTGGTCTCCCTCTCACTGTGCTTAGAGAGGCATCAGCTTCACCTCACTGATGATCCCCAACAAGGGTGAAACACATGTATGGGGTTGCTGGTGGTACTCTCGTTCAGATTGGAATTGCCATTGTATTTCGGTGCTGGACTGCCCCTGGGCAGGACAAAGACTGATATGCAAATGGATATTTCCCCTCTGTGAAAGGCACAGTGAGTAAAAGCAGTGGCTGCGAACTCTCAAGTGGTTAATAACCACTGAACAGGTTATCATGTCTGTTCTTGCGAGAGAGGGGCGCCCGCTACCTTTGTAAAACTATTTGTTAAGGAACCTGGGATTGGTAACCCTAGGTCTCCTGGGGGCAACCAGACGTGGTCTCCCTCTCACTGTGCTTAGAGAGGCATCAGCTTCACCTCACTGATGATCCCCAACAAGGGTGAAACACGTGTATGGGGTTGCTGGTGGTACTCTCGTTCAGATTGGAATTGCCATTGTATTTCGGTGCTGGACTGCCCCTGGGCAGGACAAAGACTGATATGCAAATGGATATTTCCCCTCTGTGAAAGGCACAGTGAGTAAAAGCAGTGGCTGCGAACTCTCAAGTGGTTAATAACCACTGAACAGGTTATCATGTCTGTTCTTGCGAGAGAGGGGCGCCCGCTACCTTTGTAAAACTATTTGTTAAGGAACCTGGGATTGGTAACCCTAGGTCTCCTGGGGGCAACCAGACGTGGTCTCCCTCTCACTGTGCTTAGAGAGGCATCAGCTTCACCTCACTGATGATCCCCAACAAGGGTGAAACACGTGTATGGGGTTGCTGGTGGTACTCTCGTTCAGATTGGAATTGCCATTGTATTTCGGTGCTGGACTGCCCCTGGGCAGGACAAAGACTGATATGCAAATGGATATTTCCCCTCTGTGAAAGGCACAGTGAGTAAAAGCAGTGGCTGCGAACTCTCAAGTGGTTAATAACCACTGAACAGGTTATCATGTCTGTTCTTGCGAGAGAGGGGCGCCCGCTACCTTTGTAAAACTATTTGTTAAGGAACCTGGGATTGGTAACCCTAGGTCTCCTGGGGGCAACCAGACGTGGTCTCCCTCTCACTGTGCTTAGAGAGGCATCAGCTTCACCTCACTGATGATCCCCAACAAGGTTGAAACACGTGTATGGGGTTGCTGGTGGTACTCTCGTTCAGATTGGAATTGCCATTGTATTTCGGTGCTGGACTGCCCCTGGGCAGGACAAAGACTGATATGCAAATGGATATTTCCCCTCTGTGAAAGGCACAGTGAGTAAAAGCAGTGGCTGCGAACTCTCAAGTGGTTAATAACCACTGAACAGGTTATCATGTCTGTTCTTGCGAGAGAGGGGCGCCCGCTACCTTTGTAAAACTATTTGTTAAGGAACCTGGGATTGGTAACCCTAGGTCTCCTGGGGGCAACCAGACGTGGTCTCCCTCTCGCTGTGCTTAGAGAGGCATCAGCTTCACCTCACTGATGATCCCCAACAAGGGTGAAACACGTGTATGGGGTTGCTGGTGGTACTCTCGTTCAGATTGGAATTGCCATTGTATTTCGGTGCTGGACTGCCCCTGGGCAGGACAAAGACTGATATGCAAATGGATATTTCCCCTCTGTGAAAGGCACAGTGAGTAAAAGCAGTGGCTGCGAACTCTCAAGTGGTTAATAACCACTGAACAGGTTATCATGTCTGTTCTTGCGAGAGAGGGGCGCCCGCTACCTTTGTAAAACTATTTATTAAGGAACCTGGGATTGGTAACCCTAGGTCTCCTGGGGGCAACCAGACGTGGTCTCCCTCTCACTGTGCTTAGAGAGGCATCAGCTTCACCTCACTGATGATCCCCAACAAGGGGGAAACACGTGTATGGGGTTGCTGGTGGTACTCTCGTTCAGATTGGAATTGCCATTGTATTTCGGTGCTGGACTGCCCCTGGGCAGGACAAAGACTGATATGCAAATGGATATTTCCCCTCTGTGAAAGGCACAGTGAGTAAAAGCAGTGGCTGCGAACTCTCAAGTGGTTAATAACCACAGAACAGGTTATCATGTCTGTTCTTGCGAGAGAGGGGCGCCCGCTACCTTTGTAAAACTATTTGTTAAGGAACCTGGGATTGGTAACCCTAGGTCTCCTGGGGGCAACCAGACGTGGTCTCCCTCTCACTGTGCTTAGAGAGGCATCAGCTTCACCTCACTGATGATCCCCAACAAGGGTGAAACACGTGTATGGGGTTGCTGGTGGTACTCTCGTTCAGATTGGAATTGCCATTGTATTACGGTGCTGGACTGCCCCTGGGCAGGACAAAGACTGATATGCAAATGGATATTTCCCCTCTGTGAAAGGCACAGTGAGTAAAAGCAGTGGCTGCGAACTCTCAAGTGGTTAATAACCACTGAACAGGTTATCATGTCTGTTCTTGCGAGAGAGGGGCGCCCGCTACCTTTGTAAAACTACAGTGCACAGAGGTCCAGCCCAAAGAGCCAGCCGTGTGTTACACATCACCTTTGAAGATACGGTATACGCCCAGTCAAGACCGGCGCCTCTACGGGAATCAGGTGAGCGTTACAGAATGCAAAGCCTACCACAAAACTCCCGTCCAGGCGCTATGGAAACCTCGGATACCGACCAACTAGCCCAGTTACTTGGGGAACTAAGGGCAGAAGTGCATGCAGCCCGTCAGGAAACGAACGCTCTAAGAAGGGAACTGATTATTTCCAAGGAGCGAACAGATGATCTCGCTAGACAATTGCTACAGTCACAAGCCGGACAGACCCCGTTACCCGCATCTGGGGAAATCTTCCTTCTACATCCTCTATGAATCCAGTGCAGATCAACCTACCTGGGAATGTACCTCTGGCTCCGCCCGAACGATTTTCTGGTGACCCAAAGAGGTTTGCAGTATTTATCAATCAGTGCCGGTTGCATTTCTTATGCCGGCCAGCAGCCTTTCCAACTGATCAAGCTAAAGTAGCTTTTGTGCTTTCGTACCTTAGTGGCAATGCGGCAGACTGGTCGATCCCTCTAGTAAATCAAGATGATCCGGTCCTCCATGATTTTCAAGCTTTTCAGCTCAGTATGGAAAAACTGTTCGCAAGACATTCACAGGGGCAGGCCTTGGACAATGAGCTTCTTTCGTTGCGACAAGGTAATCAAGACCTTTTGGCTTATATTGCGTCTTTCAACAGACTGATAGTGGAAACTCAATGGCCTGAGGACAAAAGGATAACGCTGTTTTATAGAGGTCTACGTGGAGAGCTCAAAGATGTGTTAGCCCAAGTAGTGAATCCCCCACAAGATTGTTCGGACTATATAGACTTAGTCGTTCAAATAGATCACAGACTGCAGAACAGGAAGGCCGATCGTTCCAAGTTTGATGCTCGAGTATTTTCCAAACCGCCAACTCCTTCCAAAGGAGTAGACTCCGGGGAACCCATGCAAATAGGGGGTCTGAAAGGTCCTCTAACACAAAAGGAGCGGGAAAGGAGAAAACAGTTGCAATTATGCCTCTATTGCGGAAACTCAGGGCACTTTCTTCGAGACTGTCCGGTGAAACCTGCTAAGAAGGCAGTAGGAGCTGCAGTTACCAAAGTTACAAACTCTGAGCAGGGAAACGACCTCGCCCGACAAGAATAGAGGTCCTCTTGCCGAGCGTGAAAACCAGTTCCGTGACCTCGCATTTCGTGATACCTATGGTCCTCATTAGCCCTGATAATCCAGATCGATTACATGCAATTGAAGCTTACGTCGACAGCGGTGCCATCGGCAATTATGTGGATCATGAAATGGTTTTGAGGATGAATCTAACTCTTTGTCCCAAGGCTGTAAAGGACGTCATTACTACGGTGGATGGTACGGAGATAGCCTCCGGGCCAGTAACGCATACCACTCAAGAAGTGACGCTAATAAGTCAAGATGGACACCATGAGAAGATCGTGTTCGATGTGATCAAGGCCCCTCAGTTTCAGATTATTCTAGGAATACCTTGGTTAGAGAAACACAATCCTCTGATCGATTGGCGAGCAAGAACGGTCCAGTTTCCAGAATGTGTCTCTACTTGTCACCCTCCACCTGGTGTTGCACTGGCAGCAATTTCTTCAGAGACTCCCCAGTTACCTCCCGAATACCTAGAATACCAAGATGTTTTCCGGAAGGATCAGGCTAACTCTCTACCTCCTCATAGGTCTTATGACTGCCAGATAGACCTGATACCTGGATCTACTCCTCCTTGTAGTAGAATTTATGCCCTCACCGAGCCTGAGAACCTTCACCTTCGACAATACCTGGATCAATACCTGGCAAATGGGTTTATTCGTCCTTCCAAGTCCCCTGCTTCTTCAGCTTTGTTCTTCGTTCCAAAAAAGGAAGGAGACCTTAGAACTTGTATAGATTATCGCTCCCTGAACCAGATCACTGTTAAGAATAGATATCCGTTACCTTTGATCCCTGAACTCCTGGACCAAGTCAGAAAAGCATGCATATATACAAAGCTGGATCTTAGAGGAGCTTACCACTTGGTACGAGTAAAAGAGGGCGATGAATGGAAGATGGCCTTCCGCACCAAGTATGGGCTATTTGAATATCAGGTCATGCCCTTCGGACTTTGCAATGCCCCGGCCGCCTTTCAATATTTTATGAACGATGTCCTCAGAGAGCTCATAGATGTGTGTGTTGTTGTTTACATTGACGACATCCTCGTTTATTCTTCATCGGAATCTGAACATCGGAAACACGTGAAAATGGTCCTCGAAAGATTGCGTCAACACAAACTTTTCGCTAAGTTGGAAAAATGTGTTTTCAACGTGACTGAAGTTGAATTCTTGGGATTCATATTATCACCTGGCGGAGTGCGTATGGATTCAAAGAAGGTCGATGCAGTTCTCAAATGGCCATCACCATCCTCCGTAAAAGGTGTGCAAAGCATGTTAGGCTTCGCTAACTTTTACCGCAGGTTTATCCCCGAATTCTCTCGAATAGTCCAGCCCATCACTGCCTTGTTAAAGAAAAACAAACGTTTTGAATGGTCTACCGAGGCGGAACAAGCTTTCCAGGATTTGAAGACTAAATTTATCTCTGCACCAATCTTAAAACACCCTCGCCCCGAACTCCCCTACATCGTGGAAACTGATGCTTCAAGCCTTGCCATGGGGGCAGTTCTATCACAAAAGGACCCGGTAACCAATCAGTTGCATCCCGTGGCATTTTGGTCCCGCAAATTCTCGCCTCCTGAAATCAATTACACGATTACTGACAAGGAACTTCTGGCTATCAAGTCTGCCTTTAAGGCTTGGCGGCATTATCTGCTGGGGGCCCGACACACCGTTACTGCGATTACGGATCACCGAAACCTGCAATATTTGAAAACCGCAAAAGCCCAATCCTCTAGACAACTCCGTTGGGCTTTATTCTTTGCCAAGTTTGACTTCATAATTACCTATCGACCTGGTACAAAAAACGGTAAAGCTGATGCCCTTTCTCGGATGGGAGTGGAAGAACACTTGATCAACCCTAAACCTGTACCAATCATTCCCGAACAAAGAATTCTGGGTGTAATCGCCACACAATCCATAGAGGAAGTTAAGGATAAAGCCAGGCAACTTTTAACTCCAGCAGACATACAGAATTGGCATCTGCAAGGAAAGGACTTTGCAGTAAAGGACAACTTATTGTATTTCCAAGAACGATTATACCTACCCAGCACAGATTTACAGAAAGAAGTAATCTCTTGTTATCACGATTCTTTAATGGAAGGACATCCCGGTATAGCCAAGACCTCAGAAAAGATCAAGCGCTACTTCTGGTGGCCGTCTTGGAAAAAAGATATCAGAGACTTTATAATGTCCTGTGGAGTATGCGCCCAAAACAAGAGTCAAAAGGAAAGACCAGCAGGCCTCTTACGCCCTATTGACACCCCACCTCGCCCTTGGCATACGCTTTCTATGGACTTCATCACCGATCTACCTCCATGCTCCGGATACAATACGATTCTAGTAATCGTGGACTTATTCTCCAAGATGGCGCATTTCATTCCGCTCAAAGGCTTGCCAACAGCAGCAACTCTGGCCCGAGAATTTCTCGAAAACATCGTCCGACTGCACGGTTTTCCTTCGGTTCTAATTTCGGATCGAGGTAGTCAATTTATTTCTCATTTTTGGCGAAGTTGCTGTCGGTCGGCTCAAATTGATGTGAGACTATCGACCAGTCACCACCCTCAGACCGACGGACAAACCGAGAGGACCAATCAAACTCTGGAACAGTATTTACGCTGCATGCTGCAACAAACTGAAAAAACTTGGAAAGACATCCTTTGGATAGCCGAATATGCCTACAATAACTCTGTCCATTCGGGAACTGGGAAAACCCCGTTTTTTCTTTTGTACGGCAGTCACCCTCGAACCTCGGAGTTGGATCCCCTCCAAGATCTTGAAACACCAGCAGTAGACTACCTGCATTCTACAATCACCCAAGCCTTTAAGGAAGCTGTTTCTCACCTTCAAAGGGCTAAAGAACAATACAAGAAAGGAGCAGATCAACATCGGAAGGAAGCCCCTCAATATCGAGTAGGGGATCAAGTCTGGTTATCCACCAAATATCTACCTCTAAAAGGGCCACGCACATTCAACCCAAGATACCTTGGTCCCTATTCCATCACTACCATAGTAAACCCAGTAGCGGTCAAGTTGGACTTGCCCCCGCACATGAAGATACATCCGGTCTTCCACATCTCTCTATTAAAACCCGTGCAACCTCAAACCCGACTAACTAAATCTCCAAAACCTATCTTAGTTGATGGGGAACTCGAGTTTGAAGTCAAAAGCATTCTGGACTCCAAGATCTCCAAATCTAAACTATTTTACCTAATTGACTGGAAAGGCTACGGCCCCCAAGAGAGATCCTGGGAACCTGCTGAATATGTCCACGCTCCTCGCCTAATCAAAAGATTTCACCGAACATTTCCTGACAAGCCAAAACCCCCGGAGAAGCCCGGTTTGGGAGGGGCCTTGAGGGGGGGTACTGTCATGATCTCTGCTTCCAAAAGGTCAGGGTTTTCCCAACTCCCTTGGAAGCAGATTCATAACCCAGGTTCCGAGTGCCAACCAGTCCCAATTGGGACCTTTTGGACCCAGTCCTGGCGCCAGTGGCACCAGGCTCATAAATATGCCCAGTCCCAGCGCTGGAAGCGCCGGGCTCATAATGCTTGGGTGGACTTACCTGCAGCAGACCATGCTGCTTACTTGCCTGCCAGTTGAGCCTCTGATCCTCTTCTGTTTGGAACTACTTTTCCTGTTGGGTGGGGCAGGAGCCACTCCCTAGGTTCAGAACACTGGAACTCTTCTGGAAAGCAGGAACTCTTTTCTTACCTAGGCGTGGCTGTGGAAGGAGACACCTAAGCACTACAGGAGGCTATTTAAACCACACCCGATGGATGAATCTTGCTTTGCATTATTCTGCATCCTCTGCAGCAGAACGCTCATTGTGTCTTCTGCATCTGATCCTGGGCCTAAGGAAAAAGGCTTACCATCCTGAATCCAGTCTTCAGCAACACCTATAAAGACAAGAAAGAACAGGTTAGCATTACGGTCTTCAGTGACAGCTCTTCACTTACCTGGGCCATCGGCTGTCACCAACGCCTCGCGCTGCATTCTGAAAGACAAAGGCTCACCTACTCTTCGTACGCTCCGGAGGCCTTCGGCGCTGCATCCCGCATCTGAAAGACAAAACAAGGTGCGTTTAAAGATATTGGGGAACTTTAATACTCACGTGCCATTACTCCTTTCCACATCTAACCCAGTGGGTATTCCGGCACCCTGCAGCCGCTCCGAACTTGTACCTGCAAAATAAAAAGACAGTTAGAGCGCATCGTGAAGCAGGCAACAAGCGCTTACTTACGTGCTTCCAGGCGCTTCTATTCATCACACGGGCTCCATCTTCAACTCACTTCAGCCCGTCATCCACCATCGCCCGGAACCCTGCAAAACAAGAGACATCATTACTAAAGACTTTAAAGACATTAGAATTACTCGAAACTTACCGTTCGTGCAGTAAACGACGGACAGCAGTCCTCTGAAGTCAAGAGGCCTGCTCCCCTTATCCAGTGAAGAAACTGGTTACAGCACCCTGCCCCGAGGCAGATGGAGAGCACGGCGTTCACTTACCTAAGGTGAGAGCGTTAACCTTCGGGGTTCTACAGGAGAAGAGAAAGGGAAGAAGAGAGAGACATTCAATAACCCAGTTCATTAATCCCATATTTTCTATCTGCAGACATCTTACCCTTCGAGTCAAACATACAGTGCACAGAGGTCCAGCCCAAAGAGCCAGCCGTGTGTTACACATCACCTTTGAAGATACGGTATACGCCCAGTCAAGACCGGCGCCTCTACGGGAATCAGGTGAGCATTACAACCACCTCCCTCCTGATTGCATTTGTCTCTGAGCAGACCGCATGCACCTCGTCCAGCAATTCCCCCAAAAGAGTTGATAACGGGTCTACCCCTGGATCCATGGCACTCAGACAGGGCTTGTGATGTGGGCATAGCGTTTTGTCACGCTTACCTCTGGTGCCCTGCAGGAGTGCCTGGCCCGGTCTGTACCGATGCGTAGCCCTCTCACTGGCTGCCTTCACCTTGACACTCGCCCCAGCCACTCTTTCCCCCACTGGTCGACTGGGGATTAACTCCCAAGGGACAGTGAGGTTGGGAGGGACCTGGGTGGTTTCGGGACTTTGTGGCTGTATTGTACTGGGGCGTCAGGATGACCTAGAGGTAGTGCAGGATAAGTATAAGCGCAAGTACCTTCCCTTCTGCCCCTCCCCTCCAGACCCTTGGTTGGCTGGCTGGTGCAAAGCGAGCGCCTCTCACTGTAATGTTTGCGAATAAGGTTGCGGCCCTGTTATGACCGGCTCTTGGTCATAGGGTTCACTCCAAGGGACACTCAGGATACACAGGCCAGGTACGCATAGTGGTTACTTTATTAGCTTCTTAGGTTACAGGATCAGATGTCATCAAGTCATCAGGAGATAAAGAGGAAAGGGACAGGAGCCCACTGGCTCCCACCACCCAGGCTCACATAATCTAACTGCCTGGGTTAGGACCCATTCAACCCCAAACATTCTAATCTCACACTCCAGACTCACAGCCTACATTCTGATGGTGACATCAATCCTGGCTCAGCACACATGCAAGTATAAGAGCCAACCCTAACACCTCCTTTCCTACAACAAACAAACACACCTCAAACACACACTTAGAGAAAGCAACCCTAACACCTCCTCCTCTTGCATAAAGAATAACACACACTTTCACAACAGCAAGACACACCTCACTCTCAGCAGAGTTCCGCTAACCCCAGAGATTGAACAAACAGGCGTAACTAACATCCTATGACAGTCCCAGCCGCCACAACTAACATTCCTAACCAATCAAAACATCACAAATCGCCTTCCGTTCCCGCCTGCCACAAAGGAACCTCGAACTGCCACTTTCGAGCACTAACCGCCCACCTCGGCAAACAAACCACAACACTACCAAGACCAACCAAACACAAAGCTCCTTCCGTTCCTCTCTGCCACACAGGAACCTCGGACTGCCACTTCCGAGTACTAACTCCCAAAACCGGGAAAAACCAGGTACTGTCATAACTGCGCAAGATACTTACTAACAACCCAACAATCTACCTGGGTCACCAAGAAACCACAGTCACAACTCATGCCGCTGTCAAATCCATTCCAAAATTCAAGCAACACAGACACACCTAATCACCAGTCACTCACCTCATCACACCAATAAAGAAACGCAACCAGCTGTCACTAAACAACCACCACCAGCATAACGCTACAAATGTTGGCCAGACAAATGAGCCCTTCAAAACCAAATAAACACCCCAAAGTGAACACAGCTGCAGATGAAACGTTGCCAGGCTTCTGAAATTAATCAAGAGCGGACTCAAGAACAATTCCAAAAGTCACCTAAAGTTAAAAGAAAACGCTAAATGCAATGTAACTTGCATCTCCAGAATTCCAAGCAATCCCTGGACCTTAACAACTCCAGGGTCACCAAAAACATCAAAGCTTCACACAGCTTCAAGTAAACTCCGCAGAGCTAGACACCTTCAAAAACAACATAGAAGCTTCACACAGCTTCAGGCACTAGTCCCCTGCTAGATGCCTCTGGACTGCTCCGCAGAGCCACAATCCAAAACAACATAAAAGCTTCACTAGGTTTCATGTGAACTCCTCAGAGCCACCAATCATCACAAAAACACAGCTTTGCAAAGCTTATGGTACTAGTCTCCTACTAGGTACCTCTGGACCCCTCAGAGTCACTAACCAATTAATCAAAGTTCCAACTAGCTTCTATACTAGCCTACCACTAGTAACATCACTAACCCCACAGGGCCTCAAAACACCAAACACCTCCAACTCCGCAGAGTCCCCTGACCAACCCTGGTCATGTACATCAATTAAAACATATTCCAAAAACAATAAAAGATTTCAAAACCCAACACTGGTCATGCACCAACACTAAAACATTCACATACTGCTACAACACACACACAAACACAGGATGTTCAAAATACAGACAAACCCGGCATAGAATGTTAACTGCTAAGGAGCGCTGCAGTCACTCTGGCAGTCATCATGGGTTGCACATCCATGCACGCACAAACAAAACATCACACCTACAATGCCTCAAAAATGGTTATAGTAAGCATTGCAATGACATATCAATAATCACATTATAAATTTCAGATCTCATTTCCTAAAAGTCCATGTTGCCAAAGCATGGGCAACTCTAAATGCTGAAATGACTCAAAGATTGTGGTAACCATTAATGACCAACATCACTCTTATTGTGCTTTAAGATCACAAATCTCACACCACACACACACAAGCAAAACATAGTGTTAGGATGATCAGAACATTGAAACATAGTACATCCAAGTCACATTTTCTAAAAGTCCATGTCGCCATTAAACAGGTAACCTAATATGCTAAAATGCCTCAAAACGTTATACTAAGCATAATAGGATCAACACCCTTTGATTGTCCACCTCAATCAACCGCATATGTGCCACTCACACACAACCCCTGTCACAACACAAATGTGGAAACCGACTTTAAATGAGACCTAAACGTCCATGTTGCCAACTGGGGCCAACTCTAAAACCAACCTGCAATGCCTCAAAATGGTTACATCTAAAATAAAATGCATCTCCTATTCTCAGTGCAACATCATTCTCACTAATACTTCTCATGTTAATTCACTACTAATGCACAACAGTACTCTTCAGTCACTACTTGCCACATCGTTGCTCAATCCATTATGACATTTTACTTTTAAATGAAACTCCAAAATTTCTTCTGCAAGCATAAACTAATCATCCCCAAAAACTACTATCATACCCAAACCCAAACAGTAACCATTTTCTCATTGTGTGGTCCCCACCTCAGACCAAATCAGCATAGCGTCTATTCTCATTAAAACCTTTAGCCTCCAGGCGCATAAAAGGCACAATTACGCTTACTTGGCATGGAAATTACACTTCCCCTTTTTAAATAATGCTGGCATAGTCACTCAGGAAATGGTGGCACACTTGGGCAGCCTCATGCAAACCTGCTAATGCATCCTCATGTACCAGGGGACCTACTCCTGGCAGACTCCAACAGGCCATCCTTGCTCCAGGCTCCATGGGGCAGGATGCTTCTGACAACCCTGGGTGGCTGCCTCCAACAGCCCTGAGGGCTGACTAAAGCAGTACTGGGTGGCTGACTCAAACAACCCTGGGTGCTTTCCATTTCTCCAGACTCTTGGACAGCCTCTAATGACTCCTGGCCTCAAACAGGGCACTCTCACTTCTTCCCAGGGGTCTCCTCTGACAGGCTGTCTCTTCTAGACCTGGATGCTTTCCATTTCTCCAGACTCTTGGACAGCCTCTAATGACTCCTGGCCTCAAACAGGGCACTCTCCCTTCTTCCCAGGGGTCTCCTCTGACAGGCTGTCCCTTCCAGCCCTGGGTGATTTCCATTTCTCCAGACTCTTGGACAGCCTCTAATGACTCCTGGCCTCAAAGAGGGCACTCTACCTTCTTCCCAGGGGTCTCCTCTGACAGGCTGTCCCTCCCAGCCCTGGGTGGACTGGCTCAAACAGCCCTGGGTGATGGGCGCAAACAGTCTATGGGGGGCAGTGGGCTCTCCCTCTCTCCTTTCATTCACTTGTCCTCTTGCCTGCACCCCCCGCAGCAGAGTCTCTTCTCCTCTCTCACATGACATCACACAGGTACCTGCATCTCCTTTTGCTTCACTTGGTGTCCACTCCAAGGTCCTCCTTCACCATACCTTGGACCATCCTCGTCGCCAATTGTTATGACCGGCTCTTGGTCATAGGGTTCACTCCAAGGGACACTCAGGATACACAGGCCAGGTACGCATAGTGGTTACTTTATTAGCTTCTTAGGTTACAGGATCAGATGTCATCAAGTCATCAGGAGATAAAGAGGAAAGGGACAGGAGCCCACTGGCTCCCACCACCCAGGCTCACATAATCTAACTGCCTCTGTTAGGACCCATTCAACCCCAAACATTCTAATCTCACACTCCAGACTCACAGCCTACATTCTGATGGTGACATCAATCCTGGCTCAGCACACATGCAAGTATAAGAGCCAACCCTAACAGGCCCTCCGGTCTGTATCGTCCTCCAGTTACTTCACTAAAGGTGCATGATCCAGGCCAGGTGCGATTCTCAGGATACTACGGTGAGCAGGTAAGCCTTGATTCAAACGTAGGAACAGGAGAGTCTTGGTAAAACACGAGCGTCCAACTTGCTGTGCTAGCACACTTGGTCTGAGCTTACTTTCACAATGTCTTTGGGCCTCATTACACGGTAGGCGGTAACCATGGTGCTATTAGCGCCATGGTTCCCGCTGGTATTTTACCGTGTCCACCTTGGGGAAAATTGCAGTCCCGTAATTAGCACCAAGGTCCCTTTGCGGGTTCGTTTTTTAACGCCTGCTAAAAGCAGGTGTTAAAGTACCAACCCTCAAAGGGACCTCGTAATAAGGCGGTAAGGGCTAACGGTCACCGGTACCCTTACCGGTGACCGTTAACCCTTAACGCCTACCGTGTAATGAGGCCCTTTGTCTTTCTTCTTCACAGGAGCTGAGCGACTGAAGGCCGACACCACGACGAGATGCTGATGGAACAGAGCTGGACTCACTGCGCTGGTGAGCACACTAGGCACAGGGACGGGCGGTGCTCGAAGTACGGAATGGGATCTCTCATACTGTTGCTTTGCCTTTCAGGTCCTTGGATGCTGCGGGCAAGACAACAGTCAGAGGAACAAGGAAGAACCAAGATGAGCAGCAATGACGTACAAATGTCCAAAAGGAGCAGAAGATGAAGAACCAATGTCCAAGATGAGCAGAAGATGAAGAAGCAATGTCCAAGATGAGCAAAAGATGAAGAACCAATGTCCAAGATGAGCAGCCCCACCGGCGGACTCCGGGTGCTGTTCGGAAGAAACAAAAATGAACACAGAGACAAAGCCTCTACGTGGGGGCATGGATCCTCGTTTTCAGGTGAGTTCCCTCAGGTGAGTTTCCACTGCTTCCCTTCCATGTAAAGTTGTCGGTAGATGCACTGAGAGCAGGAGTGGTAAGTGAGACACTGTTCTTGCAAAGAGCAGAAGAAACGCTAAGCACAGGGTGCGGTCTTGGGCATGGTTTTATAGCCTTGGGCGACGCCCTGTCAGCGTTACACTGCCAAGGGGCGCTGGTTTCTCGCACATGCACAGCACTCCTTTGCACGTGCCGGGTGTTCCTTCTATCTTGGTCGGTGCACTGGGGCAGATTGCGGCCTTGCTCCCTTCTCCCCGCCTACGCCAGCCAGCCATCATCGCTGTCCACCACCTCCCCACTCTACCATGGGGGAATACCACTCTCCCTTGGGCCCGACCGCGCTGGCCCCGCTATGGGATCGTCACAGCTTGGAGTAATATGAGGACGTAATACTCTTCCAGGACCCTGTTACCTAGTAATTGTAAAGGATACGTTTTACACTGGTGTTCAAGGATTCTATGATAGAATGTAATGATGCCAATCAGGGAGTCTACTATTTTACCGGTACTTCTGGAAGGCAGGTAAGGAGTGTTGAAAGCAACTAAATCTACTTGATCAAACGAGGTATAGCCAAAACAAAAAAAGGGGGTTAGTAAGGGTCTAAGCAAGGGTGGCACGAGGGACGCACTAGTTACGGGGTGGTGCACCAGTGATAACTGCAGAGCGTCCTGGGTATGTGCACAGAGTGTTACTGAAGTCAGGTGTGTATAAGTCCTTAAATTCCCCAAACAATCTGGTCGGAGGCCAGCAGCACAACCGTAAGTAGTGGGAAATTGAGCGTCCTTATCCGTTCCGAAAGCAGAACGTTGAGGGATAAGACAAACAGACAGTCAGATGAGGAAGCAGACTTTGGTATGAGAGCGGGTTACCAGTTCACAGGAGCTGAGCGACTGAAGGCCGACACTGCGACAAGATGCTGACGGAACAGACCTGGATCCAATGCTCTTTGAGCACACTAGGCACAGGGACGGGCGGTGGTCGAAGTATGGAATGGGATCTCTCACGCTGTTGCTTCTGCCTTTCAGGTCCTTGGATGCTGCGGGAAAGACAACAGTCGGAGGTACAAGGAAGAACCAAGATGAGCAGGCGATGACTGTTAGGGAGAATTCTCATAAATGGTTGATTTCCCTTACCTAATGAGTCCCTCAGCAGCTTTACTAGATTTCTAGGATTTATTTTTCTCACCTGGTAAGAGTGTGAGCCTTTTCTTCCACTCTTACATGTGTTTTGCTGTGTGTGTTTTCACTTTTTGTGTGATCTTGAGCACTGGAGCCTCACCTACTCCATGGCCTCATATGTTCATGTGTGTTACACAGCACCTTCAGTGCAGTGACACAGGGTTGTCTTTGAGACTTCCCACTGACTCAATTTTCTGGGGCTGACTACTGTACCCCAAAAAAGGGTAAAGTTGCCATTAACTTTACTTTAGTCACTTTAAACCACAGACCCAGTACACTTCATCTTACATTGAGTATTGGAAAGAGTTAACTCTTATCCCTTTTTGTCTATGGGCCTCATTACACGGTAGGCGGTAAGGGAATAGCGGTACGCTAAATTCCCTAGCTAATCACGACCCTGAGTGCCCGCTATTAGCGGCACCGCTAAGAACGGTGCCACTAATAGCGGCCAGTCCATAGGCGCGCGACCCCTCAGGTTGGAAATAGCGGCAAGGCGCTATTAGCACGCTATCACAAGGCATGCAGGCATGCAAATAGCGGCATGGTATTGGCCGAAAAAGCCCATACCGGCATGGAGGAAATACCGGCATCGCGAACCACACGTTAAGAGACCTGAGTAGTGATCCCACCTGCCACAGGTGGCCACAACAGCACAGGTGGAGGCAATGGAGACTGGGGCAGCACAAAAGGAGCACACCACACCCCTTCCCACACCCCTTCCCACACCGAGATGGTTGCAATACTTGCAGCATTACATGGGCTGGAGGACATGATTGCATTGCAGCACCAACAACAACAGGCAGCACAGAGGAGTCGCAGGAGGAGAAGGATGGCGAGACAGGCCCAGCAAGCCCCACCAGTGCACCCAGTCATACCACAGAGGCAGCCAGCAATCCCCAGGATTCGAGCCAGTCCATTCAATGCAACCCCTGAGCAGAGACACACCCTGTACCGCCTGTACCGGGATACCATCACCAACATTGTGGACATGATTCACAACGACATAGTGAGCCACATAGACATCCGTACTGCCATCCCCCCTCCACTGAATGTGGTAACTGTGCTCCACTACCTGGCTACAGGCACCTACCAGCACACGGTAGGGCAGATGCATGGCATTTCACAAACAGTATTCACACGCACGTGGACCCAGTTGCCCGATGCCCCCCTGAAGCACACAAGTGAACACATATCCCTGCCACGGACAGCCCAGGAGATCTCCGACGACAAACTTGGCATCTATTCACTGGCATGCATCCCACGTAGCATTGGGGCAATCAACTGTACCCATGTGGAAATGGTGCCCCCACATCACAATGAGGCTGTCTAACGAAACAGAAAGCATTACACTCCATCAATGTCCAAATGGTATGTGACTCAAATAAAAGAATAACACATTGCCGTGACCGATACCCCTGATCAACCCATGAATCAATGGTCCTGCGGAACTCAATGATACCACGCAAGATGGAGCGCCATGCTGGACAAAGTTTGTGCCTACTTGTTGAGTAGCAGGGCAGGCACATGGCAGTGTGATGTGAGTTGTGTTTGGGGGGGTAGAGATGCATACTCCAACTGGTTGTGGACTGTCGTCCGTACAATAAAGGAACATACAGATTAGGGTTGTAACGGTATACCGGTATACTGGTATAAACACCGTGAACAATTTAATTATCTTTAAATAACCGTTACCTTGTTTGTAACGGTATACCGAATCCCGATATAAATGATGTTTTTGTAGTGCACTTTACAATGAATGCAAGCAGGGGTGTGAGTCACTGGGCTGGGCTGGCTGGCTTCTGTTCAGCGAGTCTGGGGCTGGAGGCGGAGTTTGCCCAGGCCCAGGCTTCACAATGAATGCAAGCAGGGGTGTGAGTCACTGGGCTGGGCTGGCTGGCTTCTGTTCTGAGCCTGGGACTGGAGGCGGAGTTTGCCCGGGCCCAGACTTTACAATGAATGCAAGCAGGGCTATGAGTCACTGGGCTGGGCTGGCAGGCTTCTGTTCAGTGAGCCTGGGACTGGAGGTGGAGTTTGCCCAGGCCCAGGCTTCACAATGAATGCAAGCAGGAGTGTGAGTCACTGGGCTGGGCTGGCTGGCTTCTGTTCTGAGCCTGGGACTGGAGGCGGAGTTTGCCCGGGCCCAGACTTTACAATGAATGCAAGCAGGGCTATGAGTCACTGGGCTGGGCTGGCAGGCTTCTGTTCAGTGAGCCTGGGACTGGAGGTGGAGTTTGCCCAGGCCCAGGCTTCACAATGAATGCAAGCAGGAGTGTGAGTCACTGGGCTGGGCTGGCTGGCTTCTGTTCTGAGCCTAGGACTGGAGGCGGAGTTTGCCCGGGCCCAGACTTTACGATGAATGCAAGCAGGGCTATGAGTCACTGGGCTGGGCTGGCAGGCTTCTGTTCAGTGAGCCTGGGACTGGAGGCGGAGTTTGCCCGGGCCCAGGCTGCTTGGAACATTCCTGACGCATGTGTAAGACAGACACGGGCGGCCCATGCTATCTGCAGCAGAGAGGAGGTTACAAAAATAAGTTTCTGAAGTTTCTATCAACACAGCATGTCTTCAGTCACCAAGAAGAACTCTGAAAAGCCAGGGAGATATTAGACTGAGCAGGGAGCAGATTTACTTCAGACAGTGCCCTCCTCGATTCTGGAATGGAGGCCCACTGGACCTGCGCAGGGTTGTTGAGTGCCAGAGTTGTGGCCTGCTCCTTGACGATCGTGGTTGCAATGGCAGCACCTGCAGGAGCCTATATACCTACGTACGTGCAGCAGCAGGTAAGGTACCCCTACCTACCCTTCCTTTCCCCCTTCCCAGCCCTGTTCGCCAACCCCAGTTACAAACCAGCCACAGGTGTAACTGTAATTCCTATCCTCAGCTCAAACAGGGCTAGGCGCGAGGTAGGTATTGGGAGGGAAAGGGGGCACGAGACAGGCATAGGCAGCCTCAGCCGAGAGAAGAGAAAGTCAGGATGCAGCTTTCCCCTTGTAGTCTGCCGCATTAGACAGAAAATTAATAATGGGGATCAATTTCTGCACTCCGCCTGCAAAGCCCCGTGTGTGTGTAGTCTCTTCTGTCTTAGGGGGCATGGTGAGGGGTAAAATATGGGGCACTGCACTTCTCTCTGATGCCAGTTAGCATGAGAGGAACGGACATGGTGGCGGCACATTATGCGAATGCGCAGGGTTCTCACTCATGTACTGACTCAGTTTTAAAAACTAGCAAGCACGTATCTCTGCAAGAAAATGCATTTTGTAATGATCCTGCACGGTTTTTATTATCCCCCTCGCCCCCCCTTTCAAAACTATTTGAAACCCCTCGCAAAACTAAAAGACACACATTTAGAGCGGCACAGCACACTTCACCCGAGCAAATCGAAAGTGGCCATTTACTGTGTGGCCTTAGAACTGTCTTTTAATTGTACAATTGCTCGGTTATTATGAATGCTATATGTGGCATAGTGCATTCTACCAGAAAACCAGTTAAGTCTTGGAATGTACTAGGGAATGGTGGTACAAAGCATGTTTTGGCCGTACCCTAGCAGTTTACTCTGTATGTTATGTTCTGCAGTGGCGCAAAACTATTGTTCTGATCGGACTCTACCCCAGACCCCCACCCCCTCCCCGCCAGCCACCAAAATGTTGGGCTATTGATTCGACCTGGCTGACCTAAAGAGCCATGGCCGGACCAACAGACAAAGGGGCTGCATTACTAACTTAACTCATTTCACTGTTAGCACCTGTATTCAAATTCATGCATACATTTTTAGGCAATTGAAATCATGATGTGGGGTTAGCACTGCGTGCCAGGGGAGTGATTGGAAGTGTAGATGCGCGCCAGGGGAGTGATTGGAAGTGTAGAGGGAGCATAGGAGACTGCTCATTCTCACAGCAGTTCTTAAATCCTCTAATGACTTGCCCTGTACTTGCCTTTAGCCTCTCAGAGGTCCATCTCTTCTTGCTTGGCCTGTATTTATGCCATGCACAGATCGCCACCTCTGGTGGCTTGGCCTGCAGAGCTGTCTGAAGTTTTTTCCCCAGGCTAACACTCCTATGATAACACGTTTCTGTTGAGAAATTGTGAAACAAATAAAACAACGTGACTCATCGTGATTCGTGTCCCCTGCCAGCTGCGAACACGGCCATGTTACCCTGACAGAGGCAAGAGCCAATTTCAGCTCCTAGAATTTCACAACTGAGTGTTTAGCCCCGAATATAAGAGTGGGCCCGCCCAAGGGGGACGAGAGTAAAAGCAAATAATATACCCGAGAGTTTCTGACAAGCCTCTCTCCATGTCTTCTGACTGTCTCGGAAAGGATACGCCAGCCCATGTCCCTAGAGCAGGCCCCTGCACCCGCCGGCACTGTATAGGTATTGCTGTTGTGTGGCCATATGCAATGCATGACTGACCCTTGGAGACCCAATACGTTGCATGCTGGGACATGTAGTTTAATTGCTCCTACCATAATTACTGATGTTTAAGAAAAACAGGACTGGCTGAGGCTGTACGCAACTAACACAGGGCTAGGCAACTGGCAGTTCCAGAAATGGTATGCTGGGAAGAAAACTCTGTGGGGTCGGTGATGCACCTGCTGCTTTCAGGATCTGATAGTGGGGTATCGCAGCCTTTTGTTATGTTGTGTTGTAAAGCTTTCATGTTGTGCCTTCATGTGTCCACCGTAGTAGTCTCTGAGCATCCAGGCAGGTCTGGAGGTTGGCATATTGTGTGCCCCTTGCCCGGGGTATCCAGACCGTACTCTGTGAAAGGAGAAGGAGTGGATAGGGGCCATTGGAATGGGGGGAGGGGGGAGTGGTGAGGGCGGGAGGAATGTTTTGTGGCAGCAAGGCTGCATGTCCGTCCTGTGGATCTGAGAACTTGTTCTTCAGAAGGGGGATAAGAGACGCACGATTCAAATTAGGTTTCGGGGGAGACGTGGCCTGCGGGGTGTTAACAGCTGTAGAAACCACTCCTGGGCACCAAACGCTCTACTCCCGTTGCCCCAGGGCCAGAAGGCGCTCACTGCTTTGACATTCAATCTTTCGCCCGCTCCCTATCAGTAGGGGACACTCAAACTGTTGACAAAGCCCCATGGGCACTTGGAGGAGAGCGCCTCCTTCCTGAGAGCAGGATGTTGGCCTGGGCCTCTTCTGTCATCGGCACTGGTGGCGTGAAAGGGCTCTTTATTCCGTGCCCAGCGCTGCTGCTGGCAGGGGCGAGTGGCAGCTCTCCAACTGGAAGGGAAACCAGGGTCGTGGGGGATCTGGTACCAGGCCGCCGATCTGACCCGAAGCCATGATGCAGCGAGGGGGTGGCATAGGAAGCGGGGAACCCCAATACTTGGGCAGGGCTAATGGGATCACTGGAAAATAATGCTAGGTGGTGTGTCAGAGACTTGTGGTTGATCTCCTGCAGGTGAGCGCTCCTTAGGGCGCTTTTACCCAGGGGGAGGGTGGTCGCCTCTTTAAACAGGGGATGCCCTACACTGGCCATGCACAGGACTTCAGGGGTCTCGGTCCTTTCCTGCGGCCGGAGATCCCTCAGATCAGGTTCCAGAACTCAACCTCTTCATCCCGAGGTTCAAAAGCACTAGAGCAGGGGGGGGCAGCTTTCCTGTTGCTGCACCAAAAATCTGGAACTGTCTCCCCATGCATATCAGAAACAAGCCATCCCACCAGCGGTGCAAGAGCCTAATGAAAACTTGGCTCTCCAACAAGTTTTAACAATCCATGACAATGAGATCCTCATTCTTTCACTTCACCCTTCAAGGATATTTCCCTCTGCCTGCATTGTTCTATAATTATGTTATGCCCCGAACTGCACTTCCAGTATTGCACTATAACCATGCCATGCCTTGACTCTGAGAGCCTCATTCTCCCACTTCACCCTGCTATCTTCCTCTGTCTATATTGACCTATATCTATGTTATAGCCCCGCACTGCCTGTATTGTATTATAACCATGCCATGCCTTGAACTGTGCCGCTGGTGGCTTAATCAACCACCCTAACCCTCACTGCACTATACTTTCCCCTGTACCCAGTTAAGCCTGTTCATGTAACCTACGCCGTGATACCTCCGGGTTTGGGCGTATAACAAATGTAATAAATAAATAAGTGGGTGATTTCAGAGGTATAGGGCAGAGTTAACAGCTTTTAGCCTTCAAGCTTGACCAGAATAGTCTCATTGGAATGTGCAAAGAAGTTAGATGCCCCCACACAAGTATGTTTGCCACTCCCCCACATTCTCTGAAGTTAGCGCCTCCACCAACATTTAGCCCCCCCGTCCTCCACCCACCGAAATGTTACCCTAGGTGCACCAGTGGAAGGAGCAGATATGCACACTTGCAGTTGGCAGAGAGGTGAGGAGGGAAGACTTTGCTGAAACCGGCAGCATTAAACTTTTACTCTGTTTGTGCACATGCAGAAAAATGTACTTGCACTAACACAGTAAAACTTGAAAGCTGCTATTTTCAAGACTTCCATGCCCGTCTGCCTCAGCAAAATCAAATGCTCACATAAGCCCCCTCCCCATGGATGCGAGCCAACATATAATGACATTATGTGTACTTTTTCACACCCGAGGTTAGGGTCTGTGCAATTGCTTTTTCTTCGGCATATGTGTTATGTGAATGTCACTAGAATAGCATTTTGGTAGTCAGTCTAGTCATTTATTTCTGTGGCATGACCTTATAGGTACAAGTGTTATCGTGTACAATCTACTTTGTATGGCATGACAGTATTTTACATCATTTGAGATTTGTTTTTCTTCATATTGATGGTCTAATTACCATTAGTGCGACTGAGACATAAGTGACTTCTACTACAACACTTGCATGACTCCACATTTCTTGACCTCCTACCCCTCTAAACTTCTATAAAGGTTGTATATTGTATGACCAAGTTAAGTTGGACCACCAGGATCCCCGCCTGCTGAGTTAAAGTAACATAGATTTATGTAAGAAGAACTAAGGCAACTTCTTGGTGGAGACTCTTGTTTGTGTTTTGTGTCTTGGTGAAAATGTGTGACTTTCCCTGGCAAAATATTATCTAAGATAATGGTTAAACACGCGTGTGTGCTATACCGCGATAACCACGGTATACCGTCATTTCGCATGCAGGTTATCATACCGTCAAAAAATCAATACCGTGACATCCCTAATACAGATGTACGCCAATGTCCTCCAACGCAGCACACAATGTAGAGGACACAAAACCACATGCAAGCAGCAAACTTCACAACAAAGACATCAATCCCTAACCCAATACATGATACATCTATCCACATGCACATTGCACATCATACCATACCCTACATGACACAAAGCTGCTACATTCAGCCAATGTGCATAATGTAAATGTGCGTTGAACAACATCACAACAGATATGCGCCCTTGAGTGCATGCAAATGGATCACCTGTAGCCATTGTACAGAACTACACCCGTACACCACTACTGATGTGCCGCTTCACAGCATGGGGATATTGGAATCCTAATGGCAGAACACTAGCATTGTCGTACAAAGGTTGCCTGCGCCCATGAACACCTAGAATGGGTCTGTGTTGCATGTGTATGTGGTGATGCGTGCATGTATGTTTGTGGCTGGTTCCATGGGCTGATTGTTGTCTCAGATTTGGGGGGCCCCTCACCCTTCACAGTGCATTGTTTCATGTGTACACTCACCTCCATCTGATGAAGTGGGCGCACCATGCTCCATGTCTCCGACTCCCTCAATCGATTCCACGCCAATTGTGCTGGCGCAGGTCTCCTCCCACTCCCGGAGTTTTATTGCGGAATCAGCGCCACCTCCTGTGGCCATAGCTAGGTTGCGATTAGCAGCCAGAATGCTGCGGACCCGGAGCCGTAGGTCATCCCACCGCTTTCTGCAGTCCTTGACAGTGCGGGTGGTGGTGCCCAACGCACTGACTTTGTGGGCAACCTCTGCCCAGATGGCCTTTTTCTTGATGAGGGTCTCACGCCGCATGTCATTGGCGAATACTACATTGGCATTTGCCGCTAGGGTCTCTGTTAGCATGATCAGCTCCTCGCTAGTGAATTTTTCTTTGCGCTGCCGATCTGCGCCTTTCTTGACGGCCTTTGGCATCTTCTGGGTGTCCGGGATGATTTGGTGTTGGAGTCGTGTGGAAACAGGTCCTGGATGCAGAGGATGGCAATGGATTCTGTTTTTAAAGATGGCCGCCGTGCTCTTTCCCGTTCCTGTGCAATGACGCTATTTCCGTTTCCGCAATTTTACGGTCACCGCTAATAGCGGTGACCGCTATTTGCATGTAGCGGGAGGGCGGAAGTGCTATCAGCACTTTCGTCGATGGCGGTAAGGGACTTTTTGGGGTCTTTTGCGGCATGGCGGTAGGGTCATTACCGGCATGGTGCTGCGCTCGTGTCCGCGTACTCATAATGCCACGCTATTAGCAGCATCAGGCCAAGGCGGACACGTTAATAGCGCCATGACGGTAATGGCTGGAATTTACCGCCAACCTGTGTAATGAGGCCCTATGTCTCTTGGAGTATTGTTTTGCTCCCTTTACATTAAGACTTGGCTGGTGGCAGTGGTATCTACCCTAACTGTTCTACTGCGATTATCTTATATAAATGTGGTATTGTTTTAGGCCATTATATTAGCCTCGAACATAAATCTGCTCGACCAAATACATTTTATTTTGGCTCCGGCTGGGTTTATTCACCATTTCTTTTTGTTAAAGTCTTTCTCGTATTTTTCTCTGCGCGCCAAACCGGGGATGACTCCTTTGTTCGCTGTCTTTTCGCGGGCTTCTGCACAGAAGCCCTGCTTAAGGCGCCTGAAAGTCTAGGTAGGCAGGATGTGAGGGAGGGATCTTCGGACCCCTGCCATGGGTTCCCTTGGTAACCTAAGTCGCAATCCTGTTTGATTGGCTGAGGGGACTGTCCTTGCCAGGACAGCCACCCTGCTGTGTGATTAACATCGAGACTGTATGAATGGGGGAAAACTGCATAAAAAGCAGGTCTCTGGGACTGGAAAGGCAGAGTCGAAACATGAACAAAAGAACCAACAAGGAACTGGCAGAAGAGGACCCCTACAATGACTGAACCACCCGGTGAAGCCCTGCTGCAGGTCCGAATCTTCAGAATCCTACGACAGAGAAGATCCTCCAGGAAACGTCTTCCCTTGAGCTGGTGGGACCAACCAGTTCGCCCAAACTGCAAGCCGGAATCCCTCCTCTGGTCGAATTCACTGTACAGAGCTACAGTGGGCCGGATAGCCAGGAAGGTCGGACCCTGCTTGGGTTTTAAGGAGCGCACCTTTTATTGGTTGCTTTGCTCTGCTGCTGGTTTCTTCCCTGGGTAGTGCAGGACCCTCCAGTCTTCCTACTTCTTGTCAGTCCGACAGTCGCTTCAGGAACCGTGAGCCTGCAGGAACTACCAGGAACATCTGCCTCAGCTACAGCTCCCTCTCCGTTTTTTTTTCTCCACTTTATTTTTATTAAGGTTTTCAGCAAAAGACAAGTCCGCCAAATAACATTTGGCAGTAACCCGTAATAAACATATCGAACGAATAAACACTCCCATTTTTCCCCCCCACACCCCTGCTCCCACTACCCTCCCATCCCTAACCCCTGGCTTACTAACTTCCGAGAACCAACGGTGCAAGAGACAAAGAGTAGAAACTGAACACACATACAACTTTACATTGAGGCCAAAATAGTAGTGAGGTCTCCGATGGTGATTAAACTCTTGGCAACAGGGCAGGACAACGAAACTCCAGGTTTCAAGGTTCATAAAACCCCTAGTCAGATCAACTTCAAGGCTTCACAGTTCACACTTAGCAGAACCACAGTCCAATCCTGCAAAAAAGATGACATAGTACCATTGGCGATGGCTAACAGTTTCTCATACGTGCAAATGGTTATCAACCTGTTCAGCCATTTTATCTTGGTGGGCGCTAGGGAACTATTCCACTTTTGGGCCAGAGCCAATCTTCCCGCTCTCAATATGGCCCCCATCACCCCCGTAAAGGAAGCCCACTCTTTATCAGGCAAGGGCGTGCCCAGTAGGACCTCAAGCTGGTGAAGGGAGGGGCTCGCTCCGAGAATGTCTTTAATCCAGCTGAGCAATTCCGACCAGTATACTCGGACAACCTGACACTCCCACCACATGTGAAACCAGGTACCCCTGCTCGAACACAATCTAGGACACATTGGAGACACCGAAGCAAACAACTTAGACAGAGAAACAGGAGGACGATGCCAGGAGTGAAGGATCTTAAAATTATGTTCCATAGCTTCCGTGTACAGCCCCCCCGAGAGAACAGATTTGAAAACAGACTTCCATGTTTGGTCATCCAAGGCGAGGCCCAGCCGTTCCTCCCAGGTACGCTTGAACGACTGTCTGTCGGTTAAATTAGTTGTGACTAGCACATTATTGATCTTAGAAAGGGTCCCCTACTTGGACTTAGCTTCTGCAAAAATTCTTTCAAAGGGAGTTAAAGGGCGCAACAGATCGGCCACCCATCCCGTCTGGGTGAGGATTCCCTTGAGCCTCAGGTATTCAAAGACCGAAAGAGGCTTATGCATAAGCACCTCCACCAATTGATCATATTCCACGAAAACCCCCTGGCGAAAGAGCTGGGCAGCCCTTTCCAATCCCTGATTGGACCAAGACTGCGTCTCCCGGAACCCTCTAGCACCGAGATCAATCAGGGGGCCCCATAAAGAAGTGAGGGGGGATGGCCAAGAAGAAAGAAGCATGTTATCCCTGCTGGGCTTCCAAGCCGCCCACAAGACAGCAAGGACCGGATGCGCTCTAATTGGCCCTGGGATGGTTCTAAGGGGAGCCCATAAGAGGTCCCTGACCTTTTTCGGATGGACCTGAACATCCTCCACAAAAGTCCAATATGTCCTTAGATTGTCCCTCAGGTGCTCTAACATAACCCGTAGCTGGGCTGCTTTATAATACAATCTAAAATCTGGGAGACCACAGGACCTGGGTAGGGTCAGAGTGGAAAATTTTACTCTAGCTCTCTTGCCATTCCAGATGAAATGGAGGATACAGGAATGCAATACTGCAAAATAAGAGTCCGGGACCAAGCAGGGAAGGGACGTAAAGAGATAAAGAAGCCTCGGGAGAATGTTCATTTTAACCACAACCATTCGCCCAAACCATGAAAGAGTCAGAGGGGCCCACCTTAATAGATCACCCTGGATTCTCGCCTGAAGGGGGGGGAAGTTTAGCTTAAACACTTTACCTAAATCTCTGGGAATATTGGTGCCCAAATACCTGGTACACTTGCGCTCCACTCGCATACCCTGCACTTCTACTCTCTCCCTGATTTCATGATCCAGCCCCCCCATTGGCATTATGCATGACTTGGATATGTTGACCTTTAACCCAGAAAAGGACCCCAACGACGAATCAAGTCCAGCAATTACAGGAGTGATTTGCGAAGATTGGTCAGGTACACCAAAATATCATCTGCAAATAAAGATAGCTTGAATTCACAGTCCCTGCAAGGCACCCCTGCCACTCCCTTATCAGCCCTGACCGCAATGGCGAAGGGCTCCATCGCCAACGCATACAAGAGGGGAGAAAGGGGACACCCCTGACGAGTACCCCGAGAAAGCGCGAACCCCGCCGATGAACGACCGTTAACCAATACCTTAGCTGAGGGATCATTGTACAGGGCTGAAATCCACCCACAGAATTTATCTCCGAAGCCCATTTTCTGGAGTACCCTCCCCGTGTAGAGCCATTCGACACGGTCAAAGGCCTTCTCCGAGTCCAAGGAGAGGAGGTAGGCCTCCAACTTTCGCTTCGACACCTCATGCATAAGCCCCAGAGTTTTCCTCACATTGTCTGAACCCTGGCGACCTGGGATGAAACCAACCTGGTCACCATGAACCAGTGAGGGAAGGAATTTCAACAATCTATTCGCCAAGAGTTTGGCTAGGATTTTAACATCTACATTAAGAAGGGAGATAGGCCTGTATGACTGACACCAAGTGGGATCCTTCCCTTCTTTCAGAAGTACCACAATAAGAGCCGACATCATGGTAGGAGCCAGGGAACCCATATCTAGGGCGGAGTTGAACACCTTAGTGTTAGGGAGAATTCACATTTATGGCTAATTTCCCTCACATAGTGAGTCCCCCAGCAGCTTTGCTGGACTTCTGGAGTTTATTTTTTTCCACTTGGTAAGAGTGAGAGATTTTCCCCCATTCTTACCTGTGTTTTGCTATGTGTTTCCATCTGTTTTTGTGAGTGTGGACTCTGAAGTACACCACTTCAGTAGCCCCCTTCTTTGTGTGTGTCACACAGCACCTTCAGTGCCGTGGCACAGGGCTGTCTTTGAGACTTCCCTCAAATCCATTTCTGAGGCGACTACTGTCCCCCAGAAAAGGGTAAACTTACCATTAACTTTACTAAGTCAATCTACCACAGATCCAGTGCACCCCATCTTCCATGGAGTACTGGAAAGGGTTAACTCGTATCCCTTTTTATCTGTACCTCCTAGAGCATTGTTTCGCTCTTTTAACATTTAGACTTGGCTGGTGGCAGTGGTATCTACCCTAACTTTTCTACCACGATTATATTAGATAAACGTGGTACTGTTCTTGGCTATTATATTAGCCTCGAACATAAACCCGCTTGACCAAATCATCTTTCTTTTGGCTCCGGTTGGGTTTATTCGCCATTTCTTTTTGTTAAAGTCCTTCTTTTGTTTTACTTTGCGTGGCAAACCAGGTTCGCCTTCTTTTTTTCACTGTCTTTTGGCGGGCTTCTGCTCAGAAGTCCTCCTAAAGGCGCCTTGGTGTCTAGGTGGGCTGAATGGGAGGGAGGGGTGTAGTCACCCCCTGCACAGGGTATCCTAGGAAACCCAAGTCGCACTTTGTCATGATTGGCCAGGTTAGTTGTCTGGGCTGGACAACCCCCCTGCTGGGTGATTGATAGCCAGGCTGCGTGAATGGGGGTTTTTCGCATAAAAGGCAGGTCTCTTGGGCTAGAAGTCAGAGAGTCGCCACTGGAACTACAAGGAACCGAAGAGAAGCAGAGAGAACGACGACTGCTGCAACTACCCCGTCCCGGTGAAGCCCTGCTGCAGTCCTGAGCTATCTGCCCTTCAACGACTCAGAGAAGATCCAGTCCGGAGTCCTCTTCCCTTGAGCTTGGTGGGGATAACCAGCTCATCTTCTTCAGCCAGAGGCTCCTCTTCCATGGTCGAAATCGCTGGGCACCGCTGTACTGGTCCGGATAGCCACCTGAAGAGCCTCTCCTGTTTTTAAGGAGCGCACCTTTTATTCCGTGTCGCTGCTGCCGGCCTCATCCCTGTGTGGTGCACACCCCCTTCAGACGTCCTTCCTTCTCGACGAAGCTCCAGGAATCGTGGGTCTGCGGGAAACCAACAGGAACAACTGCCAGGGCACCAGCTGCACCATTGGAACAAGGTACTGTGTTCTGTTGAGGAAACTGGGTGAATCCCTTTTCTTCATTTTCAAGGCTTGCCCTTGTCTTCCCTCCTTCTTATAACTTTTGCTTCCGAACATTGACAATATCGAAGTACTTTTGGCTGCGTTGAATCGTGAACTGTCTGACAGTGTGATCTTCGGCAACTGGCCCCGGTGTCTTTCGACCCTGGCTCCGGCCCTTTGACTTTTGAACTCCTGTCTTTGAATGTTTCTTGATTCTGCCTGCCTAACCAAAATATTGCCTGTGATTTTTGCCTCCAACTCCCTCTGGGTATCTCAGGTGCTAAGCGTGTTTTTGCACTGGTAGCATTTCATGTCAGGGATACGTGTTTGTTTAGTAGACCGAACTGTCAAAAAGTGATCGCAATCGTATTTGCGGTAACGTGTTTTGTGCCTAACACCGGTTCATTCCAACACAGGGTACTTACCTTGAGACTTGCTGTACAAAGTGAATTGGTTAGTTGTAGTATATTTAACGTGTGGTTTTTATTGAAGTTTCATAGAAGTGTTGTGTTTATAACGAATGGTTTAAAAATAAATGTACTTATATTTTTCTACCTGAAACCTTGAGTCAGTGTTTGCTTGAGTCACAGTAATTGTGGTCCCTTTGTCTAATATCTGCTACTGCTCAAATACTCTTGAGATAAGCCTGGCTGCTCCGCCACTGCTACCACTATGACATAGTAGTACAGGCTTGTACCAAAGGTAAAACTTGTATCACCACCTGTAGTCTCAATTGTGTGTAGTGGTCCCTAAGAGCACTGCACAGGATTCTGCCTAACACCGGTGTACAGCGGTAAGGATTTGGAAGTAGAGTGATTACACTTAGAGTGCTGCTGTTGCTTGGGTTCAACTAACCACAAGGCTAACACCACTAATTCTATTTAACTAAGAAATCATGTCAAATATGGAAAACTACACTGAAGAAAGTATTTTACTCTATACTGCTGAGGTTCTGAGAACCATGTGTAGGGATAAGAATATCTCTGGTAAAGGAAAGAAATCTGAACTGGTTGCAAAGTCAATGGGAAAAAGTCTGGAGAGTGGGTCAGAAGGACCTACCACTCCAGCAAATGTGGATTTTGATGTTTCTGATTCTGAGAGTGTTAATTGTGAAGAAGTAGATGAGTCCTTGCTAGGAAACCCTGCAACTCCCTTGCCTGCTCAGAATGCACAACCTCTATCCACAGGGACCCCCACAGGTCCTAAACTTACTCCTGAATTTATTGCACTTGAGAAAATGAGACTTGAATTAGAAGTGAAACGTATTGATGCACAAACTGCCAAGAAACACCAAGAGTTAAGGCTCAGAGAAATGGAGCTGAACATGAAGTAGAAATGAAGAAACTGTCTCTAGAAAGTGCTTCTCTCCCAGAGTCATCTCGGTCTTCAAGCCCTAAGAGACCCTGTATGCCAAAGGAAATGATTGGTATGTATGAGACTAAACTTGATATTTTGGATTGGTTAGCAATGTTTGAGTACAATCATTGGATTCAAGGTATCTCAGGGAATCAGTTGATTCTTTGGCTTTTCTCTAGGCTCCCCCCGGTTGCAAGTGATGCTGTAATGGAGTTGGGGGAGGAGGATAAACAGGATTATGAATGTGTGAAACTAGCATTAATAGCTAGGTTTGGGAAGACCCCTTCCCAGTATTTTAAGAGGTTTAGAACCCTCAAAAAGCATGATGGTACCCCTTGGACTACCTGGGTGTGTGAATGTTTGATAAACTTAGATGGTTGGGTTAAGGGTTACAAAGTGAACACTTATGAAGGTTTGAGGAATCTTGTAATGTTGGAGTCTATTTTTGATGTCTGTTCTCCTGAGCCTAGACAGCCCTTGGCTGATTCAAAGGAGATAGATCCTAAGAAGCTAGCTAAGGCTACTGACTTGTGGATTGCCAACAGGGCTGCTCACAAGGATTATGGGGCCACTCAGAAGAAGGATGAGGGGAAGCAGCCAAAGAAAGACAACAAAGAGAATTTCAATAATTCCAATCCAAAAGAGGGCCCCAAACATAACCAGGGTAAACCACCAGGTAAACCGAATCAGGCTAGTGTACCACCTGGTTACACACCAGATGGAGGGCAGAGCAAACCCCCATTCCAGAGAGCATTTGGGAAATGCTTTGTTTGTGGGTTGCCTGGCCATGTGAAAGGAGATCCCAAGTGTAAGGGTAAACCTTCAGGGATCAACACTGTCGCCTTAGCCTTCTCCCAGGTGGATGAAGTACCTATGACCAGTGGAAACTTTCAGCTACTAGCTGATGAGCCCATGAGGGTCTCAGCTAGTGTTTCTTTAGTGTCCTTGGGTCTTTGGGAACAACAGAACTTAGGTGTCTATAACTCAATCCCAGATAATACTAATGAATATTATAAAGTTAGTGTTCTTGTGAATGGTCAGGAGATCCCTGCCATCAGAGACACTGGAGGCAGCATAACTGTGGTTGATGAATGTTTTTTCAAAGTGGAGGATGTTGCTAAGGCACCCAAACACTTAACCAAGTTAGCTGGAGGCCCTGTGCAAATGGTTCCCCAGTTACCAGCTCTCATCCAGTGTAATGACATGACTGTCAGAATACCTGTAAGTGTGCAAAATAACGTACCTGGGAGGGTCCTGTTGGGTAATGACCTTAAAACTCTTGGAGTTGTGTCTAGCACCCCCAGGCCTCCCAGCAGAAGGAAGCAGGAGCTCAGAAGGTCTGCAAGGGAGAGAACCTTAAGAGGCTCTCCTGGGCACATGATAGAGGAAGCTATCACCCCAAGTCCACAGGACTTACTGCTATGGCAGGGCAAGAAAAGACAAAAGGGAAACCTACGTCTGCCAGCAAGAAACCAGCAAGCACTCCTGTACCCAGAAGGGCATCTCCGAGACTGTCCAAAGTCACACCTGTGACTCCCACACCAGCTGAGGCTGAGTGTGAGGTCCAACCCTGTATGGTCAAACTAGATACTGAGGAATCAGATCTAGAAGAGGATCTTACCTTGGTAAGAGTTCTTGACCCTGTTGACCATCCTGAGCTGCAGTCTTTACTGGCAGAAGGTGGACCCAACAGAGAAGATTTCAGTAACGGACAAAGGGAGTGTCCTACCTTGGAAGGTCTTCGCCAATGGGACTGAGCCTGGGAAGTATAGGTTGCACTGGGAAGATGGCCTCTTCTACAGTGAACCAACTGAGTCAACCCCTGGAGACTACAGAAAACTTGTAGTACTGTCAGGCTCACCTGGTCTCCACGGGGGCGTAGCACGTGGCTGCACGAATGATGTCTGCACTGGCGTGGTACTGCGTGATTGGTGATGTTGCTGCAACTTCTCCCTTGTTATCACCCTCCCGAGGCTTTTGTCTGCAAGATCGAAATAAGGTATTAGCTACTGAGGGGGGAGTTGAGTTGGACCCACCTCCTCCACCACCTGATGCCCTTCTCCGCTTGCTCTCACCTTGAGGTTTTGTAAGGTAGACTCTCCGTCCTGCAATCTAGCAGGGGCGCGAATAACACAGTCTTTCCAGGATCGAGTTACTTCAGTGATCCGATGAGCGATTGCCGAGTCTAGGAGAGCTTGGTCAAACAGGTAAGTCTCTATGCCAATGACTGGTATAAAGTCTTTGAGTCTTTATTTTGCCCCAACTCCTTTTAATCTGTGTCTTTGTCTTTACTTTCAGGCGCGACTTCGAATGGATTTTGCATGAAGGTTCAAGTGGACTTAGGACGCTGAGCAGATGTCCTACAGGTGAGTGGAAGCGCAAGAATGAAGCGCTGTAAGTCTGAAGTACTGTTTTCCCTTCCGTGCGTGACTAACCTGTCACTCTTCTTCTTTTTCAGAGGCAGCGCGGTGCTGGAATGAAGAATGGAGGAACTGCTCCGAAGATGCTCCGGAAGGATGCTGAACCTGAGAGGATCCTTACAGCCAGAACGAAGACCGTCCCCTTCAGCTGGTGCGAAGGCCCGGGAGCGGCTGAAGAAGCTGAAGAAGCAACCGATGGAAGGATGCTGCAGGTAAGGCTTAGCAGTTGTACTGACTTGTTTTTCCTCTGTCTTTTTCCCTTCCAGGTACCGATGGATGAAGTTCTGGAAGGGCGTGGCTGTAGGAGTTCAAGGACAGGACAGACATGGTGAGCGTTACGCTGCGGGAGTGCAGAATAATGCGAAGCGTGTTCTGTATGCAGGGCGTGGCTTAAATAGCCTTGCAAGTAGTCCCAGTTAAAGTAGTCCCTTTACCACACCCTGTTCTTTGAATAAAATAGTCCCTCTGCCACACCCTGAGGAAACAGAAAGGCTCCGCCTGACTAGACTGGGAAAGTAGTTCCACATGATTTATCCCATATTATGAGCCTTGCGCCAACGGCGTCAGGACTGAGTCCAAGAGGCTCTGGGGGCTTGAAAAGCCCTTATGGGAGTCGATGACTGGGGGGGCCATCGGATCCATGGGTCTTTTAGTGCAAACCATGACAAGTACCTCTAGTGAACCGACTTCAGTTTCTGCAGTTAGCCCATGAGGTACCTTTGGCTGGTCACTTAAGTTTTAAGAAGACCAAGGAAAGGCTATCTCTGCACTTCTACTGGCCTAAGATGGGTACAGAAGTAGACAAGTTCCGCAGAATCTGCCACACTTGCCAAACCTCTGGCAAGAGTGGATACAAGAATGTGGCACCCTTAGTGCCTCTCCCAGTGGTGGGAATTCCTTTTGAGAGGGTAGGTATTGACATTGTTGGTCCTCTTGACCCTCCCACAACTTCAGGCAATAGGTTTATCCTGGTTGTAGTGGACCATGCCACTAGATTTTCTGAAGCTATATCTATGAGGACTGTTACTGCTCTGGCTGTAGCTAAGGCCCTACTTGGTATTTTTACCAGAGTAGGTTTTCCTAAGGAGGTGATATCTGACAGGGGATCACATTTTATGTCCCACTACATGCAAACCATGAGGAAAACCTGTGAAGTTACCTACAAGTTCTCAACTGCCTACCATCCCCAAACCAATGGACTGGTAGAGAGGTTTAACAGAACTATGAAGAGCATGATAGGTGCTTTAGAAGAACCCCTTAGAAGAAAGTGGGACCTTCTACTGCAATGCCTTCTCTTTGCATATAGAGAAGTCCCTCGGGAGGGAGTAGGATTTAGTCCCTTCGAAATTCTTTATGGCCATCCAGTCAGAGGTCCATTGGCCCTGATTAAGGAGGGGTTGGAGAGTGCTCCTTCCCCCAAGCCAGTCTTAGTGACTCACTATGTGATAGGTCTCCGGAGGAGAATGTCACACATGGTGGCAGAGGCAAGTGATAATTTGAAGGCTGGTCAAGCTCTGGTCAAGCATTGGCATGACCAGAAGGCTAACATGGTTGAGTCTACTCAAGACCAGCTTGTTCTTGTTATGGTCCCCAAAAGGCAGATGGCCTTGAAGGACAAATGGATAGGACCCTTCAAGGTTGTGGGTAAACTTGGAGAGGTGAACTGTCTGGTGGACTTAGGCAATCCTAAGGAGGCTCCCAGAGTCTTTCACACCAACCGTTTAAAGGCTTATATCTCCAGACCTGACATAGGAGCTCTGCTTCTAGCTTCCGCTCAGGAGGAGGAGGAGAGTGAACCTCTACCTGACCTCCTCAGAGGCTTACCTTTAGATGAGCAAGTGGAAGGAGTGCATCTGTCTTCCAGTCTCACATCTGACCAGCAGGATGAGTGCAAGTTACTGTTAAATCAGTTTGTCGCCCTGTTCTCACTTTCATCAGGTTTGACTCCTTAGGGCCAGCATGACATACACACTGGTGACTGTTTGCCTGTCAAAAGCAGGGGGTACAGACTGTCAGACAATCAGACAATGTCAGATCCTATATAAGGAATGAGGTCAACAAGATGCTTGAACTCGGGGTAATAGAACCCTCTACTAGCCCATGGTCTAGCCCAGAGGTGCTTGTACCAAAGGCAGGATCCAAGGAGTTGAGATTCTGCATGGACTATACAGCTCTAAATGCAGTCACCACGACTGATGCCCATCCTTTGCCTAGGACAGATGAGCTGGTAGACAAACTTGGTGCAGCCAAGTACCTCAGCACATTTGACCTAACGTCAGGCTATTGGCAAATAGCCCTGACAGACCATGTCAAGGAGAAAACTGCATTCTCCACCCCAGCTGGCCTCTACCCATTCAAGGTAATGCCTTTTGGAATAAAGAATGCACCTGCTACATTTCAGAGGATGGTCAATACAGTTCTGAATGGGATGGAAGACTTCTGCATGGCATACTTGGATGACATTGCAGTGTTCAGCCCTACATGGAAAGAACATGTTGAACACCTAGGCTATGTATTGCAGGCTCTTGAACAGGCCCATCTGACCATCAAGGCAAGCAAATGTCAAATTGGTCAGAGTTCAGTGGTCTACCTTGGATATGAGGTAGGATGAGGTGAAATAAGGGTAATGCCTAGCAAAGTTCAAGCTGTACAAAACTGGGCCACCCCTACTACTCAAACCCAGGTGAGAGCCTTCCTAGGTCTCACTGGGTATTATAGGAACTTCATAGAGAACTATGGGACCATAGCTTCTCCCTTGCATGTCATCTCCTCTCCCAAATTTCCTAAAAAGGTAAGTTGGAATGAGTAGTGCAATCAAGCCTTTGAAGGCCTAAAGAAAGCCCTTCGTCAAGCTCCAGTCCTAAGAGCTCCTGACTATCACCAACCCTTCATTGTCCAAACTGATGCTTCTAATGTAGGTATAGGTGCAGTCCTTAGTCAACTGGATGAGAAAGGTAGGGAACACCCCATTTGTTTCATCAGCAGGAAGTTAAAGGATCCTGAGATAGGGTGGGCAACAATAGAAAGAGAATGCTTTGCTATTGTGTGGGCACTGAAGAGGTTTAGACCATACTTGTATGGATCTACCTTCACTATTCAGACTGACCACCAACCCTTGAGATGGCTGATGCAAATGAAAGGGGAAAACCCAAAGTTACTCAGATAGTCAATCAGAGCAGGAAGTCACCACCAAAATGCTGATGGTCTCTCTAGGATGTTTGTAACCGACTAGAGGAATGAGGTCAATCCAGGAGTGGATTAAATCCTCCTGTCCCTGTTACGCTCACCTGGCTCCCACAGGGGTGTCGATCTGAACTGGACAGCTGCGGTCTCCACCAATGTGACGCGCAGTGCCAAGATGACGGACTGGACTGGCCCACCTAGCTTTGTTTGCTTGACCCGTAGGAATATTCTTCTGCAAACGGAGAAAAGGAATTAACCACCTGTGGAGTGGAGCGTTAACCCCCCCACCCTCGCTGTTCTCCCCACTGATCACCTGTGATGTCCCCTCTTATAGTCTCACCTGATGGTTTGGAAAGATGAGCTCTCCATCCTGCATTGAGCGCAGGAGCGCGTAGATAACCAGTTGCTTCACTGGCTCGAAGGAATTGGTGAGTTCCAGAACAATAATGACTCCGAGATTTCCGGCAAGACTCCGTAAGTATGTAGTTCGTAAGAGTTCAAATGTCCAATTTCTTGCAGGTTGCAGCTTGACCCTAGCGAAGGGTTCCTCGTGGCATCCGGTAATATTCAGGTAAAGATTTGTATTATCCAACACAGTTCGATAAAATAATGTCAATATGTAACCTGTTGCTTTCTCCCTTATTCAGGCGCTGAGAAAAAGTATGAAGTCTCTGGGAATAATACCTTCGGCGGTAAAATCAGGTAAGTCTATTGTGGTGAGGAGGTTTCCCCTTGTTTGTCCCTTTGTTTTACCTTGCTGTCCTTTTGTTCCCCTTAGGGGCCGGGGTACGGCGAGGATGCAGTGGAGGCTGCGCCGACCCGTGAAGAGGAATAGTACCCCCGGTGGTAAAATCAGGTAAGTCTATGGGGGGTAACTAATATTGCCTCTGTTTATTCCCTTGGCTCACCTTGCTGTTCTTGTGTTCCCCTTAGGTGCCGGAGTACGGCGGGAACATGCAGAAGGATGCGGTGGAATGTGAAGATGTTGCGAAGGCTGGTGAGTTCAGCACGGCGCTGCAGCAGGCGAGGCGACGCGCATAAAATAACTTCCTTCTTCCAGCTCGAAGGCGCGGTGGATCGGGAATTCAGGTAAGGATCAAAGGTATTGCTCTTGTTCTAACCTTTTCTCCTTCTTTCTCCCTTTTTCTAGGAGCTCCAGACTCGAGGCGGGCGTGGCAGAAGGCTGGATGCAGACATGCAGGCACGGTGAGCGTTACGCTGCTGGATGCAGAATAACGCGAAGCGTGTGCTGATCTTCGGGCGTGGTTTAAATAGCCTCCAAACTAGTCCCAGGTAAGTATTCCTCCCCAGCCCCACCCGAGTAAAAAATAGTCCCAAGGTAAAGTAGTCCCTTCCAAGCCTCTTTTGGCTTGGAGCTCTTGCAGCATGGTCTGCATCAGGTAAGTTTGCAGCATGGTCTGTATCAGGTAAGTTTTAATCTATGAGCCTGGCGCAATAGACGCCAGGACTGCACCCAAATAGCCCCTAGCAGGGGTTGTTGGGCTTGCTTGGAATAACTTGATGCCTGCTTCTGGGGTTGCTGGACTTGGTCTGGGTCCGCGGGGGTAGGCATCATGACAAGGCCCTTCCTAAAGTCATTCTTCCCCGAGGTTTCGGTTTGTCTGGGAAGTTTTGGTGGAATTTTTTCACCAATCGGGGTGCATGAACGTGGTCACTAGGTTCCCATGACCTTTCCTGTGGTCCGTAACCTTTACAGTCGATTAAATAAAAAGGTTTTGACTTTATCAACTTGGAGTCCAGGATGTTCTTAACCTCAAATTCTGGTTCCCCGTCTACAAGTATGGGGTCTGGTGGCTTGGTTAGTCTTGTCCCTGGTTGCACTGGCTTCAAAAGTGACACATAAAAGACGGGGTAATTCGCATACTAGCAGGTAAGTCCAACTTGACAGCCACCGGGTTGATAATGGCCTTAGTAGAGTAAGGTCCCAAATATCTGTGGTTAAAGGTCCATGTTCCCTTTAGAGGTATGTGTTTTGTGGCTAACCATACTTGGTCCCCTATCTGGTATTGTGGAGTATCACTTCTATGCCGATCAGCATCTTTCTTGTATTTTTCTTTTGCTTGTTTTAAATGTGCAGTTGCTTCCTAGTGAACCCTAAGGGCACTGCATAGGATTCTGCCCAGGAACGGGGCTAGCGCGGAGTGGAAAGTCTTATAAAAGGGGACAGTGAAACCATCGTCTCCTGGCCCTGTGCCACTCCTTAATGAGGAGATAGTACCAAGCACTTCCTGTGGAGAAATTGGGAGCTCTAATGTGTCTACATTCTCCGCGGCGAAGCGAGGGATGGGAAGGGATCCTAGAAACTGGTCCACATCAGCCCCGCCTCCTGAATATTCCGACGTGTAAAGACCTTCATACTAATGCCTAAACTCCGTTGCTATCTGATCGTCTTGCAGAACTCTTTCCCCTTTCTGACCTGTAATAGAGTTCACCCTTCTACTGTTGCGAAGCTCCCTCAAACGCCACGCCAGGATCCTATCTGCCTTTTCCCCCCTCTCCGTATACCTCTGTTTCAAAAAGGCTAGTTTTTTCTCTGTCTGTCCCACAAGCAGGACGGATAGTTTAGCCTTAAGATTCTGAAGCTCCTCCCATTTGCCTGGACACATCTGAGACTTCAGCTTCCCGCCCGGCTGAATGGCGGCTATTTGCTCCCTCAGCTTTAATTCCTCCCGACCCCTCTCCTCTTCTTCCTCGCACCCATCTCCATCAGAGAGCCTCTGACCGTGGCCTTAAATGCATCTCAAACTCCCATGACCTCCACATCCCCTGTGCCGTTAAGAAGGAAGTACTCCTTGATTGAACCTAAGAGGGACTGTCTAAGCTCCTTATCTAACAGCAAGGTGTCTTTGCAGATCCATCAAGCCCTGGACAGGGCCAGGAGGGACCCCCAAATTGACCCTAACCAAATTGTTGTCGGACCACGGGATAACTTCCACCCCAAAATCAGAAATACAACCCCGAAGCATGGAGTCCACTAAAAGTTAATCTATTCCTGAGAACGCGCCATGGACCACAGAAAAAAAAGTGAAGAGAAATTCGCGATCTCCCTCAACAGGTTGCGCATCCGCCAGTCCCCCAAGACCCCCCTAAAGCTTTTAACATATGAGGCGGTCATATCCATTACGAGACCAAACATTTGGCCCCACCATTCCCCTGCAAACAGTCAGCACAACAGCCCCCTCCATCCAAGTCAGGGCGACGGCTGCTTCGGGAATGGTGGCGCCACCTTCCTGAACTTCCTATGCCCTCAAACGCGACTTCTTCCCACAGATTCCGAGGGTCCACGGCGGCTTTCGTCTTCCCCGCTTCCCCTCTCTTTACCATCCTTCGAGGAGGAGTCCCCCAATAACTCACTAGTCACTCGCTGAATATCAGTCTCCGAAGTAAGGGAATACTTGTAGCCGTCCACCTCAAAGGCAAGCGAAAACGGATGGCCCCACCTGTAACAAACCCCCTTAGCCTGTAGCCACCTCGTCAAGGGCCCGCAAAGTCTCTGCCGAGAAAGGGTCAGCGCCGAGAGATCCTGGTAATCACAATTTTGCTCTTCTAATCAATGGGGCCTTTCTTTCGCGCTAAGTCCAGAATCTTGGATTTCTCAGCATAATAGTGAAATTTCACAAGGACCGAACGGGGCCCACCAGCGCGTACCCCTGCCCTATGGGCTCTGTCGATTGTGGGTTCGCTGGTATTTTCACCATCAAACAAACTACTTATAATCACCTTGACCCCTCTCACAATGTCAGACTGCGTCTCCCCTTCCAGCTCCGGCATACCGAGAAACCTCAGGTTGGTGAGCCGCTTCCTATTTTCTAGGTCGTCCAGCTTGAGGATGACCTTGTCCTCTCGCCTCTCCAGCTCAGCCAGCCTCATGTCAAACTGCGTCTTGAAGAGGTCCGCCGAGGTTTGATTAGCATCCAGGGCCTGGACACAGTCCTCAACAGCATCCACCTTCTTGTCCAGGGAGTCCAACCGCTTGCTAATATCTGCCCTGAAGCCTCGTATTTCCTCCAGCAGGGCTGCTATATTGCGGCTCACCGACTGAGCCTCCATCACCTCCGACTGAGCCGCAGCCTGCATAATGCCCTCCTCCCCCTTCTTCACCGTTTCACGCCGAAACCTTTGTAGGGCCTGCGCCCAGTCCATCCAGAGAGGAGCAAGTAGACTCCCACGATAAAGGAACAGGAGACCCTTGGGGGCAACCGGAACGGGCCCTCGGGCCAGCCCGCTGTGTCTCCCCCCTCTGCGCACTCAAATGCTCCAAAGCCGTGACTCAGACCCCCGTCAGGCCACTCAGTGAATCTTTGCCAAGTCCGCCCCCTCTCCTTACCCCTGGCGCGAGGGCTTGTGCAGTTTAGGATGCCCCCACCCGGTGTGCCATCACAAATGCCCAGCTAAGTTCCAGACCAACAGACCACCTAGACACACTGACTCAGGGGGGGCCCTGCCAGCGGGCTGCTCCTCCTCTCTGTTCCCCGGTTGGGGCGCCGGTAGGGTGCAACTAAGGCTCCAAGGGGAAGACCATTTCGCCAACCAAGTCCAATGGGTGCAGTGCTCCTGGAGTCACCACCTGCGCCAGACAACCAACTCACTTAGCAGGGTTCAGGGGCTCGTAGATCAGGCTCACACTAGCTCTGCTCTCCGCTCCAGCCCGCATGGAGGGGGCCAGGCCGACCACCCACAGCTCATCTACCAGCAAGGAGGGGCCAGGTTGTGCCTACGTATACTCCTCCGCTCCTCCGCCACAGTACAATGCAGGAGAGCAGAGAATCCCCCAGGCCGTCCGCCCGCTCTCACAGCCGGTTCCACTCCTGGGCCAGGGGCGGCACGAACACTCCACCACACCGGCACATCCAGCAGACGTCTGCAAGGGGTTGCAAACCACGCCGGAGCTCTCCCGCCGGCTCGGCAGCTGACACCGATGCACACCGCAGTCGACCCCCTTGGGGGTCAGCACCTCCACCAGACGTCTCTGCCCTGGTCCCGCAGTCCGGACCACGGGCGCTCCATCAACAGCGCACTTTAGGCAGCAAACACGCAGGGTAGGCCACCGCCCCTCCCCCACCGCCGGCCAGTCAGCCTCAGCGCGGTTTGCTCACCGAAAAGGCTGACGCACTTCACACACCTCCGGCACAAGAGAAGCCGAGCGCCGATCTCCCGACACCGCAAGACTCCGGGATCACGCACCACTGCTGCACCTAGGATTCAGCCTGCCACGGGGGGGGTCGTAATGCTCCTTCAACAGGACTGGGGGCTCAAATTCCACTTATTAGGCATCCCGAAACAGAGACCGGCTGAGAAATTTCAGCTCATCTCAGCGCCCTCTGGCAGCTCTCTCCCTCTCCGTTTTAAGGTACTGTGCAAATCCGGTTGTCCGTTTCGTTCAACCGCAGTGAAAGTGTTTGAAATCTTTCTCCAATCCGAGGGCTTGTCCTTCTCTTCTCTTTGAACTAACTTTTGTATCAACCAACCTCGTCCGGAAACGTGCCACAAACTTTAGCGCAAACTACCCTGAACTGTGTGATCTTGAGCAAACGACGTTTGACCCATTGACTTTGTCCCTAAGCCTTTTCTCCCTGATTCTATCTCTGTAGTTCCTCTTGTTCAATTACCCTGAGTACTTACCTGTTGGTGTGATTTAATTCCTATTAATTTTGTCTTTCCCTCCCTTTTAAATTGCTGGAGTGCCATTTTGCTCCCAATTCATTTTGTGAGCTTAACTTGTCTGGGATTTAAGGGAAGTGGTGTGGTATATTAAGAGTGTGATTTTTAGACTGCTTGTAATAGTGTACTGTTATACAACTGAAGAGTGAAATAAATGTATATTCTTTTATTGAAAACCTTGAGTCAGTGTTTGCCTGAATCATAGTTATTGCTGTCCTTTGTGTAACTATTTGATACTGTTCACTTACTCTTGATATAAGTCTGGCTGCTCCGATACTGCAAACAATTTAACTGTGTAGTACAGGCGTGTACCAAAGGTGAAATTGTACTGTCACCTGTAGTCTTAGTTGTGTGTGGTGTTCCCAAAAGGTACTGAATCTAATTCTTCCTAACACTGGTGTACAGCGGTGAGGATAAAAGGATAGTAATTACACTTAGAGTGCTGCTATTACATTGGATCAACTAACCACAAGGCTAACATCACTAAAAAGCAATATTAATCATGTCTGATATGGAAAGCCACAGTCAGGAGACCCTCCTGAGTTACACTGATGATTATTTAAGAAACATGTGTAAAGAAAGGAAACTCTCTGCCAAAGGCAAAAAAAGATTGAATTAGTTGAAAAGTTGTTAAAGAACCATGGTCTAGGGAGTGGGTCTGAAATGCCTGACTCTGGCAAATGTGGAAAGTATTGAGGATGAGAATATGTCTGCCAATGATGAGTTGGAAGAGGTAGATGTGTCTATGAATGTAAGCCGCTCTGTCCCCTTGCCTGCTCAGCAACCTCAACCCTTGTCCACTGGGACCCCCACAGGTCCTTCACTCAGTCCTGAATTCATTGCTCTTGAGAAAATGATGCTTGAACTGGAATCCAAACGTTTAAATGCTCAAACTGAACAAAAACACCAAGAACTTAAACTCAGAGAAATGGAGTTGAATCATGAACTAGAAATGAAAAGATTGTCTCTTGAAAATGCTTCTCTCCCAGAGTCTTCTAGGTCTTCCAGTCCTAAGAGACCCAGTATGCCTAAAGAAATTGTGGGTATGTATGAGGTTAAGCTTGATATTTTGGATTGGTTGGTAATGTTTGAGTATAACCATGGTATTCAAGGTCTTACAGGGAATCAATTGCTTCCCTGGCTCTTCTCTAGGCTACCCACTGTTGCATATGATGTTGAGATGGAGTTGGGGGAGGTGGGTAGGATGGATTATCAGTGTGTGAATGTCACTAAACCTACTGACTCACACCCTCTTCCTTCACATTCCTCCCGGAGTTGGCCTAATAATGCTTCCGAAGTATTCAGACGCCCCCAAGTAAGGCCTTTTGCAAAATGATTTACATTTACTGTACTAAAGAAACGTGCGCCGTTTACAGCCCGATGGCGGTGCCATGGAGACTAGGTTATAAACAATGAAGTATACGTCATCACGCGCACATTCTGTCATGTGACTTCATGCACATTTAAAATTCCCATTGACTCTGACTCAGTGCTTCTGATTTTGGCTGAAGTACGATACGTATCTTGGGAATTTCTACGTTTGGTCTATTGGTTTGTTGATCTCTTGCTTTCTTCTTGGACTTTGTTTCTGAACCTTCCTGAAACTGCCCTCCGTGACTCCTACCCTTCATACCTTCTTCTGAGTCCTTTTGTGTTCTGCCTTGATCTGCTGTATTCCACGTTGCCGACCCGGACTGCTCAAAGGACTTCTGTTTCCTCTCGATTTTGGATTGATACTGTATTCCATGTTGCCGACCCGGACTGCTCGAAGGATTTCTGTCTCTGCTCAATTTTGGATTTGTTCTTGCCTCCACGTTGCTGGCCCGGATTGATTAACGGACTTCTCAGTCATACTTGCACATCCTTGCTGACCCGGATTTTCATCACTCTGTATTTGGATTGAATCCTCACCTGTGATCACTACCTGGTAACACGGAAGCTCTCACTCCCTTTCATCCCGTTACGGACTAGAGACTTCCTGGTACTTGGAGGGTGTTTTGGGAGCGTCCGTGTTCCGTCGGGTCCTTCAAGTGACTTCCTGGCCTCTAGGCGTTCCGTTTTCTGCGGGAGTAGTTCTGCCCCCTAAGTTTGCTTCCGGATCTACCTAAACAGTGATCACTATTCAACTCTGCACGTCAAGTGCTGATTATCAACAGGAACACAGTAAGGATCCATCTAATACCTATTGCTTTCCTGGATCCTCTCCTTTTTTCAGTTATACCAAATCTCACTTTGTATCTTTACTTCTTTTCTCGCTCCAGAATTGCACACCTCATTGCTAACCGGTTGGTTCCACCCAAGTGGACCATCCAGTGTTGTGTTAGTCTTTCCTAGTGAAAAGCTTAATTAAGGTTAGTCCAGTTTGGATACACTGTGTTCTTGCTGATAAAAGAAAAAGGCTATTGTTAACGTGCCTTTTCCTTTACGGCTCTAGGTGTACTGTTCGTGTTTGGGTCAATTCTTCCAAATAATAGATCCCTTGGTATGGTATTTTAAATCCATACACAGGGTTACATTGTTGGGTAGAATTCTTCGGCTACACTTTGTGTGCAAGAAATCAGGCTACCCTGACAGTGAAGCTACCTTTAATTGCTGGATTTGGGAAGACCCCTTCCCAGTACCTTAAGAGGATTAGGACCCTCAAAAAGTATGATGGTACCCCATGGGCTACCTGGGTATATGAGTGTTTGAAAAACTCAGATGGATGAATTAAGGGTTACAGAGTAAACACTTATGAAGGAATGAGAAATCTTGTTCTGTTGGAGTCTATTTTTGATGTCTGCTCTCCTGAGCTCAGACGGCACATTGATGATTCTAAGGAGATAGATCCAAAGAAGCAAGCTAAGGCTGCTGACTTGTGGGTTGCCAACAGGGCTACTCACAAGGATTCTGGGGGTACTCCGAAAAAGGATGAGGGGAAACAGACAATGAAAGATAACAAAGAGAATTCTAATAACTCCAATACAAAAGAGAGCCACAAACAGCAAAATAAGGGTAAACCACAAGGGAAACCAAATCAGGCCAGTGCACCATCTGGACCCAGACCAGATGGAGGTCAGAACAAACCCCCATTCATCAAAACATTTGGGAAATATTATGTTTGTGGGTCAACTGACCATGTGAAAGGGGATCCCAGATGTAAGGGTAAACCTGTTATAGACTTGATGGTCGTGCAGAGTAAGGATACCTCCGTCCCCAAGTAACGCACAGGCAACACCAGTAATACTGCCTGTGCGGTCCTTGAGGCCACAGGTGAAGTAGTTCGTAGACCTGGATTCAGGAACCGCCGGAAATGGACCCCCCGATCGCTGCAAGGCAATGGGTTAAAGGTAAGCAAGGCAATGGGTTACAGGTAAGCACAGACGACCTGACAGGAATATAACAGCAGGGTATGATCCTACTTGGCTTACCTATGTGTCAAAGGTGTAACAACAGCGGGCGTTGGGGACCCCAAAAGGCGGAGGGTAGATGGCAGGTAAGCAGGCAAACAACCGCCCAGCGTGAGGTCAGAGGCCAGGAGTCCAGGAGCAAAGACGAAATCCGTAAGACAAAACCAGGGACAGTCCAAAGGTCAGACAGCAGTTTCAACAGTTCCAAGGCGTGGTATCAAGAGGCAGAGGACACGGGGAAATCCAAAAGTAGAAGGGTGGTCCGGCAACTGGTAATCCAAAGATAAACACAAGGGCAAGGCAGAGGCAGTCCGTGGTACAAAAACGTGGTCGAGTGTATCCGTAGAGTAAGGCAAAAATGAGCGTCGCAGAATCCCGTTGGAAAACAGCTGTGAAGCGACGCTCATTGATTTCAGGACGCTTTTATCCAGCAGGACGTATCACGTGATGAGGGGCTAAACACGTGATACGGAAGCAGTGGAGAGTCACGTGACACGTGACGGGCGGATCTTCCTAAGTCCATTCAGGGCACCTCGGTAACCTGGGAGCCTCCAACGCAACTGCCAGGAGCGGGAAGGAAGGTAAGTGCCAGGTGTATGAGAAAACCCCTGGGACTGATGCCCGAATGGGCGCCTGATCGTGCGTGCACTTGTGTATATGGGTGAGCGAGTGGGATGGCAGGAGGACGAGGGTGGGGGCGTGGCCAACTCGGAAGTGCTGGTAGGCGCAGGAGTCGTAACAGAGTCCCCCCTCAAAGGCCCACGACCCCGTGGGCAAGCAGGGCAGTCCCTATGAAACTGGGCAACCAGGAGAGGGGCATGGACGTCAGAGGAGGGAACCCAGGAGCGATCTTCAGGGCCATAACCCACCCAGTCAACGAGGTACTGAAGGCGACCCCTGTGAAAACGAGAACCCAAAATGGCACTGACCTCGAACTCATCAGGGGCGGACAGTGACACGGGAGCAGGAGGCGCAGCGATACGAGTAGGGGCAAGATAAGGCTTGAGAAGGGAAGTGTGAAAAACAGGGTGGAGACGCCAGGCAGAAGGGACCCCAAGACGAAAAGCAACAGGGTTCAGGACGTGAGTGACCCTATAGGGACCAACAAAGCGTGGTAACAGCTTGCGACAACCAGGGATGCGTAGATGTCGGGTCGATAGCCATACCCGATCACCCACATGATATACAGGGGCCGCAGCCCGCTTCCTGTCAGCCTTCGATTTCATGACTACTTGCGCCTCATGAAGATGGACCAGGGTCTGGGCATGGACATCGGTCAGATCGCGGACACAGGCATTAGCCGCAGGAGTGGCAGAAGTGAGGTCAGGTAACGGGAGAGTGCGGGGATGCTGGCCGTACATAGAATAAAAGGGAGAAAAACCTGTGGCAGAATGTCTGGCATTATTGTATGCGAACTCAGCGAGATGAAGTAAGTTAACCCAGGAATCTTGATACTGGAGGGTCAAACAACGCAGGTATTGTTCCAGTGCTTGGTTTACTCTCTCCGTCTGCCCGTCGCTTTCTGGGTGATAGGCAGAAGAAAAGTGAGCAGCAATACCTAAGAGCCTGGTAAGGGCCCGCCAGAAGCAGGAAGTGAACTGTGACCCACGGTCTGATACCATAACCTGCGGAAGACCGAAAAGACAGAAAACGGTCTTAAAGAACAGGCGGGCAAGGGTCGGGGCTGAGGGAATGCCTGTACAGGGGATGAAGCGGGCCATTTTTGTGTAGGAATCGACTATGACCCATATTGTATCATAGCCCTGCCTGCGTGGTAAGTCAGTGATCAGATCCATGGAGATGGTATGCCAAGGCCTGGGTGGAACAGGTAGTGGTTGGAGTAACCCCAAAGGACGCCCTCTACGAGCCTTACATTGAGCACATACTGAGCAGGTGTTAACATAGTTAATCACGTCTCGTCTCATGGATGGCCACCAACACCAACGGTGCAGTAACTCAAGAGTGCGTTGCTGCCCGGGATGGCCATTGATAGCTGCGTCGTGGGACCAAGCAAGCGCCTGATTACGGGCGTCGATTGTGGGAAGGTACAGTCTACCCTGAACAAATGGTAGCCCCTCTTGAATAATGATATCCCATTCATTAAGTGCGTGCGGATGTTGGGAAACCCATTGCCTGATGGTCGTAAGCATGGATGGGGATGGCGTGCATAGACATATGACATGGCCCTTTCCTAAAATCGTCTCTGAGAACAGAGGCAATGTTTCCCCACCAGGGGAACGAGAGAGGGCGTCAGCTTTGCCATGGATCGAACCTGGCCTGTACTTAACCACAAAGTCAAATGCAGCAAAGAACAGGTGCCAGCGCACCTGTCGGCTATTAGCACACTTGAGCGAGGCCAGGTCCTGGAGGTTCTTATGGTCTGTGTACACGATCGTCTGGTGCCTGGCTCCCATGAGGTGGTGCCGCCATGCCTGAAGGGCATCTTTTATGGCCAGGAGTTCCTTCTCAGTCACCGTGTAGTGGGATTCGGCTGTGGTGAATTTCCGCGAATGAAAGGCAACCGGATGTAAACAGCCCGTGGCAGGGCATGGTTGGGACAGCACGGCGCCTAGGGCAAACGACGAGGCATCTGCTTCTAGTATATACGGTAATTCTGGGTCGGGATGCTGTAATACGGGAGCTGATATAAATCTAGATTTGAGCGCGTCAAACGCCTCCTGGTGTATGGAGGTCCAGATGAAAGGGACAAGGGGGCTCGTCAATGCAGTCAAGGGAGATACAATGGAGGAAAAGCCTACTATGAACCGCCTATAGAAATTAGCAAAGCCGATAAATGACTGCAACTGTTTGGTGTTGCCGGGGATCGGCCATTCCATGACAGCGCGGACCTTGGATTGGTTCATCGATAGCCCCCCAGGAGAAATATGAAAACCCAGGAAGTCCACCTCTCTGACATGGAACGAGCACTTTTCGGGTTTAGCAAACAATGCGTTCTTCTTCAGTCGTGATAGGACTTCCCTGACATGAGTAACGTGGTCCTTCGACGAGGAAGAGAAAATCAGGATGTCGTCTAAGTAAGCCACCACATACGTGTCCAAGACATCGGAAAAAATATCATCGATGAAACGTTGGAACGTAGCAGGTGCATTACAAAGCCCAAAGGGCATAACAGTGTATTCGAACAACCCTTGTCGGGAACAAAACGCGGTTTTCCATTCGTCACCGCGCCGTATTCGGATTAGGTTATAAGCCCCTCTTAGGTCTAGTTTGGTATAGATTGTTGCCCTAGTCAGTCTATCCAGGAGCGTGGAGATAAGAGGGATGGGATATCGGTTCTTTATTGTGATGGAATTCAAGCGCCTGTAATCCACGCAAGGGCGCAAATCACCCTCCTTCTTTGGTACAAAGAATATCGGACTGGCAGCCGGAGAGCAGGAAGGCCGGATATGACCCAAACGCAAGGCCTGTTGTATATAGTCTTTTAGGGTTTGTTCCTCGGATGGTGATAACGAGTAAACCCTTCCCTTGGGTATAGGGGCTTCTGGGAGTAAATCGATAGGGCAATCATAGGGCCTATGCGGAGGCAGGCCTTCCGCTATGACTTTATCAAAAACCATGTGGTAATCTTGGTATTCCCTAGGAATGCCTGCCATAACGGCTCCCACGGTGTGTGCTGACATATCGTCGGGTGCCGTATTGCTGATATGAGAAGAAGCCATGGCGCCGAGAATGGAAGCAGGAGATAAGTGTGACTCCGGTTCCAATAGACAGAAATGTTGGCATTCCTCTGACTCAAACTGCACTTGCCCCGTACCCCAGTTGATTAACGGGTTATGGTGCTTTAACCAGGGTATACCTAGTATGACCCCGAACTGGGGCGTGGAAATGAGGTCAAACGACAAGTTTTCCTTGTGTACACCATGAATGACCACTTCCAAGGGCGCGGTTTGGTGTTTAATCGGGCCGGATGCTAGGGATGTGCCGTCAACAGCCTGTACCTGTTCGGGACGTGTCTTTTGGATCAGGGGTAGATTCAGTCGATGTGCTAGTGCAATGTCCATAAAACAACCCGTGGCTCCGGAGTCTATTACTATTTGAACAGCGTGTATGATGTCTCTGGTGGGCTTCAATAGTGCTTGCACTGTAACGGGTCTGATAGGACCAAACGTAGGGCCCGCGGGGGTCGTGAATGGGCTCGCCGGTGCCCCCGACATCATGGGCGAGCCTTCTGAAAACCCGGCGCCTTGTTTCTCGGTCGACGGGGGCATTCATTCACATAGTGTCCGTTTAGACCACAATAGAAACATGCGTTGTTGGCTCTTCGACGTTCACGTTCTGACTGTGTTATAGGACTGCGGATCCCGCCTATTTGCATGGGCTCAGAACCAACGGAAGAGGGAGCTGGATGGGGCTGCCCAAACGAGGATTCTACCCTTCGTTCGGATTTGCGGGCGTCCACTTGTAGAGCAAGGTCTACAAGATCTGTGAAAACAGAAGGAAGGGCAGGAACCACTGAAAGGGCGTCCTTCATAGCACTACTGAGTCCTCGGTAAAACACGATCGCCTTCTTTTCCTCAGGCCAAGAGGTTTCAGCGGCAAGTTGGTTATACCGGGTGATATACTCGATCAATGATTGTTTGCCCTGCGTAAGGTCCAGTAGTTCCAGGTCTCTTGCCTGGGCCTTGTAGCGGGTATCGAATACTTTAGCCATCTCCGTGATCAGAAGCTCGAAATCGTATAATAGGGGATGGTTGCCCTCTAAGAATGGATTAGCCCAAGTGGCCGCTATGCCTGATAAGTGTGATAAGAGAAAGGCGGCTTTCGTAACTGAATCGGGGAAGGCTTGGGGTCTACATAGGAAGTGGAGCCTGCATTGGTTTATAAAGGTGCGGTAGGACCGTGGGTCTCCCTGGAAACGTTCTGGGGCAGCAAGAGGAGAGGTGGTTGGGATTAGAACAGGGGCAGGAGCGGGAACAAGTGCGGCCTGGACTGGAGGGGTGGGATCCCTAAACTCGATGTCTGCAGGCAGGGGCTGTTGTGCGTTCTGTAGGAGGTCTAAACGGTGGTGTATGGCGGCTGTGGCTGTGGCCATGTCAGTCCTGAGGGCCGCTACGGCCTGCATTAAAGCGATCACGGGGTCCCCGGCGGAGGGATCCATACTCCGACGGCCAGAGGCTTCACAGTCTGTTATAGACTTGATGGTCGTGCAGAGTAAGGATACCTCCGTCCCCAAGTAACGCACAGGCAACACCAGTAATACTGCCTGTGCGGTCCTTGAGGCCACAGGTGAAGTAGTTCGTAGACCTGGATTCAGGAACCGCCGGAAATGGACCCCCCGATCGCTGCAAGGCAATGGGTTAAAGGTAAGCAAGGCAATGGGTTACAGGTAAGCACAGACGACCTGACAGGAATATAACAGCAGGGTATGATCCTACTTGGCTTACCTATGTGTCAAAGGTGTAACAACAGCGGGCGTTGGGGACCCCAAAAGGCGGAGGGTAGATGGCAGGTAAGCAGGCAAACAACCGCCCAGCGTGAGGTCAGAGGCCAGGAGTCCAGGAGCAAAGACGAAATCCGTAAGACAAAACCAGGGACAGTCCAAAGGTCAGACAGCAGTTTCAACAGTTCCAAGGCGTGGTATCAAGAGGCAGAGGACACGGGGAAATCCAAAAGTAGAAGGGTGGTCCGGCAACTGGTAATCCAAAGATAAACACAAGGGCAAGGCAGAGGCAGTCCGTGGTACAAAAACGTGGTCGAGTGTATCCGTAGAGTAAGGCAAAAATGAGCGTCGCAGAATCCCGTTGGAAAACAGCTGTGAAGCGACGCTCATTGATTTCAGGACGCTTTTATCCAGCAGGACGTATCACGTGATGAGGGGCTAAACACGTGATACGGAAGCAGTGGAGAGTCACGTGACACGTGACGGGCGGATCTTCCTAAGTCCATTCAGGGCACCTCGGTAACCTGGGAGCCTCCAACGCAACTGCCAGGAGCGGGAAGGAAGGTAAGTGCCAGGTGTATGAGAAAACCCCTGGGACTGATGCCCGAATGGGCGCCTGATCGTGCGTGCACTTGTGTATATGGGTGAGCGAGTGGGATGGCAGGAGGACGAGGGTGGGGGCGTGGCCAACTCGGAAGTGCTGGTAGGCGCAGGAGTCGTAACAAAACCTTCAGGGGTCCACACTGTCTCCTTAGCCTTCTCCCTAGAGGAAGAAGTACCTATGGCAAGTGGAAACTTTTACCTCCTGGCTGATGAACCCATGAGAGTCTCAGCTAGTGTTTCTTTAGTGTCCCTGGGCTTGAGGGAACAACAGAATTTAGATGTCTATAATTCCATCCCAGATAATACTAAAGAGTATTATAAAGATAGTGTTCTTGTGAATGGTCAGGACACCCCTGCCATCAGAGACACTGGAGCCAGCATAACTGCGGTGGATGAATCATTTTTCAAGGTGGAGGATGTTGCTAAGGCACCCAAATGGCTCACCAAGTTAGCTGGAGTCCCTGTGCAAATGCTTCCCCAGTTAGCAGCTGTCATCCAGTGTAATGATATGACTGTCAAAATGCCTGTTAGTGTGCAGAGTGAACTGCCTGGGAGAGTCCTGTTGGGTAATGGCCTTAGAACTCTTGGAGTTGTGTCAAGCACCCCCAGGCCTCCCAGTAAAAGGAAACAGGAGCTCACTAGGTCTGCAAGGGAGAGAACCTTGAGAGGCTCTCCAGAGGAGTTGATAGAGGAAACTATCACCCCCACTCCATGGAAGTTGCTCACTGCTATTTCTAGGAAGAATGAGGCAAAGGGGAAACCCAAGACCCCCAGGAAAAAGACTGACAGCACACCTGTGCTACCAACAAGGACATCCCAAGATTGTCCAAAGTCACACCTGTGACCTCTCCACCTGCAGAGGCAGAGTGTGAGGTGCAACCTTGTGTGGTTGAGCCAGCATCTGAAGAGTCAGAAGATGACACTGTCTTAGTTGGAGATCTTGACCCTGTTGACCATCCTGAACTGCAGTCTTTACTGGCAGAAGGTGGACACAACAGGGCAGACTTTAGCAAAGGACAGAGAGAGTGTCCTACTCTTGAAGGTCTTCGACAACAGGCTGCTAACCAACTTGATGGCCAAGAAGTTGGGAAGCACACTTTAAGCTGGGAAGATGCCCTCTTCTACAGTGAACCAACTGAGTCAATCCCTGGGGACTGCAAAGGAATTGTAGTGCCCCTTGCTAACAGACTCCAGTTCCTACAGTTATCCCATGAGATACCTTTGGCTGGTCACTTGAGTTTCAAGAAGACCAAGGAAAGGCTCTCTCTCTACTTCTACTGGCCTGAGATGGGTTCAGAAGTTGACAAATTCTGTAGGCACTGTCACATTTGCCAAACCTCTGGCAAGAGTGGAGCCAAGAATGTAGCACCCCTGGTGCCTCTCCCAGTGGTGGGAGTTCCTTTTGAGAGGGTGGGCATTGACATTGTCAGTCCCCTTGACCCTCCCACATCTTCAGGGAACAGGTTTATCCTTGTTGTAGTAGACCATGCTACAAGATACCCAGAAGCCATACCCATGAGAATCGTTACGGCTCAGGCTGTGGCTAAGGCTCTACTTGGTATTTTTACCAGAGTAGGGTTTCCTAAGGAAGTGATATCCAACAGGGGATCCAATTTTATGTCCTACTACATGCAAATAACAAGGGGGGTCCTGGGAGACTCTCTGCCAGACATGAGTCCTGGTTACAAGAGTTTTACTCAGAGTCTTTAGCTCACTATCTTTCACAGAGGAGAAATATCCTAAACATATCAGTCTTTGTCCTGCCCTGGGGCAGTCCAGCACCGAAATGCTAGGCAATTCTCCTCTGAGCAATAGTACCAACAGCAACCCCAGATACGTGTTTCGGTCTGGTTGAACCTCATCAGTAGGGTGTAGCTGTGCCTCTCTAAGAACAGTGAGCAAGTGGTCCACGTCTGGATTCCCCTAGTAATTTAGGGTGAGACCCAAAGTTACTTGAAATATGCAAATAACAAAGGGGGTCCTGGGAGACTCTCTGCCAGACATGAGTCCTGGTTACAAGAGTGTTACCCAGATTCTTTAGCTCACTATCTTTCAACGAGGAGAAATATCCTAAACATATCAGTCTTTGTCCTGCCCTGGGGCAGTCCAGCACTGAAATGGACCCCCCTTGTTATTTGCATATTTCAAGTAACTTTGGGTCTCACCCTAAGTTACTAGGGGAATCCAGACATGGACCCCTTGCTCACTATTCTTAGAGAGGCACAGCTACACCCTACTGATGAGGTTCAACCAGACCGAAACACGTGTCTGGGGTTGCTGTTGGTACTCTTGTTCAGAGGAGAATTGCCTAGCATTTCGATGCTGGACTGCCCCAGGGCAGGACAAAGACTGATATGTTTAGGATGTCTCTCCTCTCTGAAAGATAGTGAGCTAAAGACTCCGGGTAAGGCTCTTGTAACCAGGACTCATGTCTGTCAGAGAGTCTCCCAGGACCCCCCCTTTGTTATTTCCACTACATGCAAGCCATGTGGAAAAACTGTGGTGTCACTTACAAGTTCTCTACAGCCTACAGTCAAATGGACTGGTAGAGAGGTTCAGTCATACTATGAAGAGCATGATAGACGCTTTAGAGGAACTCCTCAAGATAAAGTGCGACCTTCTACTGCCATGCCTTCTCTTTGCATATAGAGAAGTCCCTCAGCAGGGAGTTGGTTACAGTCCCTTTGAACTTCTCTATGGATATCCAGTCAGAGGTCCATTGGCCCTGATCAACCAGGGGTTAGAGAGTGCTCCTTCCCCCAAGCCAGTCAGAGTGACTGACTATGTGATAGGTCTCCGGAGAAGAATGTCACACATGATGGCAGAAGCAAGTGATAACTTAAAAGCAGGTCAGGCTCTGGTCAAACATTGGCATGACCAGAAGGCCAACATGGTTGACTTTACTCAAGACCAGCTGGTATTAGTTATGGTGCCAACAAGGCAGAGGGCCTTGCAGGACAAATGGATAGGACCCTTCAGGGTTGTGGGCAAACTTTGAGAAGTGAACTATTTGGTGGACTTAGGCAGACCTAAGGAGGCTCCCAGAGTCTTTCACACCAACCGTTTAAAGGCTTATGTCTCGAGACCAGAAGTGGGACCTTTGCTTCTAGCTTCAGCTCAACAGGAAGAGGAGAGTGAACCTCTACCTGACCTCCTCAGAGGCCAACCTTTAGATGAACAGATAGAAGGAGTTAATCTCTCTTCTCAGCTGACTTCTGAAGAACAGGAGGAGTGCAAAGTTCTGTTGAATCAGTTTGCCTCCCTGTTTTCACTATCACCAGGTTTGACCCCTTGGGGCTAGCATGATATTCTCACTGGTGACTGTTTACCTGTGAAAAGCAGATGTTACAGAATGTCAGAGCATGTGAGATCCCACATCAAAGGAGAGGTCAACAAGATGCGTGATCTCTGGGTTATAGAGCCATCTACAAGTCCATGGTCTAGTCCAGTTGTTTTAGTACCAAAGGCAGGATCCAAGGAGTTGAGATTCTGTGTGGGCTATAGAGCTCTATATGCAGTCACTAAGACCGATGCCCATCCTTTGCTAAGGACAGATGAACTGGTGGATAGACTTGGTTTAGCCAAGTACCTCCGTACATTTGATCTAACCTCAGGCTATTGGCAAATAGCACTGACAGGCCATGCCAAGGAGAAAACTGCATTTTCTACCCCAGCAGGCATCTACCAGTTTAAGGTTATGCCTTTTGGACTAAAGAATGCACCTGCTACATTTCAAAGGATGGCTAATCAAGTTCTGAATGGGATGGAATACTTCTGCATGGCATACTTGGATGACATTGCAGTGTTCAGCCCTACATGGAAAGAACATATTGATCACCTGGGATATGTTTTGCAGGCTCTTGAGCAGGCCCATCTAACCATAAAGGCATGCAAATGTCAAATTGGTCAGAGTAAAGTTGTCTACCTTGGTCATGAGGTAGGAGGAGGTGAGATAAGGCCATTGCCCAGCAAAGTAGAAGCTGTGCAAAACTTGGCCACCCCTACTACTCAAACCAAAGTGAGAGCTTCCCTAGGTCTCACTGGCTACTACAGGAATTTCATAGAGAACTATAGGTCCATAGCTTCTCCCTTGAATGTGATCTCCTCTCCAAAATTCCCTAAAAAGGTTAGATGGAATGAGGAGTGCAATGAAGCCTTTGAAAACCTGAAGAAAGCCCTTTGTCAAGCTCCGGTCCTAAAAGCTCCTGATTATCACCAACCCTTCATTGTGGAGACAGATGCCTCCAATATAGGTATAGGTGCAGTCCTTAGTCAAGTGGATGAGAAAGGTTGGGAGCACCCCATTTGCTTCATCAGTAGGAAACGGAGGGAACCAGAAACAAGGTGGGCAACCATACAGCGTGAATGTTTTGCCATTGTGTGGTCTCTGAAGAGGCTTAGACCATACTTGTATGGATCTACCTTTGTGATTCAGACAGACCACCAACCCTTGAGATAGTTAATGCAAATGAAAGGGGAGAACCCAAAACTTCTAATATGGTCAATCTGCCTGCAAGGGTGTTACGCTCACCTGACTCCCACAGAGGCGCCGGTCTGATCTGGGCTGCTGCGGCCTCCTCCAGCATAATGCGTAGGGCCGAGGTGTGTCATTTGTCTGGCCTGTAGGAGTACTCTTCTGTGAATGGAGAAAGGGTAATTAACCACCCGTGGAGTTGAGCGTAATTTCCCCCACACCCGTTGTTCTCCCCACTGACCACCTCCGATGTCCCCTCCAAAGTCTCACCTTATGTTTTGAAAGGACGAGCTCTCCATCCTGCTTCGAGCGCAGTGGCGCGTGATGGACCAGTTGCTCCACTGGTCAAAGGAATTGGTGAGTTCCAGGGCTATATTGACTCTCCCGGCAAGACGCCGTAAGTATGCAGTTCGTAAGAGTTCAAATGCCTGACGATCACTCCTATCCAATCCCGTAATCTGTGGTCTTTTCCTTTATTCGGGTGCTGAGAGAAAACCAGAGTCGAGGAGTTATACCTCTGGCGGTAAAATCAGGTAAGTCTATGGTGGGAGGTGGCTCCCCTTGATTGTCCTTTTGATTCACCCTGTTGTGCTTTTGTTTCCCCTTAGGGGCCGGTGTACGGCGATGGTGCATTGGGAGCTGCGCCGACCCGAGGTGAGGAATGGTTCCCCCGGTGGTAAATCAGGTAAGTCTTAGGGTGGTAACCAGTATTCCTCTATATGTTCCCTTGGCTTACCTTATTGTCTTTATCTTCCCCCAGGTGCCGGAATGCAGTGGGAACATGCAGGAGGCTGCGGTGAAACGTGAAGATGCTGCGTGGAACGGTGAGTGCAGCGCGGCGCTGCTGCTGGCGATAAGACGCGTTTAAAAATGAAGTCTTTCCTTTGGTTCGACGATGCAATGGCTCTGGAATCAGGTAAGAAGCTGGTAAATGTCCTAGTTCTAACCTTTCTCCTTCTTTCCTTTGTTTCTAGGTGCTCCGGGTTCGAGGCGGGCGTGGCTGAAGTCTAGATGCTGCTGCAGGCACGGTGAGCGTTACGCTGCTGGATGCCAAAGGCGCCAGGACTGTGTCCAGATGGCCCCTAACAGGGGTCGCTGGGCCCTGCCCCGGGAACGTGATGCCTGCTCCCGGGGCTGCTGGACCTGGTCTGGTTCCCCAGGGGTAGGAATCATGACAAAGGGTTTGATTTTACCATTGAGCACAGAAGAGGATGTCAACACCAAAATGCTGATGGTCTCTCTAGGATGTTTATAACCGACTAGAGGTAGAGATTCATCCAGGAGTGGATTAAATCCTCCTGTCTCTGAGTCTGGGGGGGGTTGGGGGGCGAGTGTTAGGGAGAATTCTCATAAATGGCTGATTTCCCTTACCTAATGAGTCCCTCAGCAGCTTTACTAGATTTCTAGGATTTATTTTTCTCACCTGGTAAGAGTGTGAGCATTTTCTTCCACTCTTACATGTGTTTTGCTGTGTGTGTTTTCACTTTCACTTTTCTTGAGCACTGGAGCCTCACCTACTCCATGGCCTCATATTTTCATGTGTGTTACACAGCATCTCAGGGCAGTGACACAGGGTTGTCTTTGAGACTTCCCACTGACTCCATTTTCTGGGGCTGACTACTGTCCCCCAGAAAAGGGTAAAGTTGCCATTAACTTTACTTTAGTCACTTTAAACCACAGACCCAAACACCCCATCTTACACGGAGTATTGGAAAGATTTAACTCTTATCCCTTTTTGTCTGTGTCTCTTGGAGCATTGTTTCGCTCCCTTTACATTAAGACTTGGCTGGTGGCAGTGGTATCTACTCTAACTTTTCTACCGCGATTATCTTACATAAACGTGGTATTGTTTTAGGCTATTATATTAGCCTCGAACATAAACCCGCTTGACCAAATACATTTTATTTTGGCTCCGACTGGGTTTATTCACCATTTCTTTTTGTTAAAGTCTTTCTCGTGTTTTTCTCTGCGCGCCAAACCGGGGATGACTCCTTTGTTCGCTGTCTTTTTGCAGGAAGGTCGGAACCTGCTTGGGTTTTAAGGAGCGCACCTTTTATTTGTTGCTTTGCTCTGCTGCTGGTTTCTTCCCTGGCTAGTGCAGGACCCTCCAGTCTTCCTACTTCTTGTCAGTCCGACAGTCGCTTCAGGAACCGTGAGCCCGCAGGAACTACCAGCAACGTCCGCCTCAGCTACAGCTCCCTCTCCGTTTTAAGGTACTGTGCAAATCCGGTTGTCCGTTTCGTTCAACCGCAGTGAAAGTGTTTAAAATCTTTCTCCAATCCGAGGGCTTGTCCTTCTCTTCTCTTTGAACTAACTTTTGTATCAACCAACCTCATCCGGAAACCGTGCCACAAACTTTACCGTGAACTACCGTGAACTGTGTGATCTTGAGCAAAAGACTTTTGACCCATTGACTTTGGCAATAAGCCTTTTCTCCCTGATTTTATCTCTGTAGTTCCTCTTTTTCAATTGCCCTGAGTACTTACCTGTTGGTGTGATTTAAATTCTATTAACTTTGGCCCTCATTACGACCCTGGCGGAAAGCGACTGACCGGAGCGCCACAGCGTAAATAGCGTTTCCGCCATTGCACGAAGGAGCAAAGTGCGGCCCATTCCGACCCATCGGGCACGAGCACCACACCACGGCGGAAGTGCAAAGTACGCGATGGCGGAAATGACCCCAAAACGGCCCACACCGCCGCCGTACGGCGCCCTAGGTGCAATACCGCCACCCCTCTTAGCGGTCACCGCAGTGTGCGCCTACCGGAAAGTACGGTGACCGGAAATATACGGAAACGGAAGTTAAAACATGGGCCCGGAACGGGAAACATCCCGGCGTACACCTATAAAAACACTAAAACCACACAACCACTAAAATCACTACCCTGAAACACACCCCAACCCGTCAACCACCCTAGCGAAACCAAGACAAATGGGAAAAGTAGCGAAGAAAGCGTGCGACCGCAAGCGGCAGGTCCACTTCTCCCGTGAGGAACTCACCGTGCTAACAGAGACCCTCCAGGAGAATGCTGCCGTCGTCTTCTGCACGCAAATGACCAGGACGGCACTTGCAAACAAGAAGGCCATATGGGCTCTGGTGGCACAGCGGGTAAGTGCGGTGGGGACCGCACCCCGCACCCCACAGCAATGCCGCAAGCGATGGGACGACCTGCGGATACGCGTCCGCAGCATACTCTCTGCCAACCGCAACATTGCCACAGCCACCGGGGGAGGTCCTGAATCACCCATCAAGTTGACCCCCTGGGAAGAAATCTGTGCCTCCACCATCGGAATGGAGAGCATAGAGGGAGTCGGAGGGATGGAGAAAGGAGTGCAGACATCCGAAGATTCAGGTAGGTGGGCCAGATAAAACAATGCCAAATCCACACAGTCCATCCATGTGAAGTACCATGCGTCCACATAGTGCAACAGAAACACATGTCCAGGAGAACGTCCACACACATCGGCCTGATAGCGCACGTTAAAACCCACAATAAATACATAAATAATTAAAAACCCCTAATACACGCACTACACGTGCAGCAGGCACACCCTAACTGCAGGCTGCCAAACAATTGCACCCTCACTCCACACACAAATCAAAGCACCTCCAAGGCCCCGACCCAAATCACCCTCAGGTACCACCCCAAAGCATGTGATACAATGCCATTCCAATTCCCACAGACCCATCAATAACCCTCGCCCTCCTTTACTCCACCACAGGGTCCGATCCAAACGACGAGCTACAGGACACCCCTACCAGCACACCTGCAAAGAGGGCCAAGACCAACGGCCAGAGACCCTCCACCTCAGCTGCACGCATCAAGACACGGCAGCAGCACAAATCAGGTGGCAGCACAGAGGAGGGAACATCAACAGGCACCCCAGCAGCCAGCATGCCCACAACACCACCACCACAGGTCCCCCCAATGGATGCCACAGAAGGCACTGCCTCTGGTGGCAGCAGCACCATAGGTGACACCCCATTGATGGCAGCATGCTCGGACACAGAAAACGGGGATGCCGAAGTCAGATCCATCCATGACCTGTCCCAATCCCCCTGTCTGTCCCATCCCGTACAACATGAGGATACCACGCAGGGGCACCCACAAGACGACGACTGGCCATCCCCCACAAGCCCTGTGGCAAGGCAACATGAGGACAACAGCCCCTCTGTGACACCCCCGCAAATGGCCATGGCCCAGCAGAGGCAACAGTCCCTCGACCAGTTGATCGAACAACAGCAGCAACTGGCCACACTCCTCAAGGACCATGCCGATGAATGTGGGGGCACTAAGGCAGACATAGAAACATCAACTGAGACACTCAGGGCAGAAATGGAGAGAGGTACAGAGACGCTAAGGGCACAAATTGAGAGAAGCACCGAGAGCCTGAGGGGGGAACTGCATGCGACGTCCAAAGACGTATGTGCCGAACTTGCCGCAGTGCGCCGTGTGCTCACTGAGCTCTCGCAAACCCTTAGGGACATGCATGGACGTGAGCAGGCAGACACATCATCCGTTGCAAGTTCCGTCCAGGGCAGCCCCCAACGTAGATCTGGAAGGAACCTGCGCTCCACAGGCAGGGGTGCCCCTGATACCCGCAGAGGGGGCATGCAATAGCGACAGCCCACTGACAATGAGCATCTTTGGACACTGGTGTTTGGGGGGGAGGTAGGAGGGTGGAGGGGGTGTGTTGGGCTCACTTGGGTGGCGGGTCGATAGGGTGTTCAACATGATATCACATATGCCATAAAAAGTGCACGATCAACCAATGAGAAGTGTGGACATTGATCTTTGTGTACTAGGCCATCATAGGCGTACAGTCCATATTGTGCATGTCCCAGACACACGCAGTGCCACGAGTCCCGTGTCCATGTATCAGCCACCAGGCGTGAGTGCTAGAAGCATACATCAATGAGATGCTGACGAATGTCACGGGCCTCCGGTGCCTCGCAGACTCCATGAGGTGCTGCCACATCCCCACCCTCATCATGACCATCATCAGGTGCTTGCAGTTCTGCGTCAGGGGGCATGGGCACATTTCTACGTACGCACATGTTGTGGAGCATGACACATGCCATCACCATCTTTGCAACCTTCTCATGGCGGTACAGGAGTGCCCCGCCAGACCTGCTGAGGCAGCGGAAACGAGTCTTCAGTAGGCCGAATGCCTGTTCAATGACTACACGGGTACGTGAGTGGGCATGGTTGTAGTCCTCCTCATGCTGGTCCCGTGGGTTCCGGACTGGTGTGAGGAGCCATCTCTTCAGTGGATATCCAGCATCACCTGTATGTGGACGAGAAACGTATGATGTGGAATGCCATTGATACGTACGCACACCCCCCCCCCCTTCCTGGCAGGTCATTGCCAATTCACATACCCCACATCATCATGCATGTAATGAGACTCACCGAGTAGCCAGGATCTGTTCCCTGCGTGTCGCTCCATGTAGCGTGGTATTGTAGAGTTCCTCAAGACCATAGAATCATGGGTTGATCCAGGGAATCGGGCACAACAATGTGTAATGATCCTGTTGGAGTCACACACCATCTGTACATTCAGGGAATGAAATTGTTTTCGGTTGCGGTACTGGGCCTCCATGGCATGTGGGACGACCAATTCAACATGGGTGCAGTCGATGGCACCAATGCAACCCGGTATGCCGGCAAGTGCATGGAATCCCACTTTTGTGTTGGTTATTTCCTGCTCCGAGCGTGGTAGAGAGATGTAGTCGTCTGCGTGCTGCAGGAGGGCATCGAGCACTTGCAATAGTGTCCGTGAGAACAGTGGCTGAGAAATGCCATGCAACTGTCCGACTGTGTGCTGGTAGGTGCCTGTGGCCAGGAAGTGTAGTACAGACACCACCTTCAGTAGGGGTGGGATGGCGGTTGGGCTATCTATCATGCTGACAAGGTCAGCCTGTGTCATGTCCACAATGGCGGCTATGGTGTCCCGGTCCAGACGGTAGAGGGTGTGGATCTGCTCATCAGTGAGGTTGAACGGATGTGCTCGGAGGCGTGGTATTGCGGGCTGCCTGCGTGGTGGTAGTGGCTGTGCTGGTGGGCCTTGCTGGCCCTGCCTTGGCCTCCTCCTCCTCCTGCGTCTCCTCCGTGCGGCTGGTTGTAGTTGGTGTTCGTCTTCTTCTTGGAGTCGGAGCACTTGCAGTGCTATCAGGTCCCCCAGGGCCAACATCGCGAGTCCTGCCGGTAGCATTTCGGTGTGGTTGTGGGAGGAGACTGGCTGTGCAATTTATGTGTTTTCAGGCTGTATGGCCTCCACCTGTGGTGATTGATTCCACCTGTGCAAACTGCTCTCCCCTTTGGCCGAGCACGTCCCGCGCACAACGCTGCAATTCGGGGAATTGTATCTTGCTATTGCAATCATGTATTTGTACCCGATGGCCGTGTAAGATTGGTTGATATGTTCATTCTGCTGTGGTCCCATTGTTTCACATACTATCTGTGCAGTCGCGAACAGACTTGTGAGGGGTCAGTGGAACGTAGTACTCGAGTAACGGTGGGCCCTCATGCATCACTGTACCGAGTTGCAACGACGGGCGGGGCGTCCCATTCGTGGGTGAAGGCAGTTGCCATTTTCACACACAGCCGCACTCGATGGAATAATTAGTGATTTCAAACGGCCACAGATGCCTTTTCGACGTGATGTTGCAAATGAGGAATTCGAAGGGCGGCGCTTTCGGTTTCCAGCTAGCGGCGAGGAGATGCCCACAGGTCTGACTGCAAATATAACGTTCTATTGTTCTATGTCCTTGAGACAGGGCCCATGGCGAGGGAGCAATGATTGATATGAATAGTTTGGGATGCGCAATAGCTACGTGGGCGATGAGGCCGTCCGTTCCCAAATACATGTTACTTCACAACACTGGAATTACGGGCTGGGGCACTGTGGATTTAGCAGGCTGCATAACGCACAGACTCAATGGATGTTTCTAATGTTATGTGAGTAATTATTCAGGCATTTTGGTCCCGGGATGAGGGAATGATGGATGGATGCATGGGCAGGTGATTTGATACAGAGTTTGCCATGTACAGGGCTTCTTGGGATCTATCCGCCTCCCCTACGCTATGTGATGCAGGGCTGCCATAGTGGGACCATCGTCCATCTGGCCTTGTTGAGCCCTCCCTGTCTCGAGGCGCCCTCAGACACTTGTGTCCATGCACGTTAACATTCCCATCTGATGGAATCTGTTTTGACAGACGCATGCACAGGTACACTCGTTTGTGATGGTGTTTGCACCTCGATATAGATGGTTATGAGTCGCAAGTGGTTTTGGGGTGGTGATGATCCTTTTGAGTGGGCTAGCATGCATATGGCTGTGGATTTCGTGTGATCATTGAAGTGAGTTGTTGGAATGTAGTTCTGATGGCCATTCTGTTCTTTTTCTTTTCTTTTGGTTGACAGGTATCTCCTCCCCTTTTGCCACTGCCATCTGTATGCCACTCCTGCAGATGGATTTTACTCCCGACACCTGCTGCTTCGTGTTAATCAGTGGAGCAGCATTACGATCTTATGGGACGATCGCCAATGGCCCACATGCCCTTACGCAGTACTGGTGGCTCGGAGCAACATTTCGGCCTTTCAGCTGGACTAGTGCCTCCCCATTGGGACGGCCCTGCGGTTCTGTGCGCTTCCATGTTGCCTTTTCGTACGTGAATGTGGCTCTGTGTACCATGGGGGAACAGGGCGACACACAGGTAGTGGCTGGTCATTTCTTGCGGAAGCAGCCCACAATGGTGATTAGTGTTTTGGAGTTCATGGCCTGATGGCTGTATGGGCTTGGTGATTTTGATGTGCATAAAATTTCTATTCTGATTTGGCCCGTGTAGCGTTTTTCTTTGCAAGTGATGTGGCATATGCCTATTTGGGGGGCGATGTATTGTGAGGAGATCTGCATTGGGTTCCAGCTTCAGGGTTTAGTTGCGTGGTACTGTGCTGGGCGCGTTTGCCTACGAAGCCCAGTGAGGTCAGGGATGGGGGCTGCCAATATGACAGTTTGAATGTTGTCATGCTCAGGGGCGGGGGATTGGGTTTTGTGTAACAGATGCCGGTCAGCCAGGTGGACTGGTGGAATGATGTGATTTTCGGAATATTGCTGGTCACAGGTGCCTGTGTTTGCGTGCGTTTCTTGGTGGGGGACTGTGGTCATGTCCATTGGGATGGCTTCTGTATTCGTGCCATCTGTGCCCTGCAGCTCCCATTGGCCCCTCTTGTGTTTCTTTTGTTCGTTGCCATGCATGGGTGACTTGTACATTTCAATGGTTGCATTGTGGCTTCATTGCACCTACGGGGAGTTGTACTTTGTGGGCAGGGAGCGGTGTACAGGCACTCAGTGGGGCCGTTTACGGTTGATTCGCGATGCCGTACTTCTCGCCATGGCGGAATGGTACATTACGCCATGCCTGATGGCGTTAGGTACATGTCCGCTAGGGTCGGAATTGGCGTACCGTTGCGCCATGGTGGTGTTTGCGGTTTGGCATGGCGCGCGCGCGCGTGCTTGGTGCAGTTAGCGTTGGCGTTCACTACGGTGTCGCTAATGGCTTCGCACTTTGCGGTGACGGGTCATAGTCGCACCGAGCGCTATTCGATGGCGGTATTGCATTTCCGCCATCGTTTTTCGATTTCCGCCAGGGTCGTAATGAGGGCTTTTGTCTTTCCCTCCCTTTTAAATTGCTGGAGTGCCATTTTGCTCCCACTTCATTTTGTGAGCTTAACTAGTGTCCTGTTATACATTATACAACTGAAGAGTGAAATAAATGTATATTCCTTTACTTGAAAACCTTGAGTCCGTGTTTGCCTGAATCATAGTAATTGCTGTCATTTGTGTAACTATGTGATACTGCTCACTTACTCTTGAGATAAGTCTAGCTGCTCAGCTATTGCTACCACTTTAACTGTGTAGTACAGGCTTGTACCAAAGGTGAAATTATACTGTCACTTGTAGTCTTAATTGTGTGTGGTGTTCCCAAAGGGTACTGCATATAATATAATTCCGCCGAACCATTACGTACAAATGTCCAAGAGGAGCAGAAGATGAAGAACCAATGTCCAAGATGAGCAAAAGATGAAGAACCAATTTCCAAGATGGGCAGCCCCACTGGCGGACTCCGGGTGCTGTTCGGAAGAAACAAAAATGAACACAGAGACAAAGCCTCTATGTGGGGGCGTGGATCCTCGTTTTCAGGTGAGCTCCCTCAGGTGAGTTTCCACTGCTTCCCTTCCATGCAAAGTAGTCAGTAGATGCACTGAGAGCAGGAGCAGTAAGCGAGACACTGTTCTTGCAAAGAGCAGAAGAAACGCTAAGCTCAGGGTGCAGTACGGGACGTGGTTCTACAGCCTTGGGCCACACCCTGTCAGCGTTAGACTGCCAAGGGGCGTTGGTTTCTCGCACATGCACGGCGCTCCTTTGCACATGCCGGGCGTTCCCTCTGGCTTGGTCTGCGCACTGGGGTAGATTGCGGCCTTGCTCCCTTCTCCACGCCTACGTCAGGCAGCCACCATCCCTGTCCACCACCTCCCCACTCTACCATGGGGGAATACCCCTCTCCCTTGGGCCCGACCGCTCTGCCCGCAATGGATTCGCGACAGCTTGGAGTAATATGAGGACGTAATACTCTTCCAGGACCCTGTTACCTAGTTTTTGTAAAGGATACATTTTACACTGGTGTTCAAGGATTCTATGATAGAATGTAATGATGCCAATCAGGGAGTCTACTATCTTACCGGTACTCTGGAAGGCAGGTAAGGAGTGTTGAAAGCAACTAAATCCACTTGATCAAACGAGATATAGCCAAAACAAAAAAAGGGGGTTAGTAAGGGTTTAAGCCCGGGCGGCACGAGGGACGCACTAGTTCTGGGGTGGTGTACCGGTGATAACTGCAGAGCGTCCTGGGTATGTGCACGGAGTGTTACTGAAGTCAGATGCATATAAGTCCTTAAATTCCCCAAAGAATCTGGTTGGAGGTCAGCAGCGCAACCGTAAGTAGTGGGAAAATGAGCGTCCTTATCCGTTCCGAAAGCAGAACGTTGAGGGATAAGACAAACAGCCAGTCTGATGAGGAAGCAGACTTTGGTATGAGAGCGGGTTACCAGTTCAAAGCGGAAGGCAGAAAGAAGGTCCGTACAGCAGGTTGGAGTCGGCAGCGGTGCAGTATAAGAAGTACAAAATCAGCAGGCAAGAGAATTCCGTAATGCAGGCAAGGGCCAGGAGTCTGTGAACGAAGATACGGATATGAGTAGCTACGAACAAAGGTCAGCTAACTTCAATCGGAAGCAGCGAGTGATGTGCTTGAGAGGTTCTTATGCGAACGCAGTAGGCAGGGTCTACCGCACCGACCTGCTGTTCCGATCACCTGATCCTCCGACAGCGTACGAGGTGCTGCAATGGAACGCAGCATTGTGGAAAGGAGCGTGGACACTGCACATCTCCATGGCAACCACCGGCGTAGAAAGAACGGAGCAGCCAGGCGTCGAACATGTTGGGAGTCAGGCATTCTCACACGGGAATACGGGGCGCAGAACTGGGAACGGGGTCTCGGGATCATGCCAACAGTTAATTCACAGTTCAATAGCTTTGGTTCTAAACTTGCCACTTTGCGATTCTCACTCAAAACAGCCGGTGCTTATCGATTCTCCCCTTGACTCACTGGCTGTGTTGCACCGCTTGGCTTTCGGTTTCTTTGGAGTCAAGGCTGGTACCAAGGGCGCAGGAGCGTCCCTCGCTCCTGCTTATCAGCATAATCCTGCCCCCTGTACCGTTGACATCTGCTGCAGGACACTTGTGCTATTGATCTTCTCCTCTCTGCAGTAATGGCGCTGTTGGCGTTACCCAACAGGCATATCGCTCTCTAGGCCCACTATGCAAGATCGCTGGGTCAATGGCCTCGTTCTTTCCTTTAGTCTCTTTGGCCAGTTACAGAATTTTAGTAAGCGGTCCGACCAAATCAAGCCTCTTGTCCTGGCATGACTGCCAGGACCTGTCTAGACCTTTCTTTATGTCCTTCACATATCTTCCCATAAATGTTACCATCCGGTCATCGATTTCCATAGCTTCTGCGATCCCCTGGGAGATGAGGCCTTGGGCATTTCGCCCTGAAATTGTTTCTGGCCTCTTTCGCTAGTAGTGTCCGGTGACGCTTTTTCAAATATGCTGCTACTTTGTCAGTGGTAGATCATGGGTGTACTAGGGCATCCGTGTCGAAATAATCCCCGGCTTCTTCTTCAATGTTAGCGGCCTTCCTTTTCTTAGGAGCCCTTTTTTGCCCCTCTTCTATTTTGTGATATGTAACATTGATCAATGTAGTGTCCAGCCCTGATGATGGAATAGATTCCGAAATGCATTAGCCCAATAAGGACACTTTGCTGGATACATTTTTGCCTCTTATGAGAAATTAAAGAAAGATTTAGGCCTTTTTATGAAAAGAAGACTCACTGACTCATTATATGAAAAAGCTGAAATAATTGAATACATTTTGATTGAAAAACTGCCCAGAATATCTCTACCATAATTGCAACTGCATCTGAGAGCACCCGGCTGAGTGGTAATGATCAGTTTCTGCAGTGTATATTAAAGATCCTTGAGCCATAGGATTTGATCTCCGGGCAGCTCCAGTGAAAGAATTATTATATCTTGATGATTAGTATTTTTTTCTACATTATAGTAATTTAGCGGTGCCAGTCTTTAAAGCAACATGTCAAAATACCTTTGCCATTAATAAAACCATAACAATGGACATAGGGGAACAAGGGGCATGAACAATGTTGTACAGAACCACACATAACATAAACTACTTCTGATGAGCCTCTGTGCTTAAAGTGTCCTGTGAAACCATTTGGCAACCCTGGACAGGCATGTTTTATACGCTTTTGCTCTGGAAAGCTGCTCCTCCCCTCCAATCCTTCCACCGGCCTCTGAATAGTGGTGCTGGAAACTGATCAGGAGAATGTTGGCTTTCCACTTTACTTTTCTGGAACCCTCAAAATCCAGGTTTCTGGCTCTTTGTCAGATGCTTCTCGCCTCTCCTTTTGAAACAGGCCTGACCGGTCTCTTGCGTCTTTCCTGAAGTTACCAATGGCTCTACGTAAGGACCAATGGGAAAGCCTGCTGACACGTATAATGGAGCCGTCTGCGCGATTGAGGGGAACATCTTTGCAGAGCATTTATCATGACGCAGATAGATCTAGAAGCAGCTTCGACGCAACGTAACTTATTGGTGGGTCCTCTCTTCTAATAGAAAGTACTTGCTGCCCTCCTAAATGATAGCCACTTAGCGTCTCAGCCGAATTGGTTCTTCAGTGGTTTTGGTAAATTCACAATTTTATTTTTGTTTTCGTCTATTCAAGTGCATCTTTGTCCTTTTGAATTATACTTTCGTTCATACCTGGGTTTCATGAATTTCTGGGTTCGACGACTAAAGTAGCAAGTAGGACAACCAAAAACGGAACTGGCAATGTAGATGTTTTGGACTTACAGAAAATGGAGAATGTATGCGTGGTAGGTAGAGCTGGACTGGGATAAAACAAAAATCGGCATGACATCATAAAGCGACCAAAATTTGTGAATAAAAATGTGTAATATTTTGCAAAAAAAGGAGTGGTACCTTGTGGCACGTTTGATATGGGAACATTTCTAGTAAATGTATTGTCATTTTAAAGCACACCGGACTAGTAGTGTTTATTACAACTACGAAGTTAGCATTGCACCAATGAACAGCCCGGTCAGTTTTTGAACATGTTATCGCTAGAAACGATAAAAAAAGAGCGTATTCAGAACAATATATATATATTCAAGCAGCTGGATAGCCGCGAAACGCGTAAATTGCCCGCACTCTCCATTTTTCCACCACACACCCAATAAAGTTGATTTTTTGGACCGGTGTGGTTTTGGTGTTTTCCTTTTTTGCCGCCTGTGCATTGTCACAGGCTGCTGCTCTCGGGAGTGCATTCCGCTTTCCCGTACTCTGGTACGTTGGGTTTTGTGTGTGTGTGTGTGTGTGTGTGTGTATATATATATAAAATTATTGTGCTTATGGTTTACAAAGAAACGTTTACACAAAATGAATTACAACAGCTCTGTAACATCATATAAAAAATAGTTACAAAGATGACCTCAAAATCCATTTAATATTTCATTAACCTAATACTAAGAACTTTAAAAATTACCCAACTATACCAATAACATTTATAAAATGCACTAGTGCGAGGATAAGAGCTACCGATGTAGTAAAAAAATCTTTCCCACAACACGTTGCTTATAATAAAATCCACAGAATGTACAAAACGCCCAAAACAAAGTACCATTTAACCATTCGCATTTTAAAACCAAATGCTTCAAAGTCTTAAACCTACAATTAGGGCAAATCTCATCTTTTTTCAATAAAATGATATTGTCTTTTGTTCTTTAAACATTAAAATTGAAATGTATGTAAGTCCTCCTGGTTAAGGGGGAAGGGAAACGTAAATGCATAGGAGTTCCCCTGATTTTTTGTGGACCAATAACAGATCTTTCACACTTTTATATTTAGCAAGATTTGTTTAGGTCTCACACTAATTATTAAGGAATAGCTTTTTTTAATGGACCACATATCTGCTATGCCCTCTTCCAGCGTAATACCCCATTTCAGTAATGCTGATTCACAGACATCAACAAATGGATTCTTCCTGTCTCGTGCTGTCGTTCCGAAAGCAGAAAACATTGAAAGCTGTGGGAGGGGGATGGGGGTCCCTGAATTTAGAGCATACAAGCAGCCTCTTCCACAGCATCCTGACTTTCAGTGAGGCTAGGCCCAGCTCAAAGCGAAGAGCTATCATAGGACACTTTGGTAAGGAAAGAACTGTATTTCATATAATAACTTCTATAGGAGTAAGGTCTACATAAAAAAGGAACTGATATGTTTCGAGTCCATACAGCAAGGCTTGGACTACTTTCCCCTCGTAAAATGGTTGTACTGGTAAAACAGAAAAATGTACCAATTTTCTTTTTTTTAAAATTCTCATCTGTTAACCAAAGGTTTTCGCTTTTCTTTTAACCTTATCTATGATTAATTGCCTGTTCGGGCGTGTTAAGATGGAAAGTCCTAAGTATGACAATTCATCAACCATTTCGAATTTCTGACCCATTATCCACCAACTCATAGACTGCTTATTACGCTTAGTACAGTTTAAAATCTCTGTTTTCTTTCTCATTAATAACAAGGTTATTCTGTTGAGCGTAGGAAGCGAAAGCCTCTTTAAGTCTCTGAAGGCTCACCTTTGAATTGTCCACAAGGACAATATCATTAGCATTAAGAGATCCAGGCGACCTTTAGGTCAGAAATCTGGGAAGAGAAGCTTGTGCAAGGTATTCTCCCATATGATATGTTATGATATGGCATTTATAACGCGTCTATACACAAGTGTTTCAAGGCGCAACTTGGCAAGGGAGGGGAACATACACCTGCCAAATACACATTTTAATAAGAGAGGGACAAGGATACAACCTTGCCTAAGACCTCTGAATGTTTTATTTGGTTGTGAGAGGTCCTCTTAGCACCGTATCACTATAGAGGCTAATAACGGCAAGCGGAACAATATTATGCAGTCTCAAAGTAGTGTGATAGAAACTTAAATCTTACATTCTTACATCTGTGAATGAAACAGACTAGTTTTAAGAATCCAGTGCTGTAAACCATTGCCACTTACTCTGAAAATGAAGATTACTGGCAAGAAAAATCTGTCCATAAACAGTTCTCACCTGCCATGGACCGGAGGGAAACTGAGAAACTTAGAGTATACCAATGCTAGCCATATCCTATTAAAAATCAGTATTTCTGTTGCTTTTATGTGGAGAGCGTGTGCACTGAAATGAAAATTCAATAAACAATAGAGTTTAGACTAACAACGAGTAGATGAAAACTAAAATCAAACCACGAAGGGGGCGAAGGTTGGTGAGGAGGTGAAAAACATTACTTTCAACATTAACATTAATAGGCTGGACTACTGCAACAGCCTCTTTCTAAATCTAACCTAAATATGTGGACTTTTTGAAATGTCTAATCTTCATATGTCATATGTGATTTTGAACTATGATATTAATGTCAATTTTGTAATTTTCTTATGGCTTCGGTTTAAAACAATATAGCCCTGATTTGAAAAATGCTTGTGGGAGCCGAAACGCGTAACCAAGTAGAGGGCTTTGTAACAGATTGTGCAATTAAACAATCAAGTCTTAAACTGGCGCTGAGTCCTGGAGTTTCCTGTTTTTCTTGTTACTTTGTGGACGGTATGGGCTTAATATCCGTCCAAATCCAGTGACCCCCGACAGTTGATGACAACTAGTGCAATCAATATTGCCTAATTACCTGACATTCAGTAGGGATTGAAAGGAGTCGCCTTCCAGAGCAACTTTTTCAAAAATAAGCCCCACAATTTTACATTTGAAGCCTGGTGTTTCTGAAGTTGACAAAGGCTGACCCATTACCCTATACTTCATGATGGCCGCCTATCTTAGGAATCGGGAGGAAGACACCAAGAATCTCTTCACGGAACGGGGAGACATGACACATGCCTTCTCGAACATTGTACCTAAAAGGGAAGATTTACGTTCCAAATTCATCAAACTAGAAAGAATATCAAAAAAAGAAATAGATAAATATTGGGAAAAGATCTCCCTGGAGATATGTAGCGAATGATCGAGTGCCAAGGGGATTGAGGATCCTTATTTTCTCCAACTTCAATAATGATCAAGACAAAGATTTAGCAGATGCATGGGAAGCCAATTTGAGCAACAGCTCAATGAAAATGATGGATCTCTTAATTGAGCATGCGACTAGAGAACATAAGAGAGCAGTGGAAGGAATTGAGAGTATTAAGAAAGAAATTACCGAAATGCAGTCTAATGAAGCAACCAAAGCTAAAAATTATGAAAAAATGTACGAACTTCTCCAAGTCTACCAGGATGACGTTAAGCTTAGAAAGCTAAGAAAGTGTTACTGTGACGATCGGGACTATAAAGAGGACCGAGTTTATACCTTTCAGACCAAATATGATGTAAGCACTAAACCGTCTTCGAGAAATTCAACACCCAATACGTCATCAGCAAGCTCGGATGCAGACTCTGAACCGGAAATCTCAGAGGTCAACAGTGGGAATGTACGCGAAGATGGTGGTTATATGAACCAAATTAGGAGGTATAAGAAAGGCAACCGCAATCTTCCCAAGAAGACAGTCCGTTTTCAACTACCAGCTATTATCAGCACTCAAATGCCGGTTCAAGGAGGAGAGGATGGAGGGGGGGGCAAGAAACAGCGCAAATCCAGACATCGTCCATATGGACAAAAGATTAACGAGGGCCAGTTCGAAGGAGGCAAGCAGCTCCAAGTAATGGAAGACCTTGTATTTAATCTATCAAGTAAAAATGTAACTACAGATGAGAGATGCCTTCTCAATAAGGGCTTATCATTTGCACCTACATGTGACTCAAACAGAGTGGAAGTACATATCGACTTGTTCAAGTTTATACGTAAGTTCAAGTTAAAGAAATTTTTTGCTACTAAAGCTCCTGATAATTATCTCAGTAAAGACCCGGACATTCCAATCAGTGGACATACTATTCAGGATGTTGAGGACACCTTCTTGGTCAGATCCCTAACAGAAGATGATCAATTTGCTACATTTAATCTTTTAGATGAACTAAGGGTTAAATCCAGTAGTATTCCTACCAAAGCTTTGAAATCAGCATCCAAATTCATGCCCCAGCTACCGGCGGATAACATAATAGATACATTCTATAGAGCAGTATCTCAGGATCTATACGGTATGGATGCATGGAAGAATAAACATTGTGTTACTGCTAAGCATAAACCCACTAATCTAACACAGGGAGAACTAATAGCACTCAAAGGATTGAAATCCGATGCACAGATTTTAATTAAGGAAGCCGATAAAGGGGGGAACATTGTAGTAATGAACAGGGTGGACTACCTAAAGATGGCCAATAATCATTTGTCAACCCCCGGGTGCTATCGAATAAGAACTGACAACTTCAAGAAAAAGGCTGTCGAGCAACTGAAGACAATATCTTCAATTGGCACAGGAAAGGCCTCATCACAGATGAAGAAAGAGCCTTCTTATTAGTGAAAGAACCAGTGGTTCGGACTATGTATTTCCTTCCGAAAGTACATAATGAATTCAACATTATACCGGAAGGCCGCCCAATCATGAGTGGGATTGGGTGGATTACCGAAAATGTCTCGGAATATTTAGACGCCATTCTCAAGCCAAGAGCGGCAGTACTTAAATCATATTTGCAAGATTCCACTAGCCTGATACGCAAGCTACATGATTTTGAATGGCGTAATAACCTATTACCTTGCCACCTTGCACGTCAAGGCCCTCTATACCTCCATTCACCACAAATGGGCAACCGCCTCTATCGACTATACCTTTAGGAATGATTCTGCCTCATACTACAACCAAATCCAAATGCTGAAGGAAATGTTACAACTCACCTTGGATCTAAACCTTTTCACGTTCAACGATGAGATATATCAACAAACTAAAGGAGTGGCTATGGGCACTAAATACGCTCCAGCCCTAGCCAACCTCGTTATGGGCATGTTAGAAGACAGAATAGTATATACAGCCCCGTTTTTTCTCAACAAGGTTAAATTGTGGACGCGGTACATTGATGATGTGTTCTGCATCATCGATGGATGTACTGGTGAATTTCAAGACTTTGTCGATCATTTGAACCAAAATTGCTATGACATCCAGTTTGTGGGAGAGTGTAACAACAGAAGTATTAATTTCCTGGATTTGACGATATAACCAGATGGTAATCAGCTATACACTAGGACATTTAGGAAACAGACAGAGGTCAACTCCACGCTTCATACAAGTAGCTGTCATCATCATCCTACAATTCGGAATATACCATTAGGCGAGTATATTAGAGCCAGACGGAATTGCCAATTGGATAGCAAGTTTGAAGAGGAATGTTCTTTATTACGATATTGTTTCAAAAACAGGGGTTACTCAGATAAATGCATCAAATCGGCTTACAAGAGAACAAAATGTATGCAACAGCAAGATTCTCTTCAACCCAAATCGGTTAAAAGTACAGATGGTATAATTGGACCAAGTTTCATAACACAATAGTGCAGGGACCATCGGCAGATCCAACTAATCTTAGAGAAGCACTGGTATCTTTTGAAACTTGATGAACACATTACTAAACTGATAGATGTGAGACCACGTATGACTTTCAAGAGAGCTGGGACTCTTAAAACAATACTCAGTCCATCTTTGTTGCCAGATATTGAACAAATGAACCGCACAACTTGGTTGTCTAGCAATTTGAGTGGTTTCAGAAAATGTGGTATGTGCACACAATGTAGGTAGGCGCACCATTAGACCAACAAATTTATGGATTCTCATGGCAAACAATGGCTAATACAGCAAGGGATTAATTTCAAACCCAAATTTGTGGTGTACGCTATCATTTGTGTATGCAAAAAGATCTACATTGGTAGCACCAAAAGAGAACTGAGAGTACGTATTCGCGAGCATCTGGCCAAGATTGGCAGTCAAGACACTTCGTTGCCCTTAGCAAATCATTGGCAAAACTTGCATCAGTTGCACAACAAATCTGACATTAGATTTATAGGTCTGAAACAAGTGATACTGAGCAAACGAGGAGGAGACAGATTAAAAGCCCTGCAGCAGTCTGAAGCACGCATCATTTGCTTTTTTAATTCTACCAATACAGGTCTCAATAATGATAATGAGATGGCTTTATTCCTATAGGATTTTTGTCTCTACTAAAGAGTTGATGATTTGAATCATGTGTAACAGCATGATAGTAACTTGTTTACTGCATTTATCATTACTCTTTGTGGGGTTGTGGGAGGCGTAGGGACACTAGGCACACTTAGTGATCTCATAGGACTCTTCTCACTAGACTATTTACATGTAGTCAGACATACTATATTTTTAAAATTAATGGGTTTGTAATTGTACAAACAATGAAACATTCACTCTTAAATGCACTTTCAAACAATTAGTTGATAGCGGAAATGAGGACCTTATTATTTTTATTTCTATTTTGTAGTTTATCATATTACGGTATGAAACAGTATACGCTAACTTATTGTTTTAGATGTTATGCAGGCTATAACAAACTGGTCCACTAATATACAATTGAAATTTATGCAAATATGCTTTTCAGAGTATTTGTCCTTTTGAACGCATGTATGCATAGTTTTCCCTTTAAGGGGGTGGCAACATGCAGTGATGTGATATAGGAGAGAGTTATTTGTGGCGAATCGAGGCTGCTTCGCCTCGTAGGAAAGAAATCGCCATGGCAACGCATTGTTGCGTTGCCGTGGGAACCCAAACACTTTTTAAGCCCTTCCAAAATGGCGCCGGCTGCTTTCACCATTCGAGCAGCCGACGTGAGGGATTTGTGAGTGGCAGAGTAAGTCGCTTCATCTTGATCACTCGTGTATGCGAGTTTTGTATTTGCGAGCGAGATCGCATGGATACGGCCTATTGTAGAACTCGACAAGGTGCCTTACCTTTAATCAGGTTTCTTGTTTAACGTGACGGGGCCACGAAACGCTAATTTCCACCCCGCAATGTGGTATGGCATCCTCCCTGTGACGTGCTTTCTTACTTTTATGCAATATAGGTTGCTTCCCTTCGTACGAGAGGTGACCCACTTGGTGAGCACTAGGTTGTTAGACTAATTTGGGATTATTATAATTTTTGTGTTTACAGATTTTCTACCATTGGGATTTGTCCCTATTATTATATTTCGGACAACAGTCGTACGGATCAAATAGTTCTATTATTGGGTAAGCTCAAGTTATATTACATTATGTAATTATATAAACACACTTAGCAACATTCTTAGCAATAACTTAACTAATGGGCATTTTTTACTTTTGTCTCTTGTTTTTTCATTTTCTTTTTATGTGTACCTTTATTTGTTATTTTATTTATTGCTATTCTGACATGGAATTTCTCATATTACTTACTGTGCTATGGCTTTATATGGTTACATATGTCTATATTATGACATTATTTTGTGTTTTTTGAACCCGCTTAATCCTCCCCTTCACCAACCATTGTTTCTCTGTCTAATATAAATATGTGGACTTTTTGAAATGTCTAATCTTCATATGTCATATGTGATTTTGAACTATGATATTAATGTCAATTTTGTAATTTTCTTATGGCTTCGATTTAAAACAATATAGCCCTGATTTGATAAAGGCTTGTGGGAGCCGAAACGCGTAACCAAGTAGAGGGCTTTGTAACACATTGTGCAATTAAACAATCAAGTCTTAAACTGGCGGTGAGTCCTGGAGTTTCCTGTTTTTCTCTTTCTAAATCTGCCTGTTTCTACTCTTCGACCTCTGCAGCTCATCCAGAACAGGGCTGCAAGACTTGTCCTTGGCCTCAAGCCCAGGGATCGTATCTCTCCAACACTGAAATCTCTGCATTGGCTCCCAGTGGCTGCAAGGGTTAAGTGCAAGACCCTTTGCATTGTCCACAAGGGTTTCTGGGGCCTGGGTCCTCAATACCTCCAACTCTCTCTTTGTAAATACAGTCCTACTCGAACCAACTCCCTTAGTGTCAGTCGCTTCTCCAAGCAACAAGTTGGTGGTAGATCTTTCTTCGGCTGGGGCCTCCCTCTGGAACAGCCTCCCTGCCTATCTGAAACCCGAGGTGAATCATCTCTGGTTCCGGAAGCACCTCAAGACCTTTCTCTTTGCTTCTGCCTTCTCTCTTCCTCTCCCCTGCTGATTTCCTGTCTGATACTTCACTAGTCACCTGGCTACCCTCTGATTTCGGGACCAAGTCCCTACCCGCCCAGTTGCACACCCGCACTGCCTCCCGGCATCCCTTGCACTTGGGTCTGTATCTGTGACCCTACACTCCCCCGACTTGCACTTTTGGACACCTGCTGTCTGCACTTACCCTTGCACCTGCCACCTGCTGGCCGCACTTCTTGTTATTGTTTTGATCCCATTTACAGCACTACCCCCTCCGCTTTCCCCTGGCACTTTTCCCCTCCCCCCTCCCCTGCACTTGCGCGATCTCAATGTCACTTGGCCTAGTAAGATCGTTGTAAGATTGTTATCTCTGTCCTCCCTCTGTTCCCCCTTCCTTGCCTCATTGCGCCTTGTGTATAGGCGCGTTACAAATGCCATATCATATCATATTAATAATACATTTGATAGATTTATAGTAGGCAAAAAAGGCTGAGCGGGGTTGTGTGACAACAAAACTGTGAGCATTATGTATATATTACTCATGGAAAAGCCCTCAACAAAATTGATAAAAGGCCCCTAAATTATATGGAATTAAGGGCAGGATTACTTCTGAGATGACATACGTTTTTTATGAACAATAGCTTGAGCAAGAAGATTCTGCCCACTGACACAGTTTGGTACTGCGGAAGTGTATGATCGCAGTTGCTCTGGGATGCTGCTGTTTAGCTTCTTTTTTCCCCAGCAACCTAGCTCTTTCTGTGGCCAGGGAAATTACGCAATGAGGTACGGGGTCTTTACAGGCCCATACCTGCATTGCACTACCCAGAATGGAAATGCTTATGCAGACGGGGGAACATGTAAAAAGTGCATTACCCCTCTGTCCCTCTTCCTCAGTACAGGGGTCAAAATAAGGATTTGAGGAGCAGGAGCTAAAACCAACTCCTGGGAATCAGGAATCATTCAGCAAGCAGGAGCTATCTCTTGGAAACCAGGAGCTAGTCCATAGTGAAACACAAATCTAACTTACACACTATGACCTTGTGTCTATTATGTACAAGCACATATTAGTGAAGTGCCCCCTACATGTGTCGTCATGCTTCTTTTTACACATTCTCAATCACACAGAAACGATGTCAGGTAGATCTGTTTGTATGGCATCAGTCGGCAAGGGGAGTCTTACCAGGCTCTTTTATGCTACAAGCAGGAGCTAAATAGTTCCCAGCTCCTGGCAATTTCAATCCCTGCAGTACTTATGTGAAGATGTTTTCTTACCACCAACTTCTCCAAACCCCTCTTTTCTTCTTTTTTTCCCCTTGGGACCACCCTCTCTGGGTGTAATGCCTGCCTTCAACAAACACAAGTCCTGTTTTTTTTCTGGACAGTCCTCCAGATGTGCGGGCTTCCGTACATTGATTTTTCCTACAGGTTGTTGTGCGGATCTCTCACGGCTCCTGTTGGGCTCCAGCTGTGTAGGGCGGACTGCAGAACCAGAACTGTTCCCAGAGCAACAGGGTATTCTGGGGGCCTATTCCAGTCTGCTGAGCTGTACCAGTAAAAACTGTGAGGAAGCAGTACATCACTAGGCTGGAATGTAAGACAAGTTCAGTGACACACCATTGTTATGTCTCCCGATGGACTGCATTTCCTGGCAGGTCTTAATTTGGTGGTGGGCTGAGCTTGCAGCACATGGCTTTAAGGGGGCTGGGTCAGGCGTTGTTTGGATAATGCGTCCTTGCCCATGCCTGCAAAACACTGCCTGTTTCAAGAAAATGGGGAAATATGCTTAAAAAAGGGAGCAACGGAAGACCAGTCCTACTTCATCTTTTATCTTCTCCCTCTTAAGAAGAAAAGAAAAGGGAGGAAACATGGGTCCAGATCAGAGCTTTACCTTACAGGCTGATGAAGAGTGTGTTACAGGAAGAAAAGCAGAGAAGTCTTAAATCTTTTGTTGAGGAACTCCTCAGGTCCACCTCTGAGGACACTCGGGGGTGTGTGTGCAGGGGGCCTTTAGGGAAATATTTGGATTTGAAGGATATGGAGGTAGTGTTAACCCATGTATTTAATAGAGTGTAATTTCACAAGCCTGATCCTGCGAAGGGTGATAGCCCCACTGTGCAGCAGTTTAGAGTGTCAGCAAATAAAGGGCTTCCCATCAAGGACGTAAAGGATATGCTTTTAAAGTATTTGAAAGATCCCAATTGCATCTCCATTCTGTGTTTTATGACTAAGCTCTACACTCTATCTGAGGAAGAAGCAGTGCTGCCTACATCCCTGGAAGTGGACTCTATTGTCATCCCTAACTGGGCGGTCATCCATGGCGCCCAGAAGAGGAAGCAGTTAAGGAGCCTGTGCAGAAGCATGTCGACAATGCCCTTTGCAAAAATTACTTTAACCGTGAGGAGCAATTGGTATGGTTGTTACACCACTATGCTCCTATTACATGACATCCTGTATCTGGTACAAGCAATCATTTCAGGGGAGCTCAGTAAGGAGTTAGGGCGGGGGGGAATGCAGCTCCAGGGTGAATTCCTGTCTGTGATATCTCGCAATGGCATACAAGCAGTTGTGTTAACAATGGGTAATGTTAAAGAAGGCAGGCGGCTGATGCATGTCAGAAACTGTACCAGGGACCCTGCAAACAAGTCTAGCATTACATATAGCTTCCAAGGGGCTATGCGTTTCAGGTAGAGCCAGAAGCACAAGTATACAGAGTGCATAAGCAGGATAAATCAGCAGAGATCCTCCATAAGAAGAACACGTGGCATCATTCAACTTCCACGGTATTAGAGGCCTGAAACCAAGAGGCTGTTTCAGAGAAGAGGTAAAAAAACAGGCTTCCTAGCATCACCCTAAGGTAAGCTTTCAGTGTCCAAGACCAGATCCCTGGTCAAGACGGCTACGTCCTAACTGGGTCACCTCTCCAGATTGGAGTGCATTGGTGGAGGCTGTAGGTTTTTAAATAGCAGTGAAAGATATCCGGGGAAGACCCATGATTTCAGGAGATCATTCAGAAAGGGTACACCAACAAGTTTTCCCCATTGGAGTGCATTGGTGGAGGCTGCAGGTTTTTCATCCTCTAGGCCTCCCGATAATGAAACAAGACTACATGGCCCCGGGATCCTCTCAAGAGAAAGGCTTTCCTTTCAGAGGGTAGAATTGTCTATGAAAAAGTACGATTTGCAGGGTTCCCCGATCTCAGTCTGGGTTGGTAGTGTTACTCTATTGCATTCCCTGTACCAAAACCCTCAGGCGAATTTCAGATGTTTATGGACCAGGAGGGAGTCAAAATCTCCATTAAGAACACCACGTTCACAATGGAAACACTTCACAGGATCATCCAGCTCATTTTCACTGGCAAATCATTGGCCTCAGTGTATCGGAAGAATGCTAATCTCCACATTCCCAACTGGCTCTGGAGGATCAGATGTTCCTAAGGTTCTCAGTCCGGTGGCGTAATCTTCAGCATACTGACCTGTCGTTCGGTCAAACATCCTCCCCAGGGTATTTACAAAGACCATGGCACCGTCAATGGGCTGTCTGCACAAGGGAGAGGTGTTGTGGGTTTTGTGAGGGGTCAGAAAAGCGAGACACACCCAAAGGTAAAGTTTTCTCAAAGTTTGCCATTTATTCAAAGTAGAAAGGGGGTTTGAGGAACTTCTAGCTTTCCCTAACCTAATAGAGACATCCCTACCTAGCAAAATAAGACTAAAGAAAACTGACCTAATGTCCAAAATATCTCTGACCCTCACACTAATGCATATAATAAACTCATATGAGGATAATGTGGTTAAAGTTTAGTTCAACAAAACAGTATTGTAATTCAAACTCAAATGTTCTTGTAAGCACTCCTTGCGACCTGGATTGTATTCCCTTCCCCTGGATCAATTCAGGAATACTCAGATTATAGTTTTGTTTCAACAAAGTTCTGTTCAAAGAAATAGAAAAGTATTTTTCAACCGTCAAGACTTTCTTGAAGAAGCAACAAATGTCCTTTTCACCACAGCTGGTTGACAGTTCAAGCAACTCAATGGGCCTCATTACAACCATGCCGGTCTGGAAACAACGGTGCCGGTAAACTTACCATCACTGTTGTTTCCAGAAGGGCATATTACAAGTCTGCATGCCGGAGCCGCTGTGCCCGACAGGTCGGACTCTGCCGGGTACAGCAGCCACGGTATTCAGACCATCACAGAAGTACTGGCACCGTTAAGAACGGTGCCGTAGCTTCCGTTTTCCCCATTTACTGGGGCCTGACTTTCCAGACTGCCGGGATTGTAATCCCCTGGTGCAGCCGGTAAATCATTACCGTCCGGCGGCAACCCACCCATGTCACCGGCACGGTTACAGCTGGACCTGTAATGAGGCCCAATGTTTTCCACAATATCCCTTTCTTCAAAAGAAACAACTTCTTGTCAAGATAACACATACTTTTTCTCAATACCTCTTCTTGTAACAAAACTCGTTTGTCAGGATAGCAAACAACAACTTGCCTCAGGGATGCCCCTGCTTGTCAACAAATGATACATAAAAAGTTGTTTCCAAAATTATTTTCTGCCCCAAAGATATCAATTCATCATCTTCCTTCCTGGTCCACTCGCCTGCTAAGGCTATTCACTATAAGCCCTTTCCTGGTATACTTGCTTTCCAGGAAGAAAACTCCTACCACCAACTTCAAACTTGATGGCTTGATTCCAGTATTCTCCACACCAGTCTATACATTTCCACACTTTCTTAATCCAGTCTATTTGTGTGGGTGGGTCCTTTTGTTTCCAGTGTTGGGCCAATGTTAGCCATGCCTCTATGATCAGCATCATTATCCCTTTTTTTGTTGTTTCGTATGCGTTTTCTTGTGTCGGGTCCCACATGCCTGCTAGCCATATTCTATTGTGTAGTCCACCAGCACCCTGTATCATGTTTCCCACTTGTTCCTTTATCTCCTTCCATTAATTTGTTATGGCCGGGCAGCACCAAATATGTTTCCAGTCCCCTCTTTGTTGGCACCCTCGCCAGCACTTCTCGCTCGTGGTGGGGTACATTTTGTGGAGTCTTTCGGGCGGGTGGGATGCCACTGGAAGAGGATTTTTTGCCACATTTCCCTCAATTGTATTGAGCGTGTCAGTTTGGGAATTTTGTTCCATACTTCTCTCCATTGGTCTCGCAATATCGTTTGCCCCAGGGTCTTCTTCCACCTCTTCATGTATCTCCATTGGATCTCCTCTTCCTGCTCGTTCAGGATTCCGTACAGGTTTGATATCAGTTTGTGAGATTCTGCATCTGTTGTCATGAAGGTTTCGAACGGGTTAATTGTCTTGTGGCAGCTTCTTTGTTGATGGGAGATGAAAGCCAGTGCATCAGCTGTAAGTGCTGATATTTTTCCATCTGGTTTATTCCTACCTCTTGGATACATTCCTGGAATGACATGGCTGTTGTCGATCCTTTATACATATCTCGTATTTTTGTACATCCCGCTTGGATCCAGCTGGTGTATGCTTTAGTTTCCATTCCCCGTGGGAAATCCAAATTCCCGAACATCGGGGTAAATGGTGACGGATACGTTGTCAGGGTCCGTCTTTTGGTCGCTGTATCCCACGCTCGTAGTCCCGTACTTATGATTTCACTAATTCTGGTTTTAGGGTGTCTGTGTCTCCTGTCCTTCCATAGTAGGTCCGATAGGCGTGCCCCGGCGACCGCTTCATCTTGTTGTGCCCACACATGTTGATGAGGCTGTGCCGCCCACTCTTTTATAACCCGTAGCAGTGCCGCCTCGTAATATTTTCTAAAGTGGGGAAGTGTAAGGCCTCCCTCGTTCTTGTGGGCTGTTAATGCCGTCATCGCAACTCTCGGCGGTTTGTGTTGCCATATGTATGCGTATATTGTTTTGTTTAATGATTTGAAGAATGACTTCAGTAGCTTTATCGGAAGCATCTCTAAGTATAAGAGCCTTGGCAGGACCGTCATTTTGATGGTTGTTATTCTACCCAGACATGATAAGTTTAGGGGGTTCCATTTCCTGAGGTCTGCTTTTAGTTTAGTAAGTAGGCCTGGGAAGTTTGCCGTGTATAATTGCTTTACCGTCGGCGTCAGTCTGATTCCTAAATATGTGATGGTCTCTGTTGCCTTGTTCATATGGGTTGTACGAGCTAGCCTCTCTATTTCTAACGGGTCCGCCGTTAGGTTCAGGATCTCTGATTTGTGTGTATTGATCTTCAGGCCAGATAAAGATCCAAAAAGGTCCAGCTCACCCAGGAGTGCCGGAAGGGATTGGGTCGGTTCCGTCAGGGCCAATAGCATGTCGTCCGCAAAGGCCATCGTTTTATGCTCTATTCCGCCCATCCGTATACCTCTTATTTGTTGCTGTGTTTGTATCCTTTCCATTAACGGCTCTAGGAAGTGTGCATACAGAAGGGGCGATAGTAAGCATCCATGCTTTGTACCTCTGGTTAGAGTTACTTTGGGAGATAAGAGTCCATTCAGTGATATTCTCTTTGCGGGTGTGTTGTAATTGGCCTTGACCATCCATATATATGATTGTCCAATGCCTATGAGTTACGTTCTAGCCTTGCTGGAACAGAGGCTATACTTAGCTGTCAGGTGTGGCAACCGGTGCGTTGCAACTGATTTCTTTCCCAATGCTAGTTGACAGTGCTCCTGTCTCGTGTTACTCCTTGTTATCCACCCACTTGCCTTTACACTGTTTAGTTTTCCTGCTTTCAATTTTGCATTTTTTTTCCGCCACGCTTCCCGCGGGGCGTTTTTCTTCATTATTTCTGGCCCTACCCTGCTCGCGCTGTCGCGTGACCTCCCCAGTGTGTGTGTGTGTGTTTTTTTTTGCTGGAGTTATCAGACACCTGCGTTCACGCTCTGGGGCCATTAATCTGCGCGTGTTCACTTGCTAACTGCAGTTCTTTTCTAGCACACGCTTTTACACACGGCTGCCTCTTTCAGCACGTGACCCCTGAGTTGTGTGCTTTCTCTGACCTGTGTCACCTCCCCTTCTGTTTATTTACTCACCTGTGCTCACAGAGTTCTTGGAAACTTTTCCCAAAAGCTTAGACATTGCACCCAGGTGCATTCTGGTATACATAGTACTCTCAGGAAGTTGGATTCCAAGAAGGATTGCGAATACCCACTCACTGAGCAAAATTCCAAGAAGGATTGTGAATACCCATATGAACTGAAGCTGTATTCCAAGAAGGATTGTGAATACCTTTTTGAACAGACCAACTCACCTGAAACTACCCAGGGCTTTTCTACTGCGGCTTTTCCCTCTTTTGGGGTGGGCTCCCCGGAGTCCCCGCTGCCAGGCATATTGCCTTACTGGCAAAGTAGCCTCCGGAGGAGCTCGGCCCTATCTCTTCAAACAGAAGGGCAAGACGGTGAAGAAGAGGAACCCAAGTGCCTGGAGCGAGAAACCTGTGGAGACTTCTTCAGACGAGCCTTCGGAAGCCAACTCAGAAACTCGGGTGAGGAGTGGGAGTGGGAGAGTGATATGGGTACTATTGTAGACACTAAACAGTCTGAACCTGAGACCGGCGGGGAGAGACACTTAGGCACATCCTCCTCTGCCGGACGACATTGTGGAATCCCCTGTCCGAGTACTTTTGACATTATGGGAATTGAAGTCCATAGGAGTGTGTATAATAGTAAGTTGTTCCATTTTATTCTCAATTAAATCAGATTGTCCTATACACTGAGAGTTACTAGAGTAAGGGGAGTTTGGGTAAAGAGTCTAATTTCACATTAGAGTGAGGATTTTTCGTTAAGACAGAATCATGATAACTCAAGGTTCTCATCTTCAATTCTTGAGTCTCTGAGGTACCAACTTGGTTCTGTCTAACTGGCTTTTTACAACAAGTTCTTTGAACATTGATATTAGGGGGATTGGTACATTGATAGTATGCCATTAAATATCTGGAGGAATGTTAGGGCTGGAGAGATACAGGCCCTGGGCTTGAGGCCAAGGATAAGTCTTGCGGACCTATTCTGGATAAGCTGGAGAGGACGGAGAGAGGAAGAAGGTAGATTAATCAAGAGGCTATTGCAATAGTCAACCATGCAGAGTACCAGAGCTCTGTAAACGTTGAGCTTCTGGGGAAAAGTGAGGAAAGGAAGGATACCTCTGAGGAGGTGGAGTTGAAAGTGTGCCTTCATGGCAAGGTCCAAGATGTGAGGGAGGAAAGAGAGAGAGGAGTCGAAGATGACTCGAAGGTTTCTGGCTTCAGATGCAGGAGGAGGTGCAGAGCCCGAATAGGGTGGCCAGAGTGAAGGGAGGAAAGATGGAGTGGGAATCCCAATAGGAAGGATCTCAGTTTTGCTGGCATTGAGGCAGAGATCACTGGAGGCACACCAGGACTGGATAACAGAAAGGCAGTCAGGAATGGTAGAGTCAGAAAGGGGAGCATCAGAGGGAAGTTTGAAAAAGAGTTGGTTGCCATCTGTGTAACACTGGAAGTGAGGTGAGAAAGTGGAGATGAGGTGAGCAAGCAGGGCGAGGTAGATGTTAAAGAGCCAGGGTGAGAGGTTAGAGCCCTGGGAAACGCTACATATGGAGATAGAGGTGGGAGAGGAGAAAGGGCCCAGGATGACCGGGGAGGGACGGTCAGTAAGGAATGAGGTCAGCCAGTCCAGTGCCCGCTCCAAGATACCAAGAGTACCATGGAGCTGTTTTATGAGGATGGAATGGCTGAACATTTCAAATGCAGAGGAAAGATTAAGTAGAATGAGGACAGTGGGAAAATTAGTGTCAAGAGATGCAAGCAGTTCTTCACGGGTATTCAGAAGAACAGTTTCCGTGCCTCTGAATGCTCGGAATCCAGATTGATGGTTGTGTAGGCAACAAACGAGATCAGTATGCTGGGCCAGTTGGGGGTAGACCAGCCTTTCAAGGAGTTTCCCAAGGAAGGGAGTGATAGAGATAGTTTCTTTAGACGTATAAGAGATGGTGCTTTCACAAGGTGGTCCAGCCTCTAGTTTTTCTCGTTTGTCCTTTAGGGAGTTGAGGATAATGTAAGGGACATGAATGAATCAAATGTCTGAAACTCCCACAGATAAACACCCCAGCTCTGTGGAAGGGATATTCTTATAATTTCTCTGTTTTCCCTCTTAGAAATCTAAATTCCAAAAAAGGAGTTTTAAAGTTTCCACGAGTCACTGATGACGTGTAATATACCATGAGGTTTACCCTCTTCAGGGAGTAAATCCTGTTCTATGACATATTCTCTGCAACGATTCATAAGTTTAGATGAACTTAAAGATGATTCAAAGTCTAAACACGTTTCTTGATGAAAACATTTTCGGGGTTTTGGACGGTTCTGTTCAACACATGTTAGCATATTAGTGTATCTATTGGCATTTTCATCATCCAGTAATTCAGTTAGTTTCCTCTACTAAACAAGGGGAAAACAGTTTTTCAGCTTGGTTGTCATCGACATAATTCTTAGGTATATCATTACTCCATGTTTCCCATACGACATCATACACTAAGTTTCCAACCTTCTCGCCCTTCTGAATCTTGCAAGGTTCGGGGGAGATGTTTAGGAACATATGGTTTAATTCTTTTTGCAATATATTTGAGGAAATATTTTCAAGCCCCTTTCTTGCTAGGGTATAAAGTAGACTGTTGTATTAACAGGATATTCTGTTTTTAACTGCAATGAAACTAGTATTTTGTCCCGTCCTGAAATAACCTTGAGGACAAAAAACATGGTATAAATTACCCTCTACAGGCTTCCTAATAGGAGAAATAGCGTGACTAGATAATTTTTTTAACGTTACGCCTACATTATCCCTGGAAAAACAATAGTTCTCATGCTCTTTTCTCAATGTTCCTTTTCCCCTGATGGCAAAAGGGTCTGAGGTCATTCCTTCCCTGGCTGTCGATATAATAGAGCCAAAGTGTGGATTTTGAGTATATAACCTAGTAAGGGAAGGCAGTATGTCCATGTCAATCTTCATCTGATCTAATGTAAGTAGGGTCAGTATTTACCATACTCGTATGGGTTCCCCAGTTTGTTTCAGCTGAGTCCAATCCCACTCCTGATACCATAAGTGACGGGTCACAAATGCGATACAGACACAAAGTTAAAGTGTTCTCAAAGTTTGCAATTTATTCAAAGTAGAAAAGGGGTTTGAGGATCTTCTAGCTTTCCCTAACCTACTAGAGAGATCCATACCTAGCAAATTAAGACTAAAGAAAAAACTGACCTAATGCCCAAAATATCTCTGGCCCTCACACTAATGCATATAATAAACTCATACAAGGGAAATGTGGTTAAAGTTTAGTACAACAAATATCTTGTAATTCAAACGCAAATGTTCTTGGAAGCACTCCTTGCGACCACGTTGTATTCCCTTTCCCTGGATCAATTCAGGAATACTCCGATTATAGTTCTGTTTCTTTTTTATTTTTATTTTTATTTCACATAGTTTATACAAACTTTTGAAATATAAAACTCCAATACAAAATACTCTCAATATTAAGTAGACCATAACTAAATTTTACAGATAATTATAGGAGCAAAGATAGCACAGAGGACCATCACTGTTTCCATCAGTTCTCAATCACTGCTACACGGGTTCACGTTCATGACTTAATAGCTGGCACTGAATCAAGCATCTTTTGCAGCTGTTCTAAAAATCTCATTATTGCTAATGCCAGTGATTTGCTCTCACTATTGTGCAATTGTCTCCACCATTCTTCTACGTTGCATGTCAGATATTTACTCAATTCTTTCCTTAAGAATTTCTCGCGTTGGTCACTCAATTTATTACAGAAAAGCACTAAATGTTTTAAATTTTCTTCCTTGATTGAGCAAAATCTGCAGATTGCGTTTCCCGATGCAATCATCTGTCGGTTTCTCAGGATTTCTTTCGTTTCGAAAATGTTAAGACGGAATTTCAAATAGAGCCTTCTTAGACGCTTAGAGGGTGCGATCGTCAGATATTTTGGAATAGTGTTAAGTTTTCTGGCTTCTATTTATGAATTTTGCATGGCTTTATGTCTTGATCTTCGGTCGCCAATTTCAATCCAGTCGAGATCTAGCAGCTTCCTTTTAACTGCATCTGGGTTCCATAATGTTGATTCTTCAGTACCCAACTGGTTTAGGATGTCTTTGCAAGTTCTTATCAATTAATATTTTGAACGGTGGCAAGTTTGCTTCAACGTTAGTCTTTCTGAATAATGCTAGCTTATTCCATATTATTCTAGCGTTTAACGTGGAATTCCCTACTTCGTACAGAACGCAGGCTGTTGCGGAATCTGTAGAATTTTCTTCCAGAAAGACCCTTCACGCATTGACCAGATTTTAGAGTTGCATCCGAACATGTTTTCAGCTCCGTATGTTAGTATCGGAGTAACTTTACTTTGGTAACATTTTCTTACCGGTATGTAAGAGAATTTTCCATATTTCTTTTGCATTATGATTCCTTGTGCTGTTAGTTTCTTACATGTACTTATACGTTTTTTCTTCATAGGTTCATCATTTATGCTGCAGTTGATGACTGTCCTTAATATCTTGTGTGTGGGACTTCAATCCAAGGGCCCAACTTGACCTAATCTTGTTTGACGACCTTCCTCGTTTGTTTTCAAGAACTAGAATTTAAGATTTTGCAACATTTATGTCCAGCCCTAGTTCTTCTATGAAGGCTTTTAAAGCTGTCAATTTTCTTTGTAGGCTGATGGGTGTACGGTCTAAAATGACCATATCGTCAGCATAAAGAATGTGAGTTAGCTGGATTTCATTCACCATTGGAGGGAATGATACAACGCTGGCTAGAACTGCGCCGACTTCCAATATGTAAAAATTAAAGAGAGTGGCTCCAAGTGGGCACCCTTGCTTCACCCTTCTTTCTGTTGGTATGGGGTTTGTTAAGTTACCTGAGCTATCCAGACGAACCTTTATGTGGGTGCCTGAGTATAGTTCTTTGATAGCTTGAATTAGGCTGATATTGCATCCTCTTTCCTTAGGTTTTGTCCACAGTGTTTCACAGTCTACACCATGGAAAGCATTTGCCATGTCGATGAACGCTAAGTAGACTTTTTGAACCGTTCTTATGGCATCATTGATGGCATCAATGTTGAGCAGGTTTCGGATCAAGAGGTTTAAACTACATCCCACTCCTTTAGTAAAGCCAGTTTGGCACTCATCAAAGATCTTCTGTTGTTTGATCGATGTTGTCAATTGTTCGAGCAACAAACTTGCAAAGACTTTCCCTGCTACATCAAGTAGGGCTATTGGCCGATAATTTGCGGGGTCAGTACGGCTGCCCTTCTTGAATATCGGTACTATGATACCAGTTTTCCAGGTCGATGGAATCCGCCCTTCTTTGATTATTAATTGAAACAGGATATCACAGAATTCAGTCCACTCGTCTATATTTGTTTTCAAGTCGGCGTTGGAGAGGCCATCGGCCCTACTGCCCTTGAAGCACTACTTTTTTAAATAGTTAATCGGATGTCCTCTCGGTCGATCTTTAGTTCCCACGGCTGTGTTGCTTGCAAGGTCGGGCTGAAATAATGTTTCACTTTTTTAAATAGATTTGTGAAGTGACTCTCCCACTCTTTTTCGATCACCATATTCGTTAGCACAGCTTTTTCTGGATTCATCGAATCGTTTATAATTGTCCAGAATCCTCTCGCATTTTTATGGTTTAGTGCAGTCAACATTATCTCGGCATCTCTCTGCTCCAGCATTGCTCTGTGCACTTTACACCAGTTGTTGTATTGGTTTTTCACTTTCCTAATCCGACTCTTACAGTCTGGTTCTCTAGAAGCTAGAATTCCTCTTATGGTTTTCCTGAGTTCTCATTTTTTTTTTGCACAACCTCAAGATCATATTGGTGCCTTTGATAAACGGGTTTATTTTGGGCGTGCTTCTTTTTTTTTGTATATTTCAAATAGATGATGATATTCTATAGACTCATTTTGGCAATCCTCATGTTTTGGTCTTATCATTTTTGTTACTGTTATGATGTCCTCATTTCTTAGTCATAGTCTGTTATGGCCAGGTTCAATCGCAATTTGTTGATCCCATTTTTTATGAGATGCTAATTTTTTCTTGTGCCATTCCATGGATACCACATTGTGGTCACTTTGTTTGGTCTTTGTAATTCTAAGGGCGCCGATTTCTTGAAACAATGCTTAGGAAACAAAAATATAATCTATTATGGATTTTTGAGGGCCTCTTTCCCAGTTTGGCATCGGCGGGATGTCCCGCTTATCGTGCCATTCAGCATTACTAGGTTTCTGTTTGTCATTTCTTCAAGCCATCTTTCGCTTTTACACTTCTCCTTGTAGTTGACCACTGCCTTTGATTGATCTACTTCGATCAGCTTCATATTAAAATCCTCACATAATACAATCTGAGCATTTGGATCCCTTATTAAGATGTTATCAATAGCATCAAGAAGATCATCCTCAAATTTTTGGTGGGATATCGGAGTTGTATTCCAGTATATAATTAACAGATGAGGGGTTTCCGTAGTCTTCATTGTTTGTTTTACTGGTTCCAGGAATGCCATCTGAAGGTAAGGAGAGATGATCTCGGATGACTTGATTCTTAATCCGCTGTTTCTTTTAACAAGGATCAATTGGCCCGACATTGGGTGACCTTTTTTGTTCTGTTTCAACAAAGTTCTGTTCAAAGAAATAGAAAAGTATTTTTCAACCACAGAGTCTTTCTTGAAGAAACAACAAATTACCTTTTCACCACAGCTGGTTGACAGTTCAAACAACTAAATGCCTTCCACAATATCCCTCTTGTAAGGATGATTCCCAAAAAACCCAGGTTCCAAACCCAAATGCAATTGTTCTGTTATATAACAATCTCTACAAAAGAAACAGCTTGTCAAGATAGCACGTCACTTTTTCTCATTACTACTTCTTGTAACAAAACTCTTTTGTTAGGATAGCAAACAACAACTTGCCTCAGTGATGCCACTGCTTGCCAACAAATGATAAAGCACATAAGTTATTTTCGTTCAACTAAGTTCTTTCCACAATTCTTTTCTGCCACACAGATTTCAAACTATCATCTTCTTTCCTGGTCAACTCGCCTGCCAGGACTAATCACTATAAGCCCTTTCCTGGTACACTTGCCTGCCAGGAAGAAAACTCCTACCACTAACTTCAAACTTGATGGCTTGATTCCAGTATTCTCCACACCAGTCTTTCGACATACTTTCACAATTTCTTGAATGTTGGCAATGTGAGATATGGGGCCTCATTGCGACCTCGATGGTAGCCATGCCGCTATTGGCGGCATGGCTGCCGACGAAATCGCGTCTGGGTTCCCAGAATGGGGAATTACCGGGCCATTCCGAGTTTGGAGGGCCCTGTAATTCCTCCCTCCAGGAACCCGGGCCCGGACCTTCCCCATTCCCATTTCAGCCCCTATAGGGCTGAATGGGAATGGGAGAGGGAGCAAACAACTGGCCGATTACGAGTGGCCTGTTGTTTGCTCCCTCTTCCCCTCGCGGGACCCGGTAAGGACGCCTGGTTTTACCAGGCGTCCTTACCCGGTCCATCGAGGGGACCTCGTAATGTGGCGGAATGGGTTCAACGGGTCCGCCTCCTTTTGCAGAGCCCGTTAACCCGTTCCGCCAGGGTCGTAATGAGGCCCATAGGCCTTCCCACAATTATGTCTCTTAAAAGGGGACTTAAGCTTTGGTTGCTTTATTAAGGGTTTTTCACAACTTCTTGGCTGATGGTAATGCTGGTTATGAACTTGTCCCAGGGGTTCTCTGGATTTGGTTTGCTTGTAGTCTTTTGGCTGTAGGTAATGTTGGTTAGAGGCTTTCCCCACTGGTAGCTCACCCAAAGTCTGTTGAACGCCTTTTGGCTTTGTTTAGTACTGATTGTAAACTTTCCCCTCTTGGAGTTTAGCCAAAGTCTCTTGACAGCCTCTTGGCTGTCGGTAGTACTGATTATAACCTTTGCCCTCTTGGAGTTTGCCCAAACTTTTTTGACAGCCTTTTGGCTCTAGGTAACGTTGGTTACAAACTTTCCCCTCTTGGAGTTTACCTAAAGTCTTTCTTCTTTGCCATTTACCTTTGTTTTCTTTCATTAACTGGTATTCATTAAATACGTTCTGCTTAGTTTTATTGTTCAGTATTCAAAATCATTAGTTTGTTACAGCTTTCGCGCACAGAGCTCCACAGATTCAGCTATGAAGTCTTATGAAGATAAGTAGTGACTTAGCTACAGGGTATCGTAGAGACTCGGTTTACTTGGCAAGCGTAAATCCGGTTTTAGGCCCAATCATGACAATTGGACAGCTTTTACAATTCCTCTCTTTTAATAATGCTAGATTTGCCTGCGGTTGTCGACACACTTGATCATTCGGTCCTTCCTCATAGGCTAACCTTGGTGGCCATGGTGTCTGATTCTGCTCTTCGTTGGTTTCCATCTTTTTTGTCAGACTGCCACTACTGTTTGAGCCTCAATGGACTCTACACTGAATTTTAAACAAAATATAGGGTCCTCCAAGGGTCTGCTTGGTCCCCTTATTATTCAATCTCTATGTTAAACCTTTCCATGATTTACTGTCTGACCTGGATAGTGAATATCATTGCTACGCTGATGATATTCAGATATTCTTCAGACGTACCAGTCTTTTCACAAATGACAATGATGTTTGGTCTGACATATTTTCTTTTTTTACCAACTTTATTTAAAATCGGTTGCATTCACATAACATTTTTCAAACAATAGGGACTAGACAGACAGACGCATACCATAGCGCTGTTCTGACAATTCCCACCCCGCCCACCTTGTATCGACCCTCCCAAATTCTCCCCAACTCTGCCGGGACCCAGCAAACCTCACAACGATTTAATGAATGTGCAAGAACTGCACCACTAAGTGCGGCGTGTGTTCCTGCGCGGGGAAGTCCAGGCTATACTCCAGGATCGGGGACCAAGTGTCAGTGAACTGGTGTAACACCCCTTCTTTGTCCGCAGTGACCTTCTCTGCCACTAGAATGTCCCAGATTTTGGTCCACCACAGCGGTAACAGCGGGCCTTCCTTAGGGCAACTTTTGAGTTCAAGCAATCGTAATCCTCGCCTCCAGAAGCAGCTGGGTGATCAGCTTGGCCGTCACACCTGACCTCGGGTATACCCCGGGACTGGTACCCCCAGCAAAGTCACTTCAGCTTCCACAGGGAGTCCGACTCCAGTGATGGCTTCAGTTGAGTCAACCACTTTCTCCCAGAAGGTTCGACTTAGGGGGCATTCCCACCACATGTGTAGATATGTCCCCTGAGCCCCACATTTCCTCCAACAAGCCGGGTCCAGCAAACCATTGATGCCGTTCAACCTCTCTGGGGGTTAATACCATTGATATGTCAATTTAAAGGCACATTCCTTGTTAGTTACACATTTGGAGGAGGAGTAATTTCTTGTCCAAATATCCACCCATGTCTAGTCCTCTATGGAGTGCCCCAGGTCTGCCTCCCATTGGGCCATGTATTGGGCCGGAGCGCCCACATGTTCACCTTCAAGAGTTTGTACAGCCTGGAAATGCCCCCACATCCCCCCTCTTGTGAGCCCTCTAGCAAAGTAAGCTCGATGGATCCCAGGTCCTGTGTAGCCCTTTGACGAACCAGCGTGTGAACTGTCCAGTGCCGGTTCAGGACATAAATGTACCTCTCCGCCCTGGTCAGGGTAAACCTTTCCTTACAGTTTACAAAGGACAGGGGCAATCCCCTATCAAAGAATTGAGACAAGTATTGCAGGCCCCTCTGCGTCCATCTCCTGAATTCGGCAGGCCGAAGTCCTGGAGTGTAGTCTGGATTATGGAAGAGTGGGGTGCTTGGGCTCAAACAATCATGGTCCTTCAACACCCAATCCCATGTTTTCAACGCTGGTTTCTTGAAGGATAGTAGACCGGCCCAGTGTTTTCGTGCTAAAGCGGAAGTTAATAGCAGGGAGCTAAGGTGAAGTGGCACTCTGGATTGTTCAATTGTCACCCATCTCGAGGGTGGGGGGGGGTCATCGACGTGTGCCAAGCCAGAAAGTGAGTCAGTTGGGCTGCTGCTTAATAATTGCGTACATTCGGAACCCCCATCCCACCCAGGAGGGTGTTGCCCAGCATTTCCTTTCTCAGAATCATAGGCTTTTCCCCCCGACAAATAAATTGGAAGATCTTCCGCTGTAATGCGAGAAGGGGTTTCTGCAGAATCTCTACTTGGAGAACTGAGCAGTGGTAAATAAACCATGGCAGCAAATTCCTTTTACTGGCCGTGATCCGACCCATTAACGAAATTTCTTGGGATAACCACCTTTCGAGATCTATTTCCTTGGAAGAGAGATGGGAAGTTAGCAGCATATAGTTCTTTCAGGAGCGCTGCACTATGAATCCCCAAGTATAGATCTGTCACTCCATTTAAAAGGACAGGAGGACCGAAGGGACTCTGCATCACCCGGTGACAAACTCATTCCCAGGGCCCCAGATTTATGGTAGTTAAACTCAAAGTCAGCAACCTGTTTAAACAAGCCGAGCTTTAGGAGGGACTGTTGTAAAGACGATTGAACGTTTGTGAGGGTAAGCATTATATTGTCCGCATACAGGGACAACTTAAAGTGTGTATGGCCTATCCTGACCCCCTCGGTGGTGGGATTGTTGTGGAATCGTTGGGCAAAGGGCTCCATCACTAGGGCAAAGATTAGCGGGGAGAGGGGGCACCCCTGCCTAGTCCCACACATGAGAGATATGGGTCCTGTTAGATTTTGGTTCACCCACAGTGAGGTCCTAGGCGAGCTGTAATTAGCCAAGAGCATCTTCCGGAATAGCGGCCCAAAGTGGAATGCCTCAAGGGTTAGCTGCATAAACTGCCCATTCAACCTTATCAAATGCCTTTGTGGCATCTAGCATCACCAATGCCATCTTACAGCGTTCTGAATTAGCTATATCCACCAGGTTTAGAACCCTGCAAAAGTTGTCCCCCGTGGTTCTACCCTGCACAAAACCGGTTTGATCCGCATTGACTATTTTGAGGAGGACCATGGCTTATCGATTGGCCAAGATCTTGGAGTAAATATTAGCGTCAATATTCAGTAACAAGATTGGCCTCTAGTAGGCACAATCTTAAGGGTCCTTGCCAGGTTTTAGTAAAACATGGATGGCGTTGTGCATCCAGTTTGCCGGAAGGAGTTCAAGAGATTAGCTAGGGGAGTCAGGCGCTGAACCTGGAAGAGTTTATAACTTCGATTAGCCTTTGCAATCCCGTCCCAGAGAGCCATATCATAAAAGATCGGATTGTACAACCTGCATGGGGGTTTAGGGTGGGGCGCAGGATCATGAATTCAGACTGTTAGTAAGACTGGGGTATGATCTGACAGCGCCCTTGTGTCTATGGCCACGTCATCCACATAAGACATAAGTTGGGGGTTGGCCAGGAGTAGATCTATGCAGGATGAAATGCAATGTACATGATAAAAGTATGAGAAGTCGTTTCCCCCCGGGTGCAGTAGACTTCCAAAAGTCGATTACCCCCAGGGACTTAAATAGGCACAATAACCCCAGTGCAATTTTAAAGTCCTGCGACGTGGGTTGGTGAGTTTTATCAGCCAGGGGATTCCTGCAGGAAAGCTTCTTGCCCCTCGCTCGGGGCGTATACAGAAATCAAGGTTTGGAGCTGACCAAATAACATAACTTTGGCTCCCACATAGCGTCCTTCCAGGCTGCGTTGCGCCTCCAGCTGTACAAAGGGACCCCTCTTGCTAGGAGGATTGCTGTGCCACCTTTCTTAGTGTCGCTGGATGCCAGGAATTAACTCGGAAAGTCTCTGTTGCGGAGGCGGGCAAGTCGGAGGGGGTCAGATGAGTCTCTTGGAGAAATGCAACATAGCTATTCAGATTCTTCAGTTGCTGCAGGGTCCACTTTCGCTTAAACGGTGAATTTAAGCCTTTTATGTTATAAATCACAAATGTGTCAGCTTCTGGTGGGGGTCGGGGAGTGCCAATTGGGGCTCTAAATTCTTTACAGAGGAGGTGGAATCCGGGGTAGTGTCAGCTGACACCTGGATCCATTATCGCTTCGGCTTCTCGAAGCAACCAGGGTTTCAACCTTTTGAACCAAAAATGAACCACTGCAAACTGTGCAGTAACTGAATTTTGCAAACGGCCCAACATCCCATGAGCGGTTCCACCCTCGTGGACAGGGTAAGGCTGTGCGAGGCCCAGGGCGCTTGTGACTTAAAGTGCCCCAAATTGGTAGACTTGCGAACTTCCTTTGAGCAGAGTTCACTCGTAGAGGACTCCGTTTTTGCTGTCATTTATGTCTCGAAAGGGCTCCTGATTTTCTGGATTTGTCTGCTAACGAGCACAGAGTATGCTGAGGATTTGGGTTTTCCCCTGACTGGCGGCGAGGAACTCCCTTACTCTGGGGCCAGGCCCCTGCAGAAGGTCTTCTGCCTCCTCCAGCGAGCTGACTGTGCGCATGGACCCCTCCATTGAAAGTTGAAGAGTTGCTCGGAACCCCCATCTGTAACAGACTTTTCTATCTTGCAGAACAGTGGTCAACGGCCTCAAGGCTCTTCGCTTCTGTATTGTGGCGCCAGCTAGATACTAAAATATTTGGGGGGAGGTTTCTTGGAAGATTATTTTCTGTTGTGGTCTTGCGGCTGTAATGATGTCCTGCTTGGTGGTGTAAAAATGCACCAGAGTGATCACCTCTGCAGGGAGGCCTGGGGCAGCCTTCCATTTACCCCGCAGTCTGTGGCTATGATGCAGCAGCAGGGAGGCCTCGTCGTAGTCTGGGAGCAGCATATCGGAAGACTTTTCCAACCTACTCACTCAGAGCTTGGTCAGGGACTATAGGTGGGCCCCCTTAATGCAGAGATTATTGCTCCTTGCTCTGTTTTCCATATGCTCCTGTTTGAGAGCCATGGCCTCACTCTCCCCTTCCGGTGACAATACTCGGCATTGGAGGTCTGCGATTGTCCTCGTCTGTTCCGAGTCCTGGTCTTCAACTTCCCCGACTCTCTGTTCCACTACCAGGACACGGCTGTCTAGGCGCTTCATCTGCTGTCCAGGTACTTCATCTTCGCTGAGAGTTCCACCATGCAGTTTCTGAACTCTGCCTTGATATCCGACATGAAGGATTGCAAGTTCTCATTTGTAGTCAACTGTCCTGGTGTATTAACAGGCCTTTCTGGAGAGAGGACCATGGCTCTCACCGTCTCCCTCCTCTTCCCTTCTCCTCGGGCTTTATTAGGGCGGCTATGTCCGTATTTATGAGCGCCTTCTGTTTTGGCCATTTTCAGGATGCAGGATGCGAGGGCGGTATTGTGCTGCAGAGGGAGCTACCGGGATACCCTCCCAGGATCACATTTGCTGGCACCAGACCCGAGTCTGCCCACCCCAGGCCATGAGTTCGCCCTGAGATTGGGTGGCGAGTCCTTATCGCGCCCGAAGCCCGCTTCACAGCTTTGCCAGCTCCGTCGCTGAGAAGGCCCATTGTGGGGCTCTACCTCGCCCACACCCACACCCACGGATGGCTCCTGGTAGTGTCCAAATTCCAGGCAGATGGTGCATATTTCCTAAGATTTAGTCTTGCAAGCAGAATATCTGCCTTGGTCTTAATACTGCCAAAACAGAATAGTTCATTATCGTAAATGTCCACATCTCTTATTGCTACAGTCATACCATTTGGATACTGGTTCTATTATGATACTTCCTAAGGTTAAATATTTAAGATTATATTTTGATTCTTATCTGGACTTTTCCACACAAATTAAGGTGACAAGGGGGCATGATTACGAGGTCGCCGGTCCGGTAACAACGGTAACGGTATGCTTGCCGGTACTGTTGCTACTGGACTGGAAAACTCTGAGTTGTGCCGCGGGTGCCTTTCATTGTCTGCCCTGGCGGAATGAAAGGCACCCACGAGCACTGCATGCCTGTACCACCGGCACCGTTATGAACGGTGCCGGTGCTACAGGCCTCCCCATTCCCATTGAGCCCTATAGGGCTGAAATGGGAATGGGGATATACTGGCACCCACGAATGGGCAATTACCGGGTCCGGTGGGGCCGGAATACCCCTGTAATTACCCATTCGCGGGTGCCGGATTTCCATGCCGGTATTGAGGTAGCCTTGCCGATTTTACCGGCAAGGCTACCTCCAACCTTGTAATGAGGCCCAATGACTCCTACGCAGAGTTACCCTTCCGAGTGGGCATGCATGAGCATTCCACATTGGGGATGGCTGCCTCAATGAACGCAAGAGTGGTCTCCCTCTTTGAGATCTGTGTAGCAGCCGCATTGGCATCCCCCTCCATGTTCATGTTACACTACAGATGACATCTGCCAGGGCATGCTGTTTAGGCATTTGCACAGGGTTACTTCTGGAAGCCCATCATTATTGTTTTGTTGTGTGTAATGGGTCATGATAATAAATCCTCATTGGGGGGCCCAGGTCTAGAGTTGGAGACTGGAGTCCCCGTAGTAGCAGTGATCCAGGAGTTCACAGAACCCGATGGCATGAGGATGCAACAACAAGGTCCAGAGAAATGCAAGAGTCTTGTAGCAAAGTTAATAGTTGTCAGGTTCAGGTGTTCCCTTCACCCCTTCCGAGTCACTCCAATCCCCTTCCTCCTCACCTGTAAGTTCTGAATTCAAAGTTCCTCCGAACCGCTTCTTTCCTTTTTTTTGTGGAAGGGATCTGCCCCAAAGGGAAGCCACCCTGATCCCAAAATAGAAGGTCCGGGGGGCCCCTCCTCTGGTTCAGACCAGAGGGGAAAAAGCCGTTGGCACAAAAAAACCCTTTGTGATGGTCTCTGGTGGTCTTCACACTTGATTATGCAGAAGGTAAGTTCCGTATTAACAGGGATGAGATGCCGGCAGGAATATGACATACAGTTAAGGATTGGAGTGAAGGAGCCAGAACAGGTACCCGGGGGCGAGCCCAAAGCCAGACCGCAGAAGCACTGTAGCTAAGACTGAGAGGGAGAGCAGGAGGAAAGGGAAGGGAAAGGGGAAAAGATCCCTGCGAAACCTGGGGGGTGCCCTCAAGTCCCAGGAGAGAGAGAGCAAAAGAAAGACAGGAGGAAAGGCGCCAGCAGCAGGGAAAAGCAAGCCGGAGCCGAGAGAAGGCGCAGGGCAGCATGCCGAGAGAGAAAACTTACGATCGCTCCAACCCGAAAGCCTGACGTGAGTAGGTTGCAACGCGCAGACTTCCGGGTTGGAGCGGCTAAAACGGTACTCCCCGGCGACCGGCAGAAAAGACTACACCGCCGCTGAGCGTTGCATGTAGACGTGGCGGAACGGCTAATGCCCGCTCCAACGTCATCGGCTCCATGCACGCCAGTCACGGCGGTGTGTGACAGTATGGTCCCCTCCACGGCCCACACCCCCCGGTTTACCCGGATGGAGTCGATGGAACCGCCGAGTCAACCTGGGTGCATGTACATAAGACTCAGGTTCCCAAGAGTCCTCAGAATGAGGATACCCCTTCCAGGCCACCAAATACTCAAGCCGCCCTCTTCGATACCTGGAATCCAAAATACTCGAAACTTCTCGGGGAGAGTCTGTTGGGCTACAGGTATGGTTAGTTTCCGTTTGTAAGGAGTATCTGGATCAACCGGTTGGAGAAGGGAGGAGTGAAATACAGGATGAATCCGATGCATACTTCTGGGGAGTTGTAATCTAAAGGCCACCGGATTTATCTGTTTGACAATCTTGAAGGGATCCAGAAATCAGGGAGTAAGTTTGGTTGGGTGAACCCATCGAGGTAGATACTTGGTGGACAGCCAGACTCGGTCACCCACCTTCCAGTCGGAACAAGGTAGGCGAGATCGGTCAGATTGCTCCTTATACCTAATGCTTGATAGACGTAAACTTTGCTGAGCAGACTTGTGAGCGGAGGCTATCTCGGCTAAATGGGATTCAAGCGTGGGTATATTGGAGAAGGATTTGAACATGGGAAGCAATCCCCATGGGTGTATTCCATAGGTGCAGAAAAAAGGACTGAGACCTGTAGCTGAGTGCTTGGAGTTATTATATGCAAATTCTGCAGTAGGTAGGAGGGCCACCCAATTGTCTTGTACACTATTAACAAAACACCTAAGATATTGTTCAAGAGAGGCATTAAGCCGCTCCGTCTGACCATTAGTCTGCGGATGAAACCCCGAAGAAAGGGCAAGTTCTATACCCAAACGCTGACACAGCGCCGCCCAAAATCGGGAGGTATATTGACTCCCCCAATCGCTGATAATTTTCTCAGGTAACCCATGTAGTTTGAAGATGTACCTTAGAAAAACCTCCGCCATAGCTGAAGCAGATGGCACTCCTGGTAGTGGGGAGAAGTGAGCCAGTTTGGTAAAAGAATCTATCCTAACCATCAGACAAGTACAGCCCTGAGACGGAGGCAAATCTACGATAAAATCTGTAGAAATATGGGACCATGGCTGAATAGGGGTCTCCGGTTGTTCGAGGAGGCCATAAGGTTTATGAGTTGGATTCTTATTCTTGGCACAGGTCAGACAAGTTCTACAATGTCTCTTGACATCTTGAGTAAGAGTGGGCCAAAAAAAAGAACGGGAGATAAGATCTAACGTACCCCTTATACCTCTATGACCTGCTGTCACATGGTCGTGGCCCCAACCTAGGATCTTAGATTGTAGGGTCCTAGTGGGGATGAACAACCTCTGTCCAACCAGCAATAAACCGTCAGACCATCGGACCTGGTGTTGTTGGTTCCGAGGTATCTCAGCTTCCGATTCGGGCGTAGTGACCATTCTGACCTCTTGGAGAAAGGCGGAAACCAAGCCCACAATACGGTTCCTAGGAAACATATAGTCAGGTGTGGGTTCTGTCAGTACTTCGGGGACATCACGCCTAGATAGGGCATCTGCCAGACTGTTTAAGGTTCCAGGAATATAGGTAATGGTGAAGTCGTATTGACTAAAAAAATGAGCCCAGCGTGCTTGTCGTGAATTTACGCATTCCATATTCCTGAGGATCTGTAGGTTTTTATGATCCGTGCATAGGGTAAATGGATGCAAACTTCCTTGTAGTAAGTGTCTCCATTCCTCGCAGGCAGCCTTCAATGCCAGTAATTCCTTCTCAATCACAGAATAATTCTTTTGACTGGTAGTGAGGGTCTTTGAGAGATAAGCCACTGGATGTTCCTTCCCATTTCTGACTTGAAGAAGAACAGCTCCTAAGGCTCTAGCCGATGTGTCTGCTTCTACAATGAAAGGCTTGGTTTGGTCTGGCTGGCTCAAGACCGGAGCAGTACCGAACCTCTCTTTAAGCGTTAGAAAGGCTCGGTCAGCTTGTTCTGTCCAGAGAAAGGGTCGTGACTCCTTCTTGAGAAGGGCAGTGATGGGTAAAACTATTTGGGAGAACTGTCGGATAAACTTCCTATAAAAGTTTGCTAACCCCAGGAAGCGCTGGACCTCCTTAAGGGAAGTAGGAGCTGGCCAGTCCAGGATGGCCGAAACCTTCCTTGGATCCATGGTGATGCCTTCAGAAGAAAGAATATACCCCAAATACGGAACGGATGTAGCATTAAAGAGACATGTCTCTGGTTTGACCTTCAAGTTTTGAGATTGAAGACGGTTAAGTACTGTCCTCAGGTGCTGGGTGTGTTCTTGTTGAGAGGATGTGAACACCAGAATGTCGTCAAGGTAGACTATGGTATTCAAAAAGAGTAAATCCGAGAAGAGACAGTCCATGAAGCGCTGGAAAATGGCCGGTGCATTGACTAGTCCAAAGGGCATAACCCTATACTCAAACAGGCCAAAAGGAGTTCTAAACGCCGTCTTCCATTCATCCCCTTCTCTGATACGGAGGAGATGGTAGGCGCTCCGCAAATCCAATTTAGAGAAGACAGAGGCGCCTTGTACTGCCTCAAGGATGTCGGAGATGAGCAGCATAGGGTAGCGATCCCGAATAGTGATCTTATTAAGGCCTCGATAGTCAATACACGGTCTCAATTCCAATGAATCCCTTTTGGGTATAAAAAATAACGAGGCTCCTGCAGGAGACCGTGAAGGTTGAATGAGCCCATTAGTCAGATGAGTGTCCAGATAGGCGCGAAGGGCCCTCTTCTCTGTCAAGGATAACGAAAACATGCGCCCAAAGGGTACCGGAGCTTCTGGTACCAACTCTATGGCGCAGTCTTTCGGACGGTGTGGAGGCAGATCCAGGATGGGAGTTTCCTTGAACACTTCTTGGTATTCCGACAGTTCTGGAGGAATACAACACACTTCACAGACATTCTTATTTTCAGGAGTAAGGATCTGCACGGATTCAACCTGCGGTTGTGTGAGACAATTTTGTTTACAAAAATCCGATTCGAATGCCATAGTGTTGCGGGTCCAGTCTATGGTTGGATTATGTTTCCTAAACCATGGAATTCCGAGAATAATCGGAAAATGAGCAGCTCTGATGAGATTGAACTGTATCTGTTCGGAATATTGAAGGATGGTCGCTGTGAGAAACTCAGTAGACTGAGTAATAGGTTCGGAGGAAAGTGGGGTACCATCCACTCCTTCCACCTTTTGAGCATCCTCGCGTTGCAAGAGGGTGAGACCTTGTTGGTTGGCCCATACAGTGTCCATGAACACCCCAGCAGCCCCACAATCAAGCAGAGCCATGGTGGTAAGTTCTACGTGTCTTATCTTCAGCTGGATGGTTACTTCCATGAGGCGGGCATCCATTGTTGGGACTTGGGACGAAACAGTCACTGTAACATATGGACTAAGGGTTAGACCTCGGATGCTAATCCCCTTTAGGTCCGAGGTCGATCGTTTCCCGCCCGCCAAGGTGGTACATCTGGGCAGTTTCGGAGAAGATGGGCATTGGATCCGCAGTACATGCACAGACCAGATTCTCTCCGTCGTCTTCTCTCCTCTGGTGTCAAAGGAGACCGAGCTGTTCCAATCTGCATTGGTTCTTCCTTATGGCTCAAGGATGGTATGGCAGGTAGAGAGGAGGTTCCAGGGAGAAGGGTGACTGGGGTTTTATGCTTCCTCCTTTCAGCCTTTCGTTCTGAAAGCCGATGTTCTATCTGCAGTACAATCGACATGAGATCTGATAAGGTTGTGGGTCGAGCGATACGAGCTAGCTCGTCCTTGAGTTCCTCCCTTAGGCCTCGGCGGAAGAGGGTATACTGGACCTGTTCCGGCCACCCTGCTTCCGTAGCCAATCGCTTGAAAGAGGAAATGTAGGATAGCAGATCACTGGATCCTTCGAGAAGCTCTTCAGCCGCTACATGTGTGATGTCGGGCTGTTCAAAAGTTTGTTTCAGCAAAGACAGGAAGTCTCCATAGTCCCGAAGGACCGGGTAGTTGGATGTCACGAGAGGTGTAGCCCAAGCCAGGGCATTTCCGGTCATATTAGACACCATAAATCCCACCTTTGTGTGGTCTGTGGAGTAGGTCTGTGGGCGAAAGGCAAAATGGACAGAACATGCTTCCAAGAACTCCTTCAAACGTTTAGGAGCTCCGTCGAACTTGCCCGAGGACAAGGCCATGGGAGGCAAATCCAATTCCCCAGCTTCTCGGTTAGCGACCAATTGCCTCAGGGTGGCATTCTCAGTCTTGACGTTCTGCAGTTCTACATTCATAGCCTGAACCGCGGCTACCAACTCTTGAAATTGCTCAGGAGTAGCCAGTGGAGTCCTTTGGCGTTGCAAACTGTCAGGTTCAGGTGTTCCCTTCACCCCTTCCGAGTCACTCCAATCCCCTTCCTCCTCACCTGTAAGTTCTGAATTCAAAGTTCCTCCGAACCGCTTCTTCCACAGCTCTTCTTTCTTCTTTCCTTTTTTTTTGAGGAAGGGACCTGCCCCAAAGGGAAGCCACCCTGACCCCAAAATAGAAGGTCCGGGGGCCCCTCCTCTGGTTCAGACCAGAGGGGAAAAAGCCGTTGGCACAAAAAACCCCTTTGTGATGGTCTCTGGTGGTCTTCACACTTGATTATGCAGAAGGTAAGTTCCGTATTAACAGGGATGAGATGCCGGCAGGAATATGGCATACAGTTAAGGATTGGAGTGGAGGAGCCAGGACAGGTACCCGGGGGCGAGCCCAAAGACAGACCGCAGAAGCACTGTAGCTAAGACTGAGAGGGAGAGCAGGAGGAAAGGGAAGGGAAAGGGGAAAAGATCCCTGCGAAACCTGGGGGGAGCCCTCGAGTCCCAGGAGAGAGAGAGAGCAAAAGAAAGACAGGAGGAAGGGCGCCAGCAGCAGGGAAAAGCAAGCCGGAGCCGAGTGAAGGCGCAGGGCAGCACGCCGAGAGAAAAAACGTACGAGCGCTCTAACCCGAAAGCCTGACGCGAGTAGGTTGCAATGCGCAGACTTCCGGGTTGGAGCGGCTAAAACGGTACTCCCCGGCGACCGGCAGAAAAGACTAGACCGCCGCTGAGCGTTGCATGAAGACGTGGCGGAACGGCTAATGGCCGCTCCAACGCCATCGGCTCCATGCACTCCAGTCACGGCGGTGTGTGACAATAGAACACAACAGAAATCTGGAAATAAAGGGGAGGGTAAAATGTTCCAGATTTCCAAACACTTGCTGCAGAGTCTGAAGTTACAGGTAAAAAGAGCACAGCCCATCAGGGACATAAGCAGGGAACACTCTGCCAGCATGCTAAACTGGAGAGCCGTAAGTCAATGCGCGCTGCCTTCCGGGGGCAGAGAAGCAGCAAAATGCGTTCAGCCCTTGGGGAAGCTGCAGGGACAAACCAGACAGAACCAGGTGTGGGTGAGGACAAGAAGGAAACAGGGCCGAAGATCCAAGACAAGGTAAGCATTAGAGAAGCTCCTGAGCACAGAAGATTGTACTATGCCCCTCTGCGAAATGTTGAGGAGCGTGAAGGGTAAAAGAAAGACCTTATGAAGTGTGCGTGACAGGGACGGCGCAAGCCTCCTGGGTACTGTAGGCATCCTCTGGCCGGTCGAGGCGCCACTCCTGTCCAACGAATGTGGTATGGCGGCTTCTTCCCCTTAGCGACAGCCACCAGCCGGGTATGGACATGGGTCACCGCTGCCTGCAGTACCCCCCCTGCAATGGGGACGGTGGCCATGGCCTGGTAGGATGCATCGTGTGGAAGCGGGTGTGATGCTGGAAATGCATTGCAGGGACAGGGCCTCCATGTCCTTGTCCTGTACTCCCTTATCATGTGTGTTCTGTGTTATTCTTTGCACAGGAGTCCAGTGGGACTCCTGGCAATGCAGCTCTTCCTCTTTGTTGGTTGTGATGAACAGAGACCCTTGGGACACCCTTATGGCATCCATGGGTGGGGGTACAACCCTGTTCCCCTAGTGTATGTTTTTGGGCACCTGTGTGTTGCCCACAGAGCAGGGTATGGGCAGGTGGCAGTTCCATGCTGAAGTGACAGGTGCTCTGAGTATCCTCCTTTTTGGGATACCCAGGCTCTGCCATAGGAATCGGTGGATTCCTGATTGGAGACCAGATGGCCCCTGGGGCCTCTTGCTTTCTATTTGCACCTGGGAAGCCCTGACCCTGTCCCTTCCCCTGACTGGCTGTTGGGTGGAAGAACCATATATGGTATGGTGGGGAAGTCCAGGCCAGACTGGCTGGAGCTTCCCAGTGACTGTATGTTGTGGGTAGACCCTTGGGGTGGGACCTGGGTGAATAGAGTGTGTGATCAATATGCATTCTATGTTATGGGTGCCTGGTTTCTGTGTTTGTGACACAATGAATAAGATAGCCCTGCCTGAAACTGACATGAATGCAGTGTGGTGTGCTGAAAGGCTGGTTGCTTGCCCCAATCCACATTCCATGTTATGGGTGTCTGGATGGTAGCGAATAGCCTGAATGCATGTGAGCCTGACTGGCTGCCTGCCTGCATGAATGCCCTTCTGTTTGTCTGGCTGAATGAGTCCGGCTCAGGCAGAGTGAATGAGGGTTGGGTGTGTATATCTGGGGACCTCCCACTTACCAATTTGTTCAGAAGCTGAAGTTGAAACTTGAAGCTCATCCTTGAAGCCCAGCTGGAAGAAGAATTGCTGCTGCTTTTCCTTCGGCGAAATCTAAAAGAAGTCGAGTCTGTCGAGGACTGGAGGACTGATCCGAGAGAGCAACTGGCTAGGAGACCTCTCCCCGATCTACGAGGGACCATTGTGCAAAACTGCTGCTCTTCATCGAGGCATCCTGGAAGCCAGTCGTGAAAGACTGTTGACCGGAGAAGTGGTCCGCCGAGAATCTTGAAGTAAAGTGCCATGACATCGAGGCCATCGACGTCCATTGCCGTCGTGCTGGGTTCAGAGGATTTCCGTGACTGCTGGAAGCCAGTTGAGTCGTGTCGCCCAGAAGCGGGGACAGCTTGATGCTGTGCTGCTCGACGACCAGAGCCACGAAAGTTCCACCTTTGCCTAAGAACATTTGAACAAAGGGCTCCCTTGCCATCACCGTCAACCACTTTGTCCCGCTGGAGAAAGTCGAGTTCACCGGCTACCGAGAAAAGTCTGCCGGTGAGTTTCCCATCACCAGAAGCCAATAAAGACGTCCTGAGGAGACTGACGGAGGGAAGATCCGAGGTCCAGCTCGTGGTCGAGTCCCGATCGCCGACGCCATCCCGAGGTACACGCTGGGGCTGCAGCACCGACAGGCCAGAGGACCGCCAAAGCGACTCCTGACACTCGACGGCCGCTGCCGAGCGCACATCCATCACTGAGTCTTCTTTGCGACACCGAACACTTTGCATTGAGGTGGACCGCACGCCTCATCTTCCCAGGACTTCCTCGATCAATTGTCGAAGAGCACCGCGAAGGTCGAAGCTGCACATCGACGCCAGTGTTTCACTTTTCTTTGAAGATCTCAATGCCCTGTGACTGCTGCTTTAAAGGGAATCCACCCTCGAGGGATCCTTCGACTCTTCTATCTCAGGTATATTGGGGTGGTGGAACCTTTTTGACAAGGAAACAAGACTGATTACACAATAATGGACTGGGCTTGTTAACACTCTTTATTACAGTTTGCCCAGGTGAGGGGATCCTCACTCAGAATTGTGTCTTAGTAGCAAAAGAAGCATTCTGCCATTGTTTAACCTAACTAGCCTTCCTATGATCTATGCTGTTACACCTTGCTGCATGATTTGTATGCCATTATAACTGTTAGCAGTTGATGCATTTTAAATGAATCTAAAGCTAAATGTGGTACCACATAGACATTGGTAATTCTAATATGGCAAATATATACAGAGTACAAAGTGTGTTATTGATTTATGTATATATCTTGGACCTTATTTTTACATAAAGAACTGTGTTAGCATGTAACATAGTGTGTGGACATTCCTTTGTGGGGGCTTGGGGACTCGCTGTACTTAAGAACCAGCCCGCATCACAAATCTTGGTTCCTCGTCCATACGCTACCATATAGAGAACCTTGGCTGGGGTGCTCTGGGCCTCTACTCTGCCATATAGAGGGCAGAAGTACAGATCCCGCCCTCCAGTCTTTACAGCGGGCCACTATTTCTGGAGCATGTGCATTGTCCTCAAGTTCCCAGGACCACCATTTGGACCATATTCCTTACAGCTGACCCGATATTGCAGATGGAAGCGTACCACCCGAGAATCAAAAAAGGGCTTCCATTTCATATTATTCCTGTCCATCAAGTGTTCGTCATGAGCAAGCAGGTCTGGAACACAGGATGCACATGCCAACACACGGGCAATTGCAGAACATAGGTCACAGGATTAATTGTACAGCGAATGGGATAAGGAGCCATGTATCATGGCAGGAGCTTTCGGGAGCTGGGATACTTTGTTGCCAACTATACCTTTCCTCCTATTTTATAGATGGAGCCTGGCATGCTTACTGGGCAGAAATCACGGATTGCCTTACTGCATTCGGTGCAGGTCATGGACTGAATGCACTGTGGCTTGAACCGTGTCTAGGACAGGTACCTCTATATGGAACATTTGAGTATGTATTTCATAGGTTGTGAAGAATGGTGACGGTCTAGTGGAAGAATGCAGTGCATTGTTATATGCGAATTTCATCATCGAAAGTAAAGCTACCCACGGTTCTGGATGTTTTATGCACTAACATTGTAATTACTGCTCCAGGATTTGGTTAAAGGAATGGTTCGGTCAACATTTTTTATTGTCCCTACGGGTCGGCCATGCGTTTTTAAGCCTAAATCGCTCGATTTTAGAAACATTTCCTATGGACCTTACCCGAGTTTTCGTCCATTAAACGCATGCGAAAACAGGCACCAGGCGCTGCCATTTTGTGATAATCCTATCACTTGCCCCATTGCCCTGGCTGACCTGCTTTTGCGGCACTAAATCATATCCCCCGCCTCTGAGCTTGACATTATCAAAACATTCATATTTCCCGCCTCTCTCCGTGACGTTAATGTGCTGCGTAGGCAAACGCGCCCAGTCGTCTTCTACGCGACTTCACACAGAACTCGGAAACCAACACAGATCAACTCACAACACAGCGCACCACAATTCGGAATATGAAACTGTACTTTAAAATCAAACAGCAATACGGTACATTTGGTAAAGTACATGTATTTGACATTAAATGTTTAGAGAATATTCAGCAATTGGCATATTAAATCGGAATGGAATTTTGTTTCTTTTCTCTCTATCCGCAAATCCAGAAAAGTTTATCGTGAATCATGCGCTGTTCCTTTATGGTACACAGGGTTTTGGTTTTCGATAAAACAAGCACTTTGGACGCACGGTGAACCGCAAGGCTGTTCCATCAACTAGGCACTAGGCCACCGTAAAGGTCGATAAGTTGCTTCTAGCTGCTAGTACCGCGTAAGGGCATATGGCCTCTTGGCTATCGTCCCATAAAATGGTCAACGTTGTGCAGTTGTTTACAAGAAGCTGCAGCTGGCGGTTGAAAAATCCGTCTGCCGGGGTCTGGAATAGCTGGCAGTGGCAGTACGGTAGGATGTACCAGTTTAGAAAACATAAAAATTGAAATTAGTCTCACCAGCCGATCTTTATTACTATTATTCATTTTATTTATTACGGGCGAGCTGAAACTATTTGCTTGCGAGGATGGTGCAATGGAGTATCTTCGGCTCTAAAAGCAATGCGAAATCTAACGAAATAAATCGAGGGAAACACACAAACTAATGATTTTTTTTACCGTTGAACCACTGAGAAATGACCGTTTGTCTACATGCGTGTTGAATGGGCACATGCATGCCCATGTGCCTGGTAGAAAGACGATCCCACAAATGTTGTACTTGCTCTTCATTCATTCATTCATTCCGGTATAAAAGCGTCTAAAGAATTACTTACATTATATTTGCCATTTCCATTGTATCTCTGCGTAATGCAGCCCGTAAATCCCACTGTGTTCGTGCCAACGATTTTTCCTATACTGAACTAACATGAAACTCGGTCTAGTTTCAGAATTTTCAGCCTTATCTTCTCTTACGTTATTGTCCCCCTCCTTCAAATGAGGTCCTTTCGGCATGGTCCCTGTCTCTCAAGGTCAAAAAACAAAAGAACCTTATACTGCCAGTGCGATTCGCGGGCCTCTTCAGCCTGCGAGCAAAAAATCAAAGCCGCTGACCTTCACACTGCATGAGCGTACATTCTTACTTCGCAACATCCCGTGTAAAGCCATTTGTGAGAACTTGAATTTTCGACTCCATCTTTGTACTAGGCCTCAATGTGCAAATGCAAACTGGCTTCTCACCCATCTGCAACGCCTCGCTTGGCGCGTTCTAAGGCCCCCAATTTTGTCCTCGTTGTCCACGAGCTTTGCAGCCCTAGAGAACCATAACTATGGAGACATTGGGCCTCATTACGAGTCCGGCGGTAACCGCGGCGGTAAAACCGCCTGGTTACTGCCGGACTCGTATTACCATTCCGCCTCCGTGATTCCCGGAATTACCCGGGCATTACAACCCTGGTTTTCCGGGAATCACGGAGGCGGAATGGTGTTAATCCCCATTCCCATCGAGTCCTATGGGACTCGATGGGAATGGGGATCATGGAAACACCAGCAGCATCTTGTAATGCTGCCGGTGTTTCCTCGTCCGCCTGCAGGCGGGCGGTGTTAAACCTGCCAGGTCAGACCTGGCGAGAACATCACCTCCCGCCTGCAGGGGTCAGACTCAGCCGGTCCGGAAACACCGGTGGCGGCGGGTTTACCGCCACCGTTATTTCCGGACCGCCTGGGTCGTAATGAGGCCCATTGACTTTTTGGGGGAAGGTCAGGGAAAGTATAAAGTACCCGAGGAGTTTTATTAAAGTGAGATTTATTGTTTATTTGTTTTATTATTTGCAATATGCAAGCCTCCCCTCGGTTAACAGTGCGCAGCATTTACATGAGATTGCGAAACTTAATTACAGCAACAAAAATATATACATACACATATTCACAAGGTCAGCGATATGAGGTGAATAGAGAGAGAAGTCAAAGATGACACCCATGTTATTCGCCACCCAGGATGGTGAATGGAGGGTTTAGGGTTAGCATACTTTGTATGCACACTGTACAATAACATTATTTTCAAAAAGACAATTAATGATTTATTTAAACCATGATTTGAACTTCTCAACGAGCTCTGCTTTGGGTGGACATGGCACAGTGGCAATGTTTGACAATGCATCAGTGCTCTGCACAGAAACGCTCAAAATTCCATATCTGTGCTTCTCTAGTACACTAACAATAAGGCCTTTAACAAAGTCGAACTCCATTTCCTCATATACTGGTTTCACTACCCATTTCTTACTTCTTTTCCCAAAGGTCGTAGTGTAGCGAGGCATCCCTACATTTCCCGTAGTCCTAGACTGTTCACGGCCCACATTCTCGTTATGGGCCAAGACCGCTAGTAGAGTCCTATGTTTCATGCCCTGTATGCCGAAATGCAATCGCTTTGGCCTGTACTTTAGGCACATATTGTGGAACACCTCCAATTCTCCTGTGTGACAGAATTCTGTCAGTCCCCTCAAATCTCTTGATAGAGTTTTATCGAAAACAATCTTCTCAATGGCTTTGTGTGTAGGTGAAGATGCAATCAACCACTTCTTCTGTGCCTCCTCTGTGGACAAAGGGCCATGTTCACATTGGTGGAAATGTTGGTTTTCTGTCCAGCGGTGAACGTTGGAACAGTGGTGCATCAGTGACTGCCATTTTTCAAGTAGGATTTCCACTGACCCTTCACAAGTTTTGGAGCTCCACCAAAGATGGTTGCTGATAGACTGGGACCATTGTGAAATACTTTCCAAACCTTTTTTTTCCCTGCAGCCGAGATTTTCTTATTGATTGATTTAGCAAGATGCCATACGTCAAATTGATGTTTAATATGTGGGAACTGGTCTCTCATTGTCTTAGCAATTGAAACATGTCTGTCCGTGGCTATGAGGTCGATGTTCATTCCCCTTGATTGTAGATATTGCAATGATTTTATAAATCCTAGTTTCTCCATGGCCACTGAGGATTTACATTGGGACACCTGCACGACCACCGAACTCACAATTTTCTTACTATCCATGTCCTGAAAGTGGTAGATGCAGTACTTGGCAGAAAATCCAGGGCTGTCGCACTGTCCATCGCCAGCTAGCCTGAATCGTTTACCTTCGAATGTACTTGCTAGAGACAATTGTTCAATTTTCCAAGCATCATTAATGGCCGGAAACAGATAATCATGTTGGTATTTGTAGTACTGCGTTTTAGAAATGAAATGGAGTCCCACAAACTGAAAGAAAGACTCTAACTTTCTAAAACTGGACCCACTAAAAAGTGAGGCAGCTGCACACAGTAGATTGCCTGCTGGCAGCTTCCCTAGCATCGGTTGTGCAGACCATGAGAACACATGATTTAATCTACAGGCGGCATGTATTTTGACGTTACTGCCTTGTTTTTGACGAGTCACATGAATCAATGGCTCCCCACATACTTCCCCTCCAACTGAATGCCCACATTTCAGCATACTTATAATATCCATCAAACAACTGTCGAAATACTATGTATTTGCCCTCTTTCATTAGACTGTCATCCGGCGTGAAAGTTGTTTCGGACTGTGCCGTTGAGGACATATCAACAAATTTGAAAGAAATATCGCTGATATCAAGTTCTGATGCGTCGTTGGGTGCTGCTGCTGGTTCATTCTCTGTCATTTCAACATCTGTTACTTCAGCACTGATGGGAGAACACAACAATGTCGACAGCTTTTTGGGTGGCATTTTTTTGGCGGGTGTAGATTGTGTGAATTGATCTGCGACTACTTCAGAGCTATCTTCAATACATTCAGTATCATCTTCTTTTGGTGGTGCGGTCGAACTGTAGCAATGGTCCAGTAAAACTTTACTGGATTCTCCGGACACATTCAATTCATGTTCTGGCCATTGGACATGAGCATCTCGAGTCTCAACACGCCACGTCTGAATTAATAGTTCCTCCATAGTGTAAATGGTCTGGCAAGCAACATCTCTCATTTGCTTCACTGTCTGTGTATGTATCGTTCATACACCCACGGGTAACTAGAGGACAGATTGGAAAAGGGATGTTCATTTTAAACAGAATATAAAGTATAGTACAATTGACAGGAAAAAAACATAATATAGTCCCAACACAAAACAGTTCCTAAAATTATGAACTGTTTGTAACTAACCTTATTTTTGTTTCTTTTCTTTGCAACTTTCTTGACTCGAACTTCAACATCTGCACGCTGTTGCTCCGATTAGTTTCCGCATGTCTTCCCTTCCTCTTGCGCTGCAACGACTATATTTTCTGGATCTGCATGGACAGCACGGAATGACGCTCCATCGTCTCCCTGAAACATAGTACTTTCATTACTATGTATCACAATATTGAAAACATAAAACACACGTGAGGACGAACACACAGGTACATCTCAGAACAATCAAACGACATGTATTCGAGCTCTGATGATCTAGTCTGATGGAACTGTCAGTATCCTTACCTCTGGCTCCGCATGGACTGCCATGAATGGTTGTATTGGAGAGGAGGCATCAGCAACTCCTTGCATTAGTGTGGTTTTCAATATTGGAAACATAACACACACTTGGGGTCGACGGCACAGGTACATATAAAGAGATAACCACAAATGATGCATTGTCTAAAAGAATCAAGGAATATCTAAATATGATCAGATTTCATCGACTTATTTCTCCGATTTCTTTACATCTGCATCACCTACAAGGGATGTTGTAATTTTAGAGGAAGCTCCGTCGTCTCCCTGAAACACAGTACTTGCATTAGTATGGTTTTCAATATTGGAAACATAACACACACTTGGGGTCGACGGCACAGGTACATATAAAGCGATAACCACAAATGATGCATTGTCTAAAAGAATCAAGGAATATCTAAATATGATCAGATTTCATCAACTTATTTCTCCGATTTATTTACATCTGCATCATCTAAATGGGATGTTGTTATTGTAGTGGAAGCTCTGTCGTCTCCCTGAAACACAGTACTTGCGTTAATAGGGAAGAAAGTATAGCAAATGGAATCACGTTATATGATGACGCTCGATGGAGCCGTCAGTATCCATACCTCGTGCTGCCGAAGAATATGTAGGGATGTTGTAAATGTAGTGCGCACTTCTGAAAGCTGTTGCGCCGATTTGTATACGCAAGGTCCCGCTTCCACTTCCCCTGGAATTACTTGAATTTCAGGCTCTGCATCAAGTGCTCGGGTTGACGCTCCATCAACCGCCTGAAACATAGTACTTGCATTAGTAAGGATTACAATATTGAAAACATAACACACACTTGGGGCCGACCGCACAGGTACATATCAATGGCTAACAACGAATGAAACATTGTGTAGAACAATCAAACGACAAGTATTCCAGCTCTGATGATCTAGATCGGTGGAGCTGTCAGTATCCATACCTCGTGCTGCTGAAGACCATCTAGGGATGTTGTCAATGTGGTGGACGCTTCAGCATCTCCCTGAAAGACAGTACTTGCAGTTCTATGGATAACACTAATTATAACTGAAAACAAACACCAGTGGACGATAACTAAGGTGTATATCAATTGGAAAGCACTAACCGAACATTCGGTAAAATAATTACACAATACAATAAAAATATTAATTGACATGCATAAAAAAAGTCTGTAGCGGAATAGCCAAGTAAGTCGTCAAGCAGTTGTAAAGGTAAATTATTGATTGATAATGAAATGCCAATATTAAAAATTGCCATGTAAGGAGACAGAATACTTGAGAGTAATGCTATTGAAAATGCGCAATATAGCACAGTTCCCTGTGCCCATATATAGATTTCGTTTGTGGGTTATGAAATCGAAAAAGAATATATTGATAAATGTAATTATTCAAAAAGCTATACACTCATATCAAAGTTGAAAGTATTACAAGGGACACAACACCTAAAATATCAATGAATCCATTTGGCTACCTACACACTACTGCAAGGCCTAAAGCTAAATCCGGACACTTGACTCGCCAGTAGCGGAATGTGGACGAATAGAGTGGGAATAGCGTTCGCGAGCAATTTTCGTGTCGTTCGCCGTTTATTCTTCTTTGTTACCCAAGATATTGTGTACATGTTCGAGGAAAAATGCCGGCTGCAGATGCGGTATTGATCACCCCTCTTGTCCTCGAAGGCTTGTTGGACTCTACTTTCCAGCTCATCCAGTGGATATCCGCAATGTCTGACCCATTCTCTTATTCGATCAACAGTTTTCGGGAATACATGCATTGTAGTGCCTTCAGATTTAGCATGGGTCTTCGAATGGCAACCGCTAATCGAACAGGCAGGCATTGTTGAAAATTCTGAAAAGTAAATATCGACATTATTATACAATCTTGATGAATAAAAATGTGATACAAAAGTAAATTAACCATACAATGTTCAATGCAAGGTTTGTTTTGGTCGCAGGAACTATACCAGTTCATCATGTGCGGCTTAGTATTTGCATAAATTGCAGAAATGTATAAATGATGTGACTAAACTCTGAACATGTGACTCGTCCCTTGGATGTTCTGTCTTGCACGAGAAGGAAACATGCTTACATTATAGACTGGACACCCGAAGGATGCAATTCGATGACAATTGACACAGATGAAAACAAATAGATCAATTGATAGCATAACAATGGAAACTCAAGTCAATATCAATAAGACCAATGAACATAGCACTATTGAGTACTCTACTCGCAAATAGATAGAATTTTAAAAATCAACGAAATATGACTAGGATACATGGCCTTACCTTGACCAACAAACAGTTGGATTCAGCAAGCCAAGCAGTACGTTGCAGGAGAACAGGTAGATGGCCACAGGTAGCACACTGACGAGTTTGCTCGAAGCGGTCACAGAAGTTCACGGATAGCACGACGACAAGCAGATTAGCATAGATCTCAGTGGTTCTCAGGTAGCACGTTCAGGAGTTGACTTGCAAAGCACAAAGATGTTCTCATGAGACATATCAAGTGGTTTATAAAGTATTACAGACAGGGGTGTGTTTGTGAATGAATGACGTGTGTATGTTGTGGTATTATGTGGTTTGCCGGGGGCCGGCCAGCGTGATGGGGGGTCCTGGCCGGACACACGGGGTCTGAGGAGGCCATGTGAGCGATGGCCCCTTGGCGTGGGATACCTTTTGAAGTGTACATGGTGTTTGACACCTTGGCCGTTCGCGCCCCTGACAGCCCCCCATGGCAGCGCGCATCCACTGGCGCGAACCGCCTTTGATAGAGGGGGTGGGATGGATGGGCCTGGGGCGTGCAGATAAGGCACAGGAAGACTGCTGAATGGAGACACACTTATGTGGATTGCAGGGGGGCGGCCTGCTTCAAGGGGGAGCCCTGCCTGGAGACACAGAGTCTGAGGAGGCCATGTGAGCGATGGCCCCTTGGCGTGGGATACCTTTTGAAGTGTACATGATGTTTGGGACCTTGGCCGTTCGCCCCCCTGACAGCCCCCCATGGCAGCGTGCATCCACTGGACTTGTTGTTATGGACTTTTGTTTTTGTTAAACTAACCACTTTTTTATCCTTTATATAGTTATACTTCGCCTTTGATAGGGGAGGGGGGTGGATGGATGGATGGGCCGGTGGGCGTGCAGAGAAGGCACAGGAAGACTGCTGAATGGAGACACACTTGATTCATTTAAAAAATCAAAACAACCGTTGTTAAAATATATGTGGTGTTTTATTTTGTTTCTTTTTTTGATGGCACAAAAATACAAAACTTTACACATTGTACAGGTCAGGTTGCAGCACAGCGAGGGAAAATCCCCTGTACTGACCGCTGTCACTCGGGAAAGTTTCTCTTATGGCATGAACGGCACAGGCGGGTAGTACTCTTCGAACACGGTGTCCAAGCCTCCCTTGAAGCCACCATGTAAAGGAACGATAGGCCACCAGCCGGTACCACCTGTGAAAAATAATGATACAAACTGTTTTTAAATGACCAAGATAAGTTGATTAAACGTTTGTTGTCAATGACAATTCTTTTAACTAATGGCATTCTGCTTGGACAAATGCTATCTAGACACTGCACACTATTGAACGACTTTCATGCGTTACAGTGATATGTAGATGTAATTTTGGATATAGGAGACGACCATGAAATAGTAGTGGCATCACAAGCAGATTATACTTACTCGGATTACGAGGAGGAACAATTGCACGAAGTTCGTGCATAAGCACCATCATTATCCTCAACACGGACCGTGTGAGGCAGGCTGCCCTGAAGTCTGGCAGCTTGGTGATGCATTGCGGTCGTGGCTCGCCTTCCGAAATGTAGGCCACGCATCCTGAGTTTTCACAGCAGCAGCAGTTCTCCTCCTCGGTTGGCATTAGCTCTCACCGATTGCATTTGCACCAGGTGGAAACACCGTCCATGCGACTAGGTCCAGTGTCTTCATCCGTTGATTCGTCCTGCCAACTGCCGTCTGAAGCCTCATCGTTTTCGCATGTTTCCCTTTCCAGTAGTTCCTCCTCGGTATACTCGGGCTCGTACATGTAGGGCATTATTGTAGCCATTGTTGGGTAAACAAACTAAAATAATTTATAGCGATGGTACAGGTGTTCACACGGGCTACAAGCGGCGAAGGTAGCTGACCAGAGCACAGAAACGAGTCACAGAATACTCAAAGTAACACAGAGAGAGGAATGGAATCGAAAATCTGCTGCTGTGTGTTGTGAAACGGTCTGTTTATACTTATTGAGGAAAGAGGCGTCTTGCCATTTCCATGGCGACACGTCATTAGCTGAAGCGCAGCGATTGTTGACACGAGAAGTGCTTTGGCGTTGTGAAATGGGCGGTACGCGTATGCTGATGACAGGCTCAGAGGCGGGGATATGATTTAGTTCCGCAAAAGCAGGTCAGCCAGGGCGGTGGGGCAAGTGATAGGATTATCACAAAATGGCAGTGCCATGGTGCCTGTTTTCGCGTGTGTTTAAATTAATGGACGAAAACTCGGGTAAGGTCCATAGGAAATTTTTCTAAAATCGAGCGACTTAGGCTTAAAAACATCTGGCCGACCCGTAGGGACAATAAAATGTTTTGACTGAACCATTCCTTTAAGCCTTTCAGTTTACCTGTCTTTCTGAGGGTGGTAGCTAGATGACAGCCTGACGTCTACTTGCGACAGATGCATACAGCAGCTCCAACATCTGGATGTAAACTGAGACCCCCTGTCAGAAATCAATACTGAGTGCCGTCCATGTAAACAGAACACATGGTTTAGCAATAAGACATCTACTTGTGGACCGTTTGGCATGCCCTTACGCAGGACAAAGTATGACATGTTGGTGAGCGAATCCACAACCAGAAATATATAGCCATGATCAAGGGGAAATTCCACTGTGAAATCCATACTGGTCATGTGCCTCAGTGAAATGGCTAGTGGCTGCAGTAATCCAACGGGTTTGCCACAAAGGGTCTTGGCTTGAGCACAAACCAAACATGTGATGACGTAGTAAGCCTTGGCCATATTTGGCCACTAGCACCATCTGCGCAGTAACTGGGTGGTTTTGTCGGTTCCCAGATGCCCAGCTGTTCTGCATCATGGTCCCATTTCAATGTTAACAGATGGGTTTCTGGAATGGGAAGAAAGAGTCAAGCGACTTGGGAAGGTAGACCCCAGCCAGAACCAAGTTGGAAACCAGAAAACAAGTTACATGGCTGCAAGTCCATTAGTTGATGTCCTGAAGTAAAGACGCTGCTGTGGAACATAGGAAGACTCCTGAATCACACCAGAGAATCAGTATCTGTTGGTGTTCGGGTTGGTATTCTGGCTTGATTAACAGAGACCAAGTGTCTGCTGTGCAGGTGTCCAGAATGGTAGGTTACAACAAAATTGTAAGCAGTAAAGAATGAGTACAACCTTGCTTGTCTAACATTGGTGCAATGAGTAGTGCTTAACACTAAGCAATCTCAGTGATTGAAATATACAGTGACCACATGTCTGACCCATTGAAGATTGCAAAGTCATTCCTCAATGCTGCATTAGCAGCCAGCAACTTCCGATCAGTGATGGTATCATTTTGTTCTGCCGGTGTAAGCTTCCTTGAAAAGTAGGCAACTGGGTGCGACTTGTTGGTTTTTGGACACTTCTATTGTCACCACAGAGGCATCAAGATAAGGTGGACATGTGGGGTCGGATGGAGTAGCACTGGGGTAGTAGTTAAGGCTTTCGTAAGTGCCCTGAAGGCTCATTGTGTCTCTCCATTCCAGTAAAAACCCCAACAGTCTGGGAAGACCTATTAAAGTTTCTGCTACAAAGGAAATACCTTTGATGAAGCAAAGAAGGAAATTCAAGAATCTTAGAATGCTTTGGAGAGCCATTGGGGGACAGGCCATTCCAACACCGCCTTTACCTTGCACTGGTTAATTGTCACTAATATGGGACTCAAACAAATCCAATAAATTCCATAGTCTGGGTGTCGAACACTAATTTCTCGAGTTTGGCGTAAAGCTCGTGCTTACATAGCAGCCCCAGGATCTCTTTGATGTCATCGGAATAGATTAGAATGTTGTGTAAGTAAACAACAAAGTATATTTATCACGTCTCTCAAGATGTCATTGATAAAATGCTGAAAGGTGGCTGTGGTGTTGCAAAGGTTGATAGACATCGCACAGTACTCGTAAACACTGTACTTAGTATGGAATGTGGTTTTCCAATTCTCCCCTTTTCCTATTCACACAAGGTTGTTGGCACATCTTAGGTCTTGGTAAGTATAGACTGTGGCAAATCAGTCTTGATCCAATAATGTGGAAATCAATGGCAATAGGTATCTGTTCTTGCTATCAACGGCGCGGTAGTCCACGCGTGAGTGCAAGTCTCCCTCTTTCCTTGGACACAAACAATAAGGGACACTGCACTTGGATTTGGAATGGTGAATAAAGCCACGCTTCAAGTTGGTTGCTCATAACTAATGCAGGAAGCTGTCCTCGGATTCCGTGAGTGTGCATATACGACTGCAAGGAAATCTTGGCCCCTCCACGAAATCAATGATGCAGTCATATTGTATGTGCTGTGGCCACGTCTCGGCCTCCTTTTTCTGAACACATCAAGAACGCTCACTATTCGGCTGATATTTGGGGGACTGGAAGAGGCTGCTGCGGCCACACAACATGAACGGCGAGTCCAGCAGCGGGTGACTATTCCTCTCCTTTCAGTGCATTGGGCTGTGCTGACGTTTGGTCCGGTGTTTCATGGCAACATTTGGGGAACACAATTTGATGGGGTACCCAGTCGTTTATGGGGTTATGCAGTGATAACCATGATGTTCTAAGCGATATACCGAAATAAGGAGCATCAATTAGTTGTAAGAAGATCTGCTCTGTATGGTTTTGCTCGCACAAAGACATCCTTACGGTTACCATATTTTTCGTGGGACCTGAAGATGAGGCTTTGCCATCAATGGCCTGTAGAGGTTCACCCACTGTGTTGGACACTATAGTTAAACCGATCGAAGGAGCATAAGCCAGGTCCATGTAGTTGCCAGTGACACCAAAATCAATTAAGGTAGCCGACTGTTTTTTTTTTATTTTTATTTTTTATTTATTTCATTTAGTTTATACAAACTTTTAAAAAAGATTTGTGATCCCTCCATACACATCTTACAAAGGCAGAGAGGTAAAGAGCAATCATGCGAAGCACAGTTTACAGAAGTCGCTCCACTCATGAAAAGGAGAAACTTCACACAAAAGCGCACACAATCTTCCTGGCAATTTCACGTCGGTTATCAGGCTGCCAGGATTTCTTCAAGTTGGTGTCTGTTTGGTTGGTTTCGCACTTGCGTATTCGGCGTCTCTGCCTCTCTGTTAGTTCCAGTTCTTAAGTCGGTCTTTCTCAGTCTTAAACTGCTAGCATGGTTTCTAGTTTATACAGAAAGTTTGACAGGCCGAAGACGTTTTTTTCGAAGGGATTGTGTCCTCCGACGTATTCCTCATCTTAGATATCTCCTTCCAGCTCTGCTGGCCTCGGAAAATTTTTTCTTTAGAGGGCGCTGCGCGTCGACGTCCTCCGAGTCGATGTCCCTCGACAGCCGCCGTATCGACATCGACGCCATCCTGCCTATAAAGGCTGCGCGCAGCGTCCGTTGCTCAGTTCCGTTTTTCCGCGCTTACTCAGTGCCTCGGAATACCGTTGCTCAGTTCTTGTCAGATTAATCCTATTTACCTCGAGTTATTCGATCCGTACTCGATGGCTTCCTCGTCGGAACCGACAACTCCTCCATCCGGCTTCAAAAAATGCCGAGATTGTGGAAAAAAGATGTCACTGACTGACCCTCACAGAGCTTAGCGGGAAGCTGGAGAAAGGTAAGACTTTTAAAGCTTCTTCTTCGTCGACGAAGTCGAGACACTCGTCTCCTCGTCAGCATTCGCGCTCCAGGTCTCGGAGTGGGTCCCATCACTCCTCGAGATCGAAGCACTCGAAGAGGAGACGTCGAAGATCCCCTTCTCCGTCTTCCTATTCCTCTGTTTCGCCAAAAAGAATCCCTTGCCCCACGAAACATAGTTCCCGGGCTGAATGGGAGGAATTCCGCAAAAATATGATGAGCGTCTTCGAGAAAGCGGCCTCGACCCCCTCGAAGACTGCCGAGAGCGATGCTCTGGTCGAAAGACCCGAAGGTCAAAAACGCCGCGAGTCGCAGTACCCGGCGAAGGAAACCTCGAGCGCGTCTCGAACCCTCGAGTAGGACTATGACCTCCAAACCTTCCTCGAAGGTTCCGTCGACGAGGGTTCCATCGACACACGAGTCTGTCGACTCGACGCCAGCGTTGACACTGGTGTCGACGCCAAGAAAAGTCACGGTTACGACACACCCAGTGTCTATCCCCAGGTCCTCGACGTCGATGGCTTCGAGATCGTAGAGTAGAATCACAATTCTGTCGAGGTTTTCGAGGCCTCCGCCTTTGTTTTCAACGCCACGCTCGAAGCCTTCGACGTCGGCATCGACGACATCGACGTTTTCGAGGCCGATTATGACAAGTTCGGCACCCTCAGCCTTGGAAATGGGGTTTACACCCTTTATGAGTTCAGAACAATTGAGGACTATGTCCTCAATATTGGAAGAGGGTGAATTGTCTGAACAGGAAGACACATTTGAGCTGCAGGGACCTGTAACCCCAATTAGAGAGGAATTTTCCTCTGAAGAACGCAGGTTAAAGGATCTTCATGATTCCTTACATGAGGCAAGTGGGTTAGACACCTCCCCTGAGGTGGAGTTTGCTAGACCAGACCCGGGGGAACATGCTGAAACCCCCTATAGAGCCTTAATGGCCAGGATCACGAGTTTATGGGGTGGTCTGCACCTTCACAATCTTTCCAACAAGATGACCTCACGGATATTCTTGACAAAGGCCCACAGGAGGATCCTGTGGTGCCTTTTCATAAAGCTCTTCAGAGGAAGATCATGACAAACTGGGAAACCCCAGATGTCGTACCAGCAGTAAATAAAAAACTGTCTACAAAGTACAGGGTATCCTCTACAGACCCGGAGTTTTTGTCTAAACACCCATCCCCAGAAAGTCGGGTGGTACAGGCAGCATCCTCTACCGATGTCAAGACGGCTTATCCTACCGTCCCACAGGACAGGGATGATAAAAAATATGATGCTATGGCAAAGAAAGTCTTTTCAGCATGTAGCATGGCGTTAAAATCTGTGAATGCTACTTGCACCCTTGCTAGGTTCAGCCATACACTTTGGGAGTGTGCTTCTACAGCGGCTGACTGCATCCCGGAGGGAGAAGAAAGGGATGCGTTCCTGAATATTATACAGGACGGTAAAGACGCTATGTGCGAATCCCTCCAGACGGGCATTGATTCGGCTGACAGTATCAGCAGAGCAATGGCGGCAAGTACATCAACCAGGAGATTCGCTTGGTTGAGAAAGTCTGGTTTTGCCCCAGATGTGCAAGCCAGGCTCTTGAACATGCCATTCGATGGCTCTTCTTTGTTCGGGAAAAAGGCGGATGTCAGTTTAGAGAAACTGCAAACTTCAAAAGCAGCAGCAAAATCCCTAGGAGCTGCAATCCGTCAGACTCCTTTTCGTCCCACAGGAACCTCTGCGAGAGGCAAGTCCTTTCGCTTCTACTCCGCATTCGGAAGAGGTAGAGGACGACCGGCACAAAGGGGACAAAGAACAACTACCCGAGATGGACGGGGTAGATATTCAAAAGCCGCAGCAACAGCAGGTGCCTCTTTACCATCGGCATCTGCATCAGCCGCCCCAAAACCACTCTGAGGACTTCCCTCACAGGACACCTGTAGGAGGCAGGTTGACTCAACATCTGGCGGTATGGCAGGCTATCACGTCAGATGCTTGGGCATTGGAAACAGTTGCCCAAGGTTACTGCCTGCCTTTCCTACGTATACCTCAGAGTCATCCACCGGGGATTAGCTCTCAGAAAGCTCCAGATCCGCTCCTCTTGCAGGAAATTTTGGACCTGCTAGAGAAAGGTGCCATAGAACCGGTACCTGTAGCGGAGAGGAACAAGGGCTGGTACTCCCCTTACTTTCTCATTCCGAAGAAAGACGGAGGACTGAGACCCATCTTGGACTTGCGAGAATTGAACAAATTCCTCAGGAAAGACAAATTCAAGATGGTCACTCTTTCTCAGATCCTCCAGGCCCTTCAGTTCCAGGACTGGTTGGTATCTCTGGACCTTCAGGACGCTTATTTCCATGTGCCTATCCATCTCAAACACATGAAATACCTGAGGTTCGCAATTGGCAACTCTCACTATCAATTTCGAGTGCTGCCATTTGGGCTGACCTCCGCCCCAAGGGTCTTCACCAAGTTAATGTCGGTAGTGGTGGCAAGTCTAAGGAGGGAAGGGATTCACGTCTACCCCTACCTGGACGATTGGTTGATCAGGGCTGTTTCTTCAGAACAAGCTCAGATCCAGCTAAATCACGTGTGCCACTTCCTTCACAGACTGGGCTTCTCCCTCAATTTAAAGAAGTCACAAATGATACCATCGCAGAGACTCCAGTTCATAGGCGCGATCCTGGACACTTCCCTGGGAAAAGCCTCGCCACCAGAGGTGAGGGCTCAAGATATTCTACAGATGGTTACCAAGTTCCAACATGCCCAAAGTCTCCCAGCCTTCGACTTTTTGAGGTTGCTAGGCCTCATGGCATCCTGCATTTTCCTAGTGCCAGAGGCTCGCCTGAGAATGAGATCCCTCCAGTGGGCACTGAGGACTCAGTGGTCACAATTCTCAGGGAGAATGACAGATCTTCTTCAGGTTCCCGACAGAGTAGCTCGAGACCTTCAGTGGTGGGCCTGTCAGGAGAACATTCTGAAAGGAGAACAGTTTTGGCAACCCTGGCCGGAGATAACAGTAGTCACGGATGCCTCACTCACGGGGTGGGGAGCCCACGCCAACGACTTGACCATCAGCGGTCGTTGGTCTCCATCGGCGTCCAGACTACATATCAACCTGTTAGAGCTGAGAGCCATCAGACTTGGGCTGAAGGCGTTCCTGCCAGCTGTACAAGGAAAGAACGTCCTGATAATGACGGACAACACGGTGGCCATGCATTACCTCAACAAAAGAGGAGGCGTAGGATCACTACCCCTGTGCAGAGAGGCGATGCAGCTCTGGTTTTGGGCAATCCAAGAAGGAATCTCTCTATCGGCAGTTCACCTAGCCAGAGAGAAGAACTTGACAGCGGACGCTCTGAGCAGGCAGAGCACAGTCTCCCACGAGTGGGAGCTAGCTCAGGAAGTCCTTCAAGAGATCTTCGCCCTTTGGGGAACCCCTCAGGTAGATCTGTTCGCCACCAGCCTAAACAGGAAATGCGACCTGTTCTGCTCAAGGGAATTTCCCCCGAGAGGAGCTCTGGGAGACACGTTCACAGTGGACTGGGAGTTTCCACTTCTGTACGCGTTCCCACCGGTCCCTGTCATTCCTCAAATGATCAGGAGGTTGAGAAGATTCCGGAGAACCATGATCCTAATTGCCCCGGATTGGGCCAGGAGAACGTGGTACCCGGACCTTCTAGACTTGTCCATCTGCCCTCCAATTCGACTTCCACTCAGAGAGAACCTACTCTCACAGAAGGGAGGTCAGATTCTCCATCCAGACATCAAAAACCTCAACCTTCACGCTTGGCTTCTGAAAGGCTGAGGTACAAGGATTGGGACCTCCCTGATGATGTTATGGAGGTGTTGCTTTCGGCAAGAAGGCCAGCAACAAAGTCTTTATACCGCTGCCGTTGGAACAGATTTTGCAGCTGGTGTAGAGAACAGAATATCGACCCTTTTTCATGTGGTACACCAATTATTTTGTCCTTCCTACTATATTTGGCAAATTCAGGCCGTCAAGTTGGCACCATTAAGGGCTATCTCGCAGCGCTATCCATCTTTAAGCGCACTGCGGAAGAACCATCCTATTTCAAATTACCCTTGGTAATACAGTTTCTAAAGGGGTTAACCAATGTTTATCCCCCAAGACCATTCCAGGTTCCCCTATGGGATTTAAACTTAGTACTAACTTTCCTGATGGGCACACCTTTCGAACCACTCCATTCTTGTTCGGTAAGATTCCTTACCCTTAAAACTGTTTTATTAATAGCACTTACATCTGCTAGAAGGGTGAGCGAATTACAAGCTCTTTCTTGTAAACCCCCTCACACAATATTTCACAAAGACAAAGTTGTCCTGCAAGTGAAGCCTAATTTCCTCCCAAAGATGGTTTCTGAATTCCATATCACTCAGAAAATTACCCTACCATCTTTCTATCCTCCTCCTCACCCGGGGAAAGAGGAAGAGAGGTTACACAGGCTAGACCCTAGAAGGGCTTTAAGTTTTTACATCAGTAGACTAGCCAGGATAAGACAGGCAGACCAGCTGTTTGTAGGTTACGCAGGTCACAAGCTGGGGTTACCAATAACTAAGCAGACCATTTCGAGATGGATCATTCAAGCCATTCTGGAATGTTATAAACTGGCAGGGAAAGAGCCCCCTCAAAATCTTAGGGCTCATTCGACCAGAGGTATTGCAGCTTCATCGGCCCTCAAAAGAGGCGTGCCGGTTAAAGACATCTGTGCGGCCGCTACATGGTCGTCTGTCCATACCTTTACACGTTTTTACAATTTGGATTCCTCCTCCAGTCAAGAGACTAGGTTTGGAAGGGCTGTTCTGCATTCTATTCATCAATAGAAGACAGCGTGAAGTCAGTACTCCCTCCTCCAATAATAGAATACTGCTATGGGAGCCTATCTAAGATGAGGAATACGTCGGAGGACACAATCCCTTCGAAGAACAAGTTACTTCTTACCTTGTAACGTTCTTTCGATGGGATGTTCCTCCGACGTATTCCTCATCGGCCCTCCCATCCATCCCCGCAGTTCTACTTCCCGTGTTGTTGCAGCTTACGCTCCTTCAGGGTGATTAGTCTAGTCCAGAAAGTATTATTGTGGGCTACAATACGGAACTGAGCAACGGACGCTGCGCGCGGCCTTTATAGGCAGGATGACGTCGACGTCGATACGGCGGCTGTCGAGGGACATCGACTCGGAGGACGTCGACGCGCAGCGCCCTCTAAAGAAAAACATTTTTTGAGGCCAGCAGAGCTGGAAGGAGATATCTAAGATGAGGAATACGTCGGAGGAACATCCCGTCGAAAGAACGTTACAAGGTAAGAAGTAACTTGTTCTTCTCTTGGGTTCGCAAATTTCAACCATAGCTCTTCTCCAGATAGAGTGGAGTATTGATTAACACCCAAGTGCAGGGTTCTCAAGTCTTTCAGACCGGGGCAGTACAACGTGAGATGTTTTAAGGTTTCGAGGTGGTTGATGCAGAATCGGCAACTATCTATTGCATCCGGTTTTCGAAATCTCAGCGCCAGACTTGTTCTTGTATCAAACAGGTTGAGTCTGAATTTCAAGAGCATCCTTCGATGTCTGGCATTAGCTGTTTTCACCACGTATTGCAGCTGCTTTTTATGATTTTTCCCTTTCGCTTGCGGCGTCTTTCATCAATTTGTGGCGATTTCTGTCTACCGTTGCACACCAATCTCGTACCCTAGCTTGTCCACACTTGGATAGAATTGTGAATGTCGGCATGTCCACGCTTGGATAGAATTGGGACTGTCGGCATGTCCACGCTTGGATAGAATGGGAACATTGGCCTGCGTCGCATCTAGATGGGTTTTGATTTGAAGGATGGCGTGCCCGCGCCTAGATGAATCTCGAATGTTAGCATGTGCCACACTTAGAACTGTGAACACCAGCCTGCGCCACTCCTAGATAACATTGTGAATGTTGGCATGCCCACACCTAGATAGAACTGTGAACATTGGCCTGCACCGCTTCTAGATAGGACTGTGATCACTTAGAGAAAGCTGTGAATATTAGCATGCTAGGGGTCAGGTAACCACCTAACCAATATAACCTCAAACTCTGCATACTTATCTCACTCAAAACTCACACAACCATCTCTCGCACCACAAGCCGCACGCACTTCACAGCACTGCAACAACACATAGGCCGGAGCAACAGCACACGCGGACTGACACTGATCCAATACCTGCACCAAAGCTCAGTATCTGGTGTATACTGAGCTGAAGCTGCCAACAGAACACCACTCCTCTCACTATCCTACTCTCTCTTCACCTTACTAACCCATCCCACCTTATAATTTACAGATCCGCCAGAGCTCCTGGGGACCAATTCCGTTGGTGACGGTGCGCGGTACAAATACCTTTAACATAACTTGTTTTTCACATAGTTTGGGTTGGTTTTTAAGGTTTCCAAGTCAGCGCCTATCTCAGCAAGATGATTTTTGCATGCGCTTGCCCATTTTATCAATAGGGATTCCTGATTTCCCTTCAGTGCGTCTCGTAGTATGACAAATTGAGGTGCGTAGCCGACTGTTCAACAGGGTTTTCCAGTCACTTAAGTGACACTGCTAGAAAAACAAGAGGCCTCAATGCCGAAAGGTCGGGAGTAATGGCTGGCAGAACATTGTCAGAAAGGCCTGGCATCTGTGCTTCCTTCAGGACTGAGCCTTGGATTTTCCTGTTTGTTTACTGGGTCACACTGGGCATTACTGTATGTAGTGAGTGGCCTGTTCTGACACAATACATGCACAGACTGGCTAGTGTCAGTTGGCATGCTTACTCAATCGAGCCCCTCTCACACCGCTTAGCTGCATAAGTTCAGATATGGTATCTCTAGGGACGGATTCACCTTGCTGACCCTGGCTGGAGTGGAAGCACAGCCCTCCGACGTCTTCTGGGTCTGTTTTTTACCCTTTGGTTTCCAAAAGCGCTGTTCGATCTGTAGGACTAAGTCCAGAAAATCTGGGCAGGAGGAAGGTAATGCTGGTACAGTTACTAAGGTGTTTTCAAATCCTCCCGAAGAGCCAGATAAAACAAGGCCATTGTCTTGGCCAAAGGCCAAGAGGTGGTTGCCATGAGTTGGTTTAATCTTGCCACATATAATAGTAGATCTGTGGCACCCTTCTGGAGAGTCAATAATTTGAGGTCCGCAGACTGTGTCAAGTACAGTATTACCCAATTTGTCGAATTTAATTGATCGAAGGGTAGATTTGGCCGAATTCAGCCAGTACCATTTGATCAATTACATTACAAATTTGGTAATCACTACTGAACATGGGGAGCGGGGGTTGCAGGGGTGTTCCCTGGCATTTTGGCGAGGCACTTACTAATGACCAGAGCAGTACCTCCACAAATATTGTAGCTTTCCGCAACATTTCGACATCAGGCATTGCTGTTCAAGTAACACCTTTCCTGCTTTGTATTCCACATGGCTAGAATAACTTGTACCTCTCTTTGGAGATTTCATCAGACTTTCGTTTTAGGTATTTATCCTTACATTATAATCCCTTGAATTATAATTGCAGTTATTGTAGTGTTTTTTGCAAGCGTACATGGCTCCATCTCTAATTCCTAGAACAGAATGTTGATTGCATGCTTCCTTATCCTATTAGCCCTACAACCTAGAGGGAGCGGGATGTGAGAGGCTAACGATAAGGAATTAACAGGGGCCCCCTACTGATAATGATGTTTTGTATTTCAGTTCAGCTCCTGTGGCGTACTGTTGCATTTCTCTGTGCATCTCATCTAGTCCTGTTATGTGAATAAGTCCCACTGGGAGGGCCTCCTGCCCTCGCTATGCTAGAAATACATGAAAAGTCCCTCGTAAAGGACTGGAGTTTTTCTACAGCCCAGCTGTGATTCCATATATTTTGTTTGTAATATAAAGAATGTTGCGGGTGTGGAGGGACAAGGTACAGAAAGATGAGTGGGGAGTAGGGCAAGAGACTGATCGTGACAGAAACATGGTTGATATGAAGAGGGGACTGAGGGGAAGAGGAGTCACCTAAGGCTAGCCCGGGAGTGATGGGGCATAAGGGCACCCAAGACAAGCCTGGGAGTGGGATCTCAACCACTTACTGGAGGAGACAGCATGATGCCATCTTGCCAGGGGTCGTGGCCAAGGGTAAGCAGAGGGTAAGTCTACCAAACCGGCAAATCGATGTGGCCCTTGTCCATATGATCTTCACCAGATGCCTGAGCGAGGATGAGCAATTTAGCTGGCAGCTACTGAACAGCATAATTGAGAGTCGTGTTTGAAGGGCTATGCCTGTGATTGGAGCCTCATGGCATACATTGTTTGGGTGGCCACCATGACAGGGTTTAAAATTGCTGAGTGCTATTTAGCTCCTGCTTCTACCCTGGTTAGCTTGAAACGCCCAACTACCAGGATCTATTTTTGGCTCCCTATGCCATCTGGTGCCTTACAAACATGTTTATGCAACATTAACTTTGAGCATTTGAGAATGTTAATAACAAAGAATCGGGACATATTTACACGTTTACACATCGTGAATTATACACAATGGGCAAAACGTTAAAGTGTGCATCTCATGTTGAAGTTAGATTTACCGTGTGCTGGGTTCTTGTTCCCCAGCAGTAGCTCCTGCCTACCGCGTAATATCTGACACACAGGAGTTGGTTTTAGATACTGCTCATCAAATCTGAATTTTGATCCCTGCATATTATGTAGTAGTGCCTCAGCCTGCAGCAGAAGCAGAGGGAAAGAGTGAGCAAGATCACATCTAGAAAAAGAGGATGCAGCCAAGATAAAAATGTTGTCGCAGTAATGAGACAGGAAGAGATTATTGCAGCAACAGATGTAGTGGCAGAGTTATGAAGTCGTGTGAAAGATGGGTAAAAACTAAATTGGAGGTAGCATCGAAAAGGAATACCTGACAGAAGAGAAATAAAAGGGAAAACCCTTTAAAGAAATTGTTAATCCTGAAGACATGTACATCAATATGACAAGAGGCTGACGATTCAACAGAAACAGTACTAGAGTACAAGAGAAGGCAAAATAACAGTACAAAGGTATTCAATGAATGTGTGTTTTTGGGTGCATGCCACAGTTTGCCAAAAGAAAACAAAAAGCAAGATACACCATCTTTCAAGCAATCCATTCATGAAGCTGGATTATAATCGCTCCTGGGTCGCAATGAGAAACTTCTGGTCATAGAAAAATCCTGACACCCAGGAGCTACATCCAGCTCCATGAATTCCAATTCCAACCCCTGCATAATGTTGGAAGCAGCCACAGGGTAGAGCAGATGGGAAATTACTCCAGGTTCTCATGATCCGCATCCCACAGGCAGATGCCACAGCCTGGGCATTCTAGTGTGTTTCCTTCAGTGACCCATGAAGGGAGTCACAATGATTGTGGACCATAATGTTAGCTGGCCGGCCCCCTGTCATGCTTTGCTGAGCCACGAGTGTTAGCTTTTAGCCAATCAGAAGCATGTAGGGGTTAAGTAGGAAGGGGGTAAACTGGTCATGGAGCCTCAGTGCACCACCACCATAATGAAGGAGTACTGTGGCGGTAGCAACATCAAGGATAGAGTGGCTGATGGAAGAAGTCTTCAGATGTTCCTCAGGACCCACAGGCAAATAACATAACCTGCGCAAACCAGTGGTCGCTTCTTTTGGGGGCCAGGAAGGATATATTATTTCTTCATAATTATTTTTGCAAACCACAAGTCATCTGGAAACATAATGTCCTTCCGTTTGCAGAGATCAGTGGAGGAGGCTACTTAGTACTCAGACAGAGCTGTGCAAGACTACATTTTTTGATTGGTGAGTGGTACCACATACTTGAGTGTGTTTGCCATCTTTTACTATAATTAGAAGAAATGACTGTAGTCATTTGGAGTGCTAAAAACCTTCAGTCCTGGAGATACCTACTTAAGTTAGTGTAGAGAAACAATGTTGGTATGAGACATGCCTAAATTAATGCTGAGTAACTGGGTCATTGTAAGATCTGGAAACCAGACAGTGGTTCAGTGAAAACCTTAGCATGAAGTGTTGAAAAATGCAGGTTACGGAGAGACCTATATGTTGTGAAACTACGTTGTGGTCAGGCTTGCCAAAATGAATGGCGAGAAACCAGTTGGGTGAGACCTGTCCAAGTGAATGTTGAGCACCAAGGTCGTGGAGAGAAGTGAATCTACCGAATGTTGAAATACCTAGGTCTGGGGAAGGCCTGCATTGAAACCCAAGGCCCGGAAAAGACCTATATGTGCACTTGACAGCTCAGCAAGGAGTGCTGACTGTGAATGCAGCTCAAGCTGCATGAGAAAAAGGTTAAGGAGAAGCCTACGAATTATGGAAACCTGTGAGAGGTCTCAAGAAGGAGTTTGAAAGCAAATGGACCACCTGAGGGTCCTGGTTGTGAGTAAAACCCTGGAAGAACCTTCCCAGGAGAACATTCTTTTGTGTGTCAGAATAGGGATGGACTCATTAATGTAGGTTTGGAACTTTCTGTTGACCCCATGGTTGAATCTTGTTTGTAAATTAGGAGTCCATGGAGGGACAAGGACTTGCAAGACTAGGTTTTGAACTTTGATTTACAAGTGCTGCACTGCTGGTTTAAGACCTCTGGAGAATACTCCATGTTTTGCTGCTTCGTATCTGACACTGTTTGCATTTTAAACTTTCTTATCATTTCTAGAGTTTCCCTTAATCCCATTAAGCATTGGTTCCAACACCTTTCGAGACAAACATGCAAATAAAACCATCTTGTGTCACATGTGTCCTTGCTCGGACTCCCTACGCTACCCCATGGAGAGAAACTATACAGCGCCCACACAGACCATCATACTGAAGTACTAACTGTATATTGTTGCCAGAGTGAAGGATGTGTCAAGATCCACGGGCACCGTCACACCTAAGCTGATTGACCAAGAGGAGAATCTACAACACTGTTGATTAATCAGGTTCTGTTGCCACACTCTTGACCCCTAACCTTCTTTCCAGTTGCTGAAAAACTGAGGTGGCAAACGTGATGCCGTGTGAAGCAGCATTTCCTCCTCCCACTAGTGTCCCTGTGCATTTACACCAATCCTTGACTGCTTTGCAGTTACTGAAACAATTGGCATGCTCGTCCTTTACAAAGTTGATGAAGAGCTGTAGCTACATTTCTGTTTAAGTTGCTGTGAGTGTGTGCAACCCATTTTCCTCACCCAAACAGCTGCCTCTGCAACTTTGTCCTCTACAAATACAGTGAGAGATTTACTTTATAGCCGACGGACGACTCAGGTAACTTCATTTGTCTATTTCTCCCCCGCAGTGTGTTGCCCACCTTGTCAAAGTACCTCAGGGGACCAGTCTAAAGAATTTGTTCCAGACAAAGATGGGGCTACTTGAGAAATGCCAGCCACCAAGGATTAACTTTCATACACCCACTTGACTTTGGGAGGGAGATTTGAAAGCACCTATTACTAAGGCTGATTGCTAACTCCTCATGCAGGAAATGACTTAAATAAATAAACAATAAATACTTTTTCTCTGAACTGTTGTAGGTGAATGCCACCACAGACATACATTGTACTGCAGCTAATGCACTATTTTACTATTTCTTCTAAAAAAAACAGTACGTTGTTAATACTGTGACACCCTAATGCAAGTCTGCGTCTTCCAGCTAAAGGAAGAGATCATGGCTTATGCAAGACAGCACCACAAAATCAACTTCAGAGGGGACAGCTTGAAGATCTTTCTGGATCTGGTACCATTTACTCTACTACGAAGGAGCTCAGGCTAACTATTCATGAGCAAAAGGACATAGTGTTGTATTAACTATAGTTCACCTTTCAATTGTCATTCAAGCAAAGAGTGTCATACCCTCTTTTACAACTAAAGAGGCTTTTTGAATCCTAGAAATGTTGGATAACATGGAAGGATGGAACACCAAGCACTGCTGTTGGTGACACTGGCAAAATACTGAATTGGCACTGTGATTCCTTCTTTGGCAGTCACAAGAGGGGCTGAAGACTCAGATTGAGAAAAGGCAAAGATGAGGCAGACCTTGAGTACATGAGTGTGTTCATTAGTAGTTCAGTTAAAGTCTCCTCTTGTTTGGCCTGTGTGGGAAACCGGAAGGTGTTCTCTCACCTACTCCCCAGGGATCTTCCATCCAGGTGGCCAGGGAAGGGCCATCACCTTTGGATTCCGACCCTGGGGGTGGACAAGAGAGGGAGGATCACCTGAGTAGAGGGTCTTTGGGGATTGGGGAGAGGATGCTGGAAGGTGAGGTATGGTACCCGTCCTCAGTATTTATGGGATACTGTCACCCTTATCCCGTTCATCCTCCCCCATTTCCAGCCCTTACTGAGAAGAGGAAGAAGCATCCGCGAGTAATGCAGATTGCCTATGAGAACTATGCATATATTACTGAGAGGAAGAAGATGACTAGAGAGGCACACATCAATACACTACAGGCATGTCTCTCTAATGAGGTCAGGCAGGGAGGGGCAGGCATGTCACAATCCACTTCCTAAACCCCCCCCCCCCCCGGCAGGTCCATGGGCCAGGAGGGGTCTCGGCTCGGGCCCCCAACAAGCTTAGACATCCTTTGCCTAGGCCCTCTTGGGCAAAGCCACCAGGCTCATACTTAAAGAAGACTTGTGCTTGGCGAGTACTTTATTTCAGTGCCAGTCAACAAGAAGGCATCCACATAGCTTGGCTCCTTGGAACCAAGCTATGCAGTATAGTGTTTTGGGTGTGGTAGCCTAGGGACTATTTTACCTGGACTAGTTTCTTGATGCTATTGAAACCACACCCGACTTGGATAACACGCTTCGCGTTACTTTGCAATCCTGCAGCGTGACGCTCATCGTGTTCAGCTGCATCTGCGAACCTCGGAAGAACAGCATCTGAAAAACAAAAGGACATCGTTAACAGCAGCAGCTTACCTGTGATTCCACTGCAAGCTGCCCTCCGCTCGTGCAACCAGCATCCAAGGAACACCAAGCCTCCCGGACCGTCGGATCTGCAAAAAGGAGAGAAAAAGGACATTACACATTTTACAATTGTGCCGGCAGCTTACCTCACGAGTCGCCCATCGACCAGCATCGCCTTGGGACTTCTTGCTCCAGGTGAGCACCGCAACCTACGGGAACAAAAGACAACAGGTTAGCAAAGGCAAGGCATCATAGCGCTGTGCATAGCGCCTACTTACCGCATCAAGGCGCTCTCGAAGCACCATCACCTGCCGGCGAGTCCCCATTCAGCCAAAGTTCCACAGCGAACTTCCGCGCACCTAAGGAGAGAGAAAAGACATTATTTAAATCCAAGAAAGGCATACAGTATAACAGTAATAAGACCTACCTGAAAGACTCTAAAGGGCCTGCATCAGTGAAGTAACTAGATCGCACTCGCCCACAAAGGACAACGCGCCCCTGCCAAGAAGGCAGGACGGAGAGCACGCCAAAACCCATAACAAGGTGAGGAAAGGTCCGGGGAGGGGCTGCGGGCATACAGGGTGTTGGGAGGCTCTTACCCCAGTTGCCCAGTCTTGAACATTGCCCATTTGTTTTCCAGGCAGAACTTCTCCGCTGATTATACCTGGGAGCGGCTGAGAAGGGCACCAGAGTCCCCACAGATGGGTGGCGTCCCCGTGGATACCAGGTGAGAGTAACAGGCATTTGAATTCAACTATGCACACATGCACCCTATTGAAACACGACCAAGTATAAAAGGAGGAGCTTTGCCAGAGTAGATGTGAGTTTCTGTAAGAGTGAGAAACCCTGTGTGCATGTGGAACTTTAACAAATAAAAAAGTAGCAACCTGCAAGTGGCACATTACAGATAAACTTGAAAGCAGTGTAAAATAAAGTAGCAGCATACGACTGACATGTTACCGAATGTTCCCGAAGAAGGAGTGAACGAATGAAAGGCAAAGAAGGAGAATATGAAACCTAACTATCAGAGTGGTCGCGCATAGGAAAATATGCTTTGCCGAAAGTATCTGATAGGAAAGGACAATGGGAATGTATCCTTGTTGAAACGGTAGGAAAGCAATAGTGGAAAGGTGTTGAGGAAGCAGCAATTGTAAAATTCTGAATGCTCTGAAAACCCCTGTGAGTATCAAAGAAAGGATACAAAGCGGCAGGGAAAAGGGGAGCTGTGAGCAGAAGCAAAGTGCGAGCAAAAGTCGCAGGTTAAAAAGGGGAGCTGCGCAAGAAGAGAAGAGAATTGTGTGCAAAATCCCCAAAGTGTTGAAAGACTGAGTGAATTGAGCAGAGAAGGAAACCAAGGTGAATATATGGTATAAAATGGAGACCGCATAAAGGAAAGGGCATGCTAAGAGCCGAGGAGGGCACCTAGTTGCGCGACCTGTAGTGGGTGGACCGTGCGATCTGACAACTGCATCACAGTCAGGGGGCCCATGCAAAATGCAAGTTGATCTTGGGAAAGGAAACCCTGAAAAGTTGAGTGAACTGTGTAAAACAAAGAAGCTTAAGCTTGGGAAAGGGAACCCTCAGAAGCCCAACAAACTATGTGAGATTAAGAGGTTTAAGTCTGAGGAAAGCAACTCAGAGAAATCTAACAAACTTTGTGGAATCCAGGAGGCTTGAACTTGGGGATGGGAACCTTAAAAGGCCTTGGGAAATGTGTGAACTGATTTGCTTTGAAATGGAAAGAGGAGTCGGAGAAGAACTCCAGGTGAACCCAGTTTTTGTCTTTTCCCTTTGATAGACTATTTTTTAATAAGATAAACCCTACACATCAAGCATAGGTTTGACACAGCCTAACTTTGTTTTGTGACTTACGGACACAGATGAACATTAGAAACATCAATTGAGGAAAAACCTAAAATAGAGATAGGGCAAGATAGGCGTTACACCAACCCTGAAGTTATTAATAATGGTTTTTGAACTGTTCTCCTTGTGTCTGTGTCATCTCATGATACCATGCCTGTCTCACATCTGCTAATAAACATTGCTATTTCTCTGGTTCAGAAGGGGACCGCAGTGTACTCTTTTGCTTGCATTCATGAGGTGGCCAAAGGGAACAGTTGTTAAATGCCACAGTAGTTTATTGACATGCCTCTGTTATGCGCGCAAATTCCCGGAATGGGATATGTACTGTTCGTTTCATCAGTAAAAACACGGGACTCAACCGAGTTTTGCGCTGTGGTTCACAGAAAGGAATATCCCGAACTACGGGCCTCCGAGGTGGCTGGAGGTTGCCATGGAAGCTTAGCACTGCGTTGCTAAGGAGAGGCAACGTGCGTTTCGGTTCACGGCGGTGATCATGTGACATTGGATATTTAACCCCGCCCCCCTGCTTGCTCAGTGCTTCTGATAAAGCATTTTTGGCGCTACTTGTTTACTGTCTTGCATCTCGTTTACCTGGTATCCTGAACCCTTGTTTCCATAACCGACCTTGCTTTTGGATAATCCTAGTCTGTTTTGGTATTTCAGTGATCTACTGGTTTTTTGACCCTTGCCTTCTGCCCTTGGATTTTGATTATCGTCTTTTCTTCTAGTTTACATTTGCTCGTATGGATTTGACCCGGATTGTTTAAAGGATTTCTCTTGAATATATATAGACTACTCCGCGGGACAGCCTCCGCTGCAACGTGGGACAGCATCGCTGCGCCGCGGGACAGCCTCCGCTGCAACGTGGGACAGCATCGGCTGCGCCGCGGGACAGCCTCCGCTGCAACGTGGGACAGCATCGGCTGCGCCGCGGGACAGCCTCCGCTGCTACGTGGGACAACGTTTGTTGCATCATGGGAGTTGCACATTAGGAAAAAACACTTTGACTTTCCGTATTCCTCCCAATTCATCTTTCTCTTGCATCACGAATATTTATCATGCATAGTTAAACCCTGGATTCCCTCTGGTAAGAATCTCTGTGCTTTTCTTCTTATTAGTACAGTAGTGTAAAAGGGAATAGTAACCAGAGAGGTCGTTTGTTTTGCAGAGAATTCCTATTGTTTCCGGTTCCTGCTAGATCGAGGTTAATCAACTTAAGATCTGTTCTATCTCTAAGCAGGTTAGTGTGGGAGGAGTGTTAGTACTTAGAGAAGACACACGGTATACTTGGATACTAATTATGCTTCTTTCCTTCTACAGCTACGGTGGTCTCTGAGGGAAATCCAAACATCATTGAAAACATCTTTCAATTAATTGATCCCTCTGTATGTGAATTATTAACATTCAGAGGGGTACATTGGTGGGAAGAATTCTTCTTCTACACTACGGGGTCAACCTTCCTCTTCACTGGTTGACCCCGTAGTGTAGAAGAAGAATTCTTCCCACCAATGTACCCCTCTGAATGGTAATAATTCACATACAGAGGGATCAATTAATTGAAAGATGTTTTCAATGATGTTTGGATTTCCCTCAGAGACCACCGTAGCTGTAGAAGGAAAGAAGCATAATTAGTATCCAAGTATACCGTGTGTCTTCTCTAAGTACTAACACTCCTCCCACACTAACCTGCTTAGAGATAGAACAGATCTTAAGTTGATTAACCTCGATCTAGCAGGAACCGGAAACAATAGGAATTCTCTGCAAAACAAACGACCTCTCTGGTTACTATTCCCTTTTACACTACTGTACTAATAAGAAGAAAAGCACAGAGATTCTTACCAGAGGGAATCCAGGGTTTAACTATGCATGATAAATATTCGTGATGCAAGAGAAAGATGAATTGGGAGGAATACGGAAAGTCAAAGTGTTTTTTCCTAATGTGCAACTCCCGTGATGCAACAAACGTTGTCCCACGTAGCAGCGGAGGCTGTCCCGCGGCGCAGCCGATGCTGTCCCACGTTGCAGCGGAGGCTGTCCCGCGGCACAGCCGATGCTGTCCCACGTTGCAGCGGAGGCTGTCCCGCGGAGTAGTCTATATATATTCAAGAGAAATCCTTTAAACAATCCGGGTCAAATCCATACGAGCAAATGTAAATTAGAGGAAAAGACGATAATCAAAATCCAAGGGCAGAAGCCAAGGGTCAAAAAACCAGTAGATCACTGAAATACCAAAACAGACTAGGATTATCCAAAAGCAAGGTCGGTTATGGAAACAAGGGTTCAGGATACCAGGTAAACGAGATGCAAGACAGTAAACAAGTAGCGCCAAAAATGCTTTATCAGAAGCACTGAGCAAGCAGGGGGGCGGGGTTAAATATCCAATGTCACATGATCACCGCCGTGAACCGAAACGCACGTTGCCTCTCCTTAGCAACGCAGTGCTAAGCTTCCATGGCAACCTCCAGCCACCTCGGAGGCCCGTAGTTCGGGATATTCCTTTCTGTGAACCACAGCGCAAAACTCGGTTGAGTCCCGTGTTTTTACTGATGAAACGAACAGTACGTATCTCATTCCGGGAATTTGCGCGCATAACAGAGGCATGTCAATAAACTACTGTGGCATTTAACAATGGGAATTTGCGCGCATAACAGCCTCCCAGGCAACAAAATGTTCTTATATTCTCTTGAACTTGAGGAACCTGCCCAGATAACAGGTACTTGGGCATATTCAATGTGATTGGTTGACCTTTTTGGTTTTACCCCTGCACTGGCAGTGTAGCACCCCCTATTGTCCAAAACATTGATACAGAGAAGACACAGAAAAGAAAGAGTGTTGAGAAACAGAATATTTGCTTGGCATAGAAATCGGCAGTGCTATTGTTATTCACTGACCACCTCACAGATTATTTTGTTGTGCCCTTGAATTCACCAGTCTCTATTCTAGTCCTCCTCCTCTGTCTGAGTCTCTTTCCTGTGTTCCGGTCCTCCTCATTAGACCCTGTCCTTCTCCTACACCTTCGTCATAGTCCTTTTACCTTCAGTGCTTTTTAAATATGACTTTTATTTTTGGTCCGTTATTTTGTCTTATATTTTTATTATAATGTTAGCATTGAATGCCTTATGTCATTAACCAGGAATGAGACGTGGACACATAGAACTCCTAGTGATTGCTGTAGACTTTTATTGAAATAATGAAAGGGTTGAAATATGCCTGACCGTTGCTGCACTAGGAGGTGTATTTCCCTACACAAAACTAGGATTCTGTCCAGTGTCAAGGTGTCAAAAAAAATGAAATGTCCTCTGTCTGAAATTCTATCCTAGCCATCACGCTTCAAAAGTAACTATAACGGGTATTGTCTCTGGCCTAGTAAGTGCACACATGTTCAAGTTCAAAAGAAATGTCAGACTCCAACAAAAGGTTCCAAATGAACAAGGTTTGCAGTTCCAGGGGATAACTCCATTCCCCAGTTTTCTTTGCACAACACGAAACTGTTAAAATAAATCAGAATCTTAAGGTTAGCCACTTTCCTTATGATTCCCTTTTCCAAAAGAAATGATGTAACTCAAAAGGCAAGTCCCAGAACCGGAGGATGCCTGGTATACTCCCGAGCCAGGCCTCTTTTCGTCCTCAATATTTACTTTACGGTCCCAAGAGCATGAGCCTTTCTTGGTGCCTTCTTTATGTTCACTTTCACTTTAATAAAGTTAACTTTGCCTGGTATACTCTGCTGCACGGGCTTTTTCTTGTATACTTCACTCTCACACTTGGGCACTTGCCTTTGCCTGGTATACCTCCCTGGCAGGTCTGGTATGAATTTCCCCAAGCTTTTGACTTAGACTCCTTCAAATACTTGACTTTGCTTGGTATGCTCTCCTGCCAGGATTTATATGTAGCTTTGTTCTCGCCCGCAAAGTGATATTTGCCCAGTATCGATTTGACAACTCTTGTTTAACACAGTTCATTTAGTTTCTGTACTTTCATTTATTTATTTGTTTGTTTGATTATTTATTTGTATTGCGCGCCAGACCCAAGGGTAACCGGGCGCAGTGAACAGAATATACGAAGCTTACAATGTTGCATGGAAATTACAGTGTTACAGCAAATTACAGTGTTGCATAGTTAAAATTTACAATAGTGATAAATCTTCATGGTACATATATACATACAGATAAGTAACATAGCACAGATTAGAGTCTTTCAAACCTTACATATTGTTGTCATTGAGGTGTTTGATAAGATTCGTTCTAAAGTGGAGGAAAGGTTGGTCTGATCTCAGGTTGTGTGGTAGGGCATTCCACCATTTAGCAGCTAGCACAGGGAAGCTTGTGTCGCCAATTTTGGCAAGTTTAAATCTAGGAATTTCCAGACAGTTGGAGTTGGGAGTTCTTGTAGGTCTGCTGGAGATTTTTATTTTTATTTTGTCCATCAGGTAAATGGGGGCAGCGTTATTGAGGGCTTTGTGCGTCAGGAAGAGCATTTTTAGGTGAATTTTATTGTCAGTGGAGAGCCATTTGTATTGTTGTCTAATGGATGAGATATGGTCCCTTTTGTTTATGCCTAAGGCGGCTCTGAGGGCGTTGTTTTGTAGGATTTGTAGCCTTTTGGTGATGGTTTTGTTAGCGCCACTGTAAAGGGCATTGCAATAATCGAGTCGTGATAGTATTAAGGCTCTCGCTAGGATCATGCAACTGTTATTAGATAAGAAGGGTTTACCTGCTCTTATTAACTTGCAGGTATAGGCTGTTGTGGAGGCTAAGGAGTTAACTTGTTTGGCAAAAGACATGGTGGAGTCAAGATAGAAGCCTAGTGTTTTTTCTTCACTCGAAACCTTGATGCTATTGCCATCTATGTTAAATGTGGAGTAGTCCTTGCCTAGTTTGTTGATATTGGCCTGCGTGCCCAGAATGATCAACTCAGTCTTATCATCATTCAGGCAGAGGCCATGTGATGCCATCCATACCTGGATAATGAGGTACACCCTATTCACCAACTCCCTGTCCCTGCTGTGATCCCCAGAAAGCGGGAGGAGAATCTGTGTATCATCTGCATAGTTAGTGTAGGTGATACCTAGAAGGTCCAGATCATCGAAGAAGGGTTTAGTGAATATGTTGTACAAGGTTGGTGAAACACAGGAGCCTTGAGGGACGCCACATGTGATAGGAAGAGGGCCGGCTGCTGCTGAATGGGAGAAGACTCTCATTGTTCTCTTACTCAGAAAGGATTCAATCCATTTGGTGGCATGCGTGGAGAAGTGTGCAGCGGTGTCCAAGTGTTTGCAAAGGACCCTGTGATCCACCAGATCGAAGGCAGCTGAGAGATCAAGTAAGAGGAGGAGTGCCGTCTTGCCTTGGTCTCTCAGTTCGTCTATCTGGGTCTTTAGGTCAATGAGTGCAGTTTCAGTACCGTGGAGTGGACGTAAACCAGATTGTCTGGCTCCCAGTAGGTTGTTAGAATCAAGGTGTCTTTGAATTTGTGTATAGGCAACCTTGTCTAGTATCTTCAAAAGGAAAGGTACGGTGGTGATGGGCTGATAATTAGTGGGGATGAGGGGGTCAAGAGTCTGCTTCTTGAGAAGAAGGAGCACCCATGATTGTTTTAGGTTTGCCGGGATAATACCTGTGGCGAAGGAGGAGTTGATCAATTTTGAAGGTCTCTGGCAGCGTCTTTTATTAGTTGCGCTGGGCAGATGTCGCCTTTGCAATTCGACGGTTTAAGGGAAAGGATGATTTTCTCTACCTCTAAGATGGTAGTTTTAGTGAAGGAGAATTTGTTGGTTGGGTCTTTAATGGTATTGTTAAGTGGCGGTTTGTTTATGAGGTTTAGGGAGTCTTTTTTTAATTGAATTTTATTTTGCAGTGTGATGATTTTATTTGCTAAGGCTGTTTGGATATCTGTGCACCAAGTCTGGTCTTTAATGCAGGTATCTGGTGTGGCGATGGGGGACATAAGTTCTTTCAAGATAGAGAAGAGTTCCTTCATACTTGAATTGGCATTGGCAATGCAAACATTGTAGGAATTATGTTTCGCTAGGCAGATTTCATTTTTATAATGCCGAGAGCTATTAGTTAAATTAGCTTTATTCTCTTCGGATGGACATCGTTTCCAGACAGATTCGTATTTTCTTTTGTCTAGGCGCAAGGCCTTAAGTTCTGGCGTGAACCACTTGTTTAAGTGTGCCTTGGGTTTGCTTGATCGCATTTTGAGGGGGGCAACTTTGTCCATAGTGGTGAGCATGATGTTATTAAATTTGTTGACCAATGCACAGGGGTCGAGGTTGTCTGGTAGTGCATTTAAAGTAGGATCAGGGGAATAATATTATCTGCTGTAATATTCTTTTTATTTCTTGTAGGGCATGGTGGAGCTGCCTGTGGGTCAAGGCTGGGTGGTTTGGTAGTTAGTAAGTTAAAGGACACCAAGGAGTGGTCTGTCCAGGAGAGGGGCGTAATAGAGGATACTGTGGCTGAACAGTTGGAATCAGCAATCCAGTCAAGTATTCTACCCTTTACATGTGTGGGGGTGTTAACTTTTTGGGTAAGTCCTAAGGTGTGAAGGGTATTGGCGATAGTGGCAGCATGGGCATCTGCTTGGTCATTGAAGCCAAGGTTAAAGTCCCCTAATATCAGCAATTGGGAGGTGGTTTTGGTATTGTTGGACAGAAGGCTGTGCAGGTCCTCCTCGAAAGTTCCAAGTGGACCCGGTGGTCTGTAAATTAGGTGAATTGAGATAGTTTGGGTGTTGTTTATGGGAATTTTGGCAGTGAGAGTTTCACAGGATTGCATAGTTGTAGTAGGGACTAGGCGTAGTGATAGGTTTATTTTGGATATAATGGCGATTCCACCTCCGCGGGAGCCTTCTCGGTCCTGCCTAGAAATGGTGTAACCGTCCGGAATGGCCAGCATGAGCGATGGGCCTGCCGCATTATGTAGCCATGTCTCAGTTATAGCAATAAAGTCTAGATTGGCTTCTGTGATTAAATCAGATAGGTCAATGGCGTGTGCCACTAGGGATCTTACATTAAGGAGTGCTCCCATGAGGGAGTGTCCTTTGGGGTCCATTTTGATTATGGCCGGGTTGGATGAATTGGTATTTGTCTTAGGCATGTTTGTATTCACTGATGGGGAAGATTGAGGGGGTGCAGAGCATGTTCTAATGTGTTGGTCTTTGGTTGTGCGTTTTATAGTGGGGAGGGATCTTCTAAGAGGTTCATAGAGTTTATTAAGTCTGGCGTAGTTTAAGGTTTCTCTTGTAAGTTGGGGTAGGCTGAGAGGTGTACACTAGTCGGCCTGGCATGGTCTGGTGCGTGGGGCTGATGTGGCGAAGGTAGTTGGGTATCTTGGGTGTGGTGAGTATGAGATGAGGCGCGAGAGCTGGCTTGCAAAGGGGAGCTTCAGTGTTGCTTTTCTTAGATGAGGCGTGTAGTGTGGCCATGATCATTAGAAAGTAAATGTTGATCATTAGAGAGTAAATGTTGAGTGAGCTAGACATAGTGTGAAGCTATTCCTGTTGGCTGGCAGTGCCGCTTAGAGTATGTGGACTAGGGTAGCTGGCCGTCAAGTACTAAATGTCAGTAATAGTGTCTAGGCTGTGTGGCTAAATCTATAGGTCTAGGCACCATTCACTGGTAGGGCACAAGTATATGAGGCACGAGTGGGCATTGTCTAGAGTACATAGCAAGGGAGGCACCTAAGTGCACCTGTTCCAACAGGGCTAGGCTATAGAGACTGAAGGCACCTAGATGTGGCAAACAGTGAATATGATACTATATATAATAATATGTATATATAATAATAAAAAAATATAAATGCATGGTAGGCTAAAATACAGGGACTGAAGGCACCTTGATATTGCACTCATAGTACCTAACATAGCGTATAGGGCTAGGACACAACAAATCAATAGTCTGTTAAGTGACCATGAGGCACAACACAAATCAAATGTGGTCTATTAGCGACCATAAAGCACAAGCGCAAATCAAATGTGGTCTATTAGCGACCATAAAGCACAAGCACAAATCAAATGTGGTCTATTAGCGACCATAAAGCACAAGCACAGATCAAATGTAGTCTATTAGCGACCATTGAGCACCAACACAAATCAAATGTGGTCTATTAGCGACCATAAAGCACAAGCGCAAATCAAATGTGGTCCATTTTCTTACATATGGGACCAGCGACCTCTTCTGTCTGTTTCAAAGCCCCTTTAAACTCTTTACGGGCTGCAATTATGCTGCACTTTTGTTATGGTTGTGAAGTGGCATTCACCCTCAAGAAGCATGGTAACCCGTTCTCCTTCCTAGCCTTACTGGATACTTCAGTGGGCTCTTGCGGTTCTCTGTTCTCTCTCCCTTCGGGTTGCCACCCCAGCGTGCGGTTCGTCAGCTGATATTCCTTTGTCGTGCATCGTTCTGCGGTACACTGCTCCCGCTGCCTCTTGCTTTCTGCGGGCTGTTTGACATTCGCTTTCTCCTTATGATGGCAGGCGCCTCTCCATCTTCGCTCTCCCTGGCGTGCTGGGCTGCAGCGTGCTGACTGGCGTCTCTCCAGCTTGCGGCATCACCCGGCTCCGGCACCTTTCCGTGCCGTTCCGGCTCTCCTTTTCCTTGTCGTTCGTCTGTCAGCTGGGGTGAATTTAAACTTCCCGGCAAGGTGGAGTGCCTTCCAGAGACTAAACAGTTGCGTGGGCTTCTTGGTCTTAGTCATTCTCATTGCTCCCGTCCTCTTCCTCGTCCCAGTATTCCCATATATGGGATTAAAAAACAGTTCTGGGTATATTATTTTGACAGGTATTATCAGTAAGGTTTATGGGTGACTGATGGGAGCTAGCATAATAAGCCATAGAGGCATGATATATGGAGGGGATATCCCTAAAAGGGAAAGGAGGATATGTGTTTTCACCCGATGATGCCATGCTATCCCCCTGAGGGTCGCCTCCCCACATGTGGTCCTCCCTCATATAGCCGACCCCTGGCCCAGGATCCGGTAGCTGCTGCCGTCCCCTGGCCACATGGGGAGAGGCCATCTCTGGGAAAATAGGGAAATATACCAAAATGCCGCCTCCAGAACTCTGACTGGCCACAATTTCGACTTTTCTTTTCTTCGATTTTTCTCCCCCCCCCCCACACCACATATGTGAGATGGGGGTAAGGGATATAACACAAGTATGGGGGGCTGCAAGGGTCTCCCCCTGATATGTATGTGGTTTAAAGGTGGTTGAAGAAAAAGTCGGCATTTTCAGCCATCAGACCTCTGGAGGTTGCAGTAATGATAGATCCAGAAAAAAGTGATGACATAATCAGATTCATCACATTTCCCTAACTCTTGCAATGGTGCGCTATTATGCCCAATTCAGAAGAAAGGTAATTATACGACCCATATCTCTTTTGAACAGCACTTTTAAGATTTGTCACACACTTATTTGTGTTATTTAATTGAATGGGTAGAGCCACACAACACTTTATCTGGCTCACACTTGGGCTTTTGTGACGGTCTTGGCAATGTGAATCAGGTGTTACATTAATACCTGACTGTTGTCAATTGCGTACACATTAAGGATGAATCAATATATATCGCTTTTATGGACCTCTCCACTGCTTTTGATACTGTTAATAGTTCAAAGCTGTGGCAGGTCCTTCGACAATTGGGTTTGCGAGAAAAAATGGTTAGTGTCCTGGTTGAATTTGTAAAGAAGTAGCTCAAGCTTCCAATGCGATAGAATAGCTTCCGCAGAGAAACAAATGCACTTCTGACAGTTTATTGCATGTTGTTAGATTAAATCTTTCCTGACAGTTTATTGCATGCTGTTAGATTAAATCTTTCCTATGTGTAAGTGCATTCCACAGCCCATCTCACAGAAGGTGTTCTTGACTTCAAGATACACTGCAAATTGCTTGCACCCATTACCTGCAGAAGAACATTTTTGCATTACAATTCGATTTTGCAACACTACCTAATTCTAGCAAATCTACGAGTCTGTTACAGGTGGTATCTCTGCAAGATTCTGTGTTTTTTTCCTTTTTCAGAAAATAAAACATCAACCTGCTCCATTTCAATATTGTCGTTTGTTGATGTTGGTTCTTATAGACATTATTTCCCCCTACCTTTAATATCCATTGTGTTCTTTTTATTTTAACATTATTTTGTTTAGTTTCATTTTATTTTGTGCTATATGTTTACCGCTTAATACATGTTTGTTTATTTTTTATATATTTCAGCACAATTTGATCTCTTATTAAGTGAACATACTTTTAGTCGGATGGTAGCTGTTTCTTGATATATTTCCCCTACCCTTTTTTATATTTGATTCCTCTTCACTTTATTATTTGCTACATCTACTCCCATATTTATGGTAATATTTATATTTGATTACATCTAACTACTTGAGATGGTCATATTAATTAGTAGTTTTCTGGGTTACTTTTTAGGGTATAGTATGTCTGCATTTACAGCTATATTTATTCATGGACTTATTCTGTACCAACACATTTTAATGTTGTATGACTTTTTTGTTGTAATACCATAACTGTCTTTTAGTATGCTATGCATTCCATGTAGCTATATCACTATATTTCCAATAGACATTTCCAAAGTAGATATCACCTTAAAATATGCCATTTGTTTGTACCTATTTATTGGTAATATTTAGGACTAACTGCATGTGTCTGCTTGAGATGGTGTTATCATTAGTAGATAGTCCTTTGGGACTTGTATGTACATATAGTTGACGTATATTACGCATTCGATTTATGCTAGTTACATTGTATATTATATCTATTACAAAATTCAGCAAAATTACTTACTCTTCTAAAAAAAGAAAGAGAATGCCTGACTACTGCAAAACGACTTACCATTGATTCCCCTCGTTTTTTAACAGAAGTCACCCGTGAAGATGGAGTTGTATGAAGAGCTTGGGCGTGTGGGAGAAGGAAGCTATGGAGTGGTAACCAAGTGTAAGCACAAAGGAACTGGGCAAATTGTAGCAGTAAAAAAATTCTATGAGAAGCCAGAAAAGTCTGTAAACAAAATTGTTATGCGAGAAATTAACTTTCTGAAGGTAAACTTTGTTTGGCTTTTCAAAAAATGATGTTGCTTGCAAATAAACATATTTCTTACGTACTAATGCCTGATAAATACACTTCTTTTATATAAACGTTAATCATATGACCATTTGCATAGGGTGTGCCTCTGCATGCTAATTTGTAATCTGCATAAATTGCTGGACCGTTAGTCTTTGAAATTCACATGAACATTTTTTGGAGAATAGTTTTGTTTAGAAACAAACAAGGAACACAAATAAGCACATGCAGGTTTAATTGAGAGCTTTAAAATCCACAGCTTCTGGTAAATTAAGGTTATGTCGCTACCAAAATTTGTATTCAATCTTTTTGGACGTGGGCCTCATTACAAGTTTGGCGGTAGCCTGGCCGGTAAAACCGGCAGGCTGCCGCCAAACTTTTGCATTTTTCCGGCGCCCGCGAATTGGCAATTACCGGGTTATTATGGCCCCGTCGGACCAGGTAATTACCCATTCGCCGGCGCCGGAATGAATTGCTCCCCATTCCCACAATGGGAATGGGGAGGTTGGATGCACTGGCACCATTCAGAATGGTGCCCGTGCATCCGACATGATCTGCTTGCCAGTACTCCCGCCAGGTCATACCTGGCGGTTGGGATGGCACACGCGAGCCGAACTCCTAGTTTGCCGGTCCGGTAACAACAGTACTGGCAAGCTTACCAGTACCGTTGTTACCGGACCGGCAAACTTATAATGAGGCCCACTGAGTGCAGAGTGTGTAATAAGTAACAAGTCAGTTTCCCAAATCCATCATGGTGTGGAGCAGTGGTACTTTTCTCTGTCCTTTTGGGTGCGGGAGAGGGTAATAAATCAATTTGTTATTCTATAAACCATAATATTTAACAGCTTTGTCAAGTCAAGCTTATCAATTCAGTTCTCGGAACTATTTCCCAATAGAATATCACATCAAACAGTACATAATGATTACATGCAGTTGGTCTTTTATTGGCATTTTATTTTAAGATTTTTAATCTCAAGGTTTAAGAAACCTTTTCATTTGAAATCTTCTTGTCCACATTCCCCTCCAAAAATACTGTTTCATGAATTTCCACCAAACGTAGAGTACATTCCACCCAGTACACATCCTGTTAATCCATGTATCCAAACAAAACCTAGTACAAAACCCCTATAAGGGTTGTGTAATTGGGAAAGAAAACCAGATCTATTTTGTTTAAACAAATCCAGTTTCCTATGAATGTTTCCTCTTTGAATTTGCTTGTTCCCCCATTTCCGCTGATAAAAAAAGGAAAATGCTTGCCAAACCGGTGCAGTGAAAAATGCCAACGGCAAAAATATCCCAGACGACAACACAGGAAACCCTGAAAACATGCTCTGTAGTATTTTACAGCTCATTTCTATCAGTTGTCAAATACTGTATGATTGAACCATGATGAGACGGTCTACCGAATATTTGTAAAAACAAGCTAAGCGAGTGGATGAAAAGTACTGAAAATAAGTATTGATGATATTAGCAGATGAGAAGTACTGCGCAGTGTTGAAAATAAATGCATACAAGTTCTGGCAGAAGAGTATACCAGGCAAAGCCAAGTGTTGGAAATAAATAAGCGCTTTAAAGGAAAAGGCCACATGTCCTGACAGGATAGTAAGCCAGGACAAGTTGAGTGTTTGAAAGGAGATGCACTTAAGTCCTGGACTGGAGGATACACCAGACAAAGCTAACTATGTGAAAAGCAGTGAAAGAGACTATATCCAAGACCTGGCAGGAGAGTACAATAGGCATAGTCCAGTATATGTGATAAATTGCTGTAGAAAGAAAGCCTAACCATACACGTGAGACTTTGAGCTGTTGTAAATCTGGAAAGAACCTGGCAGGGGAGTATATCAGGTGATCTGCGACTCTGAGCCCCGCACCCAATTTGTGAAACAGTAAAAGGAGACTTCTAAGAAGCACTGATACCCCTGGGATTGAAACCTGCTTTAATTGTGAAGAGAAACATGGGGAAGGGAGCAATTTCCCCGGGAGTGGATTGCAGTACCCAAAGGAGAGAGTTATCATTTTCAACTTTAAGAACATTATTATTCTTAGTCTGAACTTGGTTAAAGGAACCGGGGGAAGGGAGCCATCCACTGGCACTGTAAACATTGGCCATTTGGAACTTTTGGGTTTGGATTTATACCTTTTGTGTTGGATTGGAACATGTGCACATTTTTGAAAACAAGAGATAATATCCTTTGCACCTTAAAGTTAGTTTTAGAGTGTGACGCCCAGAAAAGGTTTTCACAGGAGGTATTCTTACTTTGGGACATCTTGACAAATGACAGACCCATTCGTTTTGGTTGAGGTAGGGAAACGCCTTCTATAATAGGGATCATGAGGCACTTTCCACCCCTCTTTTCATTTAATACAAGTTTTTTATCAAAACAATCCGTCCTCTGGTTCCGCGTCTCATTCCTCGCTCCTCACAGTGGAAAGAGTAATGGTGGCAAGCCCCTGTACTCTTTTTCTGCAGGCCTGTTTTCTCTGAAAAATACTTATGAACACTTAGCCTATTTATATTTATTGGTCTCCTGTAGTTTTCTGGGACCATCCATATGTAGTTTTCCCCCAACCCATGTGCCCTCGAGTTGTCTCTATGAAGGTGCAATTGATGTGATCAAAAGCCTAGTGGCAGCGAAACCACCAAGGGGCGTAGACAATATGCCTGTAGGAAACAGACACTCTTCCGGGATACACTGAATCCTGAGGCCATTGCATGGATGAAGACCACCTTGGTGCTTTAAAAAAGTCTAAAGTTTAAGTAACCTCCAAAGCACAATAATAAAGAGAAGTCTGAATCCTGGTCTCGGATGTGATTTTTTAGATAGACCAGTGAAGGCTCTGAGGCCTTCTGGCTGCAAAGCTCCAGTGGTGGTATCATGTGGAGCCGCTGGAGAGACAAGGACTACTCTGGCATCATCTGGACGGTTGCGCCTGTAAAAGCAAAGTCAGGACAAGGAGGAGGCGACTCTGGTAACCGCTGTGCCTGCGGAAAGCAAGTAGGTGAGGTGTGGTGGATTCCTATGAAAGTGAGACTCTTGGAAGGAGCACTGCACTGGCCTGTGCACGCAGTGGAGAGGGAGTTGGAGTGGGGATGCGGCTCAATTATACAGTGCGTGCTGAATGCCACAGGCTGCAGGGGCACTGCCACATGGAAGAAAATTGGTTGGAGGATGTGAAAAAACTGTGCGTACAGTGTGGGGAAGGACCTGGATGACCACTGGAAACTAGAGTTGTTTGTTTGTTTATTTGATATAGTGCAAAACCAAACCCGAAGGTAGAAGGGCGCAAACATTACAAGAATACTTGAGAACTTGGTTACAGAGTGATACACAAATAAAGGCAGTAGAGATAGTATATACACGCGCAAACATTACCGGAAAACTTGAGAACTTGAGAACTTGGTTACTTGGATGCACAAATAAAAGGCAGTATGGACAGTATTTACAAGTGTTGGTTTGATGAGATCGTTGAGGCGAGGTGAAATAAGCAAGAGGCAAGAGGGTGAGCATGGACGTCAAGTCAGAGTGTTCCGATCAGTTATGTGTCATTGGTGCGCAGCCAAGAGAGGGCCTGGCGTCTGAAGCTAGGGTAGGGTTGGTCACTTCTGAGGTTAATGGGTAGTCTGTTCCAGGTTTGGGCTGCTATGACCAGGAAACTGGAGCCGCCGGCAGAACTTCTTTTGTATCTAGGCACCAGTAGTATCCTGTAGCTGCATGCATGGGAGCCATGGTGACTTGAGGGCTATAGGGCCTATGGTGGTAATTTCTACTGGAAGAAAACTCAGTGTGAGGACAGTAGTGGGTTACTGCATGTGGAGCTGGGGCTCTTGTGTATCACAGAAAGAATCGCTCTTAAACCGATCCACTTGTGGGGTAGTTTTCGGGGCCAGTGACTATCACAGGAGATATCATGAAGCATTGGTAGATGTCTTGACGTCTAGTAAGTCGAGCTCCCCTGTGTGGTTTCGCCACATCAAGCCATTGTTATGTACTTTTGATCTGGAGGATTTGTGGAATAGACCGGAAACCATCAGTAATACTACCAGGCAAATTGTTCTTGATAAAAATAATCAGCACACGTGGGATAAATATGTTTTGAAATGTTTAGACCTATTAATGGGGTATGAGTATTTGCTCTGTGAAACTGATTTTGGAACAGAGGCCTACCTTTCCTATGGGGAAGATCCCTATTTGCAAAGATGCAATGAGGAAATCTACCCCCCTGCCGTGGTTAAAGCTAAGTGGGATAGTAGTAATTCCCTGTTTTGTCCCTTTTGTACTTCTGTAAGGGAATCCTTGCAGCACTTTTTTGTTTACCTACCCGCAGTATGTGGAAATAAGAGGCAGAAATGTATGTAATTTGTCTGAAGAATAGAGGTGTACAGAGTATGATTGAAGTTCAAAATGTATGTAAAAGCTCTAGTTCGATGGATGTTATTTATGCAGTGTGTAATTATTTAATTTTTGCATGGAGGAGGAGTGAAGCACTTAAGAATTGTGTTTAGTACTGTAATAGCATGTAATGATGTAACAATGTATGATATATAGGATGTTGGAATTGTGGAGCCCCACAGCATGCTTACAGAAATCCTAGACACCCTGAAGACTGGAAGCAATGATCTCTGCCTCTGGACCAATAGAGGTTTTAGCAGTCACCCATATATGAGTACAGAAGTGTAGGGCGACTACTTCCCTTAGCTGGAGGACAATCGCTAGTACATTTACTATGCATAAGGGAGTGATGTTTCGCTCTACTAATAGGGGGTCTGGAGGTGAGTGCTTTGAAGGATCCCCTATGAAATCAAGATTTGCTGTCCACTTGGGCTAAACGCATTGGACCCCAGACATGGCCATCCAACATCACAACAGCTCTTCCAGAGTTAGAAGAGTGGAAGAGGGACTGCTGAGGTGGTGACATTGCAAGATGTTAAGGATATATTGGTGGAAATCTGTGCCTCACACACAGTTATTCAAGTGCATATTTCAGAACAATGCGTATGAGTATGCAAGGTTGAGGTGCTAGAGAACAATCAACTTTCCATGCATCTCCTTGAGCTTAAGTATTAGGTCAGCCTGACCGAGCTCAAGATACAGAAAGGGAGGTCCTCAGGATTAATGACCTTAAGAATTGTGAGAAATTGAAAGATGGTTAGAAAAAAACGAGAAGAAGGCCAACAACCTCATTAGCAAACTATTTAAGAAAGCCGGAGGAAGGGAGTCAGGTGTGACAGTGAATTGGAAGGGAGCAGCCTGGGGGTAGCTCTGCTCACATTGTATGCTAACATCGAGTTTTGCTATACACCGAAACATTTTTGGGTTACAAACAGCAGCCACTTTAACCCTTACTACAAGCTGAAGTGTTTGCGTCCTATCCAGAAGTCCGGACAATGGCAAAAGAAAATTCAGTGTACGAGGGTGCTGCCGTGCCGCATGGGCAGAAACAGACGGTGAATGGTGGCTCCATAGTGGGGAGATGGTCCTTGTCACAGGGAGGCGATCGGTGCATCAGTGATGTCCTCACAGCGATGCAGGTTATGAAAGTCCCTGTCAGCGAAGGTAGATAATATTTTGACTATACCTGTGCTTATGCAACAACGTGTGACTGGCAGATAAGGTAACAGAGGCGGAGATGAGAAATAGTACAGTGGAGGATAGGATTACCAAGCTGGAGGAAAAGATCCAGGTCCTGACCAGAGATCTGATAGTGTTGACCGCCAGACTGGGGGATCAAGAGGTAAGGGCTCCTCAGAGCCCTTTGCACATACTTGGGGTTCCTGAGACAGCAGATCGGAGACAAGGAGAAGTTTGTGGTGGACCTTATCCACAAGTTTACACCGGCAGCGAAACCTTCTAAAGTTTGAATTATTGAAAGGGCACATAAGGAGCCCTCCCTTCCTGGTGGGAGATATCTCCAGGCTCGTCATCAGCAATGTTTTAAATTACAGAGACTGGGATACGATTCTCACGGTGCCCACAGAAATGGGGACTTCTAGGACAATCCGAGTAGGATGAGGTTCTACCCAAATTTTTATTTTGTCGGTTCAGTGGGCGTGCTAGACACTCAAAGTTCTGAATGCACTTTGGCAAAAATCAGTGCACAGGTCCAAGCTTCTATTTTTTTTTTTATTCATTGTTTTGGTTCAGTCAAACATTGTATAAACCTTTCACTTATACAAAAAGACAAAGGCAAAATAATCACAAAAAAGTAAAAAGCATTTTTACATACAAAATTTAAAAGGAAAACATCAAGATTCATCAGGATTCATAAGAACATATCACTTCAGTGCTTATAGCATGCTGATTCCTCGAGTAAGAAAGTGAAGAGTTAGTATGCACCATCATAGTAGCAAGATTTTCTTCAATAACGAAGCAAGGAAGCCACATAAGTCTAAAACAGTGACTGTCCCTGACCAGCCATCAATCTGGTCCAGGTAAATTCATTAACAGTTTCCATCGCTAGATGAGTGGATTTGCATTGCTGGACAATCAGCTACCAGGTGCTTAACAATTTCTTTAATTAGAATGTTTTTACAAAATCTACAGCTCTAGCTAGTAATCTAGTCCCATCTTGCTAGTCCTAGCCAAAGTGTGGATCTGATTTAACCTAAAGCGCAGGTAAATAGTCCTACGTTTAGGACATGGAAATATATGAATGTACCTGGGAAGTTCTCCTCATTTAGTGAGGAATTTGCTGTATTCAGTATACATACTGTATGTCCTCACTGTGTCATGCTTCACCCTGCTGAACCAAGCTAATGGATGTGGATAGCCCCCACTTCTTTACTGACGCAAAGGCTGCCTTTGGTTACACAGAGAGGCTTCACAGGGAAACCTGCTCTACCAGAGCGCTCCCTATGGAGGGAATCTACAGACATGGAAAAGGAGAGTGGTCCCTCATGACAGAGTCTGCTGTGGACATAGGGTCTTCAGCATCATATGACCCACACCCTAGAGACTCTGTCAGAGCTGCTGCAGTGTCTGCAGAGGTGGTGCTAATTGATCTTGTGAGGAGCAGCTATTCAAAGATTAAAGGGCCTCATTATGACTGTGGCTGTAAATATAGCAGTGATTGCTTCATTCAGAATTACTGTTATTGTGTCTGACGAAATTATTTCCATATTACAAGCCCATGGCTGTGCACGAATTGGCATCGAGGTAATGGAAATTCTGCCTGAGGAATCACAACCTGAAACCGCTCAGGAGTACTAATCCCACCAATATTTGGAGGAATTACCATTACTGCAACCAGTATTTGGAGGAATTACTGAATGATAATGGCTCCAAAAATCAGCAGGATTTGCGCTAGGTGTTAATAGTGTTACTTTGAAAACGGGAAGCTGTGCGGTGGCCATATTTAAAAATCCAATCCTTTGTATATCATCCTTTTCAAGCTGCCACCCAGGGGAGACGGATACCGCAATTCTCTCAGGGGAGGAGAGCAAATCTAAAATGCCAGAAATTACGCAGTGTAAGCCAAAATGTATAGTGGCTGAGCTCGCTGTACTTTCTGACAATGTGGTGGCTCATGCTGTAACAGCTGTTTGGGGGGGGGGCAGAAGTAATGAAAGTGCACACCAGCAGAAGGCTGCCACCTGGGCAAAGGTGCTTAAAAAGGTTGTGGCATTTGGGATAGTGCAGTGGGACACAGCGGAATCTAAAAAAAAAGCGTTGGAATTACCTAAACGGCAAGATGCACAGTTTCCTGGCACTCAATTGCAGGAAGAGGAGCCATAGAGCCAACTTATCTAAGACACAGATAGGGTATGGCCAGCAGCATCATCCATATGACATGCGTGAAGAATGTTGGGGAACCCAAGTGTGGAGTTGGTAGCTAAGCTGAACATGATTGTCCATTTCCCAATATAGCATCCAGTCCATTTGCCAATATAACATCCAGTACAGAATGGCAAGGCCTACACTGTTTTTCATCCTGTGGTCCCTGGGCCTGGCATTTCATAGGGACAATGGAGTAAATCAATAATCTGGCTACCAGGCAGGCCACATCCCAAAAACATTGACATGCCGTGAAATAACACAATCCAGTATCATACCAGTCACATAAAGGGTGTGTCATGTATCCTGAATTACCCATAAAAATCCCAGTCCACATACATGCACCATGACTGTTCACTGTCAAACACAGGCATCCCCAAACCTGAAATGTAAAGGGCTAAACAGCCATATATGCAACCACGTCTCTTAACCACGCCCCACCAAGTGACAGCAAGGCATGTCTAGGATACAGTAGTTACCAGTGAAGGGGCACTCCATGATGAGTAGCACCATACCTCACTACTCCACTACTCCAATCACCACCAGTGCCCACTCCACTATCTCTATTACCTCATACTACCTACTGGATGAAGACAATGAAAGCACCAGCAGAGAAGGCATTTGTGCAACAACTTCATCAACCCCAAAGCACACTCCACCGACATCTCCAGAGATCCAGAGCAGAGCGCTAACAGACGTAAGAAAACAATGAACAAGTCAGCTCCAGCTACTACTTTGACGGAGGTCACCACTGCTTCATCTGCAGTGCTTGCCAGCACACTAAACACCTATGTCATCCCCTCCTCCAGCAGCAGATAAACTGTGACCACCGCCAGTCACCATTGCCCCTGGCATGTGCAGTATCTGCCAACACAAAAACCACTTGTCTTCATCAGTTCAGCCCCATGTGTTTCTGAGGCTACACCCATCTCTATGGCTACTATCAGCTCTGGGACAAGGTTGCCTGTGCGAGTCCAAGACTTTATTCCACCTACTCTTGTTGCCTCGGGTGGGGACGCTCATCTGCTGGAACCCCTTCTCCTTCCCTCCCTCTCCCTGCCATGTTGTTCCCCTCATTCACTGGCCATTCTCTGCAGTGGCGGCATATGCAGTATAGTGATGTTATACTTGATGATGATGTCACTGCGTATGCTGGGTGTGGGCGATGTGCATCTTGGGGAACTGCCCCAAATCCCACCATAGCCAGTCCCACATAACTCACTCAATTTCATATGGCAGAGACTTAGCCAGATGGAGCAGAGACGGGAGTGTATGGAGTCCAAGGCACAAGAACAACTGGGACACATGCGTGATGCTATTCAGGGGGCTTTGAGTTTAGTGGCATCCACTCTGGTGAGGCAGAGCAGGAGAGTAGCAGATGCCACTACAGTTATCACGAGGTGGGGCAAAGAGTGCAGGAGTTGTCAGAGTCTATTTCCTCAAGCAATGAGATCATGCGGAGGGCCATGGCCATGTCTCTACAGCATATTCGAGGGATGACACTGCCAGCTCTATCTCAGCCATGCCTACAGAGGGATCTGTCCTAATCATCCCTTAAAGTGCTGAAGAGGGTTGGTATGGGTGTTCAGGATGAGGCTGTTGAGTAGGCAGGGTGTGTCCCTCCGGAAATAACAGGCAGCAATCCAGAAAATTAATCCAGTTTATCATTTGCTGTTGGAGAAATCTGATTGGCTCCAAATGGCTCTCTTTAGCAACAAAGGAGTTCAAAGATGGAGCCGTGGAGAAATGCAGTGGGATCTGACCGACTAGTCACTGCCGGGGAAGCCAAGCTGTCAGATGGACACGAGAGAGAGAGAGAGAGAGAGAGGGAGAGAGAGAGAAAGAGAAGGAGAGAGAAAGAGAAGGAGAGAGAGAGAGAAAGAGAGAGAGAGAGGGAGAGGGAGAGGGAGAGAGAGAGAGACAGAGACAGAGACAGCAATGATAAGAGGAACTTGGTGAAAGGCATATGCCCATAGACCTTGAAGGTAAATGAACATAGGAGAGTATACCAGGTGTTTTGCAAGTCTGGGACCCATAACCAAATAGCATCAATGACCTATATGAGAGAACTGGCAGGCGAGTATACCAGGTGTTTTGTGAGTCAGAGAATCCCAAGGAAGATTCATGCACATAGAATTTGGAATTGTATTAAATGTTAAAAAAAAACCTTGGATAGGGAGTAATTTCGCCTGGAGTGAATTACAACACCAAGAGGAGGGGGTTATCCTCTTGGGCAACAAAGAACTTGGTTATTCTTTTGAACTTTCGTTTTGGAGGCGAGAAACCTGGGGAAGGGAGTCATTCCCTGAAACTTTGAAAATTATCCATTTGGAACTTTTGTTGAATTTATACCTTTTTCTTGAACTCGAGCATTTGTTCACTTTTCAAGCCAAACACAATACCCATAACAATTCAGAGTTACTTTTAGAAAGGGAGGGCTCAGATAGGATTTCGAACACAGGACCTTTTTGCTTTGGACATCTTGACACAGGACAGGCCCTTAGTTTTGGTTGAGATTGGGAAATACCTCCTAGATTAGGGCCAGTGAGGTATTTTCCAGCCCTTTTATTATTTAATTTAAGTTTATACCAATCACCTTGAGTCCTCTGTGCCTGTGTCTCATTCCTGGTTCCTCACCCATTGCACATACCATGTCAATCTTACCCACTTTCTCAGGGCTCTACATGAGTGTCCCAGAGGTCTGGTGGAGCCACCAGAATTTTCCTTCAAGCAGACAAAAAGTGTGCTCTATGCACACCCTGCTATGTATGTGTGCTTCATTGTAGGCCTCCTCCTGTGGCATTGCACAGTTTCTTATGGGTGCCATCAGCCATGGCAGCAGCAGGGAGACAGAGTTACCTACGATAGGGAAAAGATGTATTTTATGATGGGAGTGTTTGTTGTGTAAGTAAACATCATTCTACTGTGTATGTTGGGCTATCTTTTTAGTCAGGTATATCACCGGGTATCAATGGAGGCTCTCACTCTACAACATTTGGCTGTCTGTTTCTTACAATGGGGAGTGGCCTACGAGTACTAGAAATCCTGCTCCATGATTAATTGACCATAGTTCTCACCTCACTATTCAAGCTGTAACATCGACCTTTCTCAATTCCCAATTGCTTTCCTTTTGTAGGTATTCCATGCTACTTGTGCTCTGCATTTTCGGGTAGTCTTGTTATTTGTATACCTTTCAGGAAGTTACAGACATAGTTAAGGTTTGGGGTGCATACTTTAGTGCGTGCCTGCCTCTGTGTCCTACTATTGTGCCCACTCATGTCACACTGGTGGTGAGGGGGGGATATTGGCCATGGCCTATTTCAGGAATCTTGTGGAAGGCATTATGGGAACTGTAGTGACATCAGGATGTTTTGTTTAAGGGCCTACAGAACACTTCAGCTATGCAAACAATTGGAAGTTGAGAGAGGTCTCCCACATGTAAGCTTGCATTCTTTTAGTCAAATGCATCATGTACTGACCAGGGCTTAGCCATGCATGCATGACGTCTATGACCGTTCTGTACCCACTTCTAATTTTTTGCTCCATATGTTCAGTGATTTGTCAGTATTGCTACTTACCCAATATCCATTTACGATATCCCCTGTGGGTCTCAGTGTACCCTGGAAGGGTGCTGTTCCACAGAACCATGGCAATTCAACAAAAGAGAGGAAATGAGGGTGGGTGTGATACAGATAAATAATCAAAAAGTCTCATTTAAGAATTCCAAATTGCCGCAAGTCGCTGGCTTCAACACATACATGTTAGAAAAAGAAATGGTCAATAGATGTTGGATACAACATATAAGGCACACGGAAGAGGGAGAAAGATAGTGACAGAATATAGAAAAGTTAGGGGATAGACCATAAAAAGTAAGTCACATAAATGCCCTAAACTGTTCAATATGGTTCTAAACAAGATACTCCTATTGAATCACAATCTAAACTATGGTTACCAGAATATAGTCCACCACAAAGGTGCGATCTCATGTTGTAGCCATCAATGGTTTCAAATTGGTACAACTTAAACAGAAATACAGTCATACGCAGTGGATATTATCATATGAAGTGGCACAACAGATGCTCACCATCAGAATGGCATCACAAGTCACTTGCGTATTTATCGAATTGTACTGCTTCTTGTTGCTGTTTATGTGCACCTCTGTCTGGGATGGGATAAACGCTGCAGGCATACAGACCAGTATAGCAGTCACATTGGGGAAGGGGAGGCTGCACAGAAACGTGCCTTGGTGGCATACACCTGAGTCGTGGTGGTGGGCATGGAGATGTGATTTGGCGCATATCTCCATATTGCATTCAGCACCCTTCAGAAGGTTGGTTGGGAGATGCCATGTAGCATTCTGATAGCTTGCTGAAATTACCGTTGCTATGAAGTGTAGGACAGCCACAAGCTTCAGCAAATGTGGGATGGCAATCCTGAGACCTATCCCACTCTGGGGTCCACTTATTTCAGGGTGAGCATCTATGCTCTGGTGTCCCCTTTCAGACTTTAGGATGGTTAGTTGATGGTCTGTTTGCACCCAGGGAGAAGGGTCTGATACGCGGTATGGGTCACTCCTCATCTCACATTTCCTCCTTCTTTGCAGAGCCGGGTATCCTTGACAGCTGCTGCACTGCATGTCTCTGCAACTCGCTGTATAGTAGCACATTGTGTATGCCATAGTCCATGTCTGCTAATTACTTCATGTTGCTTGGAAGTAGGTTTGGGGAATTTGTCGGCTTCAAATAATCTTTTGGGTGCAATTAAATACATTTGTGGCTTAATTTACATCACTTGGATACATTTACATCCATCTGAGGTGAAGGTAACAGCACTGATTTTTTTGGGGAGGAATTAACACTTGTTCTTGACTGTATTTTTTCACTATTTCACCTTGTTATACTGTAGCATTAACTTTTTCTTTTTTGGCATTAATTCACAGAAGGAATTAGCACTGGAGGAATTACTGCTGTTTTTTCAGCAGTAATTCCTCCAGCAATAATATCTGCAGTCGAAATTAGTGCCAGAGTAATTACCACCGATTTGAGTTCACTGTAATGTTGCGGTGCAGTAAAATTGGCAGTTATTCCATTACTGCCACTTTTTTCCCTTACCACCAAACTTGTGATGAGGCCCAAACTCTGTTAATCTGTTTGCCCCTTGTAACAAGGCCAAGTCCTTGGCTTTGTCAGAAGGCATTAGGAACCGTTTTGTAGGGGCCGGGGCGAGTGTCTATGAAGGAATTCAGAGGCAGCCCAGCCGTAAGGGAAACTACAGCCATAAGGGACCCCCCTCCTTTTGTGCTAGCATGCTTGTTTGCAGATACTTCTCTCCAGCCTTGCCTCCAAGTACAAAAGATTGCCAGTGTTTTCTATCGATTGCAAATACAATCACTATGGAGAGGAAAGAGCACTGAGAAGAGAAAGCCAGAAAACCAACACAAGTTGCTTACCTGACATATCAACGACAGCCAAAACAACCACAGGGTTACAATGCAGCCTTGCACCTACCCGAGTGAGAGGAGAGAGAGGTAGGCATCAGCTGCACACGGCTAGTGTGGGAACTGTGACAAATCCAGGGAATTCCACCCCTTTTGAGACTAGGGAAGTGCGCCTGCTACAGAAAACCCTTCCTATGGAGGCGAGCACGCTACACAAAATCTTCCCTAGGGGTTTGGGCTAGTAGGTTCTCACTGGGGTTGACCCTCTCCCTTAGGGGAGACATACATCCATGTGAAGCAATCTATATCATCTTGCTTAAATCCCTTTTCCAACAGGGCTTTTGCATATATGTAAGTTGATCACATTGTTAAAGAAGTGGGCCCTTAAAAATGCTGTCAGGTTTCAGCAGCTTTGTATTTTCTTTTGGATTTTGTGGGAAACTTTAAGAACACTCTAGTTTTGTTTGAACTATATCCAAAGCAAAGAACCTGTAATTTCAAGAGAGGGACTTTCTTAAGAGAAACTTTTTGGTGAGGAGATTACCACCGACCAGCAGGCGTCCTAAAAGGGGAAGGAGAACCAGTTTTCTAGGCCAAGTTTGTCTTTCTGTTATTTAGTGATTCAGCCTCTTAGATAAGAATAGGTTTGGACAGAGGACTAGTTATGTTTGTATGACATCCTGAGAAGCACTGTTTGTTTTGCAGAATAGGGAACTTCTACCATAGAAATAGGGCCAGGTGAGGATTTTCTTTAAGCGAAATAAGATAAAGTAATTAATCAAGTATATACAGTTGTCCGTATCCTATTTCTGACCTAACACAGAAACCACAATGTGGGACCGGCAGAATCGCCTTGCAACTGCGCACCAGAATGCAGCAAACCTCTAGGCCACCAGGGACTAAGAGGGAGGCTAAGGACGATTTCTCAAACTTACCAAGACAGTCCCAGGGAGGGAAACACTGACATTTCCATTACGCTGCAAGCTCACACAGAGCAAGTGGACAGAGCCTAGCCCCCTGTTGAAGAGTTATCCATGTACATACACGTACCGTGATGGGGAGACAGTAAAGGTGTGGCCACGCAGAGTGGCCCAATCAGTGCAGAGGCGAAGAGATTTAAGCAGTGGACAGGAAGCAGGAAGTGTGTGTTTTTCAGGTGAGTGCAACAGTGTAAGTGAAGGCAGACCAAGAGACGAGCAGGAGCAAGGAGGGAACCGCTGCTTGTGGAGGAGATTTGTGCAGCAGTTGAGGGATTGATTTAGGAGATAAAGTGGTTCTGCAGTGTGAGTGTATGCGGTTTGTGGCATGGAAAAAGAAGTTAGTATAAGGAGTAAATGTGAATTGAATGGTACTGAGTGAATAGAGGGTGTTTGTGTAGTGGAAGGGGCGGAGCAGAGTGGTAGTGGTGGAAGGAGGATAGTAGTAGTAGTGGTGGGAGGATTAGAGTAATAGTTGAGGTTGGAGAGGAGTGGTAATGGTCGGGAGGAGGAGAGTAGGAGTGGTAACGTAGTAGTAGGGAGTGTTGGAGGACAGCGAGGAGGAGAGGGGAGTAGTAAATTGGAGTGGGAGAGGTGGTAATATCAAAGGATGGAGGCGAGGATAGGATGAGTGAAACCTCAGAGGAATGGAGAACTGGTGGGAGGAGTAAGCTGGAGGGGAGCGGTAGTAAGAGAAGAGGGGACAAGGTGTGTGGGCATGACTGAAGTAGCCTGAAGACCACAGAGCGAGTGCAATGCACTATCCAAACTCTCTTCAGAACACTACCCTTTGGTTAGAGTAGGGAAAGCCAGGAAGTCCCAGATGGAGTTTTATGGAGCCATCATTAACAGAAGCCAGGAATTACACAGTAGTGGTTAACATTCGGTAGGACTTGCCAGGAGCTACTACAGACTCCTTTGTCCAGGGATGGGGATCCACCTTCGGACCTCTTAAGGTGCATAGTGTATGGTCCTTGGAGGAAAGCCTGCTCCACATCAACAATGTCAAACTGCAAGTGATTTTCAGTACCCTACAGGTCTTCCTTCCAGTCCTCAGTGGAAAGAGCTTTCGCATTTAAAATGACAGTTACACCTACATGTTTTACCTGAACAAGCAGGGGGAACCAAATATCGTCCCTTCTGTCAAGTAGCAATAAGAATCAGAGAATGGACTGTCAAGCCACTTATTTCCTTGAAGACCAGACATCTCCTGGGAGTGCTTAATGAAACCGGACCTCGTAAGCAGAATGGCCTCATTAGATCATGTGTGGGAGATCAAGCACTCCGCCCTGTACCCCGTTTTTTGCCCAGTGGGCTCATCCATGGGTAGACCTCTTTGCTATGCCTGACAACAGCAAGTGCCCTCTCTTTATGTCCAGGGGAGGAGTGGGCAGGGATTTCTTGGGCGATGCCCTTCCGATTCAATGGCACTCCCTGTCTCTGTATGCTTTTCTGCTGATTCCTCTCATCCATTAATAATAATAATAATAATAATTTGTATTTATACAGCGCTACAAATCTTAGAAGGATGAAAGGCTGAGTTTGGCTTTGCCGGGATTTGAACCTGCGTCAGCAGGCTCTGCATGGATGTCAAAGCGAGCGTTCTACTTGCTGTGCTATCTGACCGGATAGGTTATACAGCTTCAGGAATTACACCCTCATTCTGATAGCCACGCAGTGGCCAGCTTGGTTCTGGTTCTCTTGCCTAGTGAAAGCAGATTCTGATTACAGTCCTGAGAGGGTCTTTGAAGTTGGAAACCTGAATTGCAGAAGTCGCGAAGCGGGAAATGGTGCTTTGAGAGGGTGTCCTGTAGGAAAGAAAAGCTCTCCTTATTTTGTGCCTTGTTCCGTTGGCTGGCGAGCACCGGAATGCATGAGGAGAAAAACAGGCTCCTTTCCCGAACAGCGTGGGCTGTGGGAATAGGACCAAAGCTGTCAAAAGGTCAGGAAACGACCGAACCAGTAAAAGTTGCAGCAGCGGCGGATCGAGCGGACGCGTGGAGAGACCGTGAGTTGGCCTTTGTTGGGTAACACTGGGATGCTCCGTAATCGACTAATGACTGCTTCCAAACATTTTTAATACCAAACTAAGGAAAGAAAGCCAGGTTGGCATTATACTCATTTTGAAAGAAAGCGGGAGAAGAAAGGTTACAACTATCATTACCAGAGCAAACAGTGGGCAATATTGAACCAGGATAGTAGCCCTCATTGCCAAAATAAAGAGGGGTCAATACTTAAGAGTGACTGTAAACCATCACTGCAAAAGTAAAGAGAGGATAATATTGCAGAAAGATTGTAACCATCATTCCCAAAGGAAATGGGAGGCAATATTTGAGCAACACAACAACCAGCATTGCCTACGCCAAAGAATGGCAATTATAACAAAGATCCATTGCCAGTAGTTACTTGGTGTAGTAGTGTTAGGTGTTTTTGTCCTGGCAGGTGAGTATACCAGGAAAGGGATTATTAGTAGTAGTCCTGGCAGGTTAGTGGACTAGGAAAAAGAAACTGAAATACTGCATTGTGGTTGAAAGAATGGGGCAAGGCCATTACTGTGTTATGATGAACTGTGGTAAAACCATCCTGACAAAACGTTGTTGTTGATTAAGAAGAATTGTGTAAGTATTTGTTTTTCAAAGAAAATAAATTATATTGAAATATTGACAAAAATATGAAGACAGTCTTTTTGGTTTTGTGGAAACTTTGGACAATCATTTTGAAGAGTGACAAATTGTGTTCAATCATAAGACAATCCAAATGCCAAGTGAAAGACTTGGAGTGAGCAGAACTTTGTGTTGTATTCAAAGCAGAGCTTGGCTACTAAAAAATAACTTTCCTATTCGGAACTTTCATTTGGAAAATCAGACTTTAACCCAGGGGAAGGGGATCCGTCCCTGGTTACGAGGCTACATGGTTACAAAGTTTATGTTTGAATATAACTGTTGTTTTGTTGAACTTGAATGGCCATATAATACCTGTATGAGTTGATTGTATGTATGTGTGTGAGGGACATGTTCCTTTTATTAGAGTGTTTTCCTTTAGTCTTAGTTTGATAGGCAGGGAAATCCCATTTAGGTTAGGGAAAGCAAAGTGTTTATCAGACCCTTTTTTAATAAAATGGCTACTTGTGGGAAAACTTTATCTACCTGTCCGCCTCGCATTTCTGACCCCTCACAACAAGTCTGTCTCTACTTCCATTACGGGGTTGAGCAGACACTTCAAGGGTGTCTCTAGGCTCTATTCTCCTGTTAAGCGACCTCATTCCTCTGGAGTTTGGACATTGTCCTTTCATCATTAACAATCAAACCCTTACAACCTTTCACTAAATTGAGGTTTCTGACCGGGAAGGCTGCACTTCTGGTGGCTATTACATTTTCACCAAGAGTTAGTGAAATCCAAGCTCTGTCGACCTTTAATCCTTATGCCATTTTCCACAAAGACAAGGTGGTCTTCTGGAATAGTTGTCCTCTGTCTTGCTTTGCTGTGCTTTGCTACGTAGAGGCCTAGGTTTTTGCCTAAGTTGGCTTCCTGGTTTCAAATCAACTAGGAGGCTATCTGACCCACCTTTTTCTGAGCCCTTGATGTACTGTGGGCAACACTCTTCAACCACTCTGTGTTAGGAGAGCGCTTACGTTCTATCTGTGTTGAATTAAACAGTTCAGGAGATCGGGCACATTTTTCATCACATTTTGGGGCCAGCATTCTGGCTTCCAGGCTTCCAAATCCACTATTGCCAGGTGACTGGTTTTGGGCATCATTCTGTGCTATGCTATGTAGATGTGCAAACCTCCTAACGACTTTGTGTGCACGCCATAGCCTTCCAGCACAACATCCCTGTCTTCAGCAGGGCGTCCACAGGGTATTCATCATCGGCATTCTGCAAGCATTACTGTCTGGGCAACAATTCTAGGGCTGATGCAAGTTGTGACATGGTGTTCTCTGCAACCTATTTGCTAGCCTATAGTGATTTCCCCTTCGCCAAAGCTTTTATTTTGCTGTGAAACCTCCCATCAGTTTGGAGGAAAAGGGCGAGAGGTACAAATAAGAAAAAGTTACTGCCTTAGTGACAACTGTGCTACTGGTCCATAATCCCCTTTTCTACATACGACCCACCCTCCATCACTTGTAAATCAGGTAGATAGTAGCTTACGAGCGAGTGGAGTCAGCATGGGCAGGCGTGCCCAGGCACACTCTGCGTGCAACAAATTTAAAGGGGAAATTGTTTTATTTCGGATGCAAAAGGCACCGGTCCTCTCCCTGTTGAGCGCACTCTCATCGGTATACAAATAAGGGAGACTATGGACTAGGAGTACAGTAATCACTATGGTGAGTAACTGTTTCTGAATTGTAGAAGGGATGTTGGATAACCCCATGCTCGTCACTGGAATCACAGAAAGCGACACCAAATAACATTTGAACTTATGATGTACAATATAAAAGCACTAATATTGTGTTTTTTAGCAGCTTGTTAATATACAGCAATTCATAAGTTACAAACACCCAAGCGTTAAACCACACAACAGTTAGACATCGATAAGTGGGTGGGAGGCGACAGTAGATGGCAGAGGAACACTAGGTCCATTGTCTATCTTTCTATATAGCTTTTATTTGACCCACAAAGGGGTAGAGCGAATCGTGGAGGGAAGGACGAGATGGGATCTCTGAGTCAAGGTCCAAAATGTAGGGAGAAGAAACAACTGCAACTAGCATATACCATTGAACATAAATATAAAATTATTAAATACATTCACAGAAATAAAATATTCTCACTCTATTATATATCAATATACTGTTTAAAGAATAAAAACACAGAATGACTTAAAAGATGTCACATGAAATGTCAATTTCCCTTTTGGAATTACAACTGCACCAATATGCCAAACGCTTTAAGAATAGAAAAAAATGGCAATCTAAATACAAAGGTTTGGGCAATTCCTGGACCTTTTTTTATCGTTTGTGAGCCAAAATACTGAAATATGAAAGGTTAAACAATATATCCTGATATAGATATGGAACACAACGCAAATTCTGCTCCTAAAATTTAGAATTGTGACCTTCAAACATTAAATACTTGAAATGGAATTCAATTTGTGATGCATGGTTTTGATTTACTGGGTTGATTTATCAAGCACTAGAGATACATTGTTTTCCCTTCATCTCATTCTGTGGAAAATAATGCAATTAATCATTAACTATGGATTAAAGCACCAATTTCACTATAATTGTATGTTTTGTTTTATGTTTGATTTTGACTCACATCCGTATATTACACGAAGAAGGAACATGGGTTGGCATCTAAACAGTTATGGTCATTGTTACACTTCATTCAAAGATGTTTTTCTCATTGATCGCTTTGAATAGTATATAATATGTCAAGGTGCAATACAAAAATGCCAAATTGCAATTTGCTAAATATTTTCTGTTTTATTTTCAGCAATTTCGTCATGAAAATCTAGTGAATCTGCATGAAGTATTTAAGCAAAATAGGAAATTTTATTTAGTATTTGAATTTATAGACCACACATTATTGCAGGAGCTGGAGTACCATCCTCATGGCCTGGAAGCCAAATATCTAAAAAAAATCCTCTTTCAAATGCTTCGTGGAATAGAATACCTTCACAAGAATAATGTGAGTATGCTACAGGCAACTTATGTGACATGGTTCTATGGATTTCCTGTTTATTTAGTGTTCCACAATTCTGCAAATGTTTTTTAGTTGATATTTTACATTGAAATGATTGAATGCAAAAGTTTAGATTGTACCACACTGAGAATGTGATTGCCTCTGTGCACCTTGAGGCTTTTTTCGATAAGGATACTACATTGTGCTGAAACATTATTGGATTAGATTCTTTTGACATGTTGCTGAATTGATGGCAATTTGTAAAGAGGCTTGTATATTTCGGAAGTATATTGCCCAATTCAGTGTCCACCACAGCGATGTGTATTTATTTATCTGTGTATGGAAGGTGCAATTACCTCCTTTCACGTTAAAACAAATTGTAGAAAGATGTAAGTAGCTCCTGGTTTGGAAAAGATTTGTAAATTCTTTCAGTCAGCATGATGATTTTTCTTGGTTTCAGTCAGAAGAAAGACAGTTAAGGCTATCAATATGATGTAAACTAAGACTTGTACCAAGATTATGCTTTCATAGTCCCACTTAAAAGGAACAATGGTTTTGTGAAGCCAGCAAGGACTCAGATTGTGCAAGGGTTTTTATTCCATGATTTTACAGCTCTCTAGGGCCGCCTTCTTTCTCTATTGTTTTAAAAAGCACCAATCCTCCCAAGAAAAGGCATCCCTACTATCCTAGTTTGTATACAAAGGATATTGACCCCTGCTCTCTAAGTTCTGAATTTCTAGAATTCAATACTTAAGCGCCAAATGCCTTCTCTGTCTAACCTCACCTACGGACTTCTTAGACTGACCCAACACTAGCCAATGGTTAGTTGACTAAAAAGGGATAACGGTTTGTGCCTTTCACAAACTGTGCCGATCCAGTCTTCTTCCTATCAAGTCCATGTACTCCTCTCCCTCTCTGATGTTTCCCCTCTTACTACGCTACTTCTTCCAACTCCACATGCCTTCTCTTCTACTTCCTGCGTCTTCCTCCTCTATCCCTCAAATAGCTCTAATTTATTCTAAGCATTTACTCCACCCTTTCATGCTACTGTGTTTTTAGTTTTTAACTGTAATGTGCCTTGGATTAAGGCGCTATATAAAACAATAAATACAAATACTACTTCTGCCACTAAACTACTACTCCTTTGGACAAGGGGGTGACTGTGTCCATGCCGATCAACACGTAAGAGACCTCTATAATTGCCAAAGGCTGAAGTAGTGCTCAGTGAACATCATCTGGGAGGTTCTTTGTCAGATCGGGCAGCAGGCACAAAATTGTTTCATCACGGCATAAGTCCCGGGCCAGTAGAACTGACTTAGGAAGGTCTTCTGTGTTTTCTCTAGCCCGAGAAGTCCCGATGTCAAGTTAGGAAGTGCCCATTCCAGTACAGCCTTATGGTATTGCTTTGCATCTTCTCCTCTTGGATTAACATTAACTTGCTACAAGAGGCCCTTCTTGTCTATAAACTATGGTGTTCAGCTCTCAGCTTCTGATACCAAGTTCTTCCAAGCCTGCTTTAGAAACAGATCCGTCCTCTAGTCTTTTACAAATTTGTCTGAGGCAGGTCCTGAGATCCATCAGAGCTGGGCCCGTTCTTTGTGCCCCTCTGTCATTTTGCTGCAACTGGTTCTGCCTCTTTTTGTGGGTTCCAGCATCTCCACCGCCTCTATCTCTAGTACCAGGAGATTCTCACAAATGAGGTTATGGAGAATAAGCTGCCTTTCTAAGGGTTCACATCCTGTATCCCTTTGTTAGTCCATTTGGTCATTCCTGACAAGTTGGGATGACTTGGTGCTTCCATTGTAGCCGTCATCCTTCCCCTCTCCATTCACCACAATACATCGACATCCAGAGTTCTCAACAGCAATGGTAGTGGGCTTTTCTTTTTATAAAGTGGAGGGAACATACAGGTTGGTCTATGTTAGACATTTTTAACAAAGTGGTCATGAAGTCTTTCCAGGACTGCAAATGATAATTTGGCTACATGAATCTGTCAAGCTATAATACCTTCAACTTTGTCACTTGTTATTATACTCCCCTAATAAAGAGGCAGCCATGTGGAATCGGTTAACAATAGAGAAATTACAATACAAAAACTGCTTCCCTGGTGAGTCTCAAATCTACTGATGTCATCCAGCTCACAACCTCCATGGGAATTTAAGAAAAAAATGGCACAAGGAATTGGGCTGTTCCTTGACGAATAAAGAATGGCCAGGGATTTAGTTGCATATGGGAATTCCTCAACATTTGTGCAATATAAGGAAATCGCAAGTAAAATAATGTATACAATGTTGAGCCAGGAAATGCCTGACAAATGTTGGAGAGAAGGTTGAGGAGTGGATATGCTTCTTCATGTTTGGTGGAAATGTCCAAGAATAAAACACTTATGGGAAAAGGAAATTGGGATCATTTCGGATGTGCTAGATATCCAATTCCCTTGGGATCCTGGGCTGGTGTTATTAGGGATGCCAATGAAATGTGTTTACCCTTTGCACGTCTCGATGTGTAATAATGATTTTATTACTACGAAATCTGTATTATTTGCGCAAAGCTGAAACACCACACTTTAACCTGTGGTGGAAGAAGATGTGGATGCTGCTTGCAATGAACAAACTCACAGCCTTTTCATGAATCCTCAAATACTTTTTCTGTTAAATGAAGCCCCATTCTATAGTATTCAGCCACAGATAATAGGGAAATTACATATCCAGTTCGAATGAGGGGGTTCTGTAACTTCTTTTTAGCAAGGATAAATTGGTGTTGGAAATAATTGAGACCCTAATGTATTTCAGTGTAACATGTCTATTTGAAATCCTAATCTTATCCTTACTAGGATCTCTGCTTATTACGGACTTGTGATTAACTTTAAGAATGGCCTGTTCATTTTAGCAAGATTTTGTACCATGTAAGTGGGTGGGTGGGTGGATAATGAGTTCTAACTTTATTAGTATTGTCATTCAGGCGTTGTTTTAGTTGATTGTTGTGATCATGACACTCTTCATGTTGAATAAATACCAATACAAGTTTTTGGGGAAAAGACGAAATAGGAAATGTAATACTTTATTGTACTATAAGTAAGGTTTCCAGTTTCAGTGCTTGATTTTCCCGTTCTGGTGGTGTTTTTCCAGGGTTTTCAATTTTTTTCAAAACCTGTGTTTATCAGTGCTATTCCATTGTTTCACTCAAAAAACAGAGCACCGCATATCTTTAATTTCTACATGTACATTATACAGAATTCTTTGGAAGGAAAAACAATCATAATGGAAAATGAAAGCTACACACACACACACACACACACACACACACACACACACACACACACAGACACATACAAACACACACACAAACACACACACACACACACACACACATACACACACCTGATCCATTACACGAAGCAACGTAAGAACTAAAATTCATTCTGTAGAGAACCCTATTAGCCAAAGTTAAAATAAATCATGGTGTACAGGAGAGGGAGGAAGTGGAAGGAGCGTGGGAGACAGAGGTAGGTTTATTGATATATTAATTTCTAAAGCTGCATAGAGGACAAAGAACTGAGCAGTCTTTTAAAAAAAAGACACTTGGTGAACTAATCTTCTCATTGTACAGATTGCAACGAAGCCATTGGTAAAAATATAAAGTTTGCATATTTACTAAGTGGATGGTCAAAAAGAATCTGGAACAATAAAAAAGTACTTGAGATTTATTTTTATGGGGATTAGGTATTCCAAATCAGACCTAACTCTGATATTCTTTAACCACGCTGCACAATCAAATATTGCTGAAAGCTTTGAATTAAACAAATAAAAGTGACCTTTCCTCTGTCCATTTCCCCAGTAGAACCTTAACGGACTAGTGTTTGATGGAGGATCCTTGACATACAAGGCACTTTGTGATCAAGTAGTCCATACAGATCTTCTCTGACTAGTGGCTGGCTTACTGGCATTTTTCATGAGACGCAAAATATATTTTTTTATTTTTTTACTTTTTATTGTATATGGTTTACATAAGAAACCTTTACAACTGCATTTCATAGAAAAAATAAAGAATATATATATGCATACATATCGATAAATTGTAAGTACAGCATAGTCCTAAAATCCTTTAAAAAATGTAAACAGAGCAGATAAAATCAGTGCACAGTTAAGACCAAATATAAGTTCCAATTTCATACTTCTTCCTGCATAACAAGGAATCATAGATGACCAATTTGTATACAAATACATTACATTCATTGAGCAGACAACTAGGGTAAATAAATAGGAAATACATTAAACAGGTAATTCATCACAAAGGTGCATACAGATCTAACGATTTAATGAATCCTGCAACCGCAAGTCGCTCTGTAGTATTGGAAATAGAGAGACAACTTGACCAAATAAACATTTCTGCCCCCAGAAGTCCCAGGGGGTAATTCATAGAATTCAGCGCCCAAGTGGCGCACGCGGCTGGCGCACAGTGTGCGCGTGCGACAGTCTTCGCCAGCCTCGTGCGCCCAAATCCATTTCCGCGCACAGCGTATTCATGGATTTTAACATCCATTACCAGCCGTGGCGCAGAGTGGCGCAGGGACCCTGCAGCAGCGCCAGTTACGGCCCCAACCCCTCCCCGTGCGCCATGTACAGCGCACAAATCCCGTACATGGCGCACATGCCCCCAACCACGAAAACGCCTGTAAAACTCCCCGCGCACCCCTCCGAATACACGTACCCCGCTGCGCGGGGAGTTTCACACGCGATTGGCCCAGTGCGAGCGGGGTACTTGTATAACTGGGGTGCGCGGGAAGTTTCACATGCGATTGGGCCTGTGCAAGCAGGGTACGTGTATTTCGGGGGTGCACGGGAAGTTTCACACGCGAATGGCCCAGTGCGAGCGGGGTACGTGTATAACTGGGGTGCGCGCGAAGTTTCACACCCGATTGGGCCTGTGCGAGCAGGGTATGTGTATTTCGGGGGTGCGTGGGAAGTTTCACACACGATTGGCCCTGCGCAAGCGTGGTACGTGTATTACTGGGGTGCTCGGGAAGTTTCACACGTGATTGGGCCTGTGCGAGCAGGGTATGTGTATTTCGGGGGTGCGCAGGAAGTTTCACACGCGATTGGCCCTGTGCGAGAGGGGTACATGTATTACTGGGGTGCGCGGGAAGTTTCACACGCGATTGGGCCTGTGCGAGCAGGGTACGTGTATTTCGGGGGTGCGCGGGAAGTTTCACACACGATTGGCCCTGTGCGAGCGGGGTACATGTATTACTGGGGTGCGCGGGAAGTTTCACATGCGATTGGGCCTGTGCGAGCAGGGTACGTGTATTTCGGGGGTGCGAGGGAAGTTTCACAGGCGATTGGCCCTGTGCAAGCGGGGTACGTGTATTACTGGGGTGCGCGGGAAGTTTCACATGCGATTGGGCCTGTGCGAGCAGGGTACGTGTATTTCGGGGGTGCGCGGGAAGTTTCACACGCAATTGGCCCTGTGCGAGTGGGGTACGTGTACTACTGGGGTGCGCGGGAAGTTTCACACGCGATTGGGCCTGTGCGAGCAGGGTATGTGTATTTCAGGGGTGCGCAGGAAGTTTCACACGCGATTGGCCCTGTGCGAGCGGGGTACGTGTATCCAGTGGGGTGTGCGGGGAGTCCCACATGTGAATTGGCAGTGTGGGTCCTCCCAGGTGTGCCCTCTACCCCCTCCACGGCCCCTGCAGGCAACCCACACCACAGGGGACTACCCTGCACCCCTGGTCATGTCCCGCAGGCAGCCCATCCACCATGGGCATGCCCCCCAGCCAGTCCACATGTCACCTTCCACTAGTGATCACCAACCCATGTCCCCAGCACCCCCACCAACCCAGCAGTGAGGGGCACCTGCCAGCAGGCCCTGACTCATGTCCCCCAGCATCCCCACCCCCCAGCAGTGAGCCTCAGGCCCAGACTCATGTCCCTCAGCAGCACCCCCACCCCCCAGCAGTGATGGGAACCTGCCAGCAGGCCCAGACTCATGTCCCCCAGCACCCCCAACCCCAGCAGTGAGGGGCACCTGCCAGCAGGCCCCCACTCATGTCCCCCAGCACCCCCACCCCCCAGCAGTGAGGGGCACCTGCCAGCAGGCCCCGACTCATGTCCCCCAGCACCCCCACCCCCCAGCAGTGATGGGCAGTGAGCCTCAGGCTCAGACTCATGTCCCCCAGCACCCCCACCCACCCAGCAGTGATGGGCACCTGCCAGCAGGCCCCGACTCATGTCCCAACAAACATGTCCTAACAAAACAGACCCATATCCCTAAAGCCAACCCTAATCCCCCTTGCACCCCAATCCAAGCATGCAACCATCCACAGAACCCACTCCCAAATTACCCATGCCATGATAGTTGAAATGAACCACCATGCCCATGCAGGAATGCACAACGTAGCCACACAGTGGCAACACGTGACTGAGGAAATGTTCAATGAGACATGCACAAAACCAATTACAGAACACAACACCAATTCTGAAGTAATAAAAAATGTATTAAAAACATAAAGAACTGACTTGGAGGAATAGTTAAATGAAAATCAATGTACAATGACTGTAGAAAAAAAATATTGTAAATCCAATGAAGTTAAAAAAAAGAAAATATCACGTAGAATAAAAAAGTGGTCCATTGCCAATGTCCATAATAAAAACATAATCCAAATTAAAAAAAAACATTGATCCATGGGAATATACAATGTAAGTCCAAATGGTCCATGATCCACAAACAAAAGGAAACCTACAAAAAAGTCCTATGAAGAAAAAACTATTTACACACGAAGTGGAGCAATGTCCATTAACTTCAAATTAAAAGAAAAACAAAGGAAACATAACACTATCTACCTATATACAATGGCGGCAGGCAAGTCCTGCGGCTCACTCTGTGATGTCCAGGGCCAGGACATCATCGAACTCCATGTCGATGTCCCGGAGACGGGTGTCACGATTGTCGGTTATGTCTTCTTCTTCTGATGAGATGACAAGTTCTCCCCCTTCCCCCAACTCCTCACCTTCCTCTTTCTGCTTAATCCTTCCGTCCTTATGTCGTGGAGGCTTCTCTTTTTTCTGGTGAAGATAAGGACGCCCTCGATAGGATGCCACCGTGCCACTAAGATAGGGGCAACGGGGGTTATCCTACCGAGAACGCCTCACAGAGGGAAAAAAGCCGGAAGGCACAAAAAACCCCTAGACGTAGTATTGCAGGTGGAGGATCCCAGAAGATGAGTTAGCTGAAGAGAGTGCAATCCGATGAGCAGGCACCGAATCTGGAATAAGGTAGATCCAACAGACTCAGGGGAAATCACAGGCAGTCCAGTAGGCAGGCACAAGGTCTGGCAATAGGTAAGTTCAATGAGATACTAAGGATAATCACAGGCAGTCCAGTAGGCAGGCAGGGGTCTGGCAACAGGTAGAATCAAGTAGATACCGGGGATAATCACAGGCAGTCCGGTAGGCAGGCAGGGGTCTGGCAACAGGTAGAATCAAGTAGATACCGGGGATAATCACAGGCAGTCCGGTAGGCAGGCAAAAGGTCTGGCAACAGGTAAGTTCAATTTGAAAAAAGGGGAAAAATAGCAAGGAGAAAAGGAAGGAAAAAGAAAATAAGGAGAAAAAGGCTAGACAAGGACGAGACCAAGCACTGGGCAGGGTGGAAAACCGCTGAGTGGAAAACAGCGAAACTACATGCAGAAAGTAAAGAATATCACCGGGAGATGGAGCGGCAGCAACACAGGAGGAAACCCGGAAACGTTGCAACGCGTATGCGACCCGGAAGTGAGGATTATTATACTTCCGGGTCACGGACGCGTACAACGACTAGAGCGGTAAACGGAAGACGAGGAGCGGAATGCTACGGCGGACCGAACCGCCAGCGATTCCACTTCCGCCAACCCTGCCGCGGCATGACAGTATGCCCCCTCCTATGGAGACCTCCCCCCGGTTTCCCCGGATGAGAGCGAAAAAACTTGCGGACCAACAGTGGGGCATGTACCCGAGAGGCTGGTTCCCAAGAGTTTTCCGACCAGTGATACCCCTTCCACCGTATAAGGAATTCCAACCTTCCCCGGCGATACCGGGAGTCACAGATTTGGGCTACCTCAAATTCCTCCTGGGTCGAAGTAGCAGGCAAGGGGGTTTTCTTCTTTTTGCGAGACCAGATGTCTGCAAGAAAAGGTTTGAGTTGTGAGGCATGAAACACTGGGTGGACTCTTTGAAGGCTTTTGGGTAATTTTAGACGAAAGGCCACCGGGTTGATGACTTGTGTGACTTCGTATGGGCCCAGAAATTTAGGGGAGAGTTTTGAAGGGTGTGCCCATCGTGGTAGATACCTTGTGGACAACATGACCTGAGATCCTACCCCCCAGTCAGGCACCGCTTTTCGATGTTTGTCGGCCTGGTCCTTATATCTCATTTGAGCCTTGCTAAGATTGCGTTTAGCCTGTAGGTGGGCGTCTTTCAACAAGGCGAGAGTGGAGTCAACTGTGGGTAAAGAGGTGGAGACATTAGAGACCGGTAGTATAGCCCGGGGATGGTAGCCATAGTTACAGAAAAAAGGGGTGAAACCGAGAGTAGATTGGAAAGAGTTATTGTAGGAGAACTCTGCCAGGGGTAGTAGAGAAACCCAGTTGTCCTGTTGAAGGTTCACATAACATCGTAGGTACTGTTCTAGGGTGGCATTTAAACGTTACGTCTGTCCGTTTGACTGAGGGTGGAAACCTGATGTTAGAGCTCTCTCTATACTCAAACGGTTGCAGAGATGTTTCCAGAAACGAGAAGTGTACTGGCTACCTCGATCTGAGATGATCTTCTTTGGTATTCCATGGAGACGAAAGACATCTTTGATGAATGTCTCGGCCATGGCTGCTGCTGTTGGTACCCCTGGTAATGGGGAGAAGTGAGCCATTTTTGTGAAGTAATCGATCACCACCATGATGCATGTGCTTCCTTCAGAAGGTGGTAAGTCCACGATGAAATCAGTAGATACAACTTCCCAAGGACCGTCGGGAACAGGATTAGGCCTCAAAAGGCCCAAAGGTCTTAGACGAGAACTCTTGCTGCGAAGACAGGTCACACAGGATTGTACGTAACTGGCCACGTCTTGGCGCATCACTGGCCAATAAAAGTGCCTCTGTAGAAATTCCAATGTGCCCTTAATACCTCGATGACCCGCCAACTTGGAGTCGTGACACCATTTTAATGCCAATCTCCGAAATTCTGAAGTGGGTAAATATAATTTTCCTTTCACAAAGTAGAGTCCTTCCTTGACTTCATAGACGAGGTCTTGTGGGTGACTCTCCGACTCAAAACCCCCCTTTGAAGCTTCTTTCACTTGTCTCAAGAAAGTGGACAGAACACCTATTCTCCTCGTCAAGGGGAACATAAGATCCGGCGTCCTGTCGGATTCGGTCACATAGTCTCCTCTGCGAGACAAAGCATCCGCAACTATATTCTGTGGCCCTGGGATGTAGGTAATGTTGAAATCGAACTGGGCAAAGAAGTGAGCCCAGCGGGCCTGTTTGGTGTTGTAGCACTCGAACTGTCGCAGAACTTGTAGATTTCTGTGATCTGTTCTGATGGAGAATGGGTGTTTACCTCCTTGTAGGAGATGACGCCACTCTAAACAGGCTGACTTCATAGCCAATAATTCACGCTCTATGACTGAGTAGTTCCTTTGGCTGTCGTTTAGTGTCTTGGAGAAGTAGGAGACTGGATGTTCCTCACCTTGATGTTCCTGCAAAAGAACTGCCCCCATAGCTGATGAAGATGCATCTGTCTCGACGATGAAAGGCCGGTCTTGATCTGGCTGCTGAAGGATGGGGGCGGTACAGAAGGCTTCCTTGAGATTGTGGAAGCTATCCTCAGCTTCGCTGGACCAAAAGAATGGTTCGGAGCTCTTCTTAAGTAGCGTGGTAATAGGTACAATCCGGTGGGAAAAGTTGGATATAAATTTCCGGTAAAAGTTTGCCAGACCTAAAAATATTTGTACCTCCTTGATGGATTTAGGTGAAGGCCATTCCAAAATGGCAGAAACTTTGCGGGGATCCATGGCGACACCCTGACTTGATAATATGAAACCCAAATATGGGATAGATGTTGCAGAAAAAACACACTTGTCTATTTTGACTGAGAGGTGATTTTCTCTTAGTCTCTGGAAGACCTCTTTGACATGGACAACATGTTCCTCCGGAGTTCTTGAATAAACCAGTATGTCATCGAGATAGACAATCGTGGTCTGACACAGCAGGTCCGAAAAAAGCCGGTCCATAAAGCGCTGGAACACAGATGGGGCATTCACAAGCCCAAAGGGCATCACTTGGTATTCGTACAACCCATAAGGGGTCCTAAACGCGGTCTTCCATTCATCCCCTTGGTGGATCCGGAGGAGATGGTATGCATTCCGAAGATCCAATTTTGCGAAGATTGTGGCGCCATGAACAGCTTGAATAATTTCGGTGATAAGAGGCATGGGATATCTGTCCTTTATGGTCACCTTGTTTAGACCCCTGTAGTCGATACAGGGTCTCAGTTCTTGTGTGTCCTTCTTCGGGATGAAAAATAGTGAAGCTCCAGCTGGTGACTTTGAAGGTCTTATAAGTCCGTTGGCCAGGTTGTTATCCAAATATTCCCGGAGGAAGTGTTTTTCTCTGAGGGATAAAGGGAACATCCTACCAAACGGTACCAGTGCATCAGGAACAAGATCCAGACAACAGTCTTCTGGTCTGTGTGGAGGAAGATCACTAGGCGTCTTTTCTGTTACTACCTCTGTATATTCTTGTAGATGGCGTGGAAGACAATGGATGAGTCTGGAGTCGTAAACATTGGTAGTTTGTACTGTCTCAAACTTTGGTTCAGGCAGACATTCGGATCTACAAAAGGTGGACTGGAAACAGAGTACGTTCTTTGCCCAATCAATGTGAGGGTTGTGCTTTCGTAGCCAGCTTATCCCTAGTATGATAGGAAAATGGGCTGCTCCGATTATGTCAAACGAGATCCTTTCGGTATGTTGCTGGATACATAGTTGTAATTCCTCAGTGGTATGCGTGATCATGCCGGAAATCAAAGGTTCCCCATCCACTCCTTCGACTTTCTGATCCTCCTGTTTGGCCAGACGAGTTATACCTTTTTGCTTAGCCCACAAGGTATCTATGAAGTTGCCGGCTGCACCACAGTCTAGTAAAGCCTGAGTTGGGACTTCGGTCCTGCCTACAGTAAGAGTGACTGACAGAACCATCAACCTAGAATCCTCTAGTAAACCAGAAGAGGCTATTGACAAAGTTGCATAAGGACTAGGAATGGCCCCTCGGGAGTGCGTCCCCATACTCACCGAGGGCGCTCGTTTCCCGAACGCCTCGGAGGAACGTTAGGACAGTTCCGTAACAGATGGTCAGAGGCTCCACAATACATGCACATGTTGCCATCCCGTCGTCTCTTCCGTTCTTCCGGGGTGAGTGGTGCACGAGCAGTACCGATCTGCATCGGTTCTTCTTTGCCTTGGCGTGAAGGTGGTTGAGAAGATGGTATCTGGGCTTCTAAGGGAGGGAGACTGTAGAGTTTGTTCTTCTTTCTTTCTGACCGTCGTTCCGAGAGTCGGAAATCGATCCGAAGAGTGGCCGTGATGAGATCTGAAAAGGAGGATGGACGGTCGATACGAGCTAGTTCGTCCTTGAGTTCCTCTCTCAACCCTCGACGGAAGATGGCATATTGGGTTTGTTCCTGCCAGCCAGCTTTGGCGGCTATCTGTTTGAACGTAGTGATATAGGAGAGAAGATCTGTGTTTCCCTGGCGGATATCTAAGAGGTCCTCCGAGGCCATAAAACTACTTTCTGTGCGTAGAAATGTTTGTTGCAGCAGGGTCTTGAAATCATTGTAGTTCTGCAGCACAGGATCTGGCTGATTAACCAAAGGGGTGGCCCACGCCAGGGCATTACCCGTCATATGGGTAATCATGAATCCTACTTTGGCATGATCTGATGTGTAGGTCTGCGGACGGAAGGAAAAGTGAAGATTGCAGGCATCTAAGAACTCCTTGACTCGTTTCGGTGATCCATCAAACTTGCCTGAAACCAAAGGGTATGAAGGTAGGTCTGCAGAGGGTCGCTCCCGTTCATTCATTCTTAGTTGCAATGCTGCGTTGGTTGTCTTAAGATTCTGGACCTCCAAATTAAGGTTTTGGACTGCGGCTACTAGTTCCTGAACTTGTTGGGGGGTAGCCATCTCAGTTTCTTGTTGGCGTTGCAAACTGTCACGATTGTCGGTTATGTCTTCTTCTTCTGATGAGATGACAAGTTCTCCCCCTTCCCCCAACTCCTCACCTTCCTCTTTCTGCTTAATCCTTCCGTCCTTATGTCGTGGAGGCTTCTCTTTTTTCTGGTGAAGATAAGGACGCCCTCGATAGGATGCCACCGTGCCACTAAGATAGGGGCAACGGGGGTTATCCTACCGAGAACGCCTCACAGGGGGAAAAAAGCCGGAAGGCACAAAAAACCCCTAGACGTAGTATTGCAGGTGGAGGATCCCAGAAGATGAGTTAGCTGAAGAGAGTGCAATCCGATGAGCAGGCACCGAATCTGGAATAAGGTAGATCCAACGGACTCAGGGGAAATCACAGGCAGTCCAGTAGGCAGGCACAAGGTCTGGCAATAGGTAAGTTCAATGAGATACTAAGGATAATCACAGGCAGTCCAGTAGGCAGGCAGGGGTCTGGCAACAGGTAGAATCAAGTAGATACCGGGGATAATCACAGGCAGTCCGGTAGGCAGGCAGGGGTCTGGCAACAGGTAGAATCAAGTAGATACCGGGGATAATCACAGGCAGTCCGGTAGGCAGGCAAAAGGTCTGGCAACAGGTAAGTTCAATTTGAAAAAAGGGGAAAAATAGCAAGGAGAAAAGGAAGGAAAAAGAAAATAAGGAGAAAAAGGCTAGACAAGGACGAGACCAAGCACTGGGCAGGGTGGAAAACCGCTGAGTGGAAAACAGCGAAACTAAATGCAGAAAGTAAAGAATATCACCGGGAGATGGAGCGGCAGCAACACAGGAGGAAACCCGGAAACGTTGCAACGCGTATGCGACCCGGAAGTGAGGATTATTATACTTCCGGGTCACGGACGCGTACAACGACTAGAGCGGTAAACGGAAGACGAGGAGCGGAATGCTACGGCGGACCGAACCGCCAGCGATTCCACTTCCGCCAACCCTGCCGCGGCATGACAGCGGGCCTCTGCCCTGGCCCGAGATCTCACAGGGATGCACTCATGGCCTATTCCAACTCCCTGCGAGTTGCCTCGAGGCACTCTGCCAGCCTCAACGCCCGACGCATGGAGAACCCCGCCCTGACCATGGTGAACCGCGCCTCTTTCGCCCACCGCCGCTCCGCATCTATGCGCTGGCCCAACCGCAGCCACATGGAAGACACTCCCATTCCAGGGTTCTCCTGCCCTCCGGCCGATGCCTGCCTCTCTGATGTCGATGGTCCGAGCCATCATTGCTCCCACTTAGAGAGCCTGCTGCTGTTGCTGCTGTCCATGTGCCTGTCCGATGCTTGCACATCCTCCATCTGCTGGACTCCAGTTGTTGGGGTGTCCACCCCTGCTGGACCGCCTACTCCCGACTGTGGCAGGGATGGGATCTCCACCAAGCTGCCTGTGTTGGTCAGGCCAGGTCCAAAGGGGGGCCTGGTGGAATCTGGGCCGGAAGACGGCAGGGAGAACGACTGGCGCATAGTCTCCACAGAGGAGGATAGGTCCGCCAGAGTGCGCGACACATGTAGGAACCCACCGACCAGGGCCCCTCCCAACAGTGCCACGTCGCAACGCTGCTGTTCGTGATGGCGTGCGTGCTCCGCCCAGGAAGCACGCACGTCATCACGAATGTCACGTGTGCGCAACGCGACGCCAACCAGGACGGAGCCCATACGGTCGTGGAACCCCTCGCCCGCAGGTAGTGGAGAGGCAGATGACGTGGCACTCCCCCCTACCTGCGGACGGGCCTGGGACGGGGCATCCCTGCTGGTGCATGGTGGTGCAGTCACAGGGTCAAGGACAGCGACATGCACAGGCCCCTCTGCGGTGACCTGTGCTGCCTCCTGACCCTGGCCCTGGACTTCACCACTTGCACCAGTGGTACTACCCCCACCAGGCCCCATGTGCGGCTCAGTAGTGGGCTCCTCCTCCTCTGTGGAGACCACCAACCTGGATGTCTCCACACCATCTTCCGCCATTGAAAGCCCCTATGGGGGCTCACCCGGCCCTTCCGCTACAGCCATAGTGGCAGACGCGGCACCAGCCCCCTCGCTCCCAGATGTTGGCAATTCCTGGGAGGGTGGCTGGGCCTTGCGTCGCCGCTCGGTGGAGGCATCCCCGCCGCTTGGCTCCACAGTGCCGTCTCCGCCCTCTTCTTCACTTGACGCTGCGTAGAGGGAGACATAGAACACAAGCATCAGGGTACAGTACAATATTCCCCTAGACAGGAAGCAATAACACATGAGTGGCACTGTCAAATGTCACTTCCATCCTGTCCCTCCACAACACATGGGTGAATGCACGCAACACACATGCAGAAACAGTCCTGCGCCTACAATCAACATCAGCATCCATGTACAAGGGCCTCTGGTAACCAAAATGTTGCCTTCAAACTCACATGCATCATGGCTCACACTGATCCCATGCACACACATAACCGGAGGGTCATGCATCATGGCTTGTACACCACAGACGCAGTGGATAGACACAGTGGATACAACGGAGACGGCACTGCATGAGTGAATCTACACATCACAGACATGTGTCATGCATCCATGGCGTTTCAAAGTCACACACACACACACACTTCTCAGACACGCACACATGTGTACCATACATGTACATGACAGCAGCACCCATCCTTCACACCCCCTCCATGTCCAAGAACAGAGACTGGCCTGCTTTCATGTCTGCATTCCGCATACAGCTCCCCATGTTGCATTGGAACACATGCACCATCCATGTGGTTCACTCATTACTGGTCTGACATGCATGACCATGATGTCCCTGCACACACACATCCATACATGGCATATGTCACACATACAGGCAAGTATCAGACTACCAGCACACTACAACATGCCCTGTCTCACACAGCAATGCTTGGCCACTTACCGCTCAACTCCAGACGGGTCTGCCTCTGAAGGATCTGGGCGTGGAGAACTGGGGCTACATGTTCCAGGACCCTCATCTGGATGTTGCTCATGCTGCCCCGGCCCCCCTGCGCTAGGCGCCGGGCCTTGTAGAGGGTCCTGGACCTCAAGTCCTCCCAGCGCTTCTTGACGTGCTTGATGTCACGGGTTGCCACCTCCTCCGCGTTGATGGCAACCACTGCGTCCTCCCAGATTCTCGACCGTCCTTCCTTGTTGGCACGTGATGTTCCGAAGAGGGCATCATAATGCCCCAGGACATGCTCTACCAGGACACCAACTTCCTTCTCACTGAAGCTGGTGGCCCTCTGCCTCTCTGACTGGGGGTCGCCAGTGGTCTCAGATGGTGTTTGTCCCGACATGGCGACCCCCGAGGCAGGCGTGGGTGGGCAACTGGGTCCTGGGGCTGGGCTGTGGAGCGATGGTATCCCAGTCGGGAGTCTTCTGTTCCAGCAGGGGTGGACACAGCAACTGGACCCCTGCAGATGGCTGACGTGCAGGCACCAAATAGCAGGGCACATGGGCAGCAGGCAGGCAGTAGCAGATGGCTGGTGGGAGCGTGCGCAGGGCTCTTGGGGGCAGGAAAATGGCCTTTTGGGCAGGAGCATGGTCTTCCGTGTGTATTCGCGTGGCCAGCTTGATACGGAGTGATTTGGCACGTGAAATAATTGAACGTCAGCGTGAAAATCGAGGAAAGGCCCTTAGCGCGTAAGCGCGTCAGTGACGTTACGCACGCAGGCGTTGCCCACAACACGAGTGCATAGTGAATCAGCAGGTGAGAAAACTGCACGTCACCGTGCTATTGGAGGAAAGGGCATTATCGCGTAAGTGGCGTTTCACGTGTGGGCTGGCCTAAAAGATATGAGTATCAAGCTATTTCCTTGTGTGTGCTTTTTGTGGAGAGCAAGCGGGTGTATCTTGTACTTCTTGCCGGTTCACACACGATTACTTCACAACGTTTCCAGTTCGTACTCCCTGTTTCCTAAGACTGCGTTCTTTTCTTTTTTTGACGGGGGTGTTGCCAACGCGCACATGCGCGTCTTTTTCATGTTCTTTTTCAAGGCAGACGGTGAGTCGCGCACCTATTTTCCAACTGTGGTTGCCCCCGTGTGTCGCTTACCCCTTCAGAGGTCATTGTAGGCTGCGTGTAACACGCGTACGCTTATTTTTGTGTTTCTGGGTGCCACAGCGTAGTGCGGGTTTATTTTTCCACGCACGTGGTCTACCAGGGGTTGCGTGCACGTGTGCTTTTGTTTTTGGTGTGCCTGTGCGTTGCGTGACCCGTCATCTTCCCCCAGGGGTCACATACAGCCTTGCCAGAGCACTAGGGTACAAATTCCATCTAGTACCCTACCCCTTTCATCCCAATTGCCCAGGACAATTGTTTACTGCAACTCCCATACGCAAAACAACATCAGTGCCATGGTTGGGAGGCGACCAAGCAGTAAGGGAGGCAAAGGTGGCCGACCTCCAAAAGGTGGGCGTGGTGGGCGCGGTATGGGACGTGGCCAGGATTTGCAGGGTGCCCCTAGAGCCCTGTGTGTGGAGGACCAATCGGGGACCCCCATGCCCCCACCCCAATGGTTGTGGGAAAAGTAGCTGACATCATCCCAGCTCAGCCCTTGTGGGACTGGCCCATTTTGGCACCTGAAACGGCACAGGATGACTCCCAGGTTGACTTCCAGGTCAGCAAGTCTAAGCCACGTGTGGCGGTGAAAGTTGCTGTCACCAGGCCACGTGGATCTGGGGCAGCAATGTCATCTGCTGCTCCAAGTAGCCAGGGTGGGGAGGCTGCAGGGGCAGCTGTAGCTCAATCCCCCCAGCTCCGAGTCTCCCAGCTGGGACAGTGTCGGTCCAGGTCCATCAAACCGACATTGGCTCTGCCAACATCACCCTGCAGCCAATGCCTGCACCAAGACCTATGGTCATTGTGCCTTTACAGGCTTCTGTTACCCAGTCAACCTGCGCTTCTGCCCCTACTGACCAGAGTGGCAGCCACTCAGGATCCGCACCACCTTTGAAGAAGAAGGGTGCTCTGGCACTACAGGCTGAGACCCCAGACACGGCTACACACTCCGGCACGTCAAGGAAGCCTAGCTTTAATGACGCCGAACTTGATGCATGTGGCCTATGTGTCGGCACATAGCCGCGAAATGTTGGTGACTGCAGGGTGCAAGACCACACCTGGTCAACGTAGGGCACACTGGCAGACCATCGCGGACCACATTAGTGCCCTTGGATTTGTGAGGCGCACAGCTGATGATTGCTACAAGCGGTTGAATGACCTGAAACGCAGAGCAAAGAACAAGCTGGCTTCCAATCATGCCTCTACTCTGGTGACTGGCGGTGGGTCTCCACCAGAGGACAACCAACTCACTGAACATGAGCCTGTTGCTGGAACCTTCGTCACAGAGGAACAGATCCAAAGCGTGGGAACCTACCAGATTACGAAGCATTGTCCGGTGAGTGCCCATGCATGTGTGTGTAATCCATGTGTTGTTGCATGGGTGACGTGTTCAGATTGAGTGCCAGGTGAGGGTGTGTAGTCCTGAGTGGTATGGGTCACCCATGTGCTTCCTCCAAAACATTCAGCGGCCTTGGATTTGGGTATGACAGTATCCCTTCTGACCACAGTAGCCAATTAACGCAACATTACTGCAGTTGCCCTTGAACTGTCATCTTGCAAAAACATTGTTCTGAATTGTTCAGTGTTCATTCAGCCTGATTGTTTCAATTCTCCCATTTTTCAAACACATTTTTCAGCCCTAATGCTACATATGTGACATGCTTCTGTCATTGATTACACCCCACATTGGGCTACATGTATTACCTTGTTATGGGAATGATTAGACCATTCAGGCTGATTGAGTAAGGGCCTGCTCACAAAAAGTTTTGGGGCCTGTTTGAATGTGGAACATGATAGTCTTTTCGTGTCATGTTGAAGTGACCAACCATTGATGTATCCATCTGCATGCCATCACTGTATCATTGTACACTGGATGTGTTGCAGTGTGTGGCACATGCGTATTTTGACACACTATTTTGCATTTTTCATCTCATCATGTCCATCTCACATGGATGGGTGACAGTACTCATTCACTGACATATGGCTGTACTTGTCAAATGTACCATGGCTATGCTACATGGCATCTATGTGCTGGCATGTGTCATGTATGTGTATTGGACATGCCACTCACAGGCTAATGTGTGATGCCAGTGCTACCCAGCATGCAGCAAATGTGTTGCTTTTGCATCTTGGTGTCCTCAGTGTCTGATTTTTGCCTCCCCTTCCAACTCATTGACAGTGCATTCATGCCAGGGCTATAGTCATGTGGGACATGTGTAATTCATGTACTGGTTCTCTGGCTTGTCAGGCCTATGTGTGTGCTATGGTGTTCATGCCTGTTTCCATTTGTTGTCTTTCATGTTTCTGCAGGTGATGACGCACTTGATGCTGTTGAGGTGGAGGAGATGGTGCAGACCCAGGAGGAATCTCAGGCACGACCGGGCACCAGTGGAGGACGTGGTGTGGTGGTGGGTGAAAACCCAATCTTACTGCAGACCATACTGTCCAGGGGTGTCTCTGGTTGCACCTCCCCAGACCTCTATGATTCAGGTGCTGAATCGGATGATGAGACTTATGTGCTGTGGCAGGTGAGTGTTTCTGTCAGGGATTCTGTTCTGTCCAACCCACCTGCACCAGGGGTAGAACCCTCTATGGGGATGTCAGTGTTGGTAAGTCCGCCTTTGGCGGTTACGGATGCAGGGTCACACTCCACAACATCTGATCCTGTTCCTGGGCCAGCAGATCAGAGGGGGAATGCAGTCCTGCAGCCTCAGGCAGTGCCAGCACAGCAAGGTGCAGATCGCCTTGCCCCAAACAGGTGTGGGGCCCGCCGACGCGGTGGCCGTACACCACCAGGAAATACTGTATGGGAAAACTCCATGTACGGTATAGCAGCACAACAGGGAGCATCAGTTGAAATAATGGCTCAGGCAATGGAGAGGGTGGCCACTTCCATTCTCCCCCCTGAAAGGCAGATGGAGCAACAGCAGCAGGCTCCATTTGCCAATCACATAGGGAAGACATGTTGGCGTCCAACAAGGACCGACGGGCGGCACTGGAGACTCTGTGGGAAGCCATTTCTGTAGAGTCACAGGGCCACAGGGAAGCTCTGAGGTTAGAACTCCAGTTCCTCAGGCAGACTCTAAGTGAACTTGAGGCTTCCCGAAATTTAATGTCAGAACAGCGGCATGAGCAGCTCACACGTTCGCTCTCAGCTGAGCTGCAGGCAACTCGGGAGGAGATCCGGGCATCACGCGAGGCCATGCGTGCAGAAATGCAGGCAACCTGTGAGGTGCTGCATGGGGATCTCTGCACTATCATCCTCCAGAATCAGACCCTCAACACCTGCATACTTGCTGCCATGGAGGACCATACCAGGGCTTTATGTGGGCTGCCTCCCATAACACCACCACCTCCTGATGCAGCAGCAGAGGGTGAAGAGAGTGACAGCAGCAGTTCTCCCACATTAGCGTAGCCGTGCAGGCCATGAGCCCATGGAGTTATTTTCTTTTTTCGCAACATCCACGCAGGTGGGTTTTGGTGTGCACCCTGTCCTCGAACCTTTTTTACAGTGTGTTGCCTTGTGTGGCTCCCGTGGGCATCCACTATGTATTCCAGCTGGGCACATGCAGGCTTGTCCTGTCTTTGGGTTAGATTCTTGGGTTCCTGACACACACACCCCTCCTGCTTCCCTTTCCACGGGCTTGCAAAGGGTGTGACCAAGTGACAGTGACTTACACAGTGACATTGGGCTCCCATGAGCTGTGTGTGCAGTCTGTAGTCAAAACTGTGTGTACATCCCTAGTGGGGATTGTTGTTGTATTGAACACTGCATGGTGTATTGATATGTGCTTGTGCATCCATGTCTTCCTCCTTATTCACAGGTACCTTCTTCATGTCTTCACAAGGCCATCTCCTTTGCAGATGCAGTTCATGTTGTATGCAGTACAGTGACACATTTGCCTGACAGCAACACTCTGCAGTTGGAAGGGGTCGATGTGCTGGCTTATTCAGGTTGTAAGACTTGCACTACTTTGATTTTGTACTGTCATATTTTGGCAATGTTTCATCCTGTGTTGCTGTATTGTGTTGCTGGTGAGTATTTGGTCATGTGTGCTGTTTGTTATTGATTACTGGGAGCATATTGTCTGTGGCCTGTTTCCATTTGGGACAGTGCACTTTGTGACACTTGTGTCATGTGTTGTGCATTCCTTTGTTTGCTTTCACATTGCATGACATGCCATGGTGTGTTGGGTAGCAGAGATGGGGAGGGGTTGGGTGACATGGCGCTGTTTTCATGTTGTATTTTGCAAGGGGGTAGTCATTCATGCAGCATAAATGTGTCTTTTTGTGACACAGCATTGGTTGTCTTTCGGTAGGTAGGGATGCACACAATGTAACTCTTCCAGGTGACCAATCTCAGGCTGGTATGGTTGTGACAGTTGACTGTCCCTTTTGTCATCATCATTGATTGTCAGCTGTTATGTGCCAGGGCTGAGTGCACTCCACAGGGGTGTGATTTTAGGTGAAGTAATTAGCCACCAGCTGCGTACGGGCTGCCTCACCACGTGCCCTTTCCCCTCCCATGCGCAGCGGGCGTGCATGTGGTTGGGGATGTGGGGGCACCACCATGTCCACCGGCAGGCCCCGGCGGGTTGCAACGTTGTGCAGGACACATGCTGCCACTATGATCCTGCACACTACTGGGGGCGCTTATAGCAGATGCTCACCAGAGCGGTCAAGGGAGCGAAAGCGTGACTTGAGCACTCCGAATGTGCGCTCCACTATGCCCCGGGTTGCAATATGGGCTGTGTTGTATTTTACCTCGGGTGGTGTGGTGGGGTTCCGAATTGGCGTCATAATGTGGGTGCTCAGAGGGTAGGCACTGTCCCCTGGGGAGGTGATGATGGATATCATTAGTGAGGTTGTGACATTACTCAGTATCTGACATGCATGCATGTGCAGAGGCATTTATACTCACCAAGCAGCCATGTATCGCCATGCCACCCAGCTTCTAGGTCCCGGTTTAAGGGTGACATTCTGTAAATGAAACTGTCATGGGTGGAGCCTGGATAGTTGGCATATACTGAGGTGATGATTCCCTTGGCATCACATACTACCTGCACGTTGATGGAATGCAAGAGCTTGCGGTTTCTATAGATGTGCTCAGTTGCCCTGGGAGGACGTAGAGCCACATGGGTGCAATCAATGGCACCTAGCACTTTGGGGAAGTGTGCCACCCCGTAAGAATCCTGGACGGCAGTCTGCCTTTCTGCAGGTGTTCTGGGCAGGTATATGTGCCTGCGGACTGAAGAGCGTGCAGTCATGATGGCCAACACCTAGTGTAGGCAGCGTGATTGTGTGGCCTGTGTCCCCCCCCCCATGGCACTTGTCCGCTGAAATGAACCAGTGGCCAAGAAGTGCAGTACATTGAGCACCTTTTCCAAGGGGCTCAGTGCTTGGGAGCACAGGGTGGATGATGTGAGGTCATCCTCCCACTCACTCACCAGGTCGAGTATTATGTGAGGTGGAAACCTGTACCTCCCATACACATGGTCATCAGGCATCCCAAAAAGGCTAGTCCTGGGTGTAAAAATTCTGGGCCTTACTATCCTCCTCCTCCTGTGGTGTCCCACGACCACTGCTGCGAGGAACGGTATATTCATCGTAGCATCTGAGCTCGTTTGTTTGCGCGCACTTTTATGCTGCGCAGGGCCGCGTACGCCTGCTTCCTGCTGGCGTACGTGTTTCCGGATTAGCGCGTCTTTTTTGGCGCACGCGTTTCCCCTGTTCGATTCCATGAATACGTGTTGCAGGCGCGCGTGTGGGCGTTCTGCGCATTTAACTCCTGTACTTCCCCCATAACGCCCACATTTTCACGCGTTGTTCCCCATTATGCGTGTTACGCCCCGTGTTCCGCCCACTTTTGTTGTGTGTGCCACGTTATGTGCGCTTTCGCAGTGCGCGCAACTCAAGCCGTTTGATGACGTGTGCGCCGCGTGCGCCACGCATGATTTTAGTGCACATCCCAGGATTTACACGCGCACGGAGTTCCATGAATCGATGTGCGCGGCTTTTGCATGCTTGCGCTGCGATTTTCGCACTTGCGCTGCGATTCACACGCTTTCGAACGCTTGCACAGAGATTTTCGGCGCACATTAATTCCATGAATCGGCCTGCCAAAGTTTTAAGTCTGCCCAAATAAAGTGCCCTAAGTCCTTTCAGTGCTACACAGTCTAAAAAGAGTAGGCGGGCAGTTTCAGTAACCCCTGGATTATGACAGAAGCGACAAAAAAGATCCAAATCATTAATCACATTCCTTCTATATAGAACCTCCTTAGGTTTCAGGAGGAGTGAACGATAGTAGCGGTTAGGGAATTGTGTCAAAATAAAGGACAGGGAACCTCTCTTCTTATGATCGAATTTTAAGTCACAGAGCGATGGATAAGAATGAAGTTTCTCCAAGGTGTTATTCCAATCAAAACAGGAAATGAGTTCTTTCACTTTGTTCAGATTGGTCAACAAAGTATCCCTATCAGTAGACAAATCTAATAAGGTATTGTCATAGAGATCTCTGAATTTTAAAAGAAATGTGTTTCGATCCAGGGATCCCTGTGAAGAGAGAATGTTACCCACATCATCATAGAGCGTATCATATTTAGGGCAGAGCAAAGAAGAAAAGAATGCCAAAACACTCCAGAGGATTTTGGCTCGCAAAGACACTAGACCCAGTTCAAACCTTATAGCCACTATAGGGACACAGTTGGGAAGTTTCATAACCTTTCTCCAGTAAATACCCTCAAGGATGTCCCAAAAAGTCAGGATATCCAAATAATGGAGTTCCATACCATATATTAGTTTTGGAACGACCTTTCCTTCAAAGAAATCTACCACTGGCTTAAAGGAGAACCTACCATATTTGTTGTCCAGCTTGATAGTCTGTGAAATAAGCGGGAGTGCTTTATATCAGAGTGAACGTATAAGTTCAGCAGCCGAAGGTTGGGCCAAAATAAGGAATCCCAGATAGACGATTTTATGTGCTCTCACAATGTTTTCACCGGCAATTTTCCACCCTTGTTTATTCCCTTTTTTCCCCTTAGAAAATACCATTGTGCTGGTTTTACTCTGGTTAATTTTTAACCCAATTAGTGCAGCATGCTTGCATATAAGTCTTTGCAGGCCCACTTTGGTCTGATCAAAGATAAGGAAATCATCAGCATATGCCAACCACGAGAGCCTGAGATCCCCCAATTTTGCGTTCACCAAACCTGCAACTCCAAGAAACTCCCTACATCTGCCAGATATAGAATAAAAAGACATGGAGCCAATGAACAGCCCTGTCTGACCCCAATACGTGTCCTTATTCTTCTAGAGAGGGTTCCCTCTAAATCGATCCTTATGTGGACCCCCGAGTTCTCATACATGGCCATAATTAAATTAAGTAGGCCTGCAGAGAGCCCCCACTTTGATAGTTTAGCCCAAAGGCGAGACCTGATAACCAAATCGAATGCATTTGACAGATCGATTGAGACGACATAGAGAGTACCACCAAATTTTCCCCATGTTGAGCTTTGTAAAGCAGTTAGAATAAAGCCATTTAGATTGGTTGAATGGCCAGCTCTGAACCCTGTTTGATGTACAGTCCGCATCAATAAGCGAGATCAGTCTGTAGTTCTTAACCAGAGTCCGCTGACCTCTCTTAAAGATGGGAACAATATGGGCGGTCTGCCAGCTAGTAGGGACACTGCCAGTGTTTACTATATCTTGAAATAGCATGCAGAGTAGCTGTGCCCAAATTTCCGGTTCGGCTTTCAATGTATTATTCGTCAAGCCATTAGGGTCGGGAGCCCAGGATTTCTTAGCTTTGACGATTAGCCCAACTATCGTCTCATAGTCAATAGCGGGCTCCCACCTGATATTAAGTGCATCCTTCCCAGTTGCAGATACTTCTAAACCCTCTGCCTCTTTACCAAAGAGTTCAGTGTAATGATCTACCCATTGGACCTCTGGGATAAATTGATCAATAACCGCATCGGGATCTTGAGATGAAAGTAGAGCCCAGAAAGCCCTGAGATCCCTTTTAACCAAAACACGTAACATAAGCTCTGCATCATTTTGCAGCAGACTAGATTTTCTTGCTATGCAGTAGTTTTTGTATTTTTGACGTATAGATTTAATTTTGGCTTTTTTATTATCCAGGTCAATATCAAGGAGTCGGATTTTCGGATAAGTTTGCGTACATGGAGCTTTTCACTAGCCAGCTCCTGATCAAACCTATGGACATGGACTCTTTTGGAGTTACCCTTCCTAAGTAAATCATAGATACTGCTATGAAGAGCATTCAGGAAGCTGTCAAAATGTTGAGTATTAAAGGCCACTTTTTTCCACAGGAGCGAAGTGTGGTTAAGTGAAGAAAAGAGTTGACGATTAAGGAGATTAATATTTACTGGCGACCAACGTACCCCGGTACCTTGACCCAAAGTTTTTAAATGTCGTGGTCCCCCAGAGAGCAGCTTCTTAGTTGGAAGACAGAAGGAAACAGACAGAGACCCATGATCACTCCAGAGGTTAAAAGAAACCTGGACCTCAGAAGAAAGAGAAAACAGGGAATGATCTACGAAGACATAGTCTATAGTAGAGGTTGACAGACCTCTGTGCCAGGTAGGGCAGAGAGGATGGGTAGAGTCAAATAAACCATTCAGGCAAATCAGACCCACCGATTCCATAGAGAGATTCCACAATCTCCCCTCTGGTTATCATCCTCCAAATCCTGCCCCAGATCCCCTTGATTGGCATCAGACGATATGGAACAATCAGAAATCAGATTGTCATGAACCACCGTACGCGTCCCTTCTGGACTTCGTGGTCCCTGACCCATAGGGGACTGAACTCAGCGGTACTACCAACATGGCTGCTGAACGCGGAACGCTGTTTTCCAGTCTCCGCATCGTGCGCACTACGTTCTACAAAGCAGACACGCCCCCGCGGCCCTGCACGTCTCATTGCTACCGCTTGCAGTAGTCAGACGTGTGCGGCCGGAGTTCGTACAGCGATTACTTCTGAATCCTGGTTCCCGGTTCCCTGAATCTCCTCTTCCTTCATCCTCCCCTTTTTCCCTCACCTTGCATTCCTGGATTGTCAGCGCATTCGTATCTCCGAGTGCGCTCCTGGCCATTCCTGGACTTTTTTCCCGGACATCTGAACGCTTCCTGGAGTTGGGTCACAAACCGCACGCTGGAACCCGAGGATTCACACACAGGGCTCTACAAGATCCGAACAGTGCGAAAGAAGACATCTTCGAAGATCACGAACAAACAACACAGACAGGTGAGAAGGGGGGAAACCTTTGACACAGATCACCAGCCAGGATCACTTTCCCCCTGGTATTAAGAGATCTCCAAGCGAGAACCATGTCAGTTAAACTTTCCAAAAAAGGCTCAAGAGCAGCTAGGCCTTTATGCCAATAGATGTTAATCATAAGAATATTGAACAGGCCCTCTCTGGAAGCCGTCTCCAATGCTAGAATCCCAAATGGCGTGTCCAAAATAACCACACTCCTCAGGCCAAGAGAAGCTCTTATCCCAATAAGAAGACCCCCTGACGCTCTCCCTCCCAGACTAGGTTTAGCATTTTGAGAATACATTTCATAACCATCAATGAAGGGGGAAGAGAGCAGCCAGGTTTCCTGTAGATAGAAGCAATCAGATCCATTAATCAGAGCCACTGTGTCAATATTAGTCAGGAGATGTAGATTTCCCCTGGTATTCCAGGACAAAAGAGTCAATTTATTAGGGACCATATTACTTGTCACAGGGTCCAGACTCATAGGGCAAAGCTCACAGGCCAGAGGGGACCTGGGCCCAGTTTCTAGCACCTCCATTGTTTCTGGCTGTAAAAATGCCTCCGTTGAGGCTGTGAGAGCCTTTCCGGATGGTAGACCATAGTCAGATTTCCCCTATATTCCTCCGATCCTCCATGCATGCTGGAGAGCTGACTCGATTTTAGCAGTTTTACTTCAAAACCAAGCTCCATCAGGCCCTCATTTTGTCCCATTATTAAGTCCAACACCAGTCTTGATTTCAGAACAATATTGCTGAGAACTGCACGAACCTTAAAAGGGAAAAAGATCCTTTCCATATCATAACTAGAGATCAAAGAAAGTGGTGGGAGTTGATGAAACATTTTCAGAATATTCCCTCGATTCAGACATATGGGCATGTCATGACCCCAGAGACTAATAAGTTGTAGGAACTCTAACGGATCCTTATCCCCCAATGATTGGGGAAGTTAATCTGCAATATTCTTAGTGAATTGGGTTAATGGGTCAATTTACAAATCAGGGCCCCTTGCACCCCTTAAATTTGTCCTTTTTTGAGTTCCATGAGGACCCAACGGAAATCTTTCCTGGCCACTAAAGGGACCCCCATTTGATGGCTTTAACTGAGTGGAATTTAAAATATTAGGAGCATAAACATCCCCCACTGCCGTGAATCCCAAAGTACCATCCCCCAAAACCGAGTCTGGGAAAACCATGTAGCCCTCAAGAGGGAGGGATAATTGGGCAGCTGTGGCAAGAGAACATGTAGTAGCAACATTGACCTGGACTGAACCTGAGGGAGGGTTAAAGTTCACCACAGAGGGGGTCTTTATTCTATAGAGATCCTGTAATAGTTGTTTCGCCATATTGAAATTAACCAGGGTCGCAGATTCAGAAGTTGTAGAAGTGAGGGGATGGGTAGAATTTGAGCAAGGTAACAGATTAACGGTGATGGTAGAATTTGAGCAAGGTAACAGATTAACGGGGATGATAGGAGACACTGTGTCAGAAGAGGAAACATCGGAATTACATTCTATTTGAGCATTCAGGATAACCGAAGCACTATTTTTTAAAGGCTCAGAAATCACTGTGGTTTCATTAGGAATACGAATAACATGGATGTCCTCAACCAGAACAGTATTCCCCACAGCCATAGGGAAATTACTATCACCCGGCACAGAAGTAATTGCCTGTAAGTCTGTCTAAATGCCTACAGCTATTTTAGCAGGCATTAAAGTAGCCACAATAGGCGGCATGAGGAGTTACAGTGAGAGGTACTACCTCCTCCCCCGAGATGGAAACCCCCTCTGAAAGATAGTAGTGATTGGGTGGGCAAAACTGTTGGCAGGACCAGATTTTTTAAAAATGTATTAGTAAATGAGTTTAATTTTTTTTATGTTTTTCTGGTTTTTAGTTTTCTTAATTTGTTGAATAGTTTTTTTTACCTAAAGGAACAGAGCCCTTTATGGGTACAGCTTGTTTAGTAAGATCGATGAGAGCAGGAGAATTCTCCAAATTAGGCTGGGGTTTAAGACCTGGAATAAGGATATCATGAACTCCCTTGTCTCGTTTACCATTTTCTAGTATATTGGGGTCACAGACATCCATAGGAAGAGAAGGTCCAGGAGAATAGACTACTTCCGAGGGAGTAACCGATTTCGTAAGATCGATAATAGCGGTCACCTTTTCAAGGTTAATTCGTGATTTTGCTCCTATGGCATGAGCAGAGAGGACTCCCTCATTCTGCAAAGAAGGTGTAGGCAAAATTTGAGCCGATATTCCCTGCCCTGGGCAAGATGAAGAGATCGGAAAAGGGATCTTATTTGATTCTTCCCCGGAGGCACTAGCCATTTCCAAATTGGGGTCACTCTTAATTCTCTCCCCTCCCCCCCCCCCTTCCATAATTATTTGATACGGCACAGCAGATTCATGTCATAGCTTAGTTATGGAAGGATTATCATCCCTAATAATCTTCACCAGCTCTTCAAACCTATCGAGCCCCTCTAGTCTGGCATAGATTTCAGAGAGTTGAAGGGAATGAGATCTAACCTCTGCCCAGATTTTGTCATAAAGACTGACAAAAGAGCTTAGCACCATATTCAGAGCGGAGACTGTAGGTTGAGTCAGTCTTATCCTTTCATCGGTCTCTTTAAGAGTATGGTGCAGTATAGAATCACTGGCATGTTCCTTTTTCGTATCTGGCAATAGACCTCTTTCTCTAAGCCAGTTTTGCTTCTCAGTGTATTCCTCAATGAAATTTGTGAGTTCAGAAGGAGAACCCGCAAAAGAAGCATCGCAGGTTTGTTGGGTTACATTATTAGTATCAATCGGATTGGGTTCTAACCCACTCTCAGCAATTGCTTTGTCTGCACATTCAACAATACTAATGTCATCAATATCATTGTGTGCAGGATCATCAGTATCTAATTTCTTTACTACATCTGCCAAGTGCAAGTCGTCTGAGGTGGCCACTGTTAAAGCTGAGTGGGGAGGTTTAATAAGGGTACTAGTCGCTGTTCTTTTCCCAAAATAATTGGAGATTTTTTTCCCCTGAATTGGTTCACCTAACGTACCCAGCTTAGATTTTATTTTGGGAATATTAGACAGTGGTTTCCTTAGAGGTGTTTTAAAAACTGTGGATTTCATAGTAGGGGTGACAGAATTCCCAGCAGAACAAACAGAGAATTTCACATGGATATAAGAGATATGGTTAACCACCCCACCAGAAGAGGGCACCTCCACAGATAGATTAGAGGGAGAAATAGTATGGTTAATATTACCCTTTAATAAGGAAGATTGTGGGGCAGTAACAGCATTAGAGGCAACAGATAGTTTTATAGAATTAGGACCAGAGCCATCCGCCATGGAGCCAGACAGAAGCAACTTTGAATGTGAAGAAATGGGAGTCAGATGGATAGTATTCACCATATCATTATTCGGTGGATCAAAACAGGGTCTCGCCCTTAAAGAACTGCTGCCATCATCCAAGTTCATAGCTATAGTAGCTGCTAAATGTTCTTCCTGAGCATCAATGGAGATGTTTTGTTTTTCTTTGAAGATACAGCTATTATCAGCTGAAATACATTGAATGTTGCCCATTGTGTTAAAAACCTCACTCCTATCTTGAGAATGAATTTGAGCATGAACAATGCTTTTCAAAATAGTAGAGTCCGTAGAGTCCAAAGAGTCAAGCGCTTGTGTGATAAGGGGCTTACGCAGCGAGGCAGAAAAGGGATTCAAACGGAGAATGGCTTCTTTGGAATCAGGTGAGTGGACCTCCATAACAGATTGCAAAGAGTCCAGGGTAGCCTCCATACCTGACTGACTCCTGAGACCCTTACGTGTCATCCAAAAAGAGGGCTACGCTGAGGACTAAAGGGCCAGTAAAAAAGGGTACCAGCAGAGGAGACGATTCTCTAGTTAGCAAGGTCGAGGTCTCACCGATAAAAAGTAATATCAATGTCACAAGCAATAAAATGCAATACGAGAAAAAGGAACTGAAAAATATTTTGAAAAATGCACTGACTGAAAGTGGTAGCTAAATTGAGTCAATAGATAAAAGGCAATACATACTACCACTAAAATACTTGAAAACACACAAATATGAATCTTAATAAAATAGGAAATGCAGAGGCAGAGCTGTATTATTAGATATTGATTAGGTACTGGTATATGAACATTATAGAAGAGCAAGAGTGTCCCACACATCAGCATGTATTTGAGTAGGTCCAAAGTCACAGGGTAAGGAACGCCTGACAGCTTGAGGATCTGCCAGAGCCCGACTCTCCTCCCTCACCCTGATGACTAGTATAGCTTAGAACAGCCCGAAAGGTAGACTGAATTCCCAGTCTTAAGATACTCACAAAAGCACAGTTAGAGAATAAACTACCCACAGGACGAGGACACAGGTCACAGCCAACCAGGGAGTGAACTGACAATTGGAGGATAAGTGCATGAACAAAGGATTTTGCAGAGAGATCGTTTGAGGGGGGGTAGGACAGGTAGGGGTGGGCAGGTGAGTTTGTTATCAGAGAGGATTGGTCGGAAATATTGAGAAGTAGTAAGGGGGAGTAAGAAAAGACTCAAAAAGGGGATGGGAGTAGGTGCATTTAGGTACAGAGGGGTATAATCCAGCAATCAAGGGAAGGAAAAGAGGGTGGGTGCAAGGGATTAAGTGCTAGAACGTTAGGGGGAAAGGGTGGGTTGGGAACGGGACATGAGTGTACATATGTGGAGAGAGGCTGGTGAGGGAGAGGTTGATAAGGGTGTTGAAGGTGGTGGAGGGGTGCTAAGCATTTCAGGATGGATTTGTTATTCTTGTTGCCAATTGCTGAGATCCCATTGTTTTAGGTGCTTTTTGAAAGTGTGGCTTTTTGGTTCCAGTGTTACGTGTACTCGGAGGGCATTCCACAGTGAGGGGGGTATAGAGGAGAGTTACTTCTTCTGTGATATTTTCTGTGGCATTTGTTGGTTTGTAGTTTGAGTTTGGCGGGGACGACTAGAGTGCGGGGAGTGGTAGTTTTGTGAATTAAGTTTTTTTTTATTTTTTTTAACTCTTTTTATTGAATTACAACAAAACAGCCAGAACAACTAATCCCAAATCCCCCCTAACCACCCCAAAGCACATCTGCTCAGCCTTCAGTCCCACCCTACCATGGGCCACTCCACGAAGTTCATTGCAGATCCAACAGTCTTAAACGTTGCGGACACCAAACCACCCGAAAATCATCCTGAAGGAAAGCTAGGATCTCTCCCCAGTCATTAGCAAAATTGTGGACATTGTCATTCATGGCGTATGTCGCCCATTCGAGTGCAATAATCTCCCATATTTTACTGAGCCAATCCTGCATCCTGGGGATCTCTGCGCTCTTCCACCTTTGTGCTACAAACATTATGGCTGCCAATGTCAGGAATACTCTAGCCTTCTCACGTGCCCTGGGTTCCCCACGTGCCGGGCCTTCCCTCAACCCCAACAGAGTCTGCTCCGGCGTTCGGGCCCCCCGGGTCCAAAGGCCTGCTCTTGAGCCCTCTGAATTTCTTGCCAAAAGGGACCAATTATCGGGCATCCCCACCAAATGGAATCTGCCGTGCCAATCATCCCACAGCCCCTCCAGCAGACCCCAGGTAACTCCGGGTATAACCTGTGCAGACGGGCCAGTGTATAGTGCCAGCCGTACAGAATCTTATACCAAGCTTCTTGCAGCTGAGAAGCTCTAGCCAACTTGGGAATCATTCTCCACAACCTTTCCCACTCCTCTCTGCCCAGTTCTCTCCCCAGTACCTCCTCCCATCTCCTCATATAGGGCCATTGCTGCCTAACAGTTGCGTTGTCCAATATTTGTAAAGGTTCGAAATTAGCCCCTTGGACCCATCATTTGACAGTAGGAATTTTTCAAATGGCATAGCCTCCCTATTTACTGTTTCCTTTATGCCAGGGTTCATGACCTAATGTCTAAATTACGCATATCAGAGCCTCTCTCCCTCTTGTACCCCAAATTCCCTTTTACAGTCCACAAAGGTTAGTATTCCCCCCACACTAAACAGGTCTCCCAACTTCCTGCATCCCCCATTCTGCCATTGTATAAAGGCCCCCTCTCCATCCCTGGAGTGAATTCCCCATTGTTGAAAAGGGGTGTGAAGGGGGAAGGGAATGTCGTTAACCCCTTGGTTCGCACCAGCTTATCCCAGTTGTGCGCTACCAACTTCGTCACTGAGCTCATGTATAAATGTGTTGGTCTACTATATTTAGGTAGCCACAGAACCTCCGCCAGAGCACGATGCGCAACAGCCCTGTCCATTTTCACCCACAACTTATTTTGACCCGTTTCCCCTTCCTGGAGCTACTCTCTAATCACTCTCAGCTGCGTAGCCTCATAATACTGCTGGAAGTTCGGTAGCGCCAGCCCCCCCTCACGTTTGGGTGCCTCCAGCAAGTGCCTACTAATCCTAGCTCTTTTCCCTTCCCAAAGAAATTCGTTAGAGTTCTCAACTCCCTAAAGAAATTTGCTGGCACCTCCTGGGGAATTGCTTGGAAAAAGTATAGCAGCCTTGGAAGAGTGACCATTTTCACTGCCGCTAGCCGACCCAACCATGAGACCCTAAGGGTCCTCCACCTATGGAAATCCCGCTTACTGTCCTTTAACAATTGTGGGTAGTTGGCCCCATACCAACCCTCAAGTTTCGCCGTAATCCTCACCCCCAAATACCTGATTCCCCCTGAGCTCCATACAAAGGGGGTGCATGCCCTCAGAGCTTCCCGTTCCCTATCCTTCAAAGTGAGACTTAATATTTCTGATTTATCAATGTTCACCTTTAGGCCTGACGCTTCTCCAAACCTTTCCAATATGACATTACACTCCTTAATAGATTCGACAGGTGTCGTCAGAGTTAGAAGCATGTCGTCCGCAAAGGCCGCTACTTTGTGCTGTTCGCCCCCAAACGGGATGCCCCTCACTCCATCCGCCTCCCTTATTGCCTGCAAAAGGGGCTCTAAGTATAATGCGTACAGCATCAGGGAGAGCGGACAGCCTTGCTTCGTCCCTCTGCTCAACCTAAACGACCTAGAAAGGGTACCATTCACCACCACTCTCGCCATTGGTGTCTGGTAGTTTGCACACACCATTGTCAGAAATTCTCCCTCCAAGCCCATCTGCTGCAGTACCTGAAAGAGAAAGGACCACTCCACGCGGTCAAACGCCTTTTCCGCGTCCAACGCTAGTAGGACCGCGGGAGTGTCCATTTTGTGGGCCTTTTCCACCAGGTGTGCCACTCGCCGGATATTGTCTGCCGTCTGCCTGCCCCGGATGAACCCTGTCTGATCTGGAGAGACCAGATCGGGAAGACACCCCTCTAACCTGTTTGCCAGAACCTTTGTGTAGATCTTGGCATCGTCATTAATTAGCGCTATATGCCGATACGATGTCCTCAGCTCTGGGTCCTTATTAGGCTTTAGAATTAGGGTTAGCTTAGCTTCCTCCATGGACGGGGCCACCCTGCCAGTTGATCTAAAAGAGTTGAAGAGGGATGTCATGTGTGGGATGAGAATGCTTGCAAATGTTTTATAGAAGGCAGCGGAATAGCCGTCAGGGCCTGGGGCCTTATTTGGCGGCAAGTTCCCTATGACTCTTCTTACTTCGTCCTCCGAGATTTCCCGGTTAAGAACCCCTTGTTCTTCCTTTCCTATCTTATGCAGTTGTACCCCCTTCAGAAAATCCACTTGTCTGTCAAGCTGAGGGTCTTGGGATGTATAAAGGGATTCATAAAATTCTGCTAGGGCTTCCTGAACATCCCCAGAGCACGTGATCCGCTCTCCTGTTGTCCGTTTCAAAGCTGTAATCGCATTCTTCGAGATCGCACCCCGCAACAGATGTGCTAGAAGCCCGTCTGCCCTGTTTGCTTTGGCATAGAATTTCTGACGCACCGATAGTAACACTCCCTCTGCCTTTTTAGTGCAAAGGATCTCCAGCTGCCCTATCGCCCTCCTATACTCCCTCATAGCTCTCCTAGATGGGGTGGAGCCAGCCATTTGCCTAGCCTCCTCGACCTCTTCTTCAAGCTGTCTCTCCATCTCTCATTTGTTTCAGCCTCTGTGCCGACACCGCTATGAGCTCCCCCCGGAGTGTAGCTTTAAAGGCGTCCCACTTTGTGTCTTCCCCCGTAGCCCCTTTAACATTGTCCAAGAAGTAGTTTTGTATTTTCCCTTTCATTTCCTCTCTAATGACTGGATCTCTAAGTAAAGACTTCGGATATTTCCAGCACCATACCCCTCTGTCCTTAGGTCCCTTTTCAATGTGGACGGCTACAGTTTTATGATCCGCAATCCCTATGGGGCCCGTTTGCACATCCTGAATTTGCCCCACCAATCCCGCTGATACCCATATATAGTCAATCCTCGACTGGGACCCATGCACTCCCGACAGGAAGGTGAAACCTTCCTCCTCCCCCCCTTCAGCTCCCGCCAGACATCCCGTAAGCCCACTCTCCCTATTCTGTCTCTTAAATCCATGGACATCACCGCCCCTCCCCTTCCGGCAGAGCCCCCAGACCTATCACGCCCTCTATCCCAGGTTATATTGAGATCCCCCATCAGGATGATGTGCCCCCATGCTTTCTCTTCCAGTAATAACAGTACTCGCCGTAAAAACTGCTCCTGCCCAGTATTACGGACGTACACCACGGCTATGGTGTAAGGGATATCTAAGTATGTGCCTTTGGTTATCAGATACCTCCCTTCCTTATCCCTTAAGGTTTCAGTGACTCTATAGTCCAACGTGTTTTTTATCGCCAAAGCTACCCCCACAGTTTTATTCTGCGCAGAAGCGTGCAATATTAAGTCAAAACCCCTCAGGCGGAGCCGCCCTTGATCCTTACATAGTAGATGCGTTTCCTGCAACCCCAGGACATCAGGCGCTTCCTTACTAGTGAACAATTCCAATTTTTTCCTCTTGAGAGGGGAGTTGAGCCCCCTAACATTATGAGTCAGCTACTTCAATGGCAAGGATAATGAAAAGCTCCCACCATAACCCCACCTTTGGGTGACCCCTCCGTCTCCTGAGCCTCTTGATGTGCCCCTCCCCCCCTCCCTCTCAGATTCCCACCCCTCCCTTCTGCCCCCTAAGGGCTTCCCTGCCCTCACCTATTATTACCTCTGGCATCCACACCGTTCCTGATCCAAAACGGTTTCTCCCCCCTCCATCCCTTACTGTACCAAAGTATCCTTTTGAGGCCCACCACCCCTTTCATGCCTGCGATATTAGGTCCCCCCCTGCGCCCCCATCTCCTTATCTCCATTCTTCCCCTTTGGGGTCGGCCCACCCCCCTTTTGTCCCCTTCTTCTCTTCTCCCCTACAGTGGACCACTCCCATGGCCTCAGTCGGGATCTGGGATCATTTGTTTGGGAGTTGCTCCCTGCAGGATTACCCTCGAGGTCGATTTGCAGCAAGTCCACTCCTTCCTGTGTCGTTGTAATGCGCTTTTGGATTCCTTCCCATTCAAACACCAGGCCCAACGGAAAGGTCCAGTTATAACGAATGCCCTTTTCATTGAGCACCTTAAGGACGGGCCCCATCTGCTTCCTCTTTACCAACGTGTTGCTTGCCAGATCCTGGTACAGAGCTATTTGCTGATCCTTATATAAAATGGGTTCCCGCTTCCTTGCCATCCAGAGGACAGCCTCTTTCTGCACGTACCTGGTGAAGGCAGCCAACACATCCCGCGGTCTGGCTGGAGCACCCTTGGATAACCTTCCCACCCTGTGTACTCGGTCCAGTTCTATCTTGTCCGGTAGCTCTTCACCCAGAATGCCCGCAAAGATGGCCTGTATATCCTCTTTCAGATCTTTATCTTTGACCGTTTCCAGCAACAATTTCACCCTAATATTGATTCTGCGGGATCTGTTTTCCAGGTCTTCCATTCGGGCTTCCAAGTTCCGGGTGGCCACATCCAGCATCTCGATGGCTTCACTGTTGGCGGTCGTGTCCTTGTCCACATCCTTGAGGCCCTTCTCCAGGAGATCAGTCCTTTCCCCCAGCTGTCTCAAGTCCTGCCTGATCTCCCCCAGGGCCTCATTCAGGTCTGACCGCATAAGTTGAAATTGCTCTTGGAATGTTTTGGCCAAATTAGCCTGCAGGTTGTGCACTTCCCCCAAGAAGTCCTGTTTCGACATTAGGGCTGACCCCTCCGCATTGTCCGGGGCGGCGCGGCCCGTCGCCTCGCCTTGGCTTACTTTCAATTCTTCCCCATTATCTTGTGGGGGCCACAGAGAATGGAGAGTGCCCACCATGTCACTCGCAGCTAGGGGTGCCTTCCCCCCTTTGGTCTTCATTTTCGTGGTCATGACTCCTCGGGGGGACAAGCCCTTCCCACCCGTCGTCCTCTTCTTGGCAGACTCCCCAAGAAGTATCTCTTGACAGATCCCCTCTTGCCGGGGTTTCCCCTCACAGATGCCGGTGCAAGACAGATCTTCACTCTCCTTACTCCCTCCTAGTCGAGCTACACAAAGGGTCTCACAGAGGGAAGAGTCTCGATGGCCAGCCCCCGTCGGGAGCTCCCCTGGCCAGCTCCTCCAGGGGGTTCCCCCTCTCCTCCTCTTCGTTCCCAAGTCCTTGCCGCAGGGTATTCTGAGAGCAGGCCGGCCCCCCCAGATCCCTCAGGGCCCTCGCCTCTCACAGTGCGCGTGTGGGCTCAGCAGACCCCCCCGGAGCCCAACCACTGTCCACGGGGTGCCCCGCATACAGGCCGGCCCCTCCCAGGCCCCTCAGGGCCTTCGCCTCTTGCAGTGTGTCTCCAAGCCCAGGCAGCTAACAGCTCCACAAGGAAGGCTCGGGGGCCCCCGCACTCACCGCCTGCCAGCGCAGTCCTCCTCGCGGCACCACGTGGACCCAATCGACCCCCAGGGGGGCGGCCCATGCTTGTCTGGAGGTCTCTTCCTAAGCCCCCCCCACCCGGGGGGATGCACCGCCTCTCACCTCCTCCGAGCGGCAGCCGCCATAGTGGAGCCCTGCACCCCTCACAGCTGGCCGGGGCTCGCCGTCGGATGCTCGCTGCTCCTCCTCCTGTAGATACGGCCGGACGTCCTCGGGCACTACTAGCCCGCAACTGCTTTCCCCCGACATCTTCCAAGACAGCGGGGTCCGCGGAACTCTCGCCAGGCACGCAGCGCAGCCGGGGGTCCAAGTTCCTCCTTCTTCCCCGCTCGCGCCGCGTCTCCCCAAACTGCCGATGGACCCTGCTGCCGGCACAGCACACGTGTTCCCCAGGTCCTCCGCCTCCCATGCCACTCATTGGAGGTCCGCTCCTGGCCCGTTAGCGGGGTGGTGGGCACCTAATGCCTACGGGGTCGGAGGAGCACCGTCGGTACATCTACTCAGTACCGGCGGCCATCTTGAATTCTAAGTTTATTTTTGAAACAGTTGCACAGTGGAAACGCCCATAAAGTGCAGAGCATGCATTGTTACATACATTAAATCAAGCAAGTGACCGATTGGCTTATCTAACCTTTCTCCCCGTCCCCCCAAGCGTTCCTCTCCCAAGCATTCGTCCCCCCCTCCCTCCCTGAATCCCCACACAAATGTCCCCTTGGCCGTTCCAGGCAGGGTACTTGTGGTCCCTGCTCCATGGCTATGTGTAGGGCCAGACGGACCTCCCGGGGTTTGTAGGTTAGTGCTGGAAAATTTTGGTCATACTCCATTAGGGGGGCCCAAATGTCAGTGAACCGATGTAGGAGTCCCGCCTTAGTTGCAGCGACCTTTTCCGCTACTAGAATGTCCCACAGCTTGATCGACCACAAGGTGATGAAGGGGCCTTCAGGGGACTTCCATGTCCGGGCCGTTGTGATCCTCGCCACCAATAGTATTTGTGTCAGCAATTTGGCGGTCTTCCCGGACTTAGGGTAGGATCCCGGTGCTGCTGCACCCAGTAGGATAACCTCAGGTTCACTGGGAATTGTCACATGGGTGATGTCTTTTATGGTGGCAATACCTTCGGTCCAAAAAATGTGCATTTTAGGGCAGGTCGACCACATATGGAAGTAGGAGCCAAGCTGTCCGCAATTACGCCAGCACAAGGGGATGAGAGCTCGGTTGAATTGGTTAGGCGTGTCGGGGAGTAGTACCAACAAAGAAGCAGTTTGTAGGCGCATTCATGGTTGGTGATGCAAAAGGAAGATGAGTGGGCTCTTGTCCATATATCCACCCAGCTCTAGTCGTCTAATGGGTGACCTAGGTCGGATTCCCATTGCAACATGTCTGGGGGAGAGGAGTTCATCCTGTAAGAGTTTATAAAGCTTGGAGATCCTGCCTCTCATCGGTAGGTCCTGGAGGGTTAGTTCGAGCTGGCTGGAGTGGTGTGTAGCTTCTTGTCGAACCAAGGGGTGCGAGCATCAATGTCAAAGCTGGGCATAGGTAAATCTATCAGATTCAGCTAGTTGAAAGGATTTATAATTCTCAAAGGTGCGAGGTAGGCCGTTATCGAACAGCTGTCCCAGGGATTTCAACCACCCAGTTCTCAAAGTTTGATAGATGAAGCTCTGAGGAAAAGGCTGGGTTTATAAAAAAAACAGGGAATGCGGATTTAGGCCCTGTGGGATTCCTTTGGCCCTTAATACCCCGTCCCAAATACTCAGGGTGGATTTAGTAGAGGTCAGGATCCCAGTCCATGACCGTCGAGACGGGGAGGGACATGTGGGTGCGAATGGAGAGGAAGCAAGAGTTGTGATTGCTCCAGTTCTACCCATTTCGGGGGGTTGTTCGATGAGCACCAAGTTCGGAAGTGGGCCAATTGAGATGCTATATGGTATTTGCGAAGGTTGGGGACCCCCAGACCACCTAGGCGAGAGTTGCCCAACATACCTCTCTGGGATAACTTTGGTTTCTTACCCCTCCATACGAATCTAAGCATTTTCCTCTGTAGTCGCTGTAAAGGAGGCACATGGAGTGTAACGGGTAGGGAGGCACAGGCATATACGAACCGTGGCAGAAGGTTCATTTTACAGGCTGTAATGCACCCTATGAGTGATATTTCTTGCAAGGGCCATCGCTCGAAGTCCTGTTCTAGCTCCTTAAAGAGAGGAGGAAAGTTTAGTGGGAATGCGTCCCTCATGCTGGCTGAGAGGTGGACTCCGAGGTAAGGCATTGATTTGTGGCTCCATTGGATTGGGCACAGGGGTCCGAGGCTTTCCACCTCGTAAGAGTTTAGTCTTATTCCCAAAGCTGTTGACTTCCCAAAATTAATGGCAAACCCTGCCACCTCCCCCAATCTGTGGAGTTCTTGGAGGGAAGATGATAAGGATGTCCGTTAGGGACAGCAGCACATAGTCCACGTAAAGCGCAACTTTATGTTGCGAGGCACCCAATGGTAGTCCCTTGATATCTGGATTTTTCCACATACGCTGGGTGAATGGTTCCATGATCAGAGCAAATAGGAGAGGAGACATGGGACAACCCTGCCTGGTGCCACAGGACAAGGGAATGATGTCCGAGAGATTCAGGTTAACCTTAAGCTGGGTTTTGGGAGAGTGGTAATTGGCTAGAACCATGTCACGGAAGCTGGGACCAAAGTGAAAGGCTTCTAATGTGAGTTGTAGGAAAGACCAGTCTACCTTGTGGAAGGCCTTTGATGCATCCAAGGTTAATAGGGCTAATTTCTTGTAGTCTTGGACGCAATATCTATCAGATTGAGGGCCCTCCGGATATTGTCCCCAGTTGATCTGATTCGTATGAATCCCGTCTGGTCTGAGTCGACTAGTTTAGGAAGAATCTTCGCCAGGCAGTTAGCCAATATTTTAGAGTAAATATTGGCATCGATATTCAGCAAGGAGATAGGTCTATATGAACAGTTGTCTCTGGGTTCTTTACCGGGTTTGAGCAGTAAAACAGTTATCGATTCCTGCATGGAAGGGGTGACCGAGAAAAAGGGCTGTTTGTGGGGCAGTTAATTGTGGGTGAAACAGTTTATAGAACCGTATTTTGAAGCCATCTGAGCCCGGGGCCCTCGGTTTCAAGGATTTGATGGCCTCTTCTACCTCCTCACCTGTAATGGGAGCACCTAGTTCTTTATCCGTTTCCGCAAGATGTGGAAGAGTGGCGTCTCGAAGGTAGGCTGCTCGTGTCGCCCAGTCGCGGGGCAGTGCTGACATGTTTTCGGAAATGTGGGTAACGGCTAGCTGGAGTTTTACATGTTCCTCGCTGTGAATATGATCTTGTGAGTCCCGCAGGCCTATGATGGTATTCTTCCTTCTTGTCTTGGCCAACTTGTTCACTAGAAGTCTGTTCGCCTTGTTGTTTTTGGCGTAATAGCTTTGCTTTGTTTTAGCCAGCATGTGTGCAGTCTTGGTTGCGTAATGAGCCTCTAGATTTTTTCAGGCTGTTTGCAGGGCTTGGTAGGTTTTAGGCGTCCAGCCTCTTTGTTTGTGGCAGGCTTTAGCATTCTGGATCTCTGCCTCCAGTTCCGTGCGGTCGAGCTGCTTCTGTTTATGGTATGCTACCCCATGGGCAATAAGTTCTCCCCTAACCACTGGTTTCATAGCGTCCCATGTGTTCGCTGGAGAGGTGTCTTCAGCTGGGTTTTCCTGAAAGTAGTTCCGAAATAGCTTTAGCTATGGAGTCTCTGAGGGGCATGTCATTGAGGATCGGGTCGTAAAGATTCCAGTGGCGTCGGGGGACCGGGTCAGGGTTATGGGCCCGGAGGTTTAATCTGACTGGGGCGTGGTCTGAGAGTACCATTGGTTCTATTGTTACATCATCCACGAAAGTGAGGGTCTGTGGGGAGGTTAGGAGAAGGTCTATCCTTGAGGATGTCCGGTGTTCATAGGAGAAAAAGGAGAATTCCTTTATACCTTGGTGTAGGATCCTCCCGTCGTCTACTATCCCCAGTGTACGAAAGAAGTGTAGCAGGCCAATAGCGATTTTGAAATCTCTGGGGACGGCAAGTGTGATTTGTCCCAGAGGTGGTCCGGGACCCTGTTGAAGTCCCCCCCCAATGATTATTTGGCCTTCCATGAACACAAGCCGTTTATCCCCTAGAGCTGCGTAGAAAGATTCCTGGCCTTCATTAGGAGCGTAGACCGAAACAAGTGAATAAAGCTGACCAAATATGAAGCCTTTGACCGCTGAGTATCGACCTTCAGGGCAGCATAATGTTTCAAGGGCTGTAAACTGGGTCTCTTTGGCCAAGAGCATTGCTGTCCCCTTTTTTAACCCCTCTAGAAGCCATGTATTGACTGGGGAATTGCCTATGGCGGAGATGCACAGAGTCGGCTGGCAGCAAATGAGTTTCTTGCAGAAAGACTACTGACGTCTCCAAATGTAGAAGGCGTTGCAGGATTAATTTTGTTTTGGAGGGAGAAAGGCCTTTTCCATTTAGTGAAATAAAGTTCAACTTCGAAGTAGGGATGTAACGGTATTACGGTATACCGTTAAAGTTACCGTGAACCAATTCATTGGACAATAATAACCGTCACATTGTTTATACCGGTATACCGTTCATACCGTTAAGTGTGCTTTTCAATCTGATTTGGAAAGGCTGTAGTAAGCAAGTGCTGCGCAGTCTTGGTCTTGCACTGTTGGATGTGCCGTCTGCCAAGTAGTTTCAGTTTGAGCAGTTTTTAATGCCATTCCATAAACCACATGTCCCTGACACAAAATCAATATGTTAGCAATAGGAAGAATAAATACAGTGCTAAGAAGGAAAAGGTTTTTTTTTTTAAAGCGCTCACACAGCCCGCGGGCATCAAGGCCCTGTAAAAGACATAGTTTTTGTTTATTTAGTTGCATAATTGTTTTTGTCTTAGTTGCGTATTTATAACGCGCTTAAACACCCAGAGGTTTCTAAGCGCGGACCCAGGGATAGAACCTGTGTTGCTTCGTGTCGTCTTGCTTTCAAGGCACGCACGTTGCTGCTGAGCTATCCTCCCAGTACTTTGGGTTGGCGGCTTTGGGGTTTATATATTTATAATGGATAATGTTTTCTAAACATATGACAATGGGGGATTTCCCTGGTTCGATCATTGAATTTGCATATAATAAGTCACGCTGCGAAATTTACTCATCTCTGTGGGTATTCCCTGCAGCCATACCAAAGGGTAACATGTCCACGATTACTGAACACCTTTTGGCCCGGAAGTAAACTAAAGGCTGTAACGTAAAGAGAGAGTGCGTGTGCATGTGTGTGTGTATGCGCATAAGCGTATACGACCATCAGACTCCATTGATCTGTGGCATGCAGGTTATCAAGATGGCAACATGTTCATCTTCACTAGTAGCCAGTGGGGGAGATAAAAGCCTAAATGACCACTTAAGAAAAGCTATTCAGTTTGCTTTTCCAGTCGCAGCAGGCCCCCCCCCCCTCCTCCTCCTCTCCACACGTGTGTTTGTGTTTGGTGGAAGCAAGGGGTGGCATTTCAGTGAAAAGTATGTTGAAAAGCCCAATTCTGGCCCTGGGTGCCTGGTTTTGTTTGTGATGATAAATCTGACAATTTATGACCTTTTAGAAAACATTTGTTAAGATTAGTTAACTCCACCTGCTATACCGCGATAACCATGATATACCGTCATTTGGCAAGAAGGTTATTGTACCGTCATAAAACTAATACCGTGACACCCCTACTTCGAAGGGATTGTGTCCTCCGACGTATTCCTTATCTTTGATAAATCCACTTCCAGCTTGCTGGCCTCAAAAGCATTTTTCCACTGTAGAGGGCGCTGCGCGTCGACGTCCCTAGAGTCAGTTTCCCTGGAAGGCCTCCGTATCGGCGCCGACATCACCATGGGTATAAATAGTCTCACGCAGCATCCGTTGTTCAGTTCTGTTTTTCCGCGCTTCGCGAGCCTCGGAGACGCAACACTCGGTTCCATTCTTCGAAAAAATCTTCAAAATTCAGCGAAAAATCTAAAGTTTCTAACAATGGCATCTTCATTTGAACTATCGACGCCACGATCCAGTTTTAAAAATGTCGAGATTGTGGAAAGAAGATGTCTCTAACTATCCTCACAGGATCTGTTTGTGGTGCCTGGGATCAGAGCAACAGTGTTCAGAGTGTGAGGACGGCATGTCCATGACGTCGAAAGCCTTGAAGGAGTGTAAAGGGAAGTTAGAAAGAGGTAAGGCTGTTAAAACTTCTACCCCTTCAAAAGTATCCTCGGCTGAGTCGAGACATTCGTCTCCTCGCAGTCAAAAGAAACATTCCTGGGAGGCCACCAGGGGGCGCGCAGGCAATGGCTGCCTGATCGTGCTGCTCCCGCCGTAGCAGGGCAGTATTAGGGGATTGAGCCCCCCCAAACCCCCCCAGGCGGACCCAGCAAGACGGAGGGGCGCGAGGAAACCTCCGTGCACCCAACGAGCGAAGGAGCGACGCTCGCAGCCCCCGGGAAACGCGAGAACGAGACCCGCAGTGCCAGGCGGGGACGCGGCCGCGCCGGGCCTCGGCGGCCGCGGCGCCAAAGAGTGGAGAGGAGCTCCGGAGAAGCCGCTCTGACACAGCGAGGGATCCCCCCTCTCCCGCCTCCCTCGACCAATCCCTCGATCCTGTCGAGCACTTGGTCCCGCGATCGGGGCCCAAGACGGATCGAGGGGCCTAGCCTGATCCGTGCTACGGACCCTCGGTCCTCCCCTCCACCCCCGCAACGCCACGGGCCCACCTCGGCGACGGGAGGAAATCAGCAGCGGGAGGCCCGCACTAGTGATCCCGCTGGAGAGGTGCGGGAGCCCAGGGGCCCCTTGAACCTGCCCCGAACCTCCGGGGCCTGGACGGTAGGGGCGAGCCTCAGAGCACCGGGTGGGACGCTCCCAGCTAGACAGCTGGCTCCATGCCACAACAGAAAGAGCCCGGGCCAGGTGAAGTTCTAACTGGGCGGGCAAGGTGGCCCTCGCCCGCGCGCCGTGAAGGAGGAAGGCCCTGGGCGGGGAGAACAAGTTGGGACAAGCAACTGTGGTGCCCCCCCCGGATTGAGCCCGGGTCCCCCCCACCCCCACGAGGAAAGCTTCAGCAGTCACGTACGGACCCCGGGAGCGAGGCCCCTGCCAGGCCTTGGTGGGGCGTGTGCCCGCACGGAGACGACACCGGTCCCCCCCGCCCCTGGGGACGAAGGTGAAGTGATTAGGGCGGTGGAGACCACGTATCCAGCGGCCCATAAAGAACAGTCTGCTCTGACCAGCGGCAACCTAAGCGGACTGCGGTCCCTTCAGCCCGGGTGTGTGGCCCCCGCCTGGAGACGGTGGGGCGTGTGCCCGCCCGGTGAAAACCCCCTGTAGCGGCACACGACAGCAGGGGAGGAGCGCGCCTCGTCCGGGGGCCCTCTCCCCACCCTTCTTAACGATCCGATCTGAGTGCCCCAGGAAGGAAACCACTGGCCGACCAGGGCAGGGTGGGGGAGCCCGATGGACTGGCGGCAAACCTTACAGGAATTTCACTTTCAGGAGATGGCATCCAGCAAGAGAAGCCCAAGCCCCACCAAAGGACTGGCACAGTCGGAGACCCTAGGACCTTCCACGTCTGCCATGGAAAGAGGCTTGGCCTCCATATTACAGGAGATCAGGGACATGCGATCTGACACTGCCCAGAAATTTGAAAAAATAGATCAAAGAGTGGACAAGGTCAAAGACAGACTGTTGCAGGTTGAGACCAACCAAACATCATCGACGTCTCTAGAGATGGATCTAGGGCTGAGGATAGCGGCCCTGGAGAAAAGGGATGAGAAAAGGTCCAGGCAGATGGACGACTTTGAAAACAGGGAAAGGAGGAACAATCTCAGATTTTTTGGGGTACCGGAACAGGAAGGGGAAACGGAGAGAGACATTACCCGCACGGTGAGAGACATCATCACCCTCCTCTTTGCTGAAGAAATGACTACGGAACCCACATTCGATAGAGTGCACAGGGCTGGGGGTAGAGCGGGGGGCCCCCGCTCTATCTTGGTCCGGTTCCACTACTACTCCGAAAAAAACAAAGGTGTTGGAGGAAGCCAGGAAGGCTCGGGAGATCACCTACAATAACGCCCAGATTTCAATCTACCAAGATCTCCTCTGGCCTACACTCTGGCCAAACGCAGGATGTGTCGCCCCCTAACACTCCTGCTTAAGGAAAAGGGGGTCCGCTACCGTTGGGGCTATCCCTTCTCCTTGACTTTTGAGTATATGGGCCAGCGGTCAACTCTGATCACGAAAGACGACATACGAGGAGCCATCCAGGGCTACGTTGTGGACTCGAATCCCAGGAGGGCCCCGTCGGGGCCGGAGAGGGATACCCCGGGGGGCCCAGGCCCATCGAAAGATAGGAGACGAAAAACAGGCGCGAGGAAATACAGGAAAATGAATACCCCATCGCCAGTTAAGGAGGAAGAGCGGAACGACTCCGAGGATTGAGGTCTGGGGAAACCCACCGAGTCTTGGTGGGTGCACAGAAAAGTCAGCTGATTCACCATTAACAGCGTCCCTACGAACAGCAAGTATGGGGGAGTCATGAGGGGGACGGCACGGCAAGGAGGGAGGGGGGGCTCACAGAGACACGCTTTCCACAGAATGCCCGACCGCAGCGGGTAGGCTGGTGGTTCGGCCAGTAGCCAGGGATGGCAGAACTATTTGGCCGGATGCCGGGGAAGGGGGAGGGGGGACACGAAGTTGGGGTAGTTCAGTTACGGTTTGGGGAAGGGGGGCAGTTGGGGTCTTGTTCTAGGCCCACCCGGAGGGAAGGGAAGGGGGGAGTCGGGGAACAAAAAGTCAAACCAAGGGAGCACACTAGGAAGAGCATGTTGAAAACGTTGACTGAGAGAGAGGAAATTCTAGATTATGGCTAACAGTCTGCCCCCCCTGGGTGTGGGCTCCCTAAATGTACGGGGCTTAAACACCCCCACGAAGAGATCCCTGGTCTGCAGGGAATTTAGAAGGGCCAACCTCGACTTTCTCTTTGTGCAAGAGACTCACTGGCCGCGGGTTAATGAGCCCAAAATGCGGGGAGGAGGAATAGGGGAGGTCTTCAGTGCTTCTCATGAATGCAAAAAGAGAGGGGTCGCCATCTTAGTAGCGAGGAATGCAGGCTTCGAGAATGAGGCCATGCTGAAAGACCCAGAGGGCCGTTATCTGCTGATGCGGGGGTCCCTTCCGGGGGCCCCACTCACCCTGGCTGTTAGCTATGCCCCAAATGAAGGCCAAACCCTATTTTGGGAAGAGGTAGGGGACAAACTCAAGCATTTTGTTCATGGTACGGTGGTGGTGGCGGGGGACTTCAACATGGTCCTGGACCCAACCCGGGACAGAAAACGCACAGGTTCACAGCCCTCCAGGGCATCAGATGAGACCATGGTGCGTAACTTCCAAAGGGTTAACTTAGACTTGGGACTGATGGACACGATCCCGATACCCAGAACGAACACCCCCCCTTTCACATATTACTCAGCCACTCAGCTCCAGGATAGACTATATCTTGGTGGACGAGATCCTGCACCCATTCACCTCAGGCCATAGGGTTGACCCCGTCCCCTGGTCCGACCACGACCTGGTCCGAGTCACTATAGCAAGGGGGGACTAAGCGAACGCAGGGGGAGGTGGAATTGCAACGACTCCCTGTTAAAGGATGAGGTACAGCTCAGGAAGTTCTCGAGGCCATCACAGATTTTTTCGAACTTAACGATAATGGGGAGGTAGGTTTGCATACCCTATGGGATGCCTTTAAGGCTACCCTACGGGGAGTCCTGATCAAAATGGGAGCCCAGAAAAAGAGGGAGAGGGAGGCCCAGGAAAGTCTACTGAGGGAGAAAATAGCCCAACTCCAACCGGGGGGGCTCCCTACGGCCCCCTTAGATCGAGGCCAGGTGGCCGCCCTGGAGGACTATAGACCCCAGCTGAAAGGTCTCCTCCTCCGCCTTCAATTGGTCAAACAAAAGTCACTACGAAAAAGGGGACAGGGCGGACAGGATTCTAGCTTGGAAGTTGAGGGAGGTACAGAGAAGCAGATTAGTGAAAGCAGTAAAGAACGAGGTAGGGGAGGTAGGTTACGACACACCCCACATTGGGTTGGCCTTCCGCCGATACTATGAGAAGCTATACTCGTCTGAATTCAACTGGAGGGAGGCGGAGATTGAGGGGTTCCTGAACTCGATACAGATCCCGGCCCTGTCCAGGGAGATGGCAGAGGGGTTGGAGGGCCCGGTGACCGAGGAGGAGGTGGAGTGCGTGATCAGAGGGATGAAAGGGGGTACTTCCCCCGCCGAGGACGGCTACTCAGTCTATTTTTATAAGAGGTTTTGCTCGACCCTTTCCCCCCTACTTGGTTAAGGTATTTAATGCGGTGCTGGAGGGGGGATCCCTCCCGGACTCCATGATGGAGGCAATTATAGTGGTGCTCCCCAAGGACGGTAGGGACCCCTCGGAGTGCTCCTCCTACCGCCCAATTTCTTCGCTGAATATCGATGTAAAGATCCTGGCTAAGGTGATCGGGGGGGGCGAATGGAGGGGATCCTGCCGAAGCTGGTCCACGGAGACCAGGTGGGGTTCATTAGCGGGAGACAGGGCTCTGACAATATCCGGAAAACCATAGATTTGTTCCACCACGCCCAGGTGTCGGACATAGACGCGTGCGTCCTGTCGCTCGACTCAGAAAAGGCATTCGACAGGGTGGAGTGGAGATTCATGGAACTCACCCTCCAGAAAATGGGCTTTGGGTCACACATCATGGGTTGGGTGGCAGCGCTATATAGGGCCCCAAAGGCCAGGGTCCAGGTTAATGGCAGGCTGTCAGAGCCTTTCCCCCTCTCGCGGGGAACGCGGCAGGGATGCCCGCTCTCCCCCCTCATCTATGTCCTCACCATGGAACCCCTGGCCATAGCGGTTAGAGCACACCCAGACATCAAGGGGATCTGGAGAGGCGAAGGAGAATTTAAACTCTCCCTGTTTGCGGATGATATCCTGGCCTACCTGGTGGACCCGGGATCCTCGCCCCCCCCCCCTCCTGTCCCTGATGGCCGCATATGGTCGCCTCCCGGGTCTCAAGATTAATGCCTCTAAATCAGTCCTGCTCCCCATGAGAACGAGGGATCCGGTCCTGGACCCTCTGACCAGCCTGGGAGGGATAAAAGTAGGGAAGGCTTCCATCCGATACCTGGGCGTCCTCCTCACCCGGGACCTCTCCAACCTCGCCCCAGCCAACTACGACCCCGTAATGGCGAGGGTCACTGCGGATCTAAGGAGATGGGGGTCAATGATTCTGTCCTGGTACGGCCGCATCACGGCTGTGAAGGTGAACATACTCCTGCGCTTACTATATCTCTTCACCGCCCTCCCAACCTGCGTCCCCGACCAAACCTTCAGGGTCCTCCAAAATGCGGTGCGCGAGTTTATATGGCAGGGTAGGACCCTGAGGACCGCAAGGGCGATCCTGACCTTACCGAGGGAGGAGGGATCGTTTGGGTTGCCGGACTTCCAACTCTACTTCCGCGCTGCCCAGTTGCACGTACTTCTTGAACATATGAAGGAGGGGATGGGTACATACTGGTCGTACTTGGAGGACATGGACGCCCACCCACTTAAGGTCAGGGAACTCCTATGGGCCCCAAGCAAGTTCATTCCGAACAGACTAAAATCACACCCAACGTTGGGAGTCCTCTGGTCGATCTGGCGGGAAAGCCCCCAGACGGCACACCTAACGTCATGGCCGTCACCGATGTCATCGCTCTGGGGTCACCCCCTCAGATTGGGAAGCAGGGGGTTCCGCAATGCTCAGTTCTGGTCCGATTCGGGGATGGAATGGGCGGGGCAAATGTTCAGGGAAGGGGAATTCCGGCCCTACGAGGAATTGAGAGAAGCCCATATTTGAATATCTCTGCTTAAATGGAATTATATGTGACCAATCCTGGGGCCTGAACTTGAAAAGACAGTTGACCCCCTTCGAAAAACTTGTGGAGACAGCGATCTCCATGAAGGGGGCGGTATCAGGGATGTATATGTCAGACATGGGAATTTGCGTACGGGCTTTCGTGCATCTTCAGCAGCTGGACAAAGTAAACAAAAGAAAGCGCTGGGACAGCGGCATTGGGTTGCCAGAAACGCAATCCGCGGCAGAGCCTGGAGGTTGCCATGGAAGCTTAGTGACACGTTGCTAAGGAGGGGTAACGTTCGCGCACGATCACGACGTTGATCAGGTGATCTTGGGTATTTAGCCCCTCCTCCTTAGTTGCTCAGCGCTTCTGATTAAGCATTTTTGGCGTTCTGTTCCTTGTCTCTTAGTTCTTCGATCATTTCTCGTGTTTTGACCCGGATTGTACTTGTTTTTGGCTTTGGATTACCCTACTGTTTTGGCGAATGTTCCTCATAGTTTGTCATGGTTCTTGGATCCCTGGCTTCTGTGACCTGATTTCGTTTTTGCCTTCTCCTTGACTGTTGTTCGGCGACCGCTAGGTATATTTGGACTCGGACCGGTTTAAGGATTTCTCTTTTGGATTGTGAATTCACGTCTAGTGTGCTCTGGTATTTGGGACAGCCTCCGCTGCATCGTGGGACAGCCTCCGCTGCTCCGTGGGACAGCCTCCGCTGCACCGCGGGACAGCCTCTGCTGCTCCGTGGGACAGCCTCCGCTGCTTCGAGGGACAGCCACTGCTGCTCCGTGGGACAACCTCCGCTGCACCGCGGGACAGCCGCTACTGCAACGTGGGTATTCGAACCCTTGGTGGAACTGTTCCCCACACCCTGGGAGTACTGTTTGTTATCGCGGATTGCTGAAGGTGGCTCCTGTCATCCATTCATTCTACGGACTCCCTCATGGATATTCCCTGGTAAGGAAATTCTTGTGTTAAAGTTCACCTAGTTCAGTTTCCTTATTCTCTCAGGCACATAGCATTACTTATAGTGCATATTGTTTGTTTGCAGAACTTTTCTGGGCCTTTTTTCTTAACCTGACCGTTACCTACTATTCAGTTCTCTCAGGTTAGTGTATTGAGTTTTAGATTAGAATCATGATTTTCAATCATCAGTTTTTTGGTACTAACTGTGTTATTTCCTCCTACAGCCACGTGGTCTCGGTGGGATATCCATTCTTTCAACTAATTGATTCCTTTGCACTGTGTATTTCTTACATACAAAGGGGTACATTGGTGGGAAGAATTCTTCTTCTACACTACGGGTCAAACTTGTGAAGAGGAATTCTGACATAATCAGAAGCCTTCTTAACATGGACCCCAACGAGACCCTGGCTACTTTGTTTCAATTAGTGGCTGATTTAAGATCTGATGTGGGCCATGCTCACCCTACTACACAACAACAAATCCTCGAATTACAAACCGCCATTCAGCCATCACCACCAGTGACTCCGGCGATGCCCAATGTGCCTGTTGTTGAACCAGCACAGGCAGAAGCTGGCCCGGTATACATTACCTCACAGTTTCCGTTGGCTCCCCCAGAAAGGTTCCATGGGGATCCTAAGCAGTACAGGACATTTTTGAATCAATGTCGTTTACATTTTCTATGTCGACCAGGTTCTTTTCCTGATTCCGCTACCAAAGCGGCTTTTTTACTGTCGCATCTTGGAGGTACGGCCGCAGCTAGGGCTAACCCTCTTTTGGAAGAGGGTAGTCCATTATTGTTTGATTGTGATGCGTTAATTGAAGCAATGGGTAAAGTGTTTGATCCCCGATACAAGTGTCAAGTTATGGAACTGGAATTGTTAAATCTACAACAAGGGGATTTGACTCTTCTGGCTTATCTAGCCAAATGTAATCAATTGGCTGCAGAAACTGGATGGCCGGATGATAAGAAGGCATCATTATTCTATAAAGGATTATCAGACTCGTTGAAGGATACTCTTGCTTTAGTACCGGTAGTTCCGGTTACTTTTCCAGAGTTATTGGAATTAGTTCTTCAGATCGATGCCCGTAAGGCTGCCAGAAAAGGGGAAAAACGTGGTGCTACACCTGTAATCCAGGTAAATCCCACACCCGTTGCAGGTACCCCTGAACCCATGCAAATCGGAGCAGCGACACGGGGTCCTCTTTCTCAAGAGGAGAGAGATCATCGTAAGAAGAACAATTTGTGTTTCTATTGTGGTTCTTCTGAACATCTGTTAAAAGAATGTACCAAGAAACCCAATAGGAGACAGGGAAACTTGAAAGCTCGACAATAAGAGGAGTCTGATTGTCGAGTACCAATGTTTCCATGGACTCCGATCTCAACCGACCTATTTCCTTACAAGTGAGATTTAGGATGTCTCAAGACCAGGTCGTCCAGGCCAATGCTATTCTGGATTCCGGTGCTACCGGAAATTACATCGATACTCAATATGCTAAGACATTAGGTGTATCAACTATTGAAAAGACAAACCCGGTTGTAGTTAATGCTGTTGATGGGTCCACTTTGATATCTGGTCTGGTGGTACAACAGACGGAGGATTTGGTAATGGAGACACTTCAGGGTCATTCAGAGCGCATTTATTTCGATTTGATCTCTGTGCCCCAGTTCAAGCTTATATTAGGTATTCCATGGCTCAAGCTGCACAATGCTTCGATTGACTGGCACACGGGCAGTATTGAATTCCTATCGGAGTACTGTGAATCTAGGTGTTTGGAGGGGAAGGTGTCAACTTGCAATCCGTGTCATCTGTTATTGGATACTGCAGTCACGATTGGGGCGGTCATGGCCGTCGAGTTATCGATTGAGTATTCTGATTTCAGAGATGTGTTTGATGAAGGTGGGGGTACTGTGTTACCTCCTCACAGACAGTACGACTGTCCCATTGATTTGGTCCCTGGGGCCAAAATTCCTTCTGGAAGAATTTACTCTTTAACCCACAAGGAGGATGTCATTCTGAAGGAATACATTGATCAATCTCTAAAATCAGGTTTCATTGTCCCATCTCGTTCTCCGGCAGCCTCCCCTTTGTTTTTTGTACCTAAGAAAGAAGGGGAGCTCCGTCCATGTATTGATTATCATGCCCTCAATTCCATTACGGTACGTAATCAGTATCCCCTACCACTGATTTCTGTGCTCTTGGACCAACTAGGGTCATCCGTGATATTTACCAAATTTGGACCTTCGAGGGGCTTATAATTTGGTAAGGATCCGTAGCGGAGACGAGTGGAAAACGGCCTTTAAGACCAAATACGGATTATTCGAATATAGAGTCATGCCATTTGGGCTCTGCAACGCGCCCACTACTTTCCAGTACTTCATTAACGACGTTTTCCATGATATGATGGACCAGTTTATTGTGGTGTATTTGGATGACATATTGATTTATTCTGCATCTTACGAATTACATGTACAACATGTTACGAGGGTTCTACAGAGGCTTTGTGACAATCATTTATATGCGAAGTTAGAGAAGTGCATTTTTCATGCATCCGAGGTAGAATTTTTGGGCTATGAGATTACTTGTAACGGAGTACAAATGAGTCAGTCTAAGGTTCAAGTAGTTCTGGACTGGCCAATTCCTACCTCCTTGAAAGCCTTACAATCATTTTTGGGGTTCTCTAATTTCTACAGAAGGTTCATTAAAGATTTTTCTTCTCTGGTCGCTCCCATGACCGCTTTAACAAGCTATAAGACGCCTTTTTCTTGGAATGATGACTGTAACAAAGCCTTTCAACGCCTTAAATCCGCTTTCACCAGCGCACCTGTTCTTCGACACCCTAATCCGAAGTTACCGTTTGTGGTAGAGGCGGATGCTTCAGACATAGCCTTAGGGGCGATTTTGTCTCAGGAATGCCTGGAGACTAAGGGGCTACACCCGGTGGCCTTTCACTCTAGAAAACTTACCTCTTACAAAAGAAATTACACCATCACAGAGAGAGAGTTGTTAGCCGTTCGTGATTCGTTCATGGTTTGGCGACACCATTTATTGGGTTCGGTTTTTCCTGTTCAGGTATACACTGATCACAAGAATTTGGTAGCCCTACAGTCCGTTAAGTGCTCCACAGCCAGGCATGCCAGATGGCATGCGTTCTTTTCGATGTTCGATTTCACGATTACTTATCGCCCTGGTGCTCTGCACACTAAGGCGGATGCTCTTTCACGTATCCATGGAGAATCTCTCCCTCGCACATCGAAAGGTCCTCTTCTGTTACCACATCAAGTGATTTGTGGTTGCACCATTCAACCAACCCTAAAAAGCGATCTACAGGATTGGGTGAGAGACAATCCTGCAGAACCGGCAAAACTCAATCTTGAAATCATTCGGGGGTTGCCACATATCAAGGGGTTACTGTTTCTTCCGGATAGTGGTACTAGGAAGAAGGCTATTCAATAGTGCCATGATTCACGTTTAGCAGCGCATCCCGGCAGTAGGAAGACTCTTGACCTCTTGCAGCGCTGGTGTTGGTGGCCGTCGATGTCTAAGGACGTTGCTGAATACATTTCCCATTGCTATGTCTGTGCTCAATGTAAAGCTCCTAATGTTAAACCGGTTGGACTCTTGCAATCAATGCCCGTTCCTGAGTATCCTTGGTATATGATCTCGATGGACTTTGTGGTTGATTTACCTCCGGTATCAGGTTTTGACACTGTCTGGGTAATCATTGATTACTTCACCAAATTGGCGTTGTTTGTGCCTTGTCAAGGTCTACCATCTGCCCCGAGTCTGGCGGAATTGTTTCTGAAGAACGTTTTTCGCCTCTTCGGTCTTCCCTGCGTCATCATCTCGGATAGAGGTTCGCGGTTTACTTCACATTTCTGGAAGTCACTTACTGCCTCTTTTGGAATTGACGAAAGATATTCCAGTTCTTATCATCCCCAAACGGATGGGCAAACTGAACGCCTCAATTCCACCATGGAACAATATCTAAGGTGCCTTATTCATCAATATCAGGATTCCTGGCTTTCACTGCTTCCTATGGCCGAATTTGCATATAACAATTCTTTACATTCTTCTCCACGTTCTTCCCCATTTTTTGCCATGTTGGGTCGTCATCCTCGGTCTTTGCCTGTTGCTCCTGTTCTGCCCACACGCCAGCCGGCAGCTTCTTCTTGCATTAAGAACCTGTGTACAATCCATGATCAGGTGAAGAAACACCTCGTTGTTGCACAAGAAAACGCCAAGCGTTTTGCTGATGCCCACCGGTCCCCGGCTCCTCAGTATACTGTGGGAAATAAGGTTTGGCTATCTACAAAAAATCTGCATATTCCTGGCAGGAGAGCTCTCCTTCCGCGTTACGTTGGCCCATATGTTATCACTGCAATAATCAACCCCGTAGTGGTTCGGCTGTCTCTTCCAGCTAAATGGAGGATACATCCCGTTTTTCATGTATCTCTAATCAAACCTTTTCTTCCCGGAACCCCTCTTCCTGCTCGCCCCCTTCCATCACAGTGCAAGGGGAGGAGGAGTATGAGGTTCATAAAATTCTGGATACTAAGGTTTCTAGAGGTACCAGGATGTATTACGTGGATTGGAAGGGTTATGGACCGGAGGAAAGAACCTGGGAACCAGTACAGCATTTTCATGCCCCTCGCTTGATCTCGGAGTTCTGGGCCTCGAGGAGACAGTCTATCTTTAGGGGAGGGTACTGTCAGGCATGGGAATTTGCGTACGGGCTTTCGTGCATCTTCAGCAGCTGGACAAAGTAAACAAAAGAAAGCGCTGGGACAGCGGCATTGGGTTGCCAGAAACGCAATCTGCTGCAGAGCCTGGAGGTTGCCATGGAAGCTTAGTGACACGTTGCTAAGGAGGGGTAACGTTCGCGCACGATCACGACGTTGATCAGGTGATCTTGGATATTTAGCCCCTCCTCCTTAGTTGCTCAGCGCTTCTGATTGAGCATTTTTGGCGTTCTGTTCCTTGTCTCTTAGTTCTTCGATCATTTCTCGTGTTTTGACCCGGATTGTACTTGTTTTTGGCTTTGGATTACCCTACTGTTTTGGCGAATTTTCCTCATAGTTTTTCATGGTTCTTGGATCCCTGGCTTCTGTGACCTGATTTTGTTTTTGCCTTCTCCTTGACTGTTGTTCGGCGACCGCTAGGTATATTTGGACTCGGACCGGTTTAAGGATTTCTCTTTTGGATTGTGAATTCACGTCTAGTGTGCTCTGGTATTTGGGACAGCCTCCGCTGCATCGTGGGACAGCCTCCGCTGCTCCGTGGGACAGCCTCCGCTGCACCGCGGGACAGCCTCTGCTGCTCCGGGGGACAGCCTCCGCTGCTTCGAGGGACAGCCACTGCTGCTCCGTGGGACAGCCGCTACTGCAACGTGGGTATTCGAACCCTTGGTAGAACTGTTCCCCACACCCGGGGAGTACTGTTTGTTATCGCGGATTGCTGAAGGTGGCTCCTGTCATCGATCCATTCATTCTACGGACTCCCTCATGGATATTCCCTGGTAAGGAAATTCTTGTGTTAAAGTTCACCTAGTTCAGTATCCTTATTCTCTCAGGCACATAGCATTACTTATAGTGCATATTGTTTGTTTGCAGAACTTTTCTGGGCCTTTTTTCTTAACCTGACCGTGGTAGTACTTACCTACTATTCAGTTCTCTCAGGTTAGTGTATTGAGTTTTAGATTAGAATCGTGATTTTTAATCATCAGTTTTTTGGTACTAACTGTGTTATTTCCTCCTAAAGCCACGTGGTCTCGGTGGGAGATCCATTCTTTAAACTAATTGATTCCTTTGCACTGTGTATTTCTTACATGCAAAGGGGTACATTGGTGGGAAGAATTCTTCTTCTACACTACGGGTCAAACTTGTGAAGAGGAATTCTGACAGTATAGAATACTGAACACTGTCAACCTGGGGGAGAGGAGGAGGTTCCGTACTTTCTGGAACGATCTGGCGGGGGAGGAGATCTCTGAGGATGCCTGGGCAAGGATATTTAAAATAGCTTTCCATGGGAACTTATTTACAGCGGACATGGAACACAACTTCAAGATCTTGCAGGGTTGGCACAGGGATCCTGCGAAGTTGGCAAAAATGTTCACGGGAGTGTCCCCCGCATGTCCAAGGGGATGTGACCAGGTTGGTACGAGAGGTCACATGTGGTGGCACTGCCCGAAAGTTCAGGCATATTGGGAGGAGGTACGGGGCTGGATCGCTGAAGTTACTGAGGAACTACTCCCCAGAACCCTCTGACAATGCTGCTGGGCCTCCCCCCAGAGGACGCAGACATAGTCAGATACCCAAGGATGTGGGAAACTATGTTGAGGGTGGGGAGGGTGGCCCTGGCACAGAAATGGAAGAGCCCGGAGACCCCATCGAAGGAGGTCTGGTTGAAAAAGTTCTGATGGACAAACTAACGGCAATGATGAATACCGAGTTGTGCACATTCCAAGCAAACTGGTTCGGGGTACAGCAGACCTGGGGATGGGACGTACACTGACCCATGGGGAGGAAAGAAGGAGGGATCGGGCGCCCACGGCCTGGGGAACGGCGGACGATATACAGCCACAAACGTAGTCAACGTTCAAGCTCTTTCGCAAGCTCCGGACATATAGAGCTTCCACTGCGTCTCCCCAAATAAGGAGATCCATCTGGGTCCAAGTAGTTTTTTGGGGGGGAGGGTCTGTTTGGGGTGCGTGAGGGGACGGGGGAGGGTTGTTGGGCCAGCCATTTGTACATTTTTTTGAAAATGCTTTGAGCCCGTTTGTTATATTATAAAAATGCTAATAAAATAAAGTTAAAAAAAAAAAAAGAAACATTCCCGATCGAGATCTCGAAGCGGTTCCCATCATTCTTCGAGATCGAGACACTCTAAGAAGAGGCGTCATAGATCTCCCTCTTCCTCTTCCTCAAGTTCCCCGGAAAGGGTCACCTGCCCCACAAAACACAGCTCTCCGGCTAAGTGGGAAGAATTTCGTAATAAAAATGCTTAGGGTCTTTGAGAAAGCGTCCTCGACCCTCTCGGAGATGCCTAGAGGTGGTACCCTGGGAGACCCGAAAAACAAAAACGCTGCGAGTCGTTGAACCCGGCGAGCAAAAATACTCTAGTGTCATGAACCCTTGAGTAAAGGCAAAACATCATCGAATAAGCCTGCGTCATTGACGCCATTGTCGAAGGTACCTTCGATGCTGTTGTCGACGCCAATGAAAGATACGCCTAAAACCTCTACTACGCCATGGGCACCAGAGGTGTCGAAAGCTCAGAACAAGACGTCGAGAGTGGCGCTGACAACTTGGACAACGCTGAGTAGGATTCCGGTCCTCTCAAGTACATCGAGGCCCATTTCGATGCCTTTTACGGGTTTGTCGAAACCTACAACGTCTACGTTGACAACCGCGACGTTTTCACAAGCAGTAACCACGAATTTGGCTCCTTCTTCCCTGGAAATGTAATTTTACTCCTTATCCAAGATCTGATTACTTCAGAGCTTTATCTTTTATATATGAGGAAGGGGAGGACTCTGACAATGAGAGACATTTTGAACTACAAAGAACAGTAGCCATTCCAGAGGAATTAATCTCTGAAGAAAACAGATTGAAAGATCTACAAGAGTCTTTACCGGAGGCCAGTGGTATAGATAACTCTTCAGAGGCAGAATTTGCTAGACCAGAACCTGGAGAACAGAAATACCTTACAGGGCCCTTGTGGCTAGAATTATGCAATTTATGGGGTGGACTACACCTGCACCCTCTTTCCAGCAAGATGATCTTACTGATATATTAGATAAAGGGCCCCAAGAGGATCCTATCGTCCCTTTTCATGCTGCACTGCGAAGGAAAATATCTGCAAATTGGGAGACACCTGAAGTTATCCCTGCAGTAGATAAAAAACGCTCTGCTAAATACAGAGTGTCAGCTTCAGACCCTGAATATCTAAGCAAGCATCCAACTCCAGAGAGTCTAGTTGTGCAGGCAGCGACGTCATCAAGCAGTAAGTCGGCATACCCCACTATTCCACAAGACAGGGATGATAAAAGATTTGACGCCATGTCAAAAAAAAGTCTGTTCGGCATGCAGTATGGCGCTTAAATCTATCAACGCCACTTGCACGCTAGTGAGATTCAGCCACACCCTTTGGGAGTTTGCTTCATCAGCAGCTGACTGTCTTCCAGAAGGGGAAGAACGAGAAGCATTCTTGAACATCATCAAGGATGGGAAGGATGTGATGTGTGAGTCCCTCCAAACAGACATTGACTCTGCTGACAGCATCAGTACCACAATTCAGATTTGCGTGGCTGCGGAAGTCTGGTTTTGCTCCGGATGTACAAGCCAGACTTCTAAATATGCCCTTTGATGGCACTTCTCTATTTGGAAAAAAGGCTGATGGCAGCCTGGAGAAATTTCAGACATCCAAAGCAGCAGCGAAATCACTCGGGGCTGCAATCCGGCAAACTACAAATCGCCCCACAGGTACACAATGGAGGGGTAAGTCCTTTTTGTTTTTACTCCGCATTCGAAAAAGGCAGAGGACAGCCAGCTCAAAGGGGCCAGAGACGATTCACCCGTGCTGGATGGGTCAAAGGTACCAAATCGGCACCAGCAGGTACTACTTTACCCTCAGCATCTGCGTCAGCCGTTTCTAAACCCCTCTGAGGCCTCCCCTCACGAGACACCTGTAGGAGGCAGGTTAACTCAACATCTGACAGAATGGCAGGCTATTACGTCAGATGCTTGGGCATTGGAGACAGTTGCCCAAGGTTACTGCCTGCCTTTCCTACAAACTCCTCAGAGCCATCCACCAGGGAACAACTCTTTGAAGTTTCCAGACCTGCTCCTTATGCAGGAGATTTTAGACCTGCTAGAGAAAGGTGCCATAGAACCGGCACCTGTTGCGGAGAGGAACAAGGGTTGGTATTCCCCCTACTTTCTAGTACCAAAGTAGGACGGAGGATTGAGACCCATCTTGGACTTACAAGAATTGAACAAATCCCTCAGGAAAGACAAGTTCAAGATGGTAACCCCTTCTCAGATCCTTCAAGCCCTCCAGCTTCAGGACTGGTTGGTATCTCAAGACCTTCAGGATGCTTATTTCCATGTGCCAATCCATCCCAAACACAGGAAATACCTGAGGTTCGCAATTGGCAACTCTCATTATCAATTTCGAGTTCTGCCTTTTGGGCTAACCTCCTCCCCGAGGGTCTTTACCAAGCTAATGGCGGTTGTGGCTGCAAGTCTAAGGAGGGAAGGAATTCACGTCTACCCCTACCTGGATGACTGGTTGATCAGAGCAGTATCCCCGGAACAAGCTCAGATCCATCTAGATTATGTTCGCCACTTCCTCCACAAGCTGGGCTTCTCCCTCAACTTAAAGAAGTCACAGATGATACCATCACAGAGACTACAGTTCATTGAAGCAGTCCTGGACACATCCCTGGGAAAAGCCTCGCCACCAGAGGTGAGGGCTCAAGATATTTTACAGATGGCGACCAGATTTCAAAATGCCCAGCGTCTACCAGCTTTCGACTTTTTGAGGTTGCTCGGTCTCATGGTATCCTAATTTTCCTAGTGCCTGAGGCTCGCCTGAGGATGAGATCTCTCCAGTGGGCGTTGAGAACCCAGTGGTCACAATTCTGAGGAAAGATGTCATATCTCCTACGAATTCCAGACAGAGTAGCTCCAGACCTTCAGTGGTGGGCCTGTCGGGAGAACATCTTGAAAAGAGAACAGTTTTGGCAGCTGTGGCCGGTGATAACAGTAGTCACGGATGCCTCACTCACGGGGTGGGGAGCCCATGCCAACGATTTGACCATCAGCGGTCGTTGGTCTCCATCGGAGTCCAGACTACACATCAACCTATTAGAGCTGAGAGCGATCAGACTAGCGCTGAAGGCTTTCTTGCCATCAGTACAGGGAAAGAATGTCCTGATAATGACGGACAGCACAGTGGCCATGCACTACCTCAACAAAAGAGGAGGAGTAGGGTCACTGCCACTGTGCAGAGAGACAATGCAGCTCTGGTTTTGGCCAATACAAGAAGGAATCTCTCTATCGGCAGTTCATCTAGCCGGCGAGAAGAACTTGACGGCGGACCCTCTGAGCAGGCAGAACACAGTCTCCCACGAGTGGGAACTAGCTCAGGAAGTCCTTCAACAGATCTTCGTCTTTTGGGGAACCCCTCAAGTGGATCTGTTTGCCACCAGTATCAACCGGAAGTGCGATCAGTATTGCTCAAGGGAATTTCCCACGAGAGGAGCTCTAGGGGACACGTTAGTAGTGGACTGGCAGTTTCCACTGCTGTACTCGTTTCCTCCAGTCCCCATCCTTCCTCAATGATCAGGAGGTTGAGAAGATTCTGGAAACCCCTGATACTAATTGCCCCGGATTGGGCCAGGAGAACATGGTATCCGGATATTCTAGACATGTCCATCTGTCCTCTGATTCGTCTTCCGCAAAGAGAGGATCTTTTCTCGCAGAAGGGAGGTCAGGTTCTCCATCTGGATATCAGAACCCTCAAACTTCACGCCTGGTTTCTGAAAGGCTGAGATACAATGATTGGGATCTCCCAGATGACGTAGTGGCAGTGTTGCTTTCAGCCAGAAGGCCAGCAACAAAATCTTTATACCGCTGCTGTTGGAACAAATTTTGCAGCTGGTGTAGAGTAAAGAATATTGAACCCTTTTCATGTAATACACCAATGGTGTTATCCTTTTTTGCTTTATTTAGCAAATTCAGGTTTTCAAGTTGGCACAATCAAGGGCTACCTTGCAGCGCTGTCAATCTTCTAGCACACTGCAGAGGAGCCTTCACACTTCACATTGCCCTTAGTGATTCTATTTCTGAAAGGTTTAACTAATGTTTTTCCCCCAACTCCTTTTCATGTTCCAATGTGGGACTTAAACCTAGTTTTGAAATTTCTAATGGGTACTCCATTCGAACCCCTTCATTCCTGTTCATTAAGATTTCTCACTCTTAAAACAGTTTTTCTAGTGGCTTTAACTTCGGCCAGAAGAGTGAGCGAATTACAAGCCTTATCTTGCAAACCTCCACATATAATCTTTCACAAAGATAAGGTTGTTCTACAAGTGAAGACGAAGGTGGTGTCAGAATTCCACATCACACAAAAGATAACCTTACCCTCGTTCTATCCTCCTCCCCATCCGGGGAAAGAGGAAGAGAGATTACACAGGCTGGATCCAAGGCGTGCCTTAAGTTTTTACATTAGCAGACTTGCAAAGATCAGGCAAGCAGACCAATTGTTAGTGGGGTATGCAGGGCACAAATTAGGCTTGCCCATTACAAAACAAACCATTTCAAGATGGATTATTTTAACCATTATAGAATGCTATAAATTGGCAGGAAAAGAGCCCCCTCAACATCTAAAGGCTCATTCAACCAGGGGTATCGCAGCCTCTTCAGCTCTCCAAAGAGGAGTTCCAATTAAGGACATATGTGCGGCTGCCACATGGTCGTCAGCACACCCTTTCACTAAATTGTACAGTCTTGATTCCTCCTCTAGCTAGGAGACAAAATTTGGAAAAGCTGTGTTGCACTCTGTGCATCTTTAAAGGGAAACATTTAATTTTACTCCCACTTCTGCTATATACTACTGCTATGGGAGTCTCTCAAATATGAGGAATACGTCGGAGGACACAATCCCTTCGAAGAACAAGTTACTTACCAAACTGCTAATGTTCTTTTGATGGGATGTTCCTCAGACGTATTCCTTATCGCCCCTCCCATCCTTCCCCGCAGCAAAACTTCCATTGTATTTGCAGCCTACGCTCCTTCAAGGTTATTAACCAATTCATGCAAAGCAAAACAGCACCTCAAAACGGAACTGAGCAACGGACGCTGCATGAGTCTATTTATAGCCATGGTGACGTCAGCACCGATACGGAGGCCTTCGAGGGAAACTGACTCGAGGGACGTCGACGCACAGCGCCCTCTACTGTCGAATTTCTTTTCCAAGGCCTGCAAGCTGGAAGTGGATTTATCAAAGATAAGGAATACGTCGGAGGAACATCCCATCGAATGAACGTTACCAGTTTGGTACGTAACTTGTTCTTCTCATGTGGTAGGGATTCCTCTGACGTGGCTGCTTTCTGTAGGCAGGGTGGGGGGTGGATCAGGTGCAAGTCAGTCGCCATTAATGTCATTCTTGTTAGCCTTGGCATTGGTTCCGTGGTGCAACCGAAATTTTAACTTAGGCTTCAAATGTGAAGCAACAATAGTAAACTTGAGGGGCACCAAACATTTGGTGTCAACGGTGCCCTTACCAAACAGTAATGTAGTTACTATCTTCAGACGTGAAGCAATAACATCAACAATGTTGGAAGCCAAGTTCTTCAGGTCGGAAATTCCCTAAGCCAACGGGGCTAACATTGTTTGTGATGTACTCCAGGGGTTTTTAGGTGACATTCACCTCGGAGTTGGGCATGAGCAGCACGAAGCCCACTGCAGATGGGCACTTCTTTTGCGCATGTTGGATTTCTAGAGATCGCCATGTTCAGGTGCACTGTATAGAAGGTAGTAATCTCAGCCGTAGTCACCGATCTGGTCATGGCTCATGGACCCTGGTCCAGACAGAGCATTTCCGTTTCGGAGGAAGTTCTCCAGGGCCACTCACCGGAGAGTCCGGGGGGGGGGTGTTCCACTTCATTTTTCAGGCGAGGTCAGATGCAAAATTGAATCAACATCCTCTATATGGCTGATTGTTTGGGGGACCCCTTTATAGGAGAATTGGTGAGCAGTGGGAAATAACCAGCAGTAACGGACCTGTTGGCTACGAAGAAATAGAGTCAAGGGCTGCAGGGCTCGCCGCTTCTGGATAGTCGCCATAGCTAGGTCCTGGTAAATTTTGAGGGGGGAGCCCTGGAAGCTCAGCACGTCTTGCGAGCTCCCTATCGCCATGACAGCCTCCTTGGTCTTGTAAAAGTGGACCCGAGTGATAACATCAGGAGGAAGATCAGAGTCCACGCCCCGTCTGACCCGAAGTCTGTGGGTCCAGTCCAGTATGAGCTGGGCCTTATCCAGGTGGGGCAAGAGAGACTGAAGGAGGTCACCCACATATTCTGCCAACTTTTGGTCCGGGACCGAAGAGGGGATGGCCCGGATCCGGAGGTTATTCCTCCGAGCTCTGTTCTCCAAATCCTCCTGTTAGTGTTCCAGGGTAGGGAAGTAGGGTTCGCATCGTGCGCTTTATTTCCTGAAGCGTGGCTGTGTGTTCTTGGGCCAGGTCCTCCACTTCTCTTACTCTCTGTTGCACCTCCCCTACCCTTTGTCCAGTTTGTTCCACTTTAGTGGAGTGCTCAGTCATGCACGAATGAAATTCCACCTTAATATCCTGCATAAAGGCCAGGATGTCTACCTTGGTAGCCAGTTGGCTCGCGCTATCCGTGGGGGTTTGTGAGGAGGACTTCGAGATGTCTGTCTTTTTCCCCTTGTCGGATGGGCGCAACATGGTGGAGATGTCTGCGCTCTTTGGAGGTTTGGACATCTTTGTCCGGAGCCAAGAAGCATGACAGGGTCCCTCCCAAGGAGTGACAAGCACGCACGGGTCACTGCACCTGGTCAGGAGAGTTAAGGTAGCAATTCCGCATGTGTGGCAGTTATGTTGAAGAAGGGGGGGATTCACTTCCATGTGTTATAGGCCAGGTGAGGCACAGGGTCGCCAAAGCGCCCGTTCCCAGATCAGGCTGCTAGGCGTTGGGGAGAGAGGGGGCCCAGAGATCCGGCAACATGGCTAGTTCAGCCGTATTCAGTGAGGACGCCCTTCCGGCATTGCATCAGACTTTGTGGACCACTCCCCAGGGCCACCCCAGCAGACGACTCAGGCTGTGGGCACAAAGCACGGTGGATGGTGGGCAGGGGCGCCCCAGGATGCAGTGGCTCTCCGGAGTGTTAAACCCAGTTCCCAGGGGGGTGGCTCTGCGCTGTTGGGTGACGAAATAACTTCTCGCCTTCTGTGTGCTTGCAGAGGCTTGTGGGGGTTGGTTCCCCCTCTGGCTCCAAGTTCTCCAAGGCTCTCGTCGCAGGGCTGCCACAACGGCAAGAACACAACGCTGGGGGCCATTACTGTGACAGATCAGAATGCGGCCTCAGTAAAATGCTCCCCCAGGGGCCGGCAGCGTTCTGCTTCCCTGCTGCAGCCGAAAGTGGAAAGCGGTGTCTCAAATGCAGGGGGGACCCAGTGTTACGCTCACCTGGCTCCCACAGGGGCGTCGATCTGAACTGGCCAGCTTTTGTTTCCACCGGGGAGATGCGTAGTGCCGAGATGATGGACTGGACTGGCCCACCCAGCTTCGTCTGTTTGGCTCGTAGGAATATCCTTCTGTAATGGAGAAAGGGAATTAACCACCTGTGGAGTTCGAGTGCTAACCCCACCTTCCCCTCTCCTGTAGTTCTTCCCACAGGTCACTTCTGGATTCCCTCTATGCTCTCACCTGATGGTTTGGAAAGATGAGCTCTCCATCCTGCTTCGAGCGCAGGGGCGCGTAGATGACCAGTTTCTTCACTGGCGTGGAGGAGTTGGGGAGTTCCAGAACGGTATTGACTCAAAGAATGCCGGCGAGACGCCGTAAGTCTGTAGTTCGTAAGAGTTCAAAAAACGTCTGACCTTCACTCTGTCCAATTGCTTTTAGGTTGCTGAATTGCCCTTATGAAGAGTTCCACGTGGCAACCGGTAAGATGCAGGTAAGGGTTTATATTATCCGGCTCAGTTCGAAAAATGGTGTCAGTGTATAACATGTGGCTTTTCCCCCATTCAGGTGCTGATGTGGTATGAGGTCTTGGGGATTGATGCCTCCTGCGGTAAAACCAGGTAAGTCTATTGGGAAAAAATCGGTTTCCCCGCCTTTGCGCCTTGCTGTTCTGTTGTTTCCCCCATAGGGGCCGGGGCACGGCAGAGATGCAGCGGAGGCTGCGCCGACCCGAAATGAGGTAAGTACCCCCTGTGGTAAATCAGGTAAGTCTTGGGGGGGTAGTTTGTACAGTCTTAGAGTATCCCCTTGGCTCACCTTGCTGTTTTTGTCTCCTTAGGTGTCGGAGAGCGGCCGCGAGATGGAGAAGAGCGTGATGGAATGCTGAAGTGCTGCAAGGCAGGTGAGTACAGCGCGGTGCTGCAGGATTCGAAGTAAGGCGTTTTTAAAGACTTCTTCTCCAGCTCCGTGGCGTGATGGATCAGGATTCAGGTAAGGATTAAAGGTAAAACTCCTGTTCTGACATTTCCTCCTTCTTTCTTCTTGTTTCCAGGAGCTCCGGACTCGAGGCGGGCGTGGCTGAAGACTGGAAGCTGCTGCAGGCACGGTGAGCGTTACGCTGCTGGATGCAGAATAACGCGAAGCGTGTGCTGCTGTCCGGGCGTGGTTTAAATAGCCTTGGAAGTAGTCCCAGGTAAGTATTCTTCCACAGCCCCACCCGAGTAAAAAGTAGTTCCTTAGGTAAAATAGTCCCTCCTAAGCCTCATTTGGCTTGTGGCTTCTTGCAGCATGGTCTGCATCAGGTACGTTTTCTACTATGAGCCTGGCCCCATGGCGCCAGGACTGACTCTATTCTTATGAGCCTGGCGCCATAGGCGCCAGGACTGCACCCAAACAGCCCCTAGCTGGGGTTTTTGGGCTTGCTCCAAATGGCATGATGCCTGCTTCCGGGGTTGCTGGGCCTGGTCTGGTTTCCCGGGGGCAGGCATCATGACAGCACTCCCCCTCAAGGCCCCTCCTAAAGTCGTTCTTCCCCATGGCTTTGGTTTGTTTGGGAAATCTCGGTGGAATCTCTTCACCAATTGAGGTGCATGCACATGGTCACTAGGTTCCCAAGATCTTTCCTGTGGTCCGTAACCTTTCCAGTCGATTAGATAGAAGAGTTTTGACCTCACCCTTTTTGAGTCCAAGATGTTCTTAACTTCAAATTCGGGTTCCCCGTCTATGAGGATGGGATCTGGTGGTTTGGTTAGCCTTGTTCCTGGTTGTACTGGCTTCAAAAGTGACATGTGAAAGACGGGATGAATTCGCATATGAGCAGGTAGGTCCAACTTGATGGCCACCGGGTTGATAATGGCCTTGATAGAGTAAGGTCCCAAATACCTAGAGTTAAAGGTCCGTGTTCCCTTGAGTGTTATGTGCTTAGTGGCCAACCATACTTGGTCCCCTATCTGGTATTGCGGTGCTTCACTTCTGTGCTGATCAGCATCCTTCTTGTATTTTTCCTTAGCTTTTCGTAAATGTGCAGTTGCTTCTTTAAAGGCTTGTGTAATAACCGCGTGGAGATGGTCCACCGCGGGCATCTCTAAGTGTTGGGGCGAATCAAGGTCCGAGGTTCGAGGATGGTGTCCATATATGGTATAAAAAGGACATTGTCCAGTTCCCGAGTGTACAGAATTATTGTACGCATACCCTGCGATCCAAAGAATGTCTTTCCAATTACCCTCAGACTGATGTAGCATACAACGCAGGTATTGTTCAAGAGTCTGGTTGGTCCTCTCTGTTTGACCGTCGGTCTGAGGGTGGTGACTGGTCGAAAGCCTAACATCTATCTGCGCCAGTTGGCAACATTTTCTCCAAAAATGTGAAATGAATTGACTGCCCCGGTCTGAAATCAACACGGATGGAAAGCCCTGTAGGCGAACTATGTTTTCAAGGAACTCTTTGGCCAGGGCTGAATCTGAAGGTATTCCCTTTAAAGGAATAAAGTGTGCCATTTTGGAAAAAAGATCCACAATAACTAAAATGGTGTTAAAACCATTGTACGGGGGTAGATCCGTGATAAAGTCTAATGACAAGGTGTGCCAAGGGGTAGGTTGGATGTCCAATTTTGTTATAGTCCAGCTGGTTTTTTCTTTTGACTTTTGTTTTGGGCGCAAATGCCACAAGACATGACAAATAACTTAATGTCTTTTCGCCAGGTGGGCCACCAGAATTGTTTCTTGATTTTAGCTTCAGTTTTTGCAATACCAGAGTGTCCCTCCATTAAGGTATCATGGTAACGGGAAATGACTAGCTCTTGTAGTTCCTTTTGTGGCAGAAATAGCCGCCCTTGGTAATAAGGCAAATCATTGGTGACAGAGTATTCCGGGCCTTTCCTTGCCCAGTCCTGTAAGGCAATAGGATCAAAGAGTTGTTGGATCTTCCCCTGGATGTCCTCCAGTGTCTGTACAGTTGTCATGCCAAGAATCCTCTGTTCAGGAATTATGGGTACGGGTTCTAGGGTCATTTCTGCTTCTCCCATCCCAATTCGGGACAAGGCGTCTGCTTTACCATTCTTACAACCTGGTCGATAGGTTATCACGAAATCAAACTCGGCGAAGAACAATGCCCAACGGAGTTGGCGCGAAGATTGGGCCTTGGCTGTCTTTAGATATTGCAAGTTTCGGTGATCGGTGATGACCGTAATGGTATGCCTGGCACCAGGTAGATAGTGCCGCCAAGCCTTGAAGGCGGACTTGATGGCTAACAGCTCCTTGTCGGTAATGGCATAGTTTAATTCGGGAGCTGAAAACTTTCTAGACCAAAACGCCACTGGGTCAAGCTGGTTAGTTTCGGGTCCTTTTGAGATAGGACAGCTCCCATGGCTAGACTGGATGCATCAGTTTCCACTATGTATGGGAGCTCAGGACGCGGGTGCCTTAATACAGGGGCAGATGTGAATTTCGCTTTTAATTCTTGGAAGGCGTTTTCGGCTTCTTCTGTCCACACAAAGCGTTTATTTTTTCGCAAGAGTGCTGTAATGGGATGTACAATGTGTGAAAAGTCCGGGATAAACCTGCGGTAGAAATTGGCAAAGCCAAGCATGCTTTGTACTCCTTTGACTGAACTTGGCGATGGCCATTTAAGAATTGCCTCCACCTTACGCGTATCCATCCTGATTCCTCTCGGGGTCAGAATAAACCCAAGGAATTCCACTTCTGTGGCGTGAAAGACGCACTTTTCCAGTTTAGCATATAGTTTGTGCTGGCGTAACTTCTCTAGGACTGCTCGGACGTGTTTCACATGATCAGATTCTGACAAGGAGTATACTAGGATATCATCGATATAAACGACAACTCAAACGTCGATAAGTTCTCGAAGGAAATCATTCATCAAGAATTGGAAGGCTGCTGGTGCATTGCATAGTCCGAAAGGCATCACTTGGTACTCAAATAACCCGTACTTGGTGCGAAAAGAAGTTTTCCATTCATCGCCCTCTTTGACGCGTACCAGATGATATGCCCCCCGAAGGTCCAGTTTAGTGTATATGCAAGCGTCCTTCACCTGGTCTAGTAGTTCAGGGATCAAAGGCAATGGGTATCGCTTCTTAATGGTTATCTGGTTCAGTGCACGGTAGTCTATGCACGTTCTGAGGTCACCTTCCTTTTTGGGCACGAAGAACAAAGCTGAAGATGCAGGGGACTTGGACGGGCGAATGAAGCCATTAGCAAGGTACTGGTCTAAGTATTGGCGCAGGTGAAGGGTTTCAGGCTCCGTAAGGGCATAGATCCTGCTGCAAGGGGGTTGTGCGCCGGGTATGAGATCTATTTGACAATCATACGATCTGTGAGGTGGTAAGGTGTTTGCCTGTTCTTTTTGGAAGACGTCCTGAAAGTCTTGGTATTCTGCAGGTAATTGCACGGCGGCTGGGGTTACTGGGGCCAGGACTGCGTTTAGTGTTTTCTTTGGGTAACAGGTGTGCGCACATTCTGGGAAGGTTATTCTCTTCTCTCGCCAATCGATACAGGGATTATGTTTTTCCAACCAAGGTATCCCCAGTATTACTTGGAACTGTGGGGCCTTGATTAAATCAAACACCATAGCCTCTCGGTGCCCATCCTGACCCAGCAATGTCATCTATGCGGTGGAATGAGTTACGGGCCCAGAGGCAATTTCCGTTCCATCTACTGTGGTGATGACATCTGAGGTGGTCATTCGGGTGAGAGGTAGATTCATCCTGGAAGCCAATTCATAGTCCACATAGTTTCCTATGGCTCCGCTATCAACGTATGCTTTTACCGCGTGCATACATGATGGCTGCTCTGGATCTACAAGGACCATTGGTATGATGAAATGCGAGGTCTGAGTGTCCTTCTTCAAGCTCGGCAAGCGGACCTCTACGCTTGTCGGGCGTGGTCGTTTCCCGAGTCAGGTTCCAAATGGTTTTTATCTGCTGCTCCTACAATCTTCTTGGGTGGTTTTACAGGGCAGTTCTGTAGAAAATGACCAGTAGTCCCGCAATATAGACACAATTGCATTTGCCGTCTTCTTTCTCTTTCTTTCTGGGTTAAGGGTCCTCTAACCACTCCGATTTGCATGGGTTCTGAGCCATCTGCTCCCTTGGGACTAACGTGGGTTTTGACCAACACCCTATTCTCAAACTTGGCTCGATCAGGCTTTCTGTTTTGAAGTCTGTGATCTAACTGGACCACTAAGTATATGTATTCTGCACAGTCTTGAGGCGGGTTCACGATTTGGGCCAAGACATCTTTGAGTTCTCCCCGAAGCCCTCGATGTATTAATGTGATTCGCTTTACTTCAGGCCATCCGGTTTCCACTATTAATCTGTTAAAGGTTGCAATGTAAGATAGAAGATCCTGATTACCTTGCCGCTATGACAAAGGTTCGTTATCCAGGGCCTGTCCTTGGGAGTGTCGGGTGAATAGTCTTTCCATGCTTGTTTGAAAACCCTGGAAATCCCGAAGAATTGGGTCATCCTGATTGACTAGTGGAATGGACCAATCCGCTGCACTGCCGCTGAGATATGACAGTCAAAGGCTACCTTGGCTTGATCATTTGGGAAGGCTCCAGGTCTGCATAAAAAGTTCAAGCGGCATTGATTCATAAATACGGCGAACCTTTTAGGGTCTCCGGCAAAACGTTCCGGCGGAGCCAATGGAACGGTTCCTGGTAGGTTTATGTGCACCGGGTTACTCGATCTTACAGGAGTTGGACTTGCCCCGAGTCCTGGTAGGGGTGTTTGCCCAGCCTGGCTTTGCAATAGTTGCCTGGCCAGATCATCTGTTCGTTCTTTTGATACAATCAGTTCTCTCCTGAGGGCATTGGTTTCTTGGCGGGCGGAATGCACTTCGGCCCTCAGTTCCCCTAATAATTGGGCCAACTGATCAGTTTCCGAGGTCTCCATAACGACCAGGTGGGTATTTGTGGGTAGGCTTCGCGTTCTGTTACGCTCATCTGGCTCCCACGTGGGCGTCGATCTGAACTGGCCAGCTGTTGTTTCCACCAGTGAGATGCATAGTGCCGAGATGATGGACTGGACTGGCCCACCCAGCTTCGTCTGTTTGGCTCGTAGGGATATCCTTCTGTAATGGAGAAAGGGAGTTAACCACCTGTGGAGTTCGAGCGCTAACCCCACCTTCCCCTCTCCTGTAGTTCTTCCCACAGTTCACTTCTGGATTCCCTCTATGCTCTCACCTGATGGTTTGGAAAGATGAGCTTTCCATCCTGCTTCGAGCGCAGGGGTGCGTAGATGACAAGTTTCTTAACTGGCGTGGAGGAGTTGGGGAGTTCCAGAACGGTATTGACTCATAGAATGCCGGCGAGACGCCGTAAGTCTGTAGTTAGTAAGAGTTCAAAAAACGTCTGACCTTCACTCTGTCCAATTCCTTTTAGGTTGCTGAATTGCCCTTATGAAGAGTTCCACGTGGCAACCGGTAAGATGCAGGTAAGGGTTTATATTATCCGGCTCAGTTTGATAAAATGGTGTCAATGTATAACATGTGGCTTTTCCCCCATTCAGGTGCTGATGTGGTATGAGGTCTTGGGGATTGATGCCTCCTGCGGTAAAACCAGGTAAGTCTATTGGGAAAAAATCGGTTTCCCCTTATTGCGCCTTGCTGTTCTGTTGTTTCCCCATAGGGGTCAGGGCACGGCGGAGATGCAGCGGAGGCTGCGCCGACCCGAAATAAGGTAAGTACCCCCTGTGGTAAATCAGGTATATGTTGGGGGGTAGCTTGTACAGTCTTAGAGTATCCCCTTGGCTCACCTTGCTGTTTTTGTCTCCTTACGTGTCGGAGAGCGGCCGCGAGATGGAGAAAAGCGTGATGGAATGCTGAAGTGCTGCAAGGCAGGTGAGTACAGCGCGGTGCTGCAGGATGCGAAGTAAGGCGTTTTTAAAGACTTCTTCTCCAGCTTCGTGGTGTGATGGATCAGGATTTAGGTAAGGATTAAAGGTAAAACTCCTGTTCTGACCTTTCCTCCTTCTTTCTTCTTGTTTCCAGGAGCTCCGGACTCAAGGCGGGCGTGGCTGAAGACTGGAAGCTGCTGCAGGCACGGTGAGCGTTACGCTGCTGGATGCAGAATAACGCGAAGCGTGTGCTGCTGTCTGGGCGTGGTTTAAATAGCCTTGGAAGTGGTCCCTGGTAAGTATTCTTCCACAGCCCCACCCGAGTAAAAAGTACTCCCTTAGGTAAAATAGTCCCTCCTAAGCCTCATTTGGCTTGTGGCTTCTTGCAGCATGGTCTTCATCAGGTAAGTTTTCTACTATGAGCCTGGCGCCCATGGCGCCAGGACTGACTCTATTCTTATGAGCCTGGTGCCATAGGCCCCAGGACTGCACCCAAACAGCCCCTAGCTGGGGTTTTTGGGCTTGCTCCAAATGGCATGATGCCTGCTTCCGGGGTTGCTGGGCCTGGTCTGGTTTCCCGTGGGCAGGCATCATGACACCCAGTCCCTGGGCTCCGCTTCTCCTGGGCCATCAAATCAGGGTTCCGTTGGGGGCCCGTCCGCTGCGCCGGACCCGGGCAGTCTCCTGCTCATCTCCGGGCCATGTGGAGTCAATGCACCACAAACCGCAGTCCCCACAGGAGGATCAGGACACCCCCCTGAGGTGCTCGCCACAGCCGTAGGACCGGAGGGGGCAGCCAGAGGATGACGAGTGCACAGGCTGGGTCAGTCCCCTCCAGAAAGTGGAGGATCCCCGTCTCGGACCGCGGGTCACGGTACACTTGCCTCGGCCATTTTAAGTATCCCGGGGGAGGGGGCCCGAAATCCGCGGCAATCCGAGCATCTGGAGCAAGCCGGGCCCATCAGTCGCCACTACCTAGGTATCTATGTCTGGGCTCACATAACCACCATATTTCGTAGTTCTACTGCACGAAAGTTAATACGTGTATAATAACGGTCTTCGAGCAGAGGCCATTAGAGGAGCAGCCTCATCCACAGCGCTCCAAGCCACGCAGTGAATTAAGTTTTTAAGGCAATGTGGTTCATTGCTATGCGGTAGGGTGTGTGTACTGATGAGGGTTGTGATTTGTATTTGGTGACTAATGGGTAGCCATTTTAGGGTGTTCAGGCTTTCTGATATGTGGTAATCCCATTATGAGCCTTTGTTCCCTATGCCTTAGAGAGCGTTGATGTTCTCTTTGTTGGTGCATATGTAGATCGTGTTGCAGTAGTTCAGTTTAGATAGTAGCAGGACTCTTTTTTTTTTCTTACTTTATTTTTATTAAGCTTTTCATCAATCAATAAATCGCCAGTCAACCCTGGCATTCCCTAACAATAACAATCTGTAAACAGACGGAACATACCAATTTTCCCCCTCAAACCCTACCCCGCCCCATCTCACCCCCTCTTCCCAGCAAAGGCATACCAGGTTTCCCAGCAAAATAAATACATGAGGCAGGAAATTAGAGCAGGACACAAATGCAGACCTTACAGAGCGACCCCAAATAAAGTGAGGACCCAGGAGACGTGGCAAACTGTCCCAACTTGGAAGGCCACCAGCCACATCCATGCGCCACCTGAAAACATTGCTATCCAGAGTGGCTCAAAGCTTCAAAGCCTCACAGTCTGTACTAAGAATAACCACAGTCCAATCCTCCAGAAATGAAGACCGTGTCATTAGCGATGGCTGTCAGTTTCTCATAAGTGAAAATAGCAATCAGTTTATTAAACCACTCTGCCTTGGTGGGGGAGAGGGACTCCTCCACTTTTGGGCCAGAGCCAGTCTCCACGCCCTCAACATAGTCCCCGTCACCTTACAAAAAGGTAAGGAATCACTGTCCGGCATAGGTGTGCCCAATAAAACTTCTAGTGGGTGAAGGGCGGGGCTTATTCCCAAAGCATCCTTAATCCAACTGAGCAGTTCTGCCCAAAAGACCCAGATGACCGGACATTCCCACCACATATGGAAACAGGTGCTGCGGCCAGAACACAGCCTAGGACACATCGCCAACACCTTACCAATCATCCTAGATTGGGCAACGGGGGGACGGTGCCAGGAATGAAGAATCTTGAAATTATGTTCCATGGCAGCTGTATACAACCTTCCTGAAAAGATCGACTTAAAAATCAGCTCCCACGTAGGGTCGTCAAGGGCAAAGCCCAGTCTCTCCTCCCAAATCTGCTTGAACGACTGTCTGCCCTCGAGATAAGCGGCGACCAACACGTTGTAAATCTTGGAAAGAATGCCCTGCCTCGATTTGGCCTCCACAACGACCCTCTCGAAGGGAGACAGTGGCCGTATTAGGTCAGCCACCCAATTGGCTTACTTGAGGATCCCCTGAGCCGCAAATACTCAAAAATAGAAAAAGGTTTGTCCCTCAACACCTCCCGCAACTGATCATGCTCAATAAAGACACCCTGGCAAAAGAGTTGGGCCACCCTCTCCAGCCCCTGGTCAGACCACAACTGCGTTTCTCTGAACCCTCTAGCACCAAGATCAAATGGGGGGCCCCACAGGGAAGAGAGGGGGGAAGGCCAGGAGGAGAGAATCTTGTTTTCCTTACATGGCTTCCAGGATGCCCATAGAGCAGCTAGGACTGGGTGCGACCTAACCGCCAAAGGAAGGGACCTCGGGGGAGCCCATATAAAGTCCCTGACTTTTTTCGGGTGGGCCTGAACATCTTCCACATATGACCAATACGTCCTAAGGTCATCCCTTAGGTGTTCTAACATAACTCGCATCTGAGCTGCCTTGTAATACAACCTAAAGTCAGGGTGACCAAAACCTCCAAAAGATTTAGGTAGAGTCAAGGTAGAGTATTTCACCCTAGCCCTTTTGCCATTCCATATGAAGCAAAGAAGGCTAGACTGCAAACGTTCGAAGAAGGAGTCAGGAATTAAGCAGGGGAGGGATGAAAAAAGATAGAGAAGCTGAGGAAGAACATTCATTTTGATCGTCACCATTCTGCCAAACCATGAGAGGGTAAGGGGGGCCCATCTCAAGAGATCGCTTTGGATCTTCGCCTGAAGCGGGAGGAAGTTCAGCTCAAACACCTTCTCCAGGTCTCTGGGAATGTAGGTGCCTAGGTATCTGGAAGATTCCCGCTCAACCCTCATGCCCAACACGTCTACTCTATCTCGGACTTCACGGTCCAATTTACCCATAGGCATTAAGCAGGACTTTGCGACATTGACCTTTAGCCCAAAAAGGAGCCAACGCTGCAAATTAAGCCCAATAAGCGCGGGAGGGAAACCGGAGGATTGGTCAAGTACGCCAAGATATCGTCTGCGAACAGGGATAGCTTGAACTCACACTCCCCACAGAGCACCCCAGAGATTCCACCGTCTGCCCTGACCGCAATGGCAAAGTGCTCCATTGCCAGAGCATACAAGAGAGGGGAAAGAGGGCACCCTTGCTGGGTACCCCTGGAAAGCGAAAGACCTGCCGACGTACAGCCGTTAACCAACACCCTTGCAGATGGGCTGTTGTACAAGGCCTGGACCCACACACAAAATCTGTTCCCCAGGTCCCTCTTATGAAGCACTTTTCCCATGTAAGGCCATTCGACCCGGTCAAAGGCCTTTTCTGAATCCAAAGACAAGAAATAAGCCTCTATGTCTCTTCTCGCCACCGCATGCATAAGGTCAAGGGTCTTCCTCATGTTGTTCGACCCCTGGTGACCGGGAATGAAACCGACCTGGTCCCCATGAATCAAAGAAGGGAGGAATTTGGACAATCTATTCGTCAAAAGTTTAGCCAAGATAATAACATCTATGTTGAGAAGGGAGATGGGCCTGTAGGACTGACAAAGTGAGGGATCTTTCCCTTCCTTCAAGTGGACCACAATAAGTGCCGACATCATGGAATGGGGGAGGGAGCCTGTCTCCAGTGCTGAGTTAAACAACTTAGCCAGAAAGGGTGCTAACGTGGACCGGAAGGTTTTATAGAAGGTGACCGTGAACCCATCATCCCCCGGAGCAGTGCCGTTCCTCAACAATGAAATGGTGCACATTATTTCCTGCGGCGAGATTGGGAGCTCCAACAAATCAGAATTCTCAGGGGAGTGACGAGGAACGGGAAGTGAATCCAAGAAACTGTCTACATCGGCCCCATCTCCTTTATATTCCGACGCATAAAGGGATTCGTAATATTGCTTAACTGCTCTGCTAACCTGTCATCCTGCAAAAACCTTTCTCCTGTCTGGCCGGAAATACAGCTCACCCTTCTACTATTCCGAAGCTCCCTTAGCCTCCATGCAAGAATCTTGTCCGTCTTTTCCCCCTTCTCCATTTACCACTGTTTTAAAAAAGCAAATTTCTCTCCGTCTGCCCCACCAGCAAGGCCGACAGTTTCGCCCTGAGCCCCTGGAGGTCCTCCCACCTGCCTGGGCCCAATTGCGATTTCAACTTCCCCCCCTTGGTGAATGGCTGCAATTTGCTCTCTAAGCTTTGACTCTTCCCTTCCTCTCTCCCTCTTCCTCCTCGAGCCCATCTCCATCAAAGAGCCCCTAATCGTGGCCTTAAACGTGTCCCAAGTTCCCCTAACATCTACCTCCCCTGTGTCATTGAGGACGAAGTATTCCTTGATGGCAATAAGAAGAGACTGCCTCAACTCCCTATCTTGCAACAAGGAGTCATTGCAGATCCACTGGGCCCTAGCTGGAGCAGGAGGGGGAACCCCCAGGTGGACTCTGACCAAGTTGTGGTCAGACCACGGGACAGTTTCTACCCCAGACTCTGAGATGCAGTCCCGAATCGAGGAATCTACCAAAACATAATCTATCCTAGAGAAAGCCAAGTGCACTTTGGAGAAAAAGATAAAAAACGATTTGCGGTCGCATTCAGTGGAGTGCGCATCGACCAAGTCTAGTTTCTCGTTTACCCGGCGGAACATACCCGCCAACTTCATTTGGGCCCTTAGATCGGGGCAAGGCTTAGGGGACTTCCTATCCCGATCCGGGAAAAGAACCATATTAAAATCTCCTCCCATGATTAGAGAGCCCTCCGCAAATCCTCTGATTCTCTCCCCCATTCCCTCCCAAAAGACATCCTGTGCTTCATTCGGAGCATACACTCCCACCAACATAAACAACCTGCCTCTCGCAACCCCCTTGACCATAATAAAATGCCCTTCCGGGTCAGACCTATGAGCCCTAGGGGAAAAGTGAGCATTTGGAGAAACCAAAAGGGTAACCCCTCGCTCTTCCCTGAATAAGAGGAATGATCACATGCTGGATGGCCCTAGACCTTAGGATTGGTTCCTTTCCCCTGACCCAATGGGATTCCTGTAAAAAAAAGAAAGTGAAGCTTTAGCCTGGAAAATTCCTTCGCCACCAACGATCTTTTGGTAGGAGAATTGAATCCCCGCACATTTAGGGACCCCACCGATAAGAACTGAAGCGAGTCACCCATTGAAAGATCCAAAACACTCCACAAACTCCACTCAGGAGTCAATTGTGCCTGTCCGAACCCTCCGCCTCTGCATGTAGGAAAAAACCCACAGACGCCTAGTGAACCCCCTATTGACTGAAAACCCTGGCTGCCTAGAGATCCCCACCCCAACAACAAAAAAAAACACTTTCCCCCTCGCCCACCCGCCCAGTCCCCCCCAACCGAACAACCCCCCACTGCCCCCACCCTCGAGCGCCTGGAAGGGCTGTGACATTAAACCTACGCACAACCAGGCCACCAAGGATCGCCTCCACCAGGGCGATTACCCCACAAAAAAACCTCCAACCTTCTGAGCCCCCCAACAGCGAAAGTAAGCCCAATGACAACATATTATCAACCCCCCCAACTCCAACTCCCCCCGCCTCCTTATAAGCTAAACAAATGCCGTAGCCAGCCCTCCAGGACAGCCCCATAGCCCCCCAACGCCTTGAAAAACAAGCCAATAAGCACAGGCCTCCCATTCAAGATTAGGTCGCAGTCTTCCCCGGGGATGGGGGGGGCCACCTTTCTATACTTCCTGTGGCCTCGAACGCGATGCCTCCCCACAAACGCTGAGGCTTCACAAGGGCCACCGCCTCCCCCATTCTCAACATCCTTAATAGGTCTCGAGGATGAGTCACCCAACAGTTAACTAGTCACTCTCTGAATCTCGGACTCAGTAACAAGGGAGTATTTATAGCCATCAACCTCAAACGAGAGTGAGAACGGGTGCCCCCACCTGTATCGCACACCCTTTGACTGGAACCATTTTGTCAGGGGCCCACACAATCTCTGGCGCGAGAGGGTGAGCACCGAGAGGTCCTGGTAGATTGTTATTTTGGCACCCTCTCAGTCAATGGGGCCCTATTTGCGTGCTAGCTCCAGGATCTTAGTCTTTTCAACGTAGTAATGAAATTTAGCACAGATCTCGGCCCACCTGCACGCCCTCCCGCCCCATGGGCTCTATCAATCGTAGGCTTGCTTGTGTTTCCTCCATCAAACAGCTTACTTATGATTGCCTTGATCCCTCTCACAATGTCCGTCTGGGACTCCCCTTCCTGTTCCGGAATGCCCAGAAACCTTAGATTGGAGCGCCGTTCCCTATTTTCTAGGGCATCCAGCTTAAGAGTGACCTTCTCCTCTCGCCTCTCCAACTCTGCCAAGCGCGTATCAAACTGAGTTTCGAAGAGGTCAGCTGAGATTTGATTGGCCTCCAGGGCCTGGAATCGGTCTTCAACAGCGTCCACCTGCTTATCAAGGGAATCAAGCCTACTGCCAATGTCTGCCCTAAAACCGCGGATCTCCTCCAACAGGGCCGCCATATTACGACTCATTGACAAGGCCTCCGACGCTTCTGGCTGACTGGTAGACTGCATACTGGCTCTCTCCGGCGAGTGCTCAGGGGTGCGCCGGAACTTCTGTAATGACTTGGCCCAGTCCATTGAAAAAAGAGAAAAAGGGCGCAGACCACCCAGAATGTCGTAGGTTAAGCACTCAAGCCGGCCGCCTCCACCAACTCCGCTGTGCCTCCCACCTAAAGAACAGCTCCTCAAAGCCGGCTGCCCAGCCCCCGGCCCCTCACACCTCAGCACCGCCGCGGGGGAGTCTTGTGTATTAGCCAATCCCCCGAAGTCCAGCGGCCAGAGCCAGGTACAATCCCAGATACTGGACACTCAGAAGGGCACAAAAGGAGCAACTCCCTCCAGCAAGGCCACGGGCGAGCAGCAGGCAGGCCTTAATCCCTCCAAGACCCCGAGCCAGGGCCCCTTCAGGGAAAGAAGGCCAGCACAGATAAGCGCCCTGCAGCCAGGACGGGACAACAGTCTCACACCGCCAGCCCCCAAGGAATATGTTCCTCCACACAACACACGCTCTTATTTGGCTCCAAATCCTCCTGCAGGCTGCCCGCTGTGGAGCAGAGAACAGCTGTCCCAGTGAGCAGGCCCCGGGTTTGCACACTGTAGGAGAGTGGTGGCACTGACCGCTGATGACAGGCGGGGCTCCTTAGGCTTCCCAAATGCGTCACCCGCCTGGACCTCGGACGAGTGTCCCACGTCCTTTCACCTAGGGACCAGACTTCCCCTCGTAACTCACACTATGTCCTATGCCCAGGAGGCCAGCTGGCTGTCCCTTACAGTCCTTCGCCCCACCACAGTTTCACAGATCAAAAGGTGCTCCTGCAGCACAGCGTGCCCACTCCAAATGCCGTGCACTTTACTGGGACAGTGAGCAGGCACGGGCGTCCCCCATGCCAAAGCTAGTGGGTGTCACAAGTACTCTCATAGGGGGGGAGCACAACCTCAGAGATATGAAATCCTCTATTACCCCCGCTGCAGGCAGGAAATCGGGGGTTGAATGTGGAGGGTGGCGTCATGGGATGTTATAAGTAGCACGCACGGCGCCCGTAGCCTCAGTTCTTTTTTTTCTGCAACTGTGTTTGCTTCGAGAACTCGGCGCGCCTCATGTCTTCAACTTTGTACTGTACGATTATGTCTTCTTCCACCCCGACGACCCCGCGGTCTGGCTTTAAGAAATGTCGGGACTGCGGGTCCAAGATGTCCATCACGGACCTGCACCGTATCTGCTTGTGGTTACTGGGCGAGGACCACGCCACGGATGACTGCTCTTGGTGCCAGTCGTTCACTGCCAAGTCCTTGCAGGAGCGTAAGGGGAAATTAAAGGTAGGCCGTGTTTCCATACCACGTAAATCCAAATCGGCTGGAATGCCGACCGACGAGTCGAGAGGGTCTTCTCGTCGGAAAACGTCCAGAAGATCTAGGTCCTGGAGTAGTTCACGACACTCTTCGTCGAGTCTTTGTCAAGGAAATACTGTCCATTCAGTAGCAACCCCGGCTACCTGTCCACTCACCCCACTTCCGAGAGTTTGGTGGTTCAGGCGGCTACGGCCACCCCAAAGCAGACAGCATACCCTACCATTCCTCCGTATAGGGACGATAAATGCGTGGATGGATGGGTCGTCCAGGTATTTGCTGCTGGGAGTATGGCCCTGAAATCGGCCAACTCCACCTGTGCCTTGGCAACATTTTCACACACTTTGTGAAATTGTATTTCGCTTGCGGCTGAGCATATTCCCGAAAGGAAGGAAAGGGATGGCTTCCTAGCTATTGTGAAGGATGGCAAGGATGCCATGTGTGAATCCCTTCAGTGGGCTCTGCGGACTCAATGGTCCCAGTTCTCGGGCAAGATGTCCGATCTCCTTCATGTTCCATTCTTGGTCGCACAGGACCTTCTGTGGTGGGCCGATGAGAAAAATCTAATGAAGGGGAGCCTTTTTGCAGCCATGGCCAGATGTCACGGTGGTAAAGGACGCTTCCGTGACAGGGTGGGGAGCTCATGCCGACGATCTGTCCATCACGCGTCGTTGGTCTCCATCGGAGTCCAGACTTCATATCAGTCTTTTGGAGCTGAAAGCCATCAGGCTTGCGCTGAAGGCTTTCCTGCCATCTGTACGGGGGAAGACTGTCCTGATAATGACCGACAACATGGTGGCTATGCATTACCTGAAACAAGAGAGGGGGTGTAGGGTCACTACCTCTGTGCACACAGGCAGTGCAGCTCTGGTTCCGGGCAATGAGTGAGGGTATGTCCCTTTCGACGATTCATCTAGCCGGAACGGAGAACATGATGGCGGATGCTCTGAGCAGGCAGAGCGCGGTCTCCCACGAGTGGGAGATAGCTCAGGAAGTCCTTCAAGAGATCTTCGCCCTTTGGGGAACCCCTCAGGTTTACCTGTTCAGTGCAAACCGGAAGTGCGAAGTGTACTGCTCAATGGAATTTGCTCAGACGAACTATAGGAGACGCGTTCATCTTGGAGTGGCTCTTCCCGCTTCTGTATGCGTTTCCTCCGATCCCCGTCATCCCTCAAGTTCTCAGGAGGTTGCGACGGTTCGGGACCCATATGATCCTTATTGCTCCGGATTGGGCCAGGAGAGCGTGGTACCCGGACCTTCTAGACTTGTCTATCTGTCCTCCAATACATCTTCCCCAAAGAGAGGATCTTCTCTGGCTGGAGGACAGTCGGGTTCTCCATCCAGAGGTCAAGACTCTCAACCTTCACGCATGGTTTCTGAGAGGTTGAGATATGGGGATTGGGACCTCCTGAATGACGTGATGGAGGTGTTGCTTTCGACTAGACGGCCTGCAACAAAGTCCCTGTACCGTTGGTGTAAGTTTTGCGACTGGTGCAGAGAAAAGAATGTGGATCCTTTTCAGTGTTCGATTGCAGAGGTTCTCTCCTTAATTTCTTTGGCCCACAGGGGCCTTCAGGTGGGCACCATTAAAGGTTATTTGGCAGCGCTGTCTTTCTTTAAGCGCTCTTCAGAGGAATGTTGTTATTTTAAAATTCCACTGATCACTCTGTTTTTGAAAGGACTCACAAATATGTTCCCGCCGTCGCCGTTTCAGGTGCCGGTCTGGGACCTTAATTTGGTTCTAAACTTTCTGATGGGTGCTCCGTTTGAACCCTTGCACTCTTGCCCTTTAAGGTTGTTGACACTTAAAACTGTTTTCTTGGTTGCAGTTACATCTGCAAGTTGCAGGCACCTTCTTCTAAGCCACCCTTTACTTTGGTCCACAAGGACAGGGTTGTACTGAGAGTATGTCCGTCCTTTCTCCCTAAGGTTGTGTCAGAATTTCATTTGAGTCAGAAGGTGGTACTCTCTGCTTTCTACCCTCCTCCTCATTATAGTAAGGAAGAGGAACGGCTTCATAGGTTGGATCCTAGAAGAGCCTTGAGCTTTTATCTATCCAGAATGGCAAAGATCAAAGTGGACAACCAGCTCTTTGTGGGGTATACTGGACACTGTTTAGGACAGGCTGTTTCGAAGCAGACCTTGTTCAGGTGGATTATCCTCACTATTTCAGAATGGGTTGGCTGGTAAGGACCCTCCTGTGGGTTCGCGGGGTTATTCCACCAGGGGCATTGCTACTTCGACAGCCCTCCAGAGGGGGGTGTCGGTGAAAAATATCTGACACGTTGCAACGTGGTTTTCTATACACACGTTTGTCAAGGATTACTCCCTGGATACTTACCATGCTCAGGATGTTGCCTTTGGCAATGTTAGGCAGAATCCTGTGCAGTGCCCTTAGGGACCACTACACACAATTAAGACTACAGGTGGCAATACAAGTTTTACCTTTGGTACAAGCCTGTACTACTATGTCAGAGTGGTAGCAGTGGCGGAGCAGCCAGGCTTATCTCAAGAGTACATGAGCAGTAGCAGAGATTACACAAAGGGACCACAATTACTGTGACTCAAGCAAACACTGACTCAAGGTTTCAGGTAAAAAATATAAGTACATTTATTTTTTAAACCAATCGTTATAAACACAACACTTCTATTAAACTCAAATAAAAGTCACACGTTAAATATACCACAACTAACCAATTCACTTTGTACAGTAAGGGCCTCATTACACGGATGGCGGTGAACCATGGCGCTATTAGCGCCATGGATCATGTCGGTAAAATACCAGCACCGCCTTGGTGGAAAGGGGAATTACCGCCCTATTCCAAGGTTGGCGGGGGGGTAATTCCCCCTTCCACCATTGCCCTTCCCCATTCCCATTTTTGCCCCATAGGGCTCTATGGGAATGGGGAAGGCGCTAATTACGGTACCGCAAATTGCGGTACCGTAATTAGCTCCCTGTTCCCTTTGCGGGTTGGTTTTTAATTCCCCAACCCGCAAAGGGAACTCGTAGTAAGGCGGTAAGGATTTACTGGTACCGGTAAAATACCGGTACCGGTAAACCCTTACCGCCATCTGTGTAATGAGGCCCTTAAGTCTCAAGGTAAGTACCCTGTGTTTGAATGAACTGGGGTTACGAACAAAACACGTTACCGTGAATATGATTGCGATCACTTTTTGACAGTTCGGTCTACTAAATAAGTGCATATCCGTGATATGAAATGCTACCGGGCCAAAGAACACACTTAGCACCTGAGATACCCAGAGGGAGATGGAGGCAAAAATCACAGGCAATATTTTGTTTAGGCAGGCAGAATCAAGAAGCACTCAGAGACAGGAGGTCAAAAGTCAAAGGGTCGGAGCCAGGGTCGAAAGACGCCAGGGTCGAAAGACACCGGGGCCTGTTGCCGAAGATCACACAGTCAGACAGTTCACGATTCAACGTAGCCAAAAGTACTTTGATATTGTCAATGTTCAGAAGCAAAAGTTATAAGAACGAGGGAAGACAAGGGCAAGCCTTGGAAAATGAAGAAAAGGGATTCACCCAGTTTCCTCAAGTAGAACACAGTACTTTGTGCCAATGGTGTAGCTGGTGCCCTGGCAGTTGTTCCGGCTGGTTTCCCGTTGATCCACGATTCCTGGAGCTTCGTTGTGAAGGAGGACGTCTGAAGGGGGTCTGCACCACACAGGGATGAAGCCGGCAGCAGCGACGAGGAATAAAGGGTGCGCTCCTTAAAAACAGGAGAGGCTCTTCAGGTGGCTATCCGGACCACTACAGCAGTGTGCAGTGATTTCGACCAAGGAAGAGGATCCTCTGGCTGTAGAAGATGAGCTGGTTATCCCCCACCACGCTCAAGGGAAGAAGACTCCGGACTGCATCTTCTCTAAGACGTTGAAGGGCAGATAGCTCAGGACTGCAGCAGGGCTTCACCGGGACGGGATAGTTGCAGCATCCGTCGTTCTCTCCGCTTCTCTTCGGTTTCTTGTACTTCCAGTCGCGACTCTCTGCCTTCTAGCCCAAGAGACCTGCCTTTTATGCAAAAAAAACCCATTCACACAGCCTGGCTGTCAATCACCCAGCAGGGGGGTTATCCAGCCCGGACAACTACCCTGGCCAATCATGACAAAGTGCGACTTGGGTTTCCTAGAATACCCTGCGCAGGGGATGACTACACCCCTCCCTGACATTCAGCCCACGTAGACACCCAGGCGCCTTGAGGAGGGCTTCTGAGCAGAAGCACGCCAAAAGACAGTGAACAAAGAAGGCAAACCTAGTTTGCCGTGCAAAGTAAAACACAAGAAGGACTTTAACAAAAAGAAATGGTGAATAAACCGAACCGGAGCCAAAAGAAAGACGATTTGGTCAAGCGGGTTTATGTTCGAGGCTAATATAATAGCCAAGAACAGTACCACGTTTATCTAATATAATCGCAGTAGAAAAGTTAGGGTAGATACCACTGCCACCAGCCAAGTCTAAATGTTAAAAGAGCGAAACAATGTTCTAGGAGGTACAGATAAAAAGGGATACAACTTAACCCTTTGCAGTACTCCATGGAAGATGGGGTGTACTGGAACTGTGGTAGATTGACTAAATAAAGTTAATGGTAACTTTACCCTTTTCTGGGGGACGATAGTCGCCTCAGAAATTGAGTCGAGGGAAGTCTCAAAGACAACCCTGTGCCACGGCACTGAAGGTGCTATGTGACACACAAAAAGAAGAGGGCTACTGAAGTGGTGTACTCCAGAGTCCACAATCACAAAAACAGGTAGAAACACATAGCAAAACACAGGTAAGAGTGGGGGAAAGTTCTCACTCTTACCACGTGGAGAAAAAAATAGACTCCAGAAGTCCAGCAAAGCTGCTGGGGGACTCACTAGGTGAGGGAAATTAGCCATAGATGAGAATTCTCCCTAACACTCGCCCCCCCCCCCAGACTAAGGGACAGGAGGATTTAATCCACTCCTGGATGGACCTCATACCTCTAGTCGGTTACAAACATCCTAGAGAGACCATCAGCATTTTGGTGGTGACTTCCTGCTCTGTGCTCAATGGAAAAATCAAATTTGTGTAGGCAGATTGACCATCTGAGTAATTTTGGGTTTTCCCCTTTCATTTGCATCAGCCATCTCAAGGGTTGGTGTCAGTCTGAATGGTGAAGGTAGATCCATACAAGTAGGGTCTAAACCTCTTCAGTGGCCACACAATAGCAAAACATTCTCTTTCTATTGCTGCCCACCTTCTCTCAGGATCCTTTAACTTCCTGCTGATGAAACAAATGGGGTGTTCCCTACCTTTCTCATCCAGTTGACTAATGACTGCACCTATACCTACATTAGAAGCATCAGTTTGTACAATGAAGGGTTGGTGATAGTCAGGAGCTCTTAGGACTGGAGCTTGACAAAGGGCTTTTTTTAAGACCTTCAAAGGCTTGATTGCACTCCTCATTCCACCTGACCTTTTTAGGAAATTTGGGAGAGGAGATGACATTCAAGGGAGAACCTATGGTCCCATAGTTCTCTATGAAGTTCCTATAATACCCAGTGAGACCTAGGAAGGCTCTCACTTGGGTTTGAGTAGTAGGGGTGGCCCTGTTTTGTACAGCTTGTACTTTGCTAGGCATTGGCCTTATTTCACCTCCTCCTACCTCATGTCCAAGGTAGACCACTGAACTCTGATGACCAATTTGACATTTGCTTGCCTTGATGGTCAGATGGGCCGGTTCAAGAGCCTGCATTACATAACCTAGGTGTTCAACATGTTCTTTCAATGTAGGGCTGAACACTGCAATGTCATCCAAGTATGCCATGCAGAAGTCCTCCATCCCATTCAGAACTTGATTGACCATCCTCTGAAATGTAGCTTTTGCATTCTTTAATCCAAAAGGCATTACCTTGAATTGGTAGAGGCCAATTGGGGTGGAGAATGCAGTTTTCTCCTTGGCATGGTCTGTCAGGGCTATTTGCTAATAGCCTGACGTTAGGTCAAATGTACTGAGGTACTTGGCTGCACCAAGTGTGTCCACCAGCTCATCTGTCCTAGGCAAAGGATGGGTATCAGTCGTGGTGACTGCATTTAAAGCTCTATAGTCCACGCAGAATCTCAGCTCTTTGGATCCTGCCTTTGGTACAAGCACAACTGGGCTAGACCATGGGCTAGTAGAGGGTTCTATTACTCCGAGTTCAAGCATCTTGTTGACCTCATTCCTTATGTGGGATCTGACATTGTCTGACATTCTGTACCCCCTGCTTTTGACAGGAAAACAGTCACCAGTATGTATGTCATGTTGGCCCCAAGGGGTCAAGCCTGGTGAAAGTGAGAACAGGGAGGCAAACTGATTTAACAGTAACTTGAACTCATCCTGTTGGTCAGATGCGAAACTGGAAGAGAGATTAACTCCTTCCACTTGCTCATCTAAAGGTAAGCCTCTGAGGAGGTCAGGCAGAGGTTCACTCTCCTCCTCCTCCTAAGCTGAAGCTAGAAGCAAAGCTCCTATGTCAGGTCTGGGGTATTAAGGCTTTAACCGGTTGGTGTGAAAGACTCTGGGAGCCTCCTTAGGATTGCCTAAGTCCACCATATAGTTCACCTCTCCAAGTTTACCCACAACCTTGAAGGGTCCTATCCATTTGTCCTGCAAGGCCCTCTGCCTTGTGGGGACCATAACAAGAACAAGCTGGTTTTGAGTAAACTCAACCATGTTAGCCTTCTGGTCATGCCAATGTTTGACCAGAACTTGACCAGCCCTCAAGTTATCACTTGCCTCTGCCATCATGTGTGACATTCTCCTTCGGAGACCTATCACATAGTCAGTCACTCTGACTGGCTTGGGGGAAGGAGCACTCTCCAACCCCTCCTTAATCAGGGCCAATGTACCTCTGACTGGATGGCCATAGAGAAGTTCGAAGGGACTAAATCCTACTCCCTCCTGACGGACTTCTCTATATGCAAAGAGAGGGCATGGCAGTAGAAGGTGCCTTTTTCTTCTAAGGGGTTCTTCTAAAGCACCTATCATGCTCTTCATAGTTCTGTTAAACCTCTCTACCAGCCCATTGGGTTGGGGGTGGTAGGCAGTTGAGAACTTGTAGGTGACTCCACAGGTTTTCCACATGGTTTGCATGTAGTGGGACATAAAATGTGATCCCCTGTCGGATATCACCTCCTTAGGAAAACCTACTCTGGTAAAAATACCACGTAGGGCCTTAGCCACAGCCGTAGCTGTAACAGTCCTCATAGGTATGGCTTCAGGAAATCTAGTGGCATGGTCCACTACAACCAGGATAAACCTGTTGCCTGAAGTTGTGGGAGGGTCAAGAGGACCAACAATGTCAATTCCAACCCTCTCAAAAGGAATACCCACCACTGGGAGAGGCACTAAGGGTGCCACATTCTTGGATCCACTCTTGCCAGCAGTTTGGCAAGTGTGGCAGCTTCTGCAGAATTTGTCTACTTCTGTACCCATTTTAGGCCAGTAGAAGTGCAGAGATAGCCTTTCTTTGGTCTTCTTAAAACTTAAGTGACCAGCCAAAGGTACCTCATGGGCTAACTGCAGAAACTGGAGTCGGTTCGCTAGAGGTACTACAAGTCTTTTGTAGTCTCCAGGGGTTGACTCAGTTGGTTCACTGTAGAAGAGGCCATCTTCCCAGTGCAACCTATACTTCCCAGGCTCAGTCCCATTGAGCTGAGAAGCTGCCTGTTGGCGAAGACCTTCCAAGGTAGGACACTCTCTTTGTCCTTTACTGAAATCTTCTCTGTTGGGTCCACCTTCTGCCAGTAAAGACTGCAGCTCAGGATGCTCAACAGGGTCAAGATATCCTACCAAGGTAAGATCCTCTTCTAGATCTGATTCCTCAGTATCTAGTTTGACCATACAGAGTTGAACCTCACACTCAGCCTCAGCTGGTGTGGGAGTCACAGGTGTGACTTTGGACAGTCTGGGTGATGTCCTTCTGGGCACAGGAGTGCTTGCTGTTTTCTTGCTGACAGCCTTAGGTTTCCACTTGGTCTTTTCTTGCCCCGCAATGGCAGTAAGTAAATCCTGTGGACTTGGGGTGATAGCTTCCTCTATCATGTCCCCAGGAGAACCTCTTAAGGTTCTCTCACTTGCAGACCTTGGGAGCTCCTGCTTCCTTCTGCTGGGGGTGCTGGACCCAACTCCAAGAGTTTTGAGGTCATTACCCAACAGGACCCTCCCAGGTACGTTATTCTGCACACTTACAGGTATTCTGACAGTCATGTCATTACACTGGATGAGAGCTGGTAACTGGGGAACCATTTTCACAGGGCCTCCAGCTAACTTGGTTAAGTGTTTGGGTGCCTTAGCAACATCCTCCACTTTGAAAAAACATTCATCAACCACAGTTATGCTGCCTCCAGTGTCTCTGATGGCAGGGGTCTCCTGACCATTCACAAGAACACTATCTTTATAATACTCTTTAGTATTATCTGGGATTGAGTTATAGACATCTAAGTTCTGTTGTTCCCAAAGACCCAAGGAAATTAAAGAAACACTAGCTGAGACTCTCATGGGCTCATCAGCTAGTAGCTGAAAGTTTCCACTGGTCATAGGTACTTCATCCACCTGGTAGAAGGCTAAGGAGACAGTGTTGATCCCTGAATGTTTACCCTTACACTTGGGATCTCCTTTCACATGGCCAGGCAACCCACAAACAAAGCATTTTCCAAATGCTCTCTGGAATGGGGGTTTGCCCTGGCCTCCATCTGGTGTGGAACCAGGTGGTACACTAGCCTGATTTGGTTTACCTTGTGGCTTACCCTGGTTATGTTTGGGGCCCTCTCTTGGATTGGAATTATTGGAATTCTCTTTGTTGTCTTTATTTGGCTGCTTCACCTCATCCTTCTTCTGAGTAGCCCCAGAATTCTTGTGAGTGGCCCTGTTAGCAGCCCATAAATCAGCAGCCTTAGCTAGCTTCTTAGGATCTAACTCCTTTGAATCAGGCAAGTGCTGTCTAAGCTCAGGAGAGCAGACATCAAAAATAGACTCCAACATTACAAGATTCTTCAAACCTTCATAAGTGTTCACTTTGTAACCCTTAAACTAACCATCTAAGTTTTTCAAACATTCACACACCCAGGTAGCCCAAGGGGTACCATCATGCTTTCTGAGGGTTCTAAACCTCTTAAGATACTGGGAAGGGGTCTTCCCAAACCTAGCTATTAATGCTAGTTTCACACACTCATAATCCTGTTTATCCTCCTCCCCAACTCCATTACAGCATCACTTGCAACAGGGGGGCGCCTAGAGAAAAGCCAAGGAATCAACTGATTCCCTGAGATACCTTGAATCCCACACATGAGGGGGAAAAACATGAACTGAGGCTACATGCGCAGTTCGTGCTACTTGTAACATCTGATGACGTCACTCTCGACGGAGGCCTCCGAGGGACATGGACCCAACGCCATTGACGCAAGGACGCCCTCTGCCAAAAACATTTCTGAAGCTGCACAGCTGTGGACATTACATGTCATAGATGAGGAATAAGTTGAAGGAACATCCACTCGAAAGAACGTTACCAGTTTGATAAGTAACTTGTTCTTTTATATGTGACTCGCAAATCACGCTATGACTTACTGGTGCCATTTACGCCAACTTGCAATTCTCCCTGTACCTTGCATGTAATGCATAGATAGGCCTTGGGGCCTACCTGAGACCTTTTGACCTCTCATTAACAATCCCGGATTTACCTGTCCACGCAGTTTGGACTTTGATCTCCTGGTCACTTGCTCTAATTGGAATGCCCTGTCATACAGGGCTGCGCCCCTTCTCGTCACTCAACATGGCCTTGCTCACTGCCCTTTTCCACCCCTGACTTGCTCGGCTGAAGATTTGCTTTGCTCCTTCCTCATTCCATGGTTAATTCTTATTTTTCGCCATCCTTAGGCCTCTCATTGGAATACCTTGTGGACAATCCACTGAACCAGTAGACGGGGCTCCTCTCTTGAACACACACCAGGACTTACTCCCAACTAATTCCTTATCAGTAAGATTGATTTCCATGTCCCACCTTGACTATACATCTTCCTCCATCAACGGGGGCCTCATTCACACACATTAATGTATTTTCCCCTCTTCCTCCCTCTCGCTCTGTTTTATGCATTGGGGCAAGGGGATGTGTGATTAGATGAGGCGTTTATGTTTGCAATGATGATTTGGATTTCTTCTGTTGGCATTGGAGCAAGGAGAAGGTGTGGCAGTGTCTGGGGGTAGGGTTTAGGGATGGTGAAGTTGTCATTGTTGAGGGTGCTCAATTCAACAAAGGTAGCAGGCGCCCCTCTCTCGGAAGAACAAGGCATGATAACCTGTTCAGTGGTTGTTAACCACATTGAGAGTTGCAGCCATCTGCTTTTTGCTCACTGTACCTTTCACAGATGGGAAATATCCATTTGCATATCAGTCTTTGTCCCGCCCACATGGGCAGTCCAGCACTGAAATGCTATGGCAATTCCTCTCTGAACAAGAGTACCAACAGCAACCCCATACACGTGTTTCAGCCTTGTTGGGCATCATCAGTGAGGTGAAGCTGAGCCTCTCTAAGCACAATGAGCAGGGAGTCCACGTCTGGTTGACTAACCTAGTTGTTAAGGGGGCTGGCAGGATCTTGATATTGTCTATTTTTGTTTGGATGGTCTGTATTTTTGTTTGAAAGGCTGTAAATATTTTTTCAGTCCATGTTTATGAAGGGGTCAGGAGGTTGTTTAAGGCTTCAGGGTTTGAGAGTTCTCTGAATATTTTGAAGAGTTTGCAGTTTTGCGACTTTGCTAGGTGTATATAAGCTTGTTTATCATGGTCCGATTTTGAGTATCCTGATTTGTGTTAAGCTTTACAGAGGGTTTTTCTGGCTAGGCTGAGGTTGAACCATTTATTTTGTGTTTTGTTAGAGGGTTGTGTTTTCTTTTTTTTTGTGATCAAGGGTTCCAGGAAATCGAGTGTTGTGGGGATTTCTGAGTTGATTGTGCAAAGCACTGTTGTGGGGCAGGTGATGTGTTGCAGAGGTGTAGTGTTTTGGTGGTGTGAAGGTTTGAGGCGAAGGAGGCAGGGAATATTTTTTGAGAGGTGTTATTTTATTTTTGTATAGTACTTACTGCCATTAGTATGCCTTTGAATCGCTGCGGTGGATGAACACCATTTGGAAGACCCATAGTCTGTGCAAACGTGAATAAAAGGAGCACTACAATGTGAGCGAACAGTAATTGACGTTCTGTGATAAGCAGAGAGGACTAAGTTGAAGCATTTTAAAACATGCAGCACATATTGCAGGAAAGACTGCTATGTCAGTGGCTATGTGATAGCCGGGCCGAATTTATCATGGGACTTGACTGTTAATGGGTTGCATCACAAGAGGAGGCAAGGGTATTGTAAATAGCCTGTCGGTCCCTAGGGCAACTGTCTAAAGTTGAGGGTTGTGCTATACTTAACGTGCAAAACACATGCATCAATGGATGCTTGCCGTCAACATGCAAATTACATACATAGATGTCCGATAAGAAACAGATACCACCATAGTAGGTCCTCTTGTCTGTACCATCTCATTATTGCAGTGAACTGTAGTATAATGGATTCAAACGTGTCGCCGATATTGTGTAGTCACTTATAGAAAAATATCGAACTTATGGCTATTCTTTGTTTTTGTTAGGATGTGTGGGGATTTTTTGTTGTGGGGATTTTTTTAATAGTGGTTAAGAGAAGCGCATGCTCTGTCCAGGGGAGAAGGGTGATGGTGGTAGGTGTCAGCATGAGTTTCCATAATGGGATGATGCTAAGGTGTGCCCGTTTTGGTGAGTGAGGCCGATAGTGAGAGTGGGTAGCTAGGCTGTTGGTGAATGCATTGTCGTTAGGGTTGTCTAGTTGGATGTTGATATCACCTAGAATGATCTTGGATGTGGAGGTTAGGTTGGTGATGAGTGTCCCATTCAGAGTTGAAGTTGGGGCGATATATGATTAGAAGGGTTATAGTGGTGTTTTTATCGAGTTTCAGAGCACGTTTTTCGAAATATGTTGTATTCATGGTTTTGATGGATTGAACAGTATAGGTGTTGAGTGAACAAGAGCTATCCCACCACCTCTTTTTATGGGTCCGTTGGTGACTTTAATATAGTAGTTTTGTCTCGGGAGGATAGCTCAGGGGCACCGTGCTCGCCTTGGAAGCAAGACAACACGGAGCAACACAGGTTCGATCCCCGGGTCCGCGCTTCGAAACCTCTGGGTATTATATTATCATATTTCATATCATAGTTGTCAGGCATGAGGGTGTCTAGGATGATGGCGTAACTGTCATTGAACCATGTTTTGGCAATGGCGAGGATATCTAGTTGATTGCTTTGGAAGAGTGGGCGGATGTTGTGTGCATTTTTTTAAAATTTTTTATTTGTATTTATTAAGAGTTTAAAAACAGGGAAAAAAGGCATTACAACACAGTGTTTGTACCCCGACAAAGTGGTATACAAATAGTCAAAGCGTTTCTTCCAACAGTGCATTTGCTGAATAACCAAAAATTAATTTTCACACCCCCACCCTGCCCGGAACATTCTCTCCTCACTCAATCCTTGATGTACATATTTCTAAAAGACACAGTTGCTGCACAGTGTGATTTCTCCATCAGTAGCAATAGGCTTGGTTGATTTTGTATAGCTCCCTCTGGTCCGTGGTGTCGGTCTCTTCCGATTTAATAGTTCAGTATGTTCTCGCCGGGGGGGAGGGCAGAATTGTCTAGTCTCCTTCCGTGTTCTACGGATTAGTCTCAGGCATATATTTGCGCACAAAGTCTTCCCAAAGCATGTCACATTGCGCATATTTTGCATGTAGGGTCGAAGTTATCTTTTCCATGACACAAATATTTAATGCGACATTAATCCATTCAACCATGCTTGGTGTACTGTCAGATTTCCACTTCGTTACCAGATTGGCACGTGCTGCTAGTAAAAGGTGAGCCGCTAGACCCCTGATTCTATTCTGTTCATCATCACATTGTTCAAATCCGAAAAGAATAAGGAAAGGATCTGCGGTATTCTGAATTCTGTCCAGATCTTTGATCCACCCTAGGACTTTATCCCAGTAAACTCTAACCCGTGGGCAGCCCCACCACACATGCCAGTAGTCATCAACTTCACCACATTTAAGCCAGCACAATGGGCGCATTGACTGGAACATCCTAGAGAGTTTAAGAGGGTCATATTGCGACCTGTGCATGAAGTTTATATTGACTGGATATGGAAACCTGAGGAGCGGCCCTGCACAGTCTCCCCCACATGTCCGGGTCAACTTCTTCGCGCAGATCTTTCTCCCATCTACTCCTCGGGTAATGTGGAGCCTCTCCCAGCCTCGATCAGTGCTCTATACATAGCAGATATTAACCCTTTCTTTTCTGTCCTGGAATTCAACAACTTTTCAAAGGAGGTGAGTTCTCTAATCATATTTTCTTTCCACTTATCCCTCGTCAGGATACCCTTAATCTGTGAAAATTGGAAGACAGGCAGAGGGCCCAAACCTAAGGCCTCCCCCAGTTCCAAGATCGTAATAAAAGAGCCATTCTTCCATAACTGACCCACCCTCTCCAGCCCAGCCTCAAACCAGGATTGGAATCGCTCCAAATTGGGAATGTCTTCCCTAATGCCAGGGGCCCATAGATGGCTCAAGCCCATGCGGTAACTTTATGCATGTCACCTTTCTGCCTCCATATTTCCCAGATAGTTCCCAATATCGGGTGATCCCTCAGTCTTCGCAACAATTTGTTTCTTGGCACCCAAAGCCACTCAGAGACAGTCGCTGGAGTCAGGTAGTAATTATCTAATGCTATCCATTGGCGTTCTTTATGTTTCCATAAGTGGGCAGCTTGATAGTATTTTCACAGGGCTGGTAGTCCCACCCTACCCATGTCTTTGGGTAGTGCCAGAGTGTTCTAAGCAATCCTTGCTCTCTTACCCTGCCAGAGGAATCGTACGATAGCCCGTTTAACCTCATTAAAGAAGAGTTTGGGCATTTTAATAGGGAGCATCTGAAAGGGGTAGAGAAAACGGGGGAGGCAGACCATTTTAATCGCATTAAGCCTACCTAACCAAGATATCGTCAGTTTTTCCCATTTGGCGAGATCCGCATTAAACCTCGAGAGGAGGGGTGGGGGAATTAGCTTTGTAGAGTTTATCTATGTCCCATGTGACCTGTATGCCCAAATATTTTAGCTTGATCCTCTCCACCATAAGGCCTAGGGGGGAGAATCTATCCATGTCTGCTCGTGCGGGTTCATGCAGGGGGGATAGGATTGATTTGGCTTCGTTGATTTTGAAACCCGAGAGCACCCCATATTCTTTAATTAGGCCGATTGCTCTGGGTATAGAGGATGTGGGGTACGAGACATGCAGAAGCAGGTTGTCTGCATACATAGACACTTTGTATCAGTTCCCCCTATTTGAAGTCCCTCCACCTGATGATCGTCCCTTAATTTCTGGGCTAGGGGCTCCACTGACAGCGTGAGTATTCTCCATTAACAAAGACGCTTGCCTTGGGGGATGTGTACACCGCCTGGATCCCACTCCTAAATTTCAGGTCTATCCCTACCTTGCAGAGCATTTCCATGAGAAAGCTCCATTCGACCCTGTTAAAGGCCTTCTCAGCGTCAACCGACAGAAGGGCAGGGTCATTGGTCATACTCTGGGATGCATTAATCAGGTGTAGGGTCTTTCTCGTGGTATCAGCTCCCTGTCTACCTCGTATAAAACCAACATGATCAGCGTGTATTAGGCGTGGCATGAATATCTCTAATCGGGCGGCAAGGATTCTGGTATAAATTTTGGCATCCACATTCAACAAAGATATGGGGCGGTATGAGCCACATTGCTTGGGGTTCCTTTCCTCTTTAGGAATTACCGAGACAAGAGCCCAAAGAAACAAGTCTGGGGCTCTTCCAGTATTAGGAATCTCATTGAAGAGTTCCACCATAAATGGGAGGATTTGTAGAATCCAGCGGTATAACCGGCCTCTCCGGAGGCTTTGCCTAGTGACAGCCTCTTAACTGCATTCTTAACCTCTTTCCCAGTTATCGGGCCCTCTAAGAAAGGAGATTCATCACAAGGGAGGTGTGGCATATTAACAGAGGACAAGTAATCATCTGTCCCCAGCAAGCCAGGCTGTAGCTCCGATCTATATAAGGTCTCACAGAATGTGACAAAGGCATTGGGAATTTCCGCATTTGTTGCAGTCTGGGGGTTATCCCGGCTCTCTATTTCCAAAACTTTCCGCTCTGCTCGTTGATCACGCAGCCTGGCTGCCAACAGAGCATTGGCCTTATCCCCCTTTTCATAAAATGTTTGTCTTAGGAGCTGTAACTTGCGGACTATCAGTCCGTGTTCTATGAGACAGATTTCTTCCCTTTTCCTTTTTGCTTCTAAGAGCCTGTCTGTTCTCCCTCTTTCATCTCTCCTCACAGCCTCATCTAATAGACAAATCTCTCTTCTAAGTTTATTTTCAACCAGGTTTCTTTCTCTCTTCTTGCTCGAGTCTTCTCTAATCGGAATCCCCCGCCAAATCGCCTTCCTCGCCTCCCACACTGTTAATTTGGAAACCTCCCCATCATTGTTTGTCTTAAAGTATTCATTAATCTCCTTTTCCATCTCGGTCTTAAAGACTGGGTCTTTCCAGAGAGTTGTGTTGCATCGCCACCGACCCCCCCTTGGTAGGTAAGTCATCCCAGTTAACCTCCGCTGTGACCATATCATGGTCGGACCAGGTGATCGGAACGATCTCCGATCCCATTGCGGTGTTATATAGCTCCTCCGATAGGTATATATAATCAATCCTAGTGAACGTATTGTGGGGGGTGGAATAGAAGGTGTAGCCCTGCTCATCGGGATGGAGCTCCCGCCATGTCTCGCAGTCTATGTATATTAAACATGTTCGCGACCTCCGTGCGGCCTCCCTCGTCTGGCTCTCTCGAGTCGAGATTGCCTGCTTTCCTATCTAGGCTGGGGTCGGCCCATATGTCCCACGGCCTCCAGCTTGATTTTGGGGACTGTCTTAGCCAGAAACCAGGATTGCCCTGAATTGGGAGAGTATACTGTGGCAAATGTAACATTCACTTTTCCTATGGAGCCTGCTACCATCAAAGCACGTCCCTCTACATCTGCCCATATCTTGGTGGTCACGAAGCCCAACCCTTTTCTAATGAGTATGCCAACCCCTCCTTTTCTTAGATGCCCAGAACTCCAAAACTCTGACCCCGTTCACACCCCTAGGAGTCTTCTTTCTTCCCCCTTGGCATATTTCGTTTCTTGTAGGAGGACGTCAAGTCTTGCCCTGCGAAATTCCTGACATACCAAGGATCTTTTGGTTGGGGAGTTGAGACCTTTGACATTCAAGGTTCTCCCCCTCGCACATGCAGTGCCCCAGCCAGCATTTCCAATGAGCTATGCAAGGCTGGCGAAGCAAAATGCCCCCAGCCTTGCCTGCCTAAGTGAGCATGTGCGGCTGGGGAACTGAACTGTCAAAGGAAAACAGTGTTTCCCTTTGACAGTTCAGCCAGCCCAGGAGCACTCCCTCAGATGGAAAAAGCAGCTGAGGGAGTGCTCAGTGTTTCACTGGGCTGGCTCCTTGGCTCCTCCATAATGAGTGAGGGGGCCACTGGATAGATGCCCCCTCACCCATTATGGGTGAGCCGCCAGGCTCGGACTGGCCAATAGGGCAAAACCTGTACCAAAAATGCAAAATGCTAGTGTGGGCCAGTCAAAATGGGCCACTTTTTTGGCCAATGTGGGCCAATTTGATGAGTTACTTCACTGTGCAGCTAGTAGTTTTGACCGTTGTTGCTGAATAAATACTCTTTAAATATCACAATTTGCTTACATTTTAACAAAAAACACCCCTTTGGGTACTATTCAAACAGTCTGTGACTAAAGGAATGCATATTCATTTGCAACTGCAGGCCACATTTTCATTGGCGCCTGAGACAGTTTTATTCACCAGTCCGACCACTTGAGCCACCCCAGCCCATTTCCTCCACTAAAATTGCACGTGAACGTTTCAGGTAAGCGCGTCCTACTTTCCCATTATTAAAAGACTTCCTTCCCACTTCTACGGTTGATTCTCACTCGCTCATAACTCAAAGCGAGTACAATTGAAAGCTGGTTACATTTACCTCCAAGGAACTTCTGCTTCTTAGGAGTACGGAGCTTATTCTTCCGACTCCTAGTTATAAAGGTTGTGAGCAACGGCGGCTTTCCTGACTTTGCTGCTTCTCCTGCTACTACTATGGGCACTCCTGGCATTCCCATCCCTCCAATGCTTGACTGTCTGCGATCCGGCCACATTAAGGAAGAGTCTCCCACTCTCCAGTTTCCTTCAGCTCGACTCTGCACAAGGGTTTTAGGAACAACTGCATCTTCAGCTCGCCACACACAGCAATGAGGTGCAGCAGCAAAGACTGCTTGCTGCTTTCTTTTCTCTCCAGTGCTGCCACTGCTCTTCAGGGTTTGTGAGCACAGAACCAACTTAGAGTTTGCTATTGAAATGTACCCATCTACTCCGGTGTCCCTGTTGTGGTTACACATCCTCATGTTCTGCTGGCTAAGTGCTCTGCTTCCTCTGCTTCTATGCCTTCCAGATTCTGCCACAGCTTTTTTTGCTGCTTCACTCTTAGGTAGCCTTTTATGCACCTCAGGTGGGCTGATTAGATTCTGGTGCAGGCCGTAAGGCTTAATTGCCTAACCTTGTTTAGAGTCATTAGGCTTGTCTGCCTGACCTGGAGCCCTGCCTGCCTCTTTTGCCGTCTTCTTCTTCCCAGTCCCTGAGGAATTCTGGATTTTATTACGGGAAGAATTATACGGTTTAACCGTTTTAGAGACAGAAGGGACAGAAAAGATTAAATGTTCATTGCTCCTGTTAGAATACTTTTGAGCTTGCAGCGGATATGGGACTCTAGATGCATAAACAAATGGTTTGTGGGGTTCAACACCAAGTGGAGCCACTCTTTCAGGTTTTACCTGTTTGTCCTTAATAGAGGATCGAGATGTACCAAAATGGCAGTAAACCAGTTCCTCTTTTAAACTTAAGTTAACAGTATTCCTCTCTAAGGAAATATGCTGTGTCTCAACCTGTGCAATCTGCACACTTCCCTGGGCCTGGTCTCCACCCAGGTGATCCTCCCGCAGTACACCACCCCCAGGATTGGGATCAGGAAGCGTGTTGTGTCCTCCTGGTCACCTGGGAGGAGACTCTAGGCAGGGTTGTACTGGGGTATCCACTGGATTCCCCACAATGCTCAATGGCCTACCTGCACTAGGAAGCCAGGGCATATACCGACGGGCTTACCCACTATCTCCTCCTCCATTCGTCACCACCCTTAAGTCATGTTCAGGTTGACCTAGTCATGTAGCACTCTAAACTGGGCAGCCTGATAGTAACGCTTCAGATTTGGAAGTGTTAGCCCCCCCTTGTTCCTACGTCTGTAAAGGGTCTCCTTGGCGGGCCTCCCACTCCCCCACCCCTCCACACAAAGGACTCAAGGACACGTTGCGCTCTCTGCAGTGCCCGTGGGTGGGACAGCCACTGATATTGTTTGGAAGAGATATGAACACCTCAGTAGGATATTCATCTTGATTGAGGCAATTCTTTCAAACCACAATATTGCTTGCGGGCTCCATGTCTGCAGGCCCGCTCTGATAGCTATGAACAGTTTCGGATAGTTAGTCTGGTACAGCCCTTGCATAGCGGTGTAAGTGGAACCCTAAGGTATTTGAGAGACTCCTTCGCCCATCAGAACAGTCAACCTCTGTAGGCTTACTGTCATGTCCTGGCATCAATTAATAAAGTGGTTCACTTTTATCCAGGTTAACCTTAAAACCCAGAGGCCTCCTGGGACCCTTCAGAATCCTCCAAATGAGAGGTACAGGGGCTCCAGGGTCTGAAAGGGTCAGAATGACATCATCGTGAAGAGGGCTATTTTATGGTCCGCCCCATCGGGTATGCCCCTAATACCCTCATCCTCACCCCCAGGGGGTCAACCGCTAATGCAAAAAGCAACAGCAAGAGGGGGCACCCCTGTCTCGTTCCCCTAGAGAGGGGGAAAACTGCAGACAAAAACCCATTGACCGCTACCTTAGCAACTGGCCAGGAATATAGAGAAAATACACCTGTAATGAAATATTTCCCCAGACCAAACCTGGAGAGAACTTCCCTCAGAAAAGGCCATTTGGCACGGTCAAATGCCTTCTCTGTTTCTAGTCCCAGTAGCAACACCTGGACATGTGTTTTATGGGCAATGTCAATAAGCGAAACTAGCTTCCCAACTGTCATGCATGCTGGACATATTACCTCTGGACCTGGAACAACATCTTCACGCAGAACGAGTTATGCTCATATAACTGCTAGACCGTTTTATTCTAATTGAGATTGTTTGATGCACTGCTGGGAAAACGACGTCTGCATTATTCCCGTCGTTAAATTCACGTGATTCAGTTTAGTCACGTGTGTTATGGTAGTACGTTCATAAGCAGCGTGGATACGTCGCTCGCTGTTTCTGATTGAACCAATATGGCGTTTGGTAGCTGAAACCCTTGATCTGCGTCCTCGCATTTTCTTCAGTTACTTCCTTGGCTTCTTCAGCGTGTTTTCTTCCACACGCAAATTCCTGGAGCTGCTGCCTGGAAGTCACAGGTTGGCTGCTCTGTCTGCGTGCTCTTCAGTTGCGTGTATTCTGACACGCGGGTTCCTGATTTCTTCGCATGCTGCTTTCCTGACTACGTTAAGTTTGGTCGCGTGTAAATCCCACCTGGACGCTGTTTCCAAGCGCGGCTGTCCTGGGCTGCGTGTACCTTGGTCGCGTGTTAAATCTCACGTGGACGCTAGCACGGCTGTTCCGGCTACATGTACCTTGTTCGTGGGTAATACAAACGCGGACTCTGGAACTCTTCAGGTACGACTGCTCTGACTGCGTGCACTTCTGTTTGCGTATCGCACATGGTCTACTCTACTCTTTACACGCTGCGGTTCTATTTGCGTGTCCTTGTGTTGCGTGTGAATCCTCACGCTTGCAAGAGCGGCTGCTCCGGCTGCGTGAACTCTGTCATGTGTAAACCTGCATGTGGGCTTTTGGAACTCTGTTGAAACGTGTAATTCCACACGCATACAATTCTTTACTTTGGAGTGAATCCCTGGCACCTGTGATGAGATAACAAGTGGACTCATTTCATCATATTTCTGTTCTACGTGGGAAAGGAAGTATTTCTTTTTGAAGGTGATTGTGCACAGTACTTTGGACGTTATCCTGTGGTGCACCAATCCGGTATCTAGCGTGAGCCTCGTGCCGTTCGGGATAAGTCTCCCTTACTAACCTTCCCCTCCTTTTCGTTGTTTCAACTCCTGGATTTCTTCAGAGACTTTGATAGAGACTTCAGTTCTAAGCCTACAGGTCAGTGTTGTTAATTAGTGCTCTTGCTGTTCTATAGTTGATTTGGGACAGTTTCTCATGATACTTTATTTATCCTAGGCTGACTTCCTATAAAGCTCCCACGCCCTTTCCAGTGATCCCTCTTTCTGCCTGTTTAACCAGTCAGAGAGTGGTATCATTTGGAAGGTCTAATTTGACTTCACTACTATCAAGTCGTGTGAATAGGATCCGGAAGAGCCCTACCAATTGTATCCTTTTTGGTTACCGTATCCTTTTCATAAGATACCTTGGTGATTTATGACACCAACGTTATGTGTGTGTGTGTGTGTCTTGTCTCCCCTCAAAACCCCTGCCTGTTCCAGCCCCTAGGATTAATTCTAAACCTTCCAGCTATTACCTTCTCTGATTTGATTTACCATATGCAGCTATGTCACTTGCTTTAGCTCGCTCGTCCTTTTTATCCATGCAGGTCTGAGGTTTCAGCGTTACGCTATTTGTTCCCTGTTTTTAAAATGTAGTTCTCCTTTCCCTCCATTCATGCTGGGTAAAGCTGTCTTTTCCTCCCTGCAGACTCGCACTCATTGTGCCTTGACAGTCTGGGGATGGAGCACAGGTGGGACTGCTGCTGGTGGTGCGTGTCTTTCGATTCACACTCTTGTTAGGAGGCTTTAGTGCTGGGTGGACGCCCTCCTCCTCTACTCTTGAAAGACTTTTTGGCCCTTCTTCCTCCTGTGTTTTATATGAGGTTGCCCTACCTTGGGCTAATTCTGGGGTTTGTCCTGGGATTTCTTCCCCAGGTTCTAAAACCGGACTTCTATCTGAGGTTCTCATTTCAGGGGCTATGTTCAGGCGAATGCCTGAGGTTTTTCCGAAAGGGGGCTAAATATGGGGCTGAATTAGAAACTGTTTCTTCTAAGGGGGTTGGGCTGCAGTTTTTATCTGGTGTCATCGTTGCGGTTCTGCGTTTGCCTGCGGAGGTGGTCTCGTTTTCCTTGGTTAGGTCCAGGCAGTACTCTATGTACCTTCTGAGGATTGTCAAGAAAATGGCCTGACCGCAAAATGGCTGCGAAGACTACTAGTTTGGCCACTGGGCCCTAAGAACTCCCATGCCCCTTGTGGATGTGCAGAGAAGTTCAGTTTTTGTCTTCTGTAGGGAGGGTACCTTTGCACTCTTTGTGCAGTAATAGCGTCCATGCATATGTCATTGCCGCCTATGTTGGACCAACCCCTTGTTTTCATCACCAATAGTTAATTATGGCCTGTGGTGGTCCGTTGTGAGATGACTAGCCTGAATTTCCATGTGTTACAGAATACCATTTGCTGGGATATGTGATCCTGATGTTTTATTTTTGCTGTGCACAATGGTGGAGTTTTTCTCCCCATCAAGGTGTGATCTGCAGAACAGACCTAATTTTCCAATGCTCCATGCTTAAAAGTATAGCAACACACAGTGGTTAATTTGTCACAAAATAAGTGCCACCACTCAAAATGTTGATTATGAAACTGCCACCCACTATCATCAGTGATGCCACGCCTATCCACTGCTGGTACCACGAATTATCATGTTCACCACACACTGCCACCACCAAATAATGGCACCCTCACCCCTATCTACACTATCATTGCATTTAGTGTCATCTATGCTGGCTAGAGGAATAGAGTGAGAATGATTATGGGAGGAGGGACTACATTTAAGTTTAGGTATCACAAAAATACAATTCAGCGGGACAAGTAAGTCTAGTGAAAGGCTTTGAGCTTTTGTATACATGATGACCAAACAGACTTCGCTCTGTGAGTTATGTTTAGGCCTCCAATGGGGCACAACTTTGGGCTTAACAGGCTGTTTATACTTGATGAATTATGTGCATGGGTGTCACTCGTGGTTACACATCCAAGAAAGATGTCTTAAAAAATCTCAATTCAGATCTAGTGGCTGAAGATCTGTACCAGAATTCTTCTTATTACAGAGAACCGGGCTGGGGAGGGGTGCGGGCTTGTCACAGGAGTTCAGATTCAAAGTAAGCATGGGCTTTCTAAGAGAATGATCATTAAACTGCCAGCTACCGGTATAACCATTATGCTCTTTAGATATTAGTTCCAAACTCTGTCTTTTCCAAAGTCAGTGACATCATCATGCTTCTTGGGGGGCAGGCCTGGGCCAGTGCAAGGATTTATGTGACCCTAGGTGAAGGTGTCATTTTGGAACCCTCCCAAACCCGCCCCTTTTACAATGGGATCAGATTCGATGGTTTAAGGGCCCTGGGGATGTCCGATCTGTTAGTTAGCCTTTGGCAGCCACCTAAAATTTTATTATTTTGCTGTGGTAGTGTGGATCCTGACTCAATGGTTCTAGGAAGCACAATAATAGGTTTTTAGTGTCCTCATGTGTTCGTTCACAGCCGGATTGAACAGGTCGAAGAGTATAGGCTCAGAAAGACAGGTCACACCAATATTTTTGCAATTCAATATAAAAAATGTTGACGTATGTGAATTCATTTTTATTAAAACAAAAATATTGAGAAAGGCAATGCATGCACTGTAACTGCTCACAGAGAGGATCACATTCATGGTGTCATCTATATAGGCCTTCCTAATGTGCACTTACCACTAGCCATTGGCGCTAAATAACTGACTTTTGCCATTTAAGAATTGGTGTTCTCTGTATATGTGGAGAATTGAGGGAACAAGTGACTTTTTGTGTATCTTGAAACATGACAATTTCAATCATTTTTGAGGTAAGTGGCCACAAACAAAAGGAATCCTTTTACAAAGTCAAATGGCTTACGGTATTCACGTGAAGTTAAGGACATCAACCCCCTGGTCCCTCACCAGTAACATACTGCTCCCCTTTAGTTAAACCTAAGAACCTAGGACAGAGTAAAAAGTAAATGTTTGAGCTGGAAGAGACAGTCTCAAGCGAGCTTGCCTGCCGTTCATTGCGGAACAATGATCCATAAGTAAAGGAACCGAGCCTGCTTCAAGATATTCATCTGATTTCTTTAACAACTTGAAAGCACTTCAACGATAAGGATGTTTTATCTGTGAAACTGGTGTTTGGGGTCAATGCTTTGCACAGCCTTCATTTAAAGGAAGTGGACTTTTCTTTTTGCTCAATTGAGTCACCATTAAACTATTGTTAGACGTGGTTCACGCTACCAAACTCACGACATGTACAAGCTAATGCCTGATAACACTGACAAACATACACTGGGCCTCATTACAAGTTTGGAGGTAGCCAGGCCCTTAATAAGGGCCTGGCTGCCTCCAAACTCGGGTCCGGGTCCGGGTCCGTGGTCCCTGAATGGGGAAATACCGGGCCATTCCGACTTTAGAGGGCCCGGTATTTCCCCATTCAGGGAACCCGGACCATCCCCATTCCCATTTGAGCCCCCATAGGGCTCAATGGGAATGGTGAACATGCTAACAACGGGCCCGTTAATGACGGGCCCGTTGTCATCATGCTGGTCCCCTCGCGGGACCCGCAAAGGACGTCTGGTCTGACCTCGTAATGAGGCGGTACGGGGTTAATGGCGCCAGCACCTTTATCGGCGCCGTTAACCCATTACCGCCTCACTTGTAATGAGGCCCACTGTCCCTGTCCCACCCAAAACCAATGCCATGATTCACCTTCACACACAAGTATGAATCTTCCTCCTTCCAAACATCAAAGCACAAAACGCCATCCTTGCACATATACATGAATGTTTCTTACTCTTTCCATACATACAAGTATACACCTTTCTTATTGAACATCAAGCCATTTGTCTCTGTCCACACAGATAATCCCCCCTCCAGCCTACCAGTTAACGTGCGTATCTTGCCCTTTTACGCATGTAAATATGTCAAATACGGATCATTTCATTTTGTACTGCGTACTGTGTACGCTTTGATTTATTCATTTAAAAACATACTTTCCACCACTAGATGGCACTGTAGCATTTCTTTTGTCAGCAGCATAGCCTTCTTATGCATGATGGTGAATTTCCAACTGAAAGACCAAATCTGTGACAGCTAAGCGAGCAACACAATAACGCATGCACCCTTTTAAAATGTGTTCATACCCATAACGTGTTGGATAGGTTTTACTCTCTTGCAGAGGAGAAAACTCATTTTTACTCTCTTGAAATTGCATTTACGCTCTAATTTGAAAAATCATGCGTAAAATACTCCCACCTCAAAATCTTATCTGGAGCACTGCCCCCCTCCTTCCTTCATAGCAGTGACCAGCATTCTCCTTTGTAAAACCTTATATGTATTTGCATTAAATTCTCGCATGCATTTTCTCTTGAGACACATGTACTTCTGGACAGGTATTCCTTCACCCTACAAACAAGCATGAAGTGTTAGTCCGCACTACTATTCTATCGTTTGTAAGCACATACTCCTCTTATATCACTGCACAATTATAAGTTTTACTTTCACATGCAATCTCTGTACATACACAGGCACAGAACCTATTAAGAGACCCTACAACTAGCATAAACAACTTAGAGCAAAGGTCTCTAACCTTTGTTAGCTAGAGCTACTTTCAGTGGAGGACCGATAGGGAGAGCTACTTGCAGGAGATGGGGATTTTCATAAAAATCAGAGCTTTTATTTATTGTTTTAAACTTCTCTTTATTGGCAAGGAAGCGTAGCAGGATCCATATGCATTACATCAGTAAACCATATCACATAATCAAAAAACATGGACAAACGAGCCGAGCATTAACAATAAAAGACGGTCACATTCATGAGCGCACACAGTTTCCGGTGAAGCAGCCAACAGTTCAATCTGCCCCATCCGCACAGTCTGGGGACGGGGGAGAGGATAGGAGCATCAGGTCAGCCTTGTTGTTCAAGTATGTGCAGAACTCTGTCCAAACATTCCTGGGACGGGCATTCGCAGGCAGTGTGTTAATGTAGTCCTCCTCGCATACTTGTGTCTAGGTAAGAGCCCTCAGCCACATTTCTAGTGAAGGGGGGGATCGCAGCTTCCAGCACTGTAGGATGCATCTCTTAGCCACTATAGCCCCCACATTCAGGAATTTAGCAACCCGCACCGCCCCAGACCCCTCCCACAGTCCGAACAGCACCGCCAATGGGTCAGGATCAATGCGGAACCCCACCATCTCCGAGAGGGCCTCAAGCACTGCTTCCCAGAACGGAGCCAGCGCCCTGCAGGACCAGAACATATGAGCATGATCTGCATCGTTAGATCTGCATCTCTGGTAGGCGCAAGGTTGACACGTGCAAATTTCCCAACCACACGAGGAGTATAATACAGGCGATTAAGAAGCTTATATTGCACACATCTAAGTCTAGAGATAAGAGAGACCTTGGGCGTGTGTGTACACATTTTCACCCACATGTTGTCAGTGATTTTCAACCCCAGATCGTGGCACCAGGCGTCACGGGCCATGTGGGATGACTCTGTGGATTGTGCTATCAGCATTTTATACATGGCGGATACCATGTCCCTACCCCCCACGGAATTAGCAATGTAGCAGATCTCCGGGGACTGGGGAAGCTCATTAGGGTACGAGGACCACATGTCTTGTACTGCCGCTCTAAGTCTATAGTAATGCAGTAGCTCTAGGGGAGACCCAGAGTGTCCCGGTCTCCATGTCTGTGGGGTGATGAATTTCCCCTCAGGGAACAGGTCGGAAAGCGCATGATACCCCAGGTCTAGCCAGTGTTGCGCATGAAATTTATCCTGTGTAGGGGCGAGGCCTGGGAATGACCATATGGGCAACCATTTATAGTACAGGCGAGGTTCGGAGTAGGAGTGCAGCATCAGTTTCCATGCCCTGACTGTGGTGGATACCGGGTTGGCCGGGGTGTCAGAATGATATGAATGGAAGAGGATCATGGACATGATATTCACCTCCTCGGCTGCCAGGATCTCCAGTTTATCATGAGGAGGAGGGTCTTGGTGGTTGTACCAGTGTGTAGCATGTTGTGCTTGTGCTGCGATCCAATATAGGGTGAGTCCGGCGCGTTGAGGACCCCCCCCCTCGTAAGGCAAGGTCATGTGCAACCATTTTTTCCGGACCGCCCCGGAGTGCCATAGGAACCGGGCGAACCCTGCATGTAGCTCTTTGAAGTAGTGTTTCCCGGGCCAGAGTGGGACGTTAGCAAATATATATAGAAGCTTCGGAACTATATTCATTTTAATTAGTGACAGCCTCCCTGACAAAGACAGAGGGAGGCTACTCCATCTCTTCATTCTGTCTTCTGCATATTGTGCGGCAGCCACGTAGTTATCAGCTAGTAAGGGGGATCTCGACAGGGATACCTGGACCCCTAGATACTTGATGTCATCAGGGGCCCACCTGAGTGGAAATTCGCATGTCGGTTGGGGAGTTGTGGGCGTGAAAGGGAAGATGTCTGACTTGGTGTCATTTATGGTGAAGCCCGAGAACCTGCCTATTTTAATTATCTCGCGGATGATTGGATCTAGGCGGGCAGAGGGGTCCCTGACGTACAGGAGCGCATCGTCCACATATAATGATATAATTTCGGGCGTGTCCCGCAAGCGGATCCCCTTGGGAGTATGTTTATCACTTACACTGTCAGCCATAGGCTCGATGGCCATTGCAAAAAGTAAGGGAGAGAATGGGCACCCTTGGTGCGTCCCTCTATGGAGGGTGAAAGGAGCTGACAGGTGAGAATTAACCAGGACTCTGGCCACCGGGTTGGTATAAAGCGGCTTGATGTAGGAGAGCATGCGTGGGCCAATCCCCATCTTCTCTAGCACCGGCCACAGATATTACCATGACACCATATCAAATGCCTTTTGGGCATCTAGTGTCACAGCAACCGCATTGGCCTCAGGGTCAATTCTAGAGATGACATTAAACAGTCGTCGAATGTTTAAAGCAGTGAAGCGGGCAGGGACAAAGCCGCTTTGGTCCGCATGGATCAAATAGGTCATGATGGGGAGAAGCCTGTTCGCAATAATCTTGGTGAATATTTTGGTGTTAATGAGTGAAAGGGGTCTGTAGGAGCCGCACTCTGCCGGAGGTTTTCCCGGCTTAGGGAGCACAGTAATGATAGCCTCACACAGTGACTGGGGGAGAGCGGCGGGGCGGAGCGACTCAGTCCACACCTCATGTAATCTTGGGGCCAACAAAGCGACATGCTCATGATAAAATTCGGCGGTCAGGCCATCTGGACCGGGATCCTTGCCCTTGGGGAGGGCTGTGATGGCTGCAGTTATCTCTTCAAGAGTGATGGGGGCGTCTAGTTGCTCCTTAGTGGCGTCAGATACATAAGACATGGGGATACTGTCAAGGAGACTATCCAGGTCCTGCGGGGAATGCTCGCATTGCGGAGCGTAGAGGGCAGCGTAGAATTCTGCGAAGGTCTCAAGAATGGATCGGTCAGACCACTGCCGCAGACCACTGCCGCACCCCACTCTTGTCTTTGATGCAATCGATCCGGGTCCTGCCCCCCTCTATGCGGGCCAGCTTAGCCAGGGTGCGACCAGGCCTCTCCCCTCACCATACCTCCGAGCCGCAACGGGGTGGGCAAGATAACTTATTTCCCTGAGGGTGTGGGACTCAAAGGTTTCCAGTTCAGTTCTTATCAGCGCCAACTTGGGCGGGGCAGGGGCAGAGGCGTATTCACGCTCCAGTTCCTTGAGTTTGGTCTCTGAGCACTGTAGTGAGTTCCTAATATCTTTCAAAACCCCGCTTCCCTAGAGATGCACATCCCCCTGATGAACACCTTGAATGCCTCCCAACAAACCCCGTCGGTATTGTCATGGTGTTTATTGTTTTCAAAGAACGAAGTGATGTCTGCAAGAATATCAGCCATGAATACTATGTCATGTAATGCCTCCGGTTTGAAGCGCCAGCTAGAATGTCGGGGGAGGGCAGGCTTCAGAGTAATGTCCAATGTCACAGGGGCGTGATCGGAGAGCGTGTGCGGGAATATCTGCATGCTAAGAATTTTCCCCATGAGCCCTGCCGAAAGGAGGAAGAGGTTGATTCTGGCTATCGTGTGGAGAAGAGTAAAAGGTGTACTCCCTGGCCAGTGGGTTAAGAGCTCTCCAGGCGTCAACCAGACCAGCGGGAACCATGTGTGTATGTAGCCTGCGAGCGGCTCTGGATATCGTCCTGTGTGCAGCGCCCGACCTATCCAACTCCGAGTCTAATATAAGATTCATGGCCCCCCACCCGGCCAGATAATCAGGACCCGACATATCTCAGGAGCAGGGTGTTGATGCTATCAAAAAATTCAGGAGCATCTATGTTCGGAGCTTATGTGTTAACTAAAAGCACTCAGTGTTAACAAGCAGGCAGTGGAGGATCACATACCTAGCGTCTTGATCTATGTGGCTAGTGCGCAGGGAGAACTGCACAGACTTATGGACCAAGGTGTGGACTCCCCCTGGACTGAGAGGAATATGACGTACAATATCTGTTAGCGCCCCATGCCGGTGCCAGAGAGAATGAGAGGTGCGAAAGAGCGTGGGTTTCTTGTAGGAGGAGTATCTTGACCCTGTGCCTCTGGGCATACGCAGTTATCCTGCGGGCCTTCGTGTAATTGCTGAGCCCACGGATATTCCATGACATGAGCCTAAAAGTCATGTTACGGGTTTATGGAGCCTCCCAGCACCGCACAGCCCAGACAGTTGACCATGTGACGGTTATCAATGCAATGGCGCCCCTCTCCGCCTTGCCCTCCACTACCTCCCTGCTGTTTTTGATATAAAGTCCCATACCAGTACCCCCCCCACCCTCACTGCCCCCCCCAACCCAGCAGTGTCCTAAAACCCACCCGAAGACCTAATGCAGGCGTGGCCACCCCAACATGCCTCCGCCCGCCTTTACGCCCAACTGGGGTAGAACCAGTGGTCGTAACATGCCAAATGCGGCATTGCAACTGCAGCGGGGGTCACTGCTACCGTTAACCCAACTCAATTTGAACAGTGGTGCAGTGCACCGTGGATTGTGCAGCGAAATCAGATAATACATTTTTTGGGAATCATTACAACAGGTTACATCTAGCAGGAGGTACAAAGGATACAACATCTATAAGTACAACAAGAAAAGTACAGATGACAGGTGCGTTGGCAGCGCACAGAGAGGCCCACTGTCACGCCACTTACCTGGAGACCGGGATCCTCTACGCCAGTCCGCTCCGCTCCCTCTTGGTGTCTCTATCCGCTCTTTCGCACCTGGGGGTCTGCTGCCGGGAGAGTATTGGGGGTCCGAGCTGGTGTGTCTCTGCACATGCGCGGACGACCATGCTCCCGCCTCCGAGCATGCGCAGTAGACTGGGCCCTCGCTACTGCTGCAGCGTGCGTTCCAAGCCTCGTTTTGGGCTCGTCAGTACCAGGCAATGAGACGGCTTGCGCCTCAAGCCTCTCGGTTGCTGACGGCCCATAAGAGGAGTCGAGAGCGAGAGTTAGTTGCGTCTCAACGCGGTTTGGTTATCGCGTTGCTCGCTCGACTCCCGAGCGTCCTGCTCAGTTTCCTGTTCCTTGCCTTGTCCTTGCTTGGGTCCTGGTTGTTGTCCTGATTGTCTCCCTTGCTGCTTCCTTGTGGGGTTCCCTGGTCTCCCTCCTTGGCCTTCCCTCGGGTTCCCCTTCCTCAGTTCCCTTTGGGTCTCGCTCTTGGGCTCTCCTAGGGTTCTCCTCTCCTGTGAGTTCCTCTCCTGCCGGTTCCCCTCTTCCTGTGTCAGTTCCTCGCCCTCTTGCTTGTCAGCCTGTACCCCTTGGAATCTCCTCAGGCTGTCTTCCTTGGCCTGACCTTACCTCTTCAGCTACGTTGTCTTGGTCTTCGTTGGAACTACGACCATTCCCAGCATCAGTTCCGTTGTTTCCTGGACTTGCTCTGCTGAATATCCCACTCCGGCAATCAACCTCATTGGACATTCAACTATACTGAACATCTGCCTCTCCTGTCAGTGCTTGCACTGTCCTGACGTCACGCTAATCAGGAGAGAGCACCCCGTGATGTTGGGAGTCGGTCCATCTTTCACCCAGTACCATTTTGGGTGGTGGAAGGGTCGGTTCCTCGCGTCATACGTCCGTCTGGAGACAGTTGTCAGTCTGGCTGCCACATCAAGATCTACAACCAAACCAACAGATACTCGAGTTTCTCGTGATAAACACCATAACAGATTGAGACGCCTGCCTTCAGATTTGGAGATGGAGGACGATCAAGCAATACGAACCGAGTTACAAAGTCTCAGAGCTGAAATGACAGCACTACACCAGGAGAATCAAGCGTTACACCAAATGGTAACACAGGGGGCAATGAGTGTCCCGCAATCGGAAGGTTCATTAGCACATACATCTCCAATTAAATTTGACGGTGATCCGCGACGAGTGGCGGAATTTTGTAATCATTGTTGAATCCATTTTCTCTTCAGATCAACTTATTTCAACAACGACAAGTCCAAGATCGGGTACATTCTGGGAAATTTAACTGGGAATGCTCTGGCCTGGGCAACACCTTTGGTAGCTACCAATAGTCCCATTTTGAACGATTTTGCATCCTTTGAGAAAGCTTTCCTGGAAGTTTTTCAGACGCCCAATCTGGTATCTGCAGCGCAGAATCAATTGATGGATTTGAAACAAGGAAACGCCGATTTGATAACATACATCAGTCGTATCCGTCAATTGGCAACCGATTCACAATGGCCAGATATCACACAGAAGACTCTGTTCCGCCGAGGCCTGAGAGAAGAATATAAGGATGAGTTGCTTCATATCCCTGAGCCAGAGACCCTTAAACGCCTTATTGAACAGGTGCTCCGGATCGACCAAAGGTTAGCGGAACGAAGAATGGAAAGACGTCGTTCCGAGAGGTGTACCTCCAGAATGACCAGTGCTCCTGCCGGATCGTTGGGTTCCACGGATTCTGGAACAGAGCCGATGCAATTAGGGGCTATGAGAGGTCCTTTGTCGGAGGAGGAGAGGAGACGAAGAAGGACGTTACGTCTGTGCCTTTATTGTGGGGCCTCTGGGCATTACCTGGGCACATGTCCTTTGCGCCCCCAGAAGAAGAAGGCGGAAAACTAGAGGACCTGTTGTGTAATGGAAGGGCAACGACAGGTCTCATTCCTTTTTCAGTCCTTTCCTCATCTTGTTCAGTGCTTCATCCCATGCAACCAGCCGTTTTACTGACCTTGAAGATTCAACTACAATTGCCTGACAAGGTCCTGGAAGTATACGGGTTGCTGGATAGTGGAGCCTCAGATAATTACATCGATGAAGCTTTCGCTACCATCAACAAGATACCACTCCTTTCCAGAGATGCTGCCCTACCTGTGGAAGTCATCTATGGGACTCCTTTGTCTTCCGGACCCGTCCGTCTGCACACAGTGGGTCTTGCGCTTCGGATTGCCGAACACCTGGAGAATATTGCCTTGGATGCCATTAAGTCACCTACATACAGAGTGGTTTTGTTTTACCCTGGCTTCAACATCACAATCCATTCATCAATTGGAGGACTCATACTCTGTCGTTTTCCTACGCTTTTTGCTCTCAGAATTGCGGCTTGCCAGCTCAGATTCAGACCCCTTCGACTACTTTGGAATCCCTTGGCAAAGGATCTGGTCTTTGTTCCATTTCTCATGTTCCACAAGTGTACGCCGATTTTGAACGTGTGTTTTCTGAGCCAGGGGACATACCTTTACCCCCACATCGTTCTTTTGATTGTGCCATTGAATTGTTGCCGGGCTTTGAGATTCCACACGGAAAGCTGTATTCTCTGACTCTGAACGAGAGACAAGTATTACAGGACTATCTGTCAGAATGCTTAAGTAAGGGATACATAGCACCTTCAAAGTCACCCGCAGGATTCCCTTTGTTTTTCATTAAGAAGAAGGAAGGAACCTTGAGACCTTGTGTTGACTACCGGCAATTGAACGATATTATTACTAAGGAACGATATCCATTGCCATTGATTCGCAGTATCCTGGAGACCCTCCACACTGCCCAGATTTTCACCAAGCTTGATTTACGTGGAGCCTATCATCTAGTTAGAATCAAGGCCGGGGATGAATGGAAAACTGCATTTAAAACACCTTTTGGGCATTATGAGTACCGGGTTATGCCCTTTGGATTGTGCAACGCCCTGGCTGTTTTCCAGCGGTTCATGGATAACATTTTCTGTGACCTGATAGGTGTTTCGGTCTGGGTTTATTTGGACGACATTCTGATCTTTTCTTGTACGGAGGAGGAACACGTAGGACATGTACGTGAGGTTCTTTGTCGCTTATCTTGTAACCAATTGTTTGCCAAAGCAGAAAAATGTTCTTTTCACCAACCCAGTATTGAATTCTTGGGATATGTGATTAACCATACTGGCATACAAATGGATCCCAAGAAGGTCCAAGCGATTCAAGATTGGAAACAGCCTAATGACGTCAAGTCGTTGCAGCACTTTTTGGGTTTCGCCAATTTTTATAGGCGATTTATTCCACACTTTTCCCAACTTTCAGCGCCACTCACCAGGTTGACCAGCAGCAAGGTTACTTATGTGTGGGATTCTCTTACCAAAAAAAAACAAAGAGGTGATGGCTGGAAGGTTTAGAATTAATCTTAACCACTGGCAATGCTCTGGGCAACCCTCCAGACCACCGTTCTTCGCCTGCCAAGCCATTACAGAAGGGAAAGACCATATGCAAATCAGGCTTGGCCCCACCCCAAAAGGGGCAGTCCAGCCCGAACTGCTAGGCCACATCCCTTCTGCACGAGACCACAAGCATCCCCAAACATGTTTCGCCCTTGTTGGGGCTCATCAGTGAGGAGTAGCTTGGGTCTCTAGGCCCAGCAGGCACGGGACCCACGTCTGGGCATACCCGTCCCACTCGGGGTGACATAGCAAAAACAAAGAGGTGATGGCTGGAAGGTTTAGAATTAATCTTAACCACTGGCAATGCTCTGGGCAACCCTCCAGACCACCGTTCTTCGCCTGCCAAGCCATTACAGAAGGGAAAGACCATATGCAAATCAGGCTTGGCCCCACCCCAAAAGGGGCAGTCCAGCCCGAACTGCTAGGCCACATCCCTTCTGCACGAGACCACAAGCATCCCCAAACATGTTTCGCCCTTGTTGGGGCTCATCAGTGAGGAGTAGCTTGGGTCTCTAGGCCCAGCAGGCACGGGACCCACGTCTGGGCATACCCGTCCCACTCGGGGTGACATAGCAAAAACAAAGAGGTGATGGCTGGAAGGTTTAGAATTAATCTTAACCACTGGCAATGCTCTGGGCAACCCTCCAGACCACCGTTCTTCGCCTGCCAAGCCATTACAGAAGGGAAAGACCATATGCAAATCAGGCTTGGCCCCACCCCAAAAGGGGCAGTCCAGCCCGAACTGCTAGGCCACATCCCTTCTGCACGAGACCACAAGCATCCCCAAACATGTTTCGCCCTTGTTGGGGCTCATCAGTGAGGAGTAGCTTGGGTCTCTAGGCCCAGCAGGCACGGGACCCACGTCTGGGCATACCCGTCCCACTCGGGGTGACATAGCAAAAACAAAGAGGTGATGGCTGGAAGGTTTAGAATTAATCTTAACCACTGGCAATGCTCTGGGCAACCCTCCAGACCACCGTTCTTCGCCTGCCAAGCCATTACAGAAGGGAAAGACCATATGCAAATCAGGCTTGGCCCCACCCCAAAAGGGGCAGTCCAGCCCGAACTGCTAGGCCACATCCCTTCTGCACGAGACCACAAGCATCCCCAAACATGTTTCGCCCTTGTTGGGGCTCATCAGTGAGGAGTAGCTTGGGTCTCTAGGCCCAGCAGGCACGGGACCCACGTCTGGGCATACCCGTCCCACTCGGGGTGACATAGCAAAAACAAAGAGGTGATGGCTGGAAGGTTTAGAATTAATATTAACCACTGGCAATGCTCTGGGCAACCCTCCAGACCACCGTTCTTCGCCTGCCAAGCCATTACAGAAGGGAAAGACCATATGCAAATCAGGCTTGGCCCCACCCCAAAAGGGGCAGTCCAGCCCGAACTGCTGGGCCACATGGGGTGGGGCCAAGCCTGATTTGCATATGGTCTTTCCCCTTCTGTAATGGCTTGGCAGGCGAAGAACGGTGGTCTGGAGGGTTGCCCAGAGCATTGCCAGTGGTTAAGATGTATTCTAAACCTTCCAGCCATCACCTCTTTGTTTTTGCTTTGTCACCCCGAGTGGGACGGGTATGCCCAGACGTGGGTCCCGTGCCTGCTGGGCCTAGAGACCCAAGCTACTCCTCACTGATGAGCCCCAACAAGGGCGTAACATGTTTGGGGATGCTTGTGGTCTCGTGCAGAAGGTATGTGGCCTAGCAGTTCGGGCTGGACTGCCCCTTTTGGGGTGGGGCCAAGCCTGATTTGCATATGGTCTTTCCCCTTCTGTAATGGCTTGGCAGGCGAAGAACGGTGGTCTGGAGGGTTGCCCAGAGCATTGCCAGTGGTTAAGATGTATTCTAAACCTTCCAGCCATCACCTCTTTGTTTTTGCTTTGTCACCCCGAGTGGGACGGGTATGCCCAGACGTGGGTCCCGTGCCTGCTGGGCCTAGAGACCCAAGCTACTCCTCACTGATGAGCCCCAACAAGGGCGAAACATGTTTGGGGATGCTTGTGGTCTCGTGCAGAAGGTATGTGGCCTAGCAGTTCGGGCTGGACTGCCCCTTTTGGGGTGGGGCCAGGCCTGATTTGCATATGGTCTTTCCCCTTCTGTAATGGCTTGGCAGGCGAAGAACGGTGGTCTGGAGGGTTGCCCAGAGCATTGCCAGTGGTTAAGATGTATTCTAAACCTTCCAGCCATCACCTCTTTGTTTTTGCTTTGTCACCCCGAGTGGGACGTGTATGCCCAGACGTGGGTCCCGTGCCTGCTGGGCCTAGAGACCCAAGCTACTCCTCACTGATGAGCCCCAACAAGGGCGAAACATGTTTGGGGATGCTTGTGGTCTCGTGCAGAAGGTATGTGGCCTAGCAGTTCGGGCTGGACTGCCCCTTTTGGGGTGGGGCCAAGCCTGATTTGCATATGGTCTTTCCCCTTCTGTAATGGCTTGGCAGGCGAAGAACGGTGGTCTGGAGGGTTGCCCAGAGCATTGCCAGTGGTTAAGATGTATTCTAAACCTTCCAGCCATCACCTCTTTGTTTTTGCTTTGTCACCTCGAGTAGGACGGGTATGCCCAGACGTGGGTCCCGTGCCTGCTGGGCCTAGAGACCCAAGCTACTCCTCACTGATGAGCCCCAACAAGGGCGAAACATGTTTGGGGATGTTTGTGGTCTCGTGCAGAAGGTATGTGGCCTAGCAGTTCGGGCTGGACTGCCCCTTTTGGGGTGGGGCCAAGCCTGATTTGCATATGGTCTTTCCCCTTCTGTAATGGCTTGGCAGGCGAAGAACGGTGGTCTGGAGGGTTGCCCAGAGCATTGCCAGTGGTTAAGATGTATTCTAAACCTTCCAGCCATCACCTCTTTGTTTTTGCTTTGTCACCCCGAGTGGGACGGGTATGCCCAGACGTGGGTCCCGTGCCTGCTGGGCCTAGAGACCCAAGCTACTCCTCACTGATGAGCCCCAACAAGGGCGAAACATGTTTGGGGATGCTTGTGGTCTCGTGCAGAAGGTATGTGGCCTAGCAGTTAGGGCTGGACTGCCCCTTTTGGGGTGGGGCCAAGCCTGATTTGCATATGGTCTTTCCCCTTCTGTAATGGCTTGGCAGGCGAAGAACGGTGGTCTGGAGGGTTGCCCAGAGCATTGCCAGTGGTTAAGATGTATTCTAAACCTTCCAGCCATCACCTCTTTGTTTTTGCTTTGTCACCCCGAGTGGGACGGGTATGCCCAGACGTGGGTCCCGTGCCTGCTGGGCCTAGAGACCCAAGCTACTCCTCACTGATGAGCCCCAACAAGGGCGCACATGTTTGGGGATGCTTGTGGTCTCGTGCAGAATGTATGTGGCCTAGCAGTTCGGGCTGGACTGCCCCTTTTGGGGTGGGGCCAAGCCTGATTTGCATATGGTCTTTCCCCTTCTGTAATGGCTTGGCAGGCGAAGAACGGTGGTCTGGAGGGTTGCCCAGAGCATTGCCAGTGGTTAAGATGTATTCTAAACCTTCCAGCCATCACCTCTTTGTTTTTGCTTTGTCACCCCGAGTGGGACGGGTATGCCCAGACGTGGGTCCCGTGCCTGCTGGGCCTAGAGACCCAAGCTACTCCTCACTGATGAGCCCCAACAAGGGCAAAACATGTTTGGGGATGCTTGTGGTCTCGTGCAGAAGGTATGTGGCCTAGCAGTTCGGGCTGGACTGCCCCTTTTGGGGTGGGGCCAAGCCTGATTTGCATATGGTCTTTCCCTTCTGTAATGGCTTGGCAGGCGAAGAATGGTGGTCTGGAGGGTTGCCCAGAGCATTGCCAGTGGTTAAGATGTATTCTAAACCTTCCAGCCATCACCTCTTTGTTTTTGCTTTGTCACCCCGAGTGGGACGGGTATGCCCAGACGTGGGTCCCGTGCCTGCTGGGCCTAGAGACCCAAGCTACTCCTCACTGATGAGCCCCAACAAGGGCGAAACATGTTTGGGGATGCTTGTGGTCTCGTGCAGAAGGTATGTGGCCTAGCAGTTTGGGCTGGACTGCCCCTTTTGGGGTGGGGCCAAGCCTGATTTGCATATGGTCTTTCCCCTTCTGTAATGGCTTGGCAGGCGAAGAACGGTGGTCTGGAGGGTTGCCCAGAGCATTGCCAGTGGTTAAGATGTATTCTAAACCTTCCAGCCATCACCTCTTTGTTTTTGCTTTGTCACCCCGAGTGGGACGGGTATGCCCAGACGTGGGTCCCGTGCCTGCTGGGCCTAGAGACCCAAGCTACTCCTCAATGATGAACCCCAACAAGGGCGAAACATGTTTGGGGATGCTTGTGGTCTCGTGCAGAATGTATGTGGCCTAGCAGTTCGGGCTGGACTGCCCCTTTTGGGGTGGGACCAAGCCTGATTTGCATATGGTCTTTCCCCTTCTGTAATGGCTTGGCAGGCGAAGAACGGTGGTCTGGAGGGTTGCCCAGAGCATTGCCAGTGGTTAAGATGTATTCTAAACCTTCCAGCCATCACCTTTTTGTTTTTGCTTTGTCACCCCGAGTGGGACGGGTATGCCCAGACGTGGGTCCCGTGCCTGCTGGGCCTAGAGACCCAAGCTACTCCTCACTGATGAGCCCCAACAAGGGCGAAACATGTTTGGGGATGCTTGTGGTCTCGTGCAGAAGGTATGTGGCCTAGCAGTTCGGGCTGGACTGCCCCTTTTGGGGTGGGGCCAAGCCTGATTTGCATATGGTCTTTCCCCTTCTGTAATGGCTTGGCAGGCGAAGAACGGTGGTCTGGAGGGTTGCCCAGAGCATTGCCAGTGGTTAAGATGTATTCTAAACCTTCCAGCCATCACCTCTTTGTTTTTGCTTTGGGATTCTCTTACTACTGAGGCATTCAATTCCCTGAAGACGGCTTTCATTACCGCCCCTATTTTGCGTCACCCTCAAGACGAATTACCCTAAATAGTGGAGTCAGACGCTTCGGATTTCGCTGTAGGGGCTGTTCTTTTACAATGTGATCCCGGAACTTCCATTGAACATCCGGTGGCTTACTTTTCACGCAAACTGTCCCCCAGCGAGAGGAATTATGCGGTAATTGAAAGGGAATTGTTGGCCATAAAGACTGCATTCGAGGAGTGGAGACATACTTGGAGGTCGCTTCTCTGTAGAGGTCCGTACCGATCATCGTAATCTGCAGTACTTGCGTTCTCTACAATGCCGTACGCCTCGCCAAGCCAGATGGGCTTTTTTTTTCTCTCCATTTGATTTCCATGTTACATACGTCCCTGGTGCCTCTAATTTGAAGGCGGATGCCTTGTCCCGATCCTTGGAGAAGGAGGATGGAAACCCCAGTCTGGATCAGCCATTGATTTCCCCACACCATTTCTTGTTGACACTCTCTCCGCATTTACAGTCCATTTCCGATGCCACCCAACGGGATCCGGAACGGACGGGTCTTCTTCAGCAGAAATCAGTATCTGAATATGAGGATCTCCTGTTCTTCAAGAAGAGGTTGTACATTCCCGAGGGGTCTATTCGCAATGACATTCTGCACGGCTTTCATGATTCACCGATTGGAGGACATCGTGGAATTAGCGCTACTCGAGAACTGGTATCCCGACAGTTTTGGTGGCCTGGTTTGGCTGGAGAGGTCGAGAAGTACGTGGGAAGTTGTCCCGTCTGCGGCCAGTCCAAGGTTCCCAGGAGGCGGCCTTTGGGATTACTTGTACCTACGGAATTAGCTCCTTATCCATGGCACACCATCGCCACCGATTTCATTGTTGAACTGCCTCCCTCTGATGGATATACCTGCATAATGGTGGTGGTTGATTGCTTTACTAAGTATGTCCACTTCATTCCTTTCGTCAAGATACCCACGGCTGCCCAGATGGCTGTCGCCTTTTTGCACGAAGTGTACCGGTTGCATGGCCTACCTGAAAAGATCATTTCGGATCGGGGATCTCAGTTCCTCTCACATTTTTGGGGTAAAGTGTGTGATCATCTGGGCATCCGCAGGGCATTGAGCTCTGGTTACCACCCGCAATTCAACGGTCTTACGGAAAGGACTAATGAGACTTTAGAGTGTTATCTCCGTTGTTTAGCCAACGCTACTCAGTCCAACTGGAAGACTTGTCTGGATCTTGCTGAAGTTTCATACAACAATTCCATCCATGCTTCTACAGGATACAGCCCATTCTACTGTTCTGCAGGCCAGCACCCTAAATTGATGCCTTTCCGTCCTGTGCCTCCCAGTTCGGTTCCTTCCGCCGATTCACTGATATCAACCATTCGGAAGCAACACGAGATGGCACGCAAGTCCTTGATGGAAGCTAAAGAACGTATGAAATTGCAGGCTGACAGGAGGAGGAGTGTGGAACCTGACTTTCAGCTTGGTGACAGAGTTTGGTTGTCCTCTAAGAACCTGCCACCTAACAATTTACCCGTGAAGTTGGCTCCTCGATATTTTGGCCCATTTAGGATAACCAAGCGCCTGTCCTCTGTGGCTTACCGCCTCCAGCTGCCTCCCTCTTGGCGGGTGCACCCGGTTTTTCATGTCTCCCTTTTGAAGCCCTATGTTCACGATACCCATGGTCGTTCCTGTCCTCGCCCAACTTCAGTCCTAGTGCAGGGTGTCCCCGAATTTGAGGTCCAGGAGATCTGTGATGCCCGTTTCCGCAGGGCGGTACTGCATTTTTTGGTGGACTGGAAGGGGTACCCGGCTTGTGATCGCACCTGGGAACCGTACCGGCATGTGCACGCTCCCCGCCTTGTGCGTGAATTCTATGGTCGCTTTCCTTGGAAACCTGGGGCCCCGGGTCTTTCTGGGGGGGGTCATAGTGTCACGCCACTTACCTGGAGACCGGGATCCTCTACGCCAGTCCGCTCCGCTCCCTCTTGGCGGCTCTATCTGCGCTTTCGCACCTGGGCGTCTGCTGCCGGGAGAGTATCGGGGGTCCGAGCTGGTGTGTCTCTGCGCATGCGCAGACGACCATGCTCCCGGCTCCGAGCATGCGCAGTAGACTGGGCCCTCGCTACTGCTGCAGCTTGCGTTCCAAGCCTCGTTTTGGGCTCGTCAGTACCAGGCAACGAGACGGCTTGCGCCTCTAGCCTCTCGGTTGCTGACGGCCCATAAGAGGAGTTGAGAGTGAGGGTTAGTTGCGTCTCAACGCGGTTTGGTTATCGCGTTGCTCGCTCGACTCCCGAGCGTCCTGCTCAGTTTCCTGTTCCTTGCCTTGTCCTTACTTGGGTCCTGGTTGTTGTCCTGGTTGTCTCCCTTGCTGCTTCCTTGTGGGGTTCCCTGGTTTCCCTCCTTAGCCTTCCCTCGGGGTTCCCCTTCCTCAGTACCCTTTGGGTCTTGCTCTTGGGCTCTCTTAGGGTTCTCCTCTCCTGTGAGTTCCTCTCCTGCCGGTTCCCCCTCTTCCTGTGTAAGTTCCTCGCCCTCTTGCTTGTCAGCCTGTACCACTTGGAATCTCCTCAGGCTGCCTTCCTTGTCCTGACCTTACCTCTTCAGCTAAGTTGCCTTGGTCTTCGTTGGAACTACGACCATTCCAAGCATCAGTTCCGTTGTTTCCTGGACTTGCTCTGCTGAATATCCCACTCCGGCAATCAACCTCATCGGACATTCAACTTTACTGAACATCTGCCTCTCCTGTCAGTGCTTGCACTGTCCTGACGTCACGCTAATCAGGAGAGAGCACCCTGTGACGTTGGGAGTCGGTCCATCTTTCACCCAGTACCATTTTGGGTGGTGGAAGGGTCGGTTCCTCGCGTCATACGTCCGTCTGGAGACAGTTGTCAGTCTGGCTGCCACATCAAGATCTACAACCAAACCAACAGGTACTCGAGTTTCTTGTGATAAACACCATAACACCCACCCATGAGAGTAGGGGAACTGTCCTCAGCCATCATCAGCAGGTTCGCCCGCCCGGACAGGGAGTGGAATATGGGCTTCAATGAATTTCACAGCTTCCTCTGTCACAGTGAAAAAATATAACTTGTCTCGATGGGTGAACTTCAACCGCGCCGGGAACAGCATGGCATATTCAATGTTCCTCTCTCTAAGCAGTTTTTTAACACCATTGAATTGCCTACTGTTAGGCAGAAACCTGTGCAGTTCCGTTAGGGACCACTGCAAAAGGCTTAGGATTACAGGTGTTGGCAGTAAACCCAATTGGTAGCAGTCTGTACCACCCAGATTTACCTGGTAGCTGTGGCTGAGCAGCCAGACTTCTCTCAAGAAGAGTTAGACAGTATATAGAGTATACAAGATAGGTACTAAAATACAGTAGCACAAACAAACACTGACCAGAGCTTTGGTATCAAAGTATATAATTATTTATTTAAAGACACATTTATAGAAACACTCCAGCACTATTATTGTAAGCAAGTTCAAAACACAGTCACTATTAATATATATATATCCCTTATTCCTTATTAGACAAGTCTTAGTTAACACCACTTATTTTCAGACAGAGGTGAGCGCTTAACTAAAGATGGCACTCCAATAAGTTATCAAAAAAAGGGAGGGAAAAGGCAGAAATTAGAAAAGCACACAACACAATACTTTAGAAGCACCCAGCAAGGCAGGAAAGTCAAAGTCTACTAGTGAGCAAAAAGTTCAGAGGCCAGGCTCCCTCTTTGGAGAGAACAGAACACCAATGCGTCCAAGATCACACGGTTTAAGAGGCTTTGAAAAAGTCTTGCAGAGAGTTCAAAAAGAAATTAGTTCAGCTCAGAAAAGTTCATTTAGCCAGCCTAGGGCCAACCCAAGTGGTAAGTTGCGGATTTAAGAGACACCCCACACAGACCGTTGCGAGGGAGGCCAGGCGGACACAGTACCATGAAAGTGGAGAGGATCCTCCAGCGGGGGCAGTTGTTCCTGGCAGCGGGTGCAAGTCGCGGCGTCGTCCAGAGGAAGAGAAGATCTCGATGTGGAGGAAAGCTGAAGGTCGTTGCACTGCCAGGGAAGAAACCAGCCGCAGAGTTCTCCGGTTAAAAGGTACTACCCTTTTATTTGCGGTAGTGGTAAAACCTGGTATTCCGGTTGCCGGGGTGCTTGGCACAGGCAAGGCGGCCACGAGATGATCCGCGAAGGCGAAAAGGCAGGCAAACTGGTTATCCCCACCAGTCAAAGGAAGAAGACTCTTCGGGATGAAGATCTCCTCTGTCATTGGAAGAAGTGGTGAGGTGGTTCAGCAGGGTTCCACCGGTGGTGTCGTCGTTGCACGTCGGCTCAGCTTCTCCCTCTTCGGATTCTTTGGTCCTGTAGCAACTTCTGAAGTTCCAGTCCCCAAAGCCCTGCTTTTATGCAGAAAACCCCCATTCATCAGTCCTAGCTGTCACTCAAACATGCTAAGTGGTGAGCCGGGCGGCTCACCACTGGGCCAATCACACAAGAGTGCGAGTTGAGTTGCCGAGGCAACTCAGTCCAGGGTGCCTAAACCCCCCTCCCACACATCCTGTAGACCCAGACAGAGTGGCACCACTTTTGGAGGCTTCTGTGGAGAAGCCCGCCAAAAAGTGGAACAAAGGGCTCGACTTGGGTTGGAGTTACAGAGACGAACACAAACGCCATTTTAAAACCGAGTCCTGGCAAAAAGACCCAACCGGGGAATAAATATTAAATAAATAACCCGGCGGTATCTTTAACATTGCACCAAAAAGTGGTGCGTTTAAAATGAATGGGAAAATCCCATAGAAAATATTCCGGTGGAATATTTCGCGTGGTAACCACTGCCACCAGCCAGAAACTCGACGAGGGGGGACTGCACAGTGCCCCCTCGAAAAACAGACCCAGGGGCAATCTAATTACCCCTACCAGTACTTCCACACTATGATGGTTTGTACTGGTTCTGTTCCCAATTTAAGACTAGTAAAGTCAATGGTGACTTTACATGCCCTGGGAGACAGTAGTCAGTCCCAGGGTATGGAGTCTATGTTTGGGGGTCATTATGACACCCCTGTGTTACTGCACTGAGGGTGCTGTGTAACACATTTACCAAAAACCACATGAAACCCTATGGAGTAAAAGACCCCATAGCCCATAAAACACATTACAAAGTCAAAGGATATCTCAAATCATGTCTAAGAGTGGGAGAAAAAGAGTCTCACTCTTAGCAGGAGAAGAAAATAAACCCCAAAAATCCAGCAGGGCTGCTGGGGGACTCACTAGGTTTGGGAAATTAGCCTTAACAGAGAATTCTCCCTAACACCTACGCTCCATTTGCACGCTGACAGAGAAGTCGGGAAAGATGCGGATCGTTTGAGAGTCCAGTTTCAGCTCCCCCTTCTCTCTAGCCAAGCGTAGTATATTATCTCTATCTCTAAAGCTTAGAACCTTAGCAACGATCGGTCTGGGGAAGTCGCCCGGTTTGGGGCGGGGGGCCAGTGCTCGATGGGCGCGTTCAGTCGTGAAGAACGGAGAGAGTTCAGGATTGCCTAGAAGGTCCCTAAGGAGATTTTCAACGGCCAGTTCCAACTTGCCCTTGAGGGCAGACTCCGGGACCCCCACAATGCGGATATTATTCCTGTGGGATCTGTACTCTAAATCATCACACTTTGCCTTGGCCTGTTTCATATCCCGCACCAGGTCAGAGACAGTGTTTTGGAGAGTGTGTATTTCATCCTCATTTGTCCCGATTCTGGTCTCAGCCTCCACCAGCCTGGACCCATGCTGGTCTAGTTTGGCACGCATAGAGGCCACACTGGCATTGATGTCATCCAATTTCTCATGGAATGACGCAAAGTTCTTCGCCATGGTTTCCATTAGCGTCGTGAGGTCTGGCTGGGGAGGACAAGCAGGTACACCCGGATCAACCTGGGGGAGGCAGGCCCCCCCTGTTCATGTCTAGGAAGTGACTTGGTGTATTTATCCATTGCCCCCCCCCTTGTTGGCCCCACGTGATTTACTTGGCATGCCTAGGAACACATTGAAGCAGCACAGGGCGGTCCATGCTGGGTATAGGGCCGTGAGCTCAGCACCCCGCGCTTAGCTGTATCAGGGCAGGGAGAAGGGCCCCCACCCCGCACCCAACTAACTATCAAGCCAAGCGCCGAGATAGAGGCGAGCCGTATGTTAGGGGATAGTGTTCCAAAGCACCGGCAGTGAGTTCGAAGATGGCTGGTGCGTCCGGTAGCACAATGCAGCAGGATGATCAATACAGAGAGCTGGTCAGACCTCCAGTGGCAGAGGCAGTGGGCTGCACGATCAGAGGGCCCGTAATGGGAGCAGAGTGCAGGCAGCCAGGTGCAAGGTTCAAGGTTCAGCAGCCACTCGAGCGGCAGGCAGAGCTAAGACAGGTCAGCTCCTCAACGGCGCCAACCACCCCAGCAAACGAAGCCGCAGAGATGCCCCAGCAAGCAAGTCTACAGGGCGAGGGCAGCCGCGGCTGCAGAGTTAAGTATCACACAGGTGGGGGAGCAGCGCCACTTCCACTCCAGGCCAAGGGGGCCGCACAGTCACATACGATTTCCAGAGCCCACGAGCCCGCAGCAGCTTGGTGAGCGCACAGTCACTGAAAACGGCAGGATTAGCACTACGGGGATGCTATATGTATGGTACACATATGAGGGCACAGCGCGCACTCCACACAGCCCCCATGCCTCCTCACCTGCAGGTGTACTTGAACAGGCTCTGCACCGCAGCCGAGGCTCCAGCCTCCTCCTTACCGCCCCCAAGCCACCAGGAGAGATGTATGTGTGTAGGTCCCGGCGTCAGTGGGGTGGCCGGCGGGCCCGGCGCAGGCGGGGAGACCGCGCCAAACTCAGGGCCGCTCCGGCAGTCCGCGCGAGTCTGGAGAGATCAATAGAGGAGCCACCAGCAGGATCTGGCACAGCACCTCCGGGGCGGGGGGCGCTCCAGCCGCCTCCGGAGCGCAGAGGAGAACAAACTGCCAATTCAGGTAGGGCCCAGCCGCCGCACCCGCGCGCCTCAGGGGCGAGATGTCAGCCAGGGGGGGCGCCCGATCCACCTCCCCCAAACACGCCCCGCCCGTGAGCGGACGGGGCTCAGGGGAGCAGCGCCACCCCAAGGACGCACAGGGGGGTCGGGCGCGCCGGCAGCCCGTCAGCACACTAATCGAGTCCGCCGCTCCAGCAGCCCCCAGAGGGCAGAGTCCGTGGCCTCAGCGAGTGGGGCGACGGGCCCCCGAGAACAGGCAGCCAGCCAGCGAGGGATTGGGAGCAGAAGCCCCAGCGGCACACAGGGGGCCGGGCCCGCTATGTCGACTCGCGGCCTGGCGGGTGTCAGTTTTCGGGAGCAGGCCCAAGAGAAGAAAGTCTCTATTTCAACGTTGGAGCTCCGTTTCGCGCTCACACAAAAACCAGCACGTAGCTGCCAGGTTTACACATACGATGCACAGGTTCCCAGTAGTGAATGATGCGAGGATTCGTCGATGTAGTCGGATTGTAGGCAGTTGGGTCACGGAGCCAGAGAGCTAGGCAGCCATCTTTCAGGCTGCTCAACAGCGCCCCCCCAAAATCAGAGCTTTTATTAATATTTTTTGAGATGTTCATTTTCTCTTTATAAATAGAGGGAATAACATATGCCTTCACGATTATGTTAATAAGTTCCAAAACCTCTTTATTGCATTATTTTGTGTTAGTAGCTGTCTCATAAAACGACTATCACAATGTAGGAAAACGATTGGGCTATTCAATGTGAAGGCTGACACTGCATGCTATCCACTAGTGCTCTGTAGTCTGGTGTGTAACTTGACACAGCAACTCGGATAGAGCCACTCAGATGCTCATCGGTCAGGCGGGGGTTCTAAATTTCGATTTGAGGAAGTTCATATCTGAAAATGCAGATTCACAGAGATAAGTGGAACCAAACAGAGAAGTCACTTTTAATGCTGCTGTGCAAAGGTTATTGTACTCCGTGTAATCAACAAGGCTCCAGAAATTGATGTGAGATTGTCTGCTTTTCAACTGAATGTTCCCTTGCAGGCTGACAATCTCCACTTCCATAGCAAAACTGTTCAGGTTAAACAGCTCACTCATTTGTTCTTTAAGTTCTGCTGATTGCCGTTTGAGTGCTGTTGGGCTGTGGACTCTCCTTGGTTAACACAAGGCTTGCAACACTTGGGAAAACGAAAGCTGCAATATTTACTTGTAAGTTCTACACAGACATAACATGCTACAGTGTATTTAACTGCTCTGCTTACTAGATTCTCCAATATGTTTTCTCTTTATCTATTAGAAGCAGGCATATTACTGCTCACATTGGATTATTGTTTCCCGTTCTGTGGCCATGCCCCCCTGAACGCCGCTACACATTAAAAGAAAACGTGCGCATGCAACTGCACGCGCACACCTGCAGAGTGCCCTTGGAGTGCTGGTGGGCTGTTAGGGCGTTGGGGGTGTTGAGGTGGATAATTATATATTGTATTTGGCACATATCCTCTCCTATCATTGTCCACGTAGTCTCTCCTGAACTATTGCCTGTCAGTTGAATTGTATCGTATAAGACAACATAACTACGTTGCAACTGTAACAATTTCTCTGGTCTTCTTACTATTGAGCTCACTACACCTGACTGCTCAGTGACTACTTTCACTGCAATGCCAGCGGCCAGCAATAAATATAGATTGCGCAGCTCTATAAAAAAAGACTTGCAAGCTCTAGCTAATGCTGGTAACACTGTGATCACAAAGAAAAAAACAATTGGGCATAATGGACAATAATCAGCAAACAATTGGAGCTGTCACCAGTGTGATAGAGGCAGTTTGGGAGAAAAGATGTGAACCTCATCTAGCCCAAGATAAGATAAGATAACTGCCTATCTCAAGCCGGTGAATACTCCAATGTTAGACAATAATGACCAAATAGCCTGTAAAACTATGATACATGCGGTTGACACAAAACCAATAGACTGTGAAGCTGCTATACAAGTGGTTGGAAATGAAGCAACATTGCTTTCTGAGGTTGACCTAATTGATAATAACTCGCTTAAGAGTGCTTCGACTGAGAATGGTGTGAAAGCTACCCATAATCAGTCACCAGCTACACCGCTATCCCAAATTCCGCTAACTAATTTAGAAAGATCCCCTGATTTGGCATATATTTCCTCAAAAGTTATGACTCCTCTCCTATTGATGATGACTCATTTTCCTCAACTGATATTTCAAAAGACGAGGACATTTCTGAACCTGAGACTATTAAAATACTAAGAGCACTTTTTACTATATGCAATTAATTGCAGAAGGAACAACAATCTCTGAAAATGGGTGTTGGAAAACTGGTGGATGTGGTACTATATATGTCGGCACAACTTGATACAATCACTGGAGTAGAAATTAGAAACATATTGTCCTGATGTACCAACAGTAGCCGAATTACAGAGAATTGACAACATAGGCGGCTAAATAAAAAAAGACCACCGGCTGTGCCACATAAGGAATTACCTGTAAATAAAGATGCAGCTATTGTAAAATTGAACAGTAATAAACTATGAGTTAGAACCACGAAGAAGCAGGTGACCTTCAAACATAAAGCCAAGTAGCCTAATAAAAACTCAAGAAATACACATTGGCAGAAGCAGCTCCGGCTAGATTTAATTGTGTTGAGCTGGCTCACCGTTATACTATTATTGAAGAAACTCAGCAAAATGTAAAGTGAGAGAGAATCGAGATCTAAATCTCGTCATGAGTGGAGGCGATCGAGGTCAAAAAGTCGCTCGAGGAAGTCCTCTTCCTCGTCATCGAAAAAATCAAAAAAGCAACGCCATAGATCTTCGTCCTCTTCTTCTTCTTCGCCCGACAGAAGTTTAATTCCTTGTCCTTCGAAGCATGATTCTCCAAAGAAATGGGAGGCCTTTAGGGCTTCAATGCTAAAAATGTTTGAGAAGGCGGCCCCGACCCCCTCAAAAAAGCTGCGTGAAGAGCATGTCCCTGTTCACTCTAAAGGTGACAGAGGGAAATCCAAAACGTCTCACACTAAATCCGACAAAAAGTCGAGGGCGTCCTCGGACAATGATTCTCCAGCGCCTCATGAGACTGTACAGAAATCTTCGGTGCATAAATCGAGGTTGCCTGAGGACAAAATGGCGTCCTCATCGTCGAAGTCAGATATTGACTCGATGCGTCCTTAGACAACGCTGTCGAAGCCAAAAATGGCATCGATACCTTCGGTCTCGGCGTCGAAGCCATACTCGACATCGAAGCCATCCTCGATGACCTCGGGGATTCCTTCGAGTATGTCGAAGCCGGTGTTGATTCGGGTATGGCTGCCTCTACTGCCCTGCAGAGGGGTGTTCCTATTTGTAACATCTGTGAAGCAGCCACATGGGCTTCGGTCCATACTTTTGTACGTCACTACTCCCTAGATTCTATCCACGGGCAGGATCTGGCCTTTGGCAACGCGGTCCTTTACTTTGCAATTTGATTGGGCATTCTAAATTTGTATATTCTAAATTCTTCCCTCCTCCATACGTTGGTACTGCTTTGGGAGTCTGTCATAGATATGGAATACGTCGGAGGACCAAATCCCCTCGAAGAACAAGTTACTCTTTTACCTGGTAATGTTCTTTTGATGGGATGGTCCGACGACGTATTCCATATCGCTCCATCCCTACCTCCCACGCTGCAGAATTTCTTATGCGATTGCAGCTTACGTTTCCGCAAGGCTTTCTGTGGTCATACTGGCAGTGGTTTGGTGCCACACGTTCTGGGGAAAAAACTACAACTAAGGCTACGGGCGTTGTGCGTCCTACTTATAACATCCGGTGAAGTCAGCTCGACAGAGGCCCTCGCGGATGCAGGACGCAGACGCCAAAAGATTTTCCGAAGCAGCACAGCTGTGCTGATTACTGTCATAGATATGGAATACATCGTCGGACCATCCCATCGAATGAACGTTACCAGGTAAGAGAGTAACTTGTTCTTTTGCAAAAGCCGTCCTTCATTCTGTGCATAATTGAAGAACTAGGGTACTCCCTCCTCCTCTAAATTCCAACTGCTATGGGAGTCTATGTAAGATGAGGAATACGTGGGAGGACACAATCCATTCGAAGAACAAGTTACTTACCAACTGTAACGTTCTTTCGACTAGATGTTCCTCCCACGTATTCCTCATCGACCCTCCCAACTTACCCCTCCGTACAGTTCTTACGCTTGTTGCACTTGTACTTCCTTAAGAGCCTGACATCGGCCGACACAAAATACAACTGATAGGACCATTAACATCGGAAAAAACAGAACTGAACCAACGGGCGTGGGGCGAGGCATTTATACGACGGATGATGTCGACGCTCAACGGTGGCCTTCGAGGGACCCAGCTACGCGGCTTCGCGCACAGGGCCCTCTGGCGAACATTTTTCCGAAAGAAGCAGCAAGCTGACGAATATATCTAAGATGAGGAATACGTGGGAGGAACATCCAGTCGAAAGAACGTTACAGTTGGTAAGTAACTTGTTCTTCTGAATAGGAACAATGTAATCGAATTATAACATAATTTACCTGATCTAAAAGTGATCACAACGAAGGAGATGACGGTGGTGGAAAATGCCCAAACATCAAGGGAAACAAACTGGTCCATAATACATCTGGTTCCTCCCATTATATTGGAATTTATACTCACTTATACTAGTATATTTAGTGAGATGGGATATACATTTATAAAGATTGAAGATAAACAGAAGACATCTGTAATAGGTAAGAAAGACAACAAAACTAAAACTACAGATAAAGAGATGGGGGCTGACATTGATAATTTAGTGAAGCGGATTATTGTTGGCTTAAACACAAACATGCACAACACTAATCAATATGAGGGAATAGGTGTACGTCAGATTTGAAATCGATTTGACTGGATAGGAGGAATGTTGATAAATTCCTGATACTAGAGGTTTCCACTAATTTGTTTCAAAGCCGATGGGTATGGCACTGATTCTTGATGCTGATATTTTCTTACTTCAAGAGATGTGTTTGCTAAATGAGTTTGTATTGGATTGCTATACTGTGCTATATAGAAGTGCCCTAAAGAATAACAAAGGAAGGCCGTTTGGGGGTCTGCTTACGGGAGCTAAGAATAATTTGTCCCTCGTCGAGTACTGCCGAGCATGTAAATGTCAATATATATTGGTAGCCATATTGTCAACCGGTGCCAAGATTGATGAGAAAAGTATACGCATACTTAATGTTTATAACCGCCTTAATAATACATATGCTATGGAAATCATAGAAGAATTGGAGAAAGGATTGGACAGTTGGAGAAATTTAAATCCTGATAGCTTATTCTTATTGAGGGGCGACTTGAATTTTAAAAGATGAAGAATACATGTATTATAAAATTGACGCCCAAGATTGTATTGCCTTGCGCGGAAGATACCAACGAATTAGATCCTTGGCTAAATTTCATCAATACAAATTGCCTTAATCAGCAATATGTGAATGATCAAATAGAAAGCCCATCATATTACACTTGGTTCTGTGGAAAAAAATCCTCTTGGATCGACTATATATTTTTCGTGAACTCCTTATTGGAAAACCTTGGCCTATTGAGTCTCAACCCAGCATCGATTAGTGATCATCTGTTACAAAAATTTGAATTGATTATTCCGATTAATATCAAGGAAAAAGAGACCATGCGGGGTACCTTATGCCTAAATAGACCTGGTAATCTTATGCATTGGTCTATTAATAATATAGACAGATTTGCCAGTTACTTAGAGGATTTAGCTTCTAGAATGGTCAAAAATAGCAGTTTTGAACTTTTGAAGAAATTTCCATGTTTGCAAAATTATATATATATAATTGATCACTGAGGGATTCGGCCAACATGATGTATAAACGAAAGACTTTTGATATTGTAATTGCTAAAGAAAAAAAAACATAAGGAAATAAATGCAGTTAAACATCATTATAGCAATGAATACGACAAAATTAGTATAATTAAACATCTGAAAACAAGTTATAAAAACTGTACATTCTAAAAGATGGTGAAACTCAAAACTATGTTAAAACATTGTGATGGACGTAAATTCTGGTATTTATAATATGCATAATAATGAAAATCTCGGAAGAGGTAAAGATACTAACCCTATAAAAGAGCTAGATTGGATTAATTATATCAAAAAGATATATGAAGGTAATGAGCATTCTCCAGCATGGGGTCTGACATGGATTCACATGCTCATGAATATTCCCCGTCGTCAGGCTGGGAATCCTCGGTAAAGAAAAAATCAGTATCAGTTTTGTTTCTGATCTGTCTTTCGTAGTAGTAACCAATCACTGATCTATGCATCATACTGACCACAGCCAATGACTGCCCTCTACCTAAGCCCCGCCTCTGGCAGCCATTTTCAGATTTTTACCGCACGTTCAAGTGTTGGGTTCCTCATGCTATTGCTCTCCCGTCGTCACCTCCCACCCGGGCTTCCCCGCCCGACGAGATTGGATCGTTTCACTCCATGATCGCCAGGGCATCCGAGCTTTTCCAGCTCTGCCCGGAAGAGAAGAAGAAGGAAGGTTTCCTTTATCAACGGCGCGAGGCCAAGAGGAAGACGGTCCTCTCTGTACCTCTACTGGACGATATTTGGGATGAGGGCCTCGCCCTCCTCAAGAACCCATCCACGACGCCGGCTAGAAGGGATCGGTACGAGAAGAAGTACCGGGTCCCGGACGCGGCCCCCTTGTGCCTTCGGGCACAGCCGACCCCGGACTCGGTCGTCTCCGCGGCAGCCAGGAAGAAAGCGGAGGGGGCGCGGCCTCTACGTCGACCTCCCCGCCGGACGGCGAGGGAAAGAAATTAGACACGATGGGACGCAGAGTCATCTCGTCTGCAGCGACGCCGATTAAGGCGGCCAACGCCTTGGCTATCGTAGCCCGCTACGACAGGGAGTTGTGGTACAAACTGGCCCCCCTGCTGTACTTCCTACCAGATGTCAAGAGGTCAGAAGCCTTAGAAATCTTGCAGGAAGGAGAGATGGCGTCGGACCACGCCATTACGATTGCGACGGACAACGCCGACACTGGATTTCGCCAGTTGGGCAAAGGCGTGTGCCTTAGGCGGCGTGGATGGCTCAAGGCTACTGACTTCCGTCAGGACGTGCAGACCAGAGTCTTGGACATGCCGTCGACGGAAACAAACTGTTTGGGAAAACAGTGGACGATTCCCTACAAGCCATCAAGACGGACACGGAGACGGCCCGTGCTCTTGGTGTTCTCCAGCAACGATGGCCGCCCTTTCGGAGCGGCGGAGGCAAACAGGGTGCCTCCAAAGGTTCCAGCGGCGGATTTTCCACCTACCGTCAAGCGGCCCGTTCGTCGTCACAGGAAGCTTACAGGGGACGAGGCAAGTCAGGCGGACCGCCGTCGTCGCCAAGGAGGACAAGGCGGCAAAGCCTCGTCGAAGCAGGACTGAACCGGCCGTGGGGTCGGGCCCCCTCGAAGCACCCCGGTGGGAGGCCGGCTGGCGAGCTTCGTCGGCGTGTGGGAGTCCATCTCCACCGACCGTTGGGTGCTTGATGCCCTAGCTCAGGGTCACGCGCTCGAGTTTCTAAAGAGGTGCCCGCGTCCCCCCTGTGGCCAGGAAAGAACATCACGTCCCTCAACTTCTCTTGAGGTAAAGGCGATGCTCAAGAAGGGCGCCATCGAGCTCGTCCCAAAGAGGCTTCGGGGCTCCGGAGTTTACTCAAGATACTTCCTCGTGAAGAAGAAGACGGGAGGATGGCGTCCCATCCTGGACCTACGACGACTGAACAAATTCATCAAGGCACAGAAGTTCCGGATGGTCACCCTCCAACACGTCCTGGGTCAGCTGGAGGAGGGCGATTTCCTGTCGTCGTTGGATTTGGAGGATGCCTACTTCCATATTCCCATCCTAAAGGGACACCGAAAGTTTCTCAGGTTCGTGGTCCAAGGGCGTCACTACCAGTTCAGAGCCCTTCCCTTCGGATTGAGGTCGGCACCCAGGGTGTTCACCAAGTGCCTCGCACCGGTGGCGGCGCAGCTGCGCCGAGAGGGGATCCACGTCTACCCCTACCTGGACGACTGGCTCATCCGAGCGAAGACGAAGGAGCTTGCCGTGGAGCACACGGCAAGGACCATTCAGCTACTCACGGACCTGGGATTCTCCATAAACTACGCCAAGTCCCACCTGGTGCCCGCGCAAGATGCACTGTTTCTGGGAGCAAAGCTCGACACAGGGTCGCTTCTGGCCTCTCCGTCGGAGGAAAGGACGAGGGCCATCTTGGGCAAGGTGCAGCGGATGCTGGTCGCGGACGCGGCCAAGGTGAGGTCCATCAAGTCCCTCCTCGGAATGATGTCTTCTTGCATTTACCTCATCCGCCTGTGCAGGCTCCGGATGCGCCTGTTGCAGGAGTTCCTGGACGCGCGCTGGATCCAGACGACGGGCAGCTTCGAGGAGAGGATCACACTCGACGAGAGTTTCCGACGAGCGATCCGGTGGTGGGGCACCCGCGCGTATCTGACGGCGGGCATGGACTTCCAGACCCCCGGCCACCAGGAGACAGTGACCACGGATGCCTCCCTGGAAGGGTGGGGAGCGCACACCGAAAATCTGCACGCGAGAGGCCTTTGGCTTCCGACGGAGAAGTCCCTCCATATCAACGTCCTGGAGCTCCGTGCAGTGTTTTGGGTCCTCAGGTCCTTTCTACCGTCCCTCAAGGGCAAGGTGGTGAGGATCTTCACCGACAACACCACCACCATGTTCTACATCAGGAAGCAGGGCGGAACCAGGTCCCCAGCCCTGTCCAAGGAGGCGCATGATCTGTGGCATTGGGCTGTCGCCCAAGGGATGTTTCTGGTGCCGTTTCATCTGGCAGGGATAAAAAACACCATCGCCGACTCGCTCAGCAGAGAGCTGCGCTCGTGCCACGAGTGGGAACTATGACTGGATCTAGTGGACCGCCTCTTCCGGCGGTGGGGCACACCCCAGATCGATCTGTTCGCGACGGCGACGAACTCCAAGTGACGGAGGTTCGCCAGCAGGTTTCCCCAGCCGAGGAGCATGGGCGATGCTTTCTCGTTCCCCTGGGAGGGCCTGTTTCTATACGCGTTCCCTCCATTGTCATTGCTGATCCGGCTCATCAACCAGCTCAAGAGGTCACGGTGCAGGATGATCCTCGTCGCACCTGCGTGGCCGAGGCAGATATGGTTCCCGAACCTTCTGGACTTGTCAGCATCCCCGTCAATCAAGCTGCCAGTGGACGCGGATCTTCTCTCCAGGGAAGGAGGCGCCATCCTCCATCACAACCCGAAGTCGCTGAACTTGCAGGCCTGGCTCCTGCAGCATTAGAGTTTGGAGGATACGACATACCAGCCGACTGCAGAGAGGTTCTTGCAAAGGCCAGGGCGTCCTCAACTCTTAAATGCTATGGACACAAATGGAAGAGGTTCTCTGTCTGGTGCCACGCACAGAAGATTAACCCTCTACGGATTACGGCTCCCCAGGTACTGCCGTACCTTCTGACGCTGGCCAAGGCTGGACTGGCGCACGCGTCCATCAAGATTCATCTTGCTGCGATCTCCCGATACACCAGAACCACGGGGCGGACGTCTTTGTGGTCTCATCGTCTGGTGAAAGAATTTATGAAGGGACTGTTCAGATCGTTCCCGCCGGTGAAGGCTCCGGCCCCGGCGTGGGAGCTCAACGTGGTGCTGACCAAGCTCATGGGACCTCCGTTCGAGCCTCTGCACTCGGCTCCGTTGAAGTTCTTGTCGTGGAAAACAGCGTTTCTTGTGGCCATCACCTCCGCACGAAGAGTGGGAGAGATCCAGGCCCTTTCCTGCAAGCCCCCGTACTTGACTTTTCACGACACGAGGGTAGTGCTCAGGACGCACCCCTCCTTCATGCCCAAGGTGCTGTCGGAATTCCACCTCAACGAACCCTTGGTGTTGCCTGTTTTCTTCCTGTCGCCTTCGTCGCCGGCCGAAAGGACTTTGCACTCGCTGGATGTGGCTAGAGCGCTGAAGTTTTTCGTGGACCGCATGAAGTGTTTTCGGAAGACGTCGCAACTTTTTGTGAACTTTGGACCTGTCAATCAGGGGAAGGCTCTCTCAAAGGCTTCCATTTCCAGATGGCTCTCCAGCTGTATCATGCACTGTCATCGGTTGGCAAACCGACCGCTGCCTGGCCGTCCGAGAGCCCATTCCACCAGACCGATCGCAGCTACCACGGCGTTCCTATCTGGTGTGCCCTTGCTGGACATCTGCAGGGCTGCTACGTGGAGGTCGACGCACACCTTCACGAAATTCTACTGCGTCGACCGGGATTCCAGGGAGGAGTTCAGGGGCGGCCAAGCAGTGCTGCGCAATTGTTCGCCTAAGGTGAGCCTGGTGAGGAGGTAAGAATTGCTTAATGTTGAGTTTGATGTAATGCTTAATGTTGAGCCTTTGCCACCTCCCGTGGTTGTGCATGTGTGTACTGCTATGCATTCTTTATTCATGAGCATGTGAATCCATGCCAGACCCCATGCTGGAGAAGGAACAAGTTACTTACCTGTAACTGTTGTTCTCCAGCATGGGTCTGGCATGGATTCACATGCGAACCCTCCCGCCTACCCCTCTGTGGCTCTTCACTTGGTCATACTGCCACTTCACGTGCTACGAAATCTGAAGATGGCTGCCAGAGGCGGGGCTTAGGTAGAGGGCAGTCATTGGCTGTGGTCAGTATGACGCAGAGATCAGTGATTGGTTACTACTACGAAAGACAGATCAGAAACGAAACTGATACTGATTTTTTCTTTACCGAGGATTCCCAGCCTGACGACGGGGAATATTCATGAGCATGTGAATCCATGCCAGACCCATGCTGGAGAACAACAGTTACAGGTAAGTAACTTGTTCCATCTATTACTACTACCTATAATTGGTTTGAAAGTAAGGAGTGTATTGACAGAATTATTATCAATGCAGACATAGAAGCACTAATCATTAAAACTAAACTCTCTTGTGCTCCAGGACCAGACAGAATACCAAACCTAATTTACAGGAGAAATCCTGTATATTGGGTAAATATTTTTTACTTAACTATTCACTACAATTTGTATGACTGGATTCATACCGGTCAGCTGGAAGGCAACCATGTTAATACCCACATTCAAGAAAGGCTCCTGTGAAGATCCTCATAATTACAGATTGTTAGCCATGACTGATTTGAAAATCATTGCTGAAATCTTATTACAGGAGGTAGATTCCTGGATTAAAAAGAATAATATTTTATCTAAGCAACAAACAGGCTTTCAAAGAGGTTTAAGCACTTTGTATAATGTCTGGACACTGTTGTATTTGAGGAGAGATAATTTGAAACAGGACGATTCATTATATATATGCTTTATTGATTTTAAATGTGCCTTCGACACAGTTGACGGACAATTATTGTGGAATAAGATTGGTAAATGGGGTCTTATCACTATAATATTACACTTCCTTCAGGGATTTTACACAGGCACAGTGGCTCAGATAAGACTAAATCAAGAGGGTACCCTAATTGAAAAAATCAGGACTAATATAGGCCTGAAATAGGACTGGTCACTTGCCCCCACTCTATACAACTTTTATGTATCGGATATGGGGCAGACTTTGAGCGGATGTTGGAATTTCCCACCTAAAATAGGCGATGAACATCTAGCATGGCTTGCTTATGCGGACGATAAATTATTGTTAGATAAAACTCAGATTAGTATGCAACGACTTATGGACATTTTAGTCCTGTACTCCAATGCTAATAGGCTGGTTATAAACTACCAAAAAAGTAACATTATGATGATAGGTAATAAGACACACACAAAAAAATAACTTATTTAGATGGTTAATGGACCACAATAGCATTGAGGTTGTTCATACCTATGTATATTTAGGCGTCTTCTTATCAGACACGCTGAATATAGCCATGCACAAACAATATACAAAACAGAAGATAGAGCAATGCTTTTTGGCTGTTTTAAATTTTGTCAGAATTAAAGGTGGTTTGGAATGCCTGGTTAAATTATATAAAACTTGTCTAATCCCTTGTTTGAGTTATGGCCTAGAAATGTTTACCATCAGAAAAACATGATGGTTGGAAAACATTGAGGTTCGGATATGGAGAAGAGCCTTGGGCGTTCCCGCCAATACGCCTGTGACTGGATTAGACTGTGAGTTGGGCTTACTTTCCTTAAAAATGCAAAAGAAACTAGCAATTGGCATATTTTATATACAAATGAGAAGTAAAATAGATGAGCACAACTGTATATTTTCACATTTTAAAAAGGTGATTACGCAGGGTGTGGTAAATCAAGCACTTCGAGAATGGAATAAGGTTGTGTTTTTATTTTTTGATGAAATTGGTTTTAATATTGATAATGAAACTAATGTAGCAGTGATCGAAAAAGAAATTAAAGGAGACCACCAGGGGGCGCGGAGCATGACGGACCTCTGAGGCTCGCGCTCCGCCACCACCATAGGGTCTAGTTGGCTGTAGAAATCCCCGGCCGGGATTTTAGAAGCGAACCGAGAAAGTGTCGGCCCTGGGCGGCCTGCTTAAAACGCTGTGCCGGTGTGGAGCCCGCATCACGCAAAAACTGCATGAATTCGCCCACGCGCCTGGGAGAGCGCCGCAGAACGTGTGCGACTGCGGTGGCACCCACAGCGGTGTGCACTGGACGTCTCAGGCCTGGGAGGCAACCTGTGCCTTGGGACCGTGGGACCCAGAGAGGAGACACAGGGTGTCTAGGCCCCTCGCCGCGCACACAGAAGCAGCGCCAGGGCCGGGTGCCGGGCGAGGTGCCCCACGTGCCACGAACCCGGTAGAGGAGCTCCCTTCCAGAGAAGTCGCCGGGGGATCCTGCTGCATGCCACAGAGGGTGAGACAGGAGCGCCCCGGATAGCCGCGGCGTGCGGAGTAACCATGCGCCAGTGGAGGTGTAGGGAGTGCCTCGGAACCCCGTCGGTGCCCGGGCAGGACGTGTGCGCCCCTCTATCCGGGAGCCCTTCCCGAGGCTGCCTGGTGCCTGGAGACACGCGCCGGAGGAGCAGGGGAAACCAGAGACAGAGAGGTGAGGAGAAGGAGGCGGGAGACCAGGTCGACGGGGGTGCGGGGAAGAAGATCCCCCCCAATCCCATCCATCGGTCCTGACAAAGTGGACTCACTTCTGCTCTGAGAAGGGTCCCGGGAGGCACCACAAATACGTGCCCCCCTTACAAATGTGTAGGTGATAAGGCCTCTGGCCTATAAGGCCCCTACCCGCATAACACCACGCAGCATTCGGAGAGCCCCACACCATCACTGTGAGGTCCCGCGGTCCCTTGCCAGGAGGTCCCCCCCAGAGCCATCTCCTCATCTCCTCGGGGGGATTACAGGAAGAGCCACCCTGGAGCAAGCTTTGCCCAACAATACTATCCTCTCGCTTCAACATTTCCGTCAGACACCCTCAACCCGAGACGACAATCCTGAAGCCACCATGCCTGCGGAGGACACCCCCCCCCCTCTCTGGCGCTCACCAGGGAAGACCTTAAAGACATCCTCCATGAGATCAAGGCCATCCGTACAGACATCCAGGCCTCCGTGGTGGACCTCAGGGGGAGAGTGGACACCCTTGAGGATAAAATGGAGGAAATGGAAAACAACCATCTCCAGGTGGATCTCTTAAACATGAAATATGAAGCAAGGCTAACGGATCTGGAAATGAGGAAGGAGGACATGGTCCTGAAGGTACACGACCTCGAAAACAGGGAATGCTGAAACAACCTCCGCATTTTAGGGGTTACCCAGCAAAAAGGAGAGACAGCAGCGGAGGTGGGCAGAAGGTACAGGGCCTAATTAACCAGCTCTTCGTGTTGGAAGGGGGAAAGGAAGTCCAACTGGAGAGAGCGCACGGAGGAGGTGGTGGAGGACGGGGAGGCCCTAGATCGATCGTGGTGCGCTTTCTTCGCTACAGGGAAAAAATGGAGGTCCTGGAAAAAGCTAAAAAGCTGGGAAGCTTTCAATTTGAGGGGGACATGATCAGAGTTTTCCAGGATCTGTCTGCACTTACACTCACCCGTAGGCGAGACTGTCGCCCGCTTACACAGTGGCTAACAGGTAAGGACCTAAGATACAGATGGTCGTTCCCCTTTGCATTATCTTTTGAGAGGGCCGGAGTGGACTATAGAGTGATCAACGGTAAAGAGGCCTTGCAGGTCCTACAGGTGTTGAAAGGGGACACCCCCACTGAAAACAATGATGAGGAGACACAAGCATCGGCAGAAAACAGTGGGGAACCGGAAGGCCCCTGGGCCACGTAAAAAATAGCGAAGGGGAGAAGAAAATTCAGAAAACCAAATACCCTGACGAAGAATGACGCGGAGGGCTAGGCCCGTGGACACTCTCTGACGAAAGGAGTAAAGGTAACAGTCTCAAACCCCCGGCCGGGGACACGGAGTTACTCAGGAGAACTGTGGTGGTTAGGCGGAATTTCACCCTGATGGCTTGCCCGTTGGCAGGCGTCCGAAATTTGTGGGGGACGGGGGGAGATAGGAACATTAGAGTCACACACTTGCAGATTCAGCATGTTTACAATCATAGATGGAACCAAGGCGGCTCCCAAGATACCGGATGTGAGAGGTCAACAAGAAGAAATCCTAATGTTAGGCAATGAAAGAAGGGGTCGGGTCGAAACCCTCAGGCTGGGTTCACTTAATGTTAAGGGGTTCAACTCTCCAGAGAAGCGCTCCCTTCTGGGGAGGGAAATGAAGAATGCGGGACTGGATGTCCTCATGGTACAAGAGAATAGAACGATAAAAAGACAGGAGAGGGCCATCCCTGGAGCACATGTGGGTCAGACTTTCTGGGCATCCGGCCAATCTAAAAAGGGGGGTACAGGCATTATACTAAGTAAAAATCAAAAGTTCACGGAAATTTCACGGTGGGAGAGGGAAGATTGGAGAGCCATGGCGGTGTCGGGTAACCTATGCAATTCAAGAGTTTCCCTGGCAATATACTGTCCTAATGTAGGCCAGATTGAATTCCTCTGTGAAGCCCTGGGAGAAATGATGACTAAGGTGGAGGGACTCCTACTCTTGGGAGGGGATTTTAATATGTGGGCAAACCAGGAGCAGGACCATAGCGGTAGGACCGCCCCTCACGATGGTAGGGAGAGAGGGCCACAGGGGGGTTTCCGAGACCTGATGTGGGAGTATGGGCTAGTAGATATCTGGAGGGAAATGCATCCGACCGGGAGGGAGTACACTTTTTTCTCAGCGGCCCACGGTACTAGAACCAGAATTGACTATCTATTTACGGGACATCAGTATATGAGTAGGATAGAGACCTGAGAGATAAGACCCATTAGCTGGTCGGATCACGACATGGTCTGGTCTGACATCAGCATTTCTGGTCTAAAGCCCAGGGACTCCCTATGGAGATGCAATGACTTTCTCCTTAGGGATGCTGTGTTCAAGGAGGAGATGATAACTGCAATCAACAAATTCTTTGAATTCAATGACACGGGCGAAGTTAGCTGTGAGATAGTCTGGGAAGCGGCGAAGGCCACCTGGAGGGGCAGACTGATCAGAGAAGGGGTCTCCAAGAAAAGGCTCAGGACCCTCCTGACACATAAGTTGAGGTCTGAAATATTTCAGCTAGAACAGTCGGAGGACAAGGGGAAGGATGAGATAGAGAGAGATCTGGAAGGTGCAAGAGGGAAGAGGCAGGAATTGAGGGAACTGGAGATGGGCAAGGTGGTAGCCGGCCTACAACATCTCCGCCAAAGATACTATGAGAAAGGCGACAAGGCGATACCATGTTAGCAGCCAAACTTCGGGGCCAGAGAGCAGACAGGTGGGTGTCGCGGATAGTGAGGGAGGAGAGAGATCTGACCCGGAGGGCATAGCCGAAAACTTTGCTAGCTACTTTGAGAGCTTATACACAAGGGAAGGGGATTTGCATCAGGAAGCTCTGGGTAGATACCTCAACGGGATCACTCTCCCCGCCCTCAGCTCCGTGGTGGCGACCACATTGGATGCCCCGATAACGGAGGAGGAGGTGCATAGGGCAATTTCGGGTTTGAAGCTGGGAAGGGGCCCAGGGGAGGACGGGTTCACGGCAGGCTTCTATAAGGCCTTCTCGGGCCACTTGGTGGGTTTCTTGGCATGCCTTTTCTCCAACATATTGGCAACAGGGAAAGCCCCCCTCTCCTTTGACAAAGCCCTGATCACAGTGATTCCGAAGGAGGGAAAAGACCCTACGGACTGCCGCTCCTATAGACCAATTTCACTTTTAAATGTAGACGCCAAATTGTTCACTAGAATCATTGCCACTAGACTCGAGGATCATATGCCTGGGCTCATCCACTCAGATCAGGTGGGCTTTATAAAAGGGAGACAGGGGGCGGACACACTTAGGAAGACCCTACATCTCATGAGGGAGGCAGCACCAAGGGGGAACCATCCGGTCCTGGTGTCTATCGACGCCGAAAAGGCATTTGACAGAGTGGATTGGCGCTTCCTGCATGGCGTGCTCCTGAAGCTGGGATTGGGTGAGGGACTCCGCCAGGCAATCGAGGCCCTATATGAGTCCCCATCGGCTAGAGTTACGGTAAATGGGCACCTGTCTCGCATCTTCACCCTTCAGAGGGGGACCAGGCAGGGCTGCCCCCTCTCCCCGCTTCTGTTCGCCATGACTATGGAGGTTCTTGCAGAATATATTAGAGGATCCGCTAGAGCGCAGGGGATTGACATAGGTGACCGCACCTTCAAGCTGGGACTGTATGCTGATGACATTTTGCTGCATTTGAGGGATCCCGCCAGGTCGGTCCCAGCCGCCCTACAGGAGATTGAACGTTTTGGCAGTTTCTCTGGCTTTTAGATAAACATAGGTAAATCAATGATCTTCCCCTTTGCATCAGACATGGACAGGAATCTGGAGGAACTCAACCCCCTGGGCCTACAAATCTGCACTGAAGGGATAAAATATCTGGGAATCAATGTGGTCAAACCGAACGAAGACTTAAATCAAGCGAACTACCCAGCTCTGTTTGACAAAATATTCAAAGACATGGAGAGATGGGGAAAGGGTCAAGTTTCCTGGATGGGACATATAGATGCTATAAAAATGAACCTTCTCCCCAGGGTGCTCTACGTCTTTCAGATGCTCCCGCTTGAGGCCCCTGATGCGTACCTCATTGAAGCAAAAAGGCGAATCCATGAAATTTATATGGCAGGGCCAGAAACCCAGAGTGGGGTATGAAACCCTCACGCTCCCTAAAGATAGAGGGGGACTTGCCCTCCCAGACCTCCAGACCTACCACAGGGCGGCCCACCTCAGAGAAGACCCCGACAAACAATGGATATATCTAGAAAACTGCCACCTGAGCCCAGTCACAGTAGGGGAATCGTTTTGGGTCCCTCTGAAAAAGCTCCACAATAGAATTAAGACTCACACAATCCTGGCCACCATGTGGAGGACACTGTCAGTAAAGGGCTCCAGGGACAAAATCACCACGTGGCCCTCCCCTTTGAGTCACATCTGGTTCACACCGGTATTGGAAACAATACCAGGGCACAAACACTATCAACCCTGGTTTGACGCCGGTCTGAGTAGGGTCGGACAACTTGTGAAAGAGGAGACGTTCATAGGAATCCAGGAACTTGAAGAAGCACTGGGAATTGGCACCCTCTCCCCGCTTCTTTACCTTCGATTGAAAGGAGTCCTAATGAAGCCCAATCTAAAACCATGCGTGCAACGAAAGCTCACCCCCCGACAAGAGAATTTTGGACTCTCATGCAGAAATGAAGGGTCTCATATCCCTTCTTTACGGAGCGTTACTGTCGACCAGAGAAGGAACCACCAAAAGTCTTAGGAGGAAGTGGGAGGCGGACTTAAACATTAGTCTTGGGGACAATCTATGGAGGCGCCTCTATAGTAGGGCATACAAAACTTCAATCTCCTGCCAGTACAAAACACATGCTGTCAAACTCCTCCACAGATGGCAATATGACCCAGTCAAACGTTCCAGGATGTTCCCGGATATTGCCCCCATGTTGGCATGGCTGTGGAGAAAAATCAAACTACTGGTACGTGTGGTGGACATGTGATAGGGTGTGGGCATTTTGGACGGAGGTCCTTAGCTGACTCAAGGAGGCAGGAGAGGGGCCTTACCCACTGGACCCCATGGTACTGATATTCGGATTACAACTGAAGGAGGAACACTGGGAAAAGCTCCCAGACTTGACACACTCACTATTATTGGCGGCCAGAGCCGTTCGATCTAGAACTTGGAAGAGAGCCGCCCTTCCTGGAAAGAGAGAATGGGTGGCAGCAGCCAAGGACATCTACTATATGGAAAAACTAACTGAAGCAATGCAGGGCTCAAGCTCGCATACAGAATCCGAGTGGCAACAGTTTATGGAGGCTTTTGGCTGCGAAGGAAACGAGACCTGAAGACCCCATGAGAGGGTGACCCGGCCCTGCAAAATTCACCCGAGCCTAGAATTTCTGGGGTGTGACACAAGCGAGTCAGTCTAACTCTGACTTACGTGAGCTTGGGGGGAGCTGTCCGGAGAGGTTTCCGAGCGGACCAGCTGAATCTGAACTCTTGAGATAAGTGAGGGAGGGGGGAGGAGGGTTGGGAGGGGGGCATGTTCATATGTGTATCTCATTTTCTTTGGGCTCCAGCCCACAGTTGTTTAACTTTGACGTATCACTTACTCTTGTGAAAATCCAATAAAAATTGGTTTAAAAAAAAGAAAAAGAAATTAAAAAGAAAAAGATCTACGACAGAGATAACAATATTAGACATCTATTCAAATATAGAAAAAATGATAATTTTATAATGCAAGCGTTCCCAGTAGACAGACCCTGTGATTACATCATAAAATGTAAAAATATGAAGATTTTAAGATAAAGTATGTCAATTAGGTTGGAGCCTCTTCCGGCTCTATACAGAATTGGTGCATGGAAAAAGATAACATATTCCCTACTAACACTGAGACATCTGTTAACAAACTGTGTTGAATTAAAGGAGCTCTACCAAAAGGGTTATCTACGATTGCTACATAAATTGACACATTTTTATAATGATCGAATGTGGGGTCTGTTATACTCTGGGAACTACACGCTATTGAATTATACCAGATACGAACCATAATGAATACACTCGATAAAGTGGTAGATCTTTGATTTTGCGATTTTGTAATCAAATACATTGTATTATCCCTTCCTTTAAACATGTTTTTATGATGCAAGCTGAATGATATGTTTTGTAATTTATTTTAGACTAATATGATACATTTAAATGCTTTTTCTAAGATATTTTTCATTTTTCTGTGTATTGTGTTAAAATGTTAATGTAATCATAAGAACACAAATAATAAAAATAAAATGTTCACAAACATTTACTTCCATGAAGGGGTTTGCAATAGACATTACACACGGGTCAATCTTTACAAAATCTCTGAACCTGTCACTGAACTAAATCAGGAGATTGCTGTATTTTTCAATGTTCAGGAGTTCAGCACTAGCTGTGTTCTCTGTCAGCACTTGGATTACAGAAGGAAAATGATGCATTTTCCTTTTCACCACTTATTCACAGAAAAGGATAAGTTTCGAATTAAATGTCTTTACTGTGCTTAATCTGGTCATGTGAGCAATGGTGTTACCTTTGCCTTGTAGTTCACAGTTATGAGTATATTTAATTTCTCTGTAACCTCTGCCAGAAATGCCAAATCAAGGAGCCAAGAAATGCTACATAATTGGCCGATATCTCAGTTTTGTGACCGCATGCAGTTTTTGATTTCTGGGAAAAGTGAAAGAAATCAACGTAGTATTTACCCCTGCCAAGCAATCGGTTTCCTTTGTGTAGCAATAGATCACTGTGTACGGCATATAGGTCTTCCGGGAATATTTTGAACATTTTATGCTGTTTGGCCTTTGCACAAATTGAATTAATAATTCTCACAACAGGGGCCATTACATGATCAAACCCCATCACTTTTGCACAAATTGCATGCTGATGGATGATACCGTGGTAGTGCAATAATGGAGGCAAATCAGGGTCTGCTTTACAACAAGCAACAAAACCAGAATGACGCCCAGGCATTGCTGGTGCACCATCAGTTGTTATTGCCACCAACTTGTTCAATGGAATGTAGATACCATCACCTCTGGTTGTGGATTTCAGAGGCAACATTGTAAAGAATTCCTCTTTGTTGGTGAAGTCTTCCAACACCATTCGAGCAAACACTGCCAGCTGGCCAGTATCACTTGCATCAAATGATTTATCGCATTGAAAAGAAATTGCATATGCTCAGATCTTTTTCTAACTGCACCATCACATTGGCTGATAGCGCAGATATCATCCTTGCCATTGTGTTTGCACATAATCGCATATAAGAAATGTCAGACATAATCTTAGGGCAGTTTTTAAAATCTTTTAAAACTGACTCAGCCATGAGAGCCATTGCACCTTTCACAACTGCACCATCTTTATGATGATCATGATTTAATGATGTTTCAATATTTATAGAGCGCTTAAACACCCAAAGGCAACTTGGCGCTAAACCAGTTAATAGAGTGGTCAACAAGTCACTAAAATAGGAAGGTCTTTACTGCACGTCGAAAGACAAGATGATTCTCTATGAGCAGTAATTCCAGTGGAAATGAATTCCAAAGCTTGACGGCCGCAACTGAAAATGCACAGCCTTCACCACAGGAGAGGCGAACTCTGTGAATCGCTAGCACAGCATTATCGCGAGAACAGAGGGCTCAATTAGGAACATAAGGGCAAACATTTTGTTGAAGATATCCATGTCCCACTCTATAGAAGGTCCTATGCGCCCAGATGCCCCCGGGATAGGCGTGCTATACAAATTGCTAAATAAATAAATATGTACCAGGCAAAGGAATTTGAACTGCACTCTTTTCTCAATAGGAAGCCAGTGTAGCTGTCGTATAATAGGGGGAAATATGTGCAGAAATAGGAACCCGTGATACCACACGAGCCACAGAGTTTTGGAGTAGCTGAAGGAGTCAGACAAGATAGGATGACTGCGCCAAATAAAGAGAGATACAATAATCAGCGGCAACCACAGAAGCATGTAGTGACAAAGGAACAAAAGGAAGACATTTCTGTAGGATTTTTAGTTTAAAGTGTCCAGCTTGACAAACAGCAGGCACCTGTGCTTCTCGGGACAGTGAGGTAGAGAGTTTGACCCCAAGATCCTTCCCCACTAGAACAGGAGAAGCTAAAGAAACCAGTGAACCTAACAAAAAGTCCACCGTCCACAGAGAAGCAACCGAAGGGGGACCCACCACCAGGACCTCTGTCTTGTCACCGTTCAGCCCAAGCCAGTTATCACCCATCCATCCCCCTACCGCCCTTAGGCACTCCTGCAGCTGAGACGCAGCCCCACATGCTGGAGATCAATGCAGACATTATCTGCGTATCATCAGCATGCGAGTAGCACCGGAGGCCGTGGGAATAGATGAGTCTGACCAAGGGCTGAATATACACATTAAAGAGCGTAGGGGACAAGGCAGAGCCCTAAGGGAAGCTGCAAAAAAGAGCGAGGGGAGCAGACTGAAGAGAAGAAAGAGAGAGTGATTGAGTGCGCCCAGTAAGACAAGATTTCAGACACGCCAGCACCTGAACAGACACACCAGCCTATATTAACCGATCAACAAGGATGGTCTGGTCGACTGTGTCAGAGAGCTGAGTGAGATCATCCTCATTGGAGACTAATGTACTTTCCGTACCCTGTCCAGGGCAAAAGCCTGACTGAAATGGATCATAGAAACCAGTTTTATCCTGAAAAGAACTGAGTGACTCAGCAATTTCATAAAAAAAGAAAGACGAGATATTGGACGAAAATTAGAAAGAACCGAAGAATCCAAAGAAGGTTTTTAAGAAGAGGAATCACCAGAGCATGCTTGAAATGGTTGGGAATAACTCCAAAAGTGCACGAATGGTTCGTTGCTTGCACCAGCCATGAGGCAGTCTGAGAAATAGTATCTTCAAGATTTTCGGAGGGCTAGGATCGAGTGGGGAAGCAGACCTCATTTTCTGTGTAGCCTCCACTATTTCCTCAGAAGTAAAAATGGGAAAAGCAAACCATAGCTACAGGAGGGCCAGAGAAGGAATCGGGGAGGCCCAATCCCCAGTCTGAGGCTCGAGACAGCAATTTTGTCTCTAATATTCACAATTTTCTGAACAAAAAATTGAGACAGCGAGTCACAAAGAAGCTGTGCCGGGATAACCACTGACCGGGCATTGGACGAGATCAAAGCTTGCTAACAAAAGTTCCCTCGACTGATTAATAGCTGTCTCCATCTTCAGGGTATCAAAAAGACGTTTTGCCTCACTAATAGCTATATGGAAGCTATTTATTTCTTGTTGCAGAAGTCGTCTATCCATCTGGAATAGGATTCCCCCCACTTACGTTCGGCCTGCCAACATCCAAGATGTTGCAGCCGAAGTACATTTAAAAGTACATTTTGTTTTTTGCCAAATAATTTGCAACTTTGGAGGATGCCTCTTTCGCAGCATTTGCTTTCTTTGTTGGTTGGGTAATAAATGATTGTTGCATCTGCAGGGCAGCTTTTAGTTCAGCTACTTTTTGGGGTCGCAGACGGCTTCCTTTAGGAAAATTATTTACATAATTTGTATGCATTGTTAGAAACGGTGGGCAGTCATAATTTCGAAAAAAAATGTCGACAGACAAAAATGTCGACAAAAAAATGTCTAAAAAAAAAATGTCGACTTTCGTTTTTTTTAATTATATATTTATTTTAGGGGTTCGGGAGTTAAAAAAAAGGGAAAAATTAAAAAAAAAATTAAAAGGGGAGGTCGGGGGGGAACCCCCCCCATTTAAAAAAAAAATGCATTGAAAAAAAAAGTCGACATTTTTTTTTCGACATTTTTTTTTCGAAATTTTGACTGTCGACATTTTTGTTGTCGACATTATGACTATAAACCGTTAGAAACAACCTTTTTATTGGGCTCAATAGTGGTATAGAAAGAAAGGGTTTTAATTCTTAGGCGGAATGGGAGAAGAAACGTGAAGTATTGATAACATTGTATAGATCGAGCAGACTGGGGATGTTAGATGAATTATTTGTACTAGCGGTGTAGAACAATTTTATATTTTGTATGTCTTTTTATGTAATGCAGAAGGTTGTTTTTATAACCATTGCAAATAAAAAATTGTTGCAGCATGCCTCTCAACATTACTCTTTTTTACCACTACAACTTTGGCACTGCAGATTAAACACACGCTTGAGGAAAAGAAATCGGTCTCCCACTCTTGATGGAAATAATACATCTTTTGCCTTTTGTTTGATGGCCCTCCTACTTCTGCATCCATGATTTCAACAAGTGTAGTTTGTAAGTTTATTTTGGGACTGCACATGCAATGTAATCTAAGCAGGATTTCAATGTGTTATTATGGTTTTAAAAATAATTGAGCACACACAAATTTCTGCTTAGTAAAAAAAATAAAAACCAGTGCCATTTTAGCACATTAAATTCCTGCAAATTGAACTTTATGGCATGCACCTATGCCAAGTCACAGAATTCAGCCAAGGCTAATGAAGGTCAAAGCCTACTTTGTTGACTGCCCTTAAACGTTCGAAGGTCAAAATAATTGATTGAAAAAATGATCATGACGGAAGGGGAGAAAATTAATGTTGGCTGTGCTACAGTCAGTCCTCTATACAAGAATCGCTAGTATAATGAAAGGATTGTGAGACTATCTGCCTGTCAAATCAAGTGATATAGGACTACCTGAGTGTCAGTGCAACAATAAAGCAATTGTAGGTGACAGCATGGGACCTGAACAGGCGCATGAGAACACACCATTTTGTTTCTAAAATCAATAAATATGCCTCAATATAAGTGCATGCATTCTAATATGATTAGTCTAGTGACTCTTCATTGTTACAAGCAGTTAACTCTCCTTCACATCTGAAGCCACACTTAAGCTGCTCTGAGAATGAGCCATCTCCTATCCCCCTACTCTGCCAATTACTTCCCGGCATGGGCTGCACATATTTATTGGGTACAGTGGCAGAAATTCCCACACTGAGGGAAGCGAGTGGCCCATACCCATCCGCAGGTCCAAACCAAGCCATTTTGGAGCACAGCGTGCAGCAGAAATAGTGAAAAAAGGTCAAACTATTTACATGCAGGTCTAAACATGAGAATTTAACAACAGTCGCCTAACCAGCTGAGCTCTCTTTCCTCAGTATTCTGCTTTTGGAACTCCACCTTTCCCCTCACTACTTCTGCGCTTGCCAAACAGCTTTGGCCTGTCCAACTCTCTCCTACAACCATGCAATTAAGCTTCAGTTGCCATATTGATGAAGCAGCCTTCCCACTTTTAATTGAGCAGCGCTTTCTAATTTTGCAAGATGCATTCTAACACTTCAATAAATGACAGCCCAACAGCGAGGGGGGACTGAAACACTTTTACGCCAGTGAATTTAAAGCACAGCACCCACACCTTTTTTTGTTTTCATTTTTGGTGACAAGCATGCAGAATATCCACAGGGGCAAAATGACACTCCTGCCAAGGCTCAGATAGGCCTATAGGGCAATACCCGAACCCCAAAAACAAAATGTTAGTGTGGGCCAGTTTGGTAAATTACTTCACCATGTGGCTAATAGTTTTGATGAGTGCTACTGGATAAATATTCTTTAAAATGCATAATTTGTATCACACCTTATCAAAAGCCTCCCCCTTGGGTACTACTCAGTCTCTCACAAAAGGAATGAATTGCTATTTGCAACTGTGGGCCACTTTTTCATTGGTGCCCGAGACAATTTATGCCCCAGTCCAACCCTGCTCCTGCCCCCATGGTTCAACCAGTACGGGGTCAACAGCCTCTTTTTCCACCATGCATGCCACACCTATTGCCAAAAATGTATGCATATTGAGGTTCCAACAATGGAAATTAACCCAGGATGAAGCAGAGACATTTAGCTATCGTACTTGATGTCTTTGCTTCATCCTGGGCTCATGTTCAGTTACAGGAGCAGGAAGCACATTAGGAATGGCGGGGCTCTGGGGAGCAAGCCCTGCTCATTTCCTGTACTGTATGACAGTCTTTCACATGGACACTGTTTTAGCCTGCCACACTCGAGAAATTAGCACTGCTTGCTCCCTACAGCCCTGCCGTTTCCAAATGTTGCCCTTGTGACAGAAAACGTGCCCAGGGCGAAACAGAGGCATTTAGCTATCATGCTTAATGTCTACCCTTCATCCTGGGCTAACTTTCAGTCATATGAGCTACTTAAATAGAACATGATCAAACAAACGTTAAAACCTTAATCTCGTGAGAAAATGCTGTCCACGTAACTGTTAGGTTTCCAGCACTTACACAGCGCAATCAGCCTAAAGCGCTACATCATGGTTCTTACTTAAGCTGTTTTCCACCTTTCAGCACAGTGCCTGTCTTTCGGCATTGGAAATTACCATGGCAACGTTGGAGACCTTTGTATACCAGATCTCGCTACTCTGTCCCTGTAGTTGTGAAGGGAACGGCTGCGCACAATATTTGTGACAGCAGAACATAGCGTGTGCCCGCCTCCCTTTCGAATTTAATGTCGCGCTTGTCTGAAAGCTAATTGCTTCTGATTTAAGTTGCGTTCTTGCTTCAGATCCTTGTTTCCTGGTATATTTGACCCTTGTTACTGAACCTTGTTTCTGCTTTCTTGACTTGCTTCCGGATCATCCTACCTGTTATTGGAACCTCGCTGCTTGCCTTAACGCTGACCCTCTGCATCATACCTGGACTACTTTTTGCTTACTGTTTTGAAACCTTGCCGCCTGCCTAACACCAACTCTCATATATTTTAAGAGAGGTGGTGGCCACTCTGTGGTGGCAGTGGTCTGCCCTGGGGGTGGCGTACCAGTAAAGGGCTAATAAGACTTATATCCACAAAAGAGAGTACTGGTACGGCAGGGAAAGGCCCATAAATGGTGTAAATGAATTAAATACCATATCGGTCCAATACCCAATATAACCTCATTGGTTATGTATAGCACTACACCCACTTGTATATAACAAAGTCATAACCTTTCATAACAATTGGATTTTTTGCAATTGAAAACACATTTAATGTGGGAAATGTGTACATACAATTAAGTCAAACATGTAATTCACATACTTTAACAGTGGACAAAATCATTGAAACCATGTATTAACGGGTTGAAACAAGATCAAGACATAAACCAAAAAGCAAAAGAAAAAAGCCGGACCAATTCCGGACATAAACAAAAGTTCCTAGTCATTTTAGGCTTTCAATTTTTCTTATACACATAAGAATAGAGCAATACAGAGTGAAATTACTCTAGAAATCAATAACATATTTTTTCTAACTGCGTTATTCCATCAAATTGTGAACATCAAGTATACCAAAAGAAGGAAGTCTTATTAGTTGAAAGTAAAATCCCAGGTTGGAAATATTGAAAAGCTGGAATTGGGTCTGCCAACGCATCAGAGGGAAAGTAAGAACCCAAAATGTCTTTGCCAGAGATCAGTGTCCTTTGTAAATTAAACACTAAAGGCAGGTGTTACACTCACCTGACTCCCACGGAGGCGCTGGCCTGGTTCGCGCTGCTGTGACCTCTCCTAAGGTGATGCGCAGGGTTCGGAAGACGGACTGGACCGGGCCCCCAAATCTGGCTTGTCTGGCTCGCAGAAGTATCCTTCTGTAGGTGAAAATAGGGGAATAACTGTCTGCGGGGTAATGCAATCAGCCTCCCACTTTCCCCTCACACCCTCCTTGAAACCCTTCTGTGATTTCTCGTAGCGTCTCACCTTAGGGTCTGGAAGGACGAGCTCTCCATCCTGCTTCTGATGCAGGGGCGCGTTGGTATCCAGTTACTTCACTGGATTTTCGGATTGGTGAGAACCAAACTTGCTTGGCTTCCAGGTAGGTTTTTTTGATAAGAGGTTCCCCTTGTGTCCATGCATTAATGTACTAATGCTAGTGTCTTTTTCCCCATAGGGGCCGGGGTACGGAATGCCGGGGAACAGGCACCGACCCGAGATGAGAGGTGAAATCCTTGTAGAAATCAGGTAAGTCTTTAATGAGCGTTTTTTGGTAATGTCTTTTCATTCGCTCATTAACGCTGATGTCTCTTTTTCCCCTTAGGGGCCGGGGTCCGGAAATGCCAGGATGCGGTGCGGACCCGAAATGAAGAGGGAATGAATCAACAGGTAAGTCTTAACATGGAGATTTAGCTTTCCTTATTCCCTTCTCTCTCTCACGTTTTGTTCTGGTGTTTTTCTCCCTAGGCGCTGGGGCGTGACTGCGAATCCGGATGATCGCTGCTGAACATGGAGGCGCCCTGTAAAGGTGAGTGGAATGCGGCACTGCAGCGATCGACGCAATGAGCTTTTAAATTAAAGTCTTCCTTTTCAGGATTGTCGGCGAGATGTCTCCGGGATGCGGATTTAGCAGGTAATAACTTTTCCTTCTTCTGTTCTCTTCTTCTCTTCCTTTGCAGGTGATCCAGGATGCTGGCAGGGTGGCAGAAGTCAGGATGCAGGAGCAGACACGGTGAGCGTCCAGCTGCTAGATGCAGAACAACGCGAAGCACGTGTGGCTGTTCGGGTGGGGTTTAAATAGCCTTGGAAGAAGTTCCAGGTATGTATCCTTCCCCGACCACGCCCGGATGGTAAATTAGTCCCACAGGTAAAGTAGTTCCTTTCAGACCTCAAGGAGGCTGGGATCCTGCAGCATGGTCTGCATCAGGTAAGTGCACCCAAGCATTCCCATAATGAGCCTGGCGCCTATGGCGCCAGGACTGACGTCTTTTATGAGCTTGACGCCATAGGCGCCAGGACACTGTCCAAAGGGCCCCTATATGGGGTTGCTGGGTCCTTCCTTGGGGACTGGATGTCCGCTTTCGGGGACGCCGGGCTTGAACCGGCTCCCCGGGAGCGGGCATCATGACAGCAGGGTTCTAAACCCAGACTGGGTGAGGTGTATTAGTGAAAGACCTCCAGTGGCCTCTGATCAAAAAAATGCGTTTCGGCGGTGATAACTGAGTGGAGAAAGTAGAATCTTCACAGTTGAAGAAAATGTTCCGCCTTCATCAGGGCAATAAGTAGCAGGACGCTGTTGTTTTTGAAGAAAAGGAAGAAAGAAAGAAAATTCATAAAAGTGTGGAAAAATTAAAAATTGAAGTGCTAACAATTAAAATCAAGTGTAGGAAGTTATGAGCAATTATATACAAGCTGGAATCTGAGGTGTAGGAAAAAATGCTATTGTCTATGTGCAAATGCAAGACCATGGTCATGTTTGCAGAGAACTGCTTGGTGCCACCAACTCTCTGCATCGTACCCGGACTGCTTTCTGTTTACTGTTTGTAAACCTTGCTGCTCTCCTAACGCCAACCCTCTGCAACGTACCTGGATATTCTTGCTTGCTGTTTGGGCACCTCGCCGCCTGCTACCTACCAAACTTCTTTTCCTTACCGGACTGCTTACGGCTTTGTACAAAGTCAGTGCACGGACTAGAGACGCTTCTGTATACTTGCGCACCTTCCCAGTCGTTCAGGCGTCCTCATGCCTTTGGGAATCAGGCCCCACTAACGTCTCCTATTCCTTCAACGTACGCTTCCTGTATTGGAACACCTGTGCTCATCATTTCCAACTTGGCATCTCACTGTACGCTTTGGCTGGTAAAACTCATTCTCCCATTAATGTTACATTGTCTGGGATCTATCTATAGTTGCTAACTTGCTGTACTGTTACTCTAATCATTCCAGACCTCCCTGGGAATTCCCAGTTTACCATTCACTGTGAAACTCGACCGATAGCACCCAGAGTAGAAGACTCTCTTTTAACAAAGAGGTTAGCCACACTCTTCTACTGAGCACTCCTTATCGTTTACTGTCAGCTCATACCGCCAACTGCTGTTCCCTTCTGTTGTTAAAGCTGGCGTGTTCGTGGTGCTTCTGCCCGGCTCTTCCGATTAATTGACCCATCTTTTAGTAAATTCATACCTGACTGAGGGGTACATTGATAGGAAGAATTCCCTCCTGGTGAGGAGACCCTGACTAACGGTCTGAGTTCCATTCCAGATCCATGGTCAGGGTTCGGTTTGGTTATTCGGTGTCCACCTAGAGTGAAGAGAGTCGGGTGAGATACAATTCTGGTGAGTTACTGTAGGTTGTGCTTGGTAAGACACAACACTAATGCGGAACAGTAGTTTATTAAAATGTACATGAGTTAGTGCAAAATGAATGAATAATGCACCTCATTCAGTGATAAAGTTGTCACAGTTTGGCGGTTTGTAGTAATTAGATATGGTGACTTTCTGAAAAATGTATATACATTTCTGAGGCCTGTGGAATCTGCTTAGATCACATGCTGTGCATAGGCCGACATCTAGTGGAAGCTGCAGAGTATTACAGTTTGTTCTTCGAAACTCGAAAATGGGCGTCGACCTAGGGCATGCCAGTAATACTATCCCTAGTGTGACGTCCACTGTACCCATGAACCCTCACGCGTGTTGGACGCTCAGATTGTTTTTTTCTGCCATACTTGTCGGAAGCATAGTTGCGGAGTTCCCTGGCTTTTATCCTTTTGTCATAATTCATCTAAAATTCCCTGTTCTTTAAATCCCACGTCGAGATTCCGAAGATCGACGCCGGTCCGAAGAACGAACAGCCGTCAAGACTGCACAACGGACTTTGGGCCTCGGAAGGCCTCTGGCCTCGGAAGGCCTCTGGCCTCGGCCCTGCAAGTAGGGAGAGTGGGGGTGGACATACGCACACTCGTTTATTTCCTACATACATTCGCCTGCTGCCATAGAATAACTTATGGAGAGTACTCCATTTAAATTCTGCCCAATGTGCAACTGCAAGTTCCCTTGGGTGGATAAGCATAACACTTGTAATCTCTGTCTGCCTAGGGATCACCCCGAAGCTAACTGCAGTGCGTGTAAACTCTTTAAGGCTAAAACACTAAAGGACCGCTACACTAAACGTTGGGCCCACTACGCCAGGCAGCTTGAGGCCATGGAGGCGGTGGGTTCCTTCAGTGATGGCAGCAACGCCGCCGTATCGGACGGCAAGGGCACAGGTGCGTCGATAGACACCCAAGCGCGAGTCCCCGGCCTCAGAGGATTGTCCGATGGGGCAGTTATGGGGACCACACCCGGCGACATGAGCGCTACACACACTACAGCACCTAAGCACACAAACCCCAGCGGAGACTCGACACGCGTGTCGAGTGATCGGAAGAAAGAGGCACAAAGAGAGCGGTCCACATAAACGGTTTCCTCTGGGCGTTCCAGGTCGAGATAGCCTCACGACACACGGCAACCGTCCACGATTGCCAAGGGTGCCTCGCTCCTCAAAGTTACAAAGGTATGGTCATCAGACGATGAAACCAACCTCTATCCCCAAGCAGCATGCTTAAAGTCGGCTCCGGCAGTTCTTTCCATGTCTGCCTCCGAGTCTCGACGCTCGCCCTCAAAAGCTTCAGAGCCTTCCCAAAACACCGAATCTCGGCGCCAGGTGTCGAAAGATTGTGAGAAGGCCAAACATTCAGGGAAACATTCCTCTACTCATGGAAAAGGGGACAAACAGCAGAAAAGTCATCAGAGAAAACATCTGTACCCCAGGTCCAGAAGGACAAGCATAGATCTTCAGATAAGGATAAATCTAAGACCCCTGACCCTGTCACTAGACCTAAAGTTATCCCTCCCACTCCACATGACATGGGAGAAGAGGAAACTCAACAAGAAGTGGTCATCCCCAGTTCCAGGGAATGGAGCTCTGATGACATTGACAGGGTGATGACAAGAATGTCTTCTTTGGCTAATTTCTTTGAGAAAAACCCTGATTATTTTCTGAGCTATCAGAATACCCCTGACACCTCTAATCCTTCAGGATCCAAGGACCATCAGCCTCCTAATAAGAGACCTCGAAATGAGACTCTAGCTCAGGGCCTGATTTCAGACCCACTCTCTATTCTACCTTACCATTAGTATGCCGAAGATCCAGACATACACATACTGGACGACCAAGCAGGAGTCGATTATTACAGAGACGACGAGGACCAGGATGAGGAGGAGGAAGACGAGGCAGGGGCATATAATCTAGACTCACCTATCCCCAAAGAACCACCGGTAAATGATTCACCTGTGGATAATCAGCCACTACTGAATGAGGTTTAAGCTAGAGCTGTACAGCACTTTCAGATTGACACTTAATGGGCTCAAGAGGAAAGGGTTTTTTTCCAGAGGAAATCATGGGGGACAAGAAATCCATTGCCCAAGCCATACCAATTCTGAATTCTATCCAATGCAGAATTGACCCCTCCCTCACCCGTAATCTCACCCGGGCAGTCAACCCCAGAATTGAAAAATTATTCAGGGCCGCCCCTTCCGACCCACTTTACATAAGGGGTCAGTTTAAGCCCGACTCATTGGTAGTTACTACCACCAGGAAAAGAGCGGGGACTCCTTTAGCATCATCTGAAGCTCCCCCAGACAAGGAGAGCAAGAGGATATATGGTCTAGGAAGGAAAGTGGCTTCCACTTCCGCTTACCAGGCAAGAATCATGAATTCCACCACTCTGCTGGCAAGTTATAATTGTCACCAATGGGAGCGAGTAGCTGCCCTTATTGCCTCTGCGCAAGAACCACTAAAGGGTAGAAGTCGGTGAGTGCTCTGTATCCCAGTCCCTTCCATCGCTGTGTTAGTGCTGTGTCATCTGTGGGTTAGAGGCCAGGGAAATTCCAGATAGGGAACCACTTGTAGTAGGGTTGCGTCTCGTGCATCGGTGGCAGCACCTAGCCCCATGCTAGCAGTGTGGCTGCTGTGGGGTCTAGTGGGGAGTCGTCTGTATAGGCATGGTGTAGAATCAGTGTTTTAAGATTTACGTCGCCCACTGCAAGCTGTTCCAGTTTAACGTGGGGTGGATTTCCAGAGTCAGCATACCAGTACAAGGCATACTGGGCATACTGGGCCTGTGGTGCTATCCAGTAAAGTTTTAGATTGGGGCGGTGGAGCCACCTCTGTCATATGGTAAAGTCATGTGTGTCCATTGTTTTCGTACTGCTCCAGCGTGCCAAAGAAATTGTGAGCAGATGCTGTGTAGCCTGTCAAAGTATTGTTTGCCAGGTCAGACAGGGACATTCGCAAAGATATATAAGAGCTCCGGAACCAGGATAATTTTTACTAGTGACAATTTACCCACCATAGAAATCAGGAGAGAGCGCCATCTTGCAGTTTTAGTCTCAACATATTTTTCTGCAGCGAAATAGTTATCAGCCAGTAGGGTGGGCCTAGTCCTGGACACCTGGACCCCCAGATATTTGATGCCATCGAGTGACCAGCGGAGGGGGTATTCGCATGTCGGACATTTGGTTGCTGTGGTGAGTGGGAAGATTTCCGACTTACTGTAATTGATTGTGAATCCAGAGGTGCCCATACGGACCACATCCCTCACTATTGGCTCCAAGTTTTTGGACGGGTCTCTGACATCTAAGAGGACACCGTCAGCATAAAACGATATTTTTTCGGGTTGATCCTTTGGCCGAATCCCCCTCTGGGTGTGTCGTCCTCTAATCTAATCAGCCATAGTTTCTATGACCAGCACAAAGAGAATGGGGGAGAATGTGCAGCCCTGTCGAGTGCCTCTGCCCAGTTTAAAGGTAATACCCTCGCCAAAGGACATGTGTATAATAATTTAATGTACTTGTATTTGTATTTATTTTATCTATAAAGCGCAGCCAGGCCCGGGGGCATATGGGCGCGTAAGTTAGATCTGGTTACAGTTACAATTAAATGCAGTCAACAATGGTTACGTGACAGTTACAGGTAAGTACAAACATAGGCCCTCATTACAAGTCAGGCGTTAAGGGTTTAACGGCGCCGTCGGCGCCATTAACCCTTAACACCTGATTCACACTTTAACGCCTGCTTTTGGCAGGCATTAAAGTCCAAGGCGCTAAGCGACCTTGGTGCTAATTACGGCACCGTAATTTACGGTGCCGTAATTAGCGCCTTCCCCATCCCCATTATGCCCTATGGGGCAAAAATGGGAATGGGGAAGGGCAAATGGTGAATGGGGAATTACCGCCCCACTCACCTTGGAATGGGGCGGTAATTCCGCCATCCACCATGGCGGAATCCGGCACCATGGTCCACCGCCTGACTTGTAATGAGGGCCATAGTATTGCAAGTGCGTACAAATATACATTAAATTACAAAGTGTGCCGGCAGCAGTCCATCGTGCTGGGATCAGGAGGTTAGGCTGTCATAGAGTCCAAATTGTGAAGCCAGCACTTCGTGTTGTGTTTGAACGGGTTAAATGAGGATTCTGCTCCAAGGACGCGGGGATAGTGTTACATAATTTGGAAGCTTGTACAGGGAAGCTAGCTCCACCCGAGTTATGAAGTTTGAATCTTGGTATGGTCATGGTGTTAGTTTGTGCTGCTCTGAGTGGTCTTGAAGAGGTGTGAGGTGTAAGTTGGTGAGTAAGGTAACATCGGTAGGCTCGCCTTCTCCAGAGGCCCAACATGGACCTAAAACCAACGGAACCCTCAAAATAACCATTGCAACTGCAAGGGGGTACGCTGTTGCTGCACAACCACCATTAAAGGATCCAGGGTGTTCAACCCATCAATACAACATAGCATGTGAGGTGGCTGCAGACTTCATATGCCAATATCTGCTCATGACAGTAAGGAGTATAGAAAGCTCAAATAGGGAGTAGTGTACGCTAGGGATTCTCAGGCAGCGGTTGTCTTCAATTTGATCATCGTCCGGGTTGTTCAGGGGTATTTGCGCCTCGATGAATTTCACTGCTTCGCTCGGGACAGTGAAGAAGTAGAGTTTGCCCCTGAAGGTGAGTTTGAGGCGTGCAGGGAACAGCATTGCATACTGAATATTTCTTTCCCTGAGCATCTTTTTCACTCCCAAAAAATGGCGCCTTTCCTGCTGTACACCGGTAGAGACGTCGAGGAAAATCCTGATAATTTGGGATCCTAGCCTCAGCTTGCCCTTTTCCCAGTCTAGTCGGAGTAGTTGATCTCTATCACGAAAGCTGAGAATCTTCCCAATGATGGGCCTGGGGAAGTTTCCTGGTTTGGGCCGCAGGCCCAGCGCCCGGTGGGCACGTTCAACAGTGAAGAAGGGGGAGAGGTTGGGGTTCCGCAGGAGATCTTTAAGTAGGTTTTCAGTGGCCAGCTCCATTTTGCTTGTAAGTGCATCCTTAGGTACCCCGACTATCCAAACGTTATTTCTACGTGAGCGGGATTCCAAAATTGTCACACTTGCTTTTAACAAGCTTCATATCTTGGCTGAGATCAGCCACTGTATCCTGCAGTGAGTGTAGCCCATCTTCATTGGCTCCAATCCTAGTCTCGGCTTCTGTGATCCTGGCGCCCTCATGGGCGAGTTGGGACCGAAGTGATGCCACATTGGTGTTGATATCATCCAGTTTTTTGTGTATGGCAGCACATTTTTTTGGCCATTGTCTCCATCAGGGTGCTGAGATCAGGAGTGGGTGCAGAGGTGGGCATGGAGGTGTCGCTCTGACCCAGTGCTAACTGCCCCTGCTTGGGTTTGGGCGCTGATTTTGCAAATGTATCCATGGCCCCGGTCTTCTTACCCCCGCGGGCTCCCTTGGTCATGGTACGTATGTAGTCCTCTCCTACCGTCCCACGTTCAAGCTTTGGCACTGGAGTTTTTGGAGAAATCTGTGGGCGGTGTCTCATAACAGGGGAAATTAAGTACAACAGTTGGGGAGCAGTATGGGGTGTTGGTGGGTCAGAGATGTCGCTGGGCCAGTTCAGGTGTGCTCTGGGATTAACTGGAGTCACTAGGTGCACTGCGGCCGCGGTGGGAACCAACAGATCACCAGCGGGAGGTCGTGGTGGAGCCGCAGAGCAAGATTCCAGTCTAAGTACAAATGATACTAGAGTATGGAAGGGTCTCCGGTCTAGTCGCTCCCCAGCTGTAACCCCATGTGTGAGGTCGCACCACGCGGTACGCACAACGGGGCAATGTTTTGGGGGGGGGAGCGAGGATGTGAGTACGTTGAGTGTGGGGTCCCCTGTGAGGCGCAGCAGGCGCCAGGCGGTTACAGGATCAGCCAAAGGTTGCAGTATGTGTGGATGGAGGAAGGCACAATCCTGGCAGTTAGTAGTACCAGTAAGCACCAAGGCAGAGAGTGTCAGCGCCCCCCAACCCCTCCCGGGGCGGACCCAGGGTAGTCCCGGGACCGGATCCCCCCAGATCACAGCACTTACTTGTGGTTAGCGAGGCAGATCCAAGGGCAATGGCGAGATCAATGTGCCCCCAAGGATCAGCAGGCGAGTATGTTTATGGCAGGACCAAAGTCCCAGGACGTCCTCAGTTACACTCCATTGTAGATCAATTCTCCCGCCCACAGTGCCGGCAGCAGTGCATCAGCGCACCGCGCAGGACAAATGCAGCCCTCTGCGCGACCGCAGGGGCACGCAGGTCTTCGATGAAGGCAGCCAGTGGAATGAGGCCAGGTGATCAGGCGAGACTCGGTGTCCCCGCAGCTCTGGAGGTACCTTCTTCACTCATAGGGCAGCCCCGGCCGTATGGTTTCCCAAGTTTCATCAGGTAAGAGGCAGCCACTGGGTCTCCAGTCACGCCCAATATTTCCTCTTAGGAGAAGGAGAGCAGAGCCGTGAGCCAGGACGGCGTCACAGGCCGGCCCCCCCACACCAACAAGATTAGAGCCGTTGTGGGTATGGCCCTAGAGACCTGTGCCCCGGAAGGGTTAACAGAGAGCCGGCCCGGTGATGGAACACAGTGCCACTCCTCCAGACTGTGTGGGGCAGGCATGGGCAACGAGATTGCGGGCTTTGAAGAGGACTCTTTCTTTGATTGGGAGCCAGTGCGACTGTTTCCTGGCGGCTGTGATGTGTTCTCTTTTTTGGAATTCCGATGGCAGCACTCAGAGTGTTGTTTTGTATTACTTGTAGTTTGGCCATATTTTTGGTGGAGGTACCCAGGAAGAGGGCATTGCAGTACTCTAATCTAGATCCAGTAATAGCTCTTGCAATAGTAATACAATTGTCCTTGGATAGGAAGGGTCTGGCTGCAATCATGAGTTTGGCGTGATATGCAGCTGAGGAGGCGATAGCATTGACTTGCCTAGTCATAGTTAGATTGGAGTCATGATAGATTCCCAATGTTTTTACTGAGTCAGCCAAAGGGATTCTGATGTTGTCGATCATAAAGTGACTGAACTGGGAGTCGAGGTTCTTATGTGTTTCCTTGGAACTTACCAAAAGTAATTCGGTTTTATCCGAGTTCAGGCAAAGCCCATTGGCTGCCATCCATGCTTCCATAGTATTGTAAATGTCCGTCAGGCTCTTGGAGTCGGTGTCATAGTCACCTGTCAGTGTGAGCAGGATCTGGGTATCCTCAGCGTAATTAGTGTACAAGATACCCAGTGAGTCGAGGATGAGGAAGAGGGGCAGTCTAAAGATATTATAGAGGGTGGGCGAGATTCAAGAACCTTGTGGGACGCCACATAGAATGATGGTAGGTGAGGCTGAAGCTAGGTCAGAGAAGACTTGCATGGTCCTTCCTTGCAGGAAGGAAGAGATCCATGCAGTGGCGTTCAGCGAGAATTTGGCTGTGGTAGCTAGGTTGTGGCAAAAGACCTTGTTGTCGACAAGATCAAATGCTGCCGATAGATCCAAGAGGAGGAAGAGAGCGGGCTTCCCTGCATCTCTCGCATCATCCAGTTGGTTTTTTAGGTCGAGTAGGGCAGTCTTGGTCCCGTGTCCTGGCCGGAATCCGGATTGGCATAGTCCGAGAAGTTGGTTTTCCTCAATAAATTGCTGTACCTGTAGATAGGCTGCTTTTTCCAATATCTTGAGCATGAAGGGAACCGTGGTAATGGGCCGGTAGGTTTTAGGTGTGGTAGGGTCGAGGGTGGGTTTTTTGATGAGGGGGCCCAGGCTTCCTTGAGGCACGAGGGGACTTTGCCGGTGGCAAAGGAGGCGTTCACAAATGCTGTGGGAAAGTGGGTGAGAGGGGTTGCACATTCCTTTATAAGTGCGGCTGGGCAAATGTCACCTTTGCAGTTAGATGGCTTAATGGATTTCATTATGTTAGTCATGTCGCATGCTTTAATTTCCTTGAAGGAGAAATAATTGGAGGTGACTTGGGGTGGGGGTGGTGGTGTAGAGGCAAGGGGGAATATATTCAGGGATTGTCTGGTTGTCTGTATTTAGGTTTGGAGGTTGTTGAGTTTGTATTTCATGGATGTTTGACTCCCGTCACACCTGGTCTTATCTTTGGTGAAATTCTGTGGAGTGTGTGTGGGGGTCTCTAGGTCCCTGAAGATAGAAAAGATCTCTTTAGTGTTGGATTGGGCTTCCTGGATCCTAGTTTAAAATGAAATGGCTTTGGCACGTATAATAGCTTTTTTGTACTCTTTGGCCCTTAGCTTGAAGAATGGGAAAAGTTTTTCTTTAGTGAGTTGCCTAGAGCTCCTGGAAAGGGTTTGTGGCAGAGGTGGTGCCTGGACATGCTTATTCCTGGCAGTGGGGATACTGAAGTGAATAACATGGTGGTCAGACCACGGTGTTGGTGAGTTAGCTGTGATGGTGATGGGGCAGTTGTGTTGGGCTATCCAGTCTAGGGAGCGGCCTTGGATGTGTGTTGTTCTAATAATAGTGTTGGTGAACCCAAGGGTCTCAAGTGCAGCGTTAAGAGATTTGGCTGCTTGGTCATTGGAGCCATTGAGCCCCAGGTTGTGTTCCCCAAGTACGATAGCTTTGGTTGAATGTTTTAGGTTGTCCGAGAGGAGGTGAGTAAGGGCTGCTTGGAAGTTGCCTACGGGCCCTGGTGGTCTATAGACAAGATGTAGGGTGATGGTGCAATGGTCTGATAGTTTAACCTTGGCAGAGAGGTAGTCGCTGTTGTTGTTTATATCTTTCTCTGTTTTTCTGACAGAGAGGGATTCTTTAACTATCAAGGCTACTCCTCCACCCATAGTGGGGAGGTCCTGCCTGAATGGTGTAGCCTGGTGGGAGAGCTAAGGTGAGTGCTGGGCGTGAGGCCTTGTGTAGCCAGGTTTCGGTTACCATAAGGATATCAAGTTCATGGGTGGAGATGAGGTCATGGATATCTAAGGTGTGGGCGTTAATGGAGCGGGCATTAATCAGAGAACATCTTAAATGAGGGCTGGGATTGTCATGGTTGCTTTTGGTGGTGGTTGTAAGAGGGGCATCCTGCGGCATGCATGCAGCAACAGGGGTATTATTCCTAGGGGTCATATATACGTGGCCGCAGTGATAAAATTGACATGGTTGTTTGGACTCACAATATTGGGCATGCAGGTGACAGCAGTGGCAGCATTAACATCATTGTTAAGAATCATATTCATGTATATACATGTGGTATCAGCGACATCATTGACATAATTGCTGGGACGCGCATTATTAGGCAAGCAGGTGACAACAGTGGCAGCGAGGACATCCTTGTTATGTGAGATATTTGTGGACATGGTAGCATTATTAGGAGTAATATCACCAGACATATGTGACAGTAGTGCCATCAGTGGCGGTCGACATACCAGTGGCAACGAGGGGCATGCATGTGGCAACATTGTCATCATTAGCATTATTACTGGGACTCGCATCGTGTGACATGTCGCCGCGAGCAGTGGCAGCTGTTGCGTCATTGTTGTGGATCATGTTCGGGCTCATACAAGTGGCAGCACTAACAATAGTTGTGGTAGTCCTGGCATAGGTATCATGGGTCATACGTGCGGTAACAGAGTAAGTGTTAACCTTGGACGGGTCGACGTGCTTCAATGTAGAAAGCAAAGTGTGAATTTTGTTCAGGGTCGAGGCAGGCACGTAATGGGCTGGTGGAGATATCCTGAAACCCATGTGTCTGTTAAGGTATGATACGGTGGTTGGGCGGCTGGGATGTGGCACAGTGAGGGACCGCGCTTCGAGGCGTGCTCGCCTGGCGATGAGGGAAGGGGGGTGTGAGTGACGGGAGGCAGGGCAGTCGAGATGGCCACTAGGTACGGGTGGGGTCTCACCTTGATCTTGCATGATATGATCGTTTATTTATGTGGAGTTGGCTCAGGTGGCATGTGAGCACTCCAGTGCAGCTTCATGGTGTGGTGTGGAGGGCAGGCGGGCTGGGAAAGCATTTTCCACATGCCTTGTCTTGGGCTATCCTATGGCACAAATTTTGTGTATGGAAAGGGCTAGGCACTCTGCACCGTTGCCAAACGGTGCAAACAGGGCCTTTAACCTGGCCTTTCCGCCTCCGGGTTCCGCCTGCCGGTTGATGCGGATTGGATGATGAAGCGTGGGGTTGCTTAGCAATCTATTAGAGCCTCACTTTCAGGCCACGTTGCGCCTGCCATTTTGGGTCGGGCAGCACGGCGTAGGGTATCAGATCTCGGCTCCGGGGCGGTCGATCCCTCCCTGACTCAGTCCGGCGGTGCCCAGCACTCTGTCACACCGCTGCCTTCTAAGCCAAAGACACGCCCATCCGCTTCTACCTCTATCAGCGCTCCTCAACACACACGCTTAAATTCCTGCACAGCATTTCCCACTCACGTTTCACACAACAAGGCACAGCGTGGCATGTTTGGCGGAGCTGGCGTTTACCGCCCTTCACGGCGGTGGCAAACCAAGTGGAGGCTCCTTCAATCCAGGAACTCGCATCCTTCGCGGAGACCAGTTGCCTAGCAACGCTACAACGCTTTCGGTTCACTTTCACGTGATACTGTCACGTGCGTCCCTTCCAGGGATAAAAAGAGTTCGGGAACCAAAGGCGTTGCTTCACAGCTGTTTCTATCAGGATCACGTGACGCTCTCTCCTCGCTCTACGGACCTATCCTATTGCCGACCTACGCTTGCTCCACGGATTGTCTCTGCTTAGCCCTTCTTTGACTCTGGAACTTTTGGATTGCCCATTGCCAACCTACGCTTTCCCCACGGATTGTTTTGTCTAACCCTTCACTGACTTTGGAACTTGGATTACACATTGCCGACCTACGCGTGTTACACGGATTGTCCTTGTTTAACCCTTCATCGGTCCTGGAACATTTAACCATCCGTTTTCTGACCTCGGACTGCCTGGAGTTCTCTACGGATCACGTATTTTCATTAGGACCTCGGTCCTACAATAGGTGGTTGCCTGCTATACCTTACAGTCTTCTCCAGCCATACTCTGGAGGTACACACCTCTTTCAAGTCCTCACAGGTATTCCAGTGTTTTGATACTTGCATATTAGATACTTGTGTTTTGCATTCTTACTTACATAACCATTGTACCTTGCCTTACAGCGCTCAAGGGGTTCTTCCGGCTGTCCCGCGTCCTGGTTTTGAGGACTTCCACCTGTGGCCTTAATAATCACGCTGACAGTATTTCTGGTGTTGTCAGGGTGCTTCTTGGGGACAGAGGGGTTGTTCATACTCTACACGACCAACGAACTTTGTAACAGACTGTGAAGCCTTTTGGTCGTCCGGAGTATGAATCCCTCCGCCGGGGATCCAGTGACCGCGTTGTTGCAGGCAGTGGCGGCCCTTAGGACCGATATGGTTACCGCCACGACAGCCATACATCACCGTCTGGACGCCTTACAAAGCACACGTTTCCCATTACCCGCGGATGCCGATTTCGGGGACCCGGTTCCCCCAGTCCAACCAACACCTGCCACGGCCCCTGCACCCACTCCCCTATGGTTTTCTACACCTGTCCCTCTTGCTGCGCCAGAACGCTACCAGGGGGACCCCCGGAAGTACCGTACTTTCATTAATCAATGCAAATTACATTTTTTATGCAGGCCCCTAGCGTTTCCCGATTCTGTTACAAAGGCTGCGTTTCTTCTGTCCCATTTGTCTGGGGTGGCGGCCACTTGGGCGAACCCAATGCTGGAGAACGATCATCCCGCTCTGTATGATTTTGATCTTCTTGTATCAGAAATGGCCAAAGTCTTTGATACGCGCTATAAGGCCCAATCAAGGGATCTCGAACTCTTGGATTTAACACAAGGTAAACAAACATTGATAGACTACATTACTAGGTATAACCAACTCGCTGCTGAAACATCCTGGCCAGAGGAGAAGAAAGCAATTGTATTCGATCGTGGCCTATGCAACACCATGAAGGATGCACTCTCAGTGGTTCCTACCCTTCCCTCGGTGTTTTCGGATTTGGTGGATCTTGCTTTATTAATTGACGCAAGGAGATCCGAGAGAAGGGCCGAAACTACGTTCACTAGTCAATCTGGACATTCCATTTCTACCACCCCTGCTGAACCCATGCAAGTAGGCGGTATCCGTAGTCCTATAACCCCCTCCGAACGAGAACGTCGGAGAAATGATAATGCCTGTGTTTATTGTGGTTTAAACGGACACTTCGTAAGGGAATGCCCCCGACGCCCCAAGACCAAAACCTCGGGTTTTCAGAATGCTTGCCCATGATACAGGGGGTACCGGCGAGCCTGTCTACGACCCCCTCTGAACCCACCTTCGGGCCTATCAGACCAGTGGTAATTCATGCTCTGCTGAAACCCACTAGGGAGATCACACACATTGTTCATATTGTAGTTGATTCTGGGGCCACTGGTTGTTTCATCGATATTCCCTTGGCCCATCGTCTCAATCTGCCCCTGGTCAGGAAAGAACATCCGGAACCGGTACACGCCGTAGACGGCACTTCCCTGTCCTCCGGCCCAATCAGGTTCCAGACTGCCCCAATGGAAGTGGTGATACAAAACATCCATAGAGAAACCATGTCGTTTGATCTTATCAATACACCACAATTCGGCATCATATTGGGAATACCCTGGTTACGGCAACATAACCCGTTGATCAATTGGGGAAACGGACAAGTCACGTTCGAATCCGAGGTGTGTCAACAGTTTTGTCTCATCGAAGCTGATCCGCTGTCCACTCCCGCCACGATCCTTGGTGCCATGGCTGCCACCCATGTCGATGACACAGTTCCAAACCCTGTGCTTTCACACACCGTGGGGACCGTTACAGCTAACATACCCGCTGCCTACCACGATTTCCATACGGTTTTTGACAAAGCCACTGCTGAGGGTCTATCCCCACATAGACCATACGATTGTCCGATTGATCTGGTTCCAGAGGCTCCCATTCCCAGGGGTAGGGTTTATTCACTGTCACAGTCAGAGGAACAAGCCCTTAAGGAATACATACATCGGGCTTTGAAGTTGGGTCACATACGGCCTTCTTGTTCTCCGGCTGCCAGCCCAATCTTCTTTGTGCCAAAGAAGGAGGGCGACCTACGTCCATGTGTGGACTATAGACGGTTAAATTCCATCACCATAAAAAACAGGTACCCGCTTCCACTCATTTCCACGCTGCTGGACAGGTTGACTAAGGCTTCTATCTTCACCAAGCTGGACCTAAGAGGAGCGTACAACCTGATTCGTATTCGGCTAGGGGATGAGTGGAAGACGGCGTTCTGCTCCCGACAGGGTCTTTTCGAATACACAGTAATGCCCTTTGGGCTTTGTAATGCTCCCGCAACGTTCCAACGATTCATCAACGACGTATTCTCGGACATCCTGGATACGTTCCTGGTGGTATATCTGGATGATATTTTGATTTACTCATCCTCCCTGGAGGAACATGTTGGTCATGTTAGAGAGGTGCTCTCTCGCCTCAAAGCAAACACCTTGTTCGCCAAACCTGAGAAATGTTTATTCCATTCAAAGGAAGTGGAGTTTCTGGGTTTTCACATCTCCCCTGGAGGCTTGTCCATGAACCTGTCTAAGGTTCGTGCTGTCACTGAATGGCCAACTCCCGTTACCATCAAACAACTCCAGTCCTTTCTTGGCTTCGCTAATTTTTACCAGCGATTCATCGCCGGCTTCTCGTCTATCGTTTCTCCTCTGACCGCTTTGACCAGCCCTCTTGTCCCGTTTTCTTGGACCCCTACACATCAGAAGGCCTTCGAAGCACTCAAGGCCAGGTTCGTTTCTGCCCCTGTGTTGCAACACCCCGATCCCGACCTTCCCTACATTTTGGAGGCAGATGCCTCCTCATTTGCCCTAGGTGCTGTACTATCCCAGCCTTGCCCAACCACGGGTTGTTTGCATCGGGTGGCCTATCACTCGCGTAAATTCTCGGCAGCCGAATCACACTATACTGTAACCGAGAAAGAGTTATTGGCCATCAAGAACGCTCTACAAGCGTGGCGACATCATCTCATGGGGGCAAAACACCAGACGGTGGTATATACAGACCACAAAAATTTACAAGACTTAGCCTCCCTGAAATGTGCAAACAGCAGGCAGGTGCGTTGGCATTTGTTTTTTGCCGCCTTTGATTTTGTAGTCAAACACAGGCCAGGTCGCATCCATGGTAAGGCTGATGCTTTATCCCGTTCTCCTGGCGGGGTGTCATTGTCTCTGTTCCCTGACACACTACTAGGAAAAGGCCATGTTATCTGTATGTGTACGCCATCTCCCACCATGCTTACCGACATTAGACAATGGGTTTCCCAAAATCCCCATGCACTCACCGAATGGGACGTCGCCCTTCACGAGGGATTACCATTCATCCAAGGCAAATTGTTCCTCCCTAAATGCGATGTACGCAACCAGGCACTAGCCTGGTCACATGATGCTGTGATAAACGGCCATCCAGGGCAACAATGCACTTTAGACTTGTTACAACGTTGGTGCTGGTGGCCCTCCATGAGGAAAGACATTGAACATTATGTTAACACGTGCTCCATTTGTGCCCAATGTAAATCACGCAGGGGACGGCCTGTAGGGCTACTCTTACCGTTACCGGTGCCTCCCAAGCCTTGGCACACCATCTCTATGGATCTAATCACCGATCTGCCCCGCAAACAAGGCTACGATACCATTTGGGTTATCGTCGATTCATATACTAAAATGGCCCGTTTTATTCCCTGTACGGGTATACCGTCTGCCCCAACTTTGGCTCGCTTGTTCTTTAGAACTATCTTCTGTCTCTTTGGTTTGCCGCAGGTCATCATCTCAGATCGTGGATCGCAGTTCACGTCCTGTTTCTGGCGCGCCCTCACCAAACTCCTGGGTATTGATGCCCGCTTCTCTTCGGCCTATCACCCTGAAAGCGACGGGCAAACCGAGAGGGTGAATCAGGCTCTAGAGCAGTACTTGCGGTGCCTGTCCCTTCAGTTCCAAGACTCCTGGTCCAAACTGTTGTATCTCGCTGAATTTGCGTATAACAACTCCCATCATTCGACCACTGGTTTCTCTCCCTTTTATGCTCTGTATGGGCAACATCCACGCACCCTGCCTCTCCCTGATTTCCCCTCTGCCACTCCTGCTGCTAATGCCTGTGTACGCGATCTAGCAGGTGTGCATGCCCAGACACTGGTCCATCTCCGTGAAGCCCAAGCGGTGATGAAGACTAAAGCTGACCGCAAGCGGGCGAAGGCCCCTGAGTATCAGGTGGGCGACCAGGTGTGGCTGTCGACCAGACATTTGCGGATCCCTGGTTGCTGTAAACTGTTGCCCCGTTTTGTGGATCCTTACCGGATTACCAAGGTCTTGAATCCCGTGGCTCTCAAACTCTCTGTTCCCCTTTCCTGGCGGATCCACCCGGTGTTCCATACCTCTCTCCTCAAACCATACCTTGCTCCCACTCGTGTCCTTGTCCCGCCTGCCCCTGTCTCTGTGTCTTCCCAGGACATCTTTGAGGTTAGTGCTATCCTGGGTTCCCGTTACCATCGGGGTCGCCTCCAATATCTGGTGGACTGGCTGGGCTATGGTCCCGAGGATCGTTCCTGGGTTCCCTCCCGGGATGTCCGGGCTCCGCTTCTGGTGTCGCGGTTTCATAGGGACAATCCTGCTAGCCCACGTGGTCGTGGGCCTTTGAGGGGGGATTCTGTCACACCGCTGCCTCCTAAGTCAAAGACACGCCCATCCGCTTCTACCTCTATCAGCGCTCCTCAACTCACACGCTTAAATTCCTGCACAGCATTTCCCACTCACGTTTCACACAACAAGGCACGGCGTGGCATGTTTGGCGGAGCTGGCGTTTACCGCCCTTCACGGCGGTGGCAAACCAAGTTGAGGCTCCTTCAATCCAGGAACTCGCATCCTTCGCGGAGACCAGTTCCCTAGCAACGCTACAACGCTTTCGGTTCACTTTCACGTGATAACGTGCGTCCCTTCCAGGGATAAAAAGAGTTCGGGAACCGAAGGCGTTGCTTCACAGATGTTTCTATCAGGATCACGTGACGCTCTCTCCTCGCTCTACGGACCTATCCTATTGCCGACCTACGCTTGCTCCACGGATTGTCTCTGCTTAGCCCTTCTTTGACTCTGGAACTTTTGGATTGCCCATTGCCAACCTACGCTTTCTCCACGGATTGTTTTGTCTACCCCTTCACTGACTTTGGAACTTGGATTACACGTTGCCGACCTACGCGTGTTACACGGATTGTCCTTGTTTAACCCTTCATCGGCTCTGAAACATTTAACCATCCGTTTTCTGACCTCGGACTGCCTGGAGTTCTCTACGGATCACGTGTTTTCATTAGGACCTCGGTCCTACAATAGGTGGTTGCCTGCTATACCTTACAGTCTTCTCCAGCCATACTCTGGAGGTACACACCTCTTTCAAGTCCTCACAGGTATTCCAGTGTTTTGATACTTGCATATTAGATACTTGTGTTTTGCATTCTTACTTACATAACCATTGTACCTTGCCTTACAGCGCTCAAGGGGTTTTTCCGGCTGTCCCGCGTCCTGGTTTTGAGGACTTCCACCTGTGGCCTTAATAATCACGCTGACAGTATTTCTGGTGTTGTCAGGGTGCTTCTTGGGGACAGAGGGGTTGTTCATACTCTACACGACCAACGAACTTCGTAACACACTCCCAGCTCATAGAATCTGCAATTTGAAGGACAAGTGTTCACTGGAGCCGCCGCGTCATCTAGTTTCGTTGCGGTATAGTGCGGAGTTGAAGAGCTAGGCAGCCATTACCAAAGGCTGCTCAACAGCGCCCTGAAAGAAATGCAAATTGACCAAAAAGAAAAACTGTAGTGAATTTCGCAATATTTTTTCCTAACAGTTCTAAGATAAACACAAAAAGAAACAATTGGTGAGAATATAAGTGCCCAAATATTCAATATCTAAAGAACTTAATATATTTTTGACAAACCAATTATATTAGAAAGAGGCAAAAGGTACACCGACAGTTTTAAAAGTGATCAACAGTAATAATATCAAGACTCTTATTCTGCAAATGAACCTAAATGTAGAAATGTAAAGCCAGATATTCATACTTTCCAAAAGGAGAAAGTCCAAAGGAGCATCTTGAAATGATTGCTTGATCAAAAGTAATTTACAGTGTAATTTCCTCTTCAGTTCATGAAAATCTCCATGCTCCATGAAATAGAATGAATAGAATGTAGAAATAAATGATAAACCCTTCTCAAGAATTTCGAACTTGTGTATATCGTGAGATTATAGTCTCATAAACTGAACACTACATTTTCTGCAATTTGTTGTGAGAAGTTAGCATTCTTATTTTCCTCTTCTCGTGGTCCTATTTGTTTTAAAATGAAGAGGTTGCATGAGTTAATTGCAATCGGCTTACTGCAGATGTAGACAGTTGTTTCTCTAACTATAGTGCTTGTGTTGGTCGCTGGTCTAGAAAATAACTCATTTGAGTTACTACGAGAGGCTTTTCTTGGATCCACTTCAGAGGATATTAACAGCACGATTATTCGGTCACTATTTGTAGGGTCACCACTAGCATTCCCAAAAATAGGAACATAGACTGTTTGGTGTTATTGATGAAAGGTATTTTGCTGATGGTAATAAACTTGCCACTAGTCTAGTGCATATCCTAAAATGTCTGCATTCTTTGTTTTTCAGTCTCTGAGCGATATTCCTTCAATTTAGAATTAGTCACTGCTAAACTTGTATGCAGCTCATCTTGAAATTTAAATTCTGAAATTTGAATCCTAATATCACTAATTTCGTGAACAATTGTATGTAAATTCTTAGAACATTCATCAACTGTAAGCAGTATCAAGCCTATTGAGCATTTGTTAAAGATACTCTGCCATATTTCTATGAATTTTTCATTGTCTTCAAATATTAAGTTTTAGATAAATTCTTAAGACCAGCGAGGAAACATGTTGCTTTATAATATTATGACATTGCAGTTGCATGTACCTGTTGGCTTATTCCTGTGCACATTGCAAGGTATTTGCAGAAATTAGTCTTGTTGTTAGTAGTGTTGATCACTTTTATAATAGTTTGTTGGACCCATTTCCTCTTTCTAGTACCATTTGGTTTATTAAAACATGTTATTAGGTTATTTAGATATTGGGCCTCATTATGACCCTGACGGTAGCCGTGCACTTATTAAGGGCACGGCTGCCGCTGGTAATGATTTTTTACCGGGTCCCAGAAAAGGGCAATAACCGGGTCATGCCGACCTTGGCGGACCCGGTCATTGCCCTTTTCTGGGACCTGTTAAAAATTAATCCCCATTCCCATTTGAGCCCCATAGGGCTCAATGGGAAAGGCGAGTATGCTAACAACGGGGCGATTAATGACGGGCCCGTTGTTAGCATCCTGGACTGCTTGCGGGACCCGCTAAGGATGGCAGGTCTGACCAGGCGTCTCTTAGCGGGTTCCGCAGCAGTCCCTGTAATAGGGCAGCCCGTAATGAATGGTGCCGGTCCTGTACCGGCACCATTCATTACGGGACCGCCAGGGTCCTAATGTGGCCCATTCATTACTAAGGGACTTAAACATTTTTTCCTTATCTTAGAACTGTTTGGACAAACTATTGAGAAAATGTTGTTTTCTAGTTTGGACATTTTCTGTTATTTCCTTTTTTCTCTTTATTCGAAGCATCTTCAGCATTATAGCTTTTGTTATTTCTTATTTTATTATTTTTGCTCTTTCTATAATTTTATTTTCTATGTTAAATGTGTATTTTTTTAAATTTTTTCAGTATCACTTTTTTATTATTTGATCTGCTGTTGTGAAATGTTTGATGCATGTGTAGTGTAGTAAATCTATCCTTTTGAGTTATTTTATCCTTCTTTATTTCAGGTTAACTTGCAGTCCTCTCACTACGAATACCAACAATGAGGTTCAGCTTTCATAACGATTTCAATAGTGACTACCTCTTTTGATTGGTTTATAGTGATAATACCGAATTGTAAAATCTCGGAAAAAAAAATCTCGAAAAAAAAGGCCGAAAAAAAAAATATCGAATTTTTTTTATGACGTTTTTTTTCGAAATGGGGGGGTTCCCCCCAAACCCCCTTTTTTCTATTTTTTTAACCCTTTTTTTTACTTACCTGACCCCAAAAACACATATAAATAAATAAATAAATAATTCAATATTTTTTTTCCCGAGATTTTTTTTTCAAGATTTTGGTCATTCGGTATTATTTTTTAGGCCTTTTGACTGACCACCCTTTTGGTTGCATCAAGACTTTACGTGTTTGGATTGAGAAATGCTAACTTCCTCTCACCTAAATCATCCAATCAAGTCTTTCTATACTTTCTTATTTCTGGTCAATTTGCAGCTCTTTCATAACGATTACTAACGTTCAGACCACACAACTTGGTGCACCACAGAGCTTTCAGTTGTGGCCTGTATTAAGTTACTGGCTATTATAGAAGTAGTTGTGAAAAGCGTTTTATAATTTCTTGAGATACTATTACATGTGTTCCTTATTTCTGTACATACAACCTATACAGACGTTTGTGCAATGTATTAGACTCAACTTTGGTGTTTTTGTTTTATGCATCCCGTTAGGATTATCTGGTATTAGGAGTGGATCACTTGGACCAGTCTACTCTGAATATAATACCACCACTGATTATCTGTAACTTGTACCTGTATCTACAGCATAACCTGTTTTTAGCATTAGTGAAAAGGCATATATTTAATTTTAGAATATGAATGTCCTCTTCTTTACAAGGAGGGAGTAAAGACATATTGAAGCAAATAGCGATTGAAAATTCTCAAACTACACATTTACATTGAGGATTAACTCAACACTTTGATAATGATTACTACTTTGTGCAACACAAATTTCTTTGAATTTGAGTGAGTTTTCTGTGGCAAGTCAGAAGAAGGACACAGACTCTCAGAGGACATGACATATTCTTGTTTATTAAAGTAAAGGTAGAAGGCCTAACTTTCCCTATAACTATGGGTGGTCCCTGCCTATGTTACTACCTAAGGTGCTCGTTTGTCAGTCGTGAATGTCCAAACAAACAAGTCTGCCGTTCAAAACTACCCTAACTGATACTACCACTAAGAGGAAACTAACTTAGGTAAGGAGAATGACTCCCTACTCCTGAGGGTATGATATGATATGGCATTTATAACGTGCCTATACACAAGTGTTTGAAGGCGTGACGAGGCAAGGGGGGGGAACAGAAGGAAGACAGACAACGATCCTACTAGGCCAGGTGTCATTCAGATCGCGCAAGGGACAGGGGGAAGGGTGAGAGTGCAAGAGGGAAGGGGGAGGGGACAGTGTAGTACATGGGATAAAGAATAAATAACAATAGGTAAAAGTACGGCCAATAGGTGGCAAGTGCAGGATAAGTGCTGACAAACAGGTGTCAAGTGCTGGAAGTGGGACTGTAGGGAGACAGAAAAAAACAAAGTCCCCAGTGCAGGGGTTGCCAGGAAGGCAGTGCAGGTGTGCGACTGGCGGGGGAGGGGACCTGGGCCCAAGATCAGAGGGTGGCCAGGTAACCAGTGCAGATTTGGTTTCAGCCAGGAAGTCAGCAGGGGAGAGGAGGAGAAAAGGCAGAGGATTGCTAGTACCAGCCTTTATTAATCTCTTTAATTCCCCAAGTGGGATGTTGCACTTTCTCCCTTGACTTTGAATCCCTTTTGGCTCTCTCTTAGCCGGTTTACGGTTTTGGCCATAGACCTGGTTGTGCCCTTCTCCTGAGGGAATATGTTTTTCTTGGGCTTTTACTTTTAGGCTATAACAATTCCACTTTTTCTGGATCACTTGGGTTTGTATCTAGTTTATGTCTGTAGGCTCATAGCCCTGTATATCCCTCTTTAATACTATATTGTTCTTGTGCAGGATGGTGCTTTGTTTTTCCCATTTCCCCGTTTTTCATGGTATTTTGTCCCACTGTTTCTCTCTCTTAATATCCAGCTTCTTCTCAAACTTTTTCTTTGTTCGCAAACCTCATATCTATTTGTTTTCCAAGTTAACTCTGTTTGATATCTTCTGCGACGAGTTAACTATATGCTATAATGATTTTTTCTGGATTCATCATCTTTGTATCCATTTGTCCTCAAATCTAACTCTGTTTCCAATCTTCTTCTGTGACAAGTTAGCTGTGCGATATACTGATCCTCTTGAATCTCCTGCACCTCCTGTTTTCCCAGTTACCTTCTTTCTTAAAGGAGAATGTTGTCGGTGGTGTTTTGGTCTCGGGGTGTCTCTCTGTCTCTCTCTCTGTATCGCAGACACCGTCTTCTCCCCGGCACTTGCGTCTTCGATCTCTATCTCTCCTTTTTTCTGTGTCCTCGTGCACGCCAGCACTCACTGACACATTGTGGTGCTTTGTTGTTGGCGGTCTCAGCGACGCTCTTCTGACCAAAGGTTCTACCATAGATTTGTCTGTGGTCTCGCCAGCACCTCCGCTTAGGCTTGGGTTTCCCCCCTGTTGGCTTCTTGGGTCTCGGGACTGCTGTGGGTTTGGCGTCCTGTGTAGCAGCTTGCAAGTAAGTTTTAAACTTGCGGGTTTCCTGATTTTCTGTGTCGCGTGGTGTTGCACATCTTGGGGTCTCCCACAGCCTGCGTTTACGATCCTCTGTCTCTTCTGCTGCTTCTCTCTTTCCTGTTTGGATGCACACTCTTTAACATACTCGTAGACATCTGGATTTAAAGGGAAACAACCTTTTTCCGCGAGATAACAATATACATTAGAGGTTTCTTCATCCCAGTTTTGACAGTTCATTTTTTCTTGTGTTTTAAAACATCCCATGTAGGCCATGGTATGCCCAGTCTCTCCCGGTGAGGTCCCACTTGCCTCTACCCATAGGGAGGGTATTGTGGAGCAGGCTCACCTTGCTAGCCTCAGAGGCTATGGGAGAAGGGTACAATTATCTCGATTTATCACATTTGTCTCTTCTGTTTCGAAAACTCTTAAGAAAGACATGTGGGTTAAGTAAGATGCTTGACTATTTAAGCAGTGTTCAATATTCTTAAAATGCGTATTTCTCTTGTTTGCAGATCTTCATAGTGTTCTTGATGAATGTTTTTTTTTCTGAAACACAGCACTTTTTTAATAATTATTTTGAACTTCTATTTTGAGTTTTTTGGCTAAAGATCATTTTTTAACATTAAATATATTGTGTATTGACAACTCGTGTTTCAAAGCTTTGGCTCTTCTTCAGGACAATAGTCATTAGTAATGTTAGTAACAAGTGCTCATTAATTTAGTTGCACATTTTTAAATTATATTTCTTGAATAACACAAAACATATCTTTAAGCTTCACACAAATTGTTGTAATGAACATCAAATTAAACAGAATTAATTGTATTAGAAATCATAATTCAATCCACAACAGTAAAAACACATAAACCTTAGAAAGATAAGACATCGAAAGAAAACAGAAATCAGATTGTTAGTGTACTGAATTAATGACTGTAATATGTAACATTAATGGATTAATCACATTACATAGCTCTGATCTGTCATTTAAGCTTGTAATCTTAATTTATTGTTTCAGAACTCTATGTGTAACTTTATGTATCTATTATTTATTGTATATGGCACGTGCCACACCCTGAAGTGCAATATCATTTAACTTCTTGCGCTTCTATTACATATCATACGTAAAGTTATGGAGTTCTGGTAGTTAATCATTTCCAATCTGTTTATAGACTCCTCTAACCAGGTCATCCCATCTGATGTTACTAATTTTGCTAATTCAATAGCAATTAGCGTCTTGGCGGTTATCCCTGTTACAAGTTCTTGATGTCCAATCCTATTGGAACACTAAAAGTTAGTTACCACTTATTTTACATTTTGTTTCCTTGATATCTTCTTAATTTCCTTTCATTCCCCTTACCTATGTTATGCATTATTGCTTGTACCTTTTATTAGTATTCAATTATCCAGCATTTTCTTCAATGATTGAGTGCCTGTGCATTTGTTCTTGAGTATCTTCCTCTGTTTCAAAGGATTCCTAGTGTTGTTAATGCCATCTATAATAAACTAAATATATGCTGTATCATTATCAGTATTTAAGTCCTATTTTAAAATAATAAGTCTTAGTTATATCTAATATTTTCTATTTCTTTGTGTCAGTCCCAGCTCCTAATTATCCTCTCTTGTTTTGAGCTACTTACCATACAGTCCTCCCTGTTTGGGGACCTTGGGATTATGCCACGTGTCAGCAAGCGCTAGTCTCCCATTTTGGTCTTGTATACCCTCCTAGATGTAGAATAAAACTGCCTAGCTATTCCCACATCATAACATAGTGACCCGGTGGCCATCTGATAATATATTTGTCATATTTGTTTACTATTCAGTGTTATAGTTGTGTCCCTGCTAGTTACGCTACTTGTTATATTTACACAATATTTGCACGTATCGCAATCTAATCATATATTGTGATGAATCCGATGGTGTCATCACTCCTTTCCCAGCGGTGACGTCTCCCCATGTGGCATGGGGACGGCAGCCGCTACCTGATCCTGACCATGGGGATGGCTATATGAGGGAAGATCACATGGGGTTGGCAACCCTCAAGGGAATGACATGACATCATCGCACGAGACATGGTATCCCCTTTACCTTGTAGGGATACCCCTTCCATTCCCTATACCTTAATGGCATATTGTAATAACTCCATGGAAGCTATTAAGAATGTCTTCCCATGCTCTGTCTAGAAGTTACCAAGAACTGACTTCCCTTTCTATGAATGTAAAAGTACTGTGATGAGGGAGCTGAGTGGAGGAGTGAAGATAAAAAAAGACCAGAAGCACAAGCCACGCTCTGGTAGTTGTGAGTGGATTATTGGTGCCGGGACATTTAAAACAACAAACCAGATAACATAAGGGAGACGCTGGCTGGTTGAATCCCGTCTTCTCGATACTGACCAAGGGACCACTGTGCTGCTGAGGAAAGCTTGTTGCCAACCAACTCACGGACAAGGCAAAGGAAAGAAGACTGCAGGAGCCAGTCAGCCACGAAGATGCCACGGGAGGAAGAGAAGGGAAGTCTTTCTGGTGTTCGCCGGTACCGGAAAGCAGCTTCTGCGGTGCTCGAATGCAGAGAAGTACATTGCAAGCAAATGGTAGCCACAAGGGATGCAGAAGCCACAAAGCGAGGTTGGTGAACCAGAGGAGAAGGAACGGGACGCCAAAGAGTCGCTGCATGCATACCGCGGAAGAACCGAAGCATCCCATAGAGAACCAGTAAGTCCACAAGAGGGAAGCTGGGACACTGGGGCACTGGAGCAACCCTACCGAAAGCAAATAAGAATAAATGAAGCATATAAGACAGAATGTGAGACTCGATATTTCCAAAAGAGAAATTATGTCATGAATGCAAGATATTGTCAAGTTTGTAAGGGTGTCAAGTAACGCATATGAAAGTCCTGGCAAGAGAGTATAGCAGGCAGATTCAAGTTTGCAAGTGTGTCAAGTAAATCACATGAGGAAGTCCTGATATGAGGATACATTAGATATAGCCAAAGACTGTGCTGAAATCATCTATCTATCTATCTATCTATCTGTCTGTCTGTCTGTCTGTCTGTCTGTCTGTCTGTCTATCTATCTATCTATCTATCTGTCTATCTATCTATATTTTATTTTTATATATGTTTTTTGTATTTTTTTTTGTGTGGTTTATTTACAAGAAAAAAACCTTTACAAAAATTAGGGAGAACATATAATATACAAAAGCTTAAATTAGACAATAATGGAAACAACAATTAATAAAGGAATCATCGTTATTTCAGAACAATAGCAAAATCGTGAAAAAGATAAATCTCAACTTTGAACATACACTCATTGTTTTCAGTTCAAAACATCAAAAATGTAAAAAACACAGATAATTACCTTTTCTAAAATTAAATACATTACAATTCATTGAGTAAATTGAAAATAGTACATATATAAAATTGTTCACATGGTACATGGTAAGACTTCATATAATTTCGGTTCAATTATAGTAAGAACATCAATCAATTTAGGAGTGAGACGCAAGTTAGCGCCTCCCATGCATCGTTTCTAAAGAGATTCCATGGTGATGTATGTCTGACTCTGGGGACTCAACTCAAAGATTTGGGATCGAGATATTGCAAAATATGAGCAATAAATTACTAAATGTTTAAGTGTTTTGTTTGCCACAACAGAGGCACAAAAATGACAATAACCAGAAGCAATGGTTTCATTCGAACAATTCCAATTTTTAGTTCTTGAAAGAGTTGGAAGCTGATTTAGACGAAAACGAAGGAATGTTTTTCTTCCCACAGAAGAGGGGAATTGGATTAGATAATTTGGTCGATCACCCCATTTCCTACGAAACATATTGAGCCTCATTACAGGTCGGGCAGTCTGGAATTAACAGTGGCGGTAAACCAGCCGCCATTGTTAATTCCGGACCGCCCGATCCCGACTCCTGCAGGCGGGAGGTGATGTTCCCGCCAGGTCTGACCTGGCGGGTTTAACACCGCCCGCCTGCAGGCGGATGTGTAAACACCAGCACCATCACGAGATGGTGCCGGTGTTTCCACTTCCCCATTGCCATTGAGTCCTATGGGACTCAATGGGAATGGGGATTTACCAAATTCCGCCTCCGGAATTCCCGGGACACCAGGGTCGTAATGCCCTGGTATTTCGGGGAGTCACGGAGGCGGAATGGTAATACGTATCCGGCAGTAACCAGGCGGTTTCATCGCCTCGGTTACCGCTGAACTCGTAATGAGGCCCATTGTATTCTGAGTATGAAGAATAGGTACCCATCGCGTCAGACATAGTACACCAATGGAATATTTCATATTTTTTCTTCTGTGCAGGAAGGAGCATAGCCATAGTCTCAGGGGTTTTGTTGATTGATTCAAGAATAGACTTCAGTTTATCAGTTGTTTTTTTCAGTGAGCGAATAGTGGGGTTGTCCAAAATTTTATTGAGCTCAACATATAAAGTATTTCTAGGTGGGTTAATCATTTTTATGTAGTTTATTATACTTCACCAGTTTCTTTTTGCAGACAACGGAAGTGAGTTAATCTCATGACATATTATGACATTCGGGATGGATTGGGCTAAGCCCAATACAGTCTTCCACAGTCTACCTTTTAATGCATCTAAAAATGCATCAATATCATAGGAACATATGTCGAGGGAATATAGAAGTATCGGTTCTACTTTTAGTAGGTAGAATTGAATAAGGGGCAATAATGAAAATAGACAATATTTGTGATAAATGATTTTCATTTGAGAGGTAAGCATTTTCATTTTATTGTTAAAATAGGTTTTCCACATACATAATGAGTATGTGTCAGTGAGAGTGTATCGTAGATAACGAATTGAAGATGGATAAGTGAGGGCAATCCCATGTAGGGACCATGAATATTTTTTCAGCTTGCATCGCCCACTAGCAAAAGTTAGTATGAATGACTTCGCAGGGTTAACTGTTAAGCTGTTCGCCGATGCAAATACATCAAACAAATCGAGTTCTTTTTGCAGACCAAAAGGTGCTCGGTTGAAAAATAACAGATTGTCTGCGAAGCCAATTCAGTCTAGTTTAATAGGCCCCAATTTAGCGGGGAAAACAACTTGATCTTTCCAAGGCATATCTATGCCTTGCAAGTAAAGATTAAAAAGGACAGCCGCCATATTACAGCCCTGCTTAACTCCTATTTCAGTAGTAATTGCGTTAGTGAGCGCGCCATTACGATTAAGACGTATGCGATAAGTGGTATGTTGATGCAATAGGGCAATCAAAGCAACCAGAGTGGAAGAGATGCCAAGATGTAACATTTTGACCCAAAGAATTTCGCCGATCACGCTATCGAAGGCGGCTGTAAAATCCAAGCTGGCCATATAAACTGGCCCCATATGAGAATTAGATGTTTGTGCTTGGAGATGTGCTAAAATGGTGGCATTGAGTGGACAGCCAATGTGTTTTCGAAAGCCCACCGGATAAGCAGACAAAAGAGCATGTTGATCAATAAACGCTTGTCGCTCATGTAAAAGCAGTAACGAGCAACTTTTGGAAGAAGCATCAGTAAGTGCTATTAGGCGGTAATTACTTGGAAGATTAGGAGGGCCTTTCTTATAAATAGGGATGAAATGGGCCGAGCACCAAGAGGGAGGAATAATACCTGTCTGGAGAATCAGATCGAAGCGAATGTTCGAAAGATGTGCCCGAAAGAAAAGGATCCGATTTGTAGACGCATGGAGGCAGCCCATCAGGGCCAGGGGCCCTAGAGTTATTTATTTTACCAATAGCTTCAATGATGTCACAAATGGTCCATCTCGAATGCATACTAGGTGCTAATTTAGGTTGATTACCTTTGAGAAAGGCAAATCGAACCGGCATCTGATATTTCTGCTTAATATAGCTCGTCCAAACATCTGCAGGGATTACAGATTGAATTTCAGGCGTCTGGTCTGATTTTATAGAGTGCAAAGTCGACCACACTTGTCTAGTGTCGTGCTTGCTTTTTATTTTTATATTGTGCCACTCGCCCAAAGGCCTCAGGGCGCTTACAAGACAGACAAACAAAAAACACATAATGGATTGCATTGGTTGGTGTCACAGTATTAACGGAGGCCTGGTATTGACTTAATTATTCCTCTGTCAAAAAGTATTATTTTCAGTTGTTTTTTGAAAGAGTTGTGATAGCACATATCCTAAGATCTAAAGGTAGTGAGTTCGGAAGGGAGTTCCAAGTGGCTAGTGCCCAGGCATTAAAACTGGCGCCACCAATTCTTTTGAGGAAAAACCTGGCAGGGGAGTACACCAGGTATCCTACAAAATTAAGACTAACAGCCAAGTGGTTTTGCAAGGAAGTTGTTTTGTTGATCAGAGAAACCCAGGGAAAGCACATATTTTTAAGAGTTTACATTGTATTGAAGAAAATTCTAGAGGAAGGGAGCAATCCTCTGGCACTGTGAACTTTATCCATTGGGAACTTTTTTGTTGGAGTTACAACTTTCTTTTTTTGAACATTTGTACACTTTCAGGGCCAAATATATCACCCTTTGCACCTTTGAGGTCATTTTTAGAATGTGGGAGCCAGAATAGTAGTATGGACATAGGACATATTGATTTGGACATCTTGACATCAGACAACACCCTTCGTTTTGGATTAGGAAGGGAAATACCTCTTAGTATGGACAGTGAGGCATTTTCCCACCCCCCCTTTTTGTTGGAAATAAAAGTTTATAGCCAAAACTATAACCTCTCTGTGTCCGTGTCTCATTCCTGGTTCTTCACAATATACACATTGGCCTCAACTTAGTCATGTACTTTGATTAACGACCCTATTAGCTACAATTTAGTCCTTTATGGGATATTATCTACACTATCACAACACTCATGCTGACATGTTCTTTAAACATTTTATCAGAGGTTCTAGTGTATCTTCATCATTAACCTTAAAATTCAAACTTAACATCAGTATACATTGTACATTGCACACAGTCTTTATCTATACCTGACAGCAAAGATCAGTTGAGCATTCCTTATATGTTAGTTGTCCGAAAATGCACTCAGCTCAAGTTCCTTATTGAGTCTGTCGCCAATTCCTCAGACCTCAAAAATCTATTTGGCTTCCATTCTTCCTAATTGTAATTCCCTGTCTCCTCCTCTTGGACTGTTATGAGCTTGTTTGCATCCAAAAAAACAAATTCCTTTAAGAAATCCAATGTTTTGTTAGTGAGTGATGAGTATTTCCACTTTTCCTTTCATAGCATAAAGCTGTTCCCTTATTCTATAACGTAGTTCTCTGTTAGTGCTACAAAAGGTGAAATTGCTTACATGTAGTCACAATTACATAAATCGCATATGTTGTTTTACAATTGATGAAGTCTTGGATCAGAATTGCACTTTTACTATGTTTGTTACAAATATCTCAAACTTCAGGGACATTATGATGCATTCCTTCACCACAACATACCTGTCTCCTTCATCCTGACAAGGATTTGTATGATTTTCCCATGATTTCTATACCAAACTACCTTTCCCAAAATCCGCACCACTTAAACTGAAACCCTGTGGCATTGGAAAACTACATCTCCCAGAATCCCTATTTCCCTGTTGACCACTCAAGTACTCCCCTTTCACAACAATACACCTATTCTTCTTTTTCTGACAGCAAGTTATATAATTTTCTTAAAAATCTGTGAAAACACTACCACTCCCACAATCCTTACAATCCCACTGTTATGGTAAGGAAAGGAAGGACAGGCCATGGAAGCTTTACCTTTTGTGACTTGCCATGGCTCTTCCCCACTAACAAGAGTCAGGCTAACCAAGCCCAGAACCCACACCTGAAGATTGCTAACTCTCCCCACCTAGATAAAAGGCAGAGCTCAGAGGCACTGTTGGAGCAATGCCAGCAGAGCGGCAGGAGAGGATTTCCCTTGGACCAGTGGTGAAGCTGGAGGCAGAGCAGGACAGGCCAGCTGGTGAAAGTTAGGCTGTGGTGCTATCCACAGCAAAGCGAAGGGCGCAGCAGAAATGAAAGGAAACTCCTCTGTAACGCACAAGGCTAAATCAGTGCCTCTTTTGGGTGGAAACAAGCGAGTTGGAAGGAGAACAAGTGGTGCTGTGTTGGAAGCCCCTGACTTCGAAAGGGAACGAAGTTGATTAACTGTATCCCACAATACCGGTGAGTGAATTGTGATGCGAGAGACCGGCTAGCGCTAAGGAATAGAAGATATAGTAGCGGTTGAAAGCTGCACATGTGCAATTGGAAACTGTGAGAGAACACCTGAAACATTGTTGCCAATTGTGAACCCGACTGAGGGATTGTGAAACAAGTAGGAAGCAAAGTGAATAGCAGAGTGGTCCGGTAACCGATTGTTACCTTGCCAAAAGACTCGGAAGGTTGAACTGTACAAATGTGAACCTAACTGAGGGATTAGAAACTACAAGAACCAAGAGGCCTTAGGAGAGGCCGGCGTAAGATGTCAAATCATCCTACGAGGGTAAAACCAAACCCCTTGTACAGTTGAAAGTTAGGTTGTGTATTGCTGAACTGTGAACCCGGCTGAGGGAAATTGTGAGAGCGATCAGCATAAACCCGACTAAGTGATGCTTAAAGTACATTGAAATTGGTCTGACCCCGGCTGAGGGAGACTATTGTATGGATCTGAGCCGTCTGAGGGGTATCCAGGGTGAACCTTGAGTCACTGGAGAAATAATTCTCTGATCTACTTTAAAAGGGAACCAATCTCGGAAGAGGGAGATCCAGGGTAAACACCATACATGCAAGTAAACTGTGCAATTGAGAAGGCAAGCGTGAACCTGACTGAGGAATGCCATTGTGATAGAAACTGAGTTATTGATTTAGAAGGTTTGAGACCGGCTGAGGGGAACACATGGAACTGTGAATCGAACTGTGTTTTTTAAATGAACTTTGAAATACGAGACAAAGCTGGGGAAGCTTGCAACACAGGGAAGCTGGGTCAAAGTGTTTGCCTGTTTAAGTGTGCCCCACTGCCAACAAGCTCTGCCTGACCCGTGCCATTAACGCGTGGAAGGGAATTACTATTACCACGTCCAGTTATCCTGACACTTCTTTTGAGACACATTATTTCTTTTGCATTTCCCATTTAAAACCTGAACACTATTTTCTTTGAGAACAATGCCCTGATGTGTTGAAGCTTAGGTATCCCTTGACACTTTTGTATTAGATTGAGGGCCGGAAATAGGTTTATTTAGCTTAGGCCTTTTTGATTTGACTAGGACTGCCTTTCTCTTTTTGTTTGATGGTCGAGTCTACTCCTATATTAGCAGTAGAGTAGGATAGGAGTTCTCCAACCCTTTTGAAAGTATTGAATAAACACCCTTGAATTTGAACCACTTGTGTTGTATTCTTACTTCTGATAACCATGCCATTCTCACAACTATTAAAGCAGTATTGATTGAAAGAAGAGTGACAAGATCAAGTGAAAGTAAGAGAAAGAAAGCAAAGCAGAGCACGCAAGAGGCGTGAAGTGAAAGGACTATGATAAAGAACACGCGAGCGACCTGAAACGAGAGAGAAGGGTGCAAGCCGCCCGGCAGAGTGGAAAGTGTGCAAGTGTGTACGGGAAAGCTGGAAAAGGTGCCAGTGGGCACGGAAAGGTAAAGAGAGTGCAAGTGTGCACGAGAAAGCTGGAGAAAGTGCCTGGGGGCACAAGAAGGACAAAGAAGGTGCACGTGTGCAGGAGAAGGAAGGAAAGAAAGGTGCCAGTGGGCGTGAGCAAGAAGTCAAGAAAACAGGGGTGAACACAAAGGGTTGCAGAACGCCCCTGAAGGCAAAAGGTTAAGAGAAAGAAGAGCATGAAATAACAGAGGGGTTAAAGCTCGCAGTGTGCATGCTTAGGAGGAGCAAAGAACCTGGCTTTTTCAAAAGTCTCTAATGCTACCCCTTGAAAGAACTATATATGAAGGAACCTAAGCTTGGCAAGGGAACCCTGAGAGGCCCAAGAGTTGAACCTGTGTTTAAAGGGTATGCAGTGATTTTAACGAATGGAAAATAACAAACAACATTTGTAACGAAAAATGTTGAGTTAAAAAAATATATATGTGGGGGTGGGATAAGGTGTTAAAACAGGTGGGAAGGGGGTTGGGGTGGGATTATAAACCAAGGGAAACGGGGGGCGGGGAGGTCGGTTGGGGGAGCTTACCGGCATCCTTGTTTTCGGACTGCATACTCATAATGAGGCCCATTGACATTGTTTGAACTATCGAGAAGGTCCTATGAACAGTCCCTTTTGATTGGTCAGCTTCAAAAGAATTAGTTCAATCTACACCTGGTGAGAAAAGAACCGCTGCTTTCTGCTTTTGAAAGACTTCCTAACACATTTCTGTCAAAGAATGAGGGCAAGTATGTGTTTGACAGCCCTTGCAAATATCAGTTAAGGGAACCATCTCTTTAGTGTTAGACATTACAACAACCCAGGAACTTTAGTAAATAAAGGTGTTCAAACAAATATCTTTGAGTCTGTGACTCTCTTGATACCATGCTTGTCTCACACACCCCAGTTCAAGAACTACTACCACAGCTTTGTACTTTTAAGTTATTTGGCAAAATCTGACAAGACATTTCAATCTCTTTAGGTAGGCAAGGCACTCTTTCAATGACTTTCTAAAAATGGGTAGCATCTTTGCCTCTTCTGTCTGTCTGACTGCCACTAGAACAACCTGCTTCTGCGCACCACGATTTACTTCTCTCTATCTTCAGTAGTCTTTAGCACCCCAGGTTGTAATTTACTTCTGCATATTCTTCACAGGCATTTAACTCCCTTCCCCAGCTTTACTCACACCTTTTCTGACCAAGTAATTACCCAGAAGCCGTAGTGACACTTTTTCAGCTGCAGCTAGCAATGCAACACTTGTATGTTTGGCCACTTGACTGTTGACAGCTTCACAGAGTAGGTGGATAGCCCTTTAGCTCTAAGCAAGACTGGTTTCACTACGAAAAGGGGGTTGCCTCTTGGCTTGCGTAATGCATGTTCTTCTCTTCAGTATTTTAGACTCTTTGTGAAATTAGAAGGAATGTCATTTCTGGACACAGCACTTGATTTGGGCTTTTAATTGAAAACACAATTAGGCACATGCGACTGCTACTTTAAGGTAGATTTTCAAGTTTAAAGTTGTTAATAGAATTGTATTCATGTGTAATGTTAAAGGATGTAACTCTGACCTCGTTCGGGAAACACAATTGGGCACACGCAACCTTCGTTTGATGTAGTTTTCACTCTGGGTTACTTATAACTTGTATAACGTCAATGTTAGTTATTCGTGAATGGCCTAGCAAGCGATCCTTCTTTTCAATTAAGGACAAACGACCACCCTGTCAGTCAGAAAGGAGTTCAACAATGCATGTACTTGCCTTTCGCTTCTCACGCGAGTGTTAAAGCTTTTAGAATCAGCACGAATGTTACAATTCCATTGTAAACCAAACTTCAAGTATGTCTAACAACTTTTAATCGCTTTAAACAGTATGCAAGTTACTTAGGAGCTGGCTGCAGTTACCGGCAAGCCTTGTGAAGTGTATCTGAACGCTGTGCTTCACTCACAGCTTCAGGGACACTGCAATTGCGGGTTACTCTGCTTCCACGACTTACTCGTCCACTGCTACTACTTCTGACTCACTTGGGACCCACACTCTTCTCCATCACGGGTGTCTCTGGTCTCCTACTTCAATTGGGAGTTCCTTGTATTTCCCCAGCATTGGATCTTTCATAGATTCACATGCTTGAATATTCCCTGTCGTCAGACCGGAAATCCTTGGTGATTGAAAAAATAATGATATATATACATTTATTTTCCATAGGAAAAGGCAATAAGGATTGGCCATTATGTCTAATAACACATTTATTTGTGTAGTCCCTCCACCTCATTTTGGTCTTTTATGACCCTAACCAATGAGGTGGCAGGGTTTAAGATCCACCCCAGGCAGCCATCTTCAGATTTTTCACTGCAATCTACCAGACCGGGGGAATTCTCTAAGCTTTCCGAGCTTTCATCGATTTGATTTTTTCATTTTTAGCTTTTCAAGCTACAACCTTAATTCCACTTGGAATTCCATTTCATCTAGTCAAGGACTGCCATCTGTGACTTTCTGGGCTCAGAAAGGAACATTTTTCCACCTTTTTTCGTCGAGTGAAGACCACCTTGGCACCATGGCTGAGGAGACAGGATCTGCCAAAAATCCCTCCTTGTTTAAAGATTGCAGCAGATGCAGAAAGAAGTTGGTGTACATGAGGGATCCCCATGAACAGTGCATTTACTGTTTATATCCTCATGATATTCACCAATGTGAGATCTGCAAAACATTCACCAACAAGACACTACAGGACAGGCACAGAAGGCTGCTGTTACATCTGGAGAGCAAGTGGCAATCTTCTGATGATGAATCTGCTAAAACAGCACCTGTAACATCTCACAAGGTAACCGAGAGACAAACCTCTTCAGTGAAAATAGGAATCTCCCCACCTCACAAGAGCAGGAAAAAGGTCGAGAAAAGCGCCCTTACGCCTTCCTCAAGCTCTGTGGATCAAAAAAGCCATCATCATGAAGGAAAAACAACATCAAAAGGTAAGGAGACGGCATCTAAGCCTTCATTTGGGGAACGGCTGACTACGGGGCCGCCGTCGACGAGTGCGGCAGTGCTACCAAAAGTTAGTCGATGCCCAAACCATCCATGTAGGAAAACCCATCCACGACCACGTTAAAAACGTCATCGTCCACGAGCAAATCCTCTTCATCCAAATCATTGATGAAGAAAGAATCATCATCGAAGGTGAAGGAAAAACATCACTTGTCCACGAAACTCTTGTCGCCAAAGCCAACAATGCATCACTTGTCCACGAATCCCTCGTTGATGAAGCCAACAACACCCGCGTCCACAGAAAATATTAGACCAGAAAAGTCGTCCATGAGTGCCCCGTCGACGGTAAACCCACCGTCCATGGAGGAAACCACAAATATGTCTAAGGACCTGTTGGACACAGTTCCCTCCACTCCAGGACGACAGGAAGAGCCTGTAACCATCCGATTATCACCAATTAAGGAGATGGTGGAATTACCAGATATTATTCTACAAGAAGAATACTCTGACATTGAAGATATGGGTGAACAACTCATTCATACTCCGAAAGAAAATAGTCCACCATGGCATGCTACCACTGAAGACATCACTGACCCCTTTGATCCTACACTGATTGAATCCATGCAGCGAATCATAGAGCAGTTAACAGACGCCAAAGAGCTCAACTCTTGGGGCCCTCCGCTTCCAGACATAGGAATGCATCTACAAGTTCAGTGGGCACAAGGTCTCCACAAAGAGACGGGTCACCTCAACACACTACGCCTAAGGGCTCTCCCACTAACAGTAGACCCCGTAAACATACACTATCTCCCAAGCCGCTGCATAGGCCCAGGGACAGACCACTATCATGCAGTGCTTCACTGACAAGTCTCACCTCCAAGGTTCTCACCTCCACCAAGGAGAACTTCATCACCAAGGGATCCAACAACGCCACCCTCCACAGTGTCAGATTCGGATTAGCAAGAGGACCCATTCAGGGATTTCACAGACACAGAAGAACCAAAGGAAGGAGCGATCCCACAGGACCCAGACCAGCATAGCGAATGGGATGACTATGTAAGAGAAAAACCACGAAAAGCGAGATTCCCCAGGGGAAACATCGCCTCCAGATGACTTAGTATCCTTCCACACCATAATTGCCAAGGCAGCAGACCTTTTCCAGACACAAGTGACTTCAGGGGAAAAGAAATCGGTGCTCTACAAGCCCAGAGATAAACGAAGGAGGACTGTCACAAATATCCCACTGTTGGACACAATTTGGTATGCAGGGGTAAGGATTCTCTCTACCCCTCTATCGTCACCTGCCTTGGTATCACGACCAGAAAAAAAATATAATGCTCTGGATAAGGCTCCCCTATGCCTAAGGGGACACACCAAACCCGACTCAATCATTACTGTTGTGGCGCAAAAGTTGACAAATACCCTTGTTCCAATAACCGCGCCAGAAGGATTCAAACTCGAGGCCATGGACAGAAAGGTTTCGTCATCGGCATCTCTAACTATCAGGGCATCTAATGCCTTAGATATGACAGCTCGACTTGACAGGGAACTCTGGCTGCGTATGTCAAAACTAGACAAACATCTGCCGGCAGATCAATAATAACTGATGGGAAGCCTCCTCGGATCACATGATCGCAGCTGTGGATGTCACCGAATCAGGGTTTCGACAAATGGCCCATGGAACAGTCAAGGCAGGCCTAGATGAAGGCAACCAATTTTAGACCAGAAGTACAGGCACAAATCTTGGATATGCCCTTCGATGGACAAGATCTATTTGGCAAAAAAATGGATGACCGTTTAAAAGGTATTAAATCAGACACTGACACAGCCAGAGCTATTAGCTCGTTAAAGGATAAAGATTGCTACCCCTTTTCAGTCTTTTTGCAGCTCATCCGTGAGAAATAGGGGAAACAGGCCATCGTACAGCCAAAGAACACAAAACAGTGCGTATCAGGACAATGAATATTAACAAACCATCGCCAGATACAACTCTCAAAGAGGCAGATGTGGTTTGGGCCACTTGAAAACAAAACTGACAATCCATGTGCACCCCCCACCCCTACGCCACACCCCATTGGGAGGACGAATAAGCCAACACTTCCACCGTTGGCAAGACATTACACCAGACAAGTGGGTGTAGCAAGTCATACGTGAGGGACACACAATCAAATTCTTAGACCAACCTCCCTCTCTTCAAACCCTACCATGCAAAATCCATTTGATGAAATATCTAAAAATTGAAATTTTCAAGCTGTTGCAAAAAGTAGCCATAGAACCGGTACCCCTAAACCAAAGAGGAAGAGGTTTCTACTCTTGTTTTTTCCTAATCAAGAAAAAGAACGGTCAATGGCGACCAATATTGGACTTAAGGGCGCTAAACAAGTTTGTCAAGCATCCTCAAATTCAAAATGACGGCCCTTCAAAATGTGCTACCATGGCTAAACAAGAACGACTTTCTAGCAACTCTGGATTTGGAAGACGCGTACTTCCATATCCCCATCCACCCAGCACACAGGAGATTTCTCAGGTTCTCAGTGGGAAATGCGCATTTTCAATTCTGTGTCCTCCCCTTCGGCCTAAAGTCGGCACCAAGGGTCTTCACCAAATGCCTAGCACGAATGGCAGCAAACCTCAGATGCACAGGCATGGAGGTCTTTCCATACCTAGACCACTGGCTAATAAAGGCACGCTCGTACAACCTCACAACAATAGCGGTCTCAAAGACAACCCTAGGTTTTTACATCAACGAAACCAAGTCCTGCCCAGTACCGGCAAAACAGCACTCTTCCCAGGAGCAGAACTAAAAACCTGCATCCCCAGAGTGCGACCCTCTGCAGACATAATATCCACGAGGCTAAAAATAATCTTGTGGCTTCTCGACAATGCCAGAGCCACGGTATGTCGCTTCAAGTCGCTCCTGGGCATTATGTCCTCGTGTATATAACTCATACCCAACTGCAGACTAAGGATGAGACCAATATAGGAGACCCTGGACCTCCAATGGGCTCAAGCCTACGGGTCATGTGAAGATGTCGTTCAACTTCCACCAGCGTTCAAAGCACTTCACTGGTGGGGATTGCCACAAAATCTAACACAAGGGATGCCATTTCAGGCACCCACGTGTACACTTTTCCTCAGGACAGACGCATCCCTAACTGGAGGGGGAGCACAGCTAGCAGAACTCCATACAAAGGGCACATGGTCAACCCAAGAGTCTCCACTCCACATCAACATCCTGGAGCTCAGAATAATCCACTGGGCACTGAAAGCCTTTTTAGCCGTACTAGCAGGACAGGCAGTCACAGTACAGATGGACAATACAACCTCCATGCACTACACCAACAAACTGGGAGGTACAAGATCAGAGATCCTATCCAGAGAAGCACAGAAACTCTGGGCATGGGCGTTGCAACACAACGTCCAGTTGAAAGCAGAACACTTGCCAGGAATAGACAATGTCCTAGCTGACACATTAAGCAGGGATTGCTCGACATCCCACAAATGGGAATTAGACAAAGAAGAAACTCATCGGATCTTCAGCATTTGGGGATACCCGGAGATCGATCTCTACCCCACCAGCTGCAACACAAAATGCCCCCTCTTCGCTTTGAGATACCCGGAGGCCCAATCAATGGGCGACGCATTCTCAATAACTTGGACGGGGCGGTTCCTGTACGCATTCTCCCCAACCCCGTTCATAGCATGAGTGCTGCGCAGGCTGAAAGAGCAACCTTGCCAGATGATACTCATTGCTCCAGAACAGGCTCTGCAGATTTGGTACCCGACCCTCCTGCTCCTCTCCCAAGAGTCACCCATTCGCCTTAGAACGCATCAACGATTGTTGACGCAGCAGAACTACAAGGTTCTCCAACACGATCCAGCAAATCTGTCACTCAAAGCATGGTTCCTGAATAGCGAACGTTAGCGAACCTTACATTACCTTCGGAATGTTGGGACATTATAGAGCGTGTAGGCCACAATCCACCCGGCCCACATACGCCAAAAAGTGGAACTGCTTCACTACCTGGTGTGTGGCTTCGCCCATAGATCTGCTTACAACATCTGTGCGGCACGTGTTACCATATTTGTTACATCTAGAAAAAACTCGACTCTCCTTGTCCTCCATTGAAGTACACCTGTCGGCCATGTCAGCATATACAACAAACCCTAGTCAAGCTTCATTAGTTACTAATCCAGCGGTCAAAGTCTTCCTCAAGGGGTTATTACATACATTCCCACCAATGCCAGAACCGGTACCTGCTTGGAGCTTAAACACAGTTTTATCTGCACTCATGGAGGCACCCTATGAACCCATCCATAGATGTGTTAGAATTGAGTTTTCATCACACGTATACATGCGCCACAAAAAGGATCCTTAGTACTGAGAAATAATTGAAACTTGCTCAAAGTTTATTTGAGTAGTAATTACATTATTTGGTTGGCCCTCTGTGATAACACGTGTTTCGGCATAAACTCTGCCTCTTTCAAATAAGGGCAATGACTGGAATAAATAAAGATATATATACAACACACATATAATAAAATTCCAAATAATAACATAAATTCCAAGAATCAATTTAAAACATCATTAGATTAATTTTTGGTGCTACAGTTATGATCATACAGTTGTTTGCAAAATTGCATAACATATAAATGTCAGAAAAGTAACATCCAAACGTGTCAGCCCAATGGTTGCGTTTTAACCAATTTGTTATACCATGTGGTAAATATGAAAGGACACGATGTTTCATAGTTAATAGATTTAACCACAGAGATGAGAGAGGGGGGTCTGGTAGGATAGTTGGGGTAATCCGGAAAATAAAACAACACAGAGAAAAGAAATATAAACAGAGAGAGAAATAAGTATGGTGTAACATTGTGTTGTCACATATATGTCACTTATTCTCATCATTACTGTTGATTAATTTGCCTGTGATTTCAAATTACAGTGTCAATAAATAGTTTCTTAAGAAAAACATGCTTGTCATGATTGTTCGAGCTAAGACTTTAATCTTACAGTAACGTGACTTTTAATTTTGTATCCAAACGTCTCGTTAAAATTGACATGCTCGGACCTCTAGTGATTACACATGCATTTGTGTTTAAACGGCTTGGTACAGTAAAACCTGAATATTAATATATTATGGAAAAGCTCAGTGGTGGATTACCACCTCTTACCCTTGTGTGTCATAAATATTCTCCAGTCTTTGTGTAGCGCTTGATACCTCAGGTATAGGCTGGCACACAATATACAGCTTAACCCTTCACTTATAACTTGACCCGCCTCTTACCTGTCTCCAAACCCCGCTCTGCTGGGTTCAAGATTACTCTGGTGTACCTCGCTAGGAAGATGGTACGGTTAGGGAAGATCAAGAGTTGAGGTTAGGGGAGGCTGGTTCCCCAAATACCCCTAAGGAGAAAACACAAGGTTAGTGTAACTGGAGCACAAAAGGAGATGCTGACAAAAAGACTGCTGGTGTACATTTCTTTTTAGTTGTTAAAAGCTTACTCATATACTCTTCTGGTACATCAGCAATGTTTTGTGAGTTTTTTTACAAAAAGGGGCAAAACGCAAGACACTATATTCAACTTAAGTTCCCTTAAGTAGCTGCGTTATTAAAAAATAAAACACAATATAAAAAGAGTCCTTTAAACATACAAAAGTGTCTTTAAAAACATTTACAAAGTCTATACAGTGCACTGTATTAAAAACTATTTATAATGACCTTACTTGTAGGACAACCTGGCCAGGGTTGTCTAAAGGTCCTTGCTGCAGCTCTCGGGTTCTCCTTTCCTCCTGTGCTCTTCAGTGGTGGTTCTTGTGGCAGTAGGTGTCAGGCAGTAACAGCAGCAACAATGCGATGGACCGCCAAAGTTTTTGTAGGGCTGGCAATGGGCAGCAACAGAATCAGCGACAACGGCAACAGTGTGTGGGCCCCAAAGTCTTTACAGGGGCTGGGCTGCATATGTCAGATAGAGCCCAGCACTCAGAGGGAACGTGAGGGGCCCCACACTACTCACTACATCTGGGCCACATCTGCCAGGTGTGGCACAGGGATTTCTGGTGGGCCACCTGTAAGGGAGGTGGCCCTTATTTTTAAATTAAAGCCCCCAGGAGGGCTAAACAAATTTAAGGCGCTCCCCAGCTATGGCGAGCGCCAGTCATTTAATACATGTGCCCCGGGCCGCAGCAAAGCAAAAGCAGAGAGGTGCAGCTAAATATTCAAAGCACTTCCCTATCAAGGGGAGCGCCAGTATAGATGCCCGGTCTGCAGTCACCGGCGCTGAGCGGAACGCCTCTAACCCTGTTAAACAGTGTTTCCGACTGTCACTGACGCTCTACTTGCACCGCTGACAGTTGTTTCCCCTTTTTAGAGTGATGGGACCCTCGCATGCTCACGTGCGAGGGTCCCTTACTGTAATTGGTTTCCCTTTTTCCAGGTCCACAGTGCGGTTCGCGTCAGGGACCCGATTTGTCTTTTTTTCCTTTCCTTTCGAGATCCCCGGTGTGGCTTCACGCACCAGGGATCCTTTCTTTTTTTTCCCTGACTGTGCGTTACACAAGCAACCCAACAGGCGGGTGGTGGGCCCAGAGGGCATTGCACGGTGGGGCTTCTGTTGGCGATTGGGCAGGGGTCCAGGATACTATTGGGCTCTTGCGAAATCAGGCGCCAATCTCAGCGACGGGAGGGTGGTAGTTAGCACAGAAGGGGGAGATGGAAGGAGGAGAAGAGAAAAGTCTTGAGTAGTATGTTGAATTTAAGAGGTCTGTCTTCCGCGGTCATTTTTCCATAAAGAGTCAGCGTACTCCACGCCACTCTAGCATTTATTGATGTTAAACCCAGTTTGTATCTCATACAGGCCGTTGGAACTCCTTTCGGCAACCAAAGCACTGTTCGCCAGAAGTTGTTTTCAAGCGTTTCCCATAGTGACCAGGGGCAGCCTAAAGCATACTCAGCTCCATGAATCCGTGCAGGAACAGCCTTTTGTCTGTAGAAATCGATTACAGCCTTTAACGAAAATTTGCCAAACTTTCTGTTGATCAGCACTGCCTGTGCTGTTAATTGTTTACATTTTGCCTTTATTTTTTCCACCCAGGTCGCGTCATTGATGTTGGAATGAATCCACATCCCTAGGTATTTGGTGTGACTTACGCAGTTTAATGTTTCTTTCCCCAGGTGCCAATGGAACTTCTTTTTGGTGTTACGTTTCCTTCCTTTTAGATTTTGGAGAATTCATATTTCAGATTTCGTTGGATTAATGGTTAACCCGTTCATTCCAGCCACAGGACTTTCCGCTGAAGTCTAATCGGGGTGACATCTAAGAGGACCCGAAGCATCCAACCAATATGTTTCCCATTGATTTTGGGCGGGAAAGCAGCATCACTCCCTAAGGTCTCACCAATGTCGGAAATTTAACAGGTTAAAGAGAAGAGACGCCAATGGACACCCTTGTTTGACTCCTTTGAAGGTGTAAATTGGTGCAGATAAGGTGCCTGCTAGATCAGGTCAAATTCTTATTACGGTATCGGTATGCAGTTCTTTCAATGCCATGATCAAGCTGGTTGAGCATTTTAATTTTTTTTGTTTTTGCCACAATAGCGACCTATCCACACTATCAAAGGCGTGCGCCAAATCGATAAATGCAAGGTAAGGAGATTGATTATATCAGATTTAGCGCACATCCAACGCCCTTGACGAAACCTGTTTGTTTGGGATCATATGACTGTGTTGTTTTAATCCATGTTGTTGTTTGTCATTGAATTTGAGAGGCGAATATCTTCCCGGCGACGTCAAGGAGCGCGCTCGGATGGTAGTTTTTTGGGTTGTATCTACAACCTTTTATAAACATTGGTACCACTACCTCAATCTCCTATGACGCTCGGATTGCACACTCCTTTGTTATTGTTGAGAACAGATCCGTACAGAATTCTGCCCACTCCACAGGATTTTACTTCAACATTTGATTTGTGATTCCGTCGGGCCCTGGTGCCTTGGGTGAGCTGATTTGTTTGATGTTCTTCACAATGTCATCTTTCTCGAAGCTGATAACCCAATTGGCTAGCTGTGGAAAGATTGGAGCTTTTGAGAGACCTTTTTTTTATATAACTCATAGTGATTAACCCAGTGTGTTTCCGAAACCATATTACTTACAATGGCTTGTTGCGGGGCACTTTTATTATTTATGAGTTTCCAAAAGTCTCTTGAGTTTTTATGAGAAAGGATACTCATCATGATTTCCGCATCGCATTGTTCTAATACATGCAAAATTGACCAGTTTGTGTACTTTTTCTTGGCCTTTTTTTTCGAAGCAAGATGATTTTCATTTTGTAAGTGCGCAATGTGTCTGAGTTCCTTTCGTAGCTCTCTTTTCCTTTTAAGGATTTCAAGATCAAACGTGTTTTTTCTTGAACCCACTGTTGCAAAGTCCCTGTTTTCACACCATGTATTGGTCTAAAAGAGGGCTGTATTCAACTTTATTAGGTTTGTCCCGTTTCGCCATTTTGATATTTTTTACAATGTTCTTGATATTGCTGGCATTTAGCTGTAATCTGTTTCTACAGAGTTCTACAGACACGGATGCATTCCATGAGTGTGACTAAGTTGTTGGTTGGCCGTATAATGTTATTTCTACTAGGTTATGATCGCTCTGGTTCATGGTGATGACGTGCAACGTGGCTATTCTTTGTGCTATTCTTCCAGAAGCAAAGAAATAGTCCAAGATAGATTCTTGTGTGTTTCTCTTCCAGGTGACTCTTGAAGGGATGTCACCTTTGGTGTTTCCGTTAAGAATGCACATACCTCTTGCCTCCATTTCTTCTTGCCAGTGTCTCATCAGTTGTCTGCTTTGTTCGTCCTTTTTTCTTTTAAACTTTCCTACGCACCTTGATGTTATACACTCAATGTTGAGATTTCCGCACAATATTACGTTTGGGCACATATTCCAACTTTTAAAATTGTCAATTAGTTCAGTTAGTTGATCAACAAATGAGAAAGTGCCCGCTGCTTTGTAGTGCCAATATACGTTTATTATATAAATCCCGTTCCCCTCCAAATTAAATTCATCAGGAGTGTCAATTGCTGTTATCTGAATGTATGACGTTGGGTTGCTCACACTAATGACACAGCATCTGCTCTTTTTTTGTATTAATGTGAGCAGACCCGCCGTGGGGCGTCCCTTCTTTCCACGTATGGCAGGATTTATAGTTAATATCATAGCCCTCCATGATCAGAGCTTCAGAGAGCCAGGTTTCTTGCAGGCACAGTATGTCAAGATCGTTTACCCTTTGAGATGTATTGTTGAACAAGTGTGCAAATTCCCCTGTTTTCCAAGTTCTGATGCGATATGTGGCCTCCTGTTGTTCTTGTTGGCGTTAACTGTAGTTGCATCCTCCCAATACTTCCGGCAAGCCAACTCCAGTTTTCTACTTTATCATTTGCTATTACAGGATTATTTTTTAGATTATTTCTTTCATTTTTGTTATGGTTGCACTTGATTGTTATTCTTATCACGTCTTCTGGTTGGTCTCTACTCTTAGCATCTATGGAGCTGGATACTCCTTTACTCTGTGGGTTGCGGGGTTCTGCCCTTTGTGACGGAAGCTGTTTTACAAACTCTTTCTGGCTTCTCACAGTTCTAGGTTCATCATAGTTGTCCTCAACTTCATCATCATGTTTATGGTTTTCGTCACTTGGGCCCAGTCTAGGATTTATTTTTGCTTCCATGATATCCAATCCTAGAGTTATGAGGGAGGGCACGGCACTCAGCAGTATGTCACAAATAATTCTCGAGTTAATGTGCAGACGCACCCGGTCATGATGTGGTTCTTCCATAAATTCAACGATTATGATGCCGTCGGACTCCATCGTCCTTAAGGTAGGCACATGGTGCAGCAACGAGGTACGTTTTTTTCTATTGAGAATTGGTTGGTAATGTGCGTTCCAGAATTAGGGCATAGTTGGCACGTCCTTTTTCTCTTCTGTTTGTATTTTCTGGTTTGGTCCACTGCTTTATTTGCCTTCTCATCGCCACTATGTCCTTGTTGTTTGTTAATCATTGAGTGCCACTCATCACCTCTCCAGGGGGCTCCATCACGATAGGCTGGTCTAGTTATATGGTCTTAAATGTCATTCACGTGAACTCTTTTTAAAAACTTTTTTTGTCTAAGTCGCCCATTTTCCTCTGCAGCATTTTTTGAGCATCTTTGAGCTTCTATTTTCGCCCTCTTTTCATCAAGGGTGGCGAAGCTTGGCTCTTGTACTGCCATACTGATTTTTGCGGGATCACGTCCACCGTAGGTTCTCGTCTGTGGGATGATCTCGCAGACGCGTTGTTATTGCACTTTTGCTCTATGCCTCTCTTCGAGGCTCTGCTGCTCCACTTTGACTTTGAATTCTACTAGTGTTGGTACCTGGGGGTCGTTATGAATTTATACTTTCATCATCCGTATCATAGGTTGATAGATTTAGTAATGATGACGTGTCGTCCTATTTGAATGGTCGTTGAGCAGGCAGCTGTCTCAGCCTCTTTGGTTTTTGGAATCGCCTGTTTCTTTGCAAAAAGTGACTTCATTGTCGTGTTTGTTGATTCATTTTCGTCATTCAAGAATTTAAGGTTCCTCAAATATTTCCTAGAGTTATTGGAATTGCAACATTTTTCTTTGGGTAGGTTTTTGGTCTTTTTCCTTTGTATGGTTCTCGCTGATCGTGCTTAATCAGCATGTGCTTTGCCGGACTGAAAGATCGAGTAGGATGCCGTCATGTGCACTCATTTCAGGCACTACTGCGGAATGTGCGCTGGTAGGGTTAACTACAATTCCCTCTGCGTTGGTTTAGGTGGACAGACGGGTTGAGGGTTCTTCCGCTTTGGTTGTGGTCCCACTTCCCTTTCCTGCAGCCGGAGGTGCTTTGGTGCATGTTCTTATTTCGGGAAGTTGATCTTCGGTGATTCCGAAGTTGACAGAATCTCTCGATTGTTTGAATATGTTGAGATCTAATGATTTTTTCCTTGTTTCTAGCAATGGAGTTTTATTGTCGTTGTTTTCAATAGCTATAGGATTTTGTGCCTCTGTTGGAAATCGTTCAGACAGAAGCCCATTTGCAAAATTGCCTCATGTTACTTCATTGTTGGGAGTATTTTGGTTTCGTTTTAGGAGTCCAAGGGCTTCTTTGGCGACTTCCACTAAACGTCTTTTGTCCTCGCTATTGTTTTTTGAGTGTTCCATTAAAAGTGTGTATGAGTGGTTGTCCTTGACGTCGAAATCCTGTGTTTGCTAAGGAAGTGGTTCTTCTAACTTTTGGATATTCACGCTCTATGAATGAAGAGTCCGAAGATGAGTCATCAGAATTTGCCTGCATTCCTTGGGAACATGCTCGACTTTTGCTGTTCATTTTGTTATAATTGTTGGTGTTTGTGTTATTCGAACCATTTGCAGCACTTGTCTGACCAGTACAAATTCTCAGTTGAGACCATCTTATACTAGGAGAAGTGCTGGAATCCACTCTTCTGCGTTTTTGAGGTCTAGTAACTTCACCACCACAAGATGTTGGACTTTGCCGAGTTTCCTCAACGCTCTCAGTGGATGTCAAGTAGGGATCCATTGATTGTTCTTTTAAGGCACTGTCTCTGCTTTTCCAACTGACTTCGAGATTTAATTGCGTAAATCGCAAAGCAGTTTGTCAGCAACGGCCAATGAGTTTCGTCGTCGTTTGGAAATAGAACTTACTTTATCAAATTTCTTTTCCTCGTTACTCAAAGAGGAATGCATACAAAGGTGAACTTGTGGTTCTTCGAGGGATTCAGCGCAGGGGCTCCTGGCCAATGTTTTGTGACGAGATGGAATCTGTTAACACAGCCTCTGCAGTGTGTACGTTTTGAATGTTGGGACTAAAAAAAGGGTCCTCAGGTATCTCATTGGCAGCTTGATTAGTTTTATTTGGTTGCAGTTGTAGCTGCTCATTTAGTTGCTTAGATTTGGACGAAATTATATGTGATAAGAGAGTTGGTGACGGGCACGCATTGGTTTGCGTCACCGAAAGTGAGTCCAGACACCTCATCCAGTGAGTTAACCCTACTGTTTTCTTTCACGAACGATTTTGAAGTTTGAGAACTAGGGCATCAGAGGCGCCAGGTTCATTTAAAGTGCTCCGTTCTCCACCCATGACAAGCGGTCTACTCGGCGCCTCCGTCGCACGCCATGCTAAAACACAGAGCCGCAGGACCGACTGGAGACAGCCACTGTGAGTTTTCACTTGTTGCCACAACTTCCCCTACTTCCTCACCTTCCACACCTCCCTCAACCAGAGCACACGGGGGCATGCGCGATTGGGTACATTGCTCACACCAATCTTAATTTCAGTTATACATGCATGTGCCGTGTTTGTTGTTAACATTAGGGAGGGACAAGAGGAAGCGCGCGGATGGACAGGCGAGTACAATTCTTGGCTACATTGAGTCATTGCGCTATTTTTGCAAGAATGAGTAGCGCACAGTTTGCTTACTTGGGTGTCGTCGGTTCTTCCTGGCCGCTTTGCTGTTGGCACAGTTTGAGGCAGCGCAGAAAATCAACTCTGAAGCTGCATCCTTGTGATTGTGGGCGGCAGTTGTCCAGGCCATTGCCAGCACTCTTCGCTTGTTGTGAAGTGGTGGCCATTAATCCCCTGGTCTACCTTGGGCAACCCAGGGAAACGCTGCACGCACTCCGTGACGCGTCGTGGAGTGATGTTTTATGGGCTTGGCTCCTCCTCCACAAGGGATGTCAATGGAAAGAGAAGAAAACACTCGGGAGAAGCAAAGTCCAGGCGCAGGGTAATGCAGGGTAATCACAGCACCTCCACACAGGAAACACTCCACGCACTCCGCCTCAATTCTAAACAGTAGCAGTAATGACGATAGGTCTCTGTTGGTGCCGTCTATGTCCCTTATGCTTGCCAGAACCCCCTTGCAGTATGTTTGCCAGGGCTGTATACTCTCCCCCTGGCTCTTTAACATCTACCTCGCTCTCCTTGCATGCCTCATCTCCACCTTCTCCAACTTCCAGTGTTACGCAGACAACACACAGCTCTTCTTCAGACTCCCTGCTGACCCTCTTTCACCCTCCATCATCCATGACTGCCTATCGCCATCCAGTCCTGGTGTACCTCCAATGATCTCTGCCTCAACGCCTGTAAAACTGAGATCCGTTCCATTGGGTCCCCTGCTCCCTCCTTCTTCCCCTCACTCTGGCCCTCCTCCTTGGGCACCCCCACACCTTCAACTGAAGCCAGAAACCTTGGAGTCATCTTCGACTCCTCTCTCTCCTTCCTCCCTCACAACCTGGACATTGCCAAGAAGTCCAACTATCAGCTCTTCCTTTTAAAAGGAATTCTAACTTTTCTCACTTTACCTCAGAGGCTCAATGTGGCGCAAGCCTTGGTTCTCTAAAGACTTGAATACTGTAACAGCCTCCTCCTGAATCTGCCTTCTTCAACTCTTCGACCCCTTCAGCTTATCCAGAAGAGGTCAGTGAGACTTATCCTTGGCCTTAAGCCCATGGACTGCATCTCTCCTGCACTAAAAGTCTTCACTGGCTCCCGGTTGCTGCACGGATTACATGTGAATCCCTCTGCATCATCCACAAGGCTGTCTGGGCCAGGGGACCACACTATCTTCAACTTTATCCTCTCCCCCTGGAGCACTTTGCTCCTCTGGCACCAACTCTTTGTGTGTAAAGTGCTTTGCTAAAAAGAGGGCAGGGGGTCGCTCTCTTTCCTCTGTGGGCTCCCTCCTTTGGAATAGCCTCCCCCTCTCCCTGCGCCTTGAGCAGGATCTTTTCGAATTCCAGAAGCTCCTTAAGACTTTCCTCATTTCCTCCTCCTTCCCTTCTTCTCTCTTCTGCTAATCTCACAGGTGCTATTTTGGTGTCCTTGGCCCTTATGCATCTTCGGGGCCTTGACCTCCCACACCAATTCTCCCCAGCTCCTATCTTCCACACTATTTTGCATCTGCACACCCTCTACCCTGGAGACTCGCACGTACCTCCGGCGACCCAGGCTGTGTAGCACTCGATCATTCCTAGCACTTCGCCCATGTCTCACCCGCTCAAGCTCAGACTCCCCAGCACTTATCTCCTCTTCCTTTCTGCACTTGCACGTTCTGAATACTCAGAAGGCATAGTAGGTTCGTCCCTCCACCTCCTCCCCCTCTTCTCGTGATATTATGTTGTAATTGCATTTTCCACCCTCCCTCTCTGCCCTATGGGAGCTTTGAAACAGTTTATTCTTATTGTATAAGCGCCTAACAAGCAAACAATAAATAAATACATTTGTGCTAACGGGCATGCCCACCATATATGCCAATATGTGCTAACTTCTCTGCAATTCCTCCAACATAAGGGGCTGACGTTTGGGTACATGTTTGAGAGTCTTTGCGGGGTCAGATGCCATCGAAAGAGGAGCCTAGCATTGTGTATTTTTGATTGCGTTGCAATAGTAGAGGACCATGTCGCCTTATAGATAGACTGCTAGACACTTGTGTCCTCCGGAAGTTATATCTCTGAGGACCACACATGTTGGTGTGTTCAGTGATTGAATGTGGCATCTAAGTAGTAGTGCTTCGTATAGAGCCGATATAAGGCCTTTCAAGTCTGTAAATGTACTGGGGTCCTGTTCGAACCTAGTCAGCGGGCATGCTAGATTGTGCCTCCAGCACCGGTCCGTGAGGGTCACCTTCAATTGTAGAAATGTCAGGTGGGTTTGGGGGTGCCTGGGACCCTGAGGCCGGCTTCTAGTTCCGACTTGTGCAAGAGGGTACCCTCATTCCACATCTGGCCCGCTATGATACCTGCCTCGTAGTAGGGTTGGAATCTTAGTGGTTCTGTTACTTTATCCCTAATCGGGGTGGGGGGGCATATACAGCTTAAGAGTGATGGCCAGGATGTGACGCCCTTCATGTCACCTGTGGGTTTCCATACGTGGATGAGGGCTGAGAGCACCGGGTGGAATTGGATTCTATGTGGTAGATTCTTGAACGGGACCCAAAGCCATTCACCAAGGGGGACTGGTGCGAACAGGGAGGTTTCAATCGCCACCCATTGTTTTTCTCGGTTTCCGCACAATTGAGGCAGAACACTAGTAGTCATAAAAATCGGGGAATCCCATACGTCCCTCTCCTTTTGGCAGAATCAATGTGCTATATGCAACCCTGGGCCTCTTTCCCACCGACAAGAATGTCAGTAGGGCTCTTCTTATATCCTCATGGATGGTTGTTGGCAGAATGAGGGGGAGCGCCTGGAATAGGTACAATAATCTAGGCAGGACATTCATTTATATTGTCATACAGCGGGCTGCCCAGGATAGTGTCCGCTTCAACCATTTCTGGAGGTCTTGTTTTATGCTTTTCCATAACGGGGGTATTTGGTCCCAAACATGTCATCATGTCTTGGAGTGATAAATGTTCAGAGGTATTTTATGCTGGTAGAGTGTATCTTTAAGCCATGTGCAGTGAGTGTCTCCACCGTGTGGGGGGACGAGTTTGTTAGTGGCAACGCTATTGTCTTCATTTGAACGCTGATAGGGCTCCGTTTGATGTTATTGCCTCAAGAAAGGCGGGGACTGACGTGCCCGGGTGCGTGATGTATGCCAGGACATCATCCGCATATAGGGCTAGTTTAAATTCTGACGCCCCTATGTGAATCCCCTGAATCTGGGTGTTCACGCTGATGGATGCCGGCAAAGGTTCTAGCGTTATGGCAAACATTAGGGGTGATAGTGGACAACCCTGGCGAGTTAACAGGGACAGGCGAGACTCTGTAGACGCCAGTCCTTTCACTACAACTTTAGCCCATGTATTTTGTTATAAAGCCAGTGCTCTGGTGAGCCCCCTGGGGCTGGTACCTGCTCTCCGTAGGGGCTGTTCAATCAACTGCCACTTGACCCTATCGAAGGCTTTCTCTGCATCAACTGACAATAAGATGGGGTTCTTAGACTCTCTTGGCATTCCTGCTATTATGTTCAGGGCCTTGTGAATATTACTGCTAAACCCCACATGGTCGTTGTGGATTAGTCTAGGGAGGACTTGACTCAACCTCTCTGCTAAAACGCCTGTGTAGATCTTTGCGTCCACGTTTAACAGTAATATTGGCCTATATAAGCCAAAGCTTAACTTATCCCTACCCTGTTTTGGTAGGACTATGATCCGCGCTTGAGTGAAAGAGTCTGGTGTCCCTCTGCCAATGAACATGCTATTAAATAACGTTGCGAGGAACAGGGCCAGCAGGGGACCATGCTGTTTATAGAAGGCCTGAGTATAGCCGTCCTGCCTCAGAGCTGTGCCCGGCTTCAATTTGGCGATCACTGTCATGATCTTTTCGCTGCTGGCAGGGAGCTTGAGTGAGGCCCTTTCTCCAGCATGGAGTCTGGCATGGATTCACATGCTCATGAGTATTCCCTGTTGCCGGGCTGGGAATCCTTTGTAAAAGAAAAAACAGTTTCACTTTCACTTTTAAACTGTATTTCTCCTCTAAACCAATCACTGTCCTCTGGGTCATACTGCCCCCATCCAATGACAGTCCCCTCCCTAAGCCCTGCCTCTGGCAGCCATCTTCAGTTTTTTACTGCACACTTCAGTGTTGGGAGTCCTCAAGTTGCTCTCTGGGCTATTTGTACGTTTTTTCCAAGTTTATTCGTGGAAATGTTTGATTTTTCATCGGCCGGCAACGAGGATCCATTGTCAGTAAAGTTTTGTGCCACTCAAGGGCAAAGGGCCGTCGTTGCAGATGCGACCCCTACAGGAATTCTTGGAAGCAAGTTGGATACAAGTTCCAGGAATTTTGCAGACCAGATCCCCCTCAACAAGCAGAGTGGTGGAGGGTATGCTCCCACATTGCCCAAGTGACAGGATTTCAAACCGTGCCATACCAGCAGACACCTCTCTGGAAGTTTGGGGAGCTCACACCACACGTCTACACACCAGAGGTCTGTGGCTTCCAGAGGAGAATGATCTGCACATCAACATCCTGGAGTTATGGGCAGTGTTTTGGGCCTTCAAGTCTTTCCTACCGTCTCTGAGAGGCAAGGTTTGTTTGTTTGTTTGTTTGTTTATTCATTTATATTGCGCGCCAGACCCGAAGGTATGAGGGCGCAGGAACAACAAGGTTATTCTCAGCTTGGTTACAGTGCTGTACAGTAATTTACATTGTGTACATAGGTTAATACAGTTGCGATGGATACAGCGATATAAATTTTACAGTTTACAGGTATACATATTTACATAAATTAGCAAAGGCGAGGTCAGTTATTGGTCATTATTCTTTAACCACTGAATGTAGCTACACCTAAAGTGGGGATAGGTTTGAGGTGTCCTCAGGGAGTGTGGCAAAGAGTTCCAGTGTTGGGCTGCTTTCACCTGGAAGCTGTTGCCACCCATTTTGGTTCGATTGAACCTGGGAACTGTAAGTAGGTTAGCATTGGTGGATCTGGTGGGACTGTTAGGGGTGTATCTTTTTATTCTGTCGGCTAAGTAGCGGGGGGCTGCATTATTGAGGCATTTGTGTGTTAAGGAGGCTACTTTGAGCAAGATTTTGTCGGTGGTGGTAAGCCAATTGTGAGTTCTCCTGATGTTGGAGATGTGTTCTCTCTTGGGGATGCTGAGCGCTGCTCTGAGAGCATTGTTTTGCAGGGTCTGAATTTTATTGGTTACCTGTTTGTTGGCTCCTACGTAAAGGGCGTTACAATAGTCCAGTTTTGATACTACAAGGGCTCTGGCTAGGGTAATACAGTTCTGAGTGGATAGGAAAGGTTTGGCTGCTCTTTTAAGCTTACACGTGTAGGCTGTGGAAGTGGCCATGGAACTAACCTGTTTATGGAAGGAGAGGGCGGAGTCTAGGTAGATTCCTATGTCAGTCTAGAAATACGGATACCTCTACTTTGAGACCGCAAATGCATTTTGGTGGCCGTAGGCCAACCGTCTCATGCACGACACGACAGAATATAGGTTTTCGAGTTTGCCAATGAACGACCATTTTGATGTAACAAGAATCGCCATTTTGTTTTCTAACCATTGCTCATTGCTTTCGGTTCCTATTGCTTCGCAGTATATTTTCCGCTTACACTGCTCGACTGTTTGTTGTCTGTATGTGAAAAGGACAAGCCCGCAGGGCCGTGAGGATAACAAGAGTTCGCTGAAACACAAACGTAGGCAGCGCCAGGAAGAATGCCCGGCTCCCTCCTTAATGTAGCCTTGAAGCAGAGCTGCAAGTCATTAAATCATTTCACAGCTGCCAGCCAGTCTCGTTATATGGTAGAATATGTTAGAATAATACTGCTAAAGGCTTGAATTATGCTTTTCTAATGGCCCCCCTTTGCTGAGCACGCTAGAGCATGTCGGCTCCCAGGACACAAATAGCACCTGATAGATAGCAAGGTCCGGAATGCAACTCCCCCCGTATGTAGTTCGCTTCCAAGAACAGAAGCGCTGTGTTCTATTCAATAACCGAAAGATGCTTTTGCACTCACAAATTGCAAATTGTTAATAGAATAGATGTTTGAATGTGTCATAGTGGTCGGAGATGTCCATCATCACACCAAGTTCAAAAACACCCAATAAAGGGGGGTGTTAAAGATGTCATAGTTGATTGTTTGATATGCATTTGTAACTGATGTACGTAATTCACTCTCTTGCGTCCCTCGAGGTCTAGGGATACACGTCGCGGGGCGTGAGACCGAGTTGGCCAACTGAGACTTTTGCTTTGCAATAAAACCCTAGCTTTGGGAATACAACCTCGTGTCTGGCGTCTCTATCGTGTGTGGTGACCCGCCTTGTTTCCATAGACATCAGGGTCCCCTAGGGGCCCCTTTCACCTAGGGTCTTCACTTCTTTGGCTACCTTGATGGGATTGCCGTCTATAATGAAGCTGGTGTAGTTGTGGTCCAGTTTATTTAGATACGTGGTGGATCCGAGGATGATGAGTTCGGTCTTGTCATCATTCAAGCATAGACTGTGGGAGGCCCTCCATGCCTGCATGATGAGGCATACCCTGTTCACCAAGGCCAAATCCTTGGTGTAAACTCCCGTCAACGAGATGAGGATCTGGGTATCATCGGCGTAATTAGTGTAGGTGATACCCAGACCGTCAAGATCATCAAACAGGGGCTTCGTGAACACGTTATAGAGTGTGGGGGAGACGCATGAACCCTGAGGGACCCCGCATGTGATGGGGATGGGGTCGGCGGAAGCTGAGGTGGAAAAGACACGCATAGATCTGTTGCTCAGGAACGACTCAATCCAACCGATGGCTTCTTGGGAGAAGTGGGCAGCCGAGTCCAAATGGTTGCATAAGATTTTGTGATCTACTAGATCAAATGCTGCTGAGAGGTCTAGGAGGAGTAGTAGAGCAGTTTTCCCATTATCTCTCAGAGTGTCGATTTGCGCCTTAAGATCAATCAGAGCAGTTTCTGTCCCATGGTGGGGTCTAAAGCCTGATTGCCGGATTCCCAGGAGGTGGTTTTGTTCAAGATATTTTTGTATTTGTTGATAGGAAGTCTTATCTATTATTTTGAGCAGGAAGGGGACGGTGATGATGGGTCTGTAATTAGTGGGTATAGAAGGGTTTAGGGAGAGTTTTTTGAGTAGGGGGAGGACCCACGATAATTTAAGATTGTTGGGGATGATGCCTGATGAGAAGGATGCGTTAATGAGTTTGGTAATGAATGGTGAGAGATCTCTTGCCGCGTCTTTAATGATTTGTGAGGGGCAAGGGTCGCCCTGGCAATTTGACGGTTTAAGGCTGAGGATGATTTTTTCCACTTCTAACGTAGAGACTTTGGAGAAGCTGAAGATGGTGAGTGGGTTGGTTATGGCGTTCTGAGGTGTGGGGCGTGGGGGAGTGATGGTGGAGTTAGTAGAGTTAGTTAGGGATTCTTTCTTGTTGTTGATTTTGATTTGAAGGCCTGTGACTTTATTGGACAGGGCATTTTGGACACTAGTGCACTATTGTCTATCTTGTATACATGTGTCTGGGACTAGGACAGGAGTTTCCAGCTCTTTGATAATGGAAAACAGTTATTTAGTGCTGGATTTGGCTTGTGAGATTCTCTGGTTATATGATTCTTGTTTAGCAACAATGATTTCTTTTTTGTATGTGGAGACTATTTTGTTGAGGATCAGCTTCTTAGTGTCTGTAGGAGATTGTCTCCAAGCTTGTTCCTTTATGCGTTTCTCTAATCTGAGAGCTTTTAGGTGGGTAGAGAACCAAGTGTTCAGGTGTTTTTTTGGCTTACATTTTCTCAGTTTTAGGGGTGCAATAGAGTCTAAGGCTGAGCGCATGCTGTTTTTGTAGCTTTCTACAAGGTGGTGGGGGTTGGAGGTAGCTGAGAGTTGGTTCAAGGTCGGTAGAATGAGGGGGATGTGTTTTTTTCAACTGTGATATTATTCTTGCTTCTCGTAGGAATAGCTGTGGCAAGTAGGTTATTAGTGATGGGGCTTGAGGCTTCAAGGTTGAAAGTGAGGAGGTGGTGATCAGACCATGGTTGAGGGGTATTCGCGGTGATGGAGGCCTCACAGTTGTAGTCTGCTACCCAGCCAAGGGTTCTCCCTTTGTTGTAGGTAGGGATGGATACTCTTTGGGTAAAGCCTAATTCTAGCAGGGTATTGTTAATGAGGGTATCCTGGAGGTCTTTGGGGTCTTTGAGGCCTAAGTTGAAATCTCCTAAAAGGAGACTCTGGGAGGTATTTTTTAGGTTGTTGGTGAGGATGGTGATGAGGTCTTCCTCGAAGGAACCTAATGGACCAGGAGGTCTGTAGAGTAAATGGATGTTGATGGTTTGGGAGTTGGCAGTGGGAAGCTTAGCTGTGAGTGAGTCACATGAAGGGAGAAGGTTTGTGGTGTCAAGTCTAATGTTGAGGTGTGTTTTGGCAATTATGGCGAGGCCTCCGCCTCTGGATTCTGTTCTGTCCGCTCGGAGGATAGTATAGTCATTAGGGATGGCTAGTGAGAGAGCTGGGCTAGCAGCTTCATGGAGCCAGGACTCGGTGATGGCTAGGAAATCTAGTTCATCTGCAAGAATAAGGTCTGCCATATCTGTGGCATGGGCTACTACAGATTGCGCATTAATTAGGGCGCCTCTTATGGGCAGGGTGAAGGTGGGTATTATGGTTAAGTTGTAGGCCTTATGTTTGGTCGTAGTATTAGTTGGGCTCTGCTTGGGTGTGTCAGTGGGGCGGTTGGTAGGAGTGACCGTGTACATAGGTGGGGTCCGGTTAGTCAATTTAGGCTGGATGGAATCCCTGGCTCGAGGCTCATATAGTTTAGGTAATCTGGCCCGTAGTTTGGCATTTCTAGTGGTGAGGCTGCATGGTGTAGCGAGATGTATAATGAGTGGGGAAGTGTTGCCTATGGAGCCAGAGCTAAAGGTAGGGCTAGGATGGCTGGATAAATGGATGAGGTGGAGAATTACTCTCAGCAGTGCTGAGTAGATGCCTGGTAGGTACATTCTGTAAGGTGTAGGTGAGATGTGGTGGTCAGATGGCAGGGCAGGTAGCTACTTGGTGCATCTTAGATGGCCAGGGCGGTATTCAGAAACGGGGCAGCTAGGTACCAGAATGCAATAATCCTGTGCAGCAGTCAGATAGAGGGTCGGGTGACTACTAGGCTACTAGGCAGTGTTCTATCATGGTTGACAATGTTGGTGTTCACAGGGCAGGGCAGAAAGGTACAAAATGCAGTAATCAATGCAGCAGTCAAATATAGAGACAGGTGGTTGCTAGGTGCATCATAAATGAGAGATTTGGGGGCAGTTTTATCAGCAAAAGGTTCGGCTAAATTCAGAAATCACAACCTGGACAAAAATACAGTGTGCAGGCAAGTAAGAACAACTTTGGCAACCTGTCTAGATTCGAGAGTCACAACCTGGGCAAAAATACAGTGTGCAGGCAAGTAAGAACAACTTTGGCAACCTGTCTAGATTCGAAAGTCACAACCTAGTCACAAGGTGGTGAGGATCTTCACGGACAACACCACCACCATGTTCTACATCAGGAAGCAAGGCGGCATCCGATCCCCAGTGCTTTCCAAGGACGCTCAGGACTTGTGGCAATGGGACATCGGACAGGGGATGTTCCTGGTCCCGTTCCACCTGGAAGGCGTCAAGAACACCATTGCCAACTCCCTCAGCAGGGAGCTTCGTCAGGATCAAGTGGACAGTATGTTCGTCAAATGGGGCAGACCTCCGATCGATCTTTTTGCCTCGTCAGGCAACTCAAAATGCCAGATGTTTGCCAGCAGATTCCACCAACCGATGAGCATGGGGGATGCATTCTCCTTCCTGTGGGAAGGTCTGTTTCTGTATGCGCTCCCCCCGCCCCCCGTTTTCTCTCCTGCTACGTGAGCAACACACTGAGCAGTGTAGGTGCAAGATGGTACTCATTATCGGTGCTGGCCGAGCCAGATTTGGTATGCGGACATACTCAGCCTGTCAGTGTCGCCTCCAGTCAAGTTGTCAGAACTTCTGGATCTGCTCACCAGGGAGTGTAAGGAACACATGGTGGCAACAGTAAAGACAGACACAAGTGATCTCAGTTCTAGGGTGTTTGTTAAACTGTATGTGCAGTTTGGTAAAACGCTTATCTAATCCTAAATCTAAGATGAGGGCAAGCTACGCCCACCAAATAATAATAAGGCAGTCTGAGTGGTGTCTTGTAAATTAAAAGGGCCTTTACTAAAAAAGCAATTGCCAATCCTTTACAACTAAATACAAAAAGAGTGTGGGATAAGATTCACAAGAAAGAAAGAAGTGTTCACAAATGATAAGTCAGGATGTGTTAACTTGAGATCTCCCTTCCCCATGTTTTGAGCACTGGACAAGCACGAGACAACAGTTCTGTTTTCAGCTATCAGGACCTTCAGTGGCTAAGTCTCTTTTGTGCAAAAAGTCTCTTGCCTCCGAGGACCTGATGTGTTCAAAATAACAAACAAAAAGTTCCTTGCCAAGTTTACTTTGGGTGATAAATGTTCACACCTGGGTCCCCCCTTCTGGGCTCAGACCTCTCTCGAATATCAGCCTCCCTCCGTCGGGTTCACTAGGGCTTTTTCTCAAAACAATTTCACCTGTGGCATTCACAAACCTTAATGTCTTTTTAAACATTTCACTGTGGACATTCCTCTGTCTGGTTCACTCCTGCCAACACACTGTTCATTGGGACTTCAGACTTCACCCCTTTCCATCGGCATCCCTTCGTCGGGTTCACTCTTGCCAACTCTTGTCAATCATACAGTTCTTTCTCTTTTGTCACTATGCAGGATTCACCTCCCTTAGCTTTTCAATTGCGTTCAGGTCAAAGACTTTCAACTGTTACATGGGTTTTTGCCAGACCCCTGTGTGACCACTTTGACCTTTTCTTTCCGGCTCTCCTAGGGCCTTCTGGTATCAGTAGTTTCAACAAACGTGAGATCAACCAGAGTCTCTCGAATAAGCACCCACGTGGTGCCGGACCCCTCTGCAGCTGGTTTTACCTTAATGGTAACAGTTCTTTGAACTTTCCTTTATTCACCATTTGCAACTTTCGTTCAACACAGTTTGGTTTCTTATCGGTTCTCCCCTCGACTCACCGGCTGTGATGAACCGCTTGACTTTTCTTGTCTCTGGAGTCAAGGCCGGTGCCACGGTAGCAAGCGTCTCTCCCTGTTCTGATTATCAGTGTACGCCTGCTCTGTGTACTGTTGGCATCTGCTGCAACACACGCTGGCTATTGTTCGTGGTCTAACAAATCCTTCCACAGAGGCTTTGCGGGTCTGGGTCGCAAAGGGCAAGGTTGCTTCTCGCGTTGCCGCCCTTTCGGTTCTCGCCGCCTTTCTCCTCTTGAACTGCTATGCCTCGATAGCTGTCTCATTGTGCTGTCTACCTTGCTCGTAGTGTGCTCTCATGTTCCACCTGCAGCCTTAGAGTTTGGAGGTTATGACCTGCCAGTGGACTGCAGGGCGGTCCTTACCAAAGCCAGGGCGTCGTCGACTCTAAAGTGCTACGGCCATAAGTGGAAGCGTTTTGCTATGTGGTGCCGGTGCAGAAGATTAGCCCTCTGAGGGTCACAGACCCACAGATTCTTCCATACTTTCTTTCCTTGGCAAAAGCTTGACTGGCTCACGCATCCATCAAGGTACACCTGGCGACCATCTCACACTTCATCAGGTTCCCGGGAAGATCCCTGCTGTGTTCCCACAGACTTGTCAAGGAGTTTCTCAAGTTTTTTTTTTTTTTTTTTTTTTTCAATCTTTCCTCCCCAGTAAATGCGCCTGCCCCGGCATGGGAACTCAACGTGGTCCTGACTAGACTCATGGGGGCACCTTTCGAACATATGCATTAAGCCCCACTCAAGTTTCTCTAGTGGAAGACAGCAGTCCTTGTGGCCATCACCTCAGCCAGACGTGTGGGCGAGACCGATGCCCTATCCTGCAAGTAGCTGTATCTGACTTTGCAAAAATCAAGGGTGGTACTGCCTACTCATCCCACTTTTGAAAATTCTGTCGGAATTCCACCTCAACGTGCCTTTGGTGTTGCCTGTTTTCTTCCCAAACCTTTTGTTGCGGCGGAGAGTGCCTTGCATTCGCTGGACGTTGTTGGTGCCTTGAAGTTCTACGTGGCACGCAAAAAGAGTTTTCAGAAGACTTCTCAATTGTTTCTGAACTTTGGACCTGTGAATCAAGGAATTGCCTTGTCCAAGGCTTCTATCTCAAGATGGCTCTCCGGATGCATCATGCACTGTCATCGGCTGGCGAACTGCCCTCTGAGGGGCGGTTCAAGAGCTCACTCCACCAGAGCGATCGCTGCTACGACAGCGTTCCTTTCTGGTGTGCCCCGCTCAACATCTGCAGGGCTGCAACGTGAAGGTATGCGTGGATCTCCACAAAGTTCTACTGCCTAAACAGGGAGTCCAGAGTCGGCCAGGCAGTGCTCCGCAACCTGTTCACTTGAGATGAGTCTGTTCCAGGGGTAAGTGTTAATTGCTTCGGTTGAGCCTTACCACCTACTGTGGTTGTGTAATGTCTACTGCTATGTATTCGTTATTCATGAGTGTGAATCCATGCCAGACCCCATGCTGGAGAAAGTTTGTTACTTACCTGTAACTATTGTTCTCCAGCATGGGTCTGGCATGGATTCACATGAACCTCCCCCCCCCCGTGGCTCTTCCTGGTCATAGTGGCAATTTAGGTGCTCACCAAATCTGAAGATGGCTGCAAGAGGCCAGGCTTAGGCAGAGGACTGTCATTGGTTGGGGGCAGTATGACCCAAGGACAGTGATTGGTTTAGAGGAGAAATACACTTTTAAAGTGAAAGTGCACCTGTTTTTTTCTTTTACCGAGGATTCCCAGTCTGACGACAGGGAATATTCATGAGCATGTGAATCCATGCCAGACCCATGCTGGAGAACAATATTTACAGGTAAAAAACTTCTTCTACATTGAGTGTGGGGATCATTAGACTTTCAAGGAATTCCCTGGTCTCCCTCTCTGTCCCTGTGGACTCTGTTGTGTATAGTCATGCGTAATACTCCCCAAAGCGCTGCACAATCTCTTCGGGTTGGTTATGTATCGTGCCCCCTTCATCCCTTATTTTGTACACTGCTCGTTCCGCCCTTTGACCCCTGAAGGGGGCAGCCAGAATCGTATGCGCCTTGTCCCCTTTCTCGTAATATTTTTGTTTCATGTAGCGTAGTTGCGCCATTGCATTTCCCCGCTATATATCCCCTAACTCTTTCCTCAGTTCCCTGACTTCTGCTATCTCTTCCTCTGAACCCCCCAACTTCATTAAGCGTCCTCTTTCTTCTAGATTGCCTTCTTTAACCTGGTCTCACATAGCATTCTCTCCCTCTTTTTGGATGCTCCCTCTGATATCAGGAGACCGTGGAAGGTGGCCTTTGCTGCTTCCCAAATAATGTACAGTGGGGTGTCCTCACTGACATGTTGGAAGAATTTCTCTTATCCCTTCCTTGAGACTCTCCCTAAAAAACGGGTCCCTGTAAAGCGCATTATCGTTGCAGACCCTTTGATCGTCGAGGGGTGTCTGTGGCCCAATCTCGAGGGTGAGCTTGCGCATGTCATGGTCGGACCACGCCACTACTTGGATGCCCGCCTCAGTCATGGTGTTCTTGTGATGCGTCTATTAAAATGTAGTCGATTCTCATGACCCTCAAATGTGGTGGGGAGAAGAAAGTAAATGCCAGAGTATGGGGGTGTAATGTCCTCCATGTGTCAATCAGCAAGTGTTTTGCCAGGAGTGCTTTCAATGCCTTACCCTCTTGATTGGCTGGGGGAACGCCCTTGGCCTTCGTGAAGACCAGTCTGCTAGGGGCTCAGTGATCTGGTTAAGGTCGCAACACAAATGAGTTGACCTGTTTTCCATGAGGTAATAGTGGCCAGTGCAGCGTCACAGAACAGGATCTGCTGCTGGCTGGGGGCATATAGTGAGCAGAGGCTGACTGTCGTGGGGCCTATATTCCTGTTCACTGCCAACAGCCTCCCTTCCATGCCCCTTTTTACTTGCAGTACCTCGAAGCCCAGTGATGTCCTGATCAAAAGGCCCACCCCTCTTTCTTTGAAGGGCCGATGCCCACAATTTTTTTAAATTTTTTTTATTTGTAATATCTAGTTTCTTACAAACTTTTATTACAACTTTTGTTATCAACTTTCCTCGTCAGTCTCTTCATTTCACATTTGTGAATTGTCAAGGTTCGAAGATCCATAGACCATTCAGTTTACCATTTTCTCCAAAAAGTATATTACTGCACAAGTCAGGTGAACTGAATTCCCGCTTAAAATTCGCAACCACAATTCATCCATATTGTCAGTAAGAGGAGCGAACTTAAACAGGTGTAGAGTTCTTAGATCTTTAAGCAAATGACATTCTGTTAGTATATGTTTTGTCGTTTCCAGATGATTCGCGCAGAACCTACAGAGAGGATCCTTTACATTATCAATGTGCCGAACAAAACATGAATGCCTCGTCTTGTAAATGTTTGTTCATAGGCGCAGAAAACCATCTTTGTGATAACGAGACGGGAATTTACTCAAATATTTCGGCAGTTGGTCCAGCTTGTTCGAAGTCAGCCCCAAATCCAAGGCGGTCTTTAATTCATGATATTTTTCCAAGTTGTCAATCCATAGCCATTGCCTCAGTTTTTTTTTGGCATTTTGTGGACGTTCTAGTAGCATCTCCATGGTGACATTTGCGGCTTGCATATTTGTTTTTACTTTTTCAGACCACAGTTCCTGTAAGGTTTCCATATTTGGGTTTTTTTGTGAGGTAAACAGTTTAAATGCCGGTTCTGGCTTTTCAATTGACATCTTTCGCAACATAGCCATCGATTTCCAAATGACTGCTCCATACATAGGCTCCAAACCTAATTCATGACGGATTACTGTCACTGATAAGTATTTAGGCAGTCTTAGCGCACGTCGCCAAAACAGACCTTCAAATTTTGACCAGATCTTATAGTCAATGTTCCAGCCTGACTCGGCTCCAAACGTTATTGCTGGTATCACCTTTTGTAAGTAGAAGGTTCGTACTGGAATCAAGGAAAATTTCCCATATTGTGAGTGAATTCTAGCTCCTTGCAGAGCTAGTATTTTGATTCTTTTTTCAAGTTCAGTCACCCAACTCCGTTCTCTTATTGACGTGCTGAAGGACATACCTAGATAGCGGATCACATTCACTACCTCAATCGGGACGTTGTTTATTGTCCACTTGAAGTTCTTATTTCTGTGACCCTCGACGGGGCCGAGCTTCAGTATCTTTGTTTTTTCCACGTTGATCTTCAGGTCATTTTCCACCATATATATGTTCAGCGTATTTAATAACCTCTGTAAGCCAATTTGCGTTTTGTCGATCAATACAAGATCGTCTGCATAGATCAGACAGTTTACAGGGTTGCCGTTGACTTTGGGAGGGAAGCATTGAGTTTTTTCTAGCGTTCCAGACACATCCGCGATGTATAGTTTGAAAAGAACCGCTGCCAGTGGGCAGCCTTGCTTCACTTCCTTGTTTGTTGCTATTGGTTCAGAGAGGTCGCCATTTTCATTTAGCCTAATTCTTATAGAGGTTAAATCATGCAGGGCCTTTATGGGATTTAGTATGGTATCTGGGCAGTTCCATTTCTTCAGCTTTCCCCAAAGCTTTGCCCGATTTATTCCATCAAAAGCTTGTTGCATGTCTATAAATGCGAGAAACAGTTTTTCTTTTCTTCAAAGGGTTTCTAGTTTCAGGAGATTTAGTATGGAAAGATTGTTTTCAGTTCCTACTCCCTTGGTGAAACCGGTTTGCCTTACATCGTTTAGCTCAAATTGAAGGGCCCAAGCTGAGATTTTTTTCTGTAAGAAGGCTGCAAATACTTTTCCAATGGTATCTAGTAAGGCAATTGGTCGATAATTGACAGGGACGTCCCTGTTGCCTTTCTTATAATAATATATAATATCTAGTTTTATATAGCGCTACAAGCCCGCAGGCATCTAAGCGCTGAGATAACAGTTGATATTATTATCCCACAGCGTGGTACTCAATTTATCGACCTCGGAAGGATGAAAGGTTGAGTTGGCCCTGCCAGGATACGAACCTGCATCAGCAGACTGCACACAGATGTCAGAAACGGGCGCTCAGCTCGTTGTGCTATCTGACCGGCATAAATTGGGACGATTATTGCCTTGGACCATGATGATGGAATTTTCTTAGATTTTGCTATTATCACAAACAATTCGGCCATGAACTTGGCCCATTCATGAGGATGTTGTTTTAGCATTATGTTATGTTCACTGCCAACAGCCTCCCTTCCATGCCCCTTTTTACTTGCAGTACCTCGAAGCCCAGTGATGTCCTGATCAAAAGGCCCACCCCTCTTTCTTTGAAGGGCCGATGCCCACAATGCCATCCCCACTTCCCTTTCCCTCAATGTGCTTTCTTTGCCCACCTTAAATTTGGTCTCCTGGAGAAAAAGAACATCAAACCCTAATAATTTGAACTCCTGCATCACCATAGAGTGTTTATGCAGTGAGTTCAGTCCCTTTACATTCAGGGACCCCACCTTTATATCCTCCCCCTCATGGCCCAGCATTCCAGATTTCCCAGCTGTTTTGCACCTTGCTTCAACCGTGACATAACCCCCTACCCTGTTCCCGCCCTCCTGGTGTGAAAAATGCTTCCTTGCCCAACCATCCCTTGCCTTTATGCCCTTCATCGATTGGTATCTGATCCGGCTTCTCACCATGCCCCTCAATGACCCTTGCCCCATCGCTTCACGTCTAAGTGACTGAGAAAATAAAGGCACTTCCTTGCTATTGGAGACACCTTGACAACAAAAAAAAGAGGGCCAACCTAGAGTGACTCCTCGCTGCGCGGCGAACTGACCCTGGTATTTGCGAGTCACTGATTAAAGAAAACAGTGATGTAAACTGCCAAACAACAACGAAACATTATAAAGCTGAACTTTGTCGTGAACTCTCATTTGCTGCTTAGCGTGGCCGTCAGAGTCATGTGCTCCCTGACGAGTTGTGCCTGCCAAGAGGGTTAAGTTATGTTCATATGGTGGCATGGACAGGTGTTCATGGTGTGTTAAACCTCGTATATTTTCTCAACCCTGTCAATCAGCCCCCTTTTGGTCGCTGTTCACTTGGACCGCAATGGGACCTGGGATCCTTGGCTGCATCTGTGGCATCCGTGTTTCTGTCCTCTGCCTTCCTGCATTGTGACCCTGTATTCCTTGCCCTGGTGTTCGAAGGTCAGTGCGAACGGGAACCCCCAGCAGTAGCGTATGCTTTGTTCGGTTAGCCACTGCATCAATGGGCGACATTCCCTTCTATTGTTCAGTGTCATGGAGGACAGATCTTGATAGAGGTGAATTTGTGTTCCCTCAAACGTTATGTCCCCTTTCGCTGTGATTCTCTGTAGTATGTCAATTTGTAGTCTATAGTAGTGGCATTTCACCAGCACTGACCTCGGTCCTCTAGGTGAGTCCCCTCCTCAGTGGATTCTATCAAAGGTTATCTCTGGGACGTGCAGGTGCACGAAGAGTCCGTTGATAAGCATTTTCACTGGTTGCTCCAGAGTGGCTGCCCATTCGGCCTGCGGCACCTTCATGGCCATAATCCTAATGTTGCACTGCCTTTTGCGATTTTCCAGATCATCGATTTTGAGAGCAATGTCCCTTTCCTTTTGTTTGATTTCTTGCATGCGGCCCTCCGTGCGCATCACTATTAGTTTGTCTGATAGTTGGTTGTTTTCAATAGCTTCCAGTTTGTCTTCTACTTTATCAACCCTTCCTTTCAAATCAGTGATCCCCCAGTGAGGCCACTTATTATCGATCTGATCTCTTCTATTAGCATCCGTATATCTGCTCTAGTTGAGCCCTCTGTGTCATCCTTGATAACCGGCTGCGAGCTGTCTATCTGGGCCGTTGTCAAATCTGTAGTGTCTCTGTGAATGCTCTGCAACGTCCTGGCTGTATTGGCGTCCAGCTTCTGTATAGCCTAGGGGTTCCTGCCACTAACTCTTGCTTATCTCCGGGCTATTGATATGGGTTCCACGTGCCTCCGAGCGTTGCCTCTGTCTGTGGTGGTGCCTCCGTCTGTTCTTTCCCACAGTCCTTATTGCGGTCAGCTAGCACCTCAGGTACCTCGTTGTTCACCTGTTAAGGAGGGGGTGCTGCGATGTTCCCCTTCTTTTGCAACCTCTCCTTGTCCCACAAGGTCCCAGGTGGAGAGCCGGCATCCCGTGTATGTGCAACTGCTCTTCAGGGCCTCCCGGGCTGCATGTCTTTAGTTCTGCATGGGGATCCTCAACTCCCCCCTTCCCCCTTCTGGTGGCTCTGCGTGGGTTCTGATATCTCTGGGCCTGAGTCTGTCGCTGGTCGAAATGTCTCTGTTCCCCTCAACTGTGTTCCCCCTGTGTATGCTGCCACTGGAGGTTTGCCTGTCACACTACCGCTTCTGATATTGTCCGTTGGTAGCTCCTGTCCCCTCAGATGCAGTCTTGCTCTCCGGGGCTATCTCATGCTACTTGTTTGCGATTGGGGGCTTACTAGTGCTGTTTAGATTGGAGGGACCTTTGTGTGGCCCCACGCTGGTTGCCATTCGCTTCCGTTGAAGTGGGCACGGGGCCGGGATTACGTGTTGCTGCTGACCCCTTCCCCCGTGTTGATGCACCGGCAACCTTGTCCACCCTGTATCGGAACGGCCCAGACTTGGAGGGTGGTTTCACTGCAACCTCCGGTCACCGTTCTTGAATTTCATGTTCTGGTGCCTTTTGGACAGGGGGGCTATTGTCTGGCCCCCTGCTGTTTGTTGTTTGCTCCTGTTGGGATGCGGGCCAGGGTCTCCTGTTGTTGCTGGTTTTCCCCCCTCTTATGATGATGCCTGCACTCGGCGAGGCCTAGCCCCTTGGTGCTACGGCTAGGGGTGGGCCAGCTCCTCCGTCGGGTGTTGCCGGCCTGGCCTCACTGTGCTGGGGTCCCCGCCGTATTGCCTTTGGTCGGCCCCCGCGCTATGGGTCTGCCCCTGCTCACCTCCACTTTGATTTTGCCGCACTTTCCCGGGGCTCCGTCCTCGTCTCCCGCTGGGTGTCAGGGGTTTGCTACCGGTCCCCATGTTGGGCTCCTGGTCTCACGTCGCACCGGCCCCTCAGCTGGGCCACAGACCGCATTTCGTCTTCGCCGGCAACCTTGTCCGTCCTGCACAAAAACGTTCCAGACTTGGAGGGTGGCCTTACTTGTAACCTCCGGTCACCGTTCCTGCATTTTATATTCCTTTATGTTCAGTGTTTGCACTATTTCTGGTTGGTCGCCGCTCTGCGAGGCAGACGGTGGATCAAGCTTCCATTCCGTCTGTGCCCCCTGGGCGTCTCCTAAGTAAAGCTTTTTTCTTCTTCCTAGCCCATGCATAACCTAGACTGTTGTAAATCTTCTCTAATGATTCTTGATGCCTTTCTAGCTTCTTCTGTGTCTGTGAATTGGTCCTCCCTATTTGAAAATGACTTCTTCACTTTCAATGTTCTAATGCATTTATACAGGTTTATGTCGGTGTTAGTAATGCTAATGGCTGTAATAGATGAAAAGGACATTCCCTTATTACGGTCCTTCCATTCATATTTATAATTACTCTATCCAATAGGTTGAGGATATCAATATCTATTTCTGTTCCCTGTTTTCTCAGGTCTGATTCCTTAATCTTGTTTTTATGCCGTTCTTCTTTTTTGACATTTTCTTGTTTGCCATTTTCCTCTTGCTATGTAACGGGAGAGTTCTTTAAATGTTACTTTCTTTGGAGGCAAACTCCTGTACCCTCGCATACTTGCTTTCCTATAGCTCTTTATTTCCTCTAAAAAAAATGTGTTTTCTATTTTTGAGTTTGTTTCGAAATAATTGTCTCACTGGTACTACTTTCTTCAATCTCATCCATACTGTTGACATCTGAACTGGGTGGTGTAGTAGTGGTGGTCTAGATCTTGAACTGGGTCTATTATATGTATCCTAAAAAGTGTACACCCTGCCCATGTGTAATCCTCATCTCAAAATGTTTTGTAGATGTGTTCAATTTTGCATCATCTTGGTATCCAGCTAAGATTTTCTTTAGTAGATCATAATTCCTCTTAGTCATTTCTGTTTCGTTCATATCATCAGTTTCTTTAATTACAGCATCAGTATTTTCAAGTTTATCATGACCTTTACTGCATGTTCTATTAACATTTTAAGCATTACTATTGCTCTATTATTTAGATGTTCTTCCCACTTTACGGTTAATCATTCCACATTGTTTCACATTATTGGGGAAACAACATAACGTAGCCCCATGGGAACTTTGACATGCTACAGGTATTTCTCTTATATCAATTCCTCACAAAATATGCCAATTTCTTTAATTGATAATCTTTCTAATCTAAGAAATGTCTGACTTGATGTCTCTGTTACTGGATTCCTATTTCTGAACCCATGATCTATGCATGCCCCCTGTGTGTAAGAATAGAGCTTCTGGATTATCATTCTGGTTCTCTCTATGATTTGTCATATTGCAGATAACCTTTCTTATTACTGGTCTATTGAATTGGACCCTTAGGTAGCAAGGTGTGAACCAAAGGAACTTGGACATTTTTTTATATTGACTGGGAAAGTAGGGTATTCCCATTTGTGGTAAGGTTTAATTTATCCAGCGTACACTATCACAGCTCCTGTTTCTGCATCTATGAAGGTATTAATATGAGACATACATGGTGGCCCAACACTAGCGCGATCTAAAGACGCCTAACGGGGAATATTGTAAGGTAAGATGTCCGAAACAAGAGAGGATAATTATGAGCTGGACCTCGCCCATAGTAATAAGAACAATTAGATTTAATAAAGACTTAATTTTAAGAAAGGAATTAAGTACTAACAATGGTACAGCATATGTTTCCTTCATTACAGATGGCATTAACTTTGTGAAACCTTTGAAACAGAGGAGGACACTCTAAAACAAATGCACAGGACCTCAATTATTGAATAATATTATGGATAATTGAATACTAACAGAAGGTAGAAACAATCATTGTGAAGGCATCACAAAGCAGACACAGACAACAGGTTCAAGTTTGGTTCGCAAAAGTGTATTAATTCAAAAGGCAGGATGAAGTGTAAGGCCTAACTTGCCCTATGCTAAGGTGGGATTTCCCTACCAAAAAGAAACTAAGGATAGTCAATGTCAGGAAGTCCAAAGCAAATGTCTGTGTCCAAAACCTATACTGCCCTCTCCACTAAGTGTGTAGAGATGTCAGCATCAAAATGAGTAGTGTTCAAAATAACGTTCAGAGCTTTTTCCAGCTCTTGGCTTGTAATCAGCTTCCCCTTCCCCAAGTTCAAAATAGTTCATAAGGCATAGGGACTCCCTTCCCCAAGAGTTCAAATCTTCAAAACAACACAATTCCGAGGGATCCCTCCCAGCTCTTATGATATTGTTACTTTTCACTAGTTCACATAGGTAGTTCCGTTTCTTGACTTCAAAATCTGTGCGCAGTTGTCGGACCACACGGTCCACCCATTATAAGTCACGCAACCAATGGCCCTTCTGGATTGCTTTCCATCAACACTGTGCCACTGCTCCAACTTGACAGTGATCCTCAATTTATTCATCTGTGTCATACTCTCCTGACACTGTACCGTAGCTTGGTTGGCCACCATGCACTTGTTACACTTCCTTGTATTCTCCTGGCTCTTGCCAATGTGTGTATCCTCATAACATACAGTTCCTTGAATTCTCTTGACTATCGCCAATGCCATACAAGTCTTTGTATTCTCGTTGTTTTTGCCAATACTTCTTAGGTAATACAACTCAATATTCAAGACTGCTCAAAACTTGCTTTCACTCCATACTGTATTCAAAAGTACTATAATTGCTTTCTCTCAAATCGGTACTCCTAGAAACGCTTGTTTCTGTTCAAATCGATGTTCATTGCTTGTTTTTCATATTCGCCTGCCGGCACGATGTTCCACCTTCTTGGTACACTCACTGGCCGGAGCTTACGGCTTTTCTGCGAGATCTTCTGCCACCATGAGTTCTCTCCTTCCCATGCAGTACCTTGATTTTCCTCCCAGCAGCTTTCTGTGGATTCGCTCACCCAGCAACGCTCCTCCTGCAGCTTGGGACCCTTACGACCGATTCACTTGGTCACGCCGGCCTCCCTCTCGCGGTCTACCACTGGCCTACAGCGTCCTTTGCTTCACTTCCCACTGCATAAACTCTGAATCTTCTAACGGGTCTCGAGTGCTCTGCTTGCCACAATGCTGATCCAGAGAGGTCTGTCTTAACCCAGCAGTTCTTCGCCCTTCTTCCACAGCTGCCTCCATTTCTAAAATGATTCCGGCTTTTAAAGTTCCTGCTATCATGATTGGTCCAAAAAGGTCTAGACCGCTCACTGCTGAACCGGTAGTCCTGTCTTACTCTTGCTGTCCTCCGCCTCGTCACAGTGCACAGCTGAGGCCTATATGTGTGTGCAGTGTATTACTTTAATGAGGATGTGTTGCTCTAGTTGGTCTCTTCCTCGTCCAAGTAGCGTACTGATGTTTCTTGGGGAATGTTATAGGGGAAGAACAGGGAAAGGGCTGACAATAGCCTATACAGGCCTGAGGGATAGAGGTTTCCTTGTAAAAAGAAAATGGGGGATACCATGTCTCACCTAAGGATGTCATCTCCCCATTTACCAGGGTCAGGATCCAAGGGTCAGGTTCCAAGAGCGATGGCCTTTTTCTGGCCACCCGAAAGGAGGATGCAGAGGGAAAGGAAGTGAGGACACCCTCATATTCCTCACATCATGCATAAGATAGGTTAGTACAATGATATGTAATTAAGAAAATATCAAAGAAACAAAATGGAAAAAAGTAGTAACTAATTTATCTGATGCTTGTGAATCGGTTTAGAATCACATGCTGTGCATATCGTCCGACATCTAATGGTAATCACAGAGTATTGTATATTTTTTTCAAAGATCGAAAAGGGACGTCGACCTGGGCGTGTCTATAACGCTATCCCTACTGTGATGTGTAGTGTACCCATGATCCCTCACGCATTGAGGTCCTCCCAGAGTGTGTTTTTCAGCCATCTGGTTGGTCGCATTAATGCAGAGCTTGTGACAACAAGATCTATTGCTAAATATGAATATCGATATTATCGCGTCTTTGTTGCACCTTTTCATCGTTCTTCGACGGTTGATTCCAGGTTCCTGTCTGAAAATGTCCGTGATTGAATTCTCAATGGGTGGCTGCGGCCTTCACCATCAGGCATCAGCCTTTCAAAGTAGGGATATGGGGGGGGGGGGCCTTTCTACTCGACATTCTCCTCCATTATATAATGCTTTTTACTATTCTTCCCTCTTCTTTCCCTTGTCTCGCTGCTATTTTTCTACTTAATAATGGAGAGAACTCCATTAAATTTTGCTCTTCCTGCAATTTGAAGATTCCTTGGAGGGACACTCACAAAGAGTGTAACAACTGTTTGCCTCGTGTCCACGACAAGCAGCGTTGCAAGGTCTGTCAACTCTTTAAGCCTAAAACACTGAACGACACACTAAGCGGTGGGCGGTCTATGCCGTGCAGGCCGAATCCCATTCCCCCACCAGCGCTGTTGCATCGGAAGAGGAACCCTCCAGCAGCCATGGCTCCCGTTTGGAGGCCAAAGACATTGTTGTGGTGTCCTCTGACTCCCCGTGCCTGCCCTCAGCCCCACTAGGCATGCCAAACTCACTTCTACGGGGATGCTCTCACACCAAAGCAAAGCACACAGCCTGCTGGCATCCCTCAACGGTACTGTCAAATAAGCAGACTGCACCCACAGGCCCATCGAAATCTTTGGCGAAACCTGGGGAACTCTTCGGTTATTGACACTCTGCGCTTCCACCTCCGCGTTTAGGGTATGGTTCGAAGTCTTTGACTTCCCAGGATGCTCTTCCTAAATCTTCGACACCTGTTGCAGATGTTGAAATACACATCGAAACATGCGTCATCCATTAAACCTCACCCTAAATTAAGGGAGAAGTTGTCTAAACCACTTACGCAGCCTGATTCCCATGTTTCTAGCGCCCAGGCTCCTTCAGTTTTACCTCTGGGATATGTCAGGTCATAAAGGTCCTGTTCAAGAGGCGGTAGTATTCCTACTCCCTGAAACTACAGGGACCTGGGCTAGGGCAAGATTTGAGGAATGTATGGAAAAGGTATCTGAGATTATGTATTTCTCAGACAGATTCGATAAAAGAACTCATAAGAGAACTCCTGCCTTAGATGAGGACCCTAGGCCTTTCAAGTCACCTAGACTTCAGTGTACAGTTTTCCACACTACCTCTCCTTTAGGGGATATATTTCATGATGGTCAATATGATCAAGATGAAGAATTATATTATGTCCCAAAGCAGGGAGATGACTCCCAAGATCCTGTCTCCCAGGACCCAGACGCATGGCTTGATGTCACTGATGACCCGGGTGCTTGGCCCACTACTCTTACTCGCGAGGCAGAGCCTGACAACATCTTTGTAGATGCCGCACCTGTCTTACAGTCCAGAGACACTTCTATTGAAGACCAGTTGCTCTTTAACAATATTCTTAAAAAGGCAGCGCAGCGGATCATTTCAAACACTCCCTCAAAAGGCGGTGCCTGACTCTGATTTTGTAGTGAAGAAGCGTATCGCCCCTTCTTTACTCACACCCTTCCTGATGTTATTCGGGACACTCTGTTCTTGATTCACTGGTGGTCACTACAACCAAGAAACGTGCAGGCGTTCCTTTGTCATCAGCGGAGGCTTCTCATGACAAGGACTGTAAACAGTGATATGCCTTAGGCAAAAGGATTACATCTTCTGCGGCCTATAGTGCCTGCATTGCGAATAACACCACCTTGCTTGCCAGCTTTAGTGTTGTCCAGTGGGGTCTTGTGCAGGACGCGCTGGCGGGTGTTCCTGAACCAGCCAAGTCACAGCTGCTTGCTATTGTTCAAGAAAGACTGCAAGTCGCACAAAATATTTTCAAAAACACTATGGACTCCACTGAGGCAGCTGGCAGAGTGCTAGCTGCGGGAACTTTTCTAAAGCGCCACACTTGATTAAAAAACTCAGGTTTCATCTCCAGTAGGAGGTTGGATAACATACTTCACCTACACATGGGAGGGGATTACTTGGGTGCTCAAGATAGTGGGCGAGGGATACTGTGTCGAGTTTCTCCAAACACCTCGGTACCACCCACCAAAAACAATGAGAATGTCTCCAGACCGTCTCCTTATTCTTCAAGCAGAAGATGAGGCCCTACTGCAAAAGGGAGTGATAGAACTCGTCCCAGATCATACTTCCTTGTGCCCAAAAAAAGGATCTATCCATGTACCCTGTATTAGATCTGCATCCTGCAAACAAGTAAGTCAAGCCTCAAAGGTTCAGGATGACAACTAGGTAATTCCTCTGCTGAAGCACAGGGATAACATGGCCACTTTAGATACGAAAGATGTATACTTTCATATTTGAATGTTGCCAGCGCACAGAGAATATCTAAGGTTCAAGATAGAGGACACTCACTATCAATTCAAAGTACTCCCCTTCGATATTGCCTCATCCCCCCCAAGGGTTTCACCAATGTTCTGGTAGTGGCAGCAGCTCACTTAGACAGGCGGCCGTTTCTGGTGTACCCTTATCTAGACGACTGGCTTATAGCGGGAGACACGCTTCAGGCGTGTCTAGAGACCACACAGAAAACTGTAGATCTACTCTTTCAAATGGGGTTCTCTATCAACGAAAGGACGTCAAGCCTTGTCCCCAGCCAGGTAAAATAATTTCTGGAAGCCCTAATTTGAACAGAAGACGGCTTTGTCTCTCCAACGAGAGGGTCCAAAACATGATGTTCCCTCAATATGTAGCCCATCATCAGATGACCGTACGGAGAGCCATGTGGCTATTAGCAATGATAACTTTGTGCATTTGTCTGGTGCCACAAGCCCGCCTAGTCATGCGTCCTATGCAAGAGTGGCTCTCAAGCCAATGGTGTCAAACAAGCGTTCAGTGGGACGATCCAGTGGTTGTCTCGAAAGCCCTTGTTCTGTCACTGGAGTGGGGGATGAAGGAGAACCTTCTCAAAGGGAAATCATTCATCCCCCCCCCCACAGTAGAGGCCACTCTCACCAAAGACGCATCCCTGTCAGGGTGAGGAGCTCATCTTCTCCACCCAACAGAGCACGGCACATGGTCACAATCGGTTGAGGACAAGTAGATCAACCGCTGAAAGGGGTAGTTTGCACAGAAATTGGATTGTCCCAATCGATTGGGCATGTATTTTCGTTCATACAACGATCATCTTAAAAACAATTCCTATGCATCTTACCTTAGTTTTCCTCACTTTTATACATGCAAAAATGCCTGCCTGGGCACCGCCATCTTGTGGAAATCTTATCTGTTGATCTATCGCCCTAAGTTCAAGTGCCCTTGTGGCAGTAATACACATCACCCGTCCCTAAAGCTGACATCACTAGTCAAAACAATATGCTCCACCTATTTTAATGACGTTGGTGGGCAGCGTAGCCAAACATTCCCTGTCAGCACCACATCATAACGTTATCTAACACGGAACCAGGAACATAAACGCACACATCAACACAGTACGCTAAACATTTCTTTCATTTCACAAAAAGGGTAAAGAAAAATATATTTTGAAGAAAACTGCGATAATCGGAATGGTAGCAAGTACTTTTATTTTTGTCATAACACTGAAAAGACGAGATTATGTCCATGAAAACATATTACAATGGTGATTCCGTTCAGCGATCGATTTATCAGTCTTTAATTAATTGATTGATTGATTTATTTATTTATAGAGCGCTTCACACCAAGGCGCTGATGGGCCTGATCACGAGTTGGGCGGTATCCCGACGGTACTATCGCCCAACAATAATTGCGTTAGCGACACCTGGTCTGGCGCTATTAGCGCCGGATCACTGGTTGGGCGATAACTGGAAATCCCCATGGCCCAACAGGGCATTTTCGGCGCAATTGCTGCACGCTAATACCAAGATAAAAAAGAGATAGACACCAGACTACTCCTCCCTTAAACGTAAAGGTGGGGACCTATTCAGAAGCTAGTAATTTCTTAAGCTAGCTATAGACGATCACACTCATATTTATACAGATAAAACAAAGTTTAATTTAGGCAGTAACATGTTAAAAACATACACAGAAACAAAAACAGGGTTACTGTTGTTAACCAGAGAGAAGACAAATGGACATGCGTCTTAACATGGATATTAAATACAACAGGGAAAAAGACGTAATGTGTAGTCAGAAATTCCAAACACATTTTAACTGTTGACACACATTGGTGTTTCTAGCTGGGAGACCCAGATTATTGTTTATAGCTCAGATGTAAATATTGTAAACACTAAAGTCTTATAGATAGAGAAATGGCTTTCAGGGACTCTGTGCTTTCTTCAGGACAACGTGAAGATTATTAGATGTACAAATGTTCCGTGTGATCATACCATTGTTAAGTAATGGAATATAGAAAGAGTAGGTTGGACCCTCACCTTTAAGTAATTAATGACGACTTGGGATAGGAGAAAGTATCAAAACTGTCTTCCATACAGTGTTGGAAGTCTATAGTGCACAGAGGCTACCTATAATGATAAAGGCAGGAATTGAATTTAATGCTAAATGCTATAGTAATATATACTGGCAAGCAAACGAAATGTTAGTTACCTGGCAGGACTAATTGGAGTCACGTGATGTGACATTGTTGGTGGTGGTCCACGGTTGGGGACCGGCAAATCAATGTAGTTGTAAAAACTGTAGGAAAAATAGTAACCATCCAGTCTTGGGTAGAAACTTAGTTGACTAGTTTTAGCGCTACGGCATCAATGGACGCTAGTGCATGATCCTGGAAAAAACAACAAACAGTACAGTGTTGGAGCAAATGTATAAAGAACCGTTTCTAGTACAAGTTCTATAATTTCACTTAGAGAAAAAGCGAGGTTTAGCCATTCTGTGCCAAGGATTGCGCATAAAAATAATGGCCAGTGCTGTTAGAATGCTGGCGGCCACTAAGGACAGTGAAAGAGCCTCTTTCTGCCGGGTGAGGCGTTACTAAATTAGAGTTAGTGTTAGTGAAAAAAGCACCAGTGAAGGAAAACAAATGGACGCTGATAAAGCTGTTTAATAAGTAGTGACGCTCGGCAGGCGCAAGCCGTGTTGATAGGCAAAAGCTGAAAGTAACTCATTCACAGGTGGAGTCACAGAGGCGTATGAAACAAAGAGGTGGAAGCAATAATGAATCACTAGGAAACAAGAATTATTCACTAGCTGATTCATCATAAAGCGCAAGTAACACTCAGCTTCTGGAGTGTTTTACGCTGCGATCGAGGTGCTGCAGTGTCTCAGCTCTCGCGCATGTGCAGACGTGCTGAGAGTCGGTTCAATGCAGTTTGAATAGCTTTATTGATTGCAGCAGAGCAGGACAAAGTGTCGGACGGGGGTCCTTAGACACTACAATTAGATTACATGCGCGGAGCCCTGCAAAACCATAGGGATGCTTACTATATCTAGAAATGTGGACACAGCATTTCGTAATTTGAAAATTTAAAATACTTTTCACACATGAATGGTTTCTGTAATTCAACAAGCGGACAAAATATTTCACAATTTCACTTGTTATAAATGACACTTATAACATATGAGTTTGTTTTTTAATGGACAAGTGGAAAAAACCACAGGCAAGTTCACACTTTCAGAGATATGGGGAGTAGGTGTAAATTGGTGCTGCATACTATAAATATTGTTATGGAAAATGGGCAAGTATCTTTACCTCTAGAGCACTATTACATTTCATTTACATAACACAGCCAAAGACCCTAGTGGTAAGTCAAACAAGTGAACAATTGTGACAAATTGCATAGTCTCATTTTTTCAGGAAGGCAATCACAAAAAGCACAAAATATACATCTCTCATATTTTAGAAACAGATTGCACAATACAGTGTTTAATGCCGGCAAAAATCTAATTGCATTGGTCGAAATTACGATGGTGCATCCATTGATGTGGATAGATTTCAAAACGGGGGCATCAATTGTTGAACACAAATAGGATGTAGTATTTGATTTCTTGCAATTGAAGTGTGAAAGTATGGTTTAATTAAAGAACAGGTTCCACTCTATTGAAACGTTAAGGCCTTGCTTTACAGTATCTAGGCGGTAAATCCACTTCTGTTCTAGGCGACGTAGCATCATGTCGCGGTCGCCCTCTCTACAGGGAATTTTTAGCGTTTCGATGATAAACCAAAACATTTCTGTATGGAGATGTTTTTTTGTTATAAAGTGTGCAACCATAGGTTTACCTTCTACTTCATTTTTTGATGCAAGATTTATGTTCATAAATCCATTGACGGATTTCTCGTTTGCATTTGCAAATGTATATTAGATCGTATGGACATTTTATGCCATAGATTGACCATTTTGTTTTACAATTAGTGAAGGATTTAAATTTCCAGATTGTGCCATTAAGATTGATTTGTTTTAGGTCCTTTGTAGAGGCAAAGGTGGTGCATGTTCCGCTTCTGTGATGGCCGATTACTGGTGGAAGGTTCCACAATGTTCTTTGACTTAAGGTTGCAATTTTAGGTTCTCCGTAAGTGTGGACAAGACGGTCTTTGAGGTTCTTACTGCGTTTAAAAGCAAACCTAGGTTTGTTCAGCTTGAAAGTGTCAGTTCAAATGGCGTAGTACTGTCTTTCAGATGGGTGTGAAAGTTGTTACACACGTTAACTTATCTTGTAATTCTCTAGTAGTTGGAGTAAGACAAGATTCTCGTTGGCATTTCTTGCTCTCTTTCGAGCTCTTCTGATGATGTAAGGAGGGTAGCCTGCTTCTTTCAGGCGGATCGTCAGTGATTTGCTGGTGCTGTCGAAATCCGCTAATGTAGTACAGTTGTGGCAGAGGCGTAAAAAATGGCCGTATGCAAGGTTTTCTTTCAGGCTAGATGGATGATAGTTCGAGTAGCTGAGTAAAGTGATTTTTGATGTGGGTTTTCTGTAAAGTGTGGTTCCCAGGTTGTTTGCATCAGATTTGTATATTTCGAGGTCAAGGAATGGAATACTATGTAACTCTTGATGTTTGGTAAATTTGATGCAAGGGTTTTGCGTATTAAGCCATAGAAAATAATTCCTCCAATAGGTCCGTTGTATCACGCCAGACTGCAAAGATGTCATATATGTACCTGTAAACCAAAAAAGTGAGTAATCAGCCTGCACTCCTATGTTAATCTCCAATTTATTTGGACTGTAATGTTATGATGATATTGAGATAATATTGAATAGACTTAAGGTGCAGAGGGGATAATGGTCAACCCTGGCATATGGGTTGTAAAATATGAATCATAAACAACAAAGTTCCCATGTGGGAACTCCCGTCCCCTGCACACTATCAATGGCTCAAAAAAAGTATTTTGAGTCCAGGTTATTTAATGATGCTTTGTGTAGTTATTTCAGAGTGATTTTCCATCATTTACTCTTATCAAAGTATTTTTCATAATTAGATACACATCAGATGAACTGACAGAATCGAATTTCTTGTAAAACATAAGTGATTTATTTGTGGCCCAATGCGTTTCGAGAGTAATCTCTTTGCAGGGGCATATAAAGCAAATTCCAACAATATCTAGAAAAAATTTCAAATAATATACATTAATGAAAGTCTTCAGAATTGAGCGATAAAACACTTCATACGCTATTCACAGTGTTTGTAAACGAAACATAATTTCAACCTCTCTCTCAAGTTTGTATAACATTAACTTATGGTAGTACACATAGTTCCAGAATTCAAAAGATTTTTATGAAGAAAGCATATCCTATGCTTATCAGTCCATCATGCGTCTATCATAGATCTGTAATAAGTCTGTCTTGGATCCCACTATGCAGGCAAATTATTCATGTAATTCAAAAACCAGATCTAAGGTGTAATTTAGGCTTACCAATATTGTGGCAAACAGCACATGTGTGTTGCCTAATTCTTTTCACTACAGCCTCAAATGAAGGTTGTAAATCCAACCGGTTTTATCTTGTATGTAGTGCTTCTCAGAACCTAAATAAAAAAATTCAACAAATTCATGTGCTGTATCAGATCATTATCAGTCACTGGTTTTAAAGCAAAAACATCTAAGAGGAGGTAAAAAAGAGGAAAAGAATTTACCAAAAAAACCCAACCACAAATGGTTAAATGGTGACTTGAGTAATGTCCTAATGTTCGTGCATCTTGACCCTAATATGCATCCTCGTGTTTAAAAACAACGTGGAAACGTGTGATTTTTGGAAACACAGAGGTCTGCCATATTGTGGCCTTTGTGACTATGCAACCTATTTCAACATTAATCAATGCACCTAGTTCCCAACACCTGATAAGTATATATTGCTGTTCGTAAAGTCGCTAATCGCTGCCCACCTTCACTGCGGTTTATAAACTCACAAACTTATTTTGGTAATTTTACTTGATTTATAGAGATGGTTACAGCATGGAATACAGATGCATGTATATAGAAGGGTGAAAAGCGGTGGGTCAACACAGGTGGACAAGGAAGGGGGCGCTAAGGGGGTGAAAAGGTGGACAAATGGTCTATTTCGCACCTGGATGCGTGCACTGTTGCACGCAGGGCCACATGTGCCAAGAGCAACTTTACAAAAAATAAAAAATAACATCACTACAATTCCTGCATGTCTAGTGTGAGTTCCATTTTGAAAGGCTTACTGGTTTATGTGTAGATCTATTGCAGCAAACATCTTGATTTGTTGAGTTTTTGTAAGGTGCCCATACAACAAATAATTTTACCAGGTCGCCACATGACAAAATGGGTAGGGAAACAATGGGAGTAACTAAACAATAACAATAAATAAACAATAGTAGTCTTACTAGGGCTTCTCACATTCGTATCGTGCAAGTGCAGTTTGAAGTGAAGGAGAGAGGGAGGGGGGTGGTGGACCAAGGTATGGCCATGTGCTACTGGGAGCCCAGGAGGGGAAGTGCCAGGGGAGAAGGCTACTGGCTAAGTGCTTGGATGGAGGTGTCTCAAGGGGTGGATGGCCCGCCGCCCGGCAGTCAGGCGGGGGCATCAGAGGGCAGTGCTGATGGGGTGGGTGCTCGTATCGACTTGGCAGATGGCTTTGTAGCCTGTAAAACTAATGAAGGACCAGGCCGCCAGTCACAACGGCTGTGGGTGACCATCGGGATTCGGTGGAGAGATTTTATAGCTGGAGAGTTGCAGTCCCTGGGTTCAGGCCAGGCATACGTCTTGCAGCCCTATTCTGTATTAGTTGAAGGGGGTGAAGGGTGGAACGAAGCAGATTGAGGAAGATGCTCTTGCAGTAGTCTAGCCTGGAAAGTACCAAAGCTCTGAATACATTGATCTTCTGGGGGAAGGTGAGGAAAGGGAGAATGCCTTGAAGGAGGTGATGTTGAAAGTGTGCCTTTTTGGAAAGATTTCCAAGATGTGAGAGGTGAATGAGAGAGAGGAGCCTTACATCAACTCAGGATTTCTAGCCTCACTAGATTGTGAGGGTAGAAGGCTCAATAAGGGCGGCCAGAGGGCTGGAGGGAAACAGGGTGCAGGGGTCCCAATCAGAAGGATCTCAGTCTTATTGGCATTAAGACAGAGATCATTGTCTGCGCACCAAGCCTGAATGGTGGTCAGACAATCGGGATGAGAGAGGAGGAAGAGGAGCTAGTAGAGGCAAGCTTGAAGGAAAGCTATGTGTCATCAGCATAACACTTGGAATGAGTAGAGAAGTAGGAAATCACATGTCACAAACATCTGCAGCCGATTAGCAAGATTCCGACTTTCCAGCGAAGTTAGACTCTGTATCTTAAAAGACGGTTTGCGCCCCATTAATATTTTTATTTTTATTTTGAGCATTTGTAAGGTGGTTTAAACAACAGAATTGTATTTCAAAGCGCCACAAGGCTAAATTGGATGGGAGCTGGGGAATTAATAACAACAATGGCAAAAACATTAACTATACAGTCATGGTCCTACTAGGCCTTGTTGTATTTGGACGTGCAAGTGCAGTTGAGGAGAAGTGCAGGGGATGGGGATGGGGATGGAAGGAGGAGCAGAGGAGTGGACAAGTGCTGGAAGAGGGACCCGTGGGAAGTGCTAAGCCGAGCCAAGGAGGAAAACATCATGCTAAGTGCAAGTACAGGTGACACACAAGGGTGGGATGTTGAGCCACCAAGCAAGGGCCCACACGGCAGTGGGTGGGGGGGGCTGGAATTGACTGGGAGGAAGGGCCTGGGGTCATGTAGGATTCATGAGGGTCAGGCCATCGGTCACAGCGACAGTGGGGTGATTAGCAGGGAAGGGAAAGAGGTAGAGAAGAGCATAGTTTTTTTTAGCAAGGGGAGGCACCAGCTGAGTAGAGAGACCTGCCCCCCACTCTCTGCAACTTTGTACAATTAAATACATTTGCAAACACTGTGTAAATGGTTAAAACTGGCTTTATTTACAAAAAAAATTATTTGTGATGAGAGACACACATCATTTAAATCTTGAAGTCAACCTTTCAACAAGTCCAAGTTTGGGAGGGCAAACCTTTATCGCAATGTTCTGTGGCATAGACTGGGCCCTGGGAACAAAATCTGGAGCTAGGGCCAGCACATTCAATGTCATATCTTTTACAAATTCGAAATCCATCGGCTGGAAGATTGCCTTTGCCACCCACTATTTGCTTCTTTTGATAAACTCCTTGTTGTAATGGAGGTTCCCGAATGTTCCTGCAGTTTTTGATTATTCTCTGCCAACGTTCTCGTTATGTGCAAGTACAGTCTTGTTCTGGCCCTCAAACCATCTATAGCAAAATGGAACCTTGTAGGCCTGTACTTTAGGCACATATTGTGGAACGCCTCCAAATCTCCAGTGTGGCAGAATTTGGCGAGTCCCCTCATGTCTCTTGAAAGTGTTTTGTCATACACAATCTTCTCAAGTGCTTTGTGAGAAGGGGAGCCTGGCACCAAGCACCTTTTCTTACGCTCATGCTCCTTGCTTAATGGCCCATGTGCACATTTGTGTAAATGTTTGTTTAATTCCCATGACTGTTTGTTTGAACAATGGTGCATCAATGAATGCCATTTTGGAGCAGAATATCTACAGATCCATTACAAGTTTCCACCAAAGATGGTTGCTGATAGAATGTGACCAACTTAAAATGTTTTCTGTGGCCTTTTTTTAACCAGCAGCTGTGTAACTTTTGGGGAATTTGATTTTGCAAAGTGCCATATATCATACTGATGCTGTGTGGGAACTGCTCTCGCATGACCTTGGCTAGTCCCACGTGCCTGTCAGTGGCTATCAGGCCTATTTGCATTCCTCTGGATTGCAGAAGTTCAATGGATTTAATGAACCCATATTTTTGCAACCGAACATGTACATTCAGACACTTGCACGACGACTGAACTCACAATTATTTGGGTTTCCATGTCTTGGCAGTCGTAAGTGCAGTATTTATCAGAAAAAACCTGTATTGTCACACTGTCCTTCACCCTCAAGCCTGCGCCTTTTATCATCAAAAGCATTGTCCAAAGATATTTGTTTGAGTGCCTGTGCCTGGCTAATGCCCGGGAACAAGAATTTCTTCTGATATCTGTAGCATTGGGTTTTTGCAAGGAGCTGTCTCACAAATAAACGGAAACTTGGAAATTTTACTGAACGTTGACCCGCTAAACAGCAAAAGCAGATGAACAAAGTACATTTCGAGCAGGCACTTTTCCAAGTATAGGTTGAGCAGACCATGAAAATGTGTTATGGTTGTGCGCACAGCCACCCTTCATCTCAGTTTTGTGCCTTTAACTATACAAGTAAAGTTCACCAATTGCTCCCCACAAATCCTTCTATGTAATTTATGATCACATCTTATCATTTTCATAATCTGAATGAGGTGGCAGTCAAATACAATGTATTTTGGCTCATGTAACAGCCAATCGTTCTGCAGTACAGTAGTTTGCGATTCTATGGTGGTGGATAAGTCCTCAACACTCGCAGAGGAATGTCCAGATCACGAGCACAATCGTCGATCACTTGCGAAGTTGCTTGACTTATTTCTGTTTGTGACATTAACGGATTTTCCAAATGTATTGGGGAAAGAGTGAACTTTTTCTGTTTCTTAATTTTTTAGTGGGTGTGGATTGTGTGAGTGGTTCTGCAGGCAATTCGGAAAAATCATCTGTTATGTCTGTCTCTTTGGGGTGACGTTTTGTGCTGTAAAAATGATCCATGGTTACTTTCCATGGGTTACTGGTGACATTCCATTCAAACTCCGGACACAGGACATCTGCATCGCGTCTCTGAATCTTGACTGGACCACGCAGAGCTTCAAAAAGTAGCTGCTCACAGTCAGTGGAGTAACTTTGCTGAAAATGTTGGGGGGGACAGGGGTGGGGTGGTGGGGGGGCGGATGGTGGCTCTTAGGGATTGTTTCGGCCAAATTGTTTGAAAAAATGTGGTTGAACAGTAGATTTAACTGAATTCGGTCTCCACCATTAGTTTGAAGCCGAAGATAACGAACATGAAGAGCTGGGGTTGCGGGGGTTTCCCCGCTACCCATGTTTGATGTTTGGTATTTTTGGCTTTGGCGGTTGCGGGGGTGTCCCCTGCTTCCTCAGCATTGGTGGCAGGGGACCCAACAAAAAAAAGAAGAAAAAGGGACCCTGCAGCGTCAGATCCAACCCGCGTTAGATGGATGGATCTGACGCTGCAGGGTACAGGAGAGGCGGCAGATGGAGAAAAGGTAAGTAGGGGAGGTTTTTGGGTCTACTGGCGGTTTGGGGGGACAGGGATTTGGCTTTTGTATCGAGGTAAAAACGTATTTGTACCGAAAATGACTACGGTCAATTCCGCTGTGATTTTGTAACTCAGTCAAACAACCTAAATCACTGAGGGTTAATACTAAACTATTACACCACAAGAGTCCATTGCCAATGCTCTGTTATAACTTTCATAATAAGACTGGTAGTGTATCTTTAAAATTCAATTGGGCCCCCACACATCTTCAGCCAGCCTGCCATGCACCCAGTGACACAACATAACATTCACAAACTTAATTCCAATAGAACATACAAACAATGCATTATTTATCATTCATTCAGACACAAAAGTCAACACACATATGTTTGCATACACTCTCACTCACACACAAATGCACCCAGCACCTCCATTGACATACACTGTGTGCACACAACATTTATATGTACATATACAATAACACATGGAAACAGTGGCGCAAGGTCCATTGAGCAGACCAGACTTTATCACCCCCTGACACCTAGCTGAACTATAAAACCATGGCCGAAAGGAACAGATTCACTGGAATGTCAGCAATTCCCTTGATTTTTCCTTTCATTCAAAGGCAGAAGCCATCCGTTAATGCAGTGCAGTGGCTGATCAAGTATACTTAGTATCAATTTCTAAATGCCATATATCCCCAAACTTGGGTTCTGCACAGCACCTTATATGTGTACATGCTGATAGATTTATTCTACAAGATTCTGACAGATTAAAATAAAGGTATGTTTTCCTGTATTCAAATGGCTGCGAACAGTGGACTAACGAGCGGGAGAGGCAGGGGGGAGAAGCTGCCCCCCATGGCTCTTTTACGAGCCAGACGGGAGAATTTGTCACTGGGACACCTCTCCAGGAAGGCACCTCAAAGAGGGTGCCCCACAGCAAAGGTGTCCCGCTGGCAGGACAATGTGTGCTGAGCAATTTCTGCTCAGCACGCTCATTGCCCTGGCAGCAGGACACCTTACCCGTTCCGAATGGTAGAGGTGTCCCGCTGCAGGACAATGTCCCAAGGAACTCCGGGCAGCAGAGGGTCCTCACGTTGCTCTATATCAACAGAGCATTGCAATGTGAGCCATAAGGCACTGATGGGAGGTACGGGGGTACTATCGGCAAGGACTTTTGTGCCTTTAGAAATGTGAATGGGTGGGAGGGATCAGAAGTGAGAAGGGTGCATGTTGCATGCTTTATGAAATAATGACTATGGCTTTAAAACCCAAGGCGGATTTGTTTTGCTCACTTTAATCTACATGATGCTATTTTGACTTTGCATGCAGAATGGGGAAACACTAGTTTATTATGTAATGTGGTTTGCTTCCAAGGCATTCCTATATATAATTAAAGCACATGAAATGTAAAGCAAAACCTTAATAAATATCTATATCAACTAAACCTGGAAAGATGTGCGCGGTCGCTTAAATTGTCCGCATCCCAGTTTCACCATTTAACCAAGTTTGTGATCCTGAGCAAATCAATCACATTGTGCCTTATCTGCAGCTCTGCAAGTGACTCTGATTCACTTCAAAGCTTATTTTAATGTATCATGGTATTATAATGGAAAGCCTAATGATTATAGAGTTGCTCCACATATAATAATAGTGCAATTTAGGTATTTTGCACCACAAAGTTATTTGTCACTTTGCTTATTTATGGCAACTTATTCTAAAGTCTCGTCCATGGTGCCTCCAAGTATATCATAGGCTGATGATGCGCCTTGCAATGTCCTTTGTGTGAAGTCATTCTGTTGGTGCAATCTATATAATAATTAGGAAGTTTGCATGTATTTCGCCTCAGAGGGCTGGGACAGAGCTCTAATAGATGAGTTTCCTGCATCTGGAATGATCCTGCAGTTTTATTTTTGTTGTTGTGTGTTAAAAGGCCATCTTCCACTAATGTTACCAAAAAAGTAGATTGGGGCAGGGGTGGGCACCAATGAGACCATGTGGAATTCCACACATTGCATTTCGTTGCTCACTCCCCCACCCTGTGCTCCCCCCCTCCCCCACACACTCCTGCAGCACCCGGTTCAGCTCCCTGGCTGCTGACTTTGAGTCAGGCCAGCAAGGGTGAAGGACTGAGCCACGCAGGGCATCCCAGCCTTGAATGTGTTGCAGCACGGCTGCCAGGCATCTCTGAATTATGTAATTAGACAGCCCAAGCCTTGCTGAGCACCCCTGCCGGGCTCGCCCTGTCCAATTATATAATTGAGGATTGCAGCCCACCTGCCCTCCCTCCAAAAGATGGGGGGGACAAAAAGGCATGCCACAGATGTTGGGGGGACAAAACCCCCTGTCCCCCCCTATAATTACACCCATGCTCACAGTTGACATTGGTTTGGCAAGCCACATCATTAGTTTGGGTTGTTGTCTGCCTCTTCATGCTCCTCTCCTGCCTAGGTCTCTAATGGATGAAAAGAAACATGCTTAATTTTTTGTACATATAAACAATATATGAATTACAACCTCAAAATGTCAAATCAATACAATACTTCATAAACAACTTATTTAAAAACAAAAATATTCATTATTTACCCTTGTTTTCTTAATTTTCCTTGGAACATTCAATTCTGATATGCCATCACAAGACCAAGCTGAAAAACTGGCTGGCAGCTGTGAAATGATTAAATGCCCTGCAGCTTTGCTTCAAGGTTACATTCGGGCAGGAGCCGGGCATTCTTCCTGGCGCTGCCTACATTTGTGTTTCAGCGAACTCTTGTTATCCTCTCTGCCCAGCGGCCTTGTCCTTTTCACATTCAGACAACAATGTTTTATAGTCGAGCAGTGTAAGCGGAAAATATACTGCGAAGCAATGGGAACAGAAAGTAATGAGCAATGGTTAGAAAACAAAATGGCGATTCTTGTTACATCAAAATGGCCGTTCATTGGCAAACTTGAAAACCTATATTCTGTCATATCGTGCATGAGACGGTTGGCCCACGGCCACCAAAATGCGTTTGCGGTCACAAAGTAGAGGTATCCATTTTTCTAGACTGACAAACCCTCCTTTGGCCGTATGCCAAACGTCTCATCTATTTATTGAAACCTCCTCTAGTGATGATGAATCTGAAGTACTTATGTCTAAATTTTGCATGCTATCGTAGACATCATTGTCTTCATCAATATCTATTGCCATCAACTCTTTTACTGCTCTTATCTCATTTGGGTCTGGGTCAGTTCGATCATGAGGTTGTTTTTTCTTTGTCATCATATGCATACAACCTTCCGTACATATCTCAGTTACCATAGCGCAAACTATGGGTAAACAATGTATACAACAACAGCACGTTAGGAATATTCCAAACACCACTACTAATATTGAGATCAACTTCCATCCCCAAGAACGTAGTATTCCCCAAAACCAAGATCCTATTCCCCAGCTCCCTTCTCCAGTAGGGAGTTCAGAGCTTAGGACGTGCATTTTTTTTATTGCTTCAAAGATCGTGGGGGAATAGTCATCGACATAAACGCAACATGCTGATCCCACTATTTTCCAAATTTCCCCATGATCAACCAGGATCACATCGAGAGCCATTCTATTTTGCAGCGTCATTAACCTGATTCCTCTTTCTTCCAACGTCATGTTAAATAATATATCTGTTGTTGTGTTTATTGTATTTTTTTGGATTCTGGGCAGTTGCCTTATATTATAGGAGTTCACTATCTGCCCGAAGAATGGAATAAATGATTTTGCTACATCAGTTGCTATCAAACACCCTCGTCAGTCCTTTGACTCTAGTTCTGGATAATCTGACCATGGCTGCTGTTTCTAAGAGGAATACCCCTGGGCACAGTAGCCCTAGGTAACATGTACCTCCCCAGTTTCTGGGCAACCAAGGATTTGCTTTCTCTCCACATATAAAATAAACTGGATCACCTACGTATACTGGTTCTATTTCCCATTTTAATACCAATGTATTCATGCAACCAGTATATGTTCCGACTTAAAAAGAGCCTTTCTTTTTTAGACAAAAAGGGACAGTTCTTGGGCTATAATTCACAGTGTAAGATGGGGGAATTGCATTTTTGTCCCCTTCTGTTCTTACACGAAACGTCATTACAGATATTATTTCTGGTGGGGACAATCTATCTAGTCTATTTTATCGTGTTATCTTTCGTGTACTTTTCCTCGTGGGCTCTGGGTCTATTACATGTGTTTTATGGAAAATGGAACAACCCACAGCCTTCATTTTTATCTCCTCAAACTCATTCATGTTGGTTCTGTCTAATTGACCCATTTTACTCTTATTCCATTTCCCATAGAACATTGCACCTAAAGATGCACTACATGCAGAACTTAATGGTAGTGGCTGCACATACCACCCTATTCCTTTCCCAGCATGCTGTGGTAAATGGGCACATACCCAGCAATTTGTTTTCTTCAGAATTGCATGTGTCATGTTCATGATCAACAGTAAAGTGTTATTTCCAAAACCTTCCCTGTATCTTTCTTCCATTGGGGGCAGGGTATAAGTGATCACCTGAACCGGGCTTTCAATAGTGGATATATTGATTATTGGTAAAATCATTTCTAATGGGTGTATTGTTTCCACCCGCCATAATATTAGGGCTGTCGATATTGGTGCTACCACGCTCATAAAGCACATTATTATTGTCAGTACCAGCATACAATTCTTTTTACCATGCGTTTTTCTTAAGCTTACAGTCTTTATAATTGACTCATTCTCAGCGATGGTGGTGCAGGAGGAGGCTGGAACCGGTCCCGCATGTTTCTCGTCGTCCTTCTTCTTTCTTATCACAGTTCGTTGTGGATATCTCTCTTCGTCGCGCTTGCTCTGATGTTAATAAGTTCAATGGAATTGTCACAGTTCAGTTCTGCCTGTCCTTTTTAGCCTGGATTCGATTATTCGTTTTTAGGCGAGATCACTTGTCCTTTATTATACTGCTCAGAGGACCTTTGATCAGTTATCTTATCACCCTAGTATCATGTGCACCCAGCTTGTCCGCTCTGGTTCAGGACACATGTACTTTTAATCAGTTACCTCACATGCCATAGTACCATGTGCGCCCAGCTTGTCCGTTCTGGTTCCTGAAACATGTACTTTTTATGATCGCACTGAGGAGCCGCGAGTCTTGATTTGTCCGACTTGCACAACTCTCACGCTTCTCTCCTCTACACCTCTGGTTCCTTCTCCGTCCATGAGCTGAACCAGAGGTTGACATAAACATCAAAAAGAACTGCGGATCACTTTGTCTTCCGAGGCCGCAAGTTGTATCGCCTTGCTCCTGGTATCGTATGATCCGTGAACAGTGCCGGTGCACTTCTAGATTCAGGCTCAAAGTCAGTCTGTGGCGCTACTGTAGGTGCTGGTGTGCGCCGCGCCAATGATGCAGATCCGTTTTTTGGCGTGCTGGTGGGCGCCAAAGGGGTACACGATTTGTTTCTGCTGGTATTTGCAAGGCAGATTTCGCGTCGGCCAGCAGTGATGTCGATTCTGCTGGGCAACGTTGGGGCACTCTTTGCCCTTCCCCCTCTTTGTTTCGAGTTTCACTTCTCGTTTTGGCAGATTAGGTGGCTGCTTACTGGCAACAGTTTCCTTCGTTTCTGGGACCGCTGTCTCTTTCCGGTCATCAGTGTCAGGCAAGTCTTTCAGTGCAGTTGGAATCTTCTTGGCATGGGTGGCATGGATCCACGACTTCCTTCCATCCACCCGTTTTGCCGTCTGCGTCGCCAAAACTACTTGATAGGGCCCGCGCCACCTGGGTGCTAATGATGACTTTCTTTCAAAATTCTTTAGCAGCACCCAGTCTCCTGGCTCCAGCGCGTGCCCCGGACCAGTGTATCTCACTGGTAATGCCTCCTGCACCTGCTGATGAATCAAACGCAATTTCTGCATTAAAAGGCCACAATAAGTACTAAGCACAGGATGTTCTATCTCACTAAGTCGTTTTGGCTGAGGTGCGCACCAAACATTTGCCGGCCTCCCCATCACGATCTCGTACAGAGAGAGCCCAGTTTTAGCCTGTACAGACATACGCATGCATAATAGTGCTATTGGTAATGCATCCACCCAACTCAACTTGCTTCCCGCACAAATCTTGCTAATCTTTGATTTAAGAATCCTGTTGTGCCTCTCCACAAGACCGGCAGAACTCGGATGCCTTGAACTATAGAATCTCTTATCAATCTGAAGACCAGCACATATCTGTAATACCACTGCACCCACAAAATGTGGTCCATTATCAGACCATAGGACACGGGGCAAGCCAAATCTGGAAAATTACTCCTTCAACATTACTTTTCCCGTGCTCATTGCTTTGAAGTCCTTCAAGGGATATGCCTCCACCCACTTACTGAATGCACAGATCACCACCAGACATATTTCAAGTTTTGGCACCTCTCCATCTCTATGAAATCAAAATGAATTACCTCAAATGGCATGGAGGGCGGGCCAAAACTGCCTGCTGGAGTCACTGTTCCCTTCCCTACATTGTGTTGTAAACACGTGATATAGTTCTGCACCAACCTCACTGCATTCTTTTTTATGTTTACATTCTGCCAAACTGTAGAAAGGTGCTGTATTATTTTCTTCGCACAGATGTGCGTAGGGCTGAGGGCCATTGTGACCATTGCAGTTACGTACGAATTTGGCAACATCCAGTTTCTAGTTCCCTTGTCCACCCAACAACCCTCCAGATCCAACTCAGCAGATCCCTCTGCCCACCGCTGTATTTCATCGGCCGTAGCCTCGGCCTGCATTTCTTTGACAGTGGCAACTCCTTCTTCTATCATACAGGGTACTTCCTCTGTCTGAACCGTCATCATTTTGGTATTCAAATCAGTGGCAGTTTGTTTTTCGCAATTCTGTCTGCAAACGCGTTTCCCTCTCCTACTTTGCATGTTACTTTTTTATGTGCCTCGCATTTCACTATTGCTAGGCGCTTTGGAAACGTGAGTGCAGACAGCAATCGTACAATCAAAGGGCCATGTTGAATTCTGGCGCCATGTGATGTCAAAAACCCTCTCTCAGCCCAGTGTCGACCAAAATTATGAACCACTCCAAAAGCATACTGACTATCAGTATATATATTCAGATTCAAATTTTCAGAAATCTCGCAGGCTCTGTTTAATGCTATTATTTCTGCGGCTTGTGCTGAATTATAGGGAATTCATTTGCTTTCTAGAACGCTCTCTAGGGTAGTGATAGCGTCGTGTGGCAGTTGTCGTGCCATCTGGTAATTTAAAACATGAGCCGTCACAAAATAACTCTCCATCTTGCTCTTTCTGTGGGATATCACTTAAATCAACTCTCCCCTTGGTTTCTTCCTCAGTGACCATTAAGCAGTCGTGTGGGGGGGGTGATTCATTCTTCCCAAATTCTTTTATGGTTGGTGGCATTAATTCTGCAGGATTCCAAGCGCTACACCTCATAATTTGGAGATGGGGCGCGAACAAGATAATCTCATTTCTTGTCAGTCTAGCAGAGGTGAGGTGTTGCGTCTGTGTCCTATTTAATAGAACGTCTATGGCATGTGGCACCATCAAAATTAAAGTGTGCCCCAATACCCTCCCTTCCGTTTGTTTCACTGACGCAGCAGCCGCCGCGACAGATCGCAAACATCGCGGTAGTGCGTGCACTACAGGGTCCAGCGCAGAAGAAAAATAGCTGCACGGCCTATTTCTTCCACCTTGTTCCTGTGTAAAAACCGCCAATGCACATCCTTCACTTTCACACACAAATAGTCTAAACATTTTCTCATAGTTCGGCGTACCCAAAACTGGAGCCGAGCATAATGCAGTTTTCAATCCATCAAATGCCTTCTGACATTCCTCATCCCAATGAAAAGGCATAACCGCCTCCTTTCTAGTTAAATTCACCAACGGTTTCACAATTAACGCAAAATTACCAATCCATTGTCGACAATATGAATGCCTATTATGGCTCTGACTCCTTTTTGTGTCTTTGGAATAGGCATACAAGAAATAATTTCTATGCGTTCTGGCGTTAGTCTTCTCCCTCCTTTCGAAAGTAGGTAGCCCAAATAGGCCACCTCCTTTCGATTATACTGAAATTTCTTCAAACTAGCTTTATGGCCATGTGCCGCTAGGTGTGACAGTAGTAATACACTGCTTTCTTTACAAATCTCCTCTGTGTCTGCAGCTAGCAATAGGTCGTCTATGTATTGCAAGAGTACACCACCCACGGGTAATTCCAGCATGTCTAGCTGCTCTTTTAATGCTCTACTGTAAATACTTGGACTTTCCGTGTAACCTTGCGGAATCCATGTAAATGTAAATTATAGTCCTCCTAATGTGAAAGCGAACAAATATCTGCTGTCCTTGTCCACTGGAATACTGAAGAACGCGTTTTTCAAATCTACTACACTAAAATATTCTGCTGAAACAGGTATCATTGTCAAATTTTGTAGTGATGTCTGGCAATATAGGGAATTGTGGATCTACTACCTTATTTAATGCCCGTAGATCAATTATGAAACAGTATGGTACCTCATTACCTCCTTTTTTATAAACCGGAAGAATCGGGCTGTTGCATGTACTGCCTGTAATTTCCTTGATTACCCCTAATTTCACCAAATCTGTAACAATACTCTTCATTCCTTTCTCACCTTTAGCCACATTTTGTATTGGGGTATTCGCGGTAGGGTAACACATTCTTTCAAAATGATCTTTACTGGCTCTATCTTTAAACATCCTACATCATTGTCATGCATTGCCCATATACAGGTTGGTACTTTACTTAGTTCCCCTGGTAACGCTTCGGACATGAATTCTGACATAGGGGCATCGTGTGGCCATATCGTTAGAAACGTCTGCCGTGCGATGTATAACAGAACCTAGTTTTTTCAACAAGTTTAATCCCAACAAATTCTCCCCACAATTTTCTGTTAAAAGGAAAGGACAATGTTTGGTAAATGGTCCTATTGTAACTGGGACTGGTTTGGACACTGGGTTTATGACTGGTGTACCTGCGAACCCTACAGAAATATTCTTTTGCCCTGACGGTGGTATATCCGGAACCAAGTGATGGTCTATTGAACACTTCTGTGCTCCTGTATCTACAAGAAAGCGGTGCTCCTCATTCCCGACTCTCATTTCTATGTAGAGTCCTCTCTGATTCACGGGAATCGACACTGGTTCCGGCCCCTGTCCTGGGCTGTCCTATTGGGGAAATAACACATCGTCCGATGTGTAATCATTACTATTACTGTAATACGTGTTTGGCTGTGTATCGAAAACATTCTCACTCTTCCCTCTATTTCCCCCACACTGGTTTCCATATTGTTGATTTTGCTGTCCCTGACTCTGGTTTGGGGCATTTTGGTTTTGGCCTTGGTTTTGATTACCTCCGTTATTGTGATGCTGCAGCATACTATTCCTATTTGGTTCATTCGCTCCTGGGTGTCCTCTATGCTGTCTCCTCTGACCAGACCCATTTCTATTCTGTAGATGTGGACATTGCGCTCGCCAATGTCCCTCCTCCTTACAATACGCACACTGATTCGGCCCCACTGTTCCCCCATGCATACTCGAATTACTCCTTCCTTGTGCGTTCCCTCGCCCTATATTATGTCCTGTTACTTGCTGCAATAGTACCTGTGTTCTTATTAGACATTCTTTCAAGTCTGCCCCCACCTGTTTTAGCAACGATAATTCGTTCACCATCTCCTTCTGCCCCGGCGATGGTAATTGCTGCCGTTTTATTATGTGACCCCTTTTTCCCCTTCCCAGGTCTCCCGATATCCCTACTCCTGTACGCAGGTGTAGTAAACACTTTGACAGGTGCAGTAAACATTTCGACATAATCATTATCTAATTCATCTCTAAGCTCAAAAAGTCTATATACATGTTCTCTCACTTCTTCATCCTTCTCCCTACAGCGTGCTAATGCATTCAAATCTAACAATCGCTGCGGTGGTAATTTCCCAATTAGCTGTTTCTATTTCTCCACCAAATATTCACCCATGCATTCCAACACTACCTGTCTTTCGTTGCTTCTACGGAAGTCATATATTGAAGCCACTGCTGCCGTCCCATCATTCCCGTCTATATACATATCTGCCCGTTGCTGCAATTCCACCTTTGTTTGCTGATTGCGCTGCGAGTTACCCTCGTGCATCCCCGTTGGTCAGTCCCGCCTCTTGCCCCCTTGGTTTCAACTTCAACCCCGGGAGGAACGGACGGTACCGAGTCTGTGCCTGAGGCGGGAGGTGCGGATGGGACAATGGGAACAGGGAGTGTCTGTTGTGGGCCTGATTGGCTAATAGGAAGTGTTAAGTGCGCGGCCTTTGGCTGCGGGAGGGCTTGAGCTACTGGAGGGGGAGCTTGAGCTACGGGCGGGGTCTGGGCAATAGCTACTGACGTGTCTGGTCTTACTTCTGATCTTGGGCCTTGTTTTGTATCGGTCAATATGTTTTCTATCAATTCATCTGCTATGTGTAATTCTCGTTGTGGGTATATCTTTTCTGTATTCAACTGGTCACGCCTACCTGCCCTTCTTAGACTGTCAGTCCACTCCTCCTCTTTTTTCTCTTCCGCTACTTCACCTTTCGATTTATGCCTGCGCGCATGCTTTGCTCTGCTTTTAAATCGGAGCATTGCTTCCTTTCTCCAGTCTTTAATAGTCTCAAATGCTGCAGGATGTGCTTTCTTTCTTATCAACACCCTTTACAGGTTGTCTATCCTCGCTATCTCAAAACTACCATTAATCGGCCACTGATGGTCTTGTTGCTTTCTGGTTTGCCTATGCCAAGTCTCACAGAATATTATTGCACCTACTCCATACTTCACATACATCTCATACGCCGGCGTTCCCCCAGGTGGTACAATTTGGCCATCTTCCAGAGATTGTCTACCACAGTGGAAAAACCCTGCTAAGGTGGACAATACCACAGGCATGTTTCAACCTTCCCCCTGGTTAATCAACCTTACCTAGGGCGTTTGATTTTGCAAAGTCAACTCTCAAACAATATCAGGATACTTTGAATCGGGGAATGACTCACCTGATAAATCAAGTCGTCTGTATACTGACGCACCAAAGGACGTCGTGTCTGCGTTTATTGGCTTCCGCCTCGTTTCGGGACCCTCGCCTCTTTGTTCTCTAGCCAGGCACGTCGATCAGGGATCCGATGTGTGCAGATCTGCAAAGGAGTCTCTCATCACTTTTACAGGGCGCCCCGAACACCTCTTGATCCCGACTCGATCGTCCCGTCCTCGCCGTTCTCTGCCTTACTCAATTACAACGTTATGCAATGGAACAAGTGGGGGAGGGTCCCTGTTCGGGCGCCATCTTGAAAGGGGCCCCTAGGGGACCCTGACGTCTATGGAAACAAGGCGAGTCACCACACACGATAGATATGCCAGACACAAGGTTGTATTCCCAAAGCTAGAGTTTATTGCAAAGCAAAAGTCTCAGTTGGCCAACTCGGTCTCACGCCCCGCGACGTGTATCTCTAGACCTCAAGGGACGAAAGAGAGTGAATTACGTACATCAGTTACATATATACAAAATGCATATCAAACAATCAGCTGTGACATGTTTAACACCCCCCTTTATTGGGTTTCTTTGAACTTGGTGTGATGATGGACATCTCCGACTACTATGACACCTTCAAACATCTATTCTAGTAACAATTTGCAATTTGTGAGTGCGAAGGCATCTTTCAGTTGTTGAATACAACACATCGCTTCTGTTCTTGGAAGCGAGCTACATACGGGGGGAACAGTTGCATTCCGGACCTTGCTATCTATTAGGTGCTATTCGCGTCCTGGGAGCCGACACGCTCTAGTGGGCTCAGCAAAGGGGGGCCGTAAGAAAAGCATAATTCAAGCCTTTAGCAGTATTATTCTAACATATTCTACCATATAACGAGACTGGCTGGCAGTTGTGAAATGATTAAATGCCCTGCAGCTCTGCTTCAAGGCTACATTCGGGAGGGAGCCGGGCATTCTTCCTGGCGCTTCGTACGTTTGTGTTTCAGCAAACTCTTGTTATCCTCTCGGCCCAGCAGCCTTGTCCTTTTCACATACAGACAACAATGTTTTATAGTCGAGCAGTGTAAGCGGAAAATATACTGCGAAGCAATGGGAACAGAAAGCAATGAGCAATGGTTAGAAAACAAAATGGCGATTCTTGTTACATCAAAATGGCAGTTCATTGGCAAACTTGAAAACCTATATTCTGTCATATCGTGCATGAGACGGTTGGCCCACGGCCACCAAAATGCGTTTGCGGTCACAAAGTAGAGGTATCCATTTTTCTAGACTGACACAGTAGTACATTGCTTACACATAACAAATTGAACAAAAAGTATTAGATTGTTAAGCAATGTAAAGTAAAAATTATTGATCTCAAACTACATCTTGAAACAGTTCATTTAATGATTGTCGACTTTACAAAATCAGTTAAACATTTCTTAAAAGATACAGTTAATCGTCTAATTACCATTTTTTCATTATCATGGACATAAAGTTGAACACTGTGTATATGTAACATTTCAAAAAGACAGATTTGAAAGTGTACCTGATATGATATATGATTTTTTTATTTGTATCGCGCTCATACACAAGTGTTTAAGAGCGCGACGAGGCAAGGGAGGGGAACAAGGGAGGACAAAACAGCGATCTTACTAGGCCCAGTGACATTTAGAACGTGCAAGTGCAGGGGAGAGGGAAGGGGGAAAGTGTAAGGGGGAGGGTAGGAGTGGAAAGCGCTGAACACAGGCTAAAACAACAACTGGTAGTGCACCCAGCAGGTGGCAAATGCAAGGTTAAAGCGCAGGCAAGGTGTGTCAATAAGTGTAGGTAAGGGGACTGTAGGGTTGCAGATACAGATTCAAGTGCAAGGGTTGCCAGGAGGCAATGTGGGTGTGTGGCTGGGTGGGCAGGGACCTGGGCCTGAAAATTAGAGGGTAACCAGGTGCCCGGTGCCGAAGCAGACAGATCAGCTGGGGAGAGGAAGAGTGAAGGCAGAAGCAAAGAGGAAGGTCTTGAGGTGCTTCCGGAACCGTAGATGGTTCTCTTCAAGTTTCAGGGAGGCAGGGATGCTGTCCCAGAGGGAGGCCCCAGCCGAGGAAAGAAATCTACCCCCAACTTGTTGCTTGGAGAAGCGATTGTCCCTGGGGGAGTTGGCGGTGGAGGAGCAAAGAGCGAGAGTAGGAAGGTATTTAAGGTGGGAGAGTTGAAAGTATTGTGGACCCAGACCCCAGAAAGCCTTGTGGACAAAGCAATGGGTCTTGAATATAATCCTTGCAGCCACTGGGAGCCAATGAAGAGATTTCAGGGCTGGATAGATAAAATCCCAGGGCTTGAGGCCAAGGACAAGTCTTGCAGTCCTGTTCTGGAGTTGCAGAGGGCGGAGAGCAGGCAGATTTAGAAAGAGGCTGTTACAGTAGTCCGCCTAGAGGGAACCAGAGCTCTAGAGACAGTGAACCTCTGAGGGAAGGAGAGGAAAGGAAGAATACCTCTGAGGAGGTGCAGTTGGTAGTTTGACTTCTTAGAGACATCAGAGATGTGAGGAGAAAAGTAGAGTGTAGAGTCGAAGGTTCTTAGCTTCAAAGGTGTGAGCAGGAAGAGGGCCAAGGGAGGCCGGCCAGAGAGTGACAGGAAAGGAGGGTGCAGGTGTGCCGATGAGAAGAATCTCTGTCTTACTGTCATTAAGGCAGAGATCATTGGCGGTACACCAGTCCTGGATAGCAGACATACAGTCCGGGATGAGAGAAGGAAGAGAGGTGGCAGAGGGAAGCCTGGAAACGAGCTGAGTGTCATCCGCATAGCACTGAAAATTGGAGCGTAGAGCGGCAATGCGGTGGGCGAAAGGTGCCAGATATTGGTTGAAGAGCCAGGGAGAGAGGTTAGACCCCTGGGGAACACTGCAGTTAGACAGTGAGATGGAGGAAAAGAAGGACCCCAGTTGGACCTGGGAGGGTCGATCAGAGAAGAAAGAGGTCAGCCAAGCCAGGGCCTGATTGGTGATACCCAGGTTATCACGGAGATGGTTGAGCAGGATGGCATGGTTGACTGTGTCAAAGGCAGGAGAGAGATCGAGTAGGATGTGGACAGATGTGATGTTAGAGTCAAGGTTCGGGAGCAGGAGACAGCCAACAGAATCAGTGTGAAGATTTAGCTGGGAGATGGCCAGCTTTTCCAGGAGTTTGCCCAGGAAAGGAGTGATGGGGATCGGGTGATAGTTAGCATGAGGGGTCGGCTGTTTGTTTCCTGAGAAGAGGGTGCACAAGCAAGTGCTTCAGAGGGGAGGGGAAGGCTCCAGAGGCGAAGTAGAGGTTGCAGAGGTCAACCAGAGCAGGAGTCAGGGTGTCAATGTGGTCCTTGATGGTTTTGGACGAACAGGGAAAAACCTGTTTTAACAAGGCTTTCATAGATCATACTTGTCTGGAAATCTCGTCAGGGGAGAACAGAGGAAAGGAAGAGAGGGAGGGGGGATGTGGCTGTAGGAGGTCCAGAGGTAGCGGAGAGGGATGGGGGAAGAGGAGGGGAGGACAAGAGGGTGGACGTATGTCCTGGGTTTTTTAGATGAAATGAGTGGCAAGGGCTGTGCAAAGGCCTGGGAGGCGACGGGAGAGGTAGAGACTGCAGCTGGATTGGCAAGCTCCTTTCAGATTTTAAAGAGTTTGACCGAGTTGTTAGATGCCGCAGAGACACAGGCTTGGATGTGGGCTCTCTTCTTAGTTCAGACAAGGAGCCTGTATTGCCTTTGGAGCAGGTGGCAGGCCAGTTTGTCAGGGGATGTACAAGAAGCCTGCCATTTCCTCTCAGCCACCCTAGACTCGCGTTTAAGGGTAGCTAGGTCGGAGTTGTACCAAGAGTTTCACTTGGCTTTGAGCTTCAAGCGGATCCTCGAGACTGGGGCAAGAGCATCCAGAGTATCAGATAGAAGAGTAGAGCATGGAAAGGGCTGCGCCAGGATGTGAGTCAGCCAGAGGAGGGGGAGAGAAAGTGGCAGCGAAAGCCTCAACTGACACACGCTTCATGGGTTGGATGACCGAGAAGGTAGGTGGCAGTGTTGGAGTTGGCTTGGCCTGAGGGGTAGAGAGGGAGAGATGTCGCCTGGAGTTGGTGTGTGATCATCCAGCAAAACCTATTCAGTAAATGGCGCGTTGACATTTTTTTTTTTATAACGATTTCAATTTTTAACACGCAGCTAAGATTTATGGACAGAAACATACTCCATTGATATAGTTAGTTAAAGTGTCTGTAATTCAGTAACAAAGTACGTTTTTATGATGTTTTTCTTTAATGATGGCATTTGTTTCTGTGAGAAATACATTGAGGTTGTTGATCTAATGCTTTGCAAATTGCAGAGAGTATTTAAAAAAAAAATAATATGAATTAATAAATTCTCAGTTGTTATACCTCATCCATCAGACAGGTTGCAGAAGACGAGTAGTACGTTGTAGATGTTCCAGCCTCCCCCATATTAAAGTAATATCAATAATAAAGATGTAAAAGGAAAATAAAAGCAAATTACACGCAAAAGATAGTTGATATTTACATGGAAGCCTACATGCCACTTAGACAGATTTCTGGATTGCTATGCACTTGGGTGGATTATTGCAACAACAATCCATACTAATAAAGTCGCTCATCTGCATACACTTATCAAACTTCCTCCACAGCACTGCAGTGTGCTATCTTGCTCTTTTCACGTTTAACCCTACTAACCACCCACCCTCCCGCCTTGCATTACAGATCTGCCTGAGCGCCTGGAGATCACAAGTGGCATCCTTGCACGTTGTTTCGAAGGCTAAACTTGTGCATACAATAATCAATATTGTTTCTGTTGAACTTAAATACATATTTTGTGTAGTCGCATCTGAAGGATTGGTATAAAATAATTACTTGAATGGTGAGTGCGGTTGTTGTTGACTTCGGAATAGTTCTAGATATACAATCTCAGTCCTTTAATTGATACATATATTAAGACCATTGTTAAATAGAAAATGTACATTAGTATTTTAAATTGGACCACATGAAAAGCGATAAAGTATGTTTATGTGCAAGTCACTCAGCCTCACCACGTGGATGTTGGACGTGTCTGTGATTTCCTCCATGGTAACTGTCTGTACGTTCATCACTGCGGTCTATGTAAACACAGAGATTGTAAACAGCACATTTGTAATTCAATACATTCTCAGTTGTCATACCTCAATCTCCAGACCGGTTGAAGTACAAGAATAGTATGTTGTTGAAGTGGATCTATGTGATCCCTGCACCGCCTGTAATTCATAAAACATATTAGATTGAAAAAATTTAGAAAAAAAGTATTAATACATTCTGCATCCACTGCACTACTCACCTGGGTCAGCATGTGCTGAAATTCAGTAGGAAAAAAGGTCACAGTGAGTACATCAAACATCACATTGCATTGATAATAAAGGTACATTTTAAAAAATGGCACCTAAGGAAAACATGCATTGAAAAACATGCACAATGAAATATTACATTTGGAAGCAATACTCTGTAATGTTATGTGACATGATATGTCAATTATAACCTGCCTGTACACAACTGTTTCTAGGCGCCACAAGACAAGGGAGGGAAGATAGGTGGAAGACAAGACAAGCGATCCTACTAGGCCTTGTGTCATTCGGAACGTGCAAGTGCGACAGTGCGAAGTGCAGGCGGAAGGGAGAGGGGTGTGTGCAAGGAATAGGGTAGGGGGAAGTGAGATCAGGGAAGCCAGGCTCTGAGTAAATGCAGCCAAAGCACAGCGGATCTGGATAAGTGCAAGGAGGCAGGGGGGTGTAGGGGTTACAGTTACAGCGCATAAGTGTGCAATAGGCCTGGAGACAGCGCAAGGAAGATTGTTCATTTATTTTAAAATGTTTTTATTAGCATTTGTAAACAGCCAATATACATGTATCAATTGTTCCATAATTTACATCATATTATACATGTTATCTTGCAATTGTTAAACATATAACACCTTAACAAACAAAACTTCCTTCACTTTCCAGGCAACCTATAGTCAAGCACTTTTTCTCACCTTGCAGGTGAGCGGGTGTCTCTTTGAAATAAACTTCATTCTCCGTCAGAAAAGGGGCACTTGGTTTTTAGTCATCTATATGTTATATCTCAGAAAGGGTCTGTGTGCATTCATGGGGCTTTTATCGTTCGAGGGATGGAACATGTTCCAAACCAGCGTCTTCCAAGCTTCATAGGTAGCACTCGCATCCGCCTCTGACCTGGCCACCCCATTACCCCATATATTGGTTTCTGCCTCTGCCCAGCGCTGGAATTCCCTGTTCCAGCTTGCGTATTGCGGGCCCCCCAATTGACTTCCAAGCCATTACAATAGTTCTTTTGGCCAGAATGCACACCATGTCCATGAACTTGACCACATGTTTGTATTTGCTAACCCTGGGGTATGCACCTAGTAGACATTCTTTCGGAGTCCAATCATATCTCACTATTCCAGCTATCCTACAGGCCTATTCTTTCTTTGCCCAAATCTTTGTACATGCACACAACCCCAAAACATGTGTTTCAGCCCTGATCCCTCCGCTGCACACCAGGGACACAATGGCTGTGTTTTGTTGCTGAATTTAGACATCCTATAGAGGGTCATATTGGTGCGATACAGAATATTCAGCTGGATTAATCTAAATTGGGAGTTTCTTGACACTTCTCGGGGGTACATCAGTATTCTCTCCCATTCCCTCTCTGTTTTGTCCACTCCCAGTTCCACCTCCCATCGTTCTTTCAGCATTGTGCTTTTGGGGTTGGGTCTATCCATCAATTAGCCATACAGCCTGGATCCCGGTTTCCAGCCATCACTCAAGCCATGCATCAGGGACTTCAGGGGGTTTGCAATCGGCTCTTCTGGCCATTCTTCCCATTTCCCTTTTGCCACCTTCCGAGCCCTTTGGTGCCCCTTAAGTAACCCTTCCTTTTCCAGTAGAGATTCAAACTCTCTGAAAACACCTTCATCATGCGTATCGCCCTAAGTGTAGATACCCCACCTTTCCCAGTGTCTCACCACTGCTATATCCGTTTTATCTCTGCAGACATCAGCAGCGATTGGAGTCTCGGGTGTATAAGGATGTGCAAGCTTCAGTAGTGTCATGGCCCTATGACATACCTTTCTTCCCAACATTACTATCATGGGTGTGTTGCCCAAACAGCCCAGTGGCACCCATAAGATTTCATTCAGGCGTGCAGGGGCTACAAGTTTTTGTAACAATTCTGTTTCTGATGTAGGCTCATCTGAAAGCCATTTAGTTACAAATTTAAGTTGTGCTGCTAGATAGTACTTTTCCAAGTCTGGCAGTTGCACCCCTCCCTCTCTACAAGGTAGGCATAACGTGACAAGTGACAGTTTATGCCGGGCCGTCCCCCATTGGAAGTCTCGTAGCACCATTTCTAATAAGCGGAAGAAGGAGGCCCTGATGTAGCTGTGAACATTGTTGAAATAGTATAAAAACCTTGGCAAAATTATCATTTTGGTGATGGCCACCCTGCCCATCAGTGATAGCCGCAGCCTCGACCAGAACACCATGGATTTCCTCAGGCCCTTCACCACCCCTGCCATGTTGCTCTCATGCATTTGTTCTGGTGTGTGTCTTATGTTCACTCCCAAGTATTTGAATGATTCCAGATGCCACCGAAGCCCCACTTTCGGTAATTCTTCCACATCTCTCCCCCTCATGCGTGCCAGCGGAAATATACAAGATTTTTCTCTACTAAAGCAAATCCCAGAAACCTTTGCATAATTGTCTAGCACCTCCACTATCACTGGGACGTTATGATGTGGGTCCTTTGAGTACAGTAATACATCATCTGTGTATAGTGATACCAAGTGGCATGCTCCTCCCACCCAAATGCCTGCTTCCAAAAACTGTTTCCGCAGGTAGATTGCTATTGGTTCCAGCCCCAGCACATATAACATGGGTGACAACGGGCACCCTTGTCTGGTGCCCCTTTGTATGTCCCAGACCGATGACACCACCCTCGCAGATTTGACCCTCGCTATTGGTGCAGTGCAGAGTATTAATAAACTGTTCTCCAAACCCAAACTCACTCAACACTGCAATCAGCCACTCCCAGTACAGTGAATAAAACGCTTTTATTGTGTCTAGCGAGAGTTTTGCGTATTGCGCCTGCGCCTGTGAATCCACATGTTGTAATCGGCGCAGATTCATTGCCATGTTACGAACTGGGACAAAACCGTTTTGATTCCCATGTACTAGATCCCCAATAACCTTAGAGAGCCGCTTAGCTAGTATGGTTGTCAGTATCTTGATATCATAGTTTAGCATCGCTAGCGGCCGATACGAGCCACATTCGTCAGTGGGTTTCCCTGGCTTAGGTATCGAGATTACAAGTGTTTCCCTCATACTGTCCGTTAGTATCCCTTTTTCATACGCCTCCTTGAACACTTTGAGCAACACTGGAGTCAGGGCAAGCGCATATGTTTTATAGAACTCTGGGGGGAGTCCATCACTCCCAGGACTCTCGTTTGTGGCTAGTGATCGAATCGCTTCGCTTATGTCTTCTGCTGATATATCCTGCTCTAGTTCCGCACACTGCGTTTTTCCCAATTTAGGCAATCCTATTTCTTCCAGTGTGGCCATTATGTCCTCTTGGGGTATCAAACTTTCGTGACTGTATAGGTGTGAGTAGAATTCCATAAAGGTGTCATTGATTGTTTGTTGTGACTTGTGCACAATACCCTCACCGTCTTTGAGTTCCGTGGTTAAGTGTATCGGTTGTTCCCTTTTGCGCAGCCACGATAACAGCCTGCTTGGCCTCCCCCCTTCCACGTTTTCTCTAGTAGTTTTTACAGTCTAATCAAATTTTGATAGCCTACCCCAGTCCTCCTGGCAACTACGTCTGGCTTCCACCAGGCTTAATTCCTCCCACCCGTGTCCCAATATGTTGGCTTCCATCGGCTTGATATCCTCCTCCCATTTCTCCAGCTCCGCACTCAGTGCTTTCCTGATACCACCTGCACTGGCAATGACCTCACCCCTCACCACCACCTTCATTGCTTCCCACACTGTGCTCCACTCTTTTACACTACCTATGTTTTTATCTATATATTCCACCAGCTTATCCTGGAGTTCATCTCTGAAAATTTGGTCTGTCAGGGGATCTGTAGGCATGCGCCACATTGGTATGGGGGCCTAGGACCCAGCATTCTCCACTCCAGCAGTAACAGTGAGTGGTCCGATATCGACTTGCCTAAATATTTTGCAGATTCTATTTGTGCAAGTTGAGTCTTGCCTATAAATAGGTAATCTATCCTGGTATACAGGGGGGGGGGAGAAATAGGAGTAGCCTCTAACGTCAAGGTGCAGTTTCCTCCATTCATCCACCCAATCTAGGCTCCCCAGTAACGCTTTCAGTGCCACAGAAGCTGTTTCTGCCCGGTTTACTGGCGGTCTGGACCTATCCAGCTTCCAATCTCTCACACAGTTGAAATCCTCCCGCCGCCAGATGTAAAAGCATTCTCGGTATGGGGTTATTTTGGCGCATAGCGAATTAAGATGTGCTGGGATCTCCTGATTGGGGAAATAGGAATTAACTATGCATACTTCTGTTTGATCTATGTAGCCCCTTAGTATCAGGTATCTCCCACCCGTGTCTGCCTCCATCTCCAATAGTCGGAAGAGCACATCGGCATTTATCGACGTATAGACACTGCAAGCATATTTAGAATAGGCCACCCCATATCCCTGTCCCCCCAGTGTTCCTTTACCTTAGCCATAGCACCCTCCGTTAGATGGGTTTCTTGCAATAATGCAAATGACACCTTTTTCCTGTTGAGAATGGATTTCACCCGGTTCCTGAGTAAATATGTACCCATTCCCCCTATGTTCCACGTTAGAACCTTAACATTAGCTGTCATTATTATGCAGAGTAGTCCCTTCTTGTATCTTCCCTCCTTCCCATCCCCTCCACAACGTGCACACCGCCACCCCCTTCTTCCATTTTAGTGTCCTTAACCCCCATTCGTTCCCTATTTTCTCAAACGCCCATTCTACTGTTATTGCCATGGTTCGTGAAGAACATAAAACACTTTGAACAACAAACAGAACCAAACAATTGCGCCCAGCTGCTGCTCTTCCCTTGCAGCGCTCAGGTGCACCCACATCGCCTTGACCCATCCAGGTCGTTGTGTGGGAGCTGTGTCGTGTCAGCAACTGGCCAACACTAACCAATTCGCGGGATAGACCTGTGAACCCTAGGTAAGTGGCCCGGTGTCTCCCCCGCCAAACTTATGTTTCATTAACCTGGTTTCGGTGAGTACCAATTACCATACAGCTAGACCACAATACCCAGTTCAGTACATTGACCTTTTTTTCCCCTTCTTTTCTTTTTTTTTCCCTCCCCCGCCCCAGGGCTTTTCCCACACCCACCACCCCACTGGGCCAAATGCAGCTCATGTGACAGCCTCTTCTCCTCTAGCTAGGTTGTTGTGTTCCAGCCACATAGTAGCCGCTGCCGGGGTTCCTAGGTAAACAGCACGACCATTGTAGATTACTTTGAGCCTGGACCGGTACATAAGCATGTATTTAAGGTTCAACTGTCTAAGTCTGGCTTTGATTGGTACAAAGGAGTTCCTGGCCCTCTGGACGGTAGGAGTATAATCCAGATATATGCATATTTTAGAGTTATCTCGGGGTATCTCCCCTCCGTCCCTCGAGTACTTCAGTATAACTTCCCTGTCTTGAAAGTTCAAAATTCTTGCAATCATCAGTTGTGGGTGTGAACCTGGTGGGGGTTGTTTTTGTAAGGACCTATGGTCCCTTTCCACCGCAAATCCCTGCGAGAGCTGGCCAGCACTGACCTCTTGTAATAGCATGGTTTCCACTAATCCTGTAGGGTTCAGGCCCTCCATCCCCTCCGGAATCCCCAGCAACTGCACATTGTTGCGCCGAGATCGCCCTTCGGGGTCTTCTGAGCGGGCTTCCAGCGCTGCATTTCTTTTCTCCAGCTCCTTCAGCCTTATTTCAAGGTCCTTTGTGGTCCCCGCAGTTTCCTTCAGTTCAGTTTCCATGGTTGTTATTCTTTCCGCCAGATTTTATATGTCTTGTCGCATCAACTGCATGTCCATCTTGACCTTCAATTTTGGTATCTATGAATAGCCGCAGCGCCGCAATTGCTTCCAGCACTTGACCGTCTTTATTGCTAGCTTCTGGGGCTCCTTGTTCAGTTTCTATCGCAGTGTTACCCTGAGATGGTTCACGGGATCTAGCAGCGTTGAAGGATTCCATGATCGTAACTTTTCTTTTCCCTTTCAATGGGAACATACCTTTCCTCACTGCTGCAGAGGTGTAGGTCCCTAGTTGCAGGTCACTGTTTGCCCCTGCTAGCGTTGCAAGGTTATCTACCTTTGTGCAAGTCAGAATCTCATGGGTTTTGCCAGTTACCAGTTGTGCTCCCAATGGCCTTTAAGTTGGCTACCCCTGTAGCAGTTCAAAGTTGCTCCTGTGTAGCTATTACTGCTGTTTTCCTGTTTGTGCTTGGTTCTACAGCACCTCCAGACTTCACTATTTTTAGGCAACAGTTTCAAGTGCAGAACTCCCCTTTGCTAATCTCCAGCAGGTCCCTGTTGAATCCCAAGTATTGGATTGGCGGGACTAAAGGGCCCTTCTGCATAGCAGACCCCGGTTTTACACTGTTTGTGCACACAGCAAATCCACTCTACGCATTAAGTGCTCGCTCTGACTCTTACCGTGTTGTACACTGTTAGGGAGAATTCTCTGTATAGGCTAATTTCCCAAACATAGTGAATCCCCCAGCAGCTTTGCTGGATTTTTGGGGTTTATTTTTTTCTCCTGCTAAGAGTGAGACTCTTTTTCTCCCACTCTTAGGCATGATTTGAGAATGTCCTTTGACTTTGTAATGTGTTTTATGGGCTATGGGGTCTTTTACTCCATAGGGCTTCATGTGTTTTTGGGAAGTGTGTTACACAGGACCCTCAGTGCAGTAACACAGGGGTGTCATAGTGACCCCCAAACATAGACTCCGTACCCTGGGACTGACTACTGTCTCCCAGGGTATGTAAAGTCACCATTGACTTTACTAGTCTTAAATTGTGAACAGAACCAGTACAAACCATCATATTGTGGACGTACTGGTAGGGGTAATTAGATTGCCCCTGGGTCTGTTTTTCGAGGGACCACTGTGCAGTCCCCGCCCGGCTCACCACTTAGCATGTTTGAGTGACAGCTAGGACTGATGAATGGGGGTTTTCTGCATAAAAGCAGGGCTTTGGGGACTGGAACTTCAGAAGTCACCACAGGACCTAAAGAATCCGAAGAGGGAGAAGTTGAGCCGACCTGCAACGACGACACCACCGGTGGAGCCCTGCTGAACCGACTCACCACTTCCCAACGACAGAGAAGATCTTCATCCTGGAGAGTCTTCTTCCTTTGAACTGGTGGGGTTAACCAGTTCGCCCTCTTTTCGCCTTCCTGGATCGTCTCGTGGTCGAATCGCCTGTGCAAAGCACCCCGGCGGCCGGATAGCCACGCTTCACCACTACCGCGAATAAAAGGGTAGTACCTTTTAACCGGGAAATTCTGCTGCTGATTTCTTCCCTGGCAGTGCAACAACCTCCAGCTTTCCTCCACGTCAAGATCTTCTCTTCCCCTGGACGGAGCACCGACTTGCAACCGCTGCCAGGAACAACTGCCCCTGCTGGAGCTTTCTCACCATTTCAGATACTGTGTCCCGCCTGGTCTCCCTTGCAACAGACTGTTCAAGGTGTCCCGTAAATCCTTGACTCTCTGGGCTGACCTGGGACCTGTTAACTAACTTTTCTGAACTGATCCAACTCCTTTTGAACTATCTGCAAAGACTTTTAAAGTGTACTTCAACTGTGTGATCTTGGGCACATTCCGCCTTGCTCTCTCCAAGAGTGGGCCTGGCCTATGAACTTTTTGCTCTACAGTAGACTCTGCCTTTCTTGACTTGCTGTGGTTCTTTTAAAAGTGTTGGTATTGTGTGCTTTCCTAATTCTGCCTTTTCCCTCCCTTTTTAAATAATTATTGGAGTGCCATCTTCGTTAAGCGCTCACCCCTGTATTGATAATAAGTGGTGTTCTTTTCCTAAGACTTGTCGAATAATTAATCAGGAAGGTGTATATATTTCTAGTGACTGTGTTTGAACTTGCTTGACATATTAGTGCCAGTGTATTTTTACAAGTGTGTTTTTAAATAACTAATTATATACTTTTATACCCAAGCTCTGGTCAGTGTTTGCTTGTGCTGCTGTATTTTTGTACCTAATATGTAAACTCTATATACTGCCTAACTCTTCTTGAGAGAAATCTGACTGCTCAGCCACAGCTACCAGGTAAATCTAGGTGGTACAGCCTGCTACCAATTGGGTTTACTGCCAACACCTGTAGTCTTAAACTTTTTGCAGTGGTCCCTGCAAAACTGCACAGGTTTCTGCCAAACATACACCCTTTTCACCTCAGCATCCAGGCCCTGCTCCTGGGTGTGCTGGCATGTTACCCTCTTCAGAAACCCCAGTGGTCTATCCTGACCCCTGTTTGTGCAGGCTGTGTGCCCGATGTAATACTTGGAGTGCCACCTCTCCTTTGCACTTCATGCGTGTGTTCTGCCAGTTGCCACTTTTCTTCCAGGCAGTGTTTGCTCTCTTTTGCTGCGTGCCCTAGTATCTATTTCATCCTGGGTGATTGCTTGCTTGCAGTCTATGCGTGGCCATCAATGTTTGTTATATGGTGGGTCCCTTCTCTCGCAGTACCCACCAGCTGTGTTTGCCTAGTGTTGTCCCCCTACTTCCCTTGCAATGCAGCCTGCGTCATCTTCAGGTCTTATTGTGCCATTTAGACTGTCGCGTTGTTACGGAATGGGTTGTCCTTTCAATGGCTGAGCCCGTACTCTTCTGGTGCTTCTTAACGAGTTCTTTTGGAGCTGTGCATTACTCAGGCTCATCCCGCATTTGAGTCTATAAGGCCGGTGTGTAGGGAGGCCCACCAACAATGCAGCTTACCTTGCGCAGTAGTGCCACATGTCCAGAGCATAGAAAACAGTTCTCAGGTGTAAATCCGCTTACGTTGTTTCATGGTGTTTCTCCCCAAGTTCCAAACGATGGTTACATTCCCCTCAGTTGCTGCTTCGGTGCGTGCCCAGTTGTCCCACTGTCTCCTGCAGCTTTCCAGGGGCAGGGCACCGCATTCCTCACACTTCCTTCTCTTCCGTGGGTACTGGGATTGATGCTATACAGATTCTCAGCTAGACGTGTCTGTTGCCCGGATTTTGTAATCCCAGGTCTTTCGTCCGTCACTTTTCCCAATGTTCGCTGCAATTTGGTTCTTGTCTGTTTGCGAGCGCCAGTGGACCTCTGCAGCCGTGGTGCCTCTCGCCTATTCTCTTTTCGGCTCCGGCAGCTGGGTCATTCCCAGCTCCGTCCGACACTGAATAGTGTCTGCTCAGGTTTCACTGGGCTCGCCTCAGTGCTCCCTTGGTCAGGACCTCCGCAGCATGCCTCAGTTCCCCACCGCAGCAAAAACTGTGAGATGATGCTAATTGCTATCCACATACACCCTCTCCGGTAATCCGCAGGCTCCACACATCAGGGTGGGGAGGATCCGTTTTGCCTACTGTAGTTTCAGGCTCGATAGGCCACTGCACTGGTCCCGACCCCTCCTCCTTCCCCTCGCTGCAGGGCTATGGTAGTGGCCGCCCTTTTGCTTGCAGGGGGCCCCACGCTCACAGGCTTCAGTACTTAGTTGCGTGGCTCCAATTTTCGGCAGTGTATCACGGCTAGGCTGGGGAATCGTTTCTTACATCCATATGTGTGCTTGGTATCTCATAATTCACCCTCTACCAGTGTTACTCAGGATCGTTAGAAGGATCTCGGCGGGAGCTCTATCCAGGCACCTCCTCACTCCATGGGCTCAGGCCATGCCCCCCAACGAAGATTGTTCATGTATGAATGAGCCTGGCACCCAGTGAGACTCTTAGGGCAGCCAAGCAACCAGTTGGCGCAGCAGACAGGTAAGTTAGCAAGGAAGCGAGAGAGATAAGGCAGAGGAAAAATGGAAGGTCTTCAGCTGCTTCAGGAACTTATGGTGGTCCAGCCCAAGTCTGAGAGGACCAGGGAGGCCATTCCAGAGGGAGTCACCTGCAGAGGAGAGATATCTACCCCCGACTCTCAGCCAGGAGAACAGCGAGTTAGATGTAGCTCAGCGAAGGGCTCAGGAAGGAAGGTATTTCGTAAGGGAGAGTTGGATATAGTGCTAAAGCCTTGTGGACGATGCAGAAGGTCTTGAACTTGATTCTTGCAGTCACCAGTGGAGAGATTTCAGGGCTGGAGAGATACAGTGCCTGGGCTTGAGGCCAAGGATAAGTCTTGCAGTCCTGTTCTGGATTAGTTGCAGAGGGCGAAGAGTAGAGGTAGGCAGACTGAAAACGAGGCTGTTGTAGTAGTCCAGCCTAGAGAGATCCAGGGCTCTAGAGACAGTGAGCTTCTGGGGGAAAGTGGAAAAGGTAGAATAACTCTGAGGAGTGATCCTTCTTGGCAAGCTCCGTGATGTGAGGAGAGGAGTTGAAGATGACACCAATTTTCATTGCCTCACAGGAAGGTGAAGGTAGAGGGCCCAAGGAGGGCGGCTAGAGTGAGAGATAGAAAGCGGGAGCATGGGTGCCAATGAGAACGATTTCAGTCTTAGGCACTAAGGCAGAGATCGTTTGAGGCGCACCAATCCTGAATCGCAGAAAGACACTCAGGAATGAGAGGGGCAGGAGAGGAGGCTCAGGGGAGCCTGAAAGAGAACTGAGTGTAATTCGCATAACACTGAAAGTTAGAAGAGAAGGTACAGCTCAAGTGGGACATGTGCTAGTTAGAGATAAAAATACATAGAACGGTCGATAATGGTGTAGACGTTTTGAATATATTAAATTGAAAATAGGGTGTACATTGACTATAAAGCAATAGAAAGTGGCAGAGCATGTAACATTGACACTAAAGAAAACAATACTACAAGTTGACCAACTGTTAGTTAGAAGAGCAGATGAGCTGATTCATCAAGGAAGGAAAAAAGTGGATAGAAGGCAATATCCCTAGTCGATTTCAGAGATGTTTTCCTGGTAACGTCCACAGTGTTTATAAAGGCTTCCAGAAGTGGGTGTGTATGTGAATGTCTGACGTGTTTTTTCAAACGCACCAGGCTTCTATGACAAATTTGGACCTCCTCTATCCCGCAATTGAAGCTACTTTTCCAGCCCGCAGCCACAGTTGCAAATTTCCATAGATGGCCGACGGGGAATGGATAGATGTAGATAAGGCGAGCGCAATGGGACCAGAACACATTCAAAGGACACATTCAAAGGACACAGTCATATGTTGATTGCAGGGACGGGGCCTTCAAAGGGGAGTCTGGAGACACTGTGTCTGGCTGGCCTTGTGGTCAATGGTCCCCGTGCCAAAGAGCCTTTTGAGGTGTACATGGTGTTCGGCAGCATGAGCCTTTTTAACTTCAAAGTGAAAGAAATGTAATTGTTTGGATAATGATTCTAAAGATGAATATTAGGGTTTGAGATTAGAAAAAGAGATGTATTCAATTTATAGAAAAATGCTTTCGTCAGTGACCCAAAGAAGTTACAATGTTATAGGGAAACAACATGCCATGTTAGCCATCTCGGTTGTCAAACACACAACATATATTGAGTTAACTTACTTGTTACTTGGATTACAAGGGCGAACTGTAGATCGAAGTTTGCGCATAAGAACCATCAGCATTCGCAACACGGATCTTGTAAGGCAGGCTTCCCTGAACATTGCAACACAAAGCGGTGGTGTGTCTTATTCGGCATTGTAGGCCAAGCAGACAGTTTTTTCTCCAGCAGCAGTTCACCACCACAGCTGGCACAACCTCACAAATATAGCAGGTACACCAGGTGAAAACGTCTTCCATGCGACTGGGTTCAGGCTCCAGTGATTGATCGTCACGACTAGCATCTGATTGCTCATAGTCTTCACTTTTTTCTCTTTCACGGATTTCCTCTTCTGAATATTTTGGCTCGTACATGTAGGGCTGAATAGTGGCCATAGCTCCTGACTATTGAAGAAGTACAGAATCAACAGTGAGATAAATAGAAATGTTTTTGTTTGTATACAGTAACGAAATGAGGTTTCACATTAAAATTCAATGTTCATGAAAAACAACCAAAAAAACAGCCATGTTAGATAAACCAATTGTGCAAACACAAGATTAATATGGAAAAAAACTTTAAATGTTTGCAAGGACACATGTAAATAACATGCCATGTTAAAGTATAATTTAAATATGGTTTGGTAAAGACATTTGTATAATAATATAAGAAATGGTAAAATAAAAAGCGACTACTGAGTTAATTATCGGCAGCAAAAGTGCCTGTTCTCAGTGTGTCGTACTTGGCAGATAGCTGAACAGAGGAGAAACAAGTCAAGGAGACTCAAAAAGAAATACAGTAATGAGAAGGAAAAAGAAACTCCTACATTATGTGATCATAAGTGATTTGTTTTTTTGTCGAGGAAAGAGGCTTCTTGGCATTTCCATGAAGACACGTCAATAGATTGCACACAGAGGACGTTCACATGAGACGTGCATTGGCGTTGTGAACAGGGGCGTAAGCGTCGAGTATTGTCAGCTTTAGGGGCGGGTGATCTGTATTACTGACGCAAGGGCACTTCAACTAGAGTGATAGATCAACGGATAAGATTTCCACAAGGTGACGGTGCCCAGGCAGGCGTTTTCGCAAGTATAAAAGTGAGGAAAACTAAGGTAAGATGCCTAGGAATTTATTTTCAGATTGAAAATACATGCCCGATCGATGGGGACGATAACATTACTGAGCGAACTACCCCTCTAAGAGCTACTAGCAAAGTTCAAAGCCCTGAACATTTTTCAACAACAACTGAGGACAACGACCATTTTAGTCCAAACAGACAGCACCACAGCCATGTTTACATAAACAAGCAGGGAGGAACTCACTCTCCAGGGCTGTCCCTGGCGCAAAGCAACATATTCCTCCTGTCACAACACATTGCAGGGGAACACAATCTTCTTGCAGATGTGCTCAGCCGAGGCGTTCAGCTACCCGTAAAACACGAGTGGCATTTGCACAAACACATTTTGTACAACGTCTTTGCATCATGAAGGCATCCAGACATCTAACTCTTTGCAACACTGGAGAATGCACAATGCCCAGACTACTCCCCCAGGTGTTCACAAAAGATATCCAGGGGGAACGGTGTCTGTATCAAATGGTCAGGGAAATTTGCTTATGCTATTTCCCCCCAACTCCTCTACTCAACAGTATAATTTACAAGATGCACCAGGAACAAGTTACACTAATCCTGATATCACCAATGTGTGCTTGTCAACCATGGTTCATGCATCTCATGAGAGTGTCACTTTGCCCTCCAGTGAAACTGCCTTGCTGCTACAACTTGCTGTCCCAGGATCAGGGGACAACACCATTCTCTCAAACTCTCAATTTAGCAGCACAGCTCCAGAAGTCAGAGTTCAGGAACCTCAAACTGCCTCATAGATGTATGGACTTTCTTAAGGAGGCACGTAAACCAAATACCAGACAATGTTATTCCTGTAACCGGAGACATTTTGTCATTTATTGTGGTACTCGTAACATCAACACTAGACTATTTCACCTACACACATACGTACTCACCTCTTAGACGCAGGACTAGTTTTTAATTCACTAAAGGTCCACCTTGCGGCCCTTTCTGCTTACACAACCCCTCAAAGCAAGGTTTCCTGGTGGAAAGTCCTTGTAATCGAGGTTTTCATGGAACCTATTTCTAATCCAACTCCCGGATGAGACTTGAATGTCACCCTTATTAAACTTATGGGCCATCCTTTTGAACCAATGCACAAGACTAGTCTTAAATCTCTTACCTATAAGACTGCTTTTCTGGTGGCCATTACTTCCATTAGAAGGTTGTGTGAACTACATGCGCTCTCAGTTCAGGACTCATTTGTTACCATTCATATGGACAAAGTGGTTTTGCACACACATCTACGCTTTGCACGTAAATTAATCTCCAAGTTCCATTTAAACCTGTCCATAGAATTTCAATCTTTCTTTCAAAATCCTACTAATTCCACTGAAAGAGGTCTCCATACACCAGATATTAGCAGGGCAGTGATGTATTACCTCAATAAAACAAAAACCACTTTGGAAGACAGATCAATTCTTTGTCTCCATCGCCATTGGTAAAGAAGGGGATCCTGTCTCTAAGTCAGCAATCTCTAAATGGATCGTTAAGTGTCTCCAAATGTGTTACTCTCTGTCAAAGAGAGCTTTACGTTTTACACCTAGAGCACATTCTACTCGTGTCACAGGGGCTACAATAGCTCTCATTGCAAATATTCCTCTAGATCAGGGGTCCCCAACCTTTTGTGCGCAATGAGCAAAAAGTGCATATCAAATTAAATGGTGGGCAACATCCATTCTTTGGCAAAACATATTGCCGCTCATTAGACCAAAAAATTACTGCAACACAAATTGGAAATGTAATAAACCTTAAGACTGCTAATAGAACCTTTTTAATTTGCAGTACTTAGCAGATACCTAACCAAAGTGCAATTCTAGTAAAGAACATTTGAAAGGCACCCCCCCCCCCCAGTTCACGTTAAGTGGTTGTTTACAGGAAATGTTGAGAAAATTGAGTGGTCAGTAGGACATTTTTAGACAGATAGGACCAGTCAAGTTGTTCAAAAATATAGTAGACCTAGATAAACATTACCACAGACGTCAAAATATTTTTGCCAGGGCTAGGTACCACAAAGACGATGCCTGACATCCAGTTGCGGATGCTTAAGTTTGACAAGGAGGCATTGGTAAGAATGGGATTAGGAGATTACTGCACAGCGTATTTGGTCGAAGGAGAGTTTGTTGCAGTTTTTGGGATGAATGTTGCTGCATATATATGTAGGGGGTGGGTTTAGGGAAATAATGTAAGGAGTTAAGGCGGGAAGCATGGGTTCTCCCCGCATATATATGGGGCAAAATCAACCTTTAAAAAAACCTGATGAATTCTCCTTCGACCAAATGTTTTCGATCAAATTACCCTAAACCTTAAGAATGACTAATTCATAAAAAAATTGACATAGGGCCTCATTACGAGTGCGGACCTGTAATGAACGGTGCCCGTAAGGGACCGGCAATGTTCATTACGGGCCGCCTCATTACGCGGTCTGCAGCGGGTCCCGCTCAGGACGTCTGGCCAGACCAGGCATCCTTAGCGGGACTCGCTAGCAGACCAGGATGCTAACAATGGGCCTGTCATTAACAGACCCGTTGTTAGCATCCTCCCCATTCCAATTGAGCTCTATGTGGGCTCAAATGGGAATGGGGATGTACCTGGCCTGGGTCCCGAGAATGGGAATTACCGGCCCGCCAATGTCGGCATGGCCCGGTAATTCCATATTCCTGTAACCCGGACCCGGTACCCGGTACGGGGGTAGCCATGCCGCTAAAAGCGGCATGGCTACCTCCATACTCGTAATGAGGCCCATAGTCTCTTAGAACTGTTAAACAGTTCAGAGGACACAACGGAAAGTGTCTGTTTGTTTGAGTCTTTGGTTGAAACTATATGGGACAGATTTATTGGCAAATGGCGTCCCCCAGTTCAAAAGGTCCAGGTTATAGAAAGGGATACCTCCATGGTTCGATGCAGAATGTAGAATCCGGAAAAGAAAATTGAACCATGATCGATTGGTGTGCACACGGCTGGCCAGATTTATATTTTATAGTTTCAAAAGTACATAAGAAAATTGCTAAAAGACAAACAAAAATGTATTGAGAAACAATGGGAGCTTTTTTGAATGACATTCAATTGTTTTATGTTTAATGCAATTGTTGAGATAGGCATTATGCCATCCCCTGGGACAAGTAGCCCTTGGACCGCTAGCCCCCCACGGTCATGGGGCCAATTGCCTTAATGGATATTGCCAGTAAGATATTCCTCAAATGTTTGTTGCTCAAACTGCAGGAGTGGGATCAAAGTATCAATATCTTGAAGCACTTCCAAGCGGCTTTAAGGGAGGGGTTATTACAGTGGACCACTGCTTCACTCTGAGCATCATTATGGAGAAATATGGTAAGGTTAAGGGAGGACGATTATTTGTGGCTTTTTTCAGATTTTGAGAAAGCATTTCATTTGATTGATAGAAATATTTTGAGGCGTAATTTACATTTTATTGGGGTCCCTAATGGATTATGGTTTAAATCTTATGCACCTGTGATACTCAGACCTCTCAGCCTCTGTCTGATATACACGATTGGGGAATTATATGTTGTTTTCCTCCACAATTAAAGGTGAAGAAGGGCTGTCAGTTAGCTCCAGTTTTCTCCTTTCACACCTTTGGCCTTATTACGAGATTGCTGTTTCTGCCGCCCAATATCCCCGTATTACCAGGATATTACAGGCGGCAGAGTAACAGTAAGTTCCCATTCCCATGGAGTCCCATAGGACATTGTTAACGGTGCTGGTGCTTCAATGAATTATCTGCCTTCCGGTAGTTCACTGCCCCTACCGACAGACTCGACGGAAAAGGTGCTGGTACACGTTGTTACAGGCCCCTTTTTACAGAGCGGCATACTCGTAATGAAGCACTTTGAATCTAGTACTTCTCTTAGAAAAATTAATCAACCCTCTGAAGGATACATTTTATAGCATGCTTCTTTATGCCAATGAGATGGCTATTTTAGACTTAACCCTGGCAGGTCTCCTACAGGTCCTGCAATACAGAAAGGACTATTTTGCCAACTATAGTTTGAAATTAAATATGATAAAAACAAAAAATATGTTGTTCAAGGAAAAGGGTGAAACCTTGTAGCTGGTTTCTAAATGAATGTGGAGATGTGGATGTTATCTCCTTTATTTGAGCCTACTCTTCTCAAAGAGTGGTGTTTGGGTCAATCATTTTAAGAAGACAGCTATAAGGCATCATTAAGGATTAAAGGACCTGTTAAAAATGTATTTCAAGTCTGGGCATTCAGATTGGACAAGTGTTGAGGTATGTAAGGCAAAGGTCTGTTCCACGATTTTTTATGGACGTGAAATAAGTTTAAATTCATAACTTATTTTTTAAAAGCACATCAGGGATTTCCAGCTAATCATAAAGGGAATTTCAGTGTAAGCACAATTGCAGACTCGCCTGGTAAAGAAAAATACTTCTGTTATGGGGGTAGTAAGGCACAGTCCATTGGGATACAGGGTGGGGCACATTAAGTCAACTCAAAATGGCTCTTAAAGCAAGAGCGTGTCCGATTGGAAGAAATGCAGGTGTCCAAAACATACACAACCTGGCCTCTTTAGCTTCAAATGTAGACATACATACACATATAAAACAGGAAAGATAAATCTGTGAAATAATATCCCCAGAATGCAGGAGGCTGATGCTAATGGATCGTTCAATAAATGAAGAAGGTGTGAAGGAGGAAGCACAAAGTGTGCCTGCAAAATGTGAGTCCATGAAGAGTTGGTTCATTTTCTGTTAATTTGTCATTGTTTCTCTGTTTTGTGTAGGCGTGGACATGCATGGAAGCTTTGTTTTATATAATTATATAATTGTAATAAGTTTTTATATAGCACTTGTTTGAATATGTTAAACCTGCTTATTTTGGGCTTGTTCTTTGTGAATTTGATGAAATATATTACATGTTTTTAAATGTTGCTAATGTAATGGAGAAATATGATACAATATTGATTAATACTGATCACTGCATGGTAGGATTTACAGATCACTTAACTGGGGCTCTGGAGGTTACTTCCTAAGAATTCTTTTGGCATTTTAATATGGTCATTATGACAAAGAACCCAGGCCTTTCTGGGAGGTAAATGGGGGCCAAGGTGTGAGGACCTTTAATGAGGGCCCTGGGACATTACTACTCACTACAGCCTGGGTTTCTTGTCATTATGGCCATTAGCACCCATGTAGTTTCCTATGACCATGATACCAGTGTTTAGAAAAGAAAAAAACTCCCTTTGCAGTGCTGCGTGGCGCTACACCATAGTTTCCTAGTATGTTTTCTATGTTGATGACCGTCACGTCATCAACAAGGAAACAGAGATTGGAGATTATGGTGCTGAGCCGAACCGCAAAGGTATGTTTGTTTTTTACATGTTTTTATTAAACGCTCTTAGCAATGGGAGGGCAAGGATAAGAAGGAGGGGGAAGGGGACACTGGCCAGAAGCATTCAGCCTGCTTGGAACGAGTGCTTATACTAGAGAATCCAGTCTACATTCCGAGCATCCTGATTGGCCAGCACCCCCTTCCACGGTACTACACATAGGTGAACAAGTGGTTAGGAATAAAAGTCATAATATACTGCATTTTTCACTGCCCAAAAGGTATTTTAAGCAAAACCTAGTGGCAAACATTGGGTAAAACCTTGACAATTTGACGACCACTTCATAGAGGAGTGTGGTGGTCTTAGCTAGGTATTTAGATTGATTAATTGGCTTGTTAATTTAACCTTAACTTAATTGGATTTGAATATAGGACAAATTCATTCTGAAAATTGTGGCATTTGCCTTATCTGCCCATTATCCACGTGCCAGATGGGCAGAGTATCAAACAATAACAATTTTTCCATTAGGACACTATGTAATAATAAATATAGGGGACGCTAAACATAATGGGCCTCATTACGAGTTTGGAGGTAGCCATGCCGTTTTTAGCGGCATGGCTACCCCCAAACTCGGGTCCGGGTCCCGAAAAATGGGAATTACCAGGCCATTCCGACCTTTGTGGGCCCGGTAATTCCCATTCGTCGGACTCGGACCCGGTACATCCCCATTCCCATTTGAGCCCCCATAGGGCTCAATGGGAATGGGGAGGATGCTAACAACTGTCCCGTTAATGACGGGACCGTTGTTAGCATCCTGTTCTGCTAGCGGGTGCCGCTCTGCAGTCTGGTCTGACCAGGCGTACAGGGCGGCCCCACAAGCAGAACTCGTAATGAGGCGGTGAGGCAACAACGGCGCCGGTAGCATGAAAAATCTGTGGGGTTGCCATGGGCGTGAAGTACGCCCTGGCCCTAGCTAATCTAGTAATGGGGATGTTTGAAGATTTGTTTATCTACCAGTTTCAAGAATACAAGGATAAGATAATAAAATGGTCAAGATACATAGATGATGTATTAATTATTTGGAATGGAACACCAGACAAACTTGAATCATTTTTACGTCAAGTAAATGTAAACCAATTTGGTTTGGAATTTACCGGCCAATGCAGCAACTTTGAAATTGACTTCCTGGATTTAACCATTTTTGTATCCTCCAATCGATTACATGCAAAAACCTTTAGGAAAAAAACGGAAGTAAACTCTACACTATTCGCAACAAGTTGCCATCACCAACCAGTCATCCGAAACATTCCTAAAGGAGAATTTATCCGTGCAAAACGGAACTGTACGGATTTATCAACATTTGAGAAAGAATGCAACCTGTTGTCAAATCGTTTTTCAGCTAGAAGGTACCCTCAAAAGGCAATTAAAACTGCAAGGAAAAAAGCTCTAAACATGACGAGACAATCAACATTGACTCAAAGAATCAAGGAAACACACTTAGACAATACGATTCAATTCATCACTACGTACTGCGCGAATAATAAAGAAATTAAGAGAGTCCTTAAACGAAATTGGTATCTACTGAAGCTAGACCCACACGTGGGCAAATGTATCCAGGACCATCCCACGATAGTATATAGAAAAGATAAAACTTTGAAAATGATCCTAAGCCCATCACTGTTGCCAGAAAAAGAAGAGACGAGACCAACAACCTGGTTACAGCAACCTATGTCGGAGTTCAGAAAGTGTGGCTTTTGCACCATGTGCAACTATGCAGTACCAAACACAGATATGCTCACAGACAAGAAAGGAGTGAAAACTCGGATTAAAGAACAGATAAACTGTAGATCAAAATACGTTATCTATGCTATAATATGTGTTTGCAATCTGGTTTACATTGAAAGTACCATTCGAGAATTAAGAACAAGAATTAGAGAGCACATTTCGACAATTGGCAGCCAAGACAAGAACCTTCCACTGTCACATCACTGGCAACACCACCATCAGTTACATAATAAAAAGGACATCAAATTTGTGGGCCTCAAGAAGATCAAAATTGGCAAACGTGCAGAATTACGTCTGTGGCAGGAAGAAGCCAGACTGATCTGTCATTTCAAAACTGTTGAACAAGGTCTGAACTCGGACAATGAGATGGTTCACTTCCTATGATATAAATGTCACATGTTTCATTCCTCACTTACACTATGAGTGAGAATGCATAATGTGTCTACTGTACTTTTTTAATGAACATAAACACCATTCATCGGAGATACGGATCACCACTACTGGCACGAGTAGGCCAATGTGGTGCCGGATTAGTTCAGACCAGAATATATAACTAGAAAGAGGAATAACACAAGCCCATAATGAAATTCATTTGCGAAATAGAAATTTCCAAAATAAATAAACTTAAAAAATATATATATATATTTGCCATAAGGACTACATCAACCAGAATCCCTCACACCTTGGCAATCGGGGGATATGGACTACCAATACTAACACAGGCAGAGCAATAGGATGCTAAAACTACACTAACTATAACCCCCCCCCTTTTTCTGAACCTATTCTCTAAGTGCCCTCTAGTCCTTTCAGAACTAGGATATATTGAGGTGATGATTTTTCTAAAATAGAAATAAAAGGTGAAATGACTACCCTAACCACAATCCTTCACACTCTGTTACAAACAGTGACAACTACTTACTTTTGAGGCATTGCACTCGAAATTTACTTTTATAAAAAACGTTTTACTAACTACTAACTGCGCAATATTTTAGCAATATTTGGATTTAGCAATTAACTATGATGGCAAACATTTACTCACATTGAAATGTTAATAGTCTTTCTACCAACTAAAATCGACTGGTGATTTATGACTGGGATTGGAAAGGGGCAATACTAATCTAACATACAGAGGAACATGTTAATTCATCCCAAAACATGGCCGCCACGTTTCCAAAACAACGGCAAGTGAAGAAGGACTTAGGTCCCTAGGGGTTTTAATAACAACCAGAAAGCCCCAAGTGAGAGGAAACCCGACGCTTGTAGCGCAAGCATCAGAATTTTCAGGTAAGCCCTGGGAATGGGAGGCAAGCCCACCTTTCAAGATACTTACACGCTTTATATTGTGCTGAACAGAACCTCTTATCAGTAAACTGAAATGCATTTGCAAATGATGGGACTTAGTCCCAAATATAACGTTTTTTAGCATGTGTTTACCAACATTATGCATTCTAAAATTGTTATGTCAGCACCCAGGCAGTACCACGCCTGGTTAAACAGAAGCCAGCAACTGTGAACAATTGCTGTTTATAATTACATATATCATGTGTTATAGTAGTATGCACGCTACACGCTGCAAAATTTAAACAAGTAATTTGACTTTTACACTTGCTTGTTTGCACAGGTGGGATTGAGCCCAAGACTAAAAGTGCTTCATGTACAACAAGAACATTATTCTTTGTGTGAACCGTAATGACACATTAAAGGGTAAGAGATGATTTACATGTAACCCACTGGCAGTAATAAAGTAGGCAATCACATTTAGTGACAGCAATGATACCGTAAAAACAGCACTTTGAATAAGATGAAATACAATTAGTAGGAGTTTCCTAACCTCCCTCCCTTCCACCTTTGTTCCGTTACAATGGCGCACATATATCTATTTTTATAAGAGTCTGGTTCCTTAGAATGCAGGAGGTGTAATGTGGTTTTTGAATAATATATGGTATGGGACTAAACACTGACAAGATTTTTCTTTTCTTTTTTGTTATTGAAATTGACATGGTTTTCATTTAAATGTTTCTGAATGTTGTGTTTTTATATTTTTTTCATTGTCTTGATTAATGAAACTAGCCCGGATTTGAAAAAGGCGCAGGTTGTACGCCGAAACACGTGTCATCCAAGAGGGGCTGAAAATTCAATATAAAAAACTTTATCAAATACAACAGAACTTTTGGATTTGTCATTCATAGCAAAAGGAAATACACCATTAATTTATCTTGGCGCAAATAAGTGCAGGCACAGTTGCAACTTTTCCTACAGTTTACAAACAGAGTAGAGGAACTCAGTGTCTCCGTAGTGACCTACACTCATGCGACAAAGAACCAACCACAAAAGACAAAAACCCTAAAAAGGCTAATAATCACCAATTAACCACGATTTGGTCGCGAATGAACAGGCCTATGATATCTCAAAAAAGTTCCTCAATGTTAGAAAACGTGCAAATGTATGATCTCAGCTTAACATTAAGAAAGAGAAAATGCCCACACGGGTCTAGTCTACTTTCAAGGATCTGTGCCTCTAGCCCATCTTTTATCGCTATAAGGACCCCAGCCTTTTTGTCTAAGGCATTGACCTGGTATAGATGGGAATACCCCCTCAGTTTAAGCTTCCCTTTGTCCTCCTTCCAAACATGCATCCCCTGATGCATCAAAATATCTGGTTTCACCCTTTTCAAAAATTCCACTACTTTCTTCTTCTTGATTGGGGAGTTCATGCCTCTCACATTGTGGGATAATACTTTGATAGTCGTCATCTCATGTCTAAACCCACAAGCATCCTCTTTGCTTTTTCCCCCCCCTTACCTTTTTTTACTCTTGACCTTATTCTCTCTGGCGGGTCCAAACTTTCTCATCCCCTAATTCCCCCTCCAGCTCCCCCAACCTAACACAACTAGATTTAAACACCCCTCCATCCCCACCACTAACTTTACCCCCAGTCCCGGAGGGGAGCCAAGGTTCCTATGATCGACTAGGCGCAGTGCTTGATGCCATTGGCCCCCTACAACACCCAGAGAGATATTGTGGGGAATCCTAAACTCCACTCTGCAATTCCAATTGTCAAACCACCATTAGGTGCCCCCACGGGCTGCAATCTTACTTGACATTGCGTGTTCTCTCCACCTTTCAAGTCTGGGACAATCTCCGCCCATGTGGTGTTCTCCCCCATTTTCCAATTAGCATGTCCCGAAATCCAGTCTCTTTATGTTTTCCCTGTGTCCTTATTTTTTTAATATCTGCCACTCCCAGGGTCTTCTGTCCTTCCTTTCCAATCTATCTGTTCGCCTGGCTGTACTTGAAGTCTCTCTTGCCTCATCATGCAGTTGTAGGATCTGCATGCCTTCTTCGCGGGACGTTATCCGATGCAGACAGTCCGCCCATTTTAAAAGCAATCCAAAGGGAGAAGTCCATTTATATCTTGTCTGTTTCTGTGCCAGAAAACGTAATACTGGGTCCAGTGCTCTTGTTTTCTGCAGTGTTGACTGGGCTAAGTCTTGGTACAGATGCACCTTTGAGCCATTAACATTTATCGGTCCTGAGATTCTTGCTGCTTTCATTAGCGACTCCTTCTGAACAAAGGAGGTGATGGCCACCAGCATGTCCCTTGGCCGCCAGCATGTCCCTTGGGCGTCCGTCTCGGGCCCACCCTATGTATCCGATCAATATTAACCACATCCTCATCGTCCCTAGTGAGGAGGTCCGCAAACAGATGCTGTGCGGTAGATTTCAGGTCTTTGTCATCTATACATTCAGATAGATTTTTTTTATTCGAATGTTGGATCTACTGGAGTGATTCTCCATGTCCTCGCACTGGAGTTCCAAATTGTGTGAAATACGAGAAAGGTGTTTAAGCGCCTCATCGTTCTTTTTTGTCATCCACAATCTCCTGTAGTGCTCTCTCCAATCTATTCACCCTGTCCTCCAGTTTGTTGACTTCAACCTTTACTTCCTGTAGCGCTTCCTTCAGCTCTGTCTTCAGTTGAGTAAACTGCGATTGGAATGTCGCAGTGAAATGTTCTTGAAATTCCTTAAAGCACAGCTGGATGTCCTCTTTCTTGTTCGCCATAGTCCGTACCTCAGGGTTGGGTAGTCGCTTTGTGCTCCATTCAGTGCTTGTCTCTAGCGCCCCTGCATTGGTCTGCGCAGGCGTCTCTGGGGACCACAATTTCTTGATGCTAATGTTTGTTCCCCCCTAGAATTCTTCTGCGCCGCCGATGGTGTTTTTCCCCTACCTTAGGACATGAGGGAATCTTTCCTAATTTTTAATTTATGCACCTTCTTTGTTATGATCCCTCACCCCACATCCATTGGGGATCTCTGTGTTGAATAGAAAGCAGGCCGATCAGGGGAACCCCCTAATACCTGGCCTTATCCTTTTCTGGCCTTCCCCAGCCCTAAATATTACACTGGCAAGTCTGATGCATTAGGAGCAGTGCAGATCCTTCAATATACCTTCCTTTGGTGCACAGAGTGGAGGAGGTTAGGGTGGTAAACTATCCGCCACCACCCACTCACTGATACCGTTCACCTTGCAGCCTCTTTTAATATCTTGTCATATATGGGGAAGACGAAACACCCTTATACGCTTACTCTGCTTTTCGTGATGTCCCTTGAAGATTTCAAGCACCCGCTGGTCGCGCTTCTTAGGATGCACTATGATGTGCCGGATATACAGCTGGGTCCCCTTTCCCCTTGTTGCTCTTGTGATCTGTCCGCTTCTCCCTTCACGGCAACATTTAAGTCTCCTCTCCTGGGTCCCGCTTGGTGCCGCCCTCTTAAGTGAGGGAGACGTCCCTGAATCCAGTCCCATTTCTTCTAACAGGTCACTGCAGCTTTCCGGAGGTGTCCACCGTGCTCTGTGGGGAGCGAGGGGGCGTCCACCCCTCCAGCGCGTGGACTGTTACTCCAACCCTGTTCCTGCCTGTGAATTGTGAGATCCTCTGTAGCTTCTGATGCACCCTGCGAATTGAAGCACTGAAGGATCCTTATCAGCCATCGGGTTTTGCTCTTAATCTCTGGCCATTTTTCCGGATAGCCGAGTTGTCTCTCACTCTTGACAACTCTGCCACATCGAAACCTGCGCTTGCTTCACTGTCTGCTCATGATGCAGCCCGAATGGGACGGAGCAGGTTAAACAAGTCACGCACCGCCGGCTGCCATTTTGTAATCCGACCCTTTTATTTTGACACTAGGACTGCTTTTTAATTATTTGTTGGTCGTAGCTTAGATTTAGGTTTAGATAGGCGTTCAACCAACCCATTGAAGTTCAATAAACACCCTTGAACTGTGATCACTTGAGTCTGTCTTCACTGCTTGATACCATGCCTTCCTTACATGTGGTGTCAGGAGTGGGATGCGACTCAATTGAGACACATTGGGGGACACTAAAATTCCAGAAACTTAGTCACAGAGCCACAAATCCCTCGACCGCCACAAAAGAATCCATAGGCTTTCATATTTGTAGCAGTACAGAAGCTACTCTCCCTCCAGGGAAAAGAGGGTTGATGCCCACGAAGTTGGTCGTAATACCCCCTGAGGTTTGGCCCCGAAATCTGGCCTAGCCTGGATGTTTGGTCTGGATGTCCTAGCAGGCGTCATAGATCCCGACTTCCAGGGAGACGTAAAGGTTCTCCTAGACAACCATGGCGAAACTCCATTCGAAATACATTGTGGGGACAAAATTGCACAGGAAATGCTTGAGAGGGCTCTAATTCCCTGTTTTAAGGAAGAAACTGAACCAGAAGAAACGGATAGACGTAGCTTAGGTGTTGGCGTGGCTGATGAACCACCCATCACTGAGGCAAAGGGGGAAGACGAACCTACCATCCTTCCAGATCTAGCCATCGCCGAGCGAAATGGCACAGCACTTGCACATGCTTTCTTGCAAGTGATTCCTGAGGGAGAAAGGCAAGAACGGCGGAGCCCCTTTTTCTTCCTGAAACAGGGATTGCTATATAGAAAGGAAACCACCAGAGAAAGCGTAAGTAAAACTCAATTAGTAATCCCCAAAATCCATCGTAAGATCCTACTAGAGATTGCACATTCTCATTTGACAGGGGGACATTTAGGACAGTCTAAAACCCAATCTCACATCAGTGGGAAATTCTACTGGCCAGGTATCCATGCTGACATAAAGAACCTCATTCAGACATGTGAAATATGCCCAAAAAACAGCAAACATATACCCTTACCTCCCCTTTAAACCCTTAGCAATCATGGAAATCCCTTTCTCCTGAATTGGGATGGATATTGTTGGACCTTTGGAAACCTCTAGACTGGTTAATAAATATATTCTCGTGATCGTTGATTATGCTAACCGATACCCAGAGGCGTTTCCCATGCAGAACAATACAACCCAGCACATTTTAAAACACCTTCTATCATTCTTTCCTAGGGTTGGTTTCCCTAAGGAAGTTCTAACGGACCAGGGGCCCAATTTTATGAGTAAACTCATGGGTGAAGTCAAGGAATTACTACACATTTCCACCTTAAGAAGCTCAGTTTATCAACCCCAAACTGACGAATTCGTAGAGGGATTTAACAAAACCCATAAGATGATTTTGACAAAACTGGTGGATGAGGATGGAAAGGATTGGGATAGCATCATCCCCTGGGCCTTATTTGCAGTGAGAAGGACCACTCAGGCATCCACTGGGTTCTCTCTTTTTGTACTACTTTACAGTAGTGAACCAAGAGATGTCTTTGACATGCTCCGGGAGACCTGAGAAGAGAGGGAGGAGGCACCTATTCCCCTCTCACAAACAGCCACCCGATTACGAGACCATGTGAAACTTGTTCGAAATCTAGTCTACACTCACATGGAAAATGCTCAAGCCCAACAGAAGTCCACCTATGAAAAAAAGGTACATATAAGATCCTTTTCAGTAGGACAAAAGGTATTAGCCCTCTTACATACCCCTGAAAATAAACTTGTCTCAAAGTGGCATGGGCCATATGAGGTACTAGAGCAAACAGGGACCTGTACCTATAAAATAGCCCAACCTGCCAGGAAGCAAAAGACCCACTTTTACCACCTACATCTCTTAAAGGAGTGGAAAGAAAATCCTTGGACTTCCTCCGCCTCAATATTCTCTGGTACCGGAGGAGATGGACCATTCTGAGCTTATTCCCCAAGAACTATCTAGACAGAAGCAAGAAGATTTAAACAACCTAGTTATGGCATTCCCTGATGTATTCTGTGATAAACCACGGAGAGTACATGGCACTTATCATTATATCAGAACTCCAAAGGGAAAAGTGGTCAATTTAAAACCCTGTAGACTCCCCATAGCCCGAAAACAAATAGTGTTTCAGGAAGTGAAACAAATGCTGAAGGCAAACATTTTCTAGCCTTCTTCAAGCCCATGGTCCTCCCCTATTGTGTTGGTAACTAAACCTGATCATTCTTGGAGGTTTTGCATAGACATCTGGCAGGTCAATGCCATCTACACCTTCAATGCCTGTCTTATGCCGCGCATTGATGAGTTAATAGATAAACTCAGAACTGCCACTTTCCTATCAACCCTAGATTTAACCAAGGGATATTGGCAGGTCCCGGTACACGGACCTGATAAGGAAAAGACGGCTTTCTCAACACCCCTTGGACTATTCCAGTTCAAATTCCTCCCTTTTGGCCTACATGGGGCCCCGGCCACTTTGCAATGGCTTATGGACAGAATATTACTGATTTCTGTGGGTTATATATTGTTGACATAGTAATTTATAGTCAGACCTGGGAAGTCCATCTTTTTCATCTGCATACTATCATAAGGATCCTGAGAGAAGCAGGCTTGACTGCCAATCCATCTAAACGTAAGCTGGCTCAGTCGGCCATGAAATACATTGGCTTCTTTGTAGGGAATGGCAGTGTCCAGCCCAAACGAGAAAAAGTGAAAGCCGTCCCAGATACCCACGCCTAAGACCAAGAGAGATCTTAAGGCATTCCTAGGATTGATTGGTTATTACCGTAGGTTTATCCCATATTTCTCAGGTAGAACAGCTAGGTTGACAGACAAATTAAAGAATGCTGAACCCTAGAAGATTCATTGGACTGGCAAGGATGACATCTGTTACAACAACTTAAAACAAACCTTGTGTCCGAACCCAATCCTAAAAGTAGTAGAATTTGTGTTGCAAACTGATGCCTGTCTCATAGGGTTACAAGCAGTTTTATCACAGATTAGTGATGGATTAGAACACCCTATCCTATTCACTAGTCAAAAACTCTTCCCACGTGAGAAGAACTACTCTGTGTTGGAATTAGAGGCCCTTGACTTCAAGTGGACAATCACCCATCTAAGATACTATCTTCTAGGAACAGCCAGGCACTCTGCAACACATTAGTGAGAGCTGATACAGTGCCACCTAAAAAATCCAAAGAAAGGTATACAGGTACACAACCATGCTGCAACTGCCAACATTGCGGCAACATTATAAAGGGGAACACGAGCACACACCCACTCAGGCAAAAAAATTGAATTGAGACACTCCTGTACATGCGACTCCATGAATGTGGTATGTTTTGTGGTGCCCTTGTGGGTACTACTATGTGGTGTGAGAAACCAGAAGTTGTCTCACCCACTAGTCCCCGGGGGTCTCTCTTTCAGGTGACCAGGGCACGGCCATCGCCTTTGGATCCAGATCCTGGGGGTGTACCAGTGCGGGGGATCACCTGGATGAGGGGTCTTCGATGAGTGGGAGTGTGGCACCTGATGGCGAGACGTGGTATCCCCCTCTTCACTGCAACACCTTTACCCCACCCTACCCAGGTAGATATATGGAAACGCTACCCCCATAACCCCCCCCCACTTTTCCTGCACAAACACTTTCACATAGACAGCCTGCTCTGGGAGAGAACAGACTTCGACCCGAGCCGTTTACCAGACATGTCCCACTATTATGGTCAGACAAGGTCAGGCAATTAGGGGTAACCATTCACATATGACTTCCATTAAACTTCCTCACATGGATAAAGCGAGGCACAGCAGTTTGAGAAGGCAGCTGAACGAGGGACGAAAGACGGCAAACCACGAAGGGTTCACAAGGAGGGAGATACCCTTGACCTTTCCGGCAGAAAGCAGCAAGTTTCTATACACCTTTGGGTTTCACAGCATAAAGCCAAGAAACAAGTCAGGTAATACCCAGGGCCCTCCTGCACTGCTGATTGTGTAGGGTAGAAGCAGCAGCCACTGTGGTACCATCCTTGGTTCCAAGATCAAAGAAATATCAACATAGCTGGTGAATTGGGGAAACCGATGCAAGACCGGTCTGTGTTGTAGTCAAGGTTGCAAGCCGCAACTTTGTATACAAAGAGTAAGGATAAAGTTTGCTGAATGCATGTGATGAAAGACGCATGGATGTTTGCACTGTAGCAAAGAAGATACAATATTTGTGACATAGTGGTCCGGTACGGCGAGTGTGCTCAATCGAAGGTCTCTAAGATATTCAACCAAGAAGTGGCAGAAATTTAAGTGAAAGATAAAGAACAAAAATTGGTGTGAATCGAAGTGGTCCTGCGAAGGTTTAAGCTAAATTTATTGCACAATCAAAAGTCTTTGGTTTTTGATACAAAGGGATCCGAGCCCAAACAAGGGGGATCGGTGGTTAGAGCACCAACGAGGGAGACCAACCGTGAACATTTTGCTAAAGGGATCTGAGCCCGAACGAGGGGGATCCGGGATCCGAGCCCAAACGAGGGAGACCAATTGCGAACCTGTGAATGTGAAAATCCTGTTTGTTACGTCAGTCCCTCTGCAATAAGAAGACTGTCTTTGGGAGAGAGACTTTTGCAGAAGGCGCTTGATACCTTTGCTTTGAACTGTTTCCTCGTTGCCAAGAAGCCAGAGTGTGTGTGAAGCTCAAACGTGCCGCCTTGTCCCGTGCTGAAAACTTGGGGAAGGGAAGCCAACTGCTCAACTATCCTGGCATATTATTTCTTGAACACTTTTCTTTTGCCTACATTGTTGTCCCACACATTTTGTATTTAGAAGTAAGGATTGGTAGTAGGTTTATTATTAGAGGCCCTTCAATTTTGACAGAGACTCCACTAGGACTGCGTTATTAATATTTGATGGTCGTAGCTCGCTCCCATCCTTAGAGTTAGGTTTAGATAGGCGTTCAAACAACCCATTGAAGGTCAGTAAACACCCTGTGATCACTTGTGTCGGTCTTCACTGTTTGATACCATGCCTTCCTTACAGTGGAGATGACAATGCGCAAGGCTAAAACTCGATGAACCGAACTGAAGTCCAATATAAGAACCAAAAACCTTAAATCACCAGTGGCAACATACTTTTTGGAGGCTAGGCACAATGTAGCACAACTCAAATGTGTTATACTGGAAAAGGTCTCAGTCAACAGTAAAGGCGGGGACCTTCACAGGATAGTACTACAGAGGGAGATAGCCTGGATAGAGTTATTGGACTCACCACAAAGGGAATGAATTGGGAATGGGACCTTATGTGCTTTGTCTAAGATTGTGAGCAGGCTGTAACTGAGAGAATCCACATATCTCCCACATAGGGCCACCTGGCGGAACTCTGTATATGCCCTGTTTTGCTTTTCAGACACGTGTAATAATCTTAGAACTACTCACCGTATTACACAGACCAAAAGTTCTTGGACTCGGGAGGGCAATCATTCACACCCAGACCAACAATTGGAATATAATTGGCTCTATACAGGCCCTTTATTCACACAAATTATAAACACACAAATAACTATTGGAATAAATGCAATTGGTTATACATAAACACACAAACAAGGGCAATTTTAAAGGGTCTACATCACTGTTAGTGCAGTTGTAGTAGAAAACTTCATCTGAGCCACGACGACACTACCCGGTCACAAGGCAGGTAGGCAGAGAGATCACACATATTAACGGGGTCTGGAGTGGAGCCTCCTCCCTCTCAGCGAGACTTCATCACTGGGGGCTCCAATTCTCTGTCTCCTCATCAGGATACCTCTCTTCTTATGGGGGGACACCCTCATAAATTGCAAACTGTCTCCGGCCAAAGGACAGACAGCAAGCATGGGAGGCAAAGAGCGGTAAAATCCAGACAGTAGTGGAAAAACCCAGCTTGTCTCCCGTGTGCTTGTTCCCAGCACACCTTATCAATACACCTGCACATCTCCCACTCCCTTCTCGGCTCGTCCTTGAGCGAACAATACAACAACTATCCTTCATAGTGAGCTCCTCTGTTTCATAATATAATATTGCTGTTGTTGCAGAATTCATGTCTGCCTTCTAACTGAGCTCACAGAAACGTAGACTTTCATTGCGGTTTGGAAGTGAATGTCCAAAATGACCACGCACCCGTGCCATGTTTTAGCTCATTTTGGCACAAGCATTACACCTGTCAACAACCCTGTTTGTGAAAAGGACTGTGTTTGAGAACAAGGACAAGCTTTTGGGCTTTCTGCCCTATTTGACGCTTAATTGACTGGCATTGCCAGTTATCCACTATTATCCTATGGAATGTGAACAGGTTAAATCTGCGAGGCAAATTGTAAACATGTAGACCACACGAGAATTTATCACACTATTTGGTTAAGGTAAAGAAGAGTCTTGATGAGACGTATTGATTTACCAGGCATAATATTAACCACAACCAGAACATTTAGAGAAGGCTTGTTTGTTTAATTAATAACAATACCCTCCGGTAAGGAGTCCTTAATCACTCCAAGATGGCTGCCTTATTTGCACCACGCAATCGCGCGTATGCGAGGGGCGTTGCCATAGCAACCTATGTTACAAACACACCCGTGGGGCACCCTTCCGGTACTGCTGGTCTCCTGCCTCACGGTGCGTGATAATTTCATACACAAGTAAGTGCTATGAACTAGTAGACGTCTTAGACAAGGGCGAGGCAGCTTTATGGGAATGAGCTATTTAATAATCCCAAGGTCTTTGAGAGTGTGTGGAGGGTACGACGTCCTTTCATCGTGGGATGTTTTTTCGCAGGGTTTTTAATGCGATTTTTTTTTCTCAAAAAAACCCATCAAATTTTTTATAAAATGGGGGGGTTGGGAGGGGAATCCCCCCAAAAATAATGAAAAAAATATCAATGTTTTTTTTCTTCGTAAAAACAAATTGCAGTAAAAAACCCTGCGAAAAAACATCCCGCGATGAAATGACATGGAACCGTGTGGAGACCATACGCGTCTCGATCAGGTTGCCATGTTAACATTCGTTAACTTTGCAAAGGAGCAGCGTTCTCCAGCACTCTGGGCCCACTCATGTGTTGTTGTACTCCTTAATAGTGAGTCACTAGTAACAATAAGTTTTGCATATGACACACCCTAACAGCCGCATGAGGGAAGGTTTTCTTCCATTATTAATTCTATTTACTCAGCGTTACACCATTCCTGGATGCCGCAGCACACAATGCAGTTGAGCCCCTGGGTACCATATGGCTGATAGTTTGTGGCCAGTAGAGACTCTTAGTGACTAGACTAATTGGCCCTACTGCTCTTTGCTAGTTTTAGTGCAACAGAAGTTTGTTGCGGCAGAGAAGCTGAAGAACTACTGAGTACTCTGCAAGCTAGAACCATTTGAAGCTGGGTGAGTGCTTCAGACTGAGCTATGTGACATTGGTTAAACATACTAGTAATGTGGTTGTGATCGAGACCGTAATAGGGTACATTTCCTTGCAGGTCAGACCCTATCACAGCAATGTGTGAACCAGCAGGGGTTAGTTTCTATCTGACTATTATCTGTACATTATATTGAATATTGGTAGAGACACATATAGGTTAACCACGATATATTACATATTTTAGATAAACAGATTGAAGAGTTAAGAATTGTGTCAGTGAAGGACAGCTCAAAGCCCGGAAGATGAATATTGTGAGGTATCAGAAACGCGTCGGCCAATATATATATAACCTTTTAAGTTGACTGTACAAAAAGAGTTTTGTATGAACTGTTTACGAGTAAATATTAGACGCTTGGTTTTGATTGGTTTAAAAAACCTGTGGATGTTTGTTTCTTAAAGTAATGATAGTCCAGTGGCTGGGCCAAATTGTAACCACTATTTTGGATTAATTTATTTCTGATGAATTTTATCATTAAAAGTTGTGTATAGAGTATGAAATGTAGTCCAAAAAACGGTTGGAGTAGTGTTTCGAAGGACTACGTCCGATAAGAGTGCACATGAGTTACCTGTGGGCAACTACAGGCTTTTTTGTTTTACCAATTCACATTCACTTTGCTTCTCCTCGTCAACCTCTTGGCTTTTCCACAATGTGATACATGCCTTATGCCAATCTTTGGGTTTGCCACACTGTCTCCATTCATAAAGTTCACTTTTCGGTAGTCTAATTGATTTCCCACTTTTCTGTCGCACTCTTTCACACGTGCGCTCTTTTTTGTTGGTTGTTTTCAATTGGGCACTTTCCCTTTTGACTTTCATCAGCTAACAGCTTTGCCCACAAAGTTTCATTCAACTCGGTATTCCGTGTGCGTGATTAGCTTTGCTACAAGTTTTCATTCAGTTCAGTATTCAATATGCTTAACTTTGCTTCAAATTTATTCAGTTCTATATTCAATATCCTTAATTTAACTTTGTTTCAAGTTTTGTTCAGTTCGATATTCAGTTTTGCTTCAAATAGCACTTTGTTACTCACGCATAGGAGTGCCCCAGCTTCAAGTGGCATTTCCCTCCACTCATTGGTCCTCGGCGTTCCTCTGCGGCGGCTATGCTGCTTCTTCTCTGCTTCGCAGGCTGGTGGGCTGGTCTCTGCAAGCCCCAATCACACTCTGGGTGCTTCCCAGCGCACACCAGTAGCTCCAGCTGCTTCACAGAGGTTCCCACACCTGTGGCAGTCTTACGCCCACCTTGCTCTGGCTTCACAGGTCCTCTGGGACTTCTGCCGGCATCCTGGCTTCCTCTCACATTCCACCACTGGTACCTCGTCATGGAAGGGGTCCCCTGCTGGTCTCTCTTACACAGGCCTCCCTGTTGCTCTCTTTGTTGCTTGTTTGCTCTCCTTTTATGCACCTGCAACCCCTTGAAAGGTTGAAGGTGTTCGCTTCCACTTGAACTTGCCTGACCATAATTAAAAGGACATGCTGACCTTCACAGTACTTTGCAGGCATCTTCCTCCTCCCATTACCAGAGTGGTGGAAGGAGTTAGTAGTGTTCATTACTCCTAGTCGCCTCTTCCTCATTGCAGTTCTGTCATAGGTAAAGTGTTGGGAAATGAGGGGAGATGTTGTACAATAGCCTATAAAGGCTGGGGGAGGGTCAGGTTGGTCTTCAATAGGTAAAAGGGGATACCATTTCTCGCCTGTGGGTACCCCACTCCCAATCCCGAGAGCCATCCACCCAGGTGATCCTCACTCGCTTCTCCACCCCCAGGGTCAGGATTCAAAAGCAATGGTCTTTCCCTGGCCACCTGAGAAGAGGATCCAGGGGGAGTAGGAGTGAGGATATCCTCAGGTTTCTCACAGTAAATATTCTGCAAAAGAGAAGGAGTTGTTGGCTTTTGTGTGGGGAGTGAACCACTTTTCGCAAATATGGTTGAGGTGCACCATTCACTATCTGTACGGACCACAACTCTTTGTTATGTCATGTTGATTTTTACCGTGCACCATTACCACCCAGGGGCAGTCTCCAGGCGCTCATGTGGCTCTGCAAGAAAAGAGGACGGGGTGTGTTAGTGAGGATAGGGTGATAAAATAGGTTCAGAACCAGGAGAAACTGGCGTCTGTGCGTTGTCTTGCGTTTGGGTTGTTTGCGCAGCCTGGCTTGTTGTAATATCATTGGTGGTCTTTCCAGAAAGTCTAGATGTTGTGCGTGGGATGTCTTTCACCAACCTGTCTAATGTGAGGCATGGCTACTCTTGTTGGATGATCTCACTAGCTGTGGCGCATGACTGGGAGCGGGGGGTGGAGGGCTGTGGGTCATTTGGGTCTCTTTGTCTGTTTTTGTTCCTTCGTGCATTTCTTTCGGTCCTCTTTGCTTTTGCTGCTATTGTCCCTTTTGTGCTGGTCATTGGCATTTGAATAACCATGTTTTTAATTGTTTTCTGAAGGTGAGGTGGTGTTATGTGGTTCTAATTTCCTTGGGCATTGTGTTCCAAAGCTTAGCAATTAAGCATGAGAATGCAGTTCCTCAGAATTTTCTTTTTTCATATTGTTTTGTGTCTATTTGGAGGTTGTTGCTTGATCTTGGGTCTCTTCTTGGTTGGTAGAGGCTGATCTTGGCCTGGAAAAATACGGCTCCTTGTCTGTGTAAGGATTTATGGGCAATGCAGAGGGCCTTCAATTGAATGTTAATTGCCAAGAAGGCCCACTACCAGCTGCACCTCCTCTGAAGTATTATCCCTTTCCTCACCTTCCCCCAGAAACTCAATGGGCCTCATTACGACAGAGTTGTTTTTTTACCGGCACCCAGCAATGAGGATGTACCGGGGCATTCCAGCGCCGGCAGACCCGGTACATCACCATTGCCCGGTGCCGGTAATAATTACTCCCCATTCCCATTTGAGCCTTCATAGGGCTCAAATGGGAATGGGGAGATCGGATGCACCGGCACCATTCGTGAATGGTGCCGGTGCACCCAACATGCTCTGCTTGCGGGTGCCGGTACGCCCGCCAGATCAGACCTGGCAGGCGGAAAGGCACCCGCGAGCAGATCTCATAGTTTGCGGGTCCGGTAGTAACGGCGCCGGTAGTAATTTCGCTGGTAGCTTACCGGCGCTGTTACTACCGGACCAGCAAACTTGTAATGAGGGGCCAATGTCTCCAGAGCTCTCGTTCTCTCTAGGATTGACTAATGTAACAGCCTCTTCCTCAATCTTACTTCTTCCTCCCTTCGTCCCCTCTCAACTAATCCAGAATAGGACTGCAAGACTTATTATTGGCCTCAAGCCCAGGGACTGCATCTCTCCAGACCTAATTTCTCTCCACTGGCTCCCGGTAGCTGCTAGGATCAAATTAAAACCCTATGCATCATCTACAAGGCTTTTTGGGGCCTAGGACCCAGCTACATCCAACTCTCTCTCCCTAAATACCTCCCTGCTAGAACCCTTCCATCTGCTAGCTTCAACTGTCTGTGAATCAGATGCTTCTCTAAGCAAAGAGTGGGAGGTAGATGTCTCTCCTCAGCAGGAGCCTCCCCCTGGAATGGTCTTCCTACCCCTCTCAGGCTTGAGCCGGATCTCCTTGACTTCCAATAGCTCCTCAAGACCCTTTTCTCCTCCTGCTTCACCCCCTCCACCACCCGCTAACACCTTCTTGCCTCATTGACTGGCTGCCAAGTTCCCTCCGAGTACTACAGGGCTCCAGGCACCCCCACCCAGCACCCACTCCCCTGCACTTATCTGCACTCTCTGGCACCTGCCCTCTGGTCGCCCCTTAGCACTTGCACATCAACTCTTTACTTTTTGTCCCTACCCTCCTTGGCACTTGTTTTTGCAGACCAGCACTTCTCTCGCCCCCATCCCCTCCCCCAGCACTTTTTGTTCTGCACTTGCACAATCTGAAAGTCACAAGACCTAGCAGGATCGTTATTATTTCCTTCTCCCTTGTCCTCCAGCCGCCACTTTTTGTCTTGTGGTGCCTTGAAAAACATCATTTGTTGTATAGGTGCCTTACAAATATCCAATAAATAAATACATTTAAAAAGTGCATTTTTTTACTGGTAACCAATGTAGGCTTCTCAGAGCTGGACTGATGTGGTCTCTTCTGTTTAATCTTAGGAGTATCCTAGCTGCAGTCTGCTGGACGCGTTTTTGATGGGCCTTTCAGGCATTCCTAGGTAGAGACTGTTTGCGTAGTCGATTCTTGTTAATATCAGAGATATTATATAGGGGTTCTGTGTGGAAAAGAGAGGTACAGGAGCAACCCCCTGAGAAGTCTTGGGAGATAGATAGCGTTGACTTGCAGGTGCAGGTATAGTCCGTTGTCCTTGAGTATTCCTAGGTTATCACATTTGAAGTTTCCAATTGGGTTCCCATGCCTGGCAGCCGATCCCATTGTGGATTAGTTGCATTGCCTTTTGGGGGTGATACCATTATTTCAGTTTTGGCCGGATTTAATTTGAGGTGTTCATTGTCATCCAGCTGTAGATATCTGCAAGACAATTGTTGGGGTATTTTTTTGGTTCTTGGGTCATGGTTACCTCCACAACAGTTGTGTGTCGTCTGCGTAGTTGTAGCCGGTCAGTCCATGGGTGTGAATGATTTTCATTAAGGGGGACATGTAGACGTTGAAAAGTAGGGGGGAGAAGCTAGATCCTTGTTGCACTCTGCAGGAGATGTTTTGGGTGTTTGAGGTGAAGGGTGGTAGGTTCTTTTGATACAATTTGTGATGAAGGAAGTTACTCAAATTAGGGCAGATTCTTTTATGCCGCATTCCACCAGTCTTAATAAATCTTCTGTGGATAATTGTGTTGAATGCCACAGAGATGTCCAGTAGTATGAGGGCAGATTGAGGACCGCTGTCAGCATTTATTTTAAGGTCGCCCCATATGGATAGGATATGGATAGGACTGGCAATTTTGTTCCTGTATTTTATTGGCATTTTTGTCAAATACAACACAACCTCCCCTCCCCACACCCCATCCCCAAAACAGGACCCAGCAAAAGAGATTTTGTCAGTACATTTCCCTCCACAACCTCTTGAACATCCCTTATCGGCTCTGACATCTGAAACCTCTGACAACAACAGTTCTTGCATCAGTCACTAAGGTAGAGACCTATGCCTAGAACCTGACCTGCCCTCGACCCCTCGCAGTCCCCATGTCCCCTCCCGAACCGTACCAACTTTTGTCCCTGTGTGCATCCGACAAAAACTCCCCTTTGTTCGTAAGTGTTTGATCAAACCAAACCCAACAACCGCGTCTCTGATGACACCAGGCAGCTTGTGAATCCTTATAGAGAAACTGCAAGATTACGTCCCATTCCATCTGAAATTTTTGGTGGTCCCCCTGAATTGAACAGGTCACCCACTCAAGAGCAACAAAGTTCCATATTTTGCCCACCCATTTGTGCTCTGAAGGGGCGCGTTTCTGCTTCCATTATTGCGCCACCAACAACATCGCTGCCAACATCAGAATCACGTAAGTCTTTCTTTGCGCTTTTGAGGGTATGCTCCCCAGTACCTCGCTCATCCCCAACATAGCTTCCCCTACGTTGCATGGGATGTGGGATCCAAAGATCGTATTCATTGCTGCACAGACCATACCCCAGAAAGGCTGTATAATGGATCATTCCCCCAGATATGTTTCCAGGATCCCAACTTCCCTCATCCCCTCCATCACAGCGCTGATGTGTGTGGGTAGTACCTGTGCAATTCTTCAGGTGTGAGGTGCCATTGAATCATTACCTTAACCCACATCTCCTGAAACTGGATGGCCCGTTGAAGTTTGGGTATGTTTGCCCACAGCTAAGCCCACTGCCCCTCCCACCACAGTTTCCCATTGGGTCATATAGGGCCATTGCAGGTTTTTACGTCCCTCTGAAACAATTGTATACAATGCTCCCACCAAATGTGTATTTCCTGTATCTATCGTGACATACTTCTCGAAGGGAGTAAGGTTCCTAGTGCCAACGGTCCTGATTGATGGGTTTGAGAGCCAATGCCTCATTTGTGAATATTGATATCTCTTACCCTCCCCTAAAACAAAATCCTGCTTGCATTGGTCAAAGGATTTAACTTCCCGATCTTCAAACATATCATGTAGCTTATGGCACCCAACCGCTTCCCATCTGGTAAAAGCACCCTTTCCTTGCCCCGGTATAAACTGAGGGTTCCTAAAGAAGGACGTTAGCTGGGAGGGAAGGTCAGTCAGGGCCACCTGCCGGGCTAGGGCATCCCAGGAGTCCCCCATCCAGCTTAAATACATATTCTCAGGTCTATCCTCCTTAGGTTGCCAAAGTACTTCCTCCAGTGGCCTATCCACCACCGCCCTATCCAGCCGGCACCAAATGTTAGTGCGGTTGCCCAGAAACCACTCCCGAACCACTATGATTTGAGCCACTAAGTAGTAGAGATGAAAATGTGGTACCCCCAGCCCTCCCTTGCCTTTAGGGCCCACAAGTAATTTCATGGAAGCTCTGAGTTTCTTATAGTGCTAGAGAAAAGCCCCCACTTGTTATTGAAGAATCCTAAAGAAATTGCGAGGAACCGCCACTGGAAGGGCCATGAAATAGTATAAGATCTTGGGCAAGATCACCATTTTAAGAACCTTGACCCTCATCATCCATGATATGGATAGTGGACCTCCTTCGGTCAACAGCTGTCTCACTTTCTCCAGCATGGGTGTTTAGTTAGCCCAGTATAGGGAGTCCAGCGAGTCAGTGATTTGAACCCTAGATATTTGATATTATTTTTGGCCCACCTGTAATGCATGGGCCCCGAAGTCTCTGAGCCTTGGGGGAAGAGTTGAACAAGCTCAACAATTCTGACTTATGAGCATTCATTTTTATCCCTGCTACTGCTCCAAAGACACCAAGTTCCCTCAAAATCACTGGAAGTGTTGTGTCCGGCTCTGAGACCAGAAGGCGCAAATCATATGCATAGTCCGTATCTTTGTGCTCCTCGCCTCTGAAAATGATCACTCTGATGTCCAGAGTCGCCCTAATTCTCGCAAAGAGTGGCTCCATGTGAATTGCCTACAATAGTGGGGAAAGTGGGCACCCTTGTTTTGTATCCCCTGGAAGAGGTGTCCATTAATCCCCAGGCGCAGGATAGGCACTTGAAAGTTAGCTCTGACTAGTGAGAGGAAATTGGACCCAAACCCCATAGTCTCCATTGTGTGGAAGAGAAATGACCATTTAACTCGAATGCCTTCTCAGCGTCTCACGCCAGCATCAACGCGGGGGTCTTGATTTTGTTGACCTTTTCTATTAAATGGCACCCCTGCCAAATGTTGTCGAAGGTCTGTCTCTGTCTAATGAATCCCGACTGATTGAGATCAATCAGTTTGGGGAGGAGTTTACCCAGGCACATTGCTGACACTTTGGTGTAGATTTTTGTATCAAGATTAATAAGTGTTATAGGGCAGTACAAGCCCCATAGTGAAGCATCTTTGAACGGCTTTGGGACTAGTACAACGTTGGCTTCTTCCATTGAGGGAGTAATTCGCCCAGCCCTACCAAAGGAGTTGTACAATGAGAGTAGCCGGGAGATCAACGCCTCCCGAAAGGTCCTATAGAAGACATTATTTCTTCCAGTGAGATATCTTAGTCAAGCTCCTCCCTATCTTGCAGTGGGATCTTCGGTAGGGGGTAATTGGAGAGGAATTCGGTCTGGTCCCTTTCCTCACGGGAGTCTGAGGAATAAAGGTGGTGTAGTAGTCTGTGAACGCTGAAATTCTGTCCGGTAAGGTGGCGCTATCTTCCGCCGTCGTCGTCTTAATTTTGAGGATCGTCCTCACCGCCTCTTTCTTCCTGACCTGACGTGCGAGGAGGCAGTCCCCCTTATTCACATTCACCTAATACCTCTGTTGGAAGTAGAGCAAGGTTCGTTCTCTGGATCTGGTCTCCAAGACATCCAGTTGGTCCCTTATTAGCCTATATTCCTTCCTCAGCGCCCGCCCCACATTAGCTACAATTTTATCCATTACCTGTTTGAGTTTGGTTTCCAGGACTTCTTGCAAAATGCCCAGTTGTCTATCCCACTGGCATTTCCTTGCAATTGGCTCCCCACTCACGGTGTCCTTGAATGAGGCCCACACAACGTGGTCGTGGGATATTAAATTTGAAAAATTCCTCTATCCTGCCGTTTAGCTGCTCACATATAATCTTGTCCTTTAGCAGGTGGTTGGGGAATTTCCATCGCCTGACATCAGACTCACTTCTCCCCATTTGTAAAGCCAACGTGATGGGCGCATGATCCAAATGAGCTATTGCCCCAGTTCCACCTCCGAAACCTGCCCCAGGAGCGTAATAGAGATCCAGGCGTAATCTATTCTTGAGCAAGATATATGGACGTGGGAGTAGAACGTGTAACCCTTATCCCCCCCCTCTCAGGTCCCTCCAGCAATTTACTGGTGCCAGTTGTGCCATGTGCTCTTTTAATTTACTTGAAGGCATCCCCTGATTGTGGAATACCCCTGCACTCTTAGCAACCTGCGGGTACCATGCAAGATTGAAGTCCCCCACAAGTATTAAGTACCCTGTGGTGAACCTCTCCAGCTTAGCCAGTGCTGCCCGTATAAACCCATCCTGTCCCGTGTTGGGTGCATAAATGGTTGCTATAGTGTATGACCTTCTCTCCCAGCGGAATGAAACAGCCAGGTTTCTGCCCTCGTCGTCGCCCTCAGTAGCAGCAACACATAGGCCCGGTATGTCCCGGACGGCTAGCAATACCCCTCCCATTTTCTGCTGTGCATTGTATTGAAATATGTAATGATACCCTTTGAGTTTTAGTTTGTGCTTGTCCCGCCTCTGGATATGCGTTTCTTGCAGGGCCTTAATTTCTGGCTTCCCACTCCCTAGGAACTGCTAAACCTTTTTCCTCTTAACGGGGGAGTTAAGTCCTCTGACATTGAGGGTGGTAATATGAAACTTCACTGCGCTACCCATAACTATAACAATTATTATTATTATTATTATTATTATTATTATTATTATTATTATTATTATTATTATTCTCATTATAACAAGCCTGAGGTGAAATTGCACCCAGAGCCAGATGTCTCCTGCCAGTGTCCCCCCTTCAATCCCCTCATACTCCCTGCTTCTCCCGCCCCATCCCCACTAAACCTCCCTAATCCTCCCACCCCCCCGAACTCTGGTCAGGCTCATCCAGCCTCTAGTCCCCACACCACCCCGGCCTTATGGCCTGGGAGTTGAGTCCCTTTAATAACCCAGTGTAAACTTGTGCAGGTCCCCCGCAACTCATATAAATAACCAAGACGGCACAAAACTCCCACACGTCCCCCCGTGCCTCCACCACGTCTCCCTTCACCCAGGCGGTCTAATGCTTAGGCCTTATTGTCGCCCCTCTGCCCCCCTCAGCTTGATGGGTCTTTGTCTGTGGCCATGAGAGGGCCCTCCGAAAACCCCCACCCCAACCCTTATTGTGGAATCTGACTGGGCCGCATGGTGCCCGTTTAGTTTAGACCCCTCTGCGGGACCATTGACCATCCCCACAATTTCCATTTGGCAGCTTCTCTCAATGGCCATCTCTCCTGTCGGGGGGTGAGGGGGAGCTTGCCTCCTTTTCCATCTTAAGTATCCTCAGGCGTTCTACACTGGTTTAAACCAGGTGTTGCCTCCACTCCCATTCGAATAACGCACCTCAGCCTGTACCATGGCCTGCACCACCGGGCCCATCACCCGTCTTTTCACAAGGGTGGTCTGGGGCACGTCCTGGACCAGTTGTTGCCTCTGAGCCATTGCAATTGATGACCTAGCTTTCCTGGCGGCCCCCAATACCCTCTCTTTCAGGCCATATTCGTGCTTATCCACTACCAAGTCCCTGGGTCTAGCCCCTGGCTCTCCCCTCTTATGGCCCACTCTGTTGATGCGGTCCAGTTGTACCCCGGACCAGTCCTCAGCTTCCAGCAGGTCCACAAGCACACGCTGCGCCATCTCGCATAGGTCCTTGTCTGCTTCTGCCTCAGTTAAGCCTTTTATTGTGATGTTAGATCTTCTTGTTCGGTTCTCCAAGTCCTCGCTTTGGATTTCCAGGTTCTGTGTGACCGTTGCCAGTTGCTCCACCAACTCATCTATCTTCCAGGTGTCCTCTGCAATTTCTTGTATGGCATTCTCTACCACCTCACCCCGCTCCTCTAGGCTCGCTATGTCCCCCTTCACTTCCTGCAGTGACTGAGGGAGCGCTGCCCGAATCAGGCTCAGCTGTGACAGGATTGTCTCTGAAATGTTGTACCCAAAGTCCTAGAAGCACTGACAGATGAGCTCCTGGGTGACACCTGCCCGTTCACCGGCCCCTCATTTCCCCGAGCTCTCCCTCTGGGGATGGGCCCTGTGCCATTTCACCTTCTTTTCGCCACAGTCTTTGTAGGTTGTCCTCCTGGGTCTTTTTTGAGGGCTTAGAGGCTGTTTATGGGTCTTTATTCTTATTGTTGGACATAGATGCAGTTTTTATTGATGGGGGAAGGTCGAGCCCGACTTCCTCTCAGGCCGTTCTGCCACACTGCTTGGCCACCCCCAGGCCCCTGCATCGGGGCCTCAGAGTTCCTCACACACTGGCACCTCTCCTTTCTGTTTCTTGTCTGTCTGTAGACTGTGGCACTTCCCTCTGTTTGAGCTCCAAGCGGCCAGCGGGGGTGAGCCTCCTTGAGTCCCCCCCACCTATCGCTCTACCAGGGTGGCCCCAGGGTTCATGTCCACACCTCTCAGGGGCCAGTTGGGGGGGCTCATCAGGCTCCCCATCAAGATCCATCTACAAACTTGTTGAACACTCAACACTCCAAACCCCTTCTCGCAGTGCCGTAATTCGGCCATGGGGTGGGTTAGGGGCAGAACCCCTCTGTGCCCCTGTTAGCAGGGTCCTTCCTGAGGGTGACTCACTGTGTGTTGGATTGTGCGTGCTTCTGGTGCCACCAGGGAGAGTATGCCAATAACTCAGGATTTTAGTTGCATTCACGGGCCTCCGCCGGGCTCCCGTTGGGCCCTCTGCACTTGCTGCTGTAAGGCACTGCTGCCCGCCTCCTCTCACTTTGTGTTCTGATATGTATCTGCGGAGCGGCCGCAGCCACCTGCTCCTGCTTTCCCCGCAGGTCAGGCCCTGTGCTGCTGTTGTGTCCTGCGGACCTGGGGGCGGGGGAGGTGCTGCACCTCCGGGTGCTCTCTTCTTGATAGCAGTCCCCCTCCTGGGCCACCTGGTTACACCACCAGTGCCGCCTGCCCGCTCCACCACTGGGGGCATGACCGTGGTGGCCTCCTCACCCCCTGCGGCACTCTCCCTGACGGATCGTAGAGCACCCCTCCAAGTTCTTGGTCAGCCGACCACAGGGCATCCACTGCCTCCCCGGGCCCGCTACCCGCTCCACTCCGGCTCCTTGCGGCACCGAGCCCCGGGCTACCCATCCTCTGAGAGGCTGCCACACAATTCCACCAGCAGTGTATATGCTTCCCCTGGTTCAGCCTCCACACATATGCAATTTCCCCACCTTGGGAAAGGTTTCTTTATAGATATTGCTTTATTGCGCTGGGGGATGAGAGCTCTGCGTTTATGCTGCTCTCCACCGGCGGCCATCTTGGCAATCTGTTTCCTTTTTTATCAGTGGTTTGATGTATGCCGATTTGAAGGAGTTTGGGACTATTCCTCTGATTAGCGACATGTTCATTAGGTGCCGGAAGTGTGACGCTGGGGTTTTGTGATTGAGGATTTCTTTGTAGATGTCCGGGGCAAGGGTCGCTTGGAGATCTTGCAAGGTTGCTGTGCTTTATAAGTGTGGAGAAAATGTCTTCAGTTATTGGTTCAAAGCAGGAAGTTTTGCTGTAATCAGTGTTTAGACAGTTATCTGTGCTTCAGGGGTTGCATTTGTATTAGCGCGGTATGTGTTAATGGTTTGTTGGATTGTTTCTATTTTTATTCAAGTGGTTGGTGATGTTGTCATATAGTGCTTGTGTTAAGAGGACGTCTTTGTTGCAGGATGAGGTTTTTTTTAATCTATTTTGATGATTCTGAACAGTCCTTTTTGTGGGTTGTTTGCCGATTCGATTTGTAGTGTAGTATTTAGTTTTGCTTTAAGCACTGTTGATTTGTATAATCTGAGTTGTCTTTGGTATTTTATTTTGTCCGCTCGGTTGTCGTGTTCTCCCTATATATTTTTCATTTTGTGGTTGTTTTTAAAAAAAATCTTTTAGCTATTCAGTAAGCCATTTTACAGCAAGTTTTTTTGGTGTGGCTTTGAAAGGTTTTGCTGGTGCTAGTCCGTCTAAGGCATCTGTGACCCAGATGCTGAGTAGGTTTTCTGCCATGTCTGGGGTCCTTTTGTTCAGCTCTGTGGTGTTTGGTTGTGTTGATTCTAGCAGATCTGTTAAGGATTCCAGGTCTAGACTCTTCCAGTTTCTTTTTCTGGTGGCGTGTAGTATTGCATTTCCAGATTGATAAGCAGGTTTAGAGTTTGATGTAGAACGGTATCAGGTAGTGATTGCTCCATACCATTGGTGTTGGTGGGGCGGATGCGCTGAGTCCTTCTCTGCATAAGATTGCGTCCAAGGTGTGTCTGGCGTTGTGGGTGGATCAGTTTACTATTTGCTTTAAGTGGAGTGTTTCCAGGAGTGTGCAGAGCAAATTAGCAGATGTTTTGTTTTCTCTTTCAAACCAGATGTTGAAATCTCCCAATATGACTAGGTTGTCATGGTAGGTTGATAAGACAGAGATGGAATTTGCTACTTTCGTCACGAAGTTCGGGTTGTAGGATGGCGGTCTGTAGATCAGGAGGAGCACTAAGTTGGCTTGATCGTTGAGTTTGATGTTGATGAGGAGGGATTTACAGTTTTCGATGTCGGTTGAGGGGAGTGGCGAGGCTTAATGTGTTCTTTGTGCACTATTGTGATTCCGCCTCCTCTTTTTTCTCTGACGTGTATTTATTTGAAGTTGTCTGGTATTGCTTTGTGTGCAATAGTTTAGTATGTTTCTGCATGAGATAGTGCGTCTGTGCCTCCCTCGCTTAGGTTGTGGATTTCTATTGTGTGTTTTGCCATGGATCTTACGTTGAGCAGGCTGCAGTGTAGTTTGTCTATTTTTCCTTGTGGGTTGTTGTTTGTTCTTTTGTCTGTCTGAGTCGGTGTAGTATAGGTCGGGTTTCCATTGCTGGCAGTTCTCCCCTGGGTGCGCATGCTGGGTGGGGTTGTTCTTGGGTGTTCCATCGCTTCGTCGAGTAGTCTGATTAGGTTGATGGCGGGGTTGCTTGGCTTTGGTTCAAGCAGGTTGGTGAATTGTTTGAGTATTAGTCCTTAGCTCCAGTCTTTGGTAATGTATGTCGTGTTGAAGTTAATCGGCTCGAGTTTGTCCGTGATTCTTGATGTTGTATTATTGAAGGTGCTATCCAGGTTGGGATGGTTTGTTTTCTGGAGTTGGGTTCGGCTTCTCGATGGTGTCTACATTTATTTCGGTTCTTGCATGTGGGTTGATTGCCGGTTGTCTGTTATCTCTTGCAATGGAGTTGTAGGCAGAGAGGTAGCGAGAGATATAATTTGTGTTTGCTCTTTTCTTGGTCTGTATCCTTTGTCCGTTAGGTATTTTCTTCATGGGGTTATTGTGAATTCCTGAGGATGTGCTCCTTCCTGCGAGGTTATGGTTTCCCTCATGTTTCTGTTTTCCATTCTTGATTCTTTGTCTTACCTCTGGCGAGGCATGGTGTGGTGTTTTAAGTTGTGGGGGGAATTTCTCGGATCCAGTGTCCTCTTGTTTGGGTTGCTTCTTGGTCCCCGTAAGTATTACTTCATTTTTGTAGTTTAATTTGTGGTTTAGGTGTATGTTTGTTGTTGGTTGTCCCTTGTAGTTGATTAAATTGTGAGTCCACGTGGTTCGGTTGTTTCCTGGTGTTCCTTTATGGTATTGTATGATCTTGGTGTCCTTTTAGGTTTGGAGTGGTCCAGGTGTTTAGTGCTGTGGTGAATTGTAGGGCGCAGAGGGGTGACGCTAATGACCACGACCAGGAATGGCAGACTCTGTGAGCCGGCCTGTATTAATCCTGACTTAAGGATTTATGGCGGCTCTGAGGTGGCTCGAGTGAATCAGAGGGTGTCTGCACTGGTCCGAACGTGCAGGGAGCCGTGTGGTGTGATATCGGCTTGTGAGGTGTTCGTTTCTGGCTCTGGCGGGCCCAGATTCTGCAGGCCATGTGAGTGGAGTAGAGGCCTGATAAGATGCGAATGGCGGGCTAGCTGCACGACTGCAGGAGAGCGGTGACTTTGTGGCTTGCTGCGCCGCACCGGTCCTGGCCTGAAGCAGTGACTGGCAACCCAGAGCCCGGCTGGACCGCCTGAAGGACCGGCTTGGTCACCTCTTGGGTGACCAGAGAGGAGGTGTCGAGGTGCAGGAGTCCCAGCCACAGAGGGGCAGGGGTTGTGTGGTGAGCTGAAGAGCGCACTGCAGACAAGTGTGGGTGTTAGCCCCCTGAGCAGGGAAAGGCCGGTGACTGCGGCCCTAAGGCAGACGACCACTACATCCATCAGGTTGGCAGTGCCTGGACTGGCAGGGGTTGGAGGCCTCCAGATCCGCTTGCAGGGGTCTTGGCTAGCCGTGCAGAAGGGATCTGCCGGAGGCGTGCAGCTGCAGCTTGGAGGCTGCCTGTCAATATCTCCTTAAGTTTGACAGTGCCTGGTTGAGCGGGGATTAGATCACTCCATATTTACTTGCATTGGTTGCCAGCTCCCTCTGTGAGGTAGCCCCTCCTGGGCCTTCCGACACGGCCTGAAGGGTCTCCAGCTATATAGCGCCAGTGGCCCTAGCAGGGGGTGCAGCAGCCTACAGGTAGAGCTGGGACTCTGGGCTGTCCTCTTCCTGTGGGCCTGGCCCAGCCTGGGCTTGACACTTTCTGGGCTGTTCCTGCGCCCTGGGCACAGCATTTGTAATGAGGAGTTGGTAGGAGCTGTGTTACATCTTTTTTGGATCACACCTGCTTGCATCTTTCTTCCTGGCCTGTGAGTCGCCTGGGTTGGTTCCCCTTGTCCACAGGTCCCCTTATGGTACCTGCTGTCTGTGATCCCCTGTTTCCGTAATGGGGAAGACCGATAACGCCCATGCCTTGCCCAAGCCGGGAGATCAGGGGCCGGCAGGGGCTGCTTCTGGAGCAGTGTCCTAGGAGCCAGATGTGGATATCAGGCGATCCTCTTGGAGCTCAAGGCCGGTATTGGAGGTCTGGACTCCAAATTGCACTTGCTCTCTTCAAAAATGGAAATGCTGCAACACCGGTTGGACAAATATGGGTGATCGGCTTGATGAGGTGGAACACATAGTGTCTGGGATTGAGGACAACTCCATGTCGCTCACAACTAGGGTGTCTGCTCTGGAAATTCAGCTCAGGTCGGTCTCTGCCAAAAACGCGGGTCGGGCCCGCAAGAATAATATATGTCTTGTTGGGATACACGAACATCACGCCCAGACCAAGACAGAACACTTTGTTGATTCCCTCTGCAGAGCTGTTTTTGGTGATACAGATCTCTCCTCTGTTTTCGGTCAAGAGGGCGCACCATATTCTAGCATAACTGCTTGTGCCTGGGGCTCCCCTGCACCCCATTATAGCGTGTATTCTGAATTATCCGGATCGCGATAGCATCCTTCGTTTGGCGAAGCAGAAGGAGGATACATTTGATGGTGATACATTTCAAGTCTTCCTGGATTTCTCAGCCTCTGTGCAGGTGTCTAGCAGGTCCTTCGTTTTGGTCAAACGCAGACTGCGATAATAACATGCAATATTCCAAGCTTTTTCCTGAAAAGCTACTGGTCCAGTTTGAAGGGAAGACCCAATTCTTCATGTCTCCTGAGTCTGCAAACTCCTTTCTTGACGGGATCGACAATGCGGCTCGTCCAAATCATCGAAGACCCCGGAATGCTGCCACAAATCATGGTTGGGTGGGTCAGTAGGACCCCTGAATGTTGAATATTGGAACTTGCCAGACCAGGTTCAGCCTGGGATGCTGTGCACTTGCCTCCGCTTGCCGGGCAAACCCTATCCGGCAAACTTGGCCCCTCTGGGTCAGTCCTGGGTTTCTTTTCCATCCTGTGTTGGTTAGTGCTGGCTCGCACAGCGCCCCGAGCTCAGCACTAGTTCTATGTTACATTTTTGGGATACAAGCATGGTTGTTTTTCGGGCAGATTGGGATTGCCCGTGTTGGGCTGGGTGGTGGGGAATGTAATGTTGTGGGTTGTTTTTTGGAGCCTGAGATCCCGTACAGTGACTCACTGACATACTGTTCCTTGCAACATTCTAAAATATCCGGCAGAGAGGGTGGGGCTATGTCTACAGATTCTAATACCTCAGTGGGATGGCCGGTCAAGTAGTCATGTGGAATATCATGGGTGAGAGGGGATCCGCCGTCTAAGGTTAGGAAGGTTTTCCAGTACCTGCTGAGCAATAAGGTGGATGTGGCATTCGTCAAGGAGACTCATCTTACTTCTTCGTTGGCGCCTCGCTGGGCCTCTCACTGGCGTTGTCATAGGTACTATTCGTTGTACTCATCCCATGCAAGCAGTGTTGCGATACTGATGAATAAGGCTGTTACATTTCGGCTGCTCTCAGTGGCGAAGGATGACGAGGGGAGGGCTCTTATGGTCTGTGGCCTCCTGGAGGGTGTGAGAGTGCCCTTAGTTAATACATATGGGCCAAACGTGGATATCGCTGACTCCTTTTAATGGGTGCTGGTTAATGTGGCTCGGTGTCAAGCTGTACCATTGTTTGGTGCGGGGACCTGAACATGGTGCTTGATCCGGTCCGTGAAAGATCCAGAGCTAACAATGGTTCCCAATCCAAGGCGAGTAAGAAAATCATGGATAGCTGTGAAACCTATAATTTGGTGGATGCATGGAGGATGCAGCACTGGGATGTTTGCGATTATACCTTTCACTCCTGGGAGCACAGATCTAGTTCCAGGCTTGACTACTTGTTGGTGTCCCGCAATGGGGGGGTTTCTCTGGGTAACAATCAGATTCTCCCCCGAACCCTGTCTGTCCACTCTCTGGTCGTCTTGGAGTGTGTGATTGCTGAGGCTATAGGGGGAGCCACGCTTGGCGCTTCAATCCTAATGCACTGGCAGATACTGTATTCCGTCAGGAAATTCTTGGTAAAATGGTGGCATACTTTACACACAAAGACATCTCCGTCTCCTCAAAAGGGGTTCTCTGGGATTGCTTTAAATGTTACCTTAGGAGTCTCTGGCTGGCCAAAGAAAAATGTGTTTCTCTGTTTGATAAGGGAAGAACTAGCAGCAAGCAAGGTGTGTCTGAAGCGGTTGGAGGGAGAGTAGAGTCTACGGCAGATAACAGGGTACTGTCTGCGCTGCGGCAAAAGCTGGATGGGCTTCAGGCGAATGCTGGTAGGGAGGTCAAATTCCTTGGTAGGGGCCACTCAGTACGGCAATACGGTGAAAGGCAAAAACCAGGGGCCTTGCTGGCCCGATTGCTGGCAGCAGACAGAAGACACCCACATAATGAGATCATTATGGATCGCCTGGGGACAACTCTCTATGCAGAAAAGTATATTGCTGTGACGTTCCTGTGAATTTTATGTACGCCTTTAAGCCTCTTATACATGAGACGCAGCGAATTTGCAGCAATATCTGGATGACCTAGAATTGTATTTAGTGGACTCAGCACTTAGGAAGGCTCTCAACCAAGAGACATTGTTGGAGATTTTGGCAATTATCAGAGAGCTTCCCTGATCTTAGTCCCCTGGTCCTGGTGGCCTCTCCCGGGAGTTCTATAAAGCTTATGAACCCATCCTTGCTCCCATGCTGTTGCAGGTATACGCTGACTCTCTTGAGCTAGGGTCTTTGCCCCTTTCGTTGTGCGAGGCTAATATTTTATTTTATAAAAAGGGGGAAGCTCCCCAAGGAGTGTGCCTCCTACTGGCCAATATCCTTAATTAACATTGATAATAAGATATTTTCCAAGGTGCTGGCCAACCGACTCCTCGCCATGATGACTGGGTTGGTGATAGCAGACCAGTCAGGTTTTTACCTGGCAGGAACACGTGGGGGTCCTAGCTGCATTGGCGCAACAGTCACAGGAGATAGCAGTGCTACTGGATGCCGAAAAGGCATTTGATCTGTCCAATGGCCCTGCCTGTTCGCTATGCTTCGGAAACTCGGTTTGGGTGCCCGATTAATTTCCCTTGTATCACTCCCATGCGTAAGGATAGTGGTGGGGCATCACCAGTGTGAGGCCATAGAAATGGCACGTGGTTTGAGGGAAAACATTAATTCTCCAGCATGGAGTCTGGCATGGATTAACATGCTCATGACTATTCCCTGTCGTCAGGTTGGGAATCCTTGGTAAAAGAAAAAAAAGGTTTCACTTTCATTTAAAAACTATTTCTCATCTAAACTAATCACTGTCCTCTGGGTTATACTGTTTCCATCCAATGACAGTCCTCTCCCTAAGCCCCTCCTCTGGCAACCATCTTCTGATTTTTACTGCACGCTTCAATGTTGGGAGTTCTCAAGTTTGCTCTCCGAGCTATTTGTAAGTTTTATCGTGTTTTTTGAAGGAAAAAGTTCTATTTTTGTTTCGAAGAAACCTCTGTGCCCTTTTCTTCATCTGCCGACAGGGGGCACCCGTTGTCTGTGAGGTTCCGTGCCCCTCTAGGGCGAAGATCATCTAAGATTCTACCAGGCCTTTGGGCCTAGTTTGCGCCCTCCGACCATGACAGAGAAGATGGAAGGAAGGTCCCTCTTCAGGCCCTGCACCAAATTCGGACTACGGAACGTGTTTGTGGAGGACAAGCACCTGCAATGCCTCTACTGGCTGGACCCAGGCCACAAGGAGGTAGAGTGTGAGATATGCCTCGGTTTCTCCAAGAAGATGACGAAGGACAGGCGTAGTAGACTGGCGGCATAGCTTAACACCAAGGTCTCTGACCCGTGTTCGGAGCAGGGTCATGCTTCACTGAGGACCACCCGGTCCAAGGAATGGTCTTTTAAGTCCTTTGAGGGTGCCTGATTCGTGGGGGCCCAAGATAAGGCCAAGAGCCGCAAGTTAAAGTCCACCGGGTTCACCGCAGAAGTGGGTCCCAAAGTGGATAGGGCACGATCGACATCACCTTCTGCCTCCATTGTCAGCCGGCAATCAACCGCCTCATCGAAGAGGAAGTCATCTAGTCCGGCTAAACTACGTGAGCAATCCGAGAAGCCGCGGACGGAGGAGAAAGCCAAACAGCCCAAACAGGCTCAACCGGCACAGACTAAGACATCGTCATTAACTCAGTCGATGACTGCTAGTGCCAAAACAGCTAAGGGTGTTGATCCTGCGAGGGTAACCCTCACGCCTCAGAAGGTATCCGTACCCCCAAGATGTGACACTGCAACAGCGACTTTGTCAAGGTCTGCAGGCACGCCAGAAGGAGGGAAACCTGCTCAGGCCCATGTTCAAGACCTTCAGTGGGGATAAAAGGGGAGGGCATGGAGGCCGCGAAACAGCCCTCCCAGGCCTTCGCCCAAACCATGGAGGTCTCATCCACGGACGACGAAGACCAGGAGTCGTTAGATACGGTCCACAAGGACGTTGAAGAGGAGGGCGACAATGGCGCAGAACCTAGTTTTCCTGTTCTGCCTTGTCAGCTGAGAGACATTTCATTGGATATTCTGTCGACTCTGCACACCTTGGTGTCAGAGATCCAGATGAGGATGCCTCCGGCTCCGGTACCTGTGGTCCCCCAGGTCTCCGATCAGCCTCCAGCGAAGAAGAGGAAGCGTCATCCGACACCCCCATTTAAACCTCTGCCACCACATCGGGTCCCTTCTCCCCCACCAGACCCAGACACGGGTACAGGGGCGGATACAGTCACAACGACAGATGATGACGAGAATATTATCGCAGGGGACGGTGAATCTCCACATTTGGATGCTCCACATAGGGTGTCCCCACCGGATATTTCTACTCCATGATCTCCACAGCTTCTGAGCTAATCCAGCTAGTGCCAGAGGAAACCAAGAAGGAGGGCTTCTTGTACCAGAGGTAAGGATAAGGAAGAGAAGATTAGTGTGCAAGGGAGAGTCCAAATTATCACATCTCGTTCAGGTGACAGAAGTGTTCTCCTGTGCAATAAGAGTGGAAGATGGTTCGATATGGAACCTCAATAGGGTGGTAAAGTGGAGCTGTGAGGAACCTGAAGAACCATGGAAAAAACATTAAGTAGGAAAGGTAGGCGCAAGGTGTGGGATGTTGAGATGGACTGAGTTGAATGAGCTGCGCTGATTCTGCCTTCCGTTTCGTTGATCCTCAGAGTGTCCTATTCCACCTGAGCCGAATGACCATTCTGTCATCCAACTTGTTGTATGGCGTCAAACCCCTTTTGCATCGAGTCATGCGCTTGCTGCATATCTGGAGGATTCGTGGGATCCGTGGGGTATGGTGATCGATTTGGCTGACCACTTTCTGCAACAGGGTGTAACCCCCTTTTGTTAGCCGTTTTTGTGTAGCGATCCATGCTGTCTACCTTCTTGCCAGCACACGTCTTCATCCTCACTCCTCGTTCCCACTGTGCCAGTTGGATATGCCTCTTAATTCGATGTACTGTGCACAGGCAGAACGCTCGGCACAGCCTGCAGCAACAGTGGTGTTGGTTGCCGTAGTTTGTCTACAGCAGGGTTATAGACCATAGGCTCCACAGTCTGGGGACCTCAATCACCTGCTCAGAATAGGAGTTTACTGTGTTGTTTTATGGTCCCTCACAGCGTCACTGCACCATTTGAGCATGCCTCTGAATTCGATGTATTGTGCGCAGACATAGTGCTGGGCCCAGCCTGCAGCACCAGTGATGTCAGTTGCCGTAGTTTAACTACAGCAGGGTTAATCCCAGTTGTCACCGGCTCCACACAGTCTGGGAAACTCACACATCGGCTCAGAACAGGAGTTTACTGCTTGTATGAGAGGTGGGCGCACTCCCACCCCAGAGTCCTCCATCACAGGAAAACTCTGGCTCGCCTCTGCAGTGACGTTCTAGAGGAGCTGGCCAGCAGTGACACCCCAGTGCATTGCCAAAGGCTCAGCTCCGGGCCACACCACCAAGCTGCCTCAAAGGGCCACTGGCTCTCACACAGGGAGAGGAGCCCCACGCTTCCAGTAGACTCTAATCCAGCCTTGCTGCCGTGCCTCCCTCAGCCAACTGTCGCAGATTCAGATACGTTGGGCGCTGCCTAGATTCGCGGTGCAGGCCGGGTCCTTATAAGATCACTTCCGTAGTTCGGCAATGAGCGAAACTCGCCCCACACACTCAACGATCCCCACTGGGCATCCCTGCGGCTAGTTAGGAGTTTGGGTGAGTGTCATAGTGCACCACAAGAGGTGGATATCGCTGCCTCAGTGGGGAACTCGGTGGAAAGCCGCCATCTTGCACTGCTGCTCAGCAGCGTCCCCTGATAGTGAGTTTCTTCAGCACAGGGAGTGCTTGTCTCATTTTCAGTGCAGCTTGGAATGCTCCTTGTGTGAGAGATGAATTGATAACAATTGAAAAGTGGTGTGAGTGCTTCACCTGTGATGACCTTCACAATGGAGGCTGGAATTATGCTGTCTTTGTAGCTGGTGTGGTTGGGGGTTGCAAGAATAATGATGAGCTCTTCTGGAGTAATTTTCCTTAATTCAGTCCATCTCTATATGTTGTGGGCTGGTATGGCTTAATGCAGGTGTGCTGCAGTCTATTTACTAGATCTCAACAATTTTAATAATACAGAAATGGAGACTCCCTTAATGCATGATGCTCTCACTAGAAAAACACTTCAACATACCAGGCAGCATGGAAACAAAACTAACACTTAAAGCAGCATTCAACAAAGCTCTCACCAACTTAAACCGCTCTACTGGACCTTTCCAAATGGTTGTTGCTGTACCAGAGCTTTCAGCATGATGCAGATAGTTGCTGAGTAAGCAGACCTCTGACCCCAGGGCTCCCCTCTTTTATGTACCTTCATTAGTCTGGCAGCAAGTGAGCAAAGCTCATTCTAGCCAGAGCTAAAAACTGTAGTTCACTCCTACTTGTCAATTATTGACTTATTTTTGGTTATAACAGTGATAAGATATGACCATGGAAAACAGGCGCATATATTCTCATTTGCTATGATTTTCAAAATTTCCAAACTTTGCTTGAGTTGCATTTGCATTGCCTTTCCATGCCTTTCATATCACTGGTTCCATTTAGCATTTCAAATAGGATATTCTAAAGGTTCCACTCTGTTACCCCCCATCAGTTGCAAAAAGTTATATTTTTGCCAATAAAAATACTTATACGTGCAGCAATTTGCAGGAGGCAATTGGTGCATCTCAGTTTACTTTGAATTTCGAATTGCACATGTCCAAATGCACAATTTGCACATTTTCTTTTTTTAAATATTTATTTATTGAAGTTAATACAATGAATAATATAAGATCATGCAAGTAAATAAAGGGATATCAAATGCATAACATAGCAACAATTGTAAACCATCCTCTATATACAGAGGAGGTGGGGGGATGAGAGGAAAGGAATAAAAGAGAGAAAGAAGAGAAGTAGTATAAAGATGAGAGAAAAAGAATAGAGAAAAAAAGTAAACCTTTAAGCATAACACTCATTAAAAGCATCCCATCTTCTTGTTTCTAGACCTGATAAGTTACTCTCTCTACGTGAAAGAGTCGAAAGATTAAGCAGCCAGTCTTCCACAGAGGGCCTGAGGTCACTCTTCCAGCATTTTAAAATGTGCTTCTTGGCCACGATTAGATCTCTGTAAGTCCAAAAGCGTAAAACAACAGACAAATGAAGTCCAGTCGGAAAGATCCCCAACACACACAGTATAGGATCAGAGGGATGTGCAAGACCCAATACGAGGTTCACACGCTGGAAGGCATCCTCCCAAAAAGACTTGATATTAGAACATGACCAGAATATATGTAGCGAAGTCCCTGTATCAGATTTACAATTCCAACAGGTGTCATCCTGCACCAGTTTACACCTATTGATTCTCCAAGGAGACCAATAAATGCCGCCCAGAATGAGTTGCTGAGTATACCTCAGATACAAATTGAATTTAAACTGGTACGGCCCAGATCAAACACGTGTCCATTCAATATAAGAAATCTCATACCGCAATTCAAAGCACCAAACAGCCCTCCCAAGACCCGACACATTGTTTACTTCTCCAGCATGGGGTCTGGCATGGATTCACATGCTCATGAATATTCCTTGTCGTCAGGCTGGGAATTCTCGGTAAAGAAAAAAATCAGTTTCAGTTTTGTTTCTGAACTGTCTTTCTACTAATAACCAATCACTGGTCTCTGGGTCATAATGCCCCCAGCCAATGACTGCCCTCTACCTAAGCCCCTCCTCTGGCAGCCATCTTCAGATTTTTACCGCACGTTGAAGTGTTGGGAGTCCTCGTGCTATAGCTCTCAAGCTTTTACTGCGTTTTGCTTTTTTCCTGAGAGTTTATTCTTATTTTTCGGTCAATTCGAGCCTCAAACTCCACCGATTAACCTTTCCGATCAATCAGGGACCAGTTTTTGGATTCTTCTTCTTTCGTCGAGTTTCTTCTTGGAGAATTCCAGAAGCTTCTTCGAGGCCTACACTGTGTGTAAATGGCAGAGGAGAAGGACTGTGCGCCTCTCTTCAAGGTTTGCCCCGGCTGCAACTTACGGAAAGTGGTGCGCTCATAGCCAGATGTAAAACAGGAAGGGCATCATGTACAGAGGCATTCAAAGGTGAAAACAAAGTTTGAAAAACAAAACAAAGTGCATGATAACGACGAACTTCCAGACTATTCAATGTATATTTAAACTGTAGGAATTCGAAGGTGTGCATAGAAACACCATCATCGACTTGTCCCAATTTCCAAATACTAGCAGCTTGCCATAAAGGCCAAGAAAGGGTACGATTGTTAAGGCATATCCTGGATTTTTCCACAGTGAAGATTCCCGACTCAAAAGATATTTCACACCACCAATCATGCAACCTTTCTTCTAGTCTTTCAGAACATGTCTAACAAAAGGCGGGATCTGATCATAACCAGCTTTTTATCCATACTGAGCAGACAATCTAAGGGAACAGGGTGAACAGTATTCTTCTCTATAACAAACCAGTTAGGACAATCAGCCATCTCACTAGTTAGCCAAAAATGTAAAGTACGAAATGAGAAGGCCCTATGATACAATTCAACATCAGGGAATCCAAAACCTCCCTGACTCACTGGCCGCATGAGAAGGTCTTTAGGGATCCTCAGTCTACCACCGTCTCCCGAAAGAAAATTACAGAAAACATCTATTTCACGAAGCAAATCTCCTGACAGGGTAAGAGGGAGCATACTAAATATATATAACAATTTAGGAAGAAGAGCCATTTTGATTAGATGGAATTTTCCCATATCGTCCGATTTAACCTCCCCCATTTTAGACCTAATGGTCATCATTACGAGTTTGGCGGTATTTCAGAGGTAACTCCGCCAAGACGGAATTAGCGTTACCGCCGTCTTGATCAGCAGAGTTACCGCTGAATTACAACCTGGTGGGCGCATGCACACCCCAGTGGCAGTAACGTTCAGTGGCAGTCTGTTTCCGCCTAGCAGAGTTACTGCCAAAACCTGTCCAATTACGGAAATTCCATTGATATTCAGCAGAATTACTGTTACCGTTGTGTCCGTTTTTAGGCAAGATTGTATGTAGTAACCCTGTGGGAGACTACACCAGCCTTGTCCTCTTGGCAATAGGTAAGCCAACCTTTAGTATAGGCCTGTACTACACAAGTTGGTAGAGTGACTGAGCAGCCAGGCTTATCTCAAGAGGGGTCAATGTGAGCTGTAGGGTTGTAACGTAGAGATTCACAGTGACATGTATTCAAATAACACTTATACTCAAGGTTTCTTGATTAAAATAGTTATTTATTATTTTAACAGTCAGTTTTAAAATAAGCCTTCTTTAGAAGGGAGCAATATGCAACACTTAAGTACACTTCAGAAATACACTCCTCCAGTTCAGTTAAGTAAGTAGATACCCTTTTGGGATGACACACAGATACTTCCTACACCATGAGGTGACTTCAATAGGTAGGACACTGTGGACATTAATATATACTTAAAATGCAATACTGAAGTTATGGCAAAAAGGAAAACGTTAGGGAAGGAAGCAATGTTAACAAGTTTCTCAAACAGGTAAGCACTTTAGAATCCCACAATGAAATATAGGTTAACCCTTTCCCAGCTATACAAGTAAGCATGTATGACTATTTCGAGGGACAGATCAACACAGTCAGAGGGTAAGAAGAATCTGCGGGGAGCCAGGACAGCCAATGTCATTTGAGCAAAGTCTAGGGGAGCTAAGGCACTTCTTGAAGATAGCACAAAAGTCTTGCACAATCTTAAAGAGACTTTTGTTGTAAAAGAATCACTGTAGCGCCACAAGCTCGGAGGCTTGTGAAGGACAAAGCTGCAAGCAACTCTGCAAAGGGCAGCAAATGCAAGTATCCAGTGAGAGCAAGCAAGCTACATACAACAAGAGCTAAGTATCCCTAGTTACACAGTACCTTGAGTCTGAGGAAAAGGTTCTAGCTGGCTTCTGTTCGTATTTTAGTCCTGCAGATCCTGTTGTTCCTGGACCTCATTCATGGGGATAAGAGGGAGGACGTCTGGGGACTCCTGCACTACGGTTTGAAGGTTGGCAGCAGCAATGGGCAAAATTCAGATCAGCAGCACTTTGCGGTTTCAGCTACTCGCAAATAGCACCACTGCGGTTCTTGGACATCTTGTGGACTTTCCTTGCTTCTGGGGTCCAGCACTGGCTCAGGCCTGGTTAGTCCTGCTTTGAAGGAGTCTTGAAGATGTTCCTGGCCCACGGGTCCGGCTTAAGGGCGATGCACTCGATTCTGGTGTTCCTGTCCACGGGCACTCGGTTCCAGCAGCAGTGAAGAAGTACAGCCAGCAGGGAGAGGGGTTCCAGTCGAGTTTGTCTTGGGGCTGATTGGTCCCACCAACCCAAGGGGAGAAGTAGTCCTTTACGGGCTTCTCTAGTTGATTAGAAATTCAGAGCTTCAGCACTGCAGCAGGGCTTCACCGAGCAAACCAATGCTCCAGTCCTCCATGGACAGCCAGCCAACCAATCACCTTTGGGTGCATTCCTGTAACCAAGGAGAATAAGCACAGGGTGTTTCGGGAACCCCCCTTACTTCCTGCCCTGCCAGACACGCTGGAGTCAGAGGCGGGCTTCACCAGTGAATCCTGCAAAAGACAAAACTAACAAAGGGACCAAACCTGGTTTGGTTCCCAGAGTAAATCTCAAGAAGGACCTTTCCAACAAAAAATGTCGAAAAAAAAGACCAGCCCATTTTGACAAAATGGGAATCCATGGGTGCAATACTGCAGCTTTGAATGCACAATGGTAGGAAAAAGTAAACCGCTGCCACTAGCCATTAATTGTAGAAAGGGTAACATAAAAATGTTACATGAGAAGGTAGACAAAGGGGATACTAGGTAAACCCTCCAACACTCTATGTAAGATAGTGTGTGCTGGCTCCACAAAGAGAAAAAGTAATGTAAAGTCAATCTCACTTTACTATTCTTGGAAACAGTAGTTTATCCAAGAGAAGGTATTTAAACCTTAGAAAAATCCAAAGGACTTCTCTGTGACACTGCACTGAGGGTGCTGTGTGTCAGAATACAACAAGATGATGCCCATGGAGTTTGTCAGACTCCAAAATCAAAAGAAACACAGGGCTAAAATCAAAGAAATCCAAAGGATTTCTGTGTGACACTGCACTGAGGATGCTGTGTGTCACAACACAAAACAATGATGCCTATGGAGTTTGTCAGACTCCAAAACCAAAAGAAACACAGGGTTAAAATCAAAGAAAAATATAGTCTCACTCTCTCCAGGATAAAAATTAAAAGTCCTAAAGTCCAGCAAAAGAACTTGGGTCTCTGATGTAGAAGGTAATTAACACAGAATTGAGAATTCTCCCTAACACTCGTCCCCCCCAGACTAAGGGACAGGAGGATTTAATCCACTCCTGGATGAATCTCCTAATCCAGTTGGTCATACTTTCTGGAGAGGCCATCAGCATTTTGGTGATTACACTCTTGACTGTGTTCTATGGTGAAATCAAACCCTTGGAGGCTGATTGACCATCTTAATAATTTAGGATTCTCCCCTTTCATCTGCATTAACCATCTCAAGGGTTGGTGGTCTGTTTGAATTACAAAAGTAGATCCGTACAAGTATGCTCTAAACTTCTTCAAAGAACACACAATGGCAAGCACTCAAGTTCAATAGTTGCCCACCTTGTCTCACGGTCCTTCAGTTTCCTACTGATGAAGCAGATGGGGTGTTCCCTGCCTTTCTCATCCAGCTGACTCAAAACTGCACCTATTCCTGTATTTGAAGCATCAGTTTGTACAATAAAGGATTGGTTGTAGGCAGGAGATCTCAAGACTGGGGCTTGACAAAGGGCTTAAGTGCTTCAAAGGCTTGAGTGCACTTCTCATTCCACCTGACCTTCTTGGTGTCAGAATCCGAGTCCTCGGATTCTTGGCTCACCTGTTTGTTTCTTGTTGTCTTTTTTCTGGTGTTTTCTTGGAGGTACGGGTCTTGTAAAGGTATGGGCGTGTTTCCGCTGAAGCTTGTCTGCAGGCAGGTAGCGAGCGTTGAAGTCCGAGGCTCCAGCCTACGGGGGAGCTGTGGAGTCGGGATGTGTTCAAAGTTCCAGGGAGGATCCAGGAAGGGTTTAGGACAAGGAATACTAAACTGGGAATGGCCGAAAAACAGCTCGCGCAGCTCCGCTAAGGCAGAGGTAGCGGGTCCGCTCAAGAAGGGATGCCGGGAAGGGAGCAGGAAAATGGTGCCTTACTGGGAACAAAGGCAAAAACGGGGACAGGGAAGTTAGATACACAACTTGCCGGGACGAGGAGTACAGACAAGCGTTGCGTTAAGACGTGCCGAGCTATGGGGGCGTGTCTGTTTTCAAGGAAGCATGAAACAGATCAGAAAGACTAGACTGTGTAGTTCCACGGCGTCGGCCATGTTAGGAGGGTTCGAGTTGCAATAGTCAATGTCTAAGGGACCAGACCGCCAGAAGGGTCGGAATCGCCAATTCATGACACTTGGGGAATTTGGGTGAGGAGATCACATTCAAGGGAGAAGCTATGGTCCCATAGTTGCTACTGAAGTTCCTATAGTAACTAGTGAGACCTAGAAAGGCTCTCACTTGGGTTTGCGTAGTAGGGGTGGCCCAGTCTTGTACAGCTTGTACTTTGCTAGGCAATGGCCTTATCTCACCTCCTCCTACCTTATGTCCAAGGTGGACCACTTTTGCTCTGACCAATCTGACATTTACTAGCCTTTATGGTCAGATGGGCCTGTTCAATAGCCTGCAAAACATATCCAAGGTGGTCAAGATGGTCTTCCCAAGTGGGGCTGAACACTGCAATGTTATCCAAGTATGTCCTCCATCCCATTCAGAACATGATTCACAATCCTCTGGAATGTAGCAGGTGCCTTTTTGAGTTCAAAAGGCAACACCTTAAACTGGTAGAGGCCTCCTGGGGTAGATAATGCAGTTTTCTCCTTGGCATGGTCTGTCAGAGCTCATCTGTCCTAGGTAATGGATGGGCATCAGTCGTGGTGACTGAATTAAGAGCTCTATAATCCACACAGAATCTCAATTCCTTGAATCCTGCCTTTGGTACTAGTACTACTGGACTAGCCCATGGACTTGTATATGGCTCTATTTCCCCAAGATCAAGCATCTTCTTGACCTCTTCCTTTATGTGGGTTCTTATATGGTCTGACATTCTGTAACCCCTGCTTTTGACAGGGAGATGGTCACCAGTAAGTATATCATGGTGGCCCCAAGGGGTCAAGCCTGGTGTCAGTGAAAACATAGAGGCAAACGGATTCAACATAACTTTGCATTCCTCCTGTTGTTGTAGAGTCAGATCAGAAGAGAGATTAACGCCTTTAATTTTTCCATCTAAAGGTTGTCCCCTAAGGAGGTCAGGTAGAGGCGCACTCTCCTCCTCCTTGATCAGATGCTAAAAGCAAAGCTCCCAGTTCTGGTCTAGAGACATATGCCATTAGGCGGTTAGTGTGATAGACCTGAGGGGCCTCCTTAGAATTGCCCAAGTCCACTAAATAATTGTCCCCTCCAAGTTTGCCCACAACCTTTAACCGTCTAATCCAACTGTCCTGTAAGGCCCTCTGCTTGTAGGTACCATAACAAGAACAAGCTGGTCTTGAGTAAACTCCACCATGTTGGCCTTCTGGTCATGACAATGTTTGACCAGAGCCTGACCTGCTTTCAAGTTATCTGAAGCTTTTGTCATCATTTGTGCCATTCTCCTTCGGAGACCTAGCACATAGTCGGTGACTCTCACTGGCTGAGGGAAGAATCACTCTCCAACCTTCCTTTATTAGGGCCAAAGGAACTCTAACCGGATGACCATAGTGCAACTCAAAGGGAAAGAAACTAACCCCTTCTTCAGGGACTTCTCTATAAGCAAATAGAAGGCATGGTAGTAGAAGGTCCCCCTTTCTTCTAAGGGGTACCTCTAAAGCACCAATCATGCTCTTCCTAGATCTGTTAAACCTCTCCACCAACTCATTGGTTTGGAGATGGTAGGCTTTTGAGAACGTGTAGGTCACTCCACAGTTTTTCCACATGGTTTGCATGTAGTGGGACATAAAACTTGACCCCCTGTCTGAGATGACCTCCTTAGGAAAACCAACCCTGCTTAAAAATACCAAGGAGGGCCTTAGCCACTGCCTGAGCAGTAACAGTCCTTCTAGGTATGGCTTCAGGATACCTGGTAGCATGGTCTATCACAACCAATATAAATCGGTTGCATGAAGATGTGGGAGGGCCAAGGGGACCAACATTGTCAATACCTACCCTCTTAAAAGGAACTCCCACCACTTGGAGAGGCACCAAGGGTGCCACGTTCTTGGCTCCACTCTTGCCAAATGTCTGACATGTGTGACAGTGTTACTCAACAAACCAGTTTCTCCGGAGGAGTCGACAGGCGAGTGATGGAACCCTGGTTTATCCATTTTGATTGAAGAGCCTGGGTTATACCTTAACCCAGGCCTCCTTACTTGAGGGAACTCTTTATGATACACTCCTCTGATTTATGAAGGAAAGAGCCAGAGGAAAGGATCACATAAAAGAGCGGGGAGAATACACTGGCACTGTACACTGTACGAGGACACTGACTTAATTTATGTAATAGTCTATCACCTGTCAGAGGCTCTGTAGAGAGTTCCAGAAAGCTGGGAGGCGTGAAGGTAAGAACCCTTATACCTAAGTCCTAGAAAACAGTAAGGTCTGTGTTACCCAACTGACACAAATGGGTTACAATAGCGTAGTTTATAGAAGAATAGCTTTCTTACCGGTTTATATGGGATAGAAAAGGAAGTAATAGAGTAACTGTAGCAGGAGGAAATCCAAACAACGAAAAGGATAACACATTAACAAGGGCGGTTAGTAGGGAATTCTGAGCCCGGGCGGCACGAGGGACGCACTAGATCGAGGATTGCTTGGAAGGATAGATGCAGAGGGTCCCGAATGTGCACTACTTCTGATAGGCGTATGGAATCCTTCAATGAACAGTAGCGGTATATGAAGTCTTGCAACAGGTGCTGGCGTAACAGCAGGCAGTTCGGAACTGTAGTAGTAGGCGGAGTGGAACTTGAAGATCCGAACTGTGTTGGAGTTCGCGTAGCGGAGAGTGTCACAGCAATGATGATACAGGTAAGGAGCAGAGGTAATGGCATTCCGATTGACAGGCAGAGTTCGGCAACTTTGGAGCAATTCAGATACAGGGACCAGAGATTTAGGCAGTCCAAGTAACGAGCAGAGTTTGGCAACATTGGAGCAATTCAGATACAGGGACCAGAGGCAAAGGCAGTCTGAGTAACAGGCAGAATTCTGAATGGGAATAGGGAATACCGAAACGCTGGTAACACATAGAAAGGAAAGTAGCTGCAATCAGAAGCAGCGAACGTCAGAATTGCACAACTTTTATGTGGCCGCAGGAGGCGGGCCTTGTGGCAACAGCCGGCTGACCTGATCACGTGACTCCATCAACGCAGCAGTCATGGCAACAGGTTTCCGGACACCTAGCTTTGCCGCAGCTCGTTTCCATGGTAATCTCCAACAGTGAACGAACGGGACAGCCACACGCCGGGTCCTACATGAAGCAGACCTTAGCTTGTAAGGTTGCGAAGTCCTGACAAAAGCACGGGTTTGTGAAACAGTAACAGTATCCACCCCCAAAGGCAGCGGCACCCCTCTGAAGTCATGGAACTTGTGTAGGAGAACAGGAGCATGGATGTTAGCAAGAGGTTCTCAGGTCCTGTCCACGGGGCTGTACCTCTTCCAGTCCTCCAAGTAGTATGGGTGACCGTTGCGTGAACGGTAATCCAGAATAGCCGCCACCTCATACTCCTCATCATCCACCACGATAGGTACAGGACGGGCAGGAAGGCGCATATCAGGGTGGCAGGGTTTTAGTAATGACACATGAAAAACGGGATGCACACGCCAGTTGGCAGGAAGAGACAAACACACCGCCACGGGACTAATTAGTGAGGAGATCTTGTACGGCCCAATATATCGAGGGAGTAGTGCTTTTTTTACCCGGAATGGTAAAGGTAAGGTTCTGGGTTCCTGGTGGAGAGCCAGACACGCATCCCCACCTTGTATTCTGGCACCAGTGTTCGGTGGGCATCTGTATAGTGTTTAGCCCTCTCTTGTGTTTGAACAAGATGTGCATGGATGTCCATGTGCAGTTTATCCAAGTCTCTAACACAGGCGTGAGCAGCTGGATTATCAGCGGGCAGTGTAGAATCTAAAGGCACAGAACGAGGGTGCTGTCCGTACAGTGCAAAAAACGGCGCGTGAACTGAATTGTTGTACAGAATTCGGCATGTTGAACCACCGACAACCAGTTATCTTGGTATTGTAGACACACACATCGTAGGTACTGCTCTAATGTAGCGTTGGCTCTCTATCTGACCATCCATCTGCGGATGATGAGCGGTAGAGTACCTGTCGTCAATGGCAAAATTCGAAGTGAGGGTCTTCCAAAAGCGAGAGGGAAACTGGGCGCCCCGGTCCGTAACAATGACAGGGTAATCCGAAGTACCTGAAAACGTTCTCGCGGAAAAGATTAGCCAAGATGGGCTCAGAAGGGAGACCAGCACAAGGAACAAACAAGGTCAATGACAGTGCGGGGCATAGAAGGCCCCTAGGACCAGCGGCGTAACAACTCCAAAGTCTTCTGCCGGCCCGGATGTGCAGTGATGAGAGAATCATGAGAGCAATTAAGGGCGCGAGCCTGGGCCTCGCCAGGAGGTATGTACAGTCTCCCTTGAATGTACGGGAGCAGCTGAATGATGTGCAGGTTCAAGCTCAGGATCTCCTCTGGATGGGCAGACGCAAGCAACTTGACTGGGTAGAAGCAAGGGAACATCCCCACTGTCAGCACGGGACCCAGGTTGTAGACAGGAGAGGGCATCCACACAGTCGTGCAAGTGGGCCGGGCGGTAAGTTATCGAGAAATCAAATGGGGAAAGAAAAGGTGCCAGCGAGCTTGCTGGGCCGTGAGACACTTCATGGACTTAAAGGCCAGAAGGCTACAGTGGTCAGAATTCACTGGTTGGATGACGGGCCCCTAACAGATGATGCCTCCATTCTGTGAAGACATCCTTGATGGCCAGCAGTTCTCTTTCAGTAACAGTATATTCATGTTCATATGGGGGGAGTTTCCTGGAATAGAAAGCAATAGGAGGTACCTCACCGGAGTCAGGACACACCTCGGAAAGGATAGCTCCAACTGCCAGACTAGATGCATCTGCCTCCACAAAGAAAGATCGTTCTGGATTCGGATGCTGCAGGACTGGCACCATGGAGAAGGCGGCTTTTAGAGTCTCAAAGGAGTTCTGTGCCTCAGGGTTCCAACAGAACGGTTTCTTGGCAATGGTCAGGACCGTCAATGGAGCAGCAATGTGAGAAAAGGAGTGAATGTAGCGATGGTAGAAATTCGAGAATCCCCGGAATGATTGGAGGGCCGTGATAGTAGTCGGCACGTGCCAATTTAACTCTGCTCTAACTTTGGAGCGGCTCATCCTGATGCCATGGTCAGTCAGGTTGTACCCCAGGAATTCCATCTCTCTGGAGTTACACACAATTCTCCTCTTTCACGTACAGATTATGGTCCCGTAATCGTTGGAGTACAGTGCAGACATGGCTGACATGTTCTTGAGGGGAGGAATATATCAAAATGTCGTCGAAGTAGACGAGCACGTATCGGTCGAGTACATCATGGAAGACATCATTCATGAATGATTGGAAGGTTGCTGGGGCGTTGCACAGGCCGAAGGCCATGCCGATGTACTCATACAACCCATAACAGGTCTTGAAAGCGGTTTCCATTCAATCTTATGCGCCCCGAAGGTCCAACTTCGTAAAGACGACTGAGGAACCCAGCTGGTCCAGATGGACTGAAATGAGAGGCAACGGGTACTGTTTTTTTATGGTTATGATGTTCAGGGCCAGTTAGTCTATCCAGGGCCTGAGGTCACCCTTCTTCTTCGGTACGAAAAAGAGAGGCGAGGCTGCAGGTGACTTAGATGGTCAAATTAAACCCCTTGGCCAGAGCTTTGTCAATATAATTTTTGAGGACCTGGTCTTCCTTCGGGGTGAGAGAATACACTCTACCAGCAGGGATCTTGAAGCCTGGGACTAAGTCAATTGGGAAATCGTAAGGCCGATGTGGGGGCAATGTTTCTGCTTTGCCCTTCTCGAATACGCCCAGGAACACAGAGTACTCAACCGGGATGTTGGAAACAGGTGCAGTTGAGACTGAACCAATGAGAGACATAGTGTCGGTCATGTCAAGACACCGGGTTCTGTGGGTAACGCTGTGGGATTGAAAACACCTGTCTTTAAACACAGATGAAGGGAAATGGACTGACTGCAATCCCCAGTGTATCGCAGGGTTGTGAAACTGTAGCCATGGGAGGCCTAGGATGATCTTAAACTCGTAGGCGGTAATGAGGTCAAAGGAGATAACCTCTACATGACCTCCCTCTATGCGCATGTGGATCTGAATGGTTTGCTAGGTTACCTGCCCCGAAACCAGGGCAGTGCCGTCCACAGCATTCACCACCTCCGGATTGGGTTTAGCAATGGTATGGATGCCAGAGGAGAGCGCATACTGGAGGTCCATATCGTTCCCCGTGGCTCCGGAGTCAATAACAGCCAGATCCGGAAAGGAACTCGTGGCCGACACAGAAAAGACCACAGGAAGAGTGAAGGGAACAGAGGGAACGATCTCGTGGGAGTCCATGAGAGACATCCCTGGCATAGGGACTCCTTCAAACGCTGGGATTTTGCGTTTTCCACCCTTCATGCAGATTTATTGGGGCACTCCTGGAGCAGATGTTCCGAGGATCCACAATAAATGCAAAGGTTATGTGAACGGCGATGTTCTCTTTGGGCAGACGTCAAAGGGCCACAGATGGCCCCCACTTGCATGGGTTCTGGCATTGGAAAGGAAGGCGCCGCCGGTTCATGCACAGTGGCGACAGGTGGCACTGGTTTCATCTCACCTCTCTGCTCAGCATGGTGAGCGTCAATTTGCAGGACCAGATCTAGCAATTCGTTGAATGCCGTGGGGACCACAGGGACGGTGGCCAATGTTTCCTTAAGGTCCTCAGAAAGACCTTTATAGAAGACTGCTGCCTTCTACTCCTCAGGCAAGTCTGTCTCAGCGGCCAGCTGGTTAAACCTGGCCACGTAGGTCAACAAGGAGGTACTCCCCTGGCGGAGGTTCGGGAACTCCAGGTCAGTAGCTTGGGTCTTGTAGTGGCTATCGAAAACTCTGTTCATGGCTGTTATCAAGGCATCATAGTCATATTAGAAATGACAGTTAGTTTCCAGGAGGGGATTGGCCCAGGCTGCAGCGTACCCCCACATAAGACAGAACAAAGGCTGCCTTTGTGGTAAAATTTGGAAAGGAGGAAGGGCAGCAGAGGAAGTGTAGTTTACATTGATTTATGAACGTACAATACTGCTTAGTGTCTCCAGTGAACCTTTCATGGTGGCCAAAGGGAATTGGGTGGACATAAGGACTGGTGTGGGTTCCTGTCTTGGTAGAGGATAACCAGAGCCCGTAGCAGTGGCCCCAGACATCTCACCCCCTGAGCATGGGACTGGGCCAGATCCTGTAAGGCATCAATCCTGTGGCGTAGATCATCATGAGCAGCGGACATGTCTGTCCAGAGATCAGCGACCATCTGCATCAATGTGGCCAGAGTGTCAGATGCTTCCATGGCTTCTGATTCTGTTACTCACTGAACCAGTGTTTTCCAGAGGAGTCGACAGGTGAGTGATGGAACTCTGGTTGAACCGTTTTGATTGAAGAGCCTGGGTTATTCCTTAACCCAGGCCTCCTCACTATAGGGAACTCTTTTCTATGATACACCCCTCTTACGTACAAAGGAAGCAGCCAGAAGAACGGATCACATAAAAGAGCGGGGACAACACACCGTCACAAAACCAGACTGCAAGGAAAAAACAAGATGGTCAAACATCAAATCAGACCGCAGATATCAGCAGGTATTTTCTGCTGATTGGAAGGAGCGTTTCATTTCTCCTACGAACGCTCGTGCTTGCAAGGTCCATCCCTCACAGCTGCACTGCGAGCAGAGCTCTTGCAGCCCATTCTGCTTCCTGGAGGGGGCGGACCCCTTCCTGAACACGTGACACAACACGTGACTGCCAGCCTGCACAAGTTGCCGGCACAGCCGCCCTTGCGGCGTTAAGCCCTGGAGACTGTAAGGGCTGGAGATACTGTTTTGCTGTTTGGCTGTGATCTGTGAGTACACTGTTCTGGGCCTTCCCAAGCCAACCCAATTGAAGTTGTATTCTTACTACGAGGGTTTGGGGTGGAGAGTCGGACTCTGGCAGCTCCACAAGCCGTCGGGCGTTCCCTTCCCAGAAAATGACTTTTACGCTGACACAACTCATTTACTAAAACTTTTATTTAATTGAGTGTGTAACATTGCTTTTTATTTTAATTCGCTCTTAATGCTAGGTTACATATATACTTCATAGGGTTTTTAGACAATGTACTGGTCTTTCAGAGTTTGATTTTCGCTATTTGTGCCATACTCTAACAGTTGCATTTTTAAAATTTAAAAATTGCCTAGTATTTTTTTTTGCTGTGTGTCTCTATGTCTAACTTCCCCTGACATCTAGGCTTATTTCCAGTGTATTTCTGGGTACCTTCTCTGACATAACTTTTATTTTCTTTCTCATTCTGCCTACTGTCAGGTTGAGGTTTTATCTGAATGACACGTAAGGGACTTAGAAGTCAGACTGCTATGGAGGTCTCACCTCCTTTGTCCCCTTCGCCCATTGTCAGTATGCCCTCCATGCCATCTACAGTTATTGTGCCAGAAACCCCCATTCCTATTGCTATGGGGAGTTCTGATGATGCTCCACTTCAGGCCCATTATAACCCTCTCCTTTTAAGGGACATAGCCCAGGCCCAAATTCATGTGAGAGAGAGGTCTGAGGTTTGCAATGCTATGGGTATCACTTTACGTAACACAGCTCATAATAACTGTATTTTCAATGGAATACATGACATTTCTATAGATACTCAGGAAGAACGTCTAGCTGCTACTCTTGCCTCCAATCTTTTGGTCGGGGTCAGTTTCTCAAAGACAAAAAGCAACATGGCATATGACAACAACCCTTTGCCTAATATCCCTCTTCCAATGATTGCCTCACTGAATCCTAGTATGCCCATACCCCCAGTCATGGCGGATGAATCAGAAGTTACTGTATCACAACTATTAGAGAAGAAGGACAGTGGGAGCGTTGTTATCTCTCACACTCAACCCTCTTTAGGATCCAAAGTATTACTCAGTGATATTAAGCACACATCTTCTTCTCACGTTAACCTTTCTACTAGTGTGGTGGGAACTCCCTTCTCCCCTAATGGGATCCCTTTGCCGTTCAAAACCCCTCTCAACAAGCCCCGTAACTCAATATCAAAAATAAAAATTAATCTAGGTACCCAGGGTAATCCAATCCAGGGGAAAAACATCACACATTTTTTTGGTAAGAAATCTGTTTCTAGCACTCTGGCTAAATCTCCTTACCCTCTTCCTCCAGTACATACCCCGGCCCACACTAACTTAATTAACGTAGTTAAGAAACTGGATATTGAAGATCTCTCAGTCCAGGATATTGACGATATCAGTATCATAGAATGTGCAGATAAGGCAATTGCTGATAGCCACTTGGACTCCCATCTTAACAAAACAAATAATGTAACACAACAAATTTGTGATGAATCATGGGCAGGTTCCCCTTCAGATCTCACTAACTTTATTGACGAGTATACTGAAAAACAAAACTGGTTAAAAGAAAGAGGTCTTCTTCCGGACTTCAAAACTGATCCGCCCAGTGAGTCTATTCTACATCATACCCTTAAAGATGTTGATGATAGAATTAAACTCTCCCATCCAACTATCTCTGCGTTGAATATGGTTCTGAGTTCCTTTGTGAGTCTCTATGATAACATCTGGTCAGAGGTTACATCCCACTCACGTATACTTTCTGAAATATATTCTAGGCTGGAGGGCCTAGATAGATTTGAAGATTTAGTAAAAATTATAAAAGAAGAAAATCAATTTTTGAACACTCAAGGTCTTGACCCTACCTCCTTCAATCCACCTTTGGCCCCTATACACGATTTACATCAGGGGCCTACGGGGACTACGGCAACTACTTTAGGGGTGGTCCCCAATGCGGCCCCGGGTCTTCTGGTTCTCCAACCACTAGATCTTGATTCCCGGGGCTCTTCCTCTATGACTCCCCGAGCTGCCTTTGATGGTTTGCGAGAGGCTGACGACCCTACAGATATACTTCCCAGTGTTCCGACTGTATTCTCTACGGAAAGAGGAGAGGACAAAGTACAGGAGGATCTGCCAAGGGTATCCCTCAAACCCTCTATACAAGATCGTTCATGTGCAGGTGGGACTGCAGAGTCGGCCGTCCGTTCTAAAGGTGACCATATCGCATCCTTAGGTGAAAACATGATTATCCTAACTCCAGAAATCGCAGCAATTTCCTCTGAGCCCCCAGAGGAAAATTCCTGTCCAAAAGTCCTCCCCTGTCTAGGAAAGAAAAGGAAAATGAGCCAACAAATGAAGAAAACAAAAAATCAGAAGAATGTCAAAAAGATTACTTCGTACACTAATCAATTTTTCAAAAACCTCTTTATGGCAAACTCTTTAGTCCCTTCAACCACTGTTGCAGTTCCACAGGGGACTGATAACTCTGTTGAACCAATCCCCTCTTCCATTCATGTGACCACTCCAGATACCACCAATGCTCCACCTATTTTACCACCTGCATCTGTTTTAACGGATGCGGTGGGTATGTTGATTAATACCTCTGCTTCTATAGATGCGGGGCCAAGGACTGTTGGTACTGGTGAAATTGCAGTTTCTAGCATTCGGATAACACCTCTTACCGTACCAGCATCCACTAGTACCAACCCTGTAACACTGCCTACTGATATTGTTGCAGCGGAGGCTATGGACTCTGCCCCAGAAGCAATTCTCCCCTCTACTTCTCTGGAGTCTACTTCTGGAAAAAGCCTGAATCATCCGGACACTTCTCTAACTACGCCGACTGTTAATATGGTTAACATTGATATGGTTAAACATTTATTTCAGTCACTACTTGTTCCCAAGATCAGCAAGGTGACAGTGTCTAATTCCAACGTAAGCTTGTCACAGGACGAGGTTCCTACTACTCGGCTCTCTCCTTCTGACCCGGCATTCTTGTCTGCTCCTGAGGAGCCCCCTGTTAATATGGACTGCATTAAGAGGGATGGAGATATGACAGATCGATCAGACAATGTCTTATCGACTCTCCCCCCTTTTAACCTTGCTTCTCTTAGCATCTCAAATATGCGCATGTCTGCGGCTCGAGAAGCCGTCCCCTCTGGGTTTGACTTTGCCCATAATAAGAACGTTTCCAAATCTTGGGAAAGATTTCCACTGGGGCCAAATGTCAACCATAATAGGACTATACTAAGAGGGGCAAGGGGTTGTGATCTGGCGGCTGACCCTCTTGGTCACTTTACCAAAAAAATTACTGAGTCCTTACCTGTCTCTGCTACAACAAAAGTTTCTGGTGATGTTATACAGCTTTCCAGTCTTTGGGGCGAAGATATGCCAATCTGTTTAAATCGTGGTAACATACTTAAAATCTTTCACCAACTTCCTTCGCTTTCGCTTATCTCTAGCTATGACATAGATTGCATTTTATTCCCTTTCCATGATCGGGTAGATGTTAGTAATATTATTCTTAGATCGAAGGTAGTTTTAAATTTGATCATGGGGCATATGGAAGGGTTGAAGCAACTAGGATTTGAAGCAAAAATAGTGGACTCTTCTCAATTTGCCAAAAATAAAGGAGAGGGGGCTGAATATAGAGGTAATCTTACAATGGTCTACCATCCAGAAAGAACTCCCCCACCCCAACGGAGGCATTTTTTGCCCAAATCTAATGGAGACTCCGCGAGCTGGGCACATGTCACCGCAGGCTTATGGAAATGATTTAATTCCCGTTAAATCAGAATCCTCTTCGAAGGCCCGCCCTCTAAATAGCTTCAGTTTTTTTTCATGGAACTCTAGAGGTAATTCCCATTTGTTCACGAACCTAGAAACGGTTGCCGTGATTAAGGCTTCGCATTGTTTTTTTCTCCAAGAAACTTGGCTACTTTCAACTCCAGTTCTTGATGGATTCGATATTTTCTCTCAATATGCCAAACCTAGCCTGGGAGGCCGCGCATCGGGGGGACTCATTATAGGGGTAAGAACCTCCTTCGGCTCTGTTGCTAAGGAGCTTTCGGATACACCTTTTGGCTTTATGGCCTTAGAGGTGTTTTTTCCGGATTCTAATTGTTACTTTCTCTTGGTCAATGTTTACTGGCATATGGGAATCTCTCCTCTCGAATTGTTTCTGGAGAAGTTAACTGATACAATCCTTGCCTGGAGATATCTGCACCCCATGGGCAAACTCATTTTGGCGGGCGATCTAAATTCAGACTGCACTCTTTGTCTGGAATCCAATTATGATGACCTGGGCTTGGTTATGGAAGACGACCCACGTATAGGACTAAAACTTACATGGGGCCGATCTTGGAATCTGGCTTTGGATTCAATTGGCCTAACTTGTCTTAACAGCCATTATGATGCTACTAATCCTTCCTGCCCAACCTGGCGTAGATCGTCCTCATCTTCCACCTTAGACTACGTCTTTGTCGACCATTCCCTGATTCCATTTTCTTCTAATGTCGAGGTGTCCTTCAACTCATGGAGCGACCATGGTATTCTCCGGGTTCAATTTCTATGCCCCTTTTTCACCAAGCTTCTGCCGGAGGGTGGACCCACTCAGCTTTATACTGTTAGTCAAGGGACAGGGATAAGGTGGTCTCCTTTTAACATCAGTGTTCTTAATAACAAACTGATCTCTTCCCTTAACCACACCTCGCTCTGCTGGAAAATAGCAGTCTTTAACACCTCTTCTTTTGATAGTTTTCTCAATGTCTTACAGAGTAGTATTTATGGCCAGCTAAGGAAAGGAGTCTCCAAAAAATTTCACAACCATAGTTTCGACCAACAATTGGCCAATGTTAAGGCCCTTACTAAGAAACTTATTAGGGATGTTCAAGCCCTAGATATGGATTGGGCAGATAAAACAACAAAAATTAAAACCATTCGTCAAAAATACAAAAACTACTGTAAGCATAGAAAAATTACTATGATTCAAAATGACGCACAGTATATGCTTGCAGTACTAATAAAACGAGATGTGAGGGCTTTTTGGGCTTCGGTTTCCAGCCTTGATAACACATTGATGGCTGATCAGCTTAATGCAATCCCAGAGGCCAAATGGTTTGACTATTACTCTAAACTTTTTGATATTGGGGAGGAAGACTTGGCTTCGGATGCATTGATGATTTACCCATCGAATGACGCATGGAAACCAGTTTTTGATCTGGAGACAGTGTTCTGTCTTATTTCTAAGGCTAAGAAATCTAGGGCGCCAGGCCCAAATGGCCTTACGAACAATACATTCAAAGCCGAGCCCGAGATTTGGGCCAATCTACTCTTCCTGCTTTTTCAGGATGTAGTAAATTCCGGGAAGGTCCCTATGAGTTGGCATACGGCCCATATTGTCCCAATCTTTAAGAGAGGCTTACGCTCTGAGGTAAAGAATTATAGACCGATCTCTCTTATAGACGCGGACTGTAAGCTTTTTGCTTCTCTGCTCCTCTCCCATCTTAACATATGGATTAGGGACAATCATATTCTCCCCAAATACCAAACTGGCTTCAGGGCCGGCCACTCTACCAATCTCAATGGTCTTATTATAACTGCCCTTCAGACCTCTTCCTGGGGAAAATCTGATGGTCCTTTGTATGTCGCCTCAATTGATTTATCCAATGCATTTGATCTGGTCATTAGATCCAGATTATGGGAAAAATTAACTAAATGGGGCATCCCGGCGGGCCTCCTTTCTCTCATTATGGCCCTCTATGAAAACTCGGGGGTACACATCAGGCTCGATTTGGCTGGTACTCTCTCTAGGAGGATTAGGACGCGTATCGGGGTGAGACAGGGTTGCTCGTTAGCTCCCTGTCTATTTATCCTCTATTTGGCTGATGTGGATAACTTCCTGAAAAATGCAGGCATGGTGAGTGCTAAACTTGGGGACCTGAGATTCTCATGGTTGGCATATGCCGATGACTTTCTCTTGTTCGACCAGACCAAAGTGGGCCTGCAGAGGCTCCTGTGTAAATTTGAACAGTACGCACTGCTAAATGGGCTGAAGATCAATCCTGGTAAAACACGTATCATGGAATTCTCAAAGGGGAGAACCCGAAACAACAAAGTATGGAAAATGGGGGGAACAAACATTTCTCGAGTTAACAAAATCGTCTATTTGGGCTTTTTGATCTTGGCCCAACCATCGGTGATAGAACTGAGACGATTTCTTAGACAGAAACTGCTCCCTCTCATCTCCCAATCACGTACTTTGGAGAATAAATATTGTATGTTTTCCCTCAAACCTGTGGTAGACTTTTTCAAGGGTAAGGTGACTCCAAAGTTATTGTATGGTATGGAACTCCATTACCTTACACTTCTGCCCTTCTGGGACTCTCTTGAAGGTATTTACTGGAGGAAAGTTTTAAAACTGCCCAATTCAATTCCTACTGTTGCCATTAGATATGAGTTGGGTCTGGTTTCTCTACGAGCTAGGATTCTTTGGAAGGTTCTCTCATTGTTCTCAGCCTTGCTTTCCCCTAGACCTGATACTTTATATGTTGATGTGGGCCACATGATTTTTTCCCAGACACACTCGGGCCACAACATATATCTCCATCTTTTCTCCACTCTCTGCGATAAGACCCTGATGGACATATCCTCCGACAGGGATACATTACTTACAAACCCTAACAAGGTAAAGGAGTCTCTGTTCAGCCATGATTGGAGTAACACTATCGAAAAACTTCATGGTTATTCCTCACTGAGTGATCTTCAATTTGATCATAAGAAGAGAGGTGTGATGTCCTTTATTTTGTTCCAATTTCCTAATAGACACTACCGCTCTCTTCTTATAAAACTCAGATGGAACCTTCTTCCCACTCGGGAAGTCCTACGTAAAAGGAAGAAGTTTTCTGATTTGGATCCCACCTGTCGTTTCTGCAAACTTTTGGGGGTCACTGAAACTTCTCGGCATCTCATTCTTGACTGCAAGGCTTTGACCTCTTTAAGGGACAAATATCTAGGCATTTTTAATGTTATGGGGCGACTGGGGGTAGACAATTGGATTTGGTCACAATGTCTCTCAATCTCGAACATCAAGGTTGGTCTGGCTGTGGCGGGCTTTATTAGAGCCCTTGACCTATATGCCCCTTTGGTCTGATTTCTGCTCCTATTCTTGGAACTATGAATTTTTTACTATATGAGCACAGTGTTTTTAATATGAGCAATGTATTTCATATTTTATACCTTGTATCTATTCTATCTGTTATTCTCTGTAACTAGTACTTTATATTGACTTGACTAATCTTGGACAATCAAATTTCAAATCTGAAACCGGTTGATTATCTATTGTCTGTCCCTTTTCTGTAAAATTTGCTAACTTTTGCAACTTATGTAAATCTGTAATTTCGTATTTCTTTAGCGGGCATTTTCTTTTTCTTCTTTTTTCAAATGCAAATGCAAAGCAATGAATGTTTATCTTTTTCTTTTTTTACTATTTTGTTTTTAATTATAAAGTTTGTTCTATTTGTAAAGGTTTTTTGCAAACCATATACAATAAAAAAAAAAAAAAAAAAAAAAAGACCGCAGATACTGACTTAATCTTTGTAATAGTCAATCACCTGTCCAAAGCTCTGTAGAACGTTCCAGAAAGCTGGGAGGCGTGAAGGTACGAACCCTTATACCGAAGTCCTAGAAAACAGTAAGATCTTTGTTTCCCAACTAACACACATTGGTTACAATAGCCTGGTACATAGAAGAATAGCTTTCTTACTAGTTAATATGGGATAACTATTCCTGCCAAAGACAAAACCCGTCTGATTCCAGTGGACCAGCTTTGACAATAGAAGATTACTCCTTTCGACATAAATCTTGGCCAAGAGCTTGATATCAGCATTCAATAAGGAAATGGGTCTGTAGTTTCCACAAATGGAGTGATCTTTCCCTTGCTTGGGGATCTCAGTGATTACAGCAGTTTTCATGGAATTAACAATCTCTTCATTAGCACAAATCTCTTTAAATAGTTTTACCATAAAAGGAGCAAGCAAAGACCTGAAAGCCACATACAACTCTATAGGAAACCTGACTGGCCCAGGACACTTACCAGGCTACGTCAATCCCATCGAATCTCTGCCAACAGAATCTGCATTGTTCTCAAGAAACAACGTGATGTCAGCATCTATATGTTTAAAAAAATCCTGGTGTAACTGATGGGTACTTAACCTCCACCGCCTACTTTTCCTCTCTCCTCACGCTTTATCTATCAATTGCCAAGTGCACACAGGCGTGGTTGGAGATCAGAAGATCAGAACATCACCTATTCCTGCTCTACTCACATCCCCACAAAGGTCTCTGCTTATGAAGAAATAATCAATAAGAGACAAGGTTCCATGCGGGACCGACTGAAAACTGTAATGACTTTTCAGTGTATTTAGTTCACGCCAAACATTGTGTAAATCCCACGTCTGCATAAGCTGTAAGAGCCCGTTTCTTGCGCTGGCCTCAGCATAGGAATGTGACTTAAACCTCAGACTTGTCCAGTATATCAATTATAGTAGCGTTAAAATCACTGCCTGCTCCATCTCCCATACCTGCAAGAGTATCCTCTAATGTCTTCAAAAAGGCAGCTTGTCCTACATTAGGGGCATAAACATTAAGGACTATCAAGCGCCTATTCTCAACTAGCAATTTAACTGCCACATCAGAATCAAGGTCCACTCTGTCCACTGTAAATCTTAAATCCATCCTAAACAAGATAACCACTCCTCTAGAATTGCTGGGAAATGTACTGGAAAACTGCTTTACATATGTGCTGTTCAAAATATAGTCTGCCTTGCCCTGTTGCAGATGTGTCTCTTGAAGCAAGATAATGGGCCTTATTAGGTGTCCGTCGGTAGCCGTGCTGGTAAAACCGGCAGGCTGCCGCCGGACCCGGAATGAATTACTGCCTCCGTGATTGCCGGAAACACTGGAGCATTACAACCCTGGTGACCCGGTAATTCCGGAGGCGTAATTCCATTAATCCCCATTCCCATAGGACTCCATGGGGATGGGGACAATGGAGACACTGGCACCGTAACTAATGGTGCAGGTGTTTTAATTTCCGTCTGCAGGCGGATGGCATTACTCCCGCCAGGTCAGACCTGGTGGGAGTGACACCACTCGCCTGCAGAATTCGTAGTCTGCCGGTCCGGAGACAGCATGGCGGCGGGTTTACCGCCACCGTTGTTTCCGGACCGGCAGGCTTGTAATGAGGCCCAATATCGGGTTTCTTTTTACCTAGGAATTTCAGTATTTTCTGCCTCTTTACCAGATTATTCATCCCTTTCACATTTCAGTTTCGAAAATTCAAACAGTTAGACATATCACGAAAATCAGACTACCTTCCTTGAAACTAGACAGCTACAATCCGGTTAGGACTATAGACCAAGTCCAACGTAGGTCACCTTCAAAAGGCCAATTCATATTGAAACATTTACACAAGACATTCGGGAAATGCACACACTTGTTAAATTCCTCCTCAAAAAGTTGAAAGAGACTAGAAACAAATAATGAATGCATGTTTTAATAAACAAAAACAGAATTAAACACAAAACAAAAATGGAACAAAAGGAAAGGGACAGAGTCCAAAGCCAGAACATGCAGAAGATGGTGAAAGATCAGCCATTGTATAGCCCACAGTTGCCCAGAAGGATATCAGGACAGATGAGATAGGAGGTGAATACTCTTCAAATGAGCACAGTAACAAAATATTTAAAATTGAAACTAATGGTAGACCCTCTCATAGATAAAACACAAATACTAACATTAAGTGAAACAGACATTTATACTGTACATCCAAGGCAAGAAGAAAAAAAGACAATCACATTGCGGCATGTGCAAAACAAATTTAAAACAAGCAGGTACCGTAAATAGGTATTCTAGTCCATGTAGGAAGGTAACATATTTAACAAACAAACATTTCACTGAGCGAGAGAGTGGTAAGTTAGTTAGTCAGCATTTTCCTAGCAGGCTGTAAGTCAATTGTGTTAATATTTTTACTTACTTGAGTCCAAATGTTATTCTCACCTGCAAGCATTATACTGATTTCTTTTTTCTTTTTATACTTAAAGCTGAGGTTTCTTGAGCTTGTAATGGAAACGTATGTCTATTCTGATATTATACATGTGTTTTCTCGGTCCTAAGTGAATGCAACGTTTAAAAAAAGCGATTTAAAAAAAAAGGCCAATTTAGAAAGACATCCCTGTGACCGCACAGAACGGTCTTTCTAAATCGAACTGTCAGCCCTTGCGAGACCCGGAAGAGGAGTCGCAGGAGTGTTGTGTAAGTGTCTGTGTCTGTGTGTGTCTGTGTCTGTGTGTGTCTGTCTGTGTGTGTGTGTGTGTGTGTGGGTCTGTGTGTCTAAGAACAAAGGGTGGGGGAAATTAAACTGTGTGTTTGTGTGTGGGGGCGGGTGAGTGGGGTACTGCGGAGGGAAGGGGGTTGGGGGCTTGAAACCCCCCAAATACAAAAAAAAGCCTAATCTGTGCTTTTTCTGGCTTTTTGCGGGCCGCACAAAAACGACCAAAATAAATCGGTCTTTTTTTGGTGCGCCTATCGAAAAGCGAGAAAAAGACAGAACCATTTTCTCAGTACAAATATTAGTCTAATTGTGTTTACATGCATAGACTGAAGATATATAGTATAGTGGAGACATTTCTGTCTGTGGAACCTGAAAGACTCGGTTCTCATGCAGTCTTCTAAATTGAACCAATTGTATTATTTGACAGATTCTTTATCCGGCAAAATGTGTAGCACTTAAAACTAGACTAGTCTCAGATATTAAGCAGTATGTTGAAAATGTATGTACATTTAAATTAATAGAAAATAATGTTTTTGTTTCAGATTATGCACCGTGATATTAAACCTGAGAATGTCCTAATCACTGAGTCTGGAGTTGTTAAGATATGTGATTTTGGCTTTGCTCGTACCTTAACAACAAATGGAGATATTTATACAGATTATGTTGCCACACGATGGTACAGAGCTCCAGAACTGATACTAGGCGACTCTAAATACGGAAAGTATGTATTTCATAATTCCTTTCTGTGCATTTTTAAGTTTACTTAATGCGGTTGGTGCGTGAGCTAACGAATAAATGTCCTTCATTTTCTCATAGAGGAGATTAAGCATGTTCAATAAAGCTTCTGTACACCATTTTCTGTGCTGCTCCTGACAAAACTGGGGTATCTTTCTTGAAGAGACCATGAGGCAGGTTAGATGTTATTAGTGCATTGTTTGGCATATGTTTTCATCTTATTACCTAGCTACTGTTTAGTAAGAAATATTAATGTCCAGACAATAGGCAACCTCGAATGAGGAACATGTGACAATGTCTGTTTTCTAATGTGTATCTGTGGTAAGTCAGAATCAGGAGACGGACAACTCATTGTGGTTTGACTCAAGCATTTTTTATTGTATTTCCAAAACCCTATACTCATCCCTACCATGCAAATCCCTATGCTAAGGAAAGGAAAAAGGTTACATGTGAGGATGTCGTCAACTTAAAATCTATCTGCCGTCTAGAAGAAAACCTACTCTAGCCTGATCCTAAGACTACCACTTATAAAGAAATAAGAACCTATAATGAAACACAAAAGCCACTTGCAGCCTCTTGACCAAGTGGTAAATCTCTGGCTGGTTTCTGATCTGCACTCAAGGTATTCAGGAGTAAAGGTGGCGTGTTACCCCGAGTGGACTTCAGGTTTGCCACCAGCCAAAATCACTGGGCTTCTTGCCCCAATCCTTGGTTCCAGTTAAATAGTTCAACAGGTACTTTTATGCTTCCCACCCAGTTGTTCAAGACATGGTTAATGTCTCTAGGCCTCCTGGCCTGCTATTCAATGTCACTGCTCTATGAGGAAAAGTTCTTAGAAATGTTTCTGAGCAGCCGGGACTTGTCCAGCCCTGTGCAGAACCTCCCTGGGGTCTGGGGTTATACAGCCGATCCTGGGGTTGGTCTCTGGGTGGCCCCTTCTGGGCATTCTGGATTCTCACCCTGTCCTGGGCTCTCTGGTTTCACACACACCCTCATAGGGCATCCGTTCTTGCAGCCCTGCATGGGCCTTTTTGTCTCTCTGTATCTTTTGGCTTCCCATCCTGGCCTGGCTTCATCTGAGGCATCGCTCAGGTTCAGATTCTTGGTTGTGGGCTTTTCAGATTCTCGCACCCTTACTCACTAGCCCCTGCTTGAGATATCTGAGACTGTGCCCCTGTTCAGATTCACTATTTCTTCTGCTCCTCAATGGCTGCTCTGATTCTCTCCCCGGTTCGGTCTACATGATCCTTCAGTCACTTTAGGCTTGTTAGCCTTTCCACCCCAGCGTGGGGTATTTCTGATCTCACCCTGGCATGGGGTATGCCTGGGCCTGTCTGCTGTTCTCCCGGTTGTCTGAACGCACTGCGTACCTGTTGACTTGTGGTCACGTTCCTCTGGAAGGCCTGCAGCACGGTTTCTGTTTGTTGGCTTGCTTCCACATTGCTATGTGGTAACCGGTCCTTCACGTCGGGTTGTTGCAGGACTTCGGCTCTGGTTGACCACAATGCTCACAGTTGTGCCTTTTCTGTCATTTGGTGGACCAAGCTTCTCCAGCTCCAGTCCTGACTGCAGGAAGTAGCGCTTCGTTGCCTGTAGCTCTCCTCCACGCTCCACGCCATCTGTGTGTATCTGCCTCCTGATGCTGTCTCAACGAGGTCCGGGCCCTTCTCATCGTGACTCTGCAGGCTGGCATGCCTCTCTCCTGCTCCTGCTCACTCTTTGGGTGTCCTCAGAGGCCATTTATGTCTCGCCCTTGGAATAGATCATGCCATTGGTTCTTCGTTTCACACAATGAAGGCAAAATTAACGGATCAGAAACAATACCAGCTCCCATCTCATGACCATTCCTATATTTGTCTGATGCAACTCCTATATAGCCATTGCAAACATTGGCTATCAGGGATAAGGGAGGCTAACATATATCCCTGTTAAGGGGTGTCCTGTCCACTAATGGGGGCGCCCAAAGTGTGATCCTGCTTTCCCTGTACCCTGATGGGTTTTAGGGGTAGCAGGCTCACTTTCCTAGTCCCAAAGAAGCAGTCTGTCCCTTGGGGAGAGGGGACATATTCCCTGGATTCCTCACATAAATTAGACTCAGGAGGCGGACAAGAGGTCATTTCGTAAATCAAGATTGATTCAATAAAGGAATTAAGGCCTTTTATGCCCCTATCTCTAAGGAGGTTTTAACACTAGTCTATAAAGACAACCATAAAGTGTTCTTATCAGGATGTCTGATCTACACAAAATAGTCCTCTGTCCAAAGCCTACTCTATGCTGAATTTTGAGATTACACATTCTCAACCAAACAATGTCTGATCAGGGCCTTCTACTGACCCTAGGAACCGGTGGCTGGCTTCTGAACCCTACGCAAATGTCTCTATAGTTACTCCCAGGCCACTTGCCCAGTAAGATAGTTCAAAGTTAAAGTTTTTTCTTCTGCTCCGCCTCTGCCTATTTGGGTCGGCATGTAATTACTCAGTCGTGAAATAGTCTCTCAGGGGCGGACTGGAACACGAAATAGGCCCGGACACCTCCCAAAAAGTGGCCCTAATACATGAATCCTGGTAATTCATTACTTTACAGTCTATGGTACTTATGGAGGTTGTGGAGGGTTTATGGTGTTAGCTGCGTGTAATGTTTTGCGTCAACACTTAGGAAAACCAGAGATAACATTCCTTTTTTTCTTTGTGAAAAAGACAATCATCACACAAGCTTCCTCCCTTTTCAAATTTCTCTTCTCTTTCCTTCCTTTATAGAAAGCAAGACAATCATATACTTCCCGAATAGAGACCATTGGCGATGTGGGTCAGTTATTTTAAGTCTTTACTTTAGCCCAAAACAGTTGCAATACAGGAACGAAAGAATAAAGCATTAAAGAGTTGGGTCTCTTTTTTTTGTCTAGTTTCCAGTATTGCAATTACTAGTTTGTGCTAAAGAAAGACTTTAAATAACTGTTTGCCATCATCACCTTGAAAATGGCCTGCATTCCGAAAGAATATGATTGCCATGTTTTACGTAAAGTGAAAACCTTCCTACACTTGAACAGGTTGGCTGCAGGTAGCCACTGCAGCCAGCCAAGCACCCTTCTTCAAGAAGATAACCTCGAATACCCGTTGGCTACCCTACCTAATTACAGCTGGGAATATTAGTTCGAAAGTATGAGGCACAGGCACCCATGGGGTGATGCTTAAATTACCATGGGGGCAAAAGAAAGCAGCAATGAGTGCATATTGTCAAGGGACAGGCAGACAGTGGGGAGGTGAAACGCCAAATGTCACCTGAATTGCTCTTTGTCAGCATAGGTCTAATTATATAGATGAAACCTCTGGGAGTGACAAGATCAGAAGATGAATTAAGAAGGAAGTGGGGGGGGCCTGTTGAGCAGCCCAAGATGGCTGCTTAGCTTCAGTGCTCTGCGATGCATCAACGGAAAATTATAAATCACGGCGACTTCTCGAACCACTCAACTCTGAGAAGTGGACCCCATGAGCCTAAACGTATGAGGTAGCTGCACGCTGAATTTCACTAGGTTTGCCTACGTCCTGACACGATACAAGGCCTGTGTGCGGAGTACAGAGCGGGAGTTTGCCGCCGCCGCACTGGAGCCACAGGCTGCGCAGTGAACAAGCCTGCCCGTTGTTAGGGAGAATTCTCTGTTGAGGCTAATCTCCCAAACCTAGTGAGTCCCCCAGCAGCTTTGCTGGATTTTTGGGGTTTATTTTTTTTCTCCTGCCAAGAGTGAGACTCTTTTTTTTCTCCCATTCTTAGGCATGATTTGAGTATGTCCTTTGACTGTAAATGTGTTTTATGGGCTATGGGGTCTTTTACTCCATAGGGCTTCATGTGTTTTTGGTATGTGTGTTACACAGCACCCTCAGTGCAGTAACACAAGGGTGTCATAGTGACCCCCAAAACATAGACTCCATACCCTGGGACTGACTACTGTCTCCCAGGGCATGTAATGTCACCATTGGCTTTACTAGTCTCAAATTGTGAACAGAACCAGTACAAACCATCATATTGTGGAAGTACTGGTAGGGGTAATCAATTGCCCCTGTGTCTGTTTTCCAAGGGGGCGCTGTCCAGTCCCCCCTTGTCGAGTTTCTGGCTGGTCGCAGTGGATACCACGCAAAATATTCCACCGGAATATTTCCTAAGGGATTTTCCCATTCATTTTAAACGCACCACTTTTTGGTGCAATGTTAAAGATACCGCCGGGTTATTTATTTAATATTTATTCCCCGGTTGGGTCTTTTCGCCAGAACTCGGTTTTAAAATGGCGTTTGTGTTCGCCTCTGAAACTTTAACCCAAGTCGAGCCCTTTGTTCCACTTTTTGGCGGGCTTCTCCACAGAAGCCCTCCAAATGGTGCCACTCTGTCTGGGGTCTACAGGATGTGTGGGAGGGGGATTAGGCACCCTGGACTGAGTTGCCTTGGCAACTCAAGTCACACTCTTCTGTGATTGGCCCAGTGGTGAGCCGCCCGGGGTTTTTCTGCATAAAAGCAGGGCTTTGGGGACTGGAACTTCAGAAGTCGCCACAGGACCTAAAGAATCCAAAGAGGCGAGAAAATGAGCCATCTACAACGACGACACCATCGGTGGAGCCCTGCTGTACGAACTCGCCACTTCCCCGACGACAGAGGAGATCTTCTTCCAGGAGAGTCTTCTTCCCTTTGACCTGGTGGGACCAACCAGTTTGCCTTTTTCACCTTCCTGTATCGTCTCATGGTCGAATCGCCCGTGCCAAGTACCCCGGCGGCCGGATAGCCACGCTTCACCACTACCGCGAATAAAAGGGTTGTACCTTTTAATCGGGAAACTCCGCTGCTTTTTTCTTCCCTGGCAGTGCAACGACCTCCAGCTTTCTTCCTCGTCGAGATCATCTCTTCCTCTGGTTGAAGCCACGCCTTGCACCCGCTGCCAGGAACAACTGCCCCCGCTGGAGCTTTCTCACCATTTCATGTACTGTGTCCCGCCTGGTCTCCCTTGCAACAGATTGTCCAAGGTGTCCCGTAAATCCTTGACTTTCTAACTGGGCTGACCTCAGACCTGCTAACTTTGCCTTTCTGAACTGATCCAACCTCTTTTGACTTTTCTGCAAAGACTTTGAGTGCATTTCCACTGTGTGATCTTGGGCACATTCCACCTTGCTCTTTCCAAGAGTGGGCCTGGCCTATGAACTTTTTGCTCTACAGTAGACCCTGCCTTTCTTGACTTGCTGTGGTTTCTTAAAAGTACTGTGGTACTGTGTTATTTTCCTACTCTGCCTTTTCTCTCCCTTTTTAAACAAATTATTGGAGTGCCATCTACGGTTACGCGCTCACCTCTGTTTTGCTAAATAAGTGGTGTCTTAACCTAGACTTGTCGAATAATTAATTACAAATACTTATAGTGACTGTGTTTGATATATTAGTGCCAGTGTATTTTTATAAGTGTGTTTTTAAATAAATAATGATATACTTTATACCAAAGCTCTGGTCAGTGTTTGCTTGTGCTACTGTATTTTTAGTCCTATTGCGTATACTCTATATACTGCCTAACTCTTCTTGAGAGAAGTCTGACTGCTCAGCCACAGCTACCAGGTAAATCTGGGTGGTGAAGACTGCTACCAATTGGGTTTACTGCTTACTCCTGTAGTCTTAAACTTTTTGCAGTGGTCCCTAAGGGAACTGCACAGGTTTCTGCCTAACACCCGTACACCCTGCTCCCCGGACGTCACTGACTGCTCGCCCCTGAGGCGAGCCACCTTCAGCTACATTTCGAGACCCTGCCCGCACCGCGGAGGTTCCATCAGTCGGCCCGACTGGGAAGGAAGAAGCTGCCACTGGCCCCTGTTCTACGGGGGACTGGTCCACGACCCCACTTTGTGCCACCAGGAGCTCCGGCCTTGGAGTGCGCACTCTTCTACTCTCCGGCCACGGCCCGACGCGGTCTGCGCGTCCGCCACCATCCGCTCTCCCTACTGCACTGAGGATCTGGTGGGGGGCCGCGAGATTGACCGGCCACCCCCCCTCCTCGCCTGTTTTAACAGAGCGCGCGGCTGGCGGGCTCCTTGGAGCTGCAGCCCCTCACTGATCCTGCCTGATGTTGGGGCACGACAGCTGGCGGTTCAGCTGGGGGTAACCCCATTGCCAGGGTGCCCCTCCTCTCCCACGCCGCTGAAACCGGGGGCAGGAGCTGTGCCACCCCGCTGACGTCCATCTGGCCTCCAACAGAGCTGCTTTCACCAAATGCGCAGATACACCCCCTGAGGCGGCAGGACACCCTACGCTGACTCCCTGCGGCGCGCTCCATCCACGCTGGGCAGGCAGCACAACACCACGCTGCAACTACAAGTAAGTGCAGGGACTGCTGCCAGATTATATGCCTCCTGGATCTTGTTGTGTTTTGGTGTGCTTGACCAAACGGGGTGTCAACATAGCCTGGCCTCTCTAGAGCCAACGAAACTACGCCTTGCTCCCGGGTGGGGGCATGCACCATGGACTGCCATATTTCGGCTGATCCTGCTCTGTAATTTCATCTGCTGCATAACTAGGTCTGGTGCCGCTACAACCCGCCGCCCTGCGCGCGGGACCCTGACCCACGATACAACTGTTTTCACGGCCCCATCTGTACACTGGGGCCACCCACTTGGGACCCTACTGCCGGGAAGCCAGCTGTACATATTAGAGCGCCGGGCCCCTGCTGATACCCTTCAACGCTGCCACATGTGTAGAGTCTCCAGGAGCCTGTGGGTGCACTGACCAGCAAGCACAGTCTAGACCTCACGGACTACAAAACGTACACCACGGCTCCCACGCCTCCATCCCGCCAGCAGCCTAACTGACTCTGGCTGAGCTGTCACTCTACTGCTGCTCAAACAGTGCCTAGCTGCCCGAGTTCAACACTCATTTGATACACCCACGTCACTCAGACTTGAGGGAGGTACACGACCTAGCCCGGGGGCACCACCCTGCAGCCTTTTCATATACTCTCTTCGCTCTAGAAAGCTTTGGACTAGTAGTTTTTACTACCGCTGGGCGGCTGACACAAAGCTGGAGACCCTACTCACGGCCACGTCATCTCCTGGCCTACTAGCCCTTGGCGGTCACAGTGGGGGAATTGCCTCCCTTTAGGTCTGCTTCGCCACGATTGCTAGTGGCTGGGTCGACAGCTACAGCGCATGCAAATATTCTCCTTGAGGATTAAGTGGGCCCCATGGTATCGGCGGCCTGGACTACACCATCTAGCCCGGGGCTGGGCTGAATAGGCCACTGCCACAGACACTGTTGCAGCCCCAAAACTCTTGATTATCTCGAAGTAAACACTCATCTAACTAGACGATGTCTAACAGAGCTCGTGGAGACAGTAAAGTTGGGGCAATGGATACATTTGCCAAAGCTGCTCCCAGACACGAGCAGGGACAACCTTCACCTAGCCAAGATGAGGAGACGGCGCACACTGATGCTCCGACCGTTGACCTAACCAGTATGATGGAGTCCATAGCTCAAAACTTTGCATCATTCCACGAAAAACTGGACGATATAAATGCAAATGTTGTATCGCTGAGGTCCAAACTGGACCAACACGGCACCAGAATCACTGAGGCTGAGACAAGGATTAGCACGAATGAGGATGGCATACATGCGCTGCACGACACGGTTGCCACCCTGACCTTGGACATGAAGCTTGTCAAAGCAAAATGCGATGACTTGGAATCTAGGTCACGCCGAAGTAATATTCGTTATCATCTGCTGGATAACCCCGAACTATCCCTATTGTAGGGAGCTATTATTTTTCAATCTATGTCTTATGCGTATTTCGGGCAATTGGGACTTGCCCAGCAGTCGGCATGCTGTATTCTATGATGTCAGAGCCACTGTTGTTGAGATGCCCCGCGACTAGCTACCGAAGCTATGTGTTCTATTGGCTTATGGGGCACGACACTGGCTGCCTATTCAATGTACCCTGAAGTTAATAGCTTTTTCTTTTCCAGCGAGAGTTCAAACTTACGTCTCAATGTCAGGGACAGTCACCCTATTTGTAAGGTCTCATTGTGTAATGAGGGAAATCAAAGTCGCTGCAATGTACAATAAGTAGTGATGTCCCTACACCCCCTAAGGAGTCGGTAACGCGGCAGCGGCGCACCCCACTGCGGCTGCAACGGTTCTTCTGGAAGCTTTTCAAAGCACGGGCCCTTGTTGGGCCTGTGGTGCTGGCGGGCCAGTTTGGGGGCGGACCGCCATTGTAAGGGTTGGGAGTGGAACAAGACACACTGCTAGTTGGGCAAGGGTGGTGAGGGTGAGGGGAGGAAGAGTTGGGGAATGTTATGCAAAAAATGGCGAAGGCAAAGTGGCACTACACATGGTGGGCAGACAACATGTTCTTACAGCTTGTAGGCTCCTGCACATACGATGCAGTGCTGGTCGATGTGTTTTCTGCGGTAAGGCATGCCTAATCAATCAGGGTCGCTGAAAGCTCGTGAAATTGATACACCTACTGAGGCTAAGGGAACTGTAGCGTATACCCAGGGGTACAGGGTGGTAATATCTTCACGGTTGAGGACCCATGCATCCGAGTGGGGGGACCTGACACAATCAACGACATGGCTATACGGATAATGTCCTTGAACATCCGGGGGATGGGGAACTACACTAAGGCCCGAAGGATCACGGCATATGCCCAGAGGCATGGCGTTAAGATTCTGCTACTACAGGAAACTCATGCCAAGGGCCACTTGGCATCAAGACTAGCACCGTCATGGGGACCCAACAGGTTATATACCACATACTCCACGCAGTCCAGGGGTGTCCTAACGCTGATACATAAGTCGGTTAAATTCACGCTGAAGAGAAGCTGCATAGATTCCAAGGGGCGCTATGTCATATTACACTGTGTAATAATGGGCACAGAATACCTACTGGTGAACACCTATGGCCCAAATGTGGACACCCCTGACTTCTTCGATACTGTGGTCTCATTGCAGGTGGGATTTATTGGGGGCCCAATAATATGGGGGGGCATGAATTTAATATTGAACAACGATATAGACAGGACAGGGACGGCACCTAGGGCTCTATCTCGAGCTGCTAGGAAACTACATTCGCACATTGTATCGCTTGGTCTGCAGGTCATATGGAGAACTCTCCACCCCTGGGAACGCAAGTACACTTACTACTCCTCAGTACACGACAGTTCGTCAAGAATAGACCTTTTCCTGGTAACGGGGGGATTGTGGGCCAGGTGGTAGACTCTCAAATACTCAATCGCACACTGTCCGACCATGCACCGGTGACAATACATGTTGAGTTGGGTTACGCCCCACCCACCCGTTCCACCTGGCGCTTTAAGTCAGAAGCACTGCTAGATGTAGTCTTTAAGGCAGAGATCCTCTCAGACATAAAAACATTCTTCGAATGCAATACAGAACAAGACACCACCGTGGGGGTCCGTTGGGAGGCCTTTAAACTATATATAAGAGGCATGTTCATCTCCCGTGAGGCCGGGGTGTTAAAATCCATAAAACAGGACCTACACCGATCTCAAGGATCTGGAACGTGAGTGCGTGACAGCAGCCAGCCCCCTTAAATTGGCGCAAATTAGGGAACAACTGGAGACGTTAGAATCACACACCCTAAGAGGTGCACTACTTCTCACACCCCTGTGCAGCAAGGAAATACGGTGAGGGGGATAGACCTGGGAGGATGCTGGCAAGGTTGATTATGGCGGAAGGGGGTAGAGCCCAAATCGACTGCATCAGGGATACATATGGCACTCAGCAGTGGTCAGACCAATCCATATTAGAATGGTTCTCCAACTTTTATACCGATCTGTATACGCCTCCACATGAGCATAGCATAGGCAAAATCCAAGAACTCCTGGACCAAATCCCCATGACATATATATCTCAATCTACCAGAGATCAACTGGAAATGCCTATCACACTTGATGAAATAGTTACTGCAGTAACCGACCTTGCGAAGGGTAAAGCCCCGGGGCCAGATGGCGTCACCTCTGAATTCTATCAAGAGCATGTGGCGCTGCTGGCACCAAGGCTGCTTGAGGTCTGGTCCGATACTCTTTGTGAGTCCACTCTCCCCCCATCGCTACGAGAGGCGATAATAACTGTCCTGCTCAAGGTTGGCAAGCCCAGCGACGAGTGTGGCTCATATAGGCCACTGTGACCTATGAATATCGACACCAAGATATTTGCCTAGACGATCGCGAATAGGTTCCTTTAAATTATGCCGCATCTCGTACACGAGGACCAGAGCGGATTTGTTCGACAGCTCTCAATATCAGATGGCTTTTCAATGTCATGTCCAGGATAGATCAAGGGGCCTCGGCCGTCACGGATACGCTGGATGCCCAAAAGGCATTCAACATGGTGTCATGGCAGTACATGTCGCAGGTCCTTGAGAAGATGGGAGTGGGCCCTTTCATGATACAATATATTAAATTACTGTACACATGCCCCACGGCTAGAGTACTGGTCAACTCCAAGCTGTTGACACCCATTGCACTACTTAGAGGCACCCGAGAGGGCCGCCCGTTCTCTCCCATTTTATTTGCCTTGGTCATCGAGCCAATGGCGTACTATATAAGGGCGAGGCATTCCCGGAAGGGTATACGCTTAATGGAGAGCCCAGAAATAATATCACTGTACGCAGACGACGTACTACTATATGTTAGAGACAAGGCCTCTCACCTGAATACTGTTCTCCCAGATATAACAAAAATTGGTACCTTTTCAGGCTTCACTATAAACTACTCCAAATCTGAGATATTCCCGCTCACTACTTTGACTCGGCAACCACTTTGTGAATACCCTCTCGGCTGGTCCCCTGATGGCATCAAATACCTAGGAGTTCAGGTAACACTGTCCAAGCCGTCCCTGCTGGCGGATAATTACATTGCGACCGCACAACACCTAGAGTCAAAGCTGCTGAGATGGCGGTCTCTGCCCCTGTCATTGGCTGGGAGACTATCCCTGATCAAGATGATATTGGTCCCCAAACTCCTGTACATTTTCACTACTGTCCCGATATGGCCTGGGAAGGAATACTTTGTCAATTTACACAAAACATTTGCACAATTCTTATGGCACGCCTGTGCGGTCCGCAAAAAGTGGGAACATATGACCTTGCCTTATGAAAAGGGGGTTCTCACTGCCTCTGACCTAACTTTATATTGGTGCGCGGCTCAAGCCCAACACACTACGTACTGGTATAAACACCCAATAGCCCCGCCTCATGTCAAACTTGAGAAACTGGCTACGCCCAGACTACACACCATGTCTCTAGTCCTCTATTGCAAATATGAAACTGATGCAGCAGCTGACCCTGTTGCGTTTACATTAATGGTGTGTCAGCGCCTTATCAATATGTCGGCAGATCCGCACCCCTACTACAGATGGCTCCCCATTTGGGAGTTCCCCGGGCTGGAACCCCCACACGATAAGCTTCTTTCTCACTGCTGGCTGGGGTTGGGATACCATGCTCTGGCTGATCTATTCCTAGAGGGTAAATTCATCACTCCACAGACGTGGCGTCCTGGCCACTACAGATCGGCATTAGAGATGCTGCAATACTACAGACTTGGGCGGCAGTCAGGACCAGGTGGTCCTCCTACCCTGACAAACCCCCATAAACCTCCGAATTACAATACATAGCTAATTCTAGCAATAGTCGAGGGATAGTCTCCTCCATATACAAAATGCTGTGGCAAAGTCTCTGGACCAACCCATCCGAGCCCGCAGTGAATGGGCTGATGAGCTTGGTGTTGAGATATCGGATGGGTTGTGGAAGAAGATGTGCTCACATACGTGCAGGGTCTCTCTTAATTTTAAGTTCCACTGTATGCAGTATAAACTAATGAACAGGGTGTACTACACCCCGCACAAACTAAACAGGTTCACCAGGGCCCTGACACACACCTGCCCTAGATGCCATCTTGAACAAGCTGATCATTTACACATGTTCTAGTCATGTCCTGTGTGCTGAATACTTACTGGTCTGAGGTGTTGGGGGCGCTCTCCGAGATTGTGGAAACTAAAGTGGACCCGGACCCGCTGGGTGTACTGTTTGGGATTTGGAGAAATGACGATGTCAAGAAAGTATCCAAGTTTCTGAATGTAAGCAATATGGTGGCCAAGAGGTGTATATTACAGCTTTGGAAACGCTCATCACCACCTACACTTGCGATGTGGTTAAGTGCACTCACATGGAGGCAAACTTGCGAGGAGGGGTACATAGCAATGCTCCCGGCACACTCACGCCCAAAAAATGTATGGACGGCATTCTGTAGCTATCTCCACAAACGAGCCGAAGAGACACCCGACACCCCCACCTCTCTGGGCAATAAATAACAGAACAGAGCCGTGATCAGGTGATTGTACCCTGTATTTACTATACTGTGTGAAATGTACATTATGTCACTGTACACTGGAACGATATGTGCCTTCTAGCTTTATTGTGAATGCTCACTGTCTGTAACTGTCGCTACCTTTGCCAATTAACAATAAAAGTTTTTTTAAAAAAAGAAAAAAAAGAAGATGAACTACGAAGAAAAAGCTGCATGATACTTAAAAGCCCAAGGTGTCGACCTGAAGGCCCCAGACTGCAGCCGGAAGGCAACCAACTTGTAACATGTTGTGTTCGCTTCAAAGTGGGCATTGAGGAAACAGGACTTTTAAAAAAAGGCAAACCGGCGACATTGAAGATTAAGAACCAGGGGGATGACGACCTGGCTGAAAAGACTGCCAACACGGGACAGCTATTTGGTGTCATTTATCCATCTTTCTTCCTACCTACTTTAATCCCTTACTTTCTCCATTGTTTCCTTCCTCTCAACTTTGCACTCCCATTCATCTTTTCTCACTCCTGTTCCTCCTATCTCTGCTCCTATAGTTCCTTATTCTTTCCTTTGTAGGAAGGTTTCATTGCCTTGTTTTATATAAAGTGAAACCTTTGCTTTAAATTAAACAGGGGAATATGAATACTGCTGGCCTGTGGCTGCGTGGCTGCACGGACAGTGCCACAGTCTCCTTTGCCTGCACTGCCCCACCACTCGAATACTTTACAGGTAAGGTTTCTTTTCAGGCAGCAGTAGCTGTCTGCCTTTTCATCCCGAATGTTACCCCGAATCGATAAATTCAAATAAAGGCTACATTTACGTTTTTTCACTACTGCGGCCCGTTTATTCCACTCTTCGGTCTGCATACTGATGTTTGGCTGTCCAGTCCCGCGGCTACAGCACACAAGTAAATTGAGTTTACACACTTTGCCTTATACCTTTTGTGTCGGCTCTGCTATAAATGCACCATGTTAGGCATTTATATGTTTAGCGTCTCGTCAGCAGCAGCGCCGCGTGCGCGTTATAGGCTTTTGGAGCATTATGCTCACATACGGTTTTGAACATTCAGCATAGACACGCCGATGTTCTACTCGTCTGCTTCAAAGGCTCTTGTCAAGTTCCAGCATTTCGGTTGCCAGTAGGCTCTATTCTCTCTACTTTAGTTTATATATGGGCCAATCTATGTTTTGGAATTGTCCGCATTGCAACATGTTTGTTAGATCAATGTAACGGTGGGGCGGTGCACATTTTATTTGAACTATTTACAACTTGCATGGTTGACAGCCTACAAAGTTTGACTGTCCTTTTGAGTTTTCCATTATGTTCCTTTGCAGCTCCCACACATGGCGATTCATGCTGTGAACGATTGAGTTCTATGAATTGAATGGGATGTTCTTTCCCTTCTATGAAGTCTATTATGTACTATGCTGTTTCTCTGGAACAATGAAATTCGGCTCAACCTATGTAAACAGGTGAGCATTTCTATTCCGAATCCCTGTGGGTGGTCACTTTTGTCCAGCGCTCTTTGGGCATTTAGCCGATGATCTCACGTTCTTTTGAATTAGGAGCTTTTCATCCCAATTCGTTTATTGTCCTTGTTTTGTCTCCACAGACTAAATAATCCATGTCTGTCTGCCGTATGTTCCACTCGATTTTTTAAGTAATCGCATGACAAGGCTCCACACTTGGGTTGAGAGCATGGCATTTATTGTTCTCCCTTCCACTATATATTTCATTGAACTTCGTTCTGAACGTGCTGTTTAGTTTGGCTCTCTCTGAGCATTTTTAACACATCGTTGTTTTTCTTTTTGTTTTTTTTGTTTTGTGTTTTACAGAATTAAAAAAAGTTTTTTTCATTTAATATCAATTGGCGTAAAACTTGAGAACAACATTCACCTCAGAACATGCCGTGAATGATCGACATCAGCTATCACCGAGTTGGCACTCTGTGTTAGGCAGAATCCTGTGCAGTGCTCTTAGGGACCACTACACACAATTAAGACTACAGGTGGCAATACAAGTTTACCTTTGGTACAAGCCTGTACTACTAAGTTATAGTGGTAGCAGTAGCAGAGCAGCCAGGCTTATCTCAAGAGTATATGAGCAGTAGCAGAGATTACACAAAGGGACCACAATTACTGTGACTCAAGCAAACACTGACTCAAGGTTTCAGGTAAAAAATATAAGTACGTTTATTTTTAAACCGTCAGTTATAAACACAACATCTCTATTAAACTTTAAACAAAACCACACTTTAAATATACTACAACTAACCAATTCACTTTGTACAGTAGTCTCAAGGTAAGTAACCTGTGTTTGAATGAACCGGTGTTATGAACAAAACACGATACCGCGGATACGGTTGCGATCACTTTTTGACAGTTTTGGTCTACTCAATAAACGTGTATCCGTGACATGAAATGCTACCTGGGCAAAAGCACACTTAGCACCTGAGATACCCAGAGGGAGTTGGAGGCAAAAATCACAGGCAATATTCAGGTTAGGCAGGCAGTATCGAGAAACACTCAGAAACAGGAGTTCAAAAGTCAAAGGGTCGGAGCCAGGTTTAAGTGACACCGGAGACCTGTGCCGAAGATCACACCGTTGGACAGTTCACGATTCAGCATAGCCCAAAAAGTACTTGGATATGTCAATGTTCGGATGCAAAAGTTATAAGAAGGAGGGAAGACGAGGACGAGCCTTGAGGATGAAGAAAAGGGATTCAGCCAGTTTCCTCGAGTAGAACACAGTACCTTGTTTCCACGATGCAGCTGGTGCCCTGGCAGTTGTTCATGTTGGTTTCCCGCAGACCCACGATTCCTGGAGCTTCGTTGTGAAGGAGGACGTCTGAAGGGGGTCTGCACCACACAGGTATGAAGCCGGCAGTAGAGACAACGAAAAAGGTGTGCTCCTTAAAAACAGGAGAGGCTCAGCAGGTGGCTATCCGGACCACTACAGCAGTGTGCAACGATTTCAACCACGGCGGAGATCTCTGGCTGAAGAAGATGAACTGGTTATCCCCACCAGGCTCAAGGGAAGAAGACTCTGGACTGGATCTCCTCTTAGTCGTTGAAGGGTAGATAGCTCAGGACTGCAGCAGGGCTTCACCGGGACGGGGTAGTTGCAACAGCCGTTGTTCTCTCCGCTTCTCTTCGGTTCCTTGTAGTTTCAGAGGCGACTTCTAGCCTAAGAGACCTGCCTTTTATGCGCAAAACCCTCATTCACACAGCCTGGCTGTCAATCACGCAGCAGGGGGGTTGTCCAGCCGGGACAACCACCTCAGCTAATCATGGCAAAGTGCAACTTGGTTTTCCTAGAATACCCTGTGCAGGGGGTGACTACACCCCTACCCACATTCAGTCTACCTAGACACCCAGGCGCCAAGAGGAGGGCTTCTCTGCAGAAGCCCGCCAAAAGATGGTGAACAAAGAAGGCGAACCTAGTTTGCCGCACAAAGTAAAACACAAGAAGGACTTGTAACAAAAAGAAATGGCGAATAAACCCAACCGGAGCCAAAAGAAAGACAATTTGGTCAAGCGGGTTTATGTTCGAGGCTAATATAATAGCCAAGAACAGTACCACGTTTATCTAATATAATCGCAGTAGAAAAGTTAGGGTAGATACCACTGCCACCAGCCAAGTCTAAATGTTAAAAGAGCGAAACAATGCTCAGGGAGGTACAGACAGAAAAGGGGCACAGATTAGCCCTTTCCAGTACTCCATGTAAGATCGGGTGTACTGGGTCTGTGGTAAAAATGACTATGTAAAGTAAATGGCAACTTTACCTTTCTCTGGGGGACAGTAGTCAGCCCCAGCAAAATGGAGTCAGAGGGAAGTCTTAAAGACAACCCTGGGATACTACACTAAAGGTGCTGTGTACAGGGGCACCTGGAGTGGTGTGCTCCAGTGCCCAAGATCACACAATGAGGAAATGTGGAAGTGTTCACAGGCCCAGACAGCTGCCAAGCTTTCCTTCTCAGCCTGCGAGTAGGCAGATTTGGGGGCCGACAGGTGTATTGCTCGCCCAGAGTGCACAGACAGTCATTATTCACCAGTGCAATTACAGAGCCAATACTTTAAACGCAGATAGACGACGCAATGACTTACAACCACACACACTCTTAGAAAATAATGAGCACTTATACTGCTATGTATTCAAAGCTTGGAAGCAACAAGTGATAACACAGAAATAAATCACAGAAAAAACAGAGAATTCAAAAGAAAGTACATCACAGTGGGCGTAACTGAATACCTCATCTCGCCAGAAGCGGCTGGAAGACCCCGATAATAGTCAGGCCGAGAGCACAACAGCCCAAAGGTATGCCGGACGGAAGCGTTCCCCCTCCGACTGAGGTCTTTGTACTTGTCCCGTCTGACCGTTGAGGGGTTCCGCATATATGCAGTCCTCAAAAAGGGGTGGTAATTTCTCGAACCTTCTGGCAAATGCACTTGCGCATTGATGGGCAACCGTTGGTTGCCAGCTGGGTCAACCGACAGTAACCTCAAGGAGCAAAGCGCTTCCCTCCTCCAAGAACAAGCGCCACGGAAAACAGTCCTATAACTCATAACAAGACATAACAAAGCCAGCTTTCCCAGCAGAATGTCCTTGACTGCATACCAGGTTTGGAAAGCATGTTTTCTTCAGCAAAGCAAAAGCAAAGTAAATTCAGCTCTTAGCGAAATGAGTACAGCTTTTCACTGCGGCATGAAGTAAATATCCATTATGGCTCTGAGTGCTCCCAGAATACACTGCGCACCAGCGCCATGTTTTAGCTCAAGCATAACAATTCCACCCTTGGATATTTATCTTCCATAGCCCAGTGGCAGAGGAGCAGGTCTCTGAAACCGACGAAATATTAAAACTAAGTTGGGAATGCATTGAATACAACAACAAAAAGCTATTATGATAGCTAATATAATGCAAATACAAGCAAAAGCGTAACGCAGTGTACCCCCAATATCAGGAATCCATGAAAATAACCAATCCCACCAATTCCCAGTATGATCTTGGGACACTTGAGAAATGAGATCCCTCAAACCTCGAATATGACTTTCAATGGATCGTGAATGGTCACTTAGATTGAAACAACACATATCTTCAACTGCGTTACAACCTAAATTATGCTTTAGCAATAGATAATCAACAGCAGCCCTGTTTTGCAAAGTTGCTTTTCTAATAACTTTGCTATCAAGGAGTAACTCTTCTAATGCCTGAGAAGTATGATTGAGTCCTTTGACTACTAAACATGCTAATTTGATCAACGATTTGTAACCCCCAGCAGCTAAACCCCAAACTCCCACTAATGAAAGGGTTAATGCTAGAACCTCAGCTTCTGATAGCAAATGCACATGTGAATCACAATCGGGGGATATACCCACAGACTCAAAAGTTGACCTTTTGCCTCGAGATATCGCTGGGTGTAAAGGGAACATCATTAGCCCTAATCGAGTTAAGGCACATGGACCTCCGGAAATGTTAGCTGAAATATAAGTGTATGTGATGTTGCCACATGAAAAGAGCCATCCTGTTGGAAGTTTCACATGATTAAGATGACTGGCAGCTATTATTCATACTGGTACATGTGCGTGGAACTCGCGAAAACAATTGTTTCTCGAACACAGTTTTATTTTGCTGTTTGGTTAAATTAAGCTGTTGGCATTTGCCAATTTCTTTTGCATTGCATGTCATAAGGTAACACCCATCACCTTGAGTTATATTATAGGTTATAATATGTGTCACATTTCTCCATTTGCGATCTGTTTCCTGGCAAAACCTGCAGCACTCATAGACGGAAAAGGATTGCCTGATATCGGAATCTTGAACCAAAGAATCAGTGGGCCTCATTACGACCCAGGCAGTAAGGGTTTTACGGCGGCGTAAACAGCGCCGACCCTTAACGCCTGATTCCGAGGTCCCTTAGCGCCTTGAAGGATTTAACACCTGCTTTTAGCAGGTGTTAAAATCCATGGCGCTAAGGGACCTTGTTGTTAATTACGCCACCGTAATTTACGGTGGCGTAATTAACGCCTTCCCCACTCCCATTATGCCCTATGGGGCAAAAATGGGAATGGGGAAGGGTAAATGGGGATTGGGGACTTACCGCCCCGCCAACCTCGGAATGGGGCGGTAAGTCCGCCAACCACCATGGCGTAAACGTGGTTTACGCCATGGTGGTAAAGGTACGACCCAGGCGGTAACTTACCGCCTGGGTCGTAATGAGGCCCATTGTGCGTGACGCTGAAAATATGCTTTAAAACCGGAACTTGCGTCGGCACTGCTACTAAGCACGTAGTCAGTAAGGCTTCAGCATTGGGCACGTCAGTAAGGCAAAAGTGCGTAATGTTGAGCACCTGTTGTGCCAGGTATGTCCACATATTCTCCATTTGGGTGATTATTGGAGAATGTTTTCGCCGTCCTGAAGATGCCTCTCGCATAACTGGCATCAATGTTGTTTTCACTTGTGCCTGACGTGTTTGCCGCATTTCACGAATCCATGTCTTCGGTCTGGCTGGCTTTTCGGCATCGGCATAGGGCTGCTTTTGGACATCATTACTCATCATTATCAGTTTCTCCTTGATCGCTGGCACAGATGTGACATTTTTCATTGGTAGCAGCATGCCGTTTAACTCTCCCGAAAGGAGTCCATTTAGTCCCACAATTACACCAGCCAGACACAGGATCTACAAGGCAAACCCAGAAAAGAGATAGCAGTGTTTTACATCACTCTCTCAGGTAACATTTGTGTGCATGCACATATTGCCATTTCTTTCAACCGTGCTCCATTACTAAAACTACTTGGTCTTTGCCTGATGCAATGACATCTACGGGCACTGGTGGGCCACTTGTCCTTTCCACCCACACCTTTGCACCCGGTACCATACTGTCTGAAGAGCCAAAACCACAATCCCCACGGGTAGTTAACACTGTAGGAGGCTCACCCTTCTTAACCATGGACAATTTAACGGGAATAATAATTAATTGGGCCACCCGATCGCCCTTGTGGATCAGTAACAATTGGTCCCCACTATTCATCAGGATGACTTTGATCTCGCCTTGGTAATCAGCATCAATTATCCCTCCCAACACTTGAACTCCCTTCAATGCTAGGCCAGATCTAGGGGCAATCCATCCCAAATGCGCTGGGGGAATTTGTACTCTAATCCCTGTTTTAATTACAACCATCCCTCTTGGGTCTAATCTGATTTCCTCATGGGAATGCAAGTCTACCCCTGCTGACTCTGGAGTCACCCGATAGGGAGCTAAAGAACCCAGGGTAATTTCCCAGTACAATAGGGTTTCTCTGACTGAATTGGTTTGAATATGTGAAGCAGGAGTCATTAGCCGCATCAAAGGAGTTTCATGCTCATTCACAGGCCTATTGTTTAGCACTTGCACCGCATCAAACACACGATCACGCCAGCCTGCCAAATTGCCATCTCCAGATTTGCGCAGCTGTTCTTTCATCAAACCATTCAATCGTTCAATCAGCCCTGAAGCAGCAGGGTAATAAGGCACATGGTAGAGCCGCTCACTGCTCTTTTCCTGACAATATTCCTGTATCAATTTGCCTTTGAAGTGTGACCCATTGTCACTTTGAATCTGCAAAGGCACTCCGTAATGCAATATGATCTGATCTAACAACCTAATGGTGTTTAGTTGTGTGGCACGCTTGCACGGCAAAACCATCATGTATCCTGAGTATGTATCCACAATAGTGCATGCATACTGACAACCTTTACTGATTGGCAGGGGACCGATATAATCAATCTGCCAAATTTGACCTGGTAATTTTCCTCTTCGCAATGTACCCGGACAATCTGAGGGATAGGCCTATGCTGTTGGTGTTGCCACACTGGACATTGCAAAATGACCGTTTTCACTACCTCTAAAGGAATACTGATTCCTCAAGCTTGTGCCCATCTGATAGTAGCCTTTTCTCCAAGGTGCCCACATTTCTGGTGAGCCCACTTGGCCAAACCCTCCAAATCGTCTTCCTGAGCCTCCGCATCCACAGATGAAATCTTGGTGTGTTCATCTGTAACAGAATTAAACCAACGTTCTAATGAGTCTGTAGCACAATGGGCGTCCACATGATACACAGTGACTTCACTTTGTGATAACATTTCTGCAATATCTTGCCACAGTTCATTTCCCCACAACTCTTTTGAATGAATCTTCCACCCATTCTTTTGCCAGGTTGGCAACCACACCGCCAACCCATTCGCCACTGACCATGAATCCGTGTACAAATGACATCGACCAGGGGTCTCTTGTTTCAATGCCTGGTAAACTGCGTAAAGCTCTGCAAACTGACTGCTCTTCCCTTTCCCTGACGTTGTCAAAATCTTTTTTGTCTTGGGATTGCACGACACTGCTTTCCAGTATCGCTCAGTTCCCACATATCGGGCTGAGCCATCCGTGAACCAGGCATGCTCTGTCTGCTTCACGGTCAAATCGCCATAAGGTACTCCCCATTTCACGGGAGACTCACGTTTTTCAGGCACTTCCGGTGGTATGTAATCTGAGGGCGGTATGTTGGCTACTTGCTCATGTAATTTCGCAACTCCACCCTTCCCTGATTTGGCACTGTCTTGAATGTACCATTTCCATTTAATTATGCTGGCTTCTTGAGCATGTCCTATTCTATGTGTTTTAGGAGAGCTCAGTACCCATTGCTTAGTCGGTATTTCGAGGGGATTGGGTCCTCCGACGTATTCCATATCTATGACATGTAATCACCACAGCTGTGCTGCTTCGGAAACTTTTTTCGGCGTCCTGCGTCGATGACGTCGATGCGCCGTCGTCGAGGGCCTCCTCCGACGTCCGACGTCATCCAATGTGATAAGTAGGACGCACGACGCCCGTAGCCTCAGTTCCGTTTTTTCCACGAACGTGTTGCTTCGTGAATCTCGGTTAACGCCGTGACTCTTTGGAGTTCTGTTCTTCGAACCTGTTCGTTTTGTGAAAATCCTTCGTGTGAAGATGTCTTCTACTTCGTCTTCGACCCCGCGTTTGGGTTTCAAGAAGTGCGGGGAGTGTGGGTCCAAGATGTCGGTGACGCACTCGCACGACGCCTGCCTCTGGTGCCTCGGGGAGGCCCACGACACGGATGACTGTATCGACTGCCAGTCGCTCACGTCCAAAGCCTTACGCGACCGTAAGAAGAAGTTGTCGGTAGGTCGGGTGTCCAAGCCCAGGAAGTCAAAGTCTGCGGGGCTTTCGACGGATGATTCGAGGGGTGACTCTCCGCGTCATCGTCGGAAGTATCGTGGGTCTCCTTCTAGGAGTCGGTCTCGCCACTCCTCAGCCTCTTCGAGGCATTCTCGGAAGCGCCGACACCGGTCGTCTTCCAGGTCCTCTTCGGAGGACTCTGCCCGGCACGTCGCTTACCCCACCAGCCGTGCGACGCCGGAGGAATGGGCTTCCTTCGGGAAGAAAATGCTGGCGATTCTTGAGTCGCAGGGTACTAAGCCGTCCGCGCCCCCGAGTGGGGTCGGTCGTGAGAGGTCGAGAGACACCGCTCGCAAGAGTGGTCGGCACGAGTCACGGGAGAGGTCCCGTTCAGACAAGGAGACTCGTTCTTGACATACCCGTTCCAGGTCCCGGTCCTCGACGCGTTCGAGACCGCATGCACCTGTGAGGTCTTCGAGGAAGACATCGACGTCTGAGGCGTCGAGGGCGTCGACAGGCTTTCTCGAGGCTCCGAGGAAGTCGTCGAAGCCGTCGACGCTCAGGTCGTCGAGGGACACGCTCGGGGCTCCGGCTTCGAGGGCTGTGTCGACGCCGCCGATGCTGGAGGCGCTGCATCTGACGTCGACGCCGATTTCCTCGACGCCGATCCTCTCGGCGCCGATGCCGGTTCTCTCGACGCCGGCGCCGATTCACTCGACGCCATCGACGCCTTTTGTGTCGGAGGTACCCCGTGGCACGGGAGAACCCCCTAGGAAGGCTCTGGTTAAGAGCAAGCACACTCGGGTGCCTTCTTTTCGCCACCTGAACTATATTTCAGAGGCGGATGAGGATTTTGATGGCCTGGTTCTGCATGATGCCAGTGGACTGGACACCTCTCCGGAGGTGGAGTTTTGTAGGCCTGAGCCTGGCTCTCATGCCGATTCCTTGTACCGGCGCCTTATGGCTAGGGTTTCTGAGTACTTGGGATGGTCTGCTCCCCCAGGGGAGTTTGTGCAGGATGATCTGACGGACATCCTTGATGTTGGTCCCCCAACTGATCCGGTACTGCCATTCCATATGGCTTTACAGAGAAGGGTGGCGGCGCCTTGGACTGCTCCGGAGAGTCTCCCGGCGGTGGGCAGATCCTTGTCGCGAAAATACCGTCCAGCCAGTAGCGACCCCTGCTATTTGACCAGGCACCCCACTCCGGAGAGTTTGGTGGTGCAGGCGGCCACGGCCCCGGCAAAGCAGGCATCGTACCCTACCATCCCTCCTGATAGGGACGACAAACGTTTTGATGGCTGGGCGAAGAAAGTGTTTTCTTCTGGTGGTATGGCACTTCAGGCGGCCAACACCATTTGTGCCTTGTCCCGTTTCACACACACTCTGGAACTGTGTTGCATTAGCGGCTGAACACATTCCCGAAGGGGACGAACGGGATGGTTTCCTTGCTATGGTCCAGGATGGTAAGGATGCCATGTGTGAGTCCGTTCAGTCGGGTTTGGACTTAGCTGAATGCGTCAGTAGGTCCATGGCGGCGAGCACCGTAATACGCAGGTTTGCCTGGTTGCGGAAGTCGGGGTTTGCTCCTGATGTGCAGTCCCGGCTCCTCAACATGCCCTTTGACGATGAACACCTTTTTGGCAGCAAGGCTGACGAGAGCCTTGAGAGGTTGCGGACCTCAAAAGCTGCAGCGAAGTCGTTGGGCGCTGCAGTTCGCCAACCTCCGCCTTTTCGTCCTAGGGGACAGCAGTGGAGGGGTGGTTCCTTTCTCTATTACTCCTTCAGTAAAGCGAGAGGAGCTGGCAGTCAAAGAGGCCAACGCAGGGGTACCAGAGGTGGATGACAGGGTACCCGTGGTGCCAAGGCCGCTCGGGCAGTTGCCTCTTTGCCCTCAGGTAACGCCGCAGCCGCTCCCATTCAGTCATGAGGCCATGTCCCATGCTTCGCCGGTTGGGGGAAGGCTGGCGCAGCATCTTGTAGAGTGGCAAGCCATTACTTCAGATGTGTGGGTTCTGGAGATCATAACCCACGGCTACTGTCTTCCCTTTCGGCACAGGCCTCGCGACAATCCACCGGGGAACCTCTCTTTGCAGAGTCCAGATCTGCTCCTTGCGCAGGAAATTCAAGCCCTGCTGGAGAAAGGCGCCATAGAACTGGTGCCTGTAGCGGAGAGGAACAAGGGATGGTATTCTCCTTATTTTTTGATTTCGAAGAAAGACGGGGGATTGAGACCCATCATGGACTTGCGCGGTTTGAACAAACTCCTCAGGAAGGACAAGTTCAGGATGGTTACTCTCTCTCATGTCCTCCAGGCCCTTCAGCTTCAGGACTGGTTGGTGTCACTCGACCTCAAGGATGCTTACTTCCATGTGCCGATCCATCTCAAACACAAGAAGTACCTGAGGTTCGCGGTTGGCGACTCGCACTTTCAGTTTCGGGTCCTGCCGTTCGGATTGACCTCCGCCCGAGGGTTTTCACCAAGCTCATGGTGGTGGTGGCAGCGCATCTCAGGCAAGGGGGGATTCACGTCTACCCCTACCTGGACGATTGGTTGATCAGGGGGAGCTCTCCCGAGCAAGTCCTGGATCATCTGTCCGTCACCTGCCACTCCCTTCACAGGCTGGGCTTCTCCCTCAATTTAAAGAAGTCCCATTTGACGCCAAACATCGGCTCCAGTACATCGGAGCAGCGCTCGAAGCTTCCCTGGGGCAGTGCTTTCCTCCCCAGGTGAGGGCTCTTCACATTCAGCAGATGGTGCACAAGTTTCAGCATGCCCAGACGCTCCCAGCGTTCGAGTTCTTGAGGTTGCTCGGCCTCATGGCATCCTGCATTCTTCTGGTGCCAGAGGCTCGCCTGCAGATGAGATCTTTGCAGTGGGCGCTCAAGACGCAATGGTCGCAGTCCTCCGGCAGGATGTCGGACCCGGTTTAGGTGCCGCCCTCGGTCGCTCGGGACCTTCTGTGGTGGGCCGTCGAAGGCAACTTGATGAAGGGGGCTCCATTTTGGCTTCCCTGGCCGGAGGTGACGATCGTGACGGATGCATCCCTTACGGGTTGGGGAGCTCATGCCAACGGGCTGACAGTCAGCGGTCGTTGGTCTCTGTCGGAGTCCAGACTCCATATCAATCTGTTGGAGCTGAGGGCCGTCAGGCTAGCCCTGAAGGCTTTTCTGCCGACTGTGCGAGGAAAGAGTGTCCTGATCCTGACGGACAACACAGTGGCCATGCACTACCTCAACAAAAAGAGGGGGGCAGGGTCACTTCCTCTGTGCAGGGAGGCGATGCAGCTCGAGTTCTGGGCCATCTAGCAGGAAGTTTCGATCTCGGCAGTTCATCTGGCCGGAGACGAAAACGTGACGGCGGACGCTCTGAGCAGGCAGAGCACGATCTCTCACGAGTGGGAGTTGGCTCAGGAGATTCTCCTGGAGATCTTCGCCCTTTGGGGGACCCCTCAAGTGGATCTCTTTGCCTCCAGTGTCAACCGGAAGTGCGAAGGGTTTTGCTCGTGGGAATTTCCTCCAAAAGGAGCCTTAGGAGACGCGTTCGTGGTGGAGTGGTCATTCCCGCTGCTGTACGCGTTTCCTCCAGTCCCCGTCATCCCGCAAGTGCTGCGGAGGTTACGGAAGTTCTGTTCCCAGATGATCCTCATTGCTCCGGCGTGGGCTCGGAGGACGTGGTACCCGGACCTTCTCGACTTGTCCATCTGCCCTCCGCGTCGTCTTCCCTACCGAGACGATCTGCTCTCACGGGAGGGGGGTCAGGTTCTCCATCCAGAGGTCAGATCCCTCAACCTTCACGCTTGGCTTCTGAAAGGTTGAGGTATAGGGATTGGGACCTCCCTGAAGACGTGATGGAGGTGTTGCTTTCGGCCCGGAGGCCAGCAACAAAGTCTCTGTACCGTTGCCGTAAGTTCTGCGTCTGGTGCAGAGTTCAGAATGTGGATCCTTTTGCATGTGACATCCCCATAGTTCTATCCTTTTTACTTTCTTTGGCCCACAGGGGCTTGCAAGTGGGTACCATTAAAGGTTACCTGGCGGCGCTGTCCATCTTTAAGCGCTCGTCTGAAGAGTGTTCTTACTTTAAAATCCCTTTAATTTCACAGTTTCTGAAAGGGCTCACTTATGTGTTCCCTCCGTCACCTTTCCTGGTGCCCGGTTGGGATTTAAACCTTGTTCTTAAGTTTCTTATGGGTGCTACGTTTGAGCCTTTACATTCTTGCTCTTTGAGGCTGTTAACTCTGAAAACTGTGTTTTTAGTTGCGGTTACTTCCGCTCGCAGAGTGAGTGAGTTACAGGCACTTTCAGTTAAGCCACCCTTCACTGTATTTCACAAGGACACGGTTGTCCTTAGAGTTCGTCCTTCTTTTCTTCCGAAGGTAGTGACGGAATTTAATTTGGCCCAGAAGGTTGTTCTTCCGGCATTCTATCCTCCTCCGCATCCTGGTAAGGAAGAGGAGAGGCTCCATAGGCTTGATCCTAGGAGAGCTTTAAGCTTTTATGTTTCACGCATGTCCCGGGTCAGAGTGGACGATCAACTCTTTATTGGTTACGCTGGAAAGCGTTTGGGGCAAGCTGTGACGAAACAGACTTTGTCTCGCTGGATTATTTTGGCCATCTCGGAGTGCTACCGCTTGGCAGGTAAGGACCCACCGGCTGGCTTGCAGGCCCATTCTACCAGGGGTATGGCTGCGTCTACTGCCCTGCAGAGGGGTGTTCCTATTCGCAACATCTGTGATGCAGCCACCTGGGCTTCAGTACATACATTTGTACGTCACTATTCCCTCGATTCCATCCAAGCACAGGATCTGGCCTTTGGCAAGGCGGTCCTTTGCTCTGCTATTTGATTGGCTATTCTAAATTTTGATTCTAAATTCTTTCCCTCCTCCTTGCTCGGGTACTGCTTTGGGAGTCTGTCGTTAGATATGGAATACGTCGGAGGACCCAATCCCCTCGAAGAACAAGTTACTTTCTTACCTGGTAACGTTCTTTCGATGGGATGGTCCGACGACGTATTCCATATCGCTCCCGCCCTGCTTTCCCCGCTGCAGAATTTCTTTTGCGATTGCAGCTTACGTTCCGCAAGGCTTTGTGTCTGACTGGCAGTTGACTAGTGTCACACGTTCTGGGGGAAAAAACTACAACTGAGGCTACGGGCGTCGTGCGTCCTACTTATCACATCGGATGACGTCGGACGTCGGAGGAGGCCCTCGACGACGGCGCATCGACGCAGGACGCAGACGCCGAAAAAAGTTTCCGAAGCAGCACAGCTGTGGTGATTACATGTCATAGATATGGAATACGTCGTCGGACCATCCCATCGAAAGAACGTTACCAGGTAAGAAAGTAACTTGTTCTTCTGGCCTCATCAATACATCATGGCCCACTGTCATTTGCTCGGTATCAACAAGGGCCCAATAACATGCCAGCAACTGCTTCTCAAACGGAGTGTATGAGTTACCAGCATCGGGTAACTTACGACTCCAGAACCCCAATGGCACACGTTTCCTGTCCTGTTTCTGCCACACACTCCAGTTAGCATAATTGTCTTGTACAGACACATTCAATTCCACTTTTCCTTCCTTCAATGGCCATAGATCAAGCACCTGCTGCACGGTGTCTTTTGCTAAATCAAATGCTTTCTGCTGCTCTTCCCCCCACTGAAACTCATATTTCTTTCGTGTCACTTTGTAGAGGGGGGGCAGTACCTGCCCTAAATGGGGAATGTGTTGTCTCCAAAACCCAAACAGCCCTATAAACTGCTGAGCTTGCTTTTTGTTCCTTGGAGTGGTGAACTCAAGTATTTTCTGTCGGGCCTTCGGCACCATTTCTCGATGCCCATTATGCCACTGAATCCCTAGGAATAGCACTGTTTCAGCTGTGCCTTGAATTTTATTCGGGTTAATCTCCCACCCTTCCTTCTTCAATATTTCCATAATGACTTCTAACTGGTTTTGCACACTGTGCTCATCCTTGCCCTGAATCAAAATATCATCAATGTAGTGAGAGATTTGTATGTCAGGTTTACACAGTATCTTGTCTAAGTGCTCTGCCACCAGCCGGTGACAGATAGTCGGGCTATGTATGTACCCCATAGGTAACCTTGTAAAGGTGTACCGACGCCCGCTTCAGGAAAATGCAAACTGCTCTTGGCACTCTTCAGCAATTGGCACAGAGAAAAATGCATTGGCTAAATCTACCACTGCATACCAAGTCCCCTCAAACTTTTGGACATTCTCAATCAAGGTAATGGCATCTGGGACTGCGGGCACTAAGGGAGGAGTGTGTTTATTCAACTCACGGTAATCCACCGTCATCCTCCAAGACCCATCCCCTTTTTTGATAAGCCAGAGAGGATTGTTCCATGCGGTAGGTATAGGGCGTAACACACCCGCCTCCACATACCCTTTGATGGTGTCTGAAATTTCCTGGTGCCCCCCAGGAATGCGGTATTGCTTCATTGCTACCCGCTTGGTTGCCACAGGCACTTGCACTGGGGGCATCTTCAATTTGCCTATGGTAATGGGTGTGCAGGTCACTGCACTCACCCCAAACTGGTATGTTTTACCTCTCAGTCCCAAAGTCAACCCTTCCAGAATGTCAAAGTCAATTATGTACTCAGGTATCGGGACAATCAACACTTGGTATTTCTGCCTATTTCAAATTGCCTATTTTCATCTCCACTTCCGTTTGTACTGCGGGGGTCTCCTTTCCCCCGAGACCTGTAATAGTAAATTGTCTGCCTTTGAATCGTGCTGGATTTTCATGAATGAGAGAGGCCTCTGCCCCGGTGTCTATCAATTCTCGCACCCCTTGCGTATTTCCTGGCCCCCAAAAAATCTTAACATTAACATGGGGCCGCCTATCAACTTTTATGCAAGCAGACGCTGCCGGAGCTTGGCCGTAACCCTAGTCAAATTTTGACTGAGTGTGACTTGACTCTGCCTCTAGCATTGCACTCACCACCTTCCTCAAATCAGCGTATGTTGGCTGGTACAGGGAAGGTGTCCCCATAGACCCTTCTTCTTGTTCTTCCTCAGGAGGAGCGAAAGTTGAGGTGTCCCCCTGTGGCTTGGTTACTACCTGTTTCTTAACCTGTTTATAACGCTCTTTGGCTGCAAGCCCTCTCTTTTTGTATAATTCATACATTACCCTAGTTTCAATGCCATGAATTTCTTCTCGTGGCACACCATCTTTTAACAAAGCCAAAAACATGTCCTTTCTGGACACTCGGGAGTCTCTACTATCTTGCCTCTTGCCTTCAGTTCTTCTCTCACTACGCCCCTCTCTCTCCCGTGGCTTGTCATCACTCTTGTCCCACTCCCCTAAATCTGCCAGTTGCCGAATGGCATCCACTACCTCATCTGTGGGTTTGCCCGTCACATCTACAAGCAAAGTCATAATGACACTTTTGTATGCGGGTGGTGCAGTTCTAATCACCATGTTTCTAGTTGAAACTGAGAGCGGCACGGCCCCCATGTGTCCTGGAGCATCTACGTGAATTGCCTCTTTCATAGCATGCTCTCTGACCTTTTGAATTGCCTTTTTCATAGTATACCATTTTGTTTCCTCGCTAGGCCAATTTGTGGTAATGGGGTATTTACGGTTACAGGCTTGGGCTGCTAGGTGCAACAAAGACACCTGTGAATCGTGACCATTCTCATCAGGGGGCGGCCCTGCCCTTAAGACCTCCTGTACATTGGTGTCAGTTGACAAGGGTAGAAAACGTGGTGAGTCCGTGGAATCTACCAACAACCCCGCAGCGCCCCCATCTAGCAACCTCACCATCCATGTCAATAAAGGTTCCCCTGATTTTTGCCTCAAACGGGTAATAATTTCCCCAACCTCCTGCTGGGTGTAATCCTCTGGCGTGGTTAAATCCACAACCCCGCCTGCAGGATTCTGCGGGTGGGGCCCGGCTCGCCATCTTCTAACTGGCTTAGCAACCACTGTCTTCTTCTTAATTTCCATTTTGGGGTCTGACTCATTTGCTGAACTACTCTCTGGACTGGTTGAGTCAAAAATTTCACCCTCCCAATTATCCGGATCCCAGTCCACACCGGCGGTAGCGATTACAGCTGCCACCTTTCTTTGGTTGACCCCTCCCCGTCTTTTTCAATACTTATACCGGGCTACTCTGACTTCTGCCCTCTCGGCCTGTCATGATCTCTGCTTCCAAAAGGTCAGGGTTTTCCCAACTCCCTTGGAAGCAGATCCATAACCCAGGTTCCGAGTGCCAACCAGTCCCAATTGGGACCTTTTGGACCCAGTCCTGGCGCCAGTGGCACCAGGCTCATAAATATGCCCAGTCCCAGCGCTGGAAGCGCCGGGCTCATAATGCTTGGGTGGACTTACCTGCAGCAGACCATGCTGCTTACTTGCCTGCCAGTTGAGCCTCTGATCCTCTTCTGTTTGGAACTACTTTTCCTGTTGGGTGGGGCAGGAGCCACTCCCTAGATTCAGAACACTGGAACTCTTCTGGAAAGCAGGAACTCTTTTCTTACCTAGGCGTGGCTGTGGAAGGAGACATCTAAGCACTACAGGAGGCTATTTAAACCACACCCGATGGATGAATCTTGCTTTGCGTTATTCTGCATCCTCTGCAGCAGAACGCTCATCGTGTCTTCTGCATCTGAAAAAGGCTTACCATCCTGAATCCAGTCTTCAGCAACACCTATAAAGACAAGAAAGAACAGGTTAGCATTACGGTCTTCAGTGACAGCTCTTCACTTACCTGGTCCATCGGCTGTCACCAACGCCTCGCGCTGCATTCCGGCATCTGAAAGACAAAGGCTTACCTACTCTTCGTGCGCTCCGGAGGTCTTCACACTGCATTCCGGCATCTGAAAGACAAAAGCTTACCAACTCTTCGCACGCTCCGGAGGCCTTCGGCGCCGCATCCCGCATCTGAAAGACAAAACAAGGTGCGTTTAAAGACATTGGGGAACTTTAATACTCACGTGCCATTACTCCTTTCCACATCTAACCCAGTGGGTATTCCGGCACCCTGCAGCCGCTCCGAACTTGTACCTGCAAAATAAAAAGACAGTTAGAGCGCATCGTGAAGCAGGCAACAAGCGCTTACTTACGTGCTTCCAGGCGCTTCTATTCATCACACGTGCTCCATCTTCAACTCACTTCAGCCCGTCATCCGCCATCGCCGGAACCCTGCAAAACAAGAAACATCATTACTAAAGACTTTAAAGACATTAGAATTACTCGAAACTTACAGTTCGTGCAGTAAACGACGGACAGCAGTCCTCTGAAGTCAAGAGGCCTGCTCCCCTTATCCAGTGAAGAAACTGGTTACAGCACCCAGCCCCGAGGCAGATGGAGAGCACGGCGTTCACTTACCTAAGACATCTTACCCTTTGAGTCAGACATACAGTGCACAGAGGTCCAGCCCAAAGAGCCAGCCGTGTGTTACACATCACCTTTGAAGATACGGTATACGCCCAGTCAAGACCGGCACCTCTACGGGAATCAGGTGAGCGTTACAGAACGCAAAGCCTACCACAAAACTCCCGTCCAGGCGCTATGGAAACCTCGGATACTGACCAGCTAGCCAAGTTACTTGGGGAACTAAGGGCAGAAGTGCATGCAGCCTGTCAGGAAACGAACGCTCTAAGAAGGGAACTGATTATTTCCAAGGAGCGAACAGATGATCTCGCTAGACAATTGCTACAGTCACAAGCCGGACAGACCCCGTTACCCGCATCTGGGGGAAATCTTCCTTCTACATCCTCTATGAATCCAGTGCAGATCAACCTACCTGGGAATGTACCTCTGGCTCCGCCCGAACGATTTTCTGGTGACCCAAAGAGGTTTGCAGTATTTATCAATCAGTGCCGGTTGCATTTCTTATGCCGGCCAGCAGCCTTTCCAACTGATCAAGCTAAAGTAGCTTTCGTGCTTTCGTACCTTAGTGGCAATGCGGCAGACTGGTCGATCCCTCTAGTAAATCAAGATGATCCGGTCCTCCATGATTTTCAAGCTTTTCAGCTCAGTATGGAAAAACTGTTCGCAAGACATTCACAGGGGCAGGCCTTGGACAATGAGCTTCTTTCGTTGCGACAAGGTAATCAAGACCTTTTGGCTTATATTGCGTCTTTCAACAGACTGATAGTGGAAACTCAATGGCCTGAGGACAAAAGGATTACGCTGTTTTATAGAGGTCTACGTGGAGAGCTCAAAGATGTGTTAGCCCAAGTAGTGAATCCCCCACAAGATTGTTCGGACTATATAGACTTAGTCGTTCAAATAGATCACAGACTGCAGAACAGGAAGGCTGATCGTTCCAAGTTTGATGCTCGAGTATTTTCCAAACCGCCAACTCCTTCCAAAGGAGTAGACTCCGGGGAACCCATGCAAATAGGGGGTCTGAAAGGTCCTCTAACACAAAAGGAGCGGGAAAGGAGAAAACAGTTGCAATTATGCCTCTATTGCGGAAACCCAGGGCACTTTCTTCGAGACTGTCCGGTGAAACCTGCCAAGAAGGCAGTAGGAGCTGCAGTTACCAAAGTTACAAACTCTGAGCAGGGAAACGACCTCGCCCGACAAGAATAGAGGTCCTCTTGCCGAGCGTGAAAACCAGTTCCGTGACCTCGCATTTCGTGATACCTATGGTCCTCATTAGCCCTGATAATCCGGATCGATTACATGCAATTGAAGCTTACGTCGACAGCGGTGCCATCGGCAATTATGTGGATCATGAAATGGTTTTGAGGATGAATCTAACTCTTTGTCCCAAGGCTGTAAAGGACGTCATTACTACGGTGGATGGTACGGAGATAGCCTCCGGGCCAGTAACGCATACCACTCAAGAGGTGACGCTAGTAAGTCAAGATGGACACCATGAGAAGATCGTGTTCGATGTGATCAAGGCCCCTCAGTTTCAGATTATTCTAGGAATACCTTGGTTAGAGAAACACAATCCTCTGATCGATTGGCGAGCAAGAACGGTCCAGTTTCCAGAATGTGTCTCTACTTGTCACCCTCCACCTGGTGTTGCACTGGCAGCAATTTCTTCAGAGACTCCCCAGTTACCTCCCGAATACCTAGAATACCAAGATGTTTTCCGGAAGGATCAGGCTAACTCTCTACCTCCTCATAGGTCTTATGACTGCCAGATAGACCTGATACCTGGATCTACTCCTCCTTGTAGTAGAATTTATGCCCTCACCGAGCCTGAGAACCTTCACCTTCGACAATACCTGGATCAATACCTGGCAAATGGGTTTATTCGTCCTTCCAAGTCCCCTGCTTCTTCAGCTTTGTTCTTCGTTCCAAAAAAGGAAGGAGACCTTAGAACTTGTATAGATTATCGCTCCCTGAACCAGATCACCGTTAAGAATAGATATCCGTTACCTTTGATCCCTGAACTCCTGGACCAAGTCAGAAAAGCATGCAAATATACAAAGCTGGATCTTAGAGGAGCTTACCACTTGGTACGAGTAAAAGAGGGCGATGAATGGAAGACGGCCTTCCGCACCAAGTATGGGCTATTTGAATATCAGGTCATGCCCTTCGGACTTTGCAATGCCCCGGCCGCCTTTCAATATTTTATGAACGATGTCCTCAGAGAGCTCATAGATGTGTGTGTTGTTGTTTACATTGACGACATCCTCGTTTATTCTTCATCGGAATCTGAACATCGGAAACACGTGAAAATGGTCCTCGAAAGATTGCGTCAACACAAACTTTTCGCTAAATTGGAAAAATGTGTTTTCAACGTGACTGAAGTTGAATTCTTGGGATTCATATTATCACCTGGCGGAGTGCGTATGGATTCAAAGAAGGTCGATGCAGTTCTCAAATGGCCATCACCATCCTCCGTAAAAGGTGTGCAAAGCATGTTAGGCTTCGCTAACTTTTACCGCAGGTTTATCCCCGAATTCTCTCGAATAGTCCAGCCCATCACTGCCTTGTTAAAGAAAAACAAACGTTTTGAATGGTCTACCGAGGCGGAACAAGCTTTCCAGGATTTGAAGACTAAATTTATCTCTGCACCAATCTTAAAACACCCTTGCCCCGAACTCCCCTACATCGTGGAAACTGATGCTTCAAGCCTTGCCATGGGGGCAGTTCTATCACAAAAGGACCCGGTAACCAATCAGTTGCATCCCGTGGCATTTTGGTCCCGCAAATTCTCGCCTCCTGAAATCAATTACACGATTACTGACAAGGAACTTCTGGCTATCAAATCTGCCTTTAAGGCTTGGCGGCATTATCTGCTGGGGGCCCGACACACCGTTACTGTGATTACGGATCACCGAAACCTGCAATATTTGAAAACCGCAAAAGCCCAATCCTCTAGACAACTCCGTTGGGCATTATTCTTTGCCGAGTTTGTCTTCATAATTACCTATCGACCTGGTACAAAGAACGGTAAAGCTGATGCCCTTTCTCGGATGGGAGTGGAAGAACACTTGATCAACCCTAAACCTGTACCAATCATTCCCGAACAAAGAATTCTGGGTGTAATCGCCACAGAATCCATAGAGGAAGTTAAGGATAAAGCCAGGCAACTTGTAACTCCAGCAGACATACAGAATTGGCATCTGCAGGGAAAGGACTTTGCAGTAAAGGACAACTTATTGTATTTCCAAGAACGATTATACCTACCCAGCACAGATTTACAGAAAAAAGTAATCTCTTGTTATCACGATTCTTTAATGGAAGGACATCCCGGTATGGCCAAGACCTCAGAAAAGATCAAGCGCTACTTCTGGTGGCTGTCTTGGAAAAAAGATATCAGAGACTTTATAATGTCCTGTGGAGTATGCGCCCAAAACAAGAGTCAAAAGGAAAGACCAGCAGGCCTCTTACGCCCTATTGACATCCCACCTCGCCCTTGGCATACGCTTTCTATGGACTTCATCACCGATCTACCTCCATGCTCCGGATACAATACGATTCTAGTAATCGTGGACTTATTCTCCAAGATGGCGCATTTCATTCCGCTCAAAGGCTTGCCAACAGCAGCAACTCTGGCCCGAGAATTTCTCGAAAACATCGTCCGACTGCACGGTTTTCCTTCGGTTCTAATTTCGGATCGAGGTAGTCAATTTATTTCTCATTTTTGGCGAAGTTGCTTTCGGTCGGCTCAAATTGATGTGAGTCTATCGACCAGTCACCACCCTCAGACCGACGGACAAACCGAGAGGACCAATCAAACTCTGGAACAGTATTTACGCTGCATGCTGCAACAAACTGAAAAAACTTGGAAAGACATCCTTTGGATAGCCGAATATGCCTACAATAACTCTGTCCATTCGAGAACTGGGAAAACCCTGTTTTTTCTTTTGTACGGCAGTCACCCTCGAACCTCGGAGTTGGATCCCCTCCAAGATCTTGAAACACCAGCAGTAGACTACCTGCATTCTACAATCACCCAAGCCTTTAAGGAAGCTGTTTCTCACCTTCAAAGGGCTAAAGAACAATACAAGAAAGGAGCAGATCAACATCGGAAGGAAGCCCCTCAATATCAAGTAGGGGATCAAGTCTGGTTATCCACCAAATATCTACCTCTAAAAGGGCCACGCACATTCAACCCAAGATACCTTGGTCCCTATTCCATCACTACCATAGTAAACCCAGTAGCGGTCAAGTTGGACTTGCCCCCGCACATGAAGATACATCCGGTCTTCCACGTCTCTCTATTAAAACCCGTGCAACCTCAAACCCGACTAACTAAATCTCCAAAACCTATCCTAGTTGATGGAGAACTCGAGTTTGAAGTCAAAAGCATTCTGGACTCCAAGATCTCCAAATCTAAACTATTTTACCTAATTGACTGGAAAGGCTACGGCCCCCAAGAGAGATCCTGGGAACCTGCTGAATATGTCCACGCTCCTCGCCTAATCAAAAGATTTCACCGAACATTTCCTGACAAGCCAAAACCCCCGGAGAAGCCCGGTTTGGGAGGGGCCTTGAGGGGGGGTACTGTCATGATCTCTGCTTCCAAAAGGTCAGGGTTTTTCCAACTCCCTTGGAAGCAGATCCATAACCCAGGTTCCGAGTGCCAACCAGTCCCAATTGGGACCTTTTGGACCCAGTCCTGGCGCCAGTGGCACCAGGCTCATAAATATGCCCAGTCCCAGCGCTGGAAGCGCCGGGCTCATAATGCTTGGGTGGACTTACCTGCAGCAGACCATGCTGCTTACTTGCCTGCCAGTTGAGCCTCTGATCCTCTTCTGTTTGGAACTACTTTTCCTGTTGGGTGGGGCAGGAGCCACTCCCTAGATTCAGAACACTGGAACTCTTCTGGAAAGCAGGAACTCTTTTCTTACCTAGGCGTGGCTGTGGAAGGAGACACCTAAGCACTACAGGAGGCTATTTAAACCACACCCGATGGATGAATCTTGCTTTGCGTTATTCTGCATCCTCTGCAGCAGAACGCTCATCGTGTCTTCTGCATCTGATCCTGGGCCTAAGGAAAAAGGCTTACCATCCTGAATCCAGTCTTCAGCAACACCTATAAAGACAAGAAAGAACAGGTTAGCATTACGGTTGTCAGGGACAGCTCTTCACTTACCTGGTCCATCGGCTGTCACCAACGCCTCGCGCTGCATTCCGGCATCTGAAAGACAAAGGCTTACCTACTTTTCGTGCGCTCCGGAGGTCTTCACACTGCATTCCGGCATCTGAAAGACAAAAGCTTACCAACTCTTCGCACGCTCCGGAGGCCTTCGGCGCTGCATCCCGCATCTGAAAGACAAAACAAGGTGCGTTTAAAGACATTGGGGAACTTTAATACTCACGTGCCATTACTCCTTTCCACATCTAACCCAGTGGGTATTCCGGCACCCTGCAGCCGCTCCGAACTTGTACCTGCAAAATAAAAAGACAGTTAGAGCGCATCGTGAAGCAGGCAACAAGCGCTTACTTACGTGCTTCCAGGCGCTTCTATTCATCACACTGGCTCCATCTTCAACTCACTTCAGCCCCCTGCAAAACAAGAAACATCATTACTAAAGACTTTGAAGACATTAGAATTACTCGAAACTTACCGTTCGTGCAGTAAACGACGGACAGCAGTCCTCTGAAGTCAAGAGGCCTGCTCCCCTTATCCAGTGAAGAAACTGGTTACAGCACCCTGCCCCGAGGCAGATGGAGAGCACGGCGTTCACTTACCTAAGACATCTTACCCTTCGAGTCAGACATACAGTGCACAGAGGTCCAGCCCAAAGAGCCAGCCGTGTGTTACACATCACCTTTGAAGATACGGTATACGCCCAGTCAAGACCGGCGCCTCTACGGGAATCAGGTGAGCGTTACACGGCCACAGCCTGGTATGTGACAGCCTTATCTTTAAAAAGTTTCATTTGAATCTGCTGCTTTAACGCAGTCTGCCTTTCTGCAGCCAGCTCTCTTTCCATCACAAAATCTCATTTTTCATTTCCAAATTCCTTTGATGTATTTTCCTATAGGCATGCAGGAGGACCCAACCCCGCCTACCCAGCGCAGTGCATTCCCTTCCCCTTTCCACTGAAACTTGTTGTAAGCACAACATTACATCAGACGGATCAGCATCTCCCAATCCCTCATCCCAGGTTTCACTTAGCCCTGCGCCGCATGCCCACACCTGGGCCAATTTATTATATGGGCTCTTAGCCCAGCCTGGAATGATAACATCAGAACATTCACTGCCAGCGGGAACGCTCTTTTTCCTGAACAAACTATTCATCATTGCAATACTGTACAAAACCTCTTTATATCTATTTTTTTTTCTTTCCACACTGCAGTCACTCGCGCAGGCATTGTCACGCCGACCACACGATCTAGTGTTCTCCCTGCTAGGTCACGCCCCTCCCCGCACACAACTTCCATCTGTCCTGTTACCCGACATACACAAACTGGCACACGTACCCCTCACTTCCGTCGCAGCAGGTCACAGCATGTTAGGACCGGCGTTTACTGCCCTTCACGTCTGTGGCAACTGAACTGGAGGTTGTCTCCACATCGCATCGGCTTGCGCCGTTTGCGGAGAACCGCTCGTCACTGCTCGCCACGGATCCCGTGATTCCCTGTCTCCTAGCAACGACGCAACGCTTCTGTTCCACACGCATCACGTGACTTCTGCCGGTTGGATAAAGGATGCCCGGAAACAGAAAGCGTTGCTTCACAGCTGTCTCATCAGGGTTACGTGTCGCTCGTTCTATGGTTTAAGGATTACTGGAACTGCTTTCCACCACGCTTTGTTGCACGGATTGTCTTTGCCTGCTCCCATAAATTGCTACGGACTTCGGATCACCTGTTACCTGACCACGCTTTGTTTCACGGATTGTCTTGTGCTTGCTCCCATAAACTGCTACGGACTTCGGATCACCTGTTGCCTGACCACGCTTTGTTTCACGGATTGTCTTGTGCCTGCTCCCAAAAATTGCTACGGACTTCGGATCACCTGTTACCTGACCACGCTTTGTTTCACGGATTGTCTTGTGCTTGCTCCCATAAACTGCTACGGACTTCGGATCACCTGTTGCCTGACCATGCTTTGTTTCACGGATTGTCTTGTGCCAGCTCCCATAAATTGCTACGGACTTCGGATCACCTGTTGCCTGACACCGCTTTGTTTCACGGATTGCCTACGCTCTCATTCTACGGACCACGTGTCACTTGAACCTTCTGGCAAATGCACGTGCGCATTGATGGGCAACTGTTGGTTGCCAGCTGGGTCAACCGACAGTAACCTCAAGGAGCAAAGCGCTTCCCTCCTCTAAGAACAAGCGCCACGGAAAACAGTCCCATAACTCATAACAAGACATAACAAAGCCAGCTATCCCAGCAGAATGTCCTTGACTGCATACCAGGTTTGGAAAGCATGTTTTCTTCAGCAAAGTAAATTCAGCTCTCAGCGAAATGAGTACAGCTTTTCACTGCGGCATGAAGTAAATATCCATTATGGCGCTGAGTGCTCCCAGAATACACTGTGCACCAGCGCCATGTTTTAGCTCAAGCATAACAACAGGGCCCAGCTCGAATAGGCGACAATGTGCCTGGGATGAGTCTCAGCACCGCTTTTCTGCGCTAGGATGGCCCCAAGGCCTACAGTGCTTGCGTCCACAATGATCTCTGTGTGCCAGTTCGGGTCAAAATAGGCCAGGCGGTGTGCCTCTGCTAGCGTTTTTTTGATGGACTCAAAAACTTCCTGGCAGGCAGGGGACCAAAGGAACGTCGGCTCCTTTTGCAGTAACTTCTGAATCAGCTCAGTCATGGGCGCATAATGAGGGCTACAGCATGCACAGTACCCGGCCATGCCCAGGAAGGAACGGACATCCGCTACTTGTAGTGGTGCTTGTAGGTTTGTGATGGTACTGACTTTGTCGGGGTCAGGTGTCATGCCGTCAGCAGAGAAGATGTGACCGAAGAACTTCAGTTTTGTCTTGCTGAAACAACATTTCTCGATGTTGAGCGCAAGGCTGGCATTCTGGATTACTGTGCAGGTCGCCAGTAGAGCAGCATTGTGATCCTCCAATGATGTGCCGAAGACAAGTATGTCATTTCTGTAATTTAGTGCGCCCCTAATAGGTATAATAACCTGCCTTATGACCTCTTGGAATATCTCGGCAGCTGAAGAATTGCCAAAGATGAGGCGTCTGTATCGAAATAAGCCTTCATGAGTGGCAAATATTGTGATGTCCCGTGATTCGGGGTGCAGTTCTAACTGGCGGTACCCGTGAATTAAGTGAAGTTTCGAGAACATCACTGATCTGTTGAGCTGGACAATCATGTACTCTATGCACGGCCCGGGGTGGTGCTCTCTTTGTATAGCAGTGTTCGCCAACCTCATGTCTACACACAGACGTAAGCGTCCACCTTCCTTGGGTACAATAACAAGAGTTAACACCCATGGGGTGGGGCCCGTCACGGGCTCAATGATGCCGTCATTGAGTAGCTGATTCATTTCTCTCGAGACTGCCTCTTGAAGATGAAAACCCGCCCTTCTGGGGTGTTGTGGGATGGGTCTGACAGCCGGGTCTATGTGCATTTTGACAGGAGCCCCATTGAGCTTCCCAAGTCCCGTACACAGATGGGGGAACCTCATCAGGATCTCTTCATTGGTGATGAGGTTTGTGCCGGCGGGGGCGGTGCTGATTGCGCACAACGTGCTTTTCTTGTCACTTGCGCTTGCAACTGAGTGAATCACATCTCCTTCACGAAAATGAATATGAGTCCTAGACAAAATGCTGTATGGTAGTTGAGGAGGCACCAGCCTTTCGTTAGGCTCCTGATGACGTGGATGGTGGGTCTATTATTAGACACTTGTGTATGAGTTGGCGTTTGAAATGTCCAATGGCGTAAAGGGGGGACGTTGCGCCCCATTGAAAAATTCCCGAGTATGTCTTTTCCAGCGTCGGCCTCAGGAATTTGCAGGAATTTTTGCTCTCCATGATGTTGACTGTGGCACCAGAGTGAACTAGGAAACAAAAGCGTCTTTTCGCCTTGCTCGCTTCTCTGTCATTCTGGATGAGGTTGACATATTCATCCTGGTACAATTGATCGTAGTTGACATTTCGCTGACATGGAGTGGGTTGCTGTGGGTCTTCGTAGTCCTGGTAGGCTTGTGGGGGCTCATCACACTCCTCTTCCACTTGAGGTGGCTGATCATAGTATCCTTAGTCCTGTGTATAGTCAAGTGGATGGTAATCCTCTACCACTCAGACATACCGTTGTTGTCCTGGGTAGTAGAACCTGTTCTGCTAAACTGAGGCTTGCGGTGGCCGTTCATACATCCTATTATGTGGTTGTGGGTTCATTCTTGGAGTGGGGAACGGTCTTCCTTACCTACAGACGGATTGGAAGTGGCCCTCCCTTCCGCAGTTGGCACCTCTTTGCGATGGGGCCGGACAAGCCCCTGAGTGTGGGAAAGCTATTCCACATCGGTAGCACTGTCGCTGTGGTCTGGGTCCACGCTAATTTGGCACCCTGTTCGTTGGGGTTCCTCTGTCTTCTGGATGCTGCGTCGCCGGCTGGATAGCAGCGATGAGTTCGGTGCTGTCCTTTGTGACGGGGTACTCATCATGGAGGCTGCTTGCGCGTCGAACCTTTCAAAAATTCTCGCTAGCTCACACACTTCATCGATCGACAGGGCTTCTTCAGCAGTTGTTTCTTCAGGGCTAGTGACAGGCAGCCTTCTATCACCTTAGTCGTATTGCTTCGTCCAAGGAGAATGAGTGCCCTTGACCTGAAGACGGGTGATTAATTTGTTGACAGTCTCTGTTAGCCTCTGCGTGCATTCATTGAACATATACCGCTTGTAGTCTCGGTTCGGTTCAATGACAAGTTTCCTTTTCTAGGTGGTGAATAGCGCAGGATGATCAGGCTGATCTCCTGGTGGGATTGTTTTGACGATGGTCTTTAGCTTACTGCCAACCAGGTTGATAAACATATCGTATAGGTTGGGCGACTTCTCCTCCCCCGCCACTTACACAAAATGGTTAAAGTCCTCCATCCACTCGACCGACCTCGGGCCTTTGTCTGCCTGAGGGGTCATAGAGAATGGGAGCGGCATGCGTAGCAGAACAGTCTTGGACCTGGGCGTGGGAGGCGGAGTCCCTTGGTTGCTCATTGTGGCTGGTGTGGCAGTTGAGGTATAGGGCTCTGGTGTGGTAGCTGCCTTCCTTTGCTGCGGGAGGGACCTGTGGTGATGGATGTTTTGATGGGCTCTGCATGTGCCAGTTGGTGCTGGTCAGTGCGTGCGAGCATTGACTGTATTGTGTCCAAATTGGCAGTCCCTCTGTGGTTGGATGCACCACTTTCAAGGATTTTCCCAGGTTTATCTTAAATTCCGATAGTTTCCCTTAAGTCTGAAGTCCCAGAAAGAAAGGTGGGACAAACTCCCTCTGGTTGGTCACTTACAGCAAGGCATCATTGGCAAATAGCACCACCTTATAGGACCGTTGCTGAATCCTTATACCATCTTCCCTTATTCTATGTGCCCAGGGCTCCATCACTAACACGTACAATGATGGAGATTGGGGAAAGCCCTGTCTGGTAACCTGTGACAGGGGGAAACATCGGGACGCCATTCAATTTACTAATACCTTAGCAGAGGGGAACGAATAAAGCACCCCAATCCATTCCATCCACTTTTCCCCCATATCTGTCTTCTTCAGCACCACCTTCATAAATGACCAGCAAACACAGTCAAATGCCTTTTAAGCATCCAGGGAAAGCACCAGCGTCCCACCAGCCCTGACCTCCAGGCAGGCTAGAAGATCTAACGTCTTCCTGAGGTTATCCAACCCCCAACAATTCCTCACAAAGCATGCCTGTTCAGGATTTCGGAAGGGCCACCGCCAGCCTCGATGCCAGCACTCTCATAAATATCTTTCAGTCAACATTCAGGAGTGATATAGGCCTGTAAGCCGAACAGTGCGGCTGGTCCTTACCCTCTTTTGGGATTATCATTATCAAGGCATCCAAAAATGAGGGAGGAATATCCCCACCAGTCTTAATGGTATTATGAACCTTAACCAATGTGGGAAACCAGAAGATCGACAAACATTTTATAGACGGCTGACGTAAAACCATCCTCCCCGAGGCCTTCCCAGCTTCCATGTGTAGGATGACTCTCTTAACCTCCTGGACAGCGATCTCTGCTTCCAGGCATTCCCTTTCCTCCAGTGATAAAACCGGTAGTGACATGTCACCGAGGTACTGTCCCAATTCAAGATACGCCTGGAGGGTTAAGTCCACTGGGCCGTGATTATCATTTCGGCTAGCTTGCAGTGGCTAACTTCGCCCTTCAGCGCCCCGACAGCAACCGTCCCTCCCTCTTTTTCTTTGCCCCTTCTGCTATGAGAAACCCCCTTAAGGTGGCCTTCGCCACCTCCCAAACATGCCGCTGTGCGACCCCCCCAGTGTCATTCGTCTTAAAAAAGAAACCAACTTCCCCTTCCATGAATTCCCGAAAAACACCACATCTCTCAGAAGGTAGTCATTACAGCGCCATTGGGATCTCGGTGTACTGCCTGAATCTAACTTAAATGTCATGACCACCATGTCATGATCTAACAAGGCTAGAGTTTAGTGTCGCAGCATCTAGAGATCCACAATGCTCCCTGGAGCGTATAAGAAGGTTGATTCTAATGGATTTTGTCCTCCCACGTATTCCTCATCTTTGATATATCAGATATGCTGCTAGGAGGTTCGGAAACTTTTCATAGCAGAGGGTGCGGTGCGTCATCGACCAAATGTCCCTCGGCGGTTTCCACCCCGCTCACGACCATGACGTTGACACTAGTATAAATAGCATGCATCGCGCCCATTGCCTCTGTTCAGTTTGCTCTCAAGCACAGCATGCTTCGAACTGTTCAGAGTCACCGCTGTGATCTTTCAACTGCGTTTTTGGCCTAATCTTCTAGAAATGTCTACTCCGAAGACTGGGTTTAAAAGGTGTACCGACTGCAGGTCGAAGATGTCTATCACTGATCTGCATCATATATGCCTTTGGTGTCTTGGAACCAGCCACAAGGTTGATGATTGCGGCTCCTGTCAGTCAATGACTATTAAGGCCTTGAAGGAGAGGAAGGGTAAGCTCGCCCTGGGTAGGCCCCCATCGAAATCTCCTTCTACTACACTGTCCACAAAAAGGTCATCTGATGAGAGAAGTAAGAGGGATATTTCACCTCAGCGGGCGGAGTACCGCTCAAACTATTCAAAGCACTCCCGGTCGAGAAGTGGTTCTCAGCACTCGTCTTAGTCGGCCTCCCATAAGAAGTTGAAGAAGAGGCGTCATCAATCTCGTTCATCTTCTTCGGACTCCTCAACCGATAGAAAATTGGTATGTTTCCCTGGTAAGTAACAGAAAAGGCCGAATGGTAGGATTGTCACCTCCAAATTAGTGTTTGAGAAGGCAGCTTCTCCCGTCCCTTCAAAAGAACCAAAGCAGGTTTTGGACCCCATTGCACCTTGTAAGGCTGACAGGGTGTCGGTTGAAGCTGCTGCTCGCGTTCCTTTGAGCCCGGTCAAGAAATCCACAGCGCTTCCTCGAGAAGCGTTAAGTGTCTCAAATGTTCGAGACGTGTCAAAGCCTAAGCCTCTACACTCCACTCCCTTGAGGGAGATCGCCTCGTGTGCCTCGACGCTGAATTCATCGATGTAAAAACCATCAACGTCTTCGACAGATCTGCTGAAGAGTTATAAACCCAAGAAGGACTTTTTTAAGCTGATGACTTTGAAGAGGTTTGGGAGGATGATCATACTCCTCTATTTGGTCTGGAGTTTGGAACTCCTAATGTGCCTGAGGAGTTGATATCTGAGAAATCCAGGTTACAGAACCTTTTAGACTCATTGAATGATGCTAGTGGGCTAGATGCCTTGCCTGAGGTTGATTTTTCCACCCCAGATCCATCTACACATGCAGATGCTTCGTATAGGATTGCCATCAGTAAAGTGACAGAATACCTGGGCTGGGTAACATTCGCCCTAAACATTAGCTCGTTTACGGACCTCAGCCAGGTCATTTTATGCCACAGGTGTCTGCTCAGCGTCGCTTTCATTATAAAGTGACAGAAAGTGGCATTTTTATTCCCCCAAATTCTCAGCCATAGGATGCTCGGGGCAACAGCCCAGTCATCCTCCAAAAAATGCATCCCCAATTCTCTGTGCACCGAGGCACAGGAAGAGGAGCCAGGAAGTCCCAAAAGTCTCTTGAAATAACGATTTTCCATGGCCTGCATGTCACCGGGCTTGCATTACCCCCATAGAGCTGCTCCATATTATGTTGCTGGTTTTACTTGCATGGAATATACCTTAATGGTCGATTCCATATGTTGACCCTTGCAATTAGCAGAAAAACAGGAAAGACCCCCCAGGTATTGGCACATTTTCAGGGACTGTTTTTTTTTTACATGCGCCGTTCCTGTTGGGATCTCCAAAAATCTGCCTTCCGAGTAATCATACTCAGTCACCCTTTGGATAACTTCCCCCTTGCAGACTATGGGACACATTTTGATAATTTTTCTACCTCCGCTGCAGCTCATCACCGCTGATTTGGTGGAATTTAATTTTAAGACCTAGACTTGTGGGGGGGCGCTGTTGAGCGCCGAACAAGATGGCCGCCTGAGCGTTCCTCTCCGTGGCAGGCAGATCTTATGATCCTTCGTTTGGCACCTTCCTGCCTGGTTCTCTGCCCTGGAGGGCACAACTCTACTTATTGAAGATATTGGGCACCATCAGCCCCGATCCCGATCGAAATCGGAGCCGGGAGCCCCGAGATCTGAACGTCTCTCTCCCCTCCCCCATCGGCGCTGCGGCTTCGCGCCAACATCGAGCCTGACGGGGGGAGACTTGCCAGGCCTTTCTCGCCCGCATCTTCTGGTGCATATCCTGCGGGGGCGGGCCCGTCGGAGACGCGGCCCCGTACCTGCTACTGGACCACCCCAAGCTGCTGTGGGGTGCCGCGGCTGCGTCCGCCGCAGCTGTGCGACCTCCTGGAACCTGCTGTTTGCGTGGGGGGGGGCCTGCCGGAGGCTTCGTGGACCCGGCCCCCCTCGCCTGCTTTTGCTGTCCCGCGTCCCGTGGGAACGGGCCCCTGGGAGACGCGGCCCCGCGCCTGCTCCTCGACCATCCCCCTCTGCTGCGGGGGTGCCGCGACTGCGGCCGTTGCTGCTCTGAGGCTCGGCACCACATCAAAGGATTCCTACAGAGTCGCCGTGTCCTGGCCGTGCCGGTGGGCCCTCCGGAGGCTGCGTGGGGCTGAGGCGCGCCACAGGACAACGGACGCCGTGCCCCCCGGCCGGCCCTGCCGGTGTACACCCGGTGTTGACGGGGAACGTGGTGGTGGGGTGCCCCTCTCCTCCCCCCCGCTGGACTCTGATCTCGCGTGCTGGACTGGCACTGGGCACACTTGAACCCCCCCCCCCCTGGAGTGCCCCTCTGCCATCACCTGCTCGCCTCGTTGGGGGCGCCCTGGACCTCACTTGCCTCTGGATCGCCGTCTCCTGAGCGGTCTCAGGTCTGCTGTATCACTTGGGACCTGCCAACCAGCGCGCCCTAGGACTCCAGGTGCAGACTCGCAGGGGGGGCTAAGGTACGCCAAGGGGGGGTGCTGCTGCGCGCCCCCCCATCTGGTTTCGTGATCCTGGGGCAAACCTCGAACACTGATCTTCTCCTGTGCCCGCTGTGCCTGTACTCCCATTAGCACTAACTCTTCGATGTGCCCCCCTGCTTGGTGGTTCTCCCTCCACTCATTTGTTCTACTGGGGGCACCCCTGGGCCTTGCTGGTCATCCATACCCCCACTCTTGGGGGTCTCCTATCCCCTGGGTGGGCCGCGGTGTTCTCAGAGCTACCACTCTACACAGGTTCTGCCTTTCACCTAGGACCTGCCTCACCCCATATCGCTGCTCCCGGGGCTGTGGCCGGCCCGCCCCTGCTGGGTCAAGCATACCTGAACCCCTACATCCACGGCGACGGCCGGGCAGCATCGTCCCCACTCCTGGGGTCTCCTGCTCTTGTGCTCCCCTGGCATCGCCCCCCAGGCCCCCCTGGGCTAGTTAAGCTTCTAAGCTTCTACAATCTGTACTGGCAGCCGCAACATTTCCATTTATTGACCCATAGCCTCTGGCTCCTTCGGGCTACCCCTGGTTCCATACCACACTTCTGTATACTGTGCCGCGTGGTGCCTGGTCCGCGTTCCCCCCGCCTTTCTCCTTGGACTGTTGGGTCCCCCTCTCACCCCGCCCGACCTTCAACACTGCCAGGATGACCAAGGGGGGCGCGAGGAAACAGAGTTCCATCAACATGTTTGCGAGGGCGGCGGTGAGTTCGCCGGAGGAGACCGCTGGGCAGGCCCCTGCCGCTTCATCTGATACAACCCCGGACTCCCAAAACATGATGATCTTTATCCGGGAGGGCTTCACCGCACTCCACTCAAAATTTGATGACCTGAACGGCACTATATCCTCTATTAAAGCCCAAATCGAGAGAACGGATAGCCGAGTGTCGGAGGTCGAGACATGGGTCGGCTCCGCTGAGGACGCACTGGGTGCCCTGCGCTCTGAGGTTGCCGCTCTCTCCGGCCGAGTCCTTGAGGTGGAAAAGAAGAATGAGGACTTGGAATCCCGCTCAAGGCGTAACAACCTCCGCATTATTGGGGTTCCCGAGAACGAAATCCATGAGCCGATGGAGGATTTTGTTGAGCATACATTGCTGTCCCTCCTGGATTCACCCAAGCTTTCCCCTCACTTTGCTATTGAGCGGGCACACCGTGCCCTGACGGCTAAACCTAAGCCCGGGGCTCCACCTCGGCCCATCATAGCCCGAGTGTTGAACTACCGTGACCGTGACGCCCTCCTCAGGGCCGCAAGGCTCAAGGGTGAGCTATCACTGGGTGGCGCAAGAATTCATCTTTACCAGGACTTTTCAACAGCCGTCCAACGTGAACGCAAGACTTTCCAAGCGGTGAAGCGAAGATTGCGAGACCACTCAATCAAATACGCTATGCTCTACCCCGCCAAACTTCGCATAGAACATGCTAACCAGGTGTTTTTCTTCACGATCCCAGAGGAGGCCTCCAAATTCATTGACGAACATTTCCCTGGCTGATCCCCCTCCTCCGACCACAGCTCTACAGTTACCCTTTTGTGCCCGACGGGGAGAGGCCAGGCCCGGCCGCCCCCCTGCATCGGGACCACACTGATCCTTTATTCCGTAATCTGTTTGTTCTGCTCATTTTACAAATATGTGCCATACCACCATGTGCAGAAACTTTGCCCAAGTTACTGGTAATTCTATTGTGGGCACCTCTTGTTCTACTGGATCTGCCGTAGCCCGGAGCGACGCGGCCAGTCCGGCCCACAGGCCCCCAGGCGCTGATGCCTCTGGTTTGGTTTTGGTTGAGGGGGGTTGGGATTGTCATCCCTCTGTTTGGGGGAGGGATGTGGGTGGGGGTGGGACATGGTTGGGGTTATGCTATTAAAAAGTTAGCGCCGGCAGCAAGGGCGGACCGCGAAGCGGCACTCAGGTATGGTTGCCGCAGGACTGCGGAACTAACCCACTGGTTATTGCCATTTTCTCTTATTCAAACGCCACTGCATCTGTGACCGAGAGTGACTTGACTTTCATGAGCTGGAACGTACGGGGGTTGGGCAATTATAAAAAGATGAGACAGCTCCAGTTGCAGGCCGAGCGCCATGGGTCCAAGATTCTCTTTCTTCAAGAGACACATGCCCGCACGGAACAGTGCATGCGATTTGCCAAAACCTGGGGCCCCCACAGATTTTTCACCGATTTCTCTACTCAAAGCCGCGGGGTTATGACCCTTATTCACAAGTGTCTCAAGTTCACCCTTATTTCCTCACAGATTGACCCCCAAGGCAGGTATGTTCTGCTCATGCCACACTCCAGAACAAGGAAGTGGTTCTGCTGAATATCTACGGCCCTAATCTAGATGACCCGGAGTTTTATGTACAGATCACGTCCCTCCTCGATGGCTTCCCCCTTGTCCCCATCCTCTGGGGTGGTGATTTCAACACAAACTTCGATGTAGCCCTCGATAGATCTGGCACCAAGCCCCGTCATCTCTCCAGGGCAGCTTATGCGGCCCTATCATCCTTACCACGCCTGGCCATGGTAGATGCATGGAGGTTCTTTTACCCGGATTCCCGCATTTACTCTTTCTACTCCTCAGTCCACGACTCCTATTCCCGAATTGATAGGTGGGTGATCTCCAACGAATTGGTTAAGAACGTTATACAATTAATGATTCTCCCCAGAACCCTGTCTGACCATTCTCCAGTTGCGATTACCGTAGGTTGGGGCCCGGACCCTGGCCGGACTCGCTGCTGGAGGATGAAGCCCCTTTCCCTACTGGACCTGGAGTTCTGCTCCGAGCTCGAGGAGTCTATCGAAGAGTTCTTCGGGTTTAACACGGGCTCGGTAACATCACAGGCCACTCTATGGGAGTCCTTCAAGGCATATATTAGAGGGATTGCGCTGTCCAAGGAGAATGGGGTCCTTAAGTCGATCCGGAGAGATCTTGCCGCGAGCGAATCCAAACTATCGACCCTGGAAGCTACATGCTCACTTCACTCTACCCCGGGTAACCTAGCAGACATCGGGGTGGAGCTTGATACGTTTCGATCCCTCGCGGAACGCGAACAAAGGTTTTTGGGCAATCCCGGTATTGCGAGGAGATACGGGGAGGGTGAAAGCCCTGGCCGATTCCTGGCGAGACTGATCCGTCACGAGACGGGGTCCCCACACATACTGGGGATCGAGAGGCCTGACGGCTCCATGGCTGTCTCCTCACAGGATATCAATGCGGAATTTTTCACTTTTTATGAAACCCTATATTCTAACTCAGATGAGGTCTCGATGGCGGAGATCGACTCCTTTCTCGATGCCCTTCCTTTGTCGACTCTATCTCCGGAGACCGCTGGTTCCCTTGATTCCCCACTCACGCCAGAGGAGCTCTCAGAGGCTATCGACTCCTTATCCTCGGGAAGAGTCCCTGGCTCGGACGGTATCCCAGTCGAATTTTATAAGCGTTACAAGTCACTGCTGCTCCCCCATTTGCTGGCTCTATGGGAGGAGTCGGTGGAGGCTGGTGTATTTCCCCCATCACTCCGTGAGGCCACAATTACAGTATTACTTAAATCCGGCAAACCCCCCTCGCAATGTGGCTCATATCGCCCGCTATCACTTATAAATTGTGATGTCGAAATATACGCAAAGGCTCTGGCGTTCCGTCTAGCTCCCCTTTTACCATCCATCATCCGTCCGGATCAAGCGGGCTTCATCCCAGGTCGCTCTTCTTCCCTGAACCTGAGGCGTCTATTCAACATAATTAACAGAATCAGCCCCGAGACACGCAAAAAGCATTTGACTCAGTTTCATGGCGGTATCTGTGGCGGGTTCTCGAGAGCTGCAAATTTGGTCCCTCCTTTCTCCTGGGTCAGATTGCTTTACTCAACCCCTGTGGCCAGCGTCCGCACCGATGACCGTTGCTCCCCTCTCTTTGAGATCACCAGGGGGACTATACAGGGGTGCCCCTTCTCTCCTCTGATCTTTGCGATAGCGATAGAGCTGTTTGCTGATATGCTCCGCCAATTTCACGCTCACAGAGGCCTCCGCACTGCGGGCCAGGCGGACATAGTGTCCCTATATGCGGATGACGCATTACTGTTCATACGCTCCCCCTCCACCAACCTACCCCCGATACTCGACGACATCATTCAGTTTGGTCGGATCTCGGGCCTTAAGGTGAATTGCTCGAAATCCATTCTCTTCCCACTCACAGAATGCACCCTCCCCCCTCCTGACACACTGGGATTCACATGGGCTCAATCCACGTTTACCTACCTGGGGATAGCGGTAACACGCCAGCAGTCACTGACCTACAAGGAGAACTATCAAAAGTATCTCACACATCTTACGGCCAGAGTTCTAGTCTGGGACAAACTCCCGATATCCCTCGCGGGCAGAATAGGGCTACTGAAGATGGTGGTGTTGCCTCAGTTACTTTACAGGTTTACCAATGTACCCTTGTGGCCAGGTCGGAGCTTCTTTCCTGATTTGACCCGCACAGTTAACTCCTTTCTTTGGCACTCGGGGGCGGTCCGTCTCAAAATCGAGACCTTGTCTACCCCTATGACCAACGGGGGCTTTGGTGCCCCAGACTTCCTTAAATACTGGCTGGTATCCCAGATACAATATACGTCCTACTGGTTCAACACGACGGACCCCCCTCCGCATGTCCGACTCGAGAAACTGGCGGTCTGTGACAGCGACATCCGTTCTTTGGTGATACAACCCGCTCCCCTGGCACTGGACTCACAGAGCCCGGTCGCCTGCACATCCCTTGCACTGGTGAGAACTTGGAGACTGTCCGGGACTGCTTACGCCTTCCATGGTAACCTCCCTCTTTGGAACTTCCTCCCGGGGGTCCCACGGGTGTCGTCACTTACGGTCCGCCGCTGGGCTGAAGCGGGCTATGAGCTGCTGCGGGACGTGTTTGATCAGGGTATATTTGTCGAATGGTCTGATCTCCTACTGCCCTTGAGGAGCGGTCAGAGTGTATGGCTCCAATATTTGTCTCTCCGCAGGACCCTTAAGCGCAACTACCAAATGTTCCCCGCATTGCCACCGGATGACCCTGCCATCGAGGAACTCACCTCCCCCTCGCCCATGACAGGCAAAATCTCCAGGCTATACACGATGCTGCAGTCCAGATCTGTCCCAGAATTTGCTAAACTAAAGCGTGCTTGGGAGGTGGACCTGGGTGTTGAAATGTCGGATGAGCGCTGGGCACACTTATGCGAGCGCACACACCGAGTGTCCCTCAACTCCCGCTTTAAACTTATCCAGTTCAAAGTATTACATAGGTTCCACTACACCCCGATCAGACTGCACCACATGTCCAGTGATCATCCCTCTAGCTGCCCTAGATGCGGCCAAGACGATGCCGACTACATCCACATGATTTGGTCCTGCCCCCGCCTTTCACAGTTTTGGGTGGCAGTTTGCTCGACGGTGTCTGCTATGCTCGATCATCCTATTGATCCTTCTCCGGCGCTATGCCTCTTCCATGACCTCCCTGGCCTTTCCCGTAACTCCAAAAAACTAGCTGGCCTATGCATGCTTCTCGCGGTACGATCAATCCTGCTCTGTTGGCTTCGCCCCTCACCTCCCACTCACACCCAATGGCTAAGGGCAGTCACGTGGGCCTCGGACACCGAGGAAACCTGGGCCCACATGCAACCTACTCACTCCAGGCCTACGAACATCTGGCTCAGGTTCCGTTCATACATGTCTGATCTCAACATGACACTAGACGCTTCACCCCTGCCAGCTTCCCCCCACCAGCTCGGGTCCTCACCCCTTGCATAGCTCTCCCCCACTCCTCCTATTCCATAAATGTGCCCATTAATTGTGTTACGGTGTGAAGCAACCTTTGAATGCCTATATTGTGTACACTGTATTCACATTGTAAATGCCTAGTGCTGTTCGCCTGTGTTTTGCTGCCACGCTGAATAATAAAAAGAAGTTTAAAAAAAAAAAAGACCTAGACTCGTCATAAAGGAGGCATAGGCATTGTTAGGGAGAATTCTCTTCAAAGGCTAATTTCCCTTACCTATAGAGTCCCCCAGCAGCTTTGCTGGATTTGATGGGTTTATTTTTTTCTCCTGCTAAGAGTGAGACCCTTTTTTCCCATTCTTAGACAGATTGCTACTGTGTGTTTTAGGCTATTGTGTGTGCTTATGGTCTATGGGGTTTTTCTCATAGGAATCACCTTTTTTAACATGTGTGGTACACAGCACCCTCTGTGCCGTACCACAGGGGTGTCGTAGCGACCCCCAAACGTAGACTCCATAACCTGGGACTGACTACTGTCTCCCAGGGCATGTAAAGTTACCATGGACTTTACTAGTCAATAGTTAAAGGAGAGTTCCGGGACTTTTTTTTTATTGTCCCTACGGTTCGGCCATGTGTTTTTAAGCATAACTCGGTAGATCGTAGAAAACTTTCCTATGGACCTTACCCGACTTTTCGTCCATTAACGCACTCGAAATCAGCCGCCATTTTCTGATAATCCTATCACTTGCCGCATCGCCCTGGCTCACCTGCTTTTGCGGCACTAAATCAAATCCCCCGCCCCTGAAACAGACTTTATCAAAACATTCATATTCCCCGCCTCTATCCGTGACGTGACTGTGCGCCCAGGCGTCTTCTACGCGACTCCACACAGAACCCGGAAATCAACACAGATCAGCTCACACAACACAGCGCGCCACAATTCGCAATATGAAACTGTACTTTTAAATCAAACCGCAAGATTGTAAATTTGGTAAAGTACATTTATTTGACATCAAATGTTTAGAGAATATTCAGTGATTTTCTTTTTTATTTGCTCACGTTCCAAAAAGTTCGTTTTGAGGCACGCGATGTTCCTTTGCTGTACACAGGGTCTTAGATCATCTCACAATACAGCGCCACAATTCGGAATATGAAACTGTGGTTTAAAAGCAAACTGCAAGATTGTACATTTGGCAAAGTACATTTATTGGACATCAAATGTTTAGAGAATATTCAGCGATTTTCATTTTTATTTGCTCTCGATCCAAAATAGTTCGTCTTGAGGCAAGCGATGTTCGTGTGCAGTAAACAGGGTGTTGGTTTACGATAAAATAAGCTCTTCGGTCGCACTGATAATCGCATGGCTGTTCCAACAACGAGGCACTAGGCCACCACAACGGTCTGTATGTTGCATCTAGCCGTTAGTACCGCGTAAGGGCATACTTGTACTTGGCGATCGTCCCATAAAATGGTCAGGGTGGTAACGTTGTTCACGCGGAGAAGCAACTGGCGATTAAAAAAGCCGTCCGCCGGTGTCTGGTACTCGTGACACATGCAGTAATGCATGATGTACCTGTTTGAAAAACATAAACAATGAAATTAGTCTCACCATCAGATCTTTATTAAAATTATTCATTTTATATATTCGGTCGGGAAATTATTTCATAGCTAGGACAGTGCAACTGGGTTTTAAACGTCAAGGGGGGGCTGTAGGATACTGAGACAGTCCCTCAGTGCAGGGGTTGACAGGGAGTGCAGGTGGAGAGTGGAAGGGCCCAGGACCGAGATCGCAGACAGTGGACCAGTTGTAGCAGGGGAGAGGGAGAGAGAAAGCAGAAGCAAAGGTTTTGAGGTGCTTCCGTAAAAGTAGACGGTTCTCCCCAAGATAGTGCGCGGTACAAAACAATATGCCACATAGAACGAACAAGTACAACTTAACCCGTCTTTAAAGCTACTGTATAGTAATTAAATTGCGGTATAAACTCATCTAAAGAGTTACTTACATTATATTTGCATTTTCCATTGTGTCTGTGCGTAGGGCAGCCCCGAAATACCACTCCTTCTATGCCGGCGTTATTTCTTCTAATGAACGAACATGAAATGGCTTTCGTTTCTGAAATTATATTCATTATCGTTTCTTACGTGGTCCCGGCCTGTCAAGGTCAAAATACAATAGAACCTTATACTGAGTCGTGGGCCATTCTGGCACCCGAGAAAAAATCAAAGCAGCTGACCTTCACTTTGAACGAGCACACATTCCTAGTTAGCTACATTCAGTGTAAGGCATTCTCACGGGACTTGAAATTTACACTCCATCTTTGCATTTTGTCTGCGTGCTTTGCAGCCCCACAGAACCATAAATACGGAGACATTCTATATTTTTTGAAAAATGATTTATATTACTGTTTGGTTTAATTTAATGCGCAAATGAACAAGGTTGGATAGATACACATATTCAATGGGCCTGCGACATGAGGAGACTCGAGAGAACAGACAATCAAATTACAATCATTTAAACCGTGATGTGTATTTCTCAATGAGCTCTGCTTTAGGTGGACATGGAACAGAGGCAATGTTGGGTGGCAATGCAGTTGTCCCCTGCACAGGTTCGTTCACAACTCCATTTATGTGCCTATCTAGGACGTCAACAATAAGTTTCTCAATAAACTCATATTGCATATCCTCAAACACTGGTTTGATCACCCATTGTTTACTTCTTTTAGTGAAGGCCTTATTGTAGCGAAGCGTCCCTAAAGTTCCGGTCGTCCTACTTTGTTGACGGCCAACATTATGGTTATGTGCCAAGACCGCTAAAAGAGTCCGATTTATCATGCCCTCCATGCCAAAATGCAATCGTTTTGGCCTGTACTTGAGGCACATATTGTGGAACACCTCCAAATCTCCTGTGTGGCAGAATTCCGTGAGTCCCCTCAAAGCTTTTGTTATAGTTTTATCAAATACAATCTTTTCAATGGCTTTGTGAGTGGGTGATGAAGGAATCAACCACTTCTTCTTCCGTGCCTCCTCTGTGGACAAATGGCTATGTTCACAATTGTGGAAATGTTGGTTCGTGTTCCATCGGTGAACGTTTGTACAGTGTGGCATTACTGACCGCCATTTTTCCAGTAGAATTTCCAACGACCCTCCACATGTTTTTGAGCTCCACCAAAGATGGTTGCTGATTGACTTGGACCACTGTGAAATACCTTGCAATTCTTTTTTTTTACCTGCAGCCGACAATTTTTTATTGATTGATTTTGCAAGATGCCAAACGTCAAATTGGTGATTTATATTTTTGTAATGTTCTCTCATTGTCTTGGCAATTGAAACGTGTCTGTCCGTGGCTATCAGGTCGATCACCATTCCCCGCGATTGTAGTTCTTGCAATGATGCTACAAAGCCAACTTTCTCCATGGCCACTGAGGATGTACTTTGTGACACCTGCACGACCACCGAACTCACAATTTTCTTACTTTCCATGTCCTGAAAGTGGTAGGTGCAGTACTTGGCTGAAAATCCTGGGCTGTCGCACTGTCCATCACCGGCTAGCCTGAACCGTTTGCCTGCGAATGTACTATCAATAGACATTTTTTCCATTCTCCAAGCTTCGCTAATGGCTGGAAATAGATAATCGGTTTGGTATTTGTAGAACTGAGTTTTCGCAATGAAATGGATTCCCACAAACTGAAAGAAAGACTCTAATTTTTTAAAACTTGAACCACTAAAAAGTGCAGCCGCTGCACAAAGTAGATTGCCTGCTGGCAGTTGTCCCAGCATAGGTTGTGCAGACCATGAGAAAGGATGATATTTTGTACAGGTGGCATGTATTTTAAGGTTAGTGCCTCGAATTGCACGAGTCACATTAATGAATGGCTCCCCACATACTTCCCCACCTACCAAATGCCCACATTTAATCCGAATAATAATATCAATCAAACAACTATCGAATACAATGAATTTGGCCTCTTTCCTTATACTGTCACTCTGCATCCCAGCTGGTTCGGCCTGTAACGTTGAGGACATGTCACTCACATGAAAGGTAGAATCTCTGATATCGTCTTCCGCTATGTTCAGTGATATTGATGGTGTTTCATTGTCGTCTACTTCATTCTCTTCCATTGCAACATCTGTTCCTTCTCCGGCGATGGGTGAATAAAACAATTTCTTCAACTTTCTCGCGGTCTTAGTTTTTGCGGGTGTGGATTCTGTGAATTGATCTCCGACTGCATCCGAACTACCAGGAGGACATTCACTATCAATGGCTGGTGGTGGTATAGCTCCGTTGTCAATCACTTCATATTCTTCCCATTGGCACGATGCTTCTCCAGTCTCAAGTCCCTGCCAAAAGGTTTGACAAGCAACATCTCTTGTTCGCTTCACTGTCTGTGTAGATCTAGTTCGTACACCCACTCGCAACTAGAGGACAGATTGGAAAAGGGGTGTTCAGTTTAAACACAACTTACAGTATTGAACTATTAACAGTGAAAAACAACATAATATAGTGACCAGGACACTAACCTTCTTTTGCTTTCTTTTCTTTGAAACTTTCTTGCCTCGAACTTCAACATCAGGACGCTGTTGCTCCGACTCGTGTGTGCATGTCTCCACTTCCTCTTGCGCTGCAACGACTATGTTTTCCTGATAAGCACATCCATCACGCACTGACGCTCCATCGACTCCCTGAAACATAGAACTTTCATTAGTATGTATAATAATATCGAAAACACAAAATGTACTTGGGGACCAATACCCACGTACATCTCAATAGCAAAACACGAATGAACGCTTTGTGTAGAACATTCAAACGACAATTATTCACGCATTGTTGATCTAGTTAGATGGAACTGTCAAGATCCATACCTCGGGCTCCTCATAGACTTCCATTGATGATATTATTGAAGATGATGCTTCAGTGACTCCCTGAAACACAGTAATTGCATTAGTATGGTTTTCTATTTTGATAAAAAGAACAGAAAGTTTGTGCAGGTGTGAACGGCTCATCTAAATAGACCTGCACAAATGATCAGTTGTCTAAAATAAATAATGGATATCTAAATATGATTCGATTTGCTCGATCGTTGGAAGTGTCACCACCCAGAAATCTGCATCAACTACTAGGGGTGATGTTCTTGTAGAAGAAGCTCCGTCATCTCCCTGAAACATAGTACTTGCGTTAATAAAGAAGGAAGTATAGCGGATGTAATCACGTCATATGATTTCGCTTCATCGAACTGTCAGTATCCATACCTCGAAATGCATAAGAACATCAAGGGACGATGTAACTGCGGTGCACACTTCTGCAAGCTGTTGCGCCGACCCGTAACTGCACGCTCCCCCTTCTTCTTGGACTAATGCTCCATCGACTCCCTGAAACATAGGACTTTCATTAGTAATGAACACAATATTGAAAAAAGAAGACACATAGGAGGGCGACGACAGAAGGACATATCAATGGCTAAAAACGAAAGAAACATTGTTTGTAACAATCACGCTACAAGAATGCAAGATCTGATGATCTCCATCGATGGAACTGTCCTGAAACGTACCTCGAGCATCTGAGTGACATCAACGGTAGTCGTCAATACGTTGGACTCCTCAGCATCTCCCTGAAAGACAGTACTTGAATTATTTTGGATAACAATAATTATAACTGAAAACAAAGACTAGAGGACGAGTACAAGGGTGTACCATTAGGTAAAATAATTACACGATAAATTAAAACTATTGATTTACATGCCTAAAACAAGTCAGTGGCAGAATAGCCAAGTAAGATTACCCGATAGGCGCTTGAAGTGGCTGATGACTGCAATAACGACACGGATGGAGAATCTTCCGCCTTCATATTGAGTGGATACATAAATGGGGAAATTATTGTTAGCTAATGCTACACACTACCGCAAGGCCGAGAGATAAATACGTAAACTTGACTCACCAGCGGAGGGATGTGGACGAATAGAGTGGGAATAGCGTTTGAGAGCAATTTTCGCCTCGCTCGCGGTGTGTTCTTCTTTATTAGCAATGATGTGGAGTACATGTCTGAGCTAAAGTGCCTGCTGCAGATGCGGTATCGATCACCCCTCTTGTCCGCAAAGACTTCTAGGACTCTACTTTCAAGCTCAGAGGGTGGATATCCGCAATATCGGACCCATTCTCTTATCTGATCTATTGTCTTAGGGAAAACATGCATTATAGTACCTTCAGATTTATTATGGGCCTTCGAAGGGCAACCGCCAATGGAACAGGCAGGCATTGTGGAAAGTTCTGAAAAGTAAAGATCAACAATTCTCTATGAATACCAATGTGTTAAAAAATTAAATGACACATAAAAGGTTCAATGCAAGGTATGTTTTGGTTCTTGGAACTATACACGTTATTCACATGCGGATAAGTATTTGAATAACTTTAAAAAAATAGAAAAATAATTTGACTAAACTCAGTACATGTGACTAGTTCCTTGCATGTACTGTCTTGAACGAAAAGAAATTGGACGCAAAATGAGTATAGTACATGGCCTTACCTTGACGAGCAAACAGTTAGATGCAGGGATCAGAGTAGTTTCTTGTCGTTCACAGGTTGCAAACTGACGAGTTTCCTCGAAGTGGTCACGGAAGTTCACCGAGACGAAGAGCAGATAACCAGCACCTTCACGGGTTGACTAGCAAAGTGCAAAGAAGTTCTCATTAGAAATATGAAGTGGGTTATAAAGAATTCGAAACAGGGGTGTGTTTGTGAATGAATGACGTGTATATGTCGTGGCATTATGCGGTTTGCAGGGGGCCGTCCAGCGTGAGGGGGGATGCTTGGCAGGAGACACGGGGTCTGGCGGTAGACATGGGAACAACAACCCATGCTCTATAGACCACTTTGAAGTGTACATGGTCTTTGGCACCTCTTGGCCTTTATCGCTCCCTGACAGCTCCACTTGCCAGCACAAGTACCCCGGTGCGAACTGCCTTTGATAGGGCGGGGGGTGGATTGGGGCGGTGGTCCTGCAGACAAGACACAGGAAGACTCGTGAATGGAGACACACTTATGTGGATTGCAGGGGGCCGTCCAGCGTGAGGGGGGATGCTTGGCAGGAGACACGGGGTCTGGCGGTAGACATGGGAACAACAACCCATGCTCTATAGACCACTTTGAAGTGTACATGGTCTTTGGCACCTCTTGGCCTTTATCGCTCCCTGACAGCTCCACTTGCCAGCACAAGTACCCCGGTGCGAACTGCCTTTGATAGGGCGGGGGGTGGATTGGGGCGGTGGTCCTGCAGACAAGACACAGGAAGACTCGTGAATGGAGACACACTTATGTGGATTGCAGGGGGCCGTCCAGCGTGAGGGAGGATGCTGGCCGGAGACATGTGGTGTGACAAGACAAGGCACAGGAAGACTATTCAATGGAGACACACTAGATTCATTTAAAAAATCAAAACAACCATTGTTAAAATATATGTTGGGTTTTATTTTAGATCTTAATTTCAATTGAACATAAATAATAAACATTACACATTGTAAAGTTGCGGTTGCAGCACATCCAGGGAAAATCCGCGGTATTGTCCACTGTCGCTGGGGAAATGTTGTCTAATGGCAAGTACCGCACAGGCAGGTATTACTCTCCGAACGCGGTGTCCGAGCCTCCCGTGAAGCCACCAAGTGAAGCAACGATAGGCCACCAGCCTGTACCACCTGTGAAAATGAAAGATGCAAACTGTATTAAAATGACAACTTTCTTATCACTGTCGATTCAGGTAAAACATTGAAAAAAATTCTATCTAGAAAATGCTTTGAAAAAAATTCTATCTAGAAAATGCACAACATGGAACCAATTTACATGCATTCGAATGATGAGACGACCATGAAATAGTAGTGGCATCACTGACATCACAACCAGAGTATACTTACTCGTTACTCGGATTACGCGGACGAACAGTGCCGCAAAGTTCGTGCATAAGCACCATCATCATCCTCAACACGGTCCGTGAGAGGCAGGCTTCCCTGAACTCTGGCAGCTCGGTGATGCATTGCGGACTTGGCTCGCCTTCCGAAATGTAGGCCAAGCACCCGGAATTTTCACGGCAGCAGCAGTTCTCCTCCTCAGTTGGCATTAGCTCGCACCGATTGCACGTGCACCAGGTGGAGACGCCGTCCATGCGACATGGTCCAGGCTCTTCATCCGTTGACTGGTCCTCCCAACTGCCGTCCGAATCCCCATCGTTTTCGCGTGCTTGCCTTTCCAGTAGTTCTTCCTCGGTGTACTCGGGCTCGTACATATACGGCATTATTGTAGCCATTGTGTGGTAAAGAAAGTAAAATAATTTATAGCGGTGGTACTGGTATCTGTTCACACGGGCTACAATCAACGAAGGTAGCTGACCAGAGCACAGAAACGAGTCACAGAATACTCAAAGTAACACACAGAGAGTAATGGAATCGAAAATCTGCTGCTGTGTGTTGTGAAACGGTGTGTTTATACTTATTGAGGAAAGAGGCGTCCTGCCATTTCCATGGCGACAGTTCATTAGCTGAGGCGCAGCGATTGTTGACACGAAACGTGCTTTGGCGTTGGGAAATGGGCGGTACGCGTCTGCTGATGTCAGGCTCAGGGGCGGGGGATTTGATTTAGTGCCGCAAAAGCAGGTGAGCCAGGGCGATGCGGCAAGTGATAGGATTATCAGAAAATGGCGGCTGATTTCGAGTGCGTTAATGGACGAAAAGTCGGGTAAGGTCCATAGGAAAGTTTTCTACGATCTACCGAGTTATGCTTAAAAACACATGGCTGAACCGTAGGGACAATAAAAAAAAAGTCCCGGAACTCTCCTTTAAGAACAAAACCAGTACAACCCATCTTACTATGGAGGTACTGGGAAGGGTTAATAGTTTTTCCCTAGTGTTCATTTTCAAGGGGGTACCGTACTGTCCCTCTCTCAAAAGTTTCTGGCTGGTGGAAGTGGTTACTACCATAAATATTTCCCTATGGGATTTTCCCATTGTTCGAGCCTACCACTTTTACTGACAGCCTCTAACATGCCGCCGGTTATTTTGATATTAACTTTACTCCGGTAGGCTTTTATTGCCAGAACTTTAATAATATTTCTTTCTCGTGTCTTTCTCTATAATCCTAACCCAGGTCGGGGATCCTTTGTTTGTCCTTTTGGTGGGCTTCTGCACAGAAGCCCTCCTCTCGGCGCCACTGAGTCTGGAGTAGACAGGATGTGTGGGAGGGGGAATAGGCACTGTGGACTGGGTTGCCTACGCAACCCAAGTCACACTCTACCCTGATAAGCTGGGGGGTTCTCCCGCCAGGAGAGCCACCCCGCTGTGTGAGTGACAGTTCTCCAGCATGGGGTCTGGCATGGATTCACATGCTCATGAATATTCCCCGTCGTCAGGCCGGGAATCCTCGGTATAGAAAAAAATCAGTATCAGTTTCGTTTCTGATCTGTCTTTCTTAGTAGTAACCAATCACTGGTCTCTGGGTCATACTGCCCCCAGCCAATGACTGCCCTCTTCCTAGGCCCCGCCTCTGGCAGCCATCCTCAGATTTTTACTGCACGTTCAGGTGTTGGGAGTCCTCGTGCTGTAGCTCTCAAGCTTTTGCTGCGTTTTCGCGCTTTTTCAGGAGATTTTTTCTCATTTTTCAGTTAAATAGAGCCTCAAGCTCCACCGTTTCTACATCCGATCAACGGGGATCCGTTTCGGAATTTTCTACGCCCCTCAAGGGTGAAGATTTCGTCGAGTTACGCTTTTGGAGGATTCCAGAAGTTCCGAGGCCTACCCCGGACATGGCCCAGGAGAAAGGAAGCTCGACGCCCGGGAAGCTGTTCAGGACCTGCCCTGGATGCCAGCTTCCGAATGTTTTCAAGGAGGACGAGCATGCGTTATGTCTCTACTGTCTCCATGAGGACAAGACGCACACGGAGAAGGACTGTGCGTTTTGTGGGAACATGTCGGAGCGGACCATGAAGGATCGCCACCTCCGTCTCGCCAACTGGCTGGAAGGGAAGAGCCCGTCAGGCGAGAAGAAGAAAAAGAAGTTCGAGCGGTCTAATAAGTCCTGTGAGTGCGCCCCGGCGACGGGGGCCCAACAAAAGGCCAAGCACCGCGAGTCCGCGGGCACCAGGGGCGCCGAACGGTCGGGCTCTTTGGCTGCCAGGCAGGGCGCATCCTCCCCGGCGCCATCAACCACGAGCCAACGCTCTGGCTTGGGTAAGAGGAAGTCCGAGAACCCGGCGAAGCTTCTGGAGAGGCCCTGGTCGATCTTGAAGATTCCGGCAGAGGGGGAGCGAGGCTCGGACCCTCCCCCCAAGGTGAAGGCCCCAGGCGTACAGAAGGTGACGATGGCCTTAATTCACCCTGCTAAGACCTCGATTGAGGATGTCGCAGCGGCCCTTGCTCAGCCTGTGGAGGCTACGCCAGTGGAGGCGACCTCAGGACCCAGAGTCTTCCTGCCACTGCGGAGGGAGTCGTCTTTCAGGCCCATTGAGAAGACCCCCACGAAGTCCTCGTTGGAAAAGGTGGGGGAGGGGCAGGTGGCCATCGTGGATACGGACACAACCTCCGAAGAAGAGCTCATCGAAGTCGTGGAAGAGGCCCAGCCCATCGGGAGGGATCCCGACGAGGGCGACGACGAGAGCAACGGTGTCACCAACGAGGTTCCTCAAGAGCCCTCGCGCCTGTCGTTTCTGGTGCCGCAGGACACTTCGGCGGCCATTTTGTCAGCGATTCAGTCCTTATGCTCGGAGATAAGGACAAGGTTGCCCCTCCCCCCGACGGAGGTACCTGAGCCAGACCCGACGGGGGAACTGGAGCCGGGACCTTCGGAAAGTCGACCGCAAGAAGAGGAGGATGCATCCTACGCCAGCTCTCCCACCTCTGTGGCCTGCTCTGCCTTCTCCCCGGTCTACTACCCACGGGGATGATACAGGCACGGACACGGCTACGACAGGTACAGATGACGACGGAGGCGACGACGGGTCGTGTCCCCCGTCGCCCCCTGCTCGGGCATCCCCACCCGACGAGATTGGATCCTTTCATGCCATGATTTCCAGGGCATCCGAGCTCTTACAGCTCTGCCCAGAAGAGAAGAAGGAAGGGTTCCTTTACCAACGGCGCGAGGCTAAAAGGAAGACGGTCCTCGCCGTACCACTTCTTGATGACATCTGGGATGAGGGGCTCGCCCTCCTCAAGAACCCTGCCACGGCGCCGGCAAAAAGGGACCAGTACGAGAAGAAGTACCGGGTCCCCGACGCTGCCCCCTTGTGCCTTCGGGCGCAACCTACCCCGGATTCGGTCGTCTCGGCGGCGGCAAAGAAGAAAGCTGGGGGGGCATCGGCCTTGACATCTACTACCCCGCCGGACGGCAAGGGCAGGAAGCTGGACACGATGGGACAACGGGTCATCTCATCTGCAGCAACGATTATCAAGGCGGCCCACTACGAGAGGGAGTTGTGGTTCAAAATCGCCCCTCTGTTGGACTTCCTTCCGGACGCCAAAAGGGCAGAGGCCCTTGAAATCCTACAAGAAGGTGAGATTGCTTCGGACCACGACATCACGTTGGCAACGGACATCGCCGACACCGGTTTCTGTCAGCTGGGCAACAGGGTTTGCCTGAGACGACGAGGATGGCTCAAGGCGACGGATTTCCGCCAGGACTTACAAACCAAGGTTTTGGACATGCCCTTTGACGGGAACAACCTGTTTGGGAAGGCGGTTGATAAGTCCCTTCAGGCCATCAAGACAGACACAGAGACTGCCTGGGCACTGGGAGTGCTCCAACAACGACGGCCGTCCTTTCGGAGCTCCGGAGGCAGACAAGGTGCCTCCAAGGGATCCGCAAGTGGCTCCTCCACGTACCGCCAAGCGGCAAGATCTTCGTCCCAGGAAGCCTACAGGGGACGCGGCAAGTCAGGTGGTGCCTGTCGTCGTCGACAGGGAGGTCAAGGAGGCAAGGCGGCCTCCAAACAAGATTGAACCGACCGTGGGGTCTGGCCCCCGCCGAAGCACCCCTGTGGGAGGCCGGCTGGCGAGGTTCGTCAGCGTGTGGGAGTCCATCTCCACCGACCGTTGGGTGCTGGACGACCTGGCCCAAGGGCACGCCCTCTAGTTTCAGAAGAAGTGCCCTTGCGTTCCACCCGTGGCCAGGAAGGAAAATCACGTCCCTCAACTACTGTTGGAAGTAAGGGCGATGCTCAAGAAAGGTGCCATCGAGCTCGTCCCAAAGAGGCTTCGGGGCTCTGGAGTTTACTCAAGGTACTTCCTCGTAAAAAAGAAGACAGGAGGATGGCTCCCCATCATGGACCTGCGACGACTGAACAAGTACACCAAGGCACAGAAGTTCCGGATGGTCACCATCCAGCACGTGCTGGGACAGCTGGAGGAGGGCGATTTCCTGTCGTCGTAGGACTTGGAGGATGCGAACTTCCACATCCCCATTCTAAAAAGACACCGAAAGTTCCTCAGGTTCGTGGTCCAAGGGCGGCACTACCAGTTCAAGGCCTTCCCGTTTGGATTGAAGTCGGCACCCCGGGTGTTCACCAAGTGCCTCGCACCGGTGGCGGCGCGGCTGCGCCTACAGGGGATATACGTCTACCCCTACCTGGACGACTGGCTCATCCGGGCAAGGATAAGGGAGCTCGCCATGGAGCACACTGCGAAGACCGTCCAGCTGCTCACGGACCTGGGATTCTCCATCAACTTTCCAAAATGCCACCTGGTTCCGTCGCAAGTCGCCCTGTTTCTGGGAGCCAAGCTCGACACAGTGGTGCAGCTGCCTCGCCGTCGGAGGAAAGGACCAGGACCATTCTGGGCAAGGTGCAGCGTCTGCTGGCCACGGACATGGCCAGGGTAAGATCTATCAAGTCCCTCCTCGGGAGGATGTCCGCCTGCATTTATCTGGTGCGCCTTTGCAGGCTTCGGATGCGCCCCTTACAATAGTTCCTCGACGCCCGCTGGGTTCAGTCGACGGGCAGCTTCGAGGACAGGATCCCTCTCAACGAGACATTCCATCAGGCGATCCGGTGGTGGGGTACCCGCTCTCATCTGTTGGCGGGCACAGACTTTCAGACCCCAGCTCACCAGGTGACGGTGACAACGGATGCCTCCCTGGAAGGTTGGGGAGCGCTCTCCGGAGATCTTCATGCGAGAGGCCTTTGGCTCCCGGAGGAGAAGTCACTCCACATCAACATCTTGGAGCTCTGCGCAGTGTTCTGGGCCCTCAGGTCTTTTCTTCCGTCCCTCAAGGGCAAGGTGGTGAGGATCTTCACCGACAACACCACCACGATGTTCTACATCCGGAAGCAGGGCGGAACCAGATCCCCTGCCCTATCCAAGGAAGCCCAGGATCTGTGGCATTGGGCTGTCGCCCAAGGGATGGTTCTGGTGACTTTTCATCTGGCAGGAATAAAAAACACCATCGCCGACTCACTCAGCAAAGAGCTGCGCTCGTGCCACGAGTGGGAACTACGCCAGGATCAAGTGGATCGACTCTTCCGTTGATGGGGCGAACCCCGGATCGATGTCTTCGCGACGGCGACAAATTTCAAGTGCCGGAGGTTCGCCAGCAGGTTCCCCCAGCCGAGGAGCATGGGCGATGCTTTCTCGTTCCCCTGGGACTGCCTATTTCTTTATGCGTTCCCTCCTCTGCCGTTGCTGCTCCGGCTCATCAACCAGCTCAAGAGGTCCCGGTGCAAGATGATCCTCGTCGCACCGGCGTGGCCGAGACAGATCTGGTTCCTGGACCTTCTGGACTTGTCAACGTCCACACCAGTCAAGCTGCCGACGGACACAGGTCTTCTCTCCAGAGAAGGAAGCGCCATTCTTCACCACAACCCGGAGTCGCTGAACTTGCAGGCCTGGCTCCTGCAGCACTAGAGTTTGGAGGGTACGACATCCTGGCCGACTGCAGAGAGGTTCTTGCAAAGGCCAGGGCGTCCTCAACTTGCAAGTGCTACGGACATAAATGGAAGAGGTTCTCTGTCTGGTGCCGCGCACAGAAGATTAACCTTCTGCGGATTACGACCCCTCAAGTATTGCCATACCTACTGTCATTGGCCAAGGCTGGACTAGCTCACGCTTCCATCAAGATACATCTGGCCGCCATCTCACGATACACCAGAACTATGGGACGGGCGTCCTTGTGGTCTCATCGACTGGTGAAGGAATTTATGAAAGGATTGTTCCGATCTTTCCCGCCGGTGAAGGTCCCTGTCCCGGCGTGGGAGCTCAACGTGGTGCTGATCAGGCTCATGGGGGCACCATTTGAGCCTATGCATTCGGCACCGTTGAAGTTTCTGTCGTGGAAGACAGCGTTTCTCGTGGCCATCACCTCTGCACGACGAGTGGGAGAGATCCAGGCCCTATCTTGCAAGCCGCCATACTTGACGTTTCACGACACGAGGGTGGTGCTGAGGACCCCCCCCTCCTTCATGCCCAAGGTGCCGTCGAACTTCCACCTCAACGAACCCTTGGTGTTGCCAGTTTTCTTCCCGTCTCCTTCGTCGCCGGCAGGAAGGACTCTGCACTCGCTGGATGTAGCTAGAGCGCTGAAGTTCTACGTTGACCGCACAAAGAGTTTTCGGAAGACATCACAGCTGTTTGTGAACTTTGGGACTGTGAATCAAGGGAAGGCTCTCTCGAAGACTTCCATTTCCAGATGGCTCTCCGGCTGCATCATGCACTGTCACCGGTTGGCAAACCGACCGCTGCCCGGCCATCCGAGAGCCCATTCGACCAGAGCGATCGCTGCTACCACGGCGTTCCTGTCTGGTGTGCCCCTGCTGGACATCTGCTGGGTTGCGACGTGGAGGTTGACGCACACCTTCAAAAGATTCTACTGCGTCGATCGGAACTCCAGGGAGGAGTCCAGGGTCGGCCAAGCAGTGCTGCGCAACCTGTTCGCTTAAGGTGAGCCTGGTGAGGAGGTAAGAGATGCTTAATGTTGAGTTGTTGTATTGCTTAATGTTGAGCCTGTTGCCACCTCCCGTGGTTGTGCATGTGTGTACTGCTATGGATTCTCTTATTTATGAGCATGTGAATCCATGCCAGACCCCATGCTGGAGAAGGAACAAGTTACTTACCTGTAACTGTTGTTCTCCAGCATGGGTCTGGCATGGATTCACATGCAAACCCTCCCGCCTACCCCTCTGCGGCTCTTCACTTGGTCATACTGCCACTTTACGTGCTACCAAATCTGAGGATGGCTGCCAGAGGCGGGGCTTACGGAGAGGGCAGTCATTGGCTGGGGGCAGTATGACCCAGAGACCAGTGATTGGTTACTACTAAGAAAGACAGATCAGAAACGAAACTGATACTGATTTTTTTCTATACCGAGGATTCACGGCCTGACAACGGGGAATATTCATGAGCATGTGAATCCATGCCAGATCCATGCTGGAGAACAGCAGTTACAGGTAAGTAACTTGTTCCCTAGGCTGTATGAATGGGGGTCTTGCTGCATAAAATCAGGGTCCTGAGGACTGGAGGACAAGACGTTGCCACTGGAATTAAGAAACCAAAGAGGAGAGAAGCTGAAGACATCTGCAACGACTGAACCACCGGTGAAGCCATGCTGCAGATCCTCACCACTTTTCTCCAACGACTTGAGAAGATCTTTCCCTGCAAGAGTCTTCTTCCCTTCAGCTGGTGGGGCCAACCAGTTCACCAATCGCATTCCAGGACCTGCCTTGGTCAAATCGCCAGTGCCCTGCATTCAGAGTCCGGATAGCCAGGTACCCATCCACCAGGACCGCGATTTAAAGGAGCGTACCTTTTATTTGTTTTGGCAGCACCGCGGCTGGTTTCATCCATGGGCAGTGCAGTAACTCGAACCTTCCTCCACGACGAGAGCCTCTCTTCCTCTGCTGGATCTCCCGAACTGAAGGACTGCCAGGAACTACCGCCACCGCAGGAGCCTCTTCCACTTTTAAGGTACATTGTTCCGCCAGGCCTCCCGTTGTCGTTGGTATTGCTAAAGGTGTTTTAAATCCTTTACTTAACTTCTGGGCTGGCTTCCTTTTTGTCTAACATTATCTTTCAACGTCCTGCAGCCGCCTTTTCAATCGTTTAACAAAGATTTGACCGCAGCTACTAGAATATTTTGACCCTAGGCACTTTGCCTTGTACCACTGACGTTGGCACAGGCCTATTGACTTTGGCTAAATCTGTTACAACTGCCTTCTCTAGATTGTTTCTCTTCAAGAAATGTGTTGGTGCACCTGAAACTCTTATAACCACCTTTCCTTCCCCTATATGTATTGCTGAAGTGACATTTTGCTCGGTTTTCACCAAAGTATTGCTGATGCTAAAGTACTGCCTTGCTTAACGTGTTCACAATCCACTTGGGACGTGTTGCTGGTGTGTTTAGGGGTCTAACCCTGTATATCTTGTCCTTTCCCTCCCTTTGAAGAAATTGATAGTGTGCCATTTCTGCTTGGTTTTCACTGTGCCATTTTGCTCAGGTTTCACTCTGGCTCAAACTTGTCTACAATTTAAATAGGGAGTTGTGTATACTTTTCCAGACTGTTTTAACTTACTTTATGACTAGTGATTTGTGTGTGAACATCAGAGTGTGTAAAATAAGTATATACATTCTTTTTGATACAAAGCTTTGGTCAGTGTTTCCTTGTTCCATAGTACTGTAGTCCTATTGTGTAAACCCTGAATACTGCTCAACTCACTCTTGAGATAAGTCTGACTGCTTAGCCACAGCTACCAACTAAATCTTTGTGGTACGGACTGATACCACAGGGGATTTATGGCATATACCTGTAGTCTTAATCTTCAGCAGTGCTCCCTAAGGGAACTGCACAGGATTCTGCCTAACAGACATCAACCAGAGCACTGTATCCTCGGCATATGCCGGAACCGGGAATGGCCTACCCCCCACTCTTAGGTAATCAACACCGGTATTCAGCAAAGCACGCAGCAACCCATTTATATATACGTTAAAAAGTATGGGGGCCAAAACACCCAGTATGATCTCAAACCACTCGGTACACCTGTCCCCCGGACCAAACCGGACATTAGCTTTGTTGTCCAAGTGAATCTCCCGCATCACTTCCAAGATGTCCACAGGGCAGCCTATAGACTGAAGCACGGGCCACAATTTAGCACGATCAACTTTGTTGAAAGCCGTGCTTAAGTCCATGAACGTGAGGTAAACTACCTCGCTCTTGCAAGACAAAATTCGAGACTAAAAGGTACAAATTTAGTACCTGCTGCATTGTGGCCAAAACAGGCCGAAAACAGAACTGAATGTCACTTAAGATCTCCGCCTCAGTGAGCCACCGCTCTGTGACCACGCAGTACCCGGCCATAAATCTTAAAAGTAGTGTCCAAAAGAGAGATGGGGTGATATGAGGAGGGTTTGGTAATGTCCCCCTTTTTGAAAAATTGGAAAGATGGTTTCCATCTTCCAAGATGGGGTAATGCCCTGAACTCAGGCAGGTGTTAAAGACCAAGGTCAGCACCGGAGCCCATAAATCAATTTGGCTCATAAAGAGATCTGCCGGTATGGCGTCTGGGCCAAGTGCTCGGTTTTGTGACTGTGCCCCTATTGCTTTAACCACCTCGTCCAAGGTAAAGCGTAAAGACACTCCCCCAGACAACTCTGCCTTTCTTGCACGACTATCATCGTACAAGGTCCCAAAGTAGGAGACCCAATCCGCTGCCCCCACATGAGTGCCCTGTAAACCTTGCTTTCCCTTGTTGGAAGATCCACTCGTCACACATTCCCAATAGCCCTTTGCATCATTCTCCTGAATTGCCTCTAGAAATTCCTCCCAGGCCGTGACTTCCAACTCTAGTTTCCTTTTCTCAATCGTCATGCAATAGTCAGTACCCGCTTGAACTATGCTGCGTCTGTCCGTCGTAGGGCATTTTAGAGCATCTAAAAGGGCCAATTTTGGCAGCCTGCAGGCTTGGTCGAAGCCCCGCTTTCCACCACTCCCTGGTTGTCTGGGCATCACTGAAAAACCCCCAGTAAGGGCCTTCAGGATGACCATGAAAAGACCCACCACTTCCCCATGGCTATTAGATTTGTCCATTATCCCCATTAGTGGCACTTCGTTGGGTGGCTAGTATTTGCAAATGCAGACCAGAGCCTAGGATTTTCCCCATTTAATTCTTCTGAGTGAGACTACAGCACTGTCCACTTTGCAAAGTAGGCTAGGCACAGGCACCACCCCCTCAAACAGACACATGACTATCAAAACCAACTGATAATGATCACTGTTCCCCACACTTGCTACTTCAAAACTCACAATGAGTATCCACAGGTCCAGTGTTAGGCAAAAATAATCAATAGTTGAGGATCCCAAATGGTTAATGAACGTGCGTTTACCAGGGATATCCGGATTGATACGCCCATTCACCGATCGCAACCCCCACTAAATGTGCCAGGCACTCATTTGGAGACCCCTTGTGCACACCATAGTATCCTCCATTTGAGGCTCCAAAACTTTATTGGGACTATTATAGAACATTCAACCCATCATTGCCAAAGGTTTTGAACCTCGAAACTTGCAAAAATTCCAGCTCGGTCTCAACCACCTCCACCAAGGGTAAAGAGGCCTTAACCATAACAACCAAGCCACCAAAACTCTGCCCTCTCCTATTCTTCTTGGCAGGGATGCCATAAGAGGCATACCCATCCAGGCGGGGCAACTCCAGGTCCCAGGTTTCCTGCAGTAAGCTGATCGTGTGGCACTTCAAAAATTCCACGTTCTCATCCAATTGCAATTTACCCCTAGAGCCTGCTTTGTTCCAAGATACAATTTTAACTTCCGTGGCATCCACAGTTCGTAATATCCCCCCACCTGAAGGGCCTACCAAGTCCCCCACTGTGGGTAAGCACTGCGCTTCCTCCTGTCAATCTTGGTCATCCAATCACAATAATGGCTCAAATCTATTCTGAGCTGCAAGGCTCCAGTTGGGTTCAGCCCGCCCTTGTCGTAATAAAAAAGAATCAGCTGAAACAGAAACTGCAAGGTGCAAATGCAAGTATGCAAGTATGCAGTTTAAAACTGCTCTGTGACGGCCCGGAAACATATCCGGGAACGACAACCATGCCTTAGAGTGGCAAAGGAGAACACTGTGTCCAGTTACCCAGAGCAACCCGAAGTACACCTCCTTGGGGAGTGGTGGGGCCAAGATAAGGGGAAAGAAAATAGCCCGAGTATATGGGCATGTGTCGATCAAACTGAGTGGAGAGGCGAAAACCCACACAAAGAGCTGCCCTGCAAAGAAGAACCTGTGCCTGGTGATAGAGAGGAAAACACGGCTGATAGCCATCTGTCGGCCGAGACCCGAGGGGAAGGTCTGGATCCGTGAGACGGGTATGAGAGGGTCGAACCGCCGCGTTGCTGTGAGGCCACAGTCCCGCGGCCGTTCGGCCGGTGTTACAACTACAATGATCCCAGCCGCGGGAACGCGACCAACGAAATGCTGCGTTGCTGCGAGGCAACAGTACCGCTTGCGTTCGACGAACAACGGGGACAACCAGAAAATCCCAGAAAACCCACCCAGAGACAAACCAAGCCCCGTATACACCAGTGCACTTACCTGGGCGATTGGGACCCAGCCAGGGCGGTAGAATCAGGAAGAGCTGGGGAAGGATACCGGACGCCATGCTCCAAGGGAAAAAGGGGCGGGGCTTGGGAGAGCTTTTATAACCTGGGGAAGGAAGTGGGACATGATAGGCCAGTTAAGCTCTGTCTATATAAACGCCCGGCTATGATGAGAAGGGGTGTTCACTCTCGCTCTTGTTGCAGAACCGACCAGACGTGGAGGCAGGAGCTACGGGAAGCTTGTGGGCGTATGAAGACTAGGAGGAAAAGACTTGCCAGAAGTCCATACGTTGTGCCCTGCAAGGAACCAGAAAATAACACTGCATAAATACAGAAGAAGAGGATCAAGGACTCTTCCTGTGAAGAACTCTATTTATTTTGTTACATTTTTGAGTTATTCTGACAACAGTTATAAGTCTGAATAAAGACCCGTTTTTTCTTTCTTCAAACTACCGCCTGACTGTCTCATTGTCACAAATCTTGGTGGCAGTGGTGTGATTCTGAAACACGACATGGAGACAATCATCAAGGCATTGGCAGATGGACAGCAGCAGCTCTAGCAATTGGTGCAGGCTCAGAGTCACCAAGCCCAGGCAAGCGCTACAACAAGCGCTGCAATTGCAAGCTGCCAGCCAGGACGCTCTAAAGAAAGTAACGGAAGCAGTGGTGGCCTATAGAGGAACCTGCCCCTTCAAACATATTGCAAAAGTTCCATCCAGGGGATGACCCAGGATATTTCTTTTTTTAAAATTTTTTTAAACTTTGGTTTTATTGGCAATTTTTCTGAAAAAGAAACAATGACAACACCTGGAGCAATATGAATATCACGTTTAACATCATCATCAAACCCCCGGGGTCTCCCTCCCCTCTCGTCCCCCTCTCCCCCTCCCCAGCTACACCCCTCCCCCCAGATCAGTGTCCCATCGAAAAACCAACCGTAGGAATTGTCATCAGTACTTGTGGTTCGGTGCCTTGGAGCTGTGCTATGCGTCCACGTAAATGCTGGCTTAGACGGATCCGCTGTCTCCCGGGCCGTGGATTACACCATTGTTCTTGAGTGGTACTCTTTGGGCTCCATCGCCCTCACGCCCCATATTGTCTTATTAATGTCAGTGAGCGTCCCACCCCCATGCCTGGTAAACCCCATACCAATTTGCCTGGAAGGCGCTCGATTCGTTATTTACCATGGCCGTCAGTTTGTCCATGAGGAACATGTTCTTACGTTTTTTTAGCCAGTCTTCCTTAGAGGGGGTCTCCGGGCTCTTCCACCTTTGCGCTAGGGCCACTCTTCCTACTTGCAACATAGTCTCCCACATTCTTGGGTACTTATATATTTCCGCCTCCTCTGGTGGGGGGCCCAACAACATCGTCAACGGATTGTGTGGGAGTAGTTCCTCAGTGACCTCCGCCATCCACCCCCGTACCTTCTCCTAGAACCCCTGTACCTTAGGGCAGGACCACCACATGTGACCCCTCGTCCCCACTTGGCCACATCATCTTGGGCATCGGGGGCTCACCCCCGAGAACATCTTGGATAATTTCAATGGGTCTCTATGCCATCCCTGTAAGATCTTAAAGTTGTGCTCCATGTCCGACGTAAATAGGTTCCCATGGAATGCTATTTTAAATACCCTGGACCATGCGTCCTCCGAGAGAGCCTCTCCTGCCAAGTCATTCCAGAACCCACGAAACCCTCTTCTCCCTTCCAAGTTAACAGTGTTCAACATTTGGTACATTTTGGATACAACCCCCTTCCTTGCTGTGGCCGTGTCCAGTAACTTTTCAAAGGGGGTCAACTGTCTCCGCAGGTTCAGGCCCCAAGTCCGGTCACAGAGGATGCCCTTCAGGCGCAAATATTCAAAGACTGAGAGAGACCCCCGCCCAAGCGCATCTCGCAGCTCCTCGTATTCGAGGAACTCGCCCTCCTTGAACAGTTGCCCCGTCCATTCCAACCCCCCATCCGACCAGGACTGGGCATTCCTGAATCCCCTGCTACCTAGTTTGAGCGGGTGGCCCCAGAGCGAGGACATCGGGGAGGACCATGAAGTAAGGTGTGCGGTTGTGGGTCCTTCCTTCCAGATTGACCAAAGTATTCCCAGGGTTGGGTGGGTCTGCAGTCTGTTTGGGATGTGTTTACGCGGCAACCACAGAAGGTCGCGTACTTTCAGAGGGTGGGCATCCATGTCCTCCAGATAAGACCAATAGGTGCCCATCCCCTCCTTCATATGCTCCAACAGGACCCTTAGCTGGGCGGCCCGGTGGTAGAGAAGGAAGTCCGGCAGCCTGAATCCACCCTCCTCCCTAGGTAAAGTTAGAATGGCCTTCCCTATCCTCGGGTTCCGCCCTTGCCATACAAACTCTCGGACTGCCCTCTGTAGGTCTCGAAACATCTTGTCGGGGACCCCAGTTGGGAGTGCCGTAAAAAGATACAGCAGTCTCGGGAGGATGTTCATCTTCACCGCCGTCATGCACACATACCAGGATAGGATCATACCTCCTCAGATCCGATGTAATCTCCGCCATAATGGGCCCATAATTCGCAGAGGCCAATTTTGAGAGATCTCTCGTGAGGAGCACACCCAAGTACCTAATGGATTCCCTCCCCACCACAATCCCTGCACACCTATCCCGGTGGTCCTGAACCCCGGGTCCTGAACCCTCATAGGGAGTAACACTGATTCAGATGCTTTTATTTTTAGCCCCGAGAATTCATCAGGGACAGGAGGGGGGGAGCGAGGAGCTGGGCTCCACGAGGTATGCTAGAATATCGTCAGCAAACCGGGAGAGCTTGAACTCCACCTCTTCTCTTTTAATTCCTTTAATGTTGGGGTGGGCTTGGACCGCTATGGCCAGGGGCTCCATCGTCAGGACATATATTAAAGGGGAGAGTGGGCATCCCTGCCGCGTCCCCCGCGTGAGAGGGAATGAGTCGGAAAGTTCTCCATTCACCTGTACTCTCGCCGTTGGGGCCCCGTATAGGGCGGAAACCCAGTTCCTGATATGAGCCCCGAAGCCCATTCGACGGAGGAGGAGTTGCATGTACCTCCACTCTACCCTGTCAAAAGCTTTCTCGGAGTCCAGGGAAAGCAGACTTGCTTCGAGGTCTGATTCTTGGGCATGGTGGATTAGGTCTATCGTCTTCCTGATGTTATCAGAGCCTTGCCTGCCCCCTTTGAATCCCACTTGATCCCCTGTGAACCAGCCTGGGCATTATCCCCTCCATCCGTTTACCTATAACCTTGGCCAGGATCTTAACATCTATATTGAGAAGGGAAATCGGGCGATATGAGGAGCATTCAATGGGGTCTTTGCCCTCTTTGGGCAGTACCACGATTATGGCCCTCATCATGGTATCCGGCAGAGAGCCCCCCTCTAACACCTCGTTAAACACCCTCACCAGATGTGGGGCTAGGATAGCCCGAAACCTCTTATAGAAGTATACGGAGAAGCCGTCTTCCCCCGGGGACGTTCCCACCTTCATCCCACTGATCGCGTGCTCCACCTCCTCTTCCGTCACCCGGCCCTCTAGACCCTCCGCCATTTCGCCTGTCAAGGACGGGATCTGGATGGAGTCCAGGAAATCCTCAATCTGAGTGTCATCCCCGTCATATTCTGACGAGTATAACTTTTCATAATAACGGCGAAAGGCCGCTCCAATGTTAGGGGTATCGTGATCTAATGATCCCCAATCATTCTTCACTGCCTTCACCGTTCTGTTCCTCTGAATCTCTTTCCAGGCCAGGATTTTGTCAGCTCTGTCCCCCTTCTCATAATACTTTTGTTTCACTAGTTGGAGGCTCCGCTCAGTCTTATGTAACAGGAGGTCTTTCAACTGGAGTTTATAGTTTTCTAGGGAGGCAATATGATCCCTCTCCAGGGGTACCTCCGGGAGGCCACCCGACTGAAGTTGGGCTATTTTTTCCCTCAGGGACTTTTCCTGGGCCTCCCTCTCCCTCTTTTTCTGGGCTCCCTTTATGATGAGAACACCACATAAGGTCGCTTTGAAGGCGTCCCACAGCATGTGTGTGCCCACCTCGCCATTGTCATTCAACTCGAAATACTCCGAGATGGCGTCCTGCACTTCCTGTGCCAGAACTTTGTCCTTGAACAGGGAGTCATTACATTTCCATCGCCCTCTACTGCCACTCCGCCATCCTCCCACTATGGTGGTACGGACCAAGTCGTGGTCGGACCAAGGGACCGGGTCAACCCTGTGGCCAGAGACATCTGGAAGAAGGGGTTCGTCTGCCAGGATGTAGTCTATACGGGAGTATGATGTGTGGATTGCTGAGTAGTATGTGAAAGAGGGGAGCCCCGTCCTGGGAGTCGGAATGGTGTCCACCAGGCCCAACTCCGCGTTGACCCTCTGGAAGATATGGGCCATGGTTTCATCTGCAGCCCTAGTGGGCTGGGGCCCCAAGCGTTTTCTATCCGCGGTTGGGTCTAGGACCATATTAAAATCCCCCCTCCACCACCAAGATCCCGTGAACAAACAATTTCAGTCTGTCCTTCACTCCCTCCCAGAATTGCGCCTGGCCTTCATTGGGGCCGTACACAACTGCCAGAGTCAGAGGGGAGCCCCGCAAAGAGCCCCTTGCCAGCAGATATCGGCCCTCTGGGTCCTTCACCGTGGCTTCCACTTCAAAGCCAACATCCCTTGCTAGCAATATGGCTACCCCCATTTTCTTGGTTCTATGGGATGCGCTGAGGACCTCCCCGATCCCACCTCCTTGCAGTTTCGGTTCCTTCCCCCGAGCCCAGTGTGTTTCCTGAAGAAAGAGCAGGTCAAGCTTTGCCCTCCTTAATTCCCTGCAGACTAAGGATCTCTTGGTTGGGGTGTTCAACCCCCGCACATTAAGGGAACCCACGCCCAGGGCAGGCAGATCCTCAGCAGTTGTCTAGGATCAACATCTTACTGGATAGCTGACTCATGGCACTTTTCCTTTCCAGCTCCTTTTGTGTTATGTCCTGATCTCCCTTGCACCCTCCACCCGCCCCCCAGGTGGGCCTTAAACATGTCCCCAACTGCCCCCTGGTCCGCCCTCTGAACTGAACAACGCCAACTATTCCTTCAACCTCCACCCCCACCCCGGCGTCCAGCCAAATAGTTCCACCATTGCTGGTAATTGGCCGGACCACCAGCCCACCGCCTCCGGCTGGGCTAATGTCGGAAATCACTCGTCCTTGAGCCCCTCTCTTTCCCCCCGCCCTCCCCAAGACCCCCTCCCCCAGGTAGCCAACATACTTGCTGTTCTGGGAGGCCCCTTACGTCCTTGGACCCCAAGGTCCTGAAAGTCTTTGAGCCGGACGTTGTGTTCGTGAACTGAGTTCTTTGCCCGGTTTCCCCGTACCCTTTTTCCCCGTACCCTTTTTCACTTCCAGATTGGTGTTTCAGCTACCAGACTACCCCAGGCCCGACCGGCCCGCTCGTCCGTGTCCGGGGTCGGCGTCCTCCCTGTCCATCGTCGGGACGGCGGGTTCAGTTTCTTAAATTTCCATGGACCCGTCTTCTTTCTCCTCTCTCCTTGTGGCCTGCGTTCTCTGGCTCCTTCCGCTGCGAATCCCGTGGGTTCTCTCCGCGGGGTCGGGTCCGACACATACTCTTGGATGGCTCCCCTTATATCCTCCTCAGTAATCAGGGTCGACCGTTGACCCTCGTACTCGAACGTGAGGGAGAAGCGGTACCCCCATCTATTGTGCACCCCCTTCTCTTTTAGCATTTGTGTTAGAGGGCGGCACATCCTGCGTTTGGCCAGCGTGTATGAAGAGATGTCCTGGAAAATGGACACTTGTGCATTATTATAGGTTATCTCCCGTGTCTTCCTGGCCTCCTCCAGAACCTTCCCTTTCTCGGTGTAGTAATGAAAGCGGACCAGAATTGACCAGGGGCCCCCAGCTCTGCCCCCTGCTCTGTGGACCCGATCAAACGTTGGTTCGGTCGTCATCTCGTCTGAGAAAAGGAGGGTGATGATGTCCCTCACCACCCGGTTCAATTCTCTTTCCGTTTCTCCCTCCGATTCCGGCACCCCAAAGATTCTGAGGTTGTTCCTCCGTTCCCTATTTTCGAAATCGTCCATTTGCCTGGCCTTTCCTCATCTCTCTTTTCTAGGGCAGCTATTTTCAGGGACATGTCCATCTCTTGGGTCATTGCTGAGGACTGGTTGGTCTCCAGCTGCAACAGTCTGTCCTCGATCTTGTCCACCCTACGGTCCATGTTTTCCATTTTCTGGGCAATGTCCGCCCGCATGTCTCTGATCTCCTGCAGGACCGAGGCAAAGCCCTTTTCCGTTGTAAGGGTGGGTGGGAGCGAGGTCTCGGACTGGGTCATTCTGGTCGTCCGTTCCGGGCCGCTATTCTCCCTTCTGGCGTCCTGGTAACGGTACTCCTGGAGGCTGTGGCGCCAACTCATCCGATCTCCCTTCCTCTCCCTCCGGCCGGCGGTCCTCGGGGGCCAAGAGCGATGACCCCGCTGGAAGACTGCCCTCTCTCCTTTAGGCAAAACCATTCCGTGGGGGGCTATCTTTGAGCGGGCACACGCCCCACCGGCCTCTGGTGGGGGCCTCACACTCTTTGCATGCCCTTTTCCCACTGCTTGTGTTCGTCTGTCCCTCTGGTGGGGAAGTGGCGACGATGTGTGTCAAATTGTGATCGGATGAAGGTCCAGGCTAGGCCCCCGGCGTACTGATTAGATTCTATCGGCCATGTTTTCTTCAGAGTTCGTCTCCAGGCGGGCACTCGCCCTGGGAAGGAGCCCAGGGGCCACCACCTGTGTAAGTCTCCTCCCGCCTGGGCCTCTCACCTTCCTCACCAGCCATGTCCTGCTGTTGTCCGCTGTCCACCGCTCTGATGGCCCTCGCCAGGCTCTGTTGGACGGGGCCTCGGCGCCCCTGTTGCTCGACTCCGTGTTCGGGAGCTCGGGTCAGGTGGGCTGCCTCTCCTTTGGCGGGTCCGGATCCGCGGCTCTAGTCGCCGCCGCCTGGGGGTTCTGCCCCACACCGGTACCGTCCTGCTGTGCCGCGGGGCCCTGACGGTGGAGTCCCCGCCGGTGCGCCGGCATGCTCTCTGGGGTGGGGTGGAGAGGTCAGGCGCGCTTACAGGCCTCAACGGCTACCGCGCACCATGACTCCCCACGCAGCTCCGGAGGCGGGCCGGGCCTCTCCTGGATCCACTCGTTGGGCCGCAAGGCCTCGTTCTTGGGCACCCAAGGGTCTTTCGGCGTAGCTCTTTCGCCCGGGGGGGGGTCCTCCGTGGTTCACCGCCACTGGGAACCGCAGATGTTCCGTGGAGGGATTGCCGGGGGGGCTCAATCCCTCAACACGGCCCAGTTTCGGCGGGAGCAGCGTCTTCCCGCAGCCATCGCCTGTGCGCCCCCTGGTGGCCTCCCCCCCAGGATATTTCTTTACGAACTTGCAAAGGGTTGGTAGAAACTCCCAGTGGCCTGTGGAAAAATTGAGTCACTTTATAGCACCTTTATTAACCGGCTCTATGCAAGGGGCATACCAGGCGGCAAACTCCAATGGGGACACAGCCTACGCCGACATCAAAAGAGCTATTCTAGAAAGGATGGGCATAGATGAGGAGGCATATCATCAGAAACTCAGAGAAACCAGACTGGGCAATGGGGAGACCCCACGGCAGCTGTACTACCGAGTCCATGATTAAACGGAGAAATGGTTAAAACCTGCCAGCTGCACTGTTCCGGAAATCCTGGAGAAAGTGAAGTTAGAATAGTTTGTAGATGCCCTTCCCAGCACTATGCAAAGATGGGTCCACCAGCACCATAGACCCACCCTCAACGAAGCGATAGACATCGCTACAGCGTTCCAAAAGGCCGGAGGAGCCCGGATAAGTCCTTTGGAGGTAAACAGAATCGTACCTCCCAGAGCAACAAGTTCTGTTGAACCCAAACCAACGTGAGCGGAACCCAAGGGAGCAACATGGATCCCCACCAACAGACAGCCCTAGTGTTTTGATTGCGGGGCCATATTGCTCGATTTTGCCCAAGAAAGTATAAATCGGAACCAATGGAAATCAGTTGTATCCAGAATCGTGAGTTCCGAAGAAGATGGGAGCCTTACCTGGTAGAGGTCCTTGTCGACGGCATATCCTGACAAGGCTTGATCGACAGTGGAAGCGAACAAACAGCCATCAGACCAGAAGTAAATGTCTCTGGGAAAAGGGGGGAACAAGAAATACTGTTAAAGTGTGTACATGGGGACATCAAAACGTACCCTTCCGAACAGGTCACCTTAGAAGTAAACGGGGTTAGCACACCAATGGAGGTAGCCATCATGCCTCATATACCAACTCCAGTACTAATAGGGACTGACCTACCCAACTTTGAAGACTGTGTCAGAGACACTGAGTGGTTAAGAAAGGCTCCTTTCTCCCATACTGATATTATAGGGAGTAATGGGAGGTTATCAAGGAAATCTAGGAAATTGAGGGAAGAGAAAAGAAAGTGGGTGGAAAAGTTCAACGGACTTGTAGACTGGATTCCGAAAAAACAAAAAAGGGTCTCTTTTAGAAGCGAAACACTAACAGACCCGACCTTAAGGAATGTCCGGGAAAAAGCAATGAAGGACCCTGAAAGCCAAACTACTTATCCCAAGTTCAAAGTCATGAGAGGGCTTTTGTACAGGGTTACCAAGAATCAGAATGACCAGGAAGTAGAACAACTACTAGTACCCACTAGTTTCAGACCGTCCATTGTGGAATTGGCCCATGACGGGATAACCAGACGGGAGGACACATGGCTCGTGAAAAAACCCTAGAGAAAATCCTGAAAAGGTTTTATTGGCCTGGGGTATATCGAGAAGTGGCCAAGTATTGTGATGAGTGCTCAACATGCCAGACGTCTAACCCAACTAAACCCCAGCGCGCACCTTTAATACCCATGCCATTGAGAAAAGAGCCATTTTTCCGGATTGGTATGGATGTGGTGGGACCACTGGAGCCCAGTTATCACGGATACCAGTACCTATTAGTAGTGGTAGATTATGCTACGATGTATCCGGAGGCCTTTCCCATGCGAGGAATTAGTACAGTACAAGTATGTAACCGGTTGGTACCATTCTTTGCACGTGTGGGAATACTGTCAGAAATTGTAACGGATCAGGGCCGGAATTTTGTATCAGGAATAATGCGGAGAGTCTGTCAACAGTTGCAAATCAAACAACTTTGCACGTCCATTTATCATCCACAGACAGACGGCTTGGTAGAGTGCTATAACAAGACCATCAAACTAATGCTCAAAAAGGTAACAGTGCCTACAGGGAAAAACTGGGACAGAGCAGTACCATGGGTACTCATGGTATTACGGGATACCCCGCAATCATCAACGGGATTCTCACCATTCGAGTTGCTATTTGGACATCAACCAAAAACAGTGCTGGATATTGCTAAGAATGAATGGGAAGAACAAGAGGAGACAACCACTCTAACAGATTACGTGTTAGAACTAAGAGATAATCTGACTAAATTGAGAGAGTTAGCCAGAGTTAATCTAGGAAGATCACAGTTGGCACAAGAAAAATACTACAATAAGAGAACCAGAGTTCGCCATTTCAGAATCGGAGACCAGGTACTAGTGTTGCTACCCACTAGCCAGAATAAAATGTTGGCAGAATGTAGGGGGCCATATAAAATAACGGCAGTTTTAGGACCAGTAAATTACATGGTGGAACAGCCCGATCCTGAAGTGAAATACCAGAATTACCACGTAAACCTACCAAAAGAATGGAAGACCTCGGGTCCAGGTGGCTACTCGAGAGAATCCGGAATCAGTTTTTAATACCGTTCAGTGGGGAGTACAACTCACCTCCGAAAAGAAGAAAGAAATGGAAGAACAACTCGGACCTCTAAGAAATGTGTTCTCCTGCTATCCAGGAAAAGCCCACCTGACAGAACATAAAATAGAAACAGAACCAGGACAAACAGTGAGAATCCGTCCTTTTCGCCTTCCAGAGTCTAAAAGGACGGCAGTGCAGACCGAAGTCGAGGAAATGCTGAGGCTAGGAGTGATAGAACCATCCTGCAGCCATTGGTCCTCTCCTATTGTTCTGGTCCCAAAACCAGATGGCAGTATCCGCTTTTGCATGGATTATAGGCAATTGAATTCCACCTCAACATACCAAGCCTATCCAATGCCCCGGATCGATGAACTTATCGAACGGTTAGGTTCCGCAAGGTTCATCAGTACCATTGAACTGACCAAAGGGTACTGGCAGATTCCCCTATCATCAGAAGACAAAATAAAAACTGCTTTTTCCACCTCTTCAGGCCTATGCCAATTTACAGTTCTGCCATTCGGGTTGCATGGGGCTCCGGCAACATTTCAATCACTAACGAATCAGGTACTAGCACCCCACCATCAATACAGTTCCGCCTACCTGGATGACATAGTTGTGTATAGCAAAACCTGGAAAGAACATCTAGAACATCTCACAGCAGTAGTAACTTCTCTACAATTGGTAGGACTTCATATAAATCCGAGGAAAACTTTACTGGCAGCCAATCAAACCAGATACCTAGGTTATCTAGTCGGGAATGGGGTTATTAGACCCCAACTGGAGAAAATCGAAGCAATTGGGAAATTACCTATGCCAGCAACAAGAAACCAGTCAGAGCATTCCTGGGCTTCATAGGCTACTACCGCCGGTTTATCCCTCTCTTTTCCTCCATTGCCAGTCCTTTGATGGAAGCGCTCATATCCTCATCTACCGGAGATTTACTAAAGGATGGAAAAGCCTATAAAGCCTTTCTTGAACTTAAAAACATCATATCACCGCATCCGGTTCTAAGATGTCCAAACTTCCAAGAACGGTTTTATTTACAAACGGATGCATCAGGGATAGGTTTGGGAGGCGTAATCTCACATGGTAGTGAAATCGAGCTACATCCGGTCGCATTTATAAGTCGTAAATTGTTGCCTCATGAGGTTGGATATTCTACCATTGAAAAAGAGTGTCAGGCGATCAAATGGGCGATTGAGACCCTCAGGTACTACTTGGCTGGACTAAAGTTTACCGTCTTCACGGATCATGCCCCTCTTCAGTGGTTAGCCACCCACAAGGATTCCAACCAACGTATATTGAGGTGGTTCCTCACATTACAGGAGTTCTGTTTTGAAACCATTCACAAACCAGCGGCGTTTCAGTTAATCCTGGATTACCTGTCCAGGAACCTAGATCAGCCCGATCGGCTGCATGCTTCGGGGAGTGTATGTGACGGCCCGGAACATATCCGGAAACGACAACCATCCCTTAGAGTGGCAAAGGAGAACACGGTGTCCAGTTACCCAGAGCAACCCGAAGTACACCTCCTTGGGGAGTGGTGGGGCCAGGATAAGGGGAAAGAAAATACCCCGAGTATACGGGCATCTGTCGATCAAACTGAGTGGAGAGGCGAAAACCCACACAAAGAGCTGCCTTGCAAAGAAGGACCTGTGCCTGGTGATAGAGAGGAAAAGACGGCTGATAGCCGTCTGTCGGCCGAGACCCTAGGGGAAGGTCTGGACCCGCGAGACGGGTATGAGAGGGCCGAATCGCCACGTTGCTGTGAGGCTACAGTCCCGCGGCTGTTTGGCCAGTATTACAGCTACAACGACCCCGGCCGTGGGAATGCAACCAACAAAACGCTGCGTTGCTGCGAGGCAGCAGTACGGCTTGCGTTCGACGAACAACAGGGACAACCAGAAAATCCCAGAAAACCCACCCAGAGACAAACCAAGCCCTGTATACACCAATGCACTTACCTGGGTGATTGGGACCCAACCAGGGCGGTAGAATCAGGAAGAGCTGGGGGAGGGTACCGGACGCCATGCTCCAAGGGGAAAAGGGGCGTGGCTTGGGAGAGCTTTTATAACCTGGGGAAGGAAGTGGGACATGACTGGCCAGTTAAGCTCTGTCTATATAAACGCCCAGCTATGATGAGAAGGGGTGTTCACTCTCGCTCTTGTTGCAGAACCGACCAGACGTGGAGGCAGGAGCTACAGGAAGCTTGTGGGTGTATGAGGACTAGGAGGAAAAGACTTGCCAGAGGTCCATATGTTGTGCCCTGCAGGGAACCAGAAAATAACACTGCATGAATACAGAAGGAGAGGAAGAAGGACTCTTCCTGTGAAGAACTCTATTTATTTTGTTACATTTTTGAGTTATTCTGACAACAGTTATAAGTCTGAATAAAGACCGTTTTTTTCTTTCTTCAAACCACCGCCTGACTGTCTCATTGTCACAGGCTCATAAAGAGCTAAACAAAAACAGCCAATGCTATTTGTCTTGGAGCCAACCTATCTATAGTCTTGTCCAATATTGCCCAGGACGTTGGGAGCGACACTTCAGACTTCGCAGCCGACAAGCCTGCTGACAGCAAATTATTAAGCAAATGCTATTGATTTTTAGACGGTGCCTAAATAAGGGATGTTCTCTATTTGCGGGGGAGAGAAAAGTCTCGCAACCCCTTTGACAGGCAACCAAGGCAACCAGGATATCACGTTGCAATCACAGGGAGAGAAAACCTTGCAGCCCGCTTTACGAGCCGGTCCTTTTGGGTCCCTTCACAGGCAAGTTGATTGCAGACTTTACGGGCTGTTTAAAGTATTTTAAATGTAAAATATAAAATCTGATGGTGGTTCATTGGTAGCACAACAATAGCAGTGGAGTAAATGTGCTGTTTCTTTTTGCCGTAATTGGTAAATGGTGCAACAGTCAGTATTCAGCAGTAAGCAGCACCCTGCTCCAGGACGTCAGTGCAGCACTAACAGCACAGGCAGTACTGGTAGCACAGGCAGACTACAGCGTTCGAAAAATAAATTGGGGGACACGACCAGACACGTGCGAGAGATACGTCCACAATAAATGTGCTTTCCTAACTCCCTACGCTTCTCAATAAGCCTGTGTTCCCCTTTTATACAGCCAACGGTGAAGTAATGGTGGAGTAATAAACGTAACAAAGATGACAGATGTGTAAAGAACAGGCCTGAAGAGCTGCCAAAGTCTGACTCTCCCCCCAGCCCCTTGGGTCCTTGTCAGTATTTCACCTGGTTCTATAGCTTGAGGCACGTTGCACAGCTCCCCCACTCATCGGCTTGTTGTGAGGATTCAAACAGTAGTCTCTCCGCACTCGTCCAACAAGGACACCAAGGATTCTGCGGACTCTGCTTCGCTCTGCTACCCTGGGTCCTTATATGTGGGAAAGGCTCCGCCTCCTAGTGGTCACTGAAGGTAGACCACACAAAGTTTTCAAACCAGCACACCAAGGACTCTGCGGACCAAGATAAAAGACAAGGGGCCTGATCACGACTTTGGCGGTAACGCCGGCGGTATTAGCCCTACCACCGAACTCCCCGGCGCTAATAGCGCCGGATCACGAGTTTGCCAGTAATGTAATTCCCCATTCCCCATTGAGCCCATTCGGGAATGCCCCATTCCCCATTGGGCTCAATGGGGAAAATGTGCGCTCTTACCGCGGGCGGATATCCCGCCGGCGATAATAGCACGAATTTTCGGCAGATTCACCCCCAGCTAATAGCTGGGGCGAAATTCGCCAAAGTCCTGATTTGGAGGACCCATAAATCCAGCGGTTACCGCCAAAGTCGTGATGAGGCCCAAGCTCTCTAGCATCACACTACCTTCACCCAAAGTCTCTCTAGATGAGGCACCCAGAAACATCCCCCCTTTCAACTTCCACCCCATCTCTATCTCCTCTCTCAGTAACATTATTGAAGGCCTCAAACCCTCTTTCTGGAAGGGAGACACCTGCCCAGCCTCCATCATAAATGAATGCGCTGTACTATTTCTCCCACTTATCTCTGCCTTTGCATCTTGCACAGTCCCATTCTCCCTCAAAGAATTTGGGACCCCCCTACTAAGAAAACAGCCTTAGACCCCGCCATTCCATCCCACCTATTGACCCATCACCACTGTCCCATTCCTCCTAAAAATCCTCAACAATCTGGCTTACGTCCCAAGCACGGTACTGAAACTGCCCTCTTGGACCTCAAGAACCAGATGGACGACGCCAACGACCTAGGCAACATCTCCCTCCTCCAACTCCTTGAGATTTCTGCGGCCTTTAACCTCGTCGATCACCAAACTCTCTCCACCTCACTTCTCTTCGGACGCTGCCAATTGGGTCTCCTCATTTCTGGCTGACAGAACCTTGCGTGTCTTCCCCTGTGAAGCTGCCACTTGCTCCGCCTCAACACTGCGTGGAGTCCCTCAAGGTTCCTGCAAGCCCTCCACTACAAATAATATGTACACAATGCCACTTTTTGACCACTTTGATTCGATGGGCATCTCATACGCCAACCGACGACCTCGTCCCCCTCACCGGCAACCACACATAGAACACTCTCAGAGTAAACTCTAAATACAAGTGCATACAATCTTGGATGGTCACTCACAGCCTTTGCCTTAATGACAATAAGACAGAGCTTCTCCTCATTGGCTCCCCTACTCACCTTGCCAAACTACACCAATCCTACAAAGCCTTCAACAAAGATGGCCACATCATTCCAGTGGGCAGCTCAGTGAAAACTTCGATTCCTCCCTAAATGTGACTCTTCACGTGGACCACATTGCCTCAACCTCTGGATAAACCGCTAAGCTTATCACTTCTGATGGCCTTTCTGTCCTCCCAGAACCAACTCAAAGTTACTTTAAGATCTTATCCATCACTCATCATTGCTTGAGCAACAACACTCCTCCCTACCTGTAACAAAAACTCAAAAAGCATACCTCGGCACGGCCACTAAGAACAGCTTACAATCACTGCCTCGCCACCCTGAGGTTCAGCCTTAAGAGAGCTGGTCGGGGCTAGCTTCCCTGTCTGTGCCTCCATACTCTGGAACAACCTCCCATCTCAGCTTTGTGATGAGCCGTTTTACAACAGCTTCAGGGAGAAGCTCAAAACTCACCTTTTTAACTGACACACTCACATTTCTCTGACATTCAACTCTGAAACGTGTACCTACCTTATCTGTACCTGCTTATTCTACTGTAACTAGCGCCTAAAAGCTTGGTACGTTGTCACAAATGGTTAAATAAATAAATAGATGACGGTAGTAGCTGCAAGTCTAAGGAGGTGAGGGATTCACATCTGCCCCTACCTAGATGATTAGCTGATCAGAGCTTGTTCTCCCGAACATCTCAGAATCACCTGCCACTCCCTACACAGTCTGGGCTTCTCTCACAATTTCAAGAAGTCCCACAGGATACGTTCCCAAAAGCTTCAATTTATTGAAGTGGTCCTGGAATGCCTCCTATGGAAAGCTTCCCACCCAAGGTTAGGGCTCAACGTATTGTGCAGATGGTCATGAAATTTCAAAATGTCCACATCTACGGGCCTTCATTTTTCTGGGGTTGCTCAGCCGCATGGCATCCTGCATTTTCCTGGTGCCAGAGGCCCGTTCTGAGGATGGGATCCCTTCAGTGGACCCTCAGATCCCAATGTTCAAAGTTATCTGGCAGGATGACGGACCTTCTTCAGTAACTGAGCAAGGTCGCACAGGATATTCTGTGGTGGGCCTGCAAGGAGAATGTGATGATGGGCGTACCCTTTTCGCAACCATGACCGGGGATAACAGTAGTTACAGATGCCTCCCTCACAGGTTGGGGTGGTCATGAAAACGATCTGACAATCAGCAGTCATTGGTTTCCATTGGAGTCCAGAGTACACATCAACCTTAGAGGTCAGGGCAAACATAATACGGCTGATGACCTTTCTGTCCTCTGTGCGGGGAAAGAACGTCCTGATAATGAAGGACAAAACAGTGGCCATGCATTACCTCAACAAGAGAGGTGGCTTAGGGTCACTACTACTGTGCAGGGAGACAATGCAGCTCTGGTTTTGGGCACTGCAAGAAGGATTCTCTATATCGGCTATTCACGTAACTGGAGAAGAGAACACTGCAGTGGATGCTCTGAGCAGGCAGAGAGCAGTCTCTCACGAGTTGGAGTTGTCTCAGAAAGTCCTTATAGAGATCTTCACCCTTTAGGGAACCCCTCAAATGGATCTCTTCGCATCCAGTATCAACAGGAAGTGCAACCTGTTACGCTCACCTGGCTCCCACAGGGGTGTCGGTCGGACCCGGACAGCTGCGGTCTCCACCCACGTGATGCGTAGTGCAGCGATGTCTGACTGGATCTGCCCTCCTAATCTTGTCTGCTTAACCCGTAGAAATATTCTGCTGAAAGTAGAGAGATGGATTTAGCCACTTGTGGATTCAAGTGATGGCACCCCCACAGTTCTCCCCAACTAATCACCTCCGAAATGCCCTCACAGCAATCTCACCTTATATTCTTGAAAGATGAGCTCTCCATCCTGCGTGGATTTGCAAGGGCGCGTCGATTCCAGTTACTTCACTGGTTTGAAGGCTCGGGAGAGTTCCGGAGAGTTGACTCTGAGGTTCCTGGTGAGGACTAGTAAGTATTAAGTTCATAGAGTTCAATATGTCCGATGTTCACTCTTGTTCCCCCCTTTTTTTCTTGTCTTGCAGCTGGCTCGTGAAAAGATGCTCTTGTGGCAGCTGGTGGCGCTCAGGTAAGAGTCTGTATTACCCGGCGCTGTCCGTTAAATGTTGCATGAGGAAAACGTGTTGTTTTGTCTCTCTTTACAGATGCGGCACGTGAAAATATGGAGAGTCACAAAAGGATGCCTCCGGTGGTAAATCAGGTAAGTCTATGGTGGTAAGAACTATATTTGTTGGTTCCCTCGGCTCACCTTGTGGTTTTCTTTTGTCTCCTAGGTGCCGAAGTTCGGCGAAGAAATGATGGAGGCAGCGCCGACCCTAAGGATGATGTGAAGACTGGTGAGTATGGCGCGGCGCTGCAGCTGGAGGTGCAGCGCGTGCAGAAATTATGTTCGAAGGGAATTGTGTCCTCCGACGCATTCCTCATCTTAGATATCTCCTTCCAGCTCTGCTGGCCTCAGAAAATGTTTTCTCTAGAGGGCGCTGCGCGTCGACGTCCTCCGAGTCGATGTCCCTCGACAGCTGCCGTATCGACGTCATCCTGCCTATAAAGGCCGCGCGCAGCGTCCGTTGCTCAGTTCCGTTTTTCCGCGCTTACTCAGTGCCTCGGAATACCGTTGCTCAGTTTTGTCAGGTTAAACCTATTTACCTCGAGTTATTCGATCCATACTCGATGGCTTCTTTGTCGGAACCGACAACTCCTCGATCCGGCTTCAAAAAATGCCGAAATTGTGGGAAAAAGATGTCGCTGACTGACCCTCACTGTGGTGTTTGGGAGCTGAACACCATTGTTCGGAGTGCGAGGACTGTATGTCCATGACAGCTAAGGCCCTGAAGGAGCGTAGGGGGAAGCTGGAGAAAGGTAAGACTTTTAAAGCTTCTTCTTCGTCGACGAAGTCGAGACATTCGTCTCCTCGTCACCATTCGCGCTCCAGGTCTCGGAGTGGGTCCCATCACTCCTCGAGATCGAAGCACTCTAAGAGGAGACGTCGAAGATCCCCTTCTCCGTCTTCTTCTTCCTCTGTTTCGCCAAAGAGAATCCCTTGCCCCACGAAACATAGTTCCCGGGCTGAATGGGAGGAATTCCGCAAAAATATGATGAGCGTCTTCGAGAAAGCGGCCTCGACCCCCTCGAAGACTGCCGAGAGCGATGCTCTGGTCGAAAGACCCGAAGGTCAAAAACACCGCGAGTCGCAGTACCCGGCGAGGGAAACCTCTCGAGCGCGTCTCGAACCCTCGAGTAGGACTATGACCTCCAAACCTTCCTCGAAGGTTCCGTCGACGTCGTCGACGAAGGTTCCGTCGACGCCGAGGTCGGTGTCTTCGACGCCGTTGTCGAAGGGACCTTCGACACACGGGTCTGTCGACTCGACGCCAGCTTCGACACCGGCGTCGACGCCAAGAAAAGTCACGGTTACGACACACCCAGTGACTATCCCCAGGTCCTCGATGATGATGGCTTCCAGATTGTCGAGCAGAATCCCAATTCTGTCGAGGTCATCGAGGCCTCGCCTTTGTTTTCGACGCCATGCTCAAAGCCTTCAACGTCGGCGTCGACGACATCGACGTTTTCGAGACCGAGTATGACAAGTTCGGCACCCTCTGCCTTGGAAATGGGGTTTACACCCTTTATGAGTTCAGAACAATTGAGAACTATGTCCTCAATTATGGAAGAGGGTGAATTGTCTGAACAGGAAGACACATTTGAGTTGCAGGGACCTGTAACCCCAATTAGAGAGGAATTTTCCTCTGAAGAACGCAGGTTAAAGGATCTTCATGATTCCTTACATGAGGCAAGTGGGTTAGACACTTCCCCTGAGGTGGAGTTTGCTAGGCCAGACCCGGGGGAGCATGCTGAAACCCCCTATAGAGCCTTAATGGCCAGGATCACAGAATTTATGGGGTGGTCTGCACCTTCACAATCTTTCCAACAAGATGACCTCACGGATATTCTTGACAAAGGCCCACAGGAGGATCCTGTGGTGCCTTTTCATAAAGCTCTTCAGAGGAAGATTATGGCGAACTGGGAAACCCCAGATGTCATCCCGGCAGTAAATAAAAAACTGTCTACAAAATACAGGGTATCCTCTACAGACCCGGAGTTTTTGTCAAAACACCCATCCCCAGAAAGTCTGGTGGTACAGGCAGCATCTTCTACCAATGTCAAAACGGCTTATCCTACCGTCCCACAGGACAGGGACGATAAAAAATATGATGCTATGGCAAAGAAAGTTTTTTCGGCATGTAGCATGGCGTTAAAATCTGTTAATGCTACTTGCACCCTTGCTAGATTCAGCCATACAGCGGCTGACTGCATCCCAGTGGGAGAAGAAAGGGATGCGTTCCTGAATATCATACAGGACGGTAAAGACGCTATGTGCGAATCCCTCCAGACGGGCATTGATTCGGCTGACAGTATCAGCAGAGCAATGGCGGCAAGTACAACAATCAGGAGATTCGCTTGGTTGAGAAAGTCTGGTTTTGCCCCAGATGTGCAAGCCAGGCTCTTGAACATGCCATTCGATGGCTCTTCTTTGTTCGGGAAAAAGGCGGATGACAGTTTAGAGAAACTGCAAACTTCAAAAGCAGCAGCAAAATCCCTAGGCGCTGCAATCCGTCAGACACCTTTTCGTCCCACAGGAACCTCTGCGAGGGGCAAGTCCTTTCGCTTCTACTCCGCATTCGAAAGAGGTAGAGGACGACTGGCTCAAAGGGGACAAAGAAGAACTACCCGAGGTGGACAGGGTAGATATTCAAAAGCCGCAGCAACAGCAGGTGCCTCTTTACCATCGGCATCTGCATCAGCTGCCCCAAAACCACTCTGAGGACTTCCCTCACAGGACACCTGTAGGAGGCAGGTTGACTCAACATCTGGCGGTATGGCAGGCTATCACGTCAGATGCTTGGGCATTGGAAACAGTTGCCCAAGGTTACTGCCTGCCTTTCCTACGCATACCTTAGAGTCATCCACCGGGGATCAGCTCTCAGAAAGCTCCAGATCCGCTCCTCTTGCAGGAAATTTTGGACCTGCTAGAGAAAGGTGCCATAGAACCGCTACCTGTAGCGGAGAGGAACAAGGGCTGGTACTCCCCTTACTTTCTCATTCCAAAGAAAGACGGAGGACTGAGACCCATCTTGGACTTGCGATAATTGAACAAATTCCTCAGGAAAGACAAATTCAAGATGGTCACTCTTTCTCAGATCCTCCAGGCCCTTCAGTTCCAGGACTGGTTGGTATCTCTGGACCTTCAGGACGCTTATTTCCATGTGCCTATCCATCTCAAACACAGGAAATACCAGAGGTTCGCAATTGGCAACTCTCACTATCAATTTCGAGTGCTGCCATTTGGGCTGACCTCTGCCCCGAGGGTCTTCACCAAGTTAATGTCGGTAGTGGCGGCAAGTCTAAGGAGGGAAGGGATTCACGTCTACCCCTAGCTGGACGATTGGTTGATCAGGGCTGTTTCTTCGGAACAAGCTCATATCCAGCTAAATCACGTGTGCCACTCCCTTCACAAACTGGGCTTCTCCCTCAATTTAAAGAAGTCACAAATTATACCATCCCAGAGACTCCAGTTCATAGGAGCGATCCTGGACACTTCCCTGGGAAAAGCCTCGCCACCAAAGGTGAGGGCTCAAGATATTCTACAGATGGTTACCAAGTTCCAAGATGCCCAACGTCTCCCAGCCTTTGACTTTTTGAGGTTGCTAGGCCTCATGGCATCCTGCATTTTCCTAGTGCCAGAGGCTCGCCTGAGAATGAGATCCCTCCAGTGGGCACTGAGGACTCAGTGGTCACAATTCTCAGGGAGAATGACAGATCTTCTTCAGGTTCCCGACAGGGTGGCTCGAGACCTTCAGTGGTGGGCCTGTCAGGAGAACATTCTGAAAGGAGAACATTTTTGGCAACCTTGGCCGGAGATAACAGTAGTCACGGATGCCTCACTCACGGGGTGGGGAGCCCACGCCAACGACTTGACCATCAGCGGTCGTTGGTCTCCATCGGAGTCCAGACTACATATCAACCTGTTAGAGCTGAGAGCCATCAGACTTGCGCTGAAGGCGTTCCTGCCAGCTGTACAGGGGAAAAACGTCCTGATAATGACAGACAACACGGTGGCCATGCATTACCTCAACAAATGAGGAGGCGTAGGATCACTACCCCTGTGCAGAGAGGCGATGCAGCTCTGGTTTTGGGCAATCCAAGAAGGAATCTCTCTATCGGCAGTTCACCTAGCCGGAGAGAAGAACTTGACAGCGGACGCTCTGAGCAGGCAGAGCACAGTCTCCCACGAGTGGGAGCTAGCTCAGGAAGTCCTTCAAGAGATCTTCGCCCTTTGGGGAACCCCTCAGGTGGATCTGTTCGCCACCAGCCTCAACAGGAAATGCGATCTGTTCTGCTCAAGGGAATTTCCCCCGAGAGGAGCTCTGGGAGACGCGTTCATAGTGGACTGGGAGTTTCCGCTTCTGTACGCGTTCCCACCGGTCCCTGTCATTCCTCAAATGATCAGGAGGTTAAGAAGATTCCGGAGAACCATGATCCTAATTGCCCCGGATTGGGCCAGGAGAACGTGGTACCCGGACCTTCTAGACTTGTCCATCTGCCCTCCAATTCGACTTCCACTTAGAGAGAACCTACTCTCACAGAAGGGAGGTCAGGTTCTCCATCCAGACATCAAAACCCTCAACCTTCACGCTTGGCTTCTGAAAGGCTGAGGTACAAGGATTGGGACCTCCCTGATGATGTTATGGAGGTGTTGCTTTCGGCAATGAGGCCAGCAACAAAGTCTTTATACTGCTGCCGTTGGAACAGATTTTGCAGCTGGTGTAGAGAACAGAATATCGACCCTTTTTCATGTGGTACACCAATGGTTTTGTCCTTCCTACTATATTTGGCGAATTCAGGCCTTCAAGTTGGCACCATTAAGGGCTATCTCGCAGCGCTATCCATCTTTAAGCGCACTGCGGAAGAAACATCCTATTTCAAGTTACCCTTGGTAATACAGTTTCTTAAGGGGTTAACCAATGTTTATCCCCCAAGACCATTCCAAGTTCCCCTATGGGATTTAAACTTAGTCCTAACTTTCCTGATGGGCACACCTTTCGAACCACTCCATTCTTGTTCGTTAAGATTCCTTACCCTTAAAACTGTTTTATTAATAGCACTTACATCTGCTAGAAGGGTGAGCGAATTACAAGCTCTTTCTTGTAAACCCCCTCACACAATCTTTCACAAAGACAAAGTTGTCCTGCAAGTGAAGCCTAATTTCCTCCCAAAGGTGGTTTCTGAATTCCATATCACTCAGAAGATTACCCTACCATCTTTCTATCCTCCTCCTCATCCGGGGAAAGAGGAAGAGAGGTTACACAGGCTAGACCCTAGAAGGGCTTTACGTTTTTACATCAGTAGACTAGCCAGGATAAGACAGGCAGACCAGCTGTTTGTAGGTTACACAGGTCACAAGCTGGGGTTACCAATAACTAAGCAGACCATTTCCCGATGGATCATTCTAGCCATTCTGGAATGTTATAAACTGGCAGGGAAAGAGCCCCCTCAAAACCTTAGGGCTCATTCGACCAGAGGTATTGCAGCTTCATCGGCCCTCAAAAGAGGTGTGCCGGTTAAAGACATCTGTGCGGCCGCTACATGGTCGTCTGTCCATACCTTTACACGATTTTACAACTTGGATTCCTCCTCCAGTCAAGAGACTAGGTTTGGAAGGGCTGTACTGCATTCTATTCATCAATAGAAGACAGCGTGAAGTCAGTACTCCCTCCTCCAATAATAGAATACTGCTATGGGAGCCTATCTAAGATGAGGAATATGCCGGAGGACACAATCCCTTCGAAGAACAAGTTACTTCTTACCTTGTAACGTTCTTTCGACGGGATGTTCCTCCGACGTATTCCTCATCGACCCTCCCATCCATCCCTGCAGTTCTACTTCCCTTGTTGTTGTAGCTTACGCTCCTTCAGGGTGATTAGTCTAGTCCAGAAAGAATTATTGTGGGCTACAAAACGGAACTGAGCAATGGACGCTGTGCGCGGCCTTTATAGGCAGGGTGACGTCGACGTCGATACGGCGGCTGTCGAGGGACGTCGACTCGGAGGACGGCGATGCGCAGCGCCCTCTAGAGAAAATTTTTTCCGAGGCCAGCAGAGCTGGAAGGAGATATCTAAGATGAGGAATACGTCGGAGGAACATCCCGTCGAAAGAACGTTACAAGGTAAGAAGTAACTTGTTCTTCTTTACAGGTCCGGAGACAAGATGGATCCAGAATCAGGTGTGGAATAGAAATAAGTTAGTTTTCTAACCTTGTCCCTTTCTTTCCTCTTTGTTTTAGGAGCTCCGGATTCGAGGCGGGCGTGGCAGAAGACTGGATGCAGGCTGCAGGCACGGTGAGTGTTACGCTGCTGGATGCAGAATAAAGCGAAGCGTGTGTTGCTGGTCGGGTGTGGTTTAAATAGCCTCAAAAGTAGTCCCAGGTAAGAAGTCCCTAGAACCACACCCGAGTAAAAAATAGTCCCTGTAGAAAAATAGTCCTTTTCAGGCTTCATGTTGGATTGGAGTCATTTGCAGCATGGTCTGCCTGAGGGAAGTAATGAATGAATGAATTCCTACTATGAGCCTGGCGCCTAAAGAGCCAGGACTGAACCCAGATAGCCCCTAGCTGGGGCTGCTGAGGTTTTACTAAATGTCTAGATGCCTGCTCCCGGGGCTGATGGGCTTGGTCCGGATGCCTGAGAGTAGGCATCATGACAGCACTCCCCCCCAAGGCCCCTCCTAAAGTTGTTCTTCCCCTGGGCCCTGGTTTGTCTGGGAAGTTCCGATGGAATCTTTTCACCAACCGAGGTGCATGGACGTGGTCACTAGGTTCCCATGACCTTTCTTGTGGTCCGTAGTGCTTCCAATCGATTAAATAAAAAAGTTTTGATTTAACCATCTTGGAGTCCAGGATATTTTTTACCTCGAATTCAGGTTCTCCATCTATCAAGATGGGGTCGGGTGGTTTGGTTAATCTTGTTCCTGGTTGAACTGGTTTTAAGAGTGAAACATGAAAGACAGGATGAATGCGCATATTAGAGGGTAATTCCAATTTGACGGCTACCGGGTTGATAATGGCCTTAATAGTGTAAGGTCCCAAATATCTAGGGTTAAAAGTCCGAGTTCCCTTCAGAGGTATGTGTTTTGTAGCCAGCCAAACTTGATCCCCAATCTGGTATTGTGGAGTTTCACTTCTATGTTGATCAGCATTTTTCTTATATTTCCCTTTTGCTTGTTTCAAATGTTCTGTTGCCTCTTTAAAGGCTTGTGTAGTAGTAGAATGCAAATGACTGACTGCAGGCATTTCTAAATGCTGAGGCGAATCTAGTTCTGAGGTTCGAGGGTGATGTCCATAAATGGTATAAAAGGGGCTTTGTCCGGTTCCTGAATGTACAGATGTTATGACCCGGCCAAATTGCCCCTTCTGGACCTCATGGTCATTGTCACAAAGGGCTTGTACTCCTTGTTCCTCCCAACATGGCTGTACCAAGCTCCGTGCGACGCACTAGCTTTCACGTCGTGGCACGTACTGTAAATTGGTCACGCCCCTGCAGGTCCGCGCGTCTCAACGCTATCTTCGGTAGTGACCCGACGTGTGCTTACTCTCTACATTGGTTTCCTTTGATCCTCTTACTTCCTTCCTTGCCTTTTATCCTGTTCCTGGATTTCCCCCCCAACTTACTCGTTCATCGCTAATCCTGGATACCCTGGAACCAGGAATTTCCCGGAACTCTGAACGCGTCCTGCAACCTGACGAGGCTCGGGCGAGCCTATTCAAGACCCGAACCATCCACAGGAAGAGTCCTGCGGCCGAACAAGGGAGATCCCGATCACAGGTGAGACGGGGGGAGATTTACGACAGTTTGAGACGACAAACGATCAATACGGATTCTACCATGGAGAATGCTATTCAGGACCTGATGCGCGGAATGCAAGAACTTTCAACAGAGATAGAGAATTTAAAAGCCGAGAATGCGGCGCTAAGACAGCTTGTCTTGTCACGTGACTCCGCGAACTAGGACAGCGTATTATTGGGAGGAGTGGTTGATAAATATGACGGTTCAACAAAGACCTTGCGTGGATTCCTGGATTCTTGTTTGGTACATTTTACCTTCAAGCCCTACTATTTCTCAACTCCTAGGGTTAAGGTGGGCTTCATAATATCGCATCTTTCCGGTAATGCCCTTACATGGGCCACTCCTTTACTCAATTCAGGGGATGCTCTCCTGGATGATTATGAAGGCTTCATCGCGGAACTCAAGACCATGTTCGAACGTCCAGAGCTGGTCCACGGTGCTCAAGAGAAGTTACTTGACTTCCAACAAGGATCCCAAGACATGTTGACCTATGTTACTAGATTCAAACAGCTTGCCAAAGAGGCGGACTGGCCCCTGGAAGCCAGTTTTACCTTGTTTCGCAGAGGTCTAAATGAAGAGATTAAGGACGAATTAGCCAGAGTGGCACGTCCTAGTTCATTCCAGGCCCCCCTGGACTTGTCTATGCAAATAGACTTCAGAATCCAAGAAAGAAAAGCCGAAAAGAAAAAGAATAAAGTGTCAGTTCAAAGAAACTCCCCAGAGAATACTACAAGGACCGAGTCTGCCAAGAATCCGAGCACTGATTCTTAACCCATGCAACTTGGAGCCTTTCGTGGACCAATTTCCCCGCAGGAAAGGTTAAGAAGGATACACACAGGCTTATGCATGTATTGTGCCTCAGATAAACATCTAGTTAAAAAGTGTCCTCTGGCTCCTCCCCGACGCTCGGGAAACGCCAGCTCCCGATCCTAAATGGAGCAAGGTTTTGGGAGAGCGATGTTTGCTCCACATCAATTCCATCCTTGAACTCTCCTGGACAAAACAAATTGGTGCTATTACAGGCCTTTTTATCGCCATCCAAGGACAAGGTCTACCCCATACTGGCCTTGGTGGATTGCGGAGCAATGGGAGTCTTCATTGATCAAGATTGGGTCAGAAGTCATAACATTCCATACGAAGCAAAAAGTTTTTCACAGCCAGTGGAAGCAATTGACGGAAGACCTCTTTCCTCAGGACCCATAAGTCTGCAAACAAGGGAGATCCATCTTTCCATAAATCATCATCAAGAAAGGATTGTGTTTGACATTATAAAATCAGCCCATTACCCCTTGGTTCTGGGCATGCCCTGGTTACAAAGGCACAATCCATATATTAACTGGACGGCCGGATCCTTATTCCTGGGCTCAGGGTTCTGTATGAACCATTGTTTAAACCTGGATACCTCAGTCACAGCTCCTATAAGTCTACCAAGGTGTCCAGAGACACCACTCATGGTTTCCTATATTGTACAAGTTCCAGAGATCTATCAAGGGTATGCTGATGTATTCTCTACTGCCATTGTTCAAGCCTTACCTCCACATAGACCCGAAGACTGTGCCATAGATACTGAACCCTCAGCAGTGATTCCCTTTGGCAGGATGTTTATCCTTTCAGAACCCGAAAAGAGAGCCCTCCGGGAATACCTAGACACTAATCTTGAGAACGGCACCATAAGACCTTCAAAATCACCAGCTGGTGCTTCATTGTTCTTTGTTCCAAAAAAGGATAGCAAAGAGCTCAGACCTTGCCTGGACTATCGGGGCCTAAATCAATACACCCTGAAAGACATATACCCACTACCCCTGATCTCGGATATCCTTGAAGCTGTGAGAGGTGCAGTGATATTCACGAAACTGGATCTCCGAGGTGCTTACCATTCGATTTGTATCCGGGAAGGAGACGAATGGAAAACAGCCTTTAGAACACCCTTTGGTCACTTTGAATACTTAGTCATGCCCTTTGGTTTGACTAATGCTCCCGCAGTCTTCCAGCGTTTTATGGATAGGGTGTTCTCTGACATGTTATTTCTCAATGTTATCGTCTACTTGGATGACATATTGATCTTCTCCAAGGACTCCTTGAAACATGAAGAACATGTAAAAGCAGTACTTCAACGTCTCTGTGAAAATCAACTCTTAGCCAAACCAGAAAAATGTTTGTTTCATGTTACATCAGTTCACTATCTGGGATTTGTCCTCAGTTCAGAAGGAATTAGTATGGACCCTTCAAAGGTGAAGGCCATACTGGCTTGGCCCGCCCCAACATCTGTTAAGCAAATACAATCCTTCCTGGGGCTTGCCAACTTCAACCGGAAATGTATTCCCACCTTTTCCGAGATTGTTCAACCCATTGTTAATCTCCTGAAGAAAGACATTCCATTTAACTGGTCTATACCACAAGACAAGGCATTCCAACGCTTGAAAGAAGAATTCACTCAGGCCCCCATCCTGGCCCAACCTGACATAAATCGTCCTTTTCTAGTGGAAACTGATGCCTCCAATTACGCCATAGGAGCAGTTTTAAAACAAGAATCTGATGATAAATTGGAACATCCCATTGCTTATCTCTCACGAACCCTGACCACCAGCAAGACTCACTACTCAGTTCTGGAGAAGGAGTTATTGGCTATTCGTCATGCCTTCACTGAATGGAGACATTTACTCCTGGGTGCTAAATATCCAGTTCAAGTCCGTACTGATCACCGAAATCTTCAGGTCCTACAATCCATGGAGTGCAGGAACAGTAGACAAGCTCGATGGGCCTACTTCTTTGCTCAATATCAATTTCAAATTTCACATGTTCCTGGATCGCAAAACTTGATTGCCGACGCCCCTTCTCGGCGTCCCGACTACGTTCCCTTGGAGGATAAGATCTATCCTAAAATGTTTCCACCCACAATCTTTGTAGCTCAAGCGATCAATCTCCTGGAAGAAATCAGAGCACAGACTCAATTATCTGAACTCTGGAAGGACATATCGAAGAAAAATCCCTGGCGTCTGACAATCAAGGAAGAATATTTATTCAAGAACAATTCAGTGGTCATTCCGACAAAAGAACTTCAACAGAAGGTAATGAATCTATGCCATGATACTCTTCACTCCGGCCATCGAGGAGTAACCAACACCTTCCGTCTTATACAAAGACAGTTCTGGTGGCCAGGGATGAAGTCCAGTGTAGATCAATACATCAAGACCTGTGCTATTTGTAGTCAGAACAAATACGATAATCAGAGGCCGGCGGGTCTGCTTCTACAACCTACGTTGCCAACCAGACCCTGGGAAGTTATTGCCACTGACTTTGTTGAATTACCACCTTCCCGAGGATATACAACCATCATGGTAACCATTGACTTGTTCACTCATCTAGCTCATTTTACACCATTGTATAAACTACCATCTTCCTCAGAACTTGCTGGGATTTTCCTGGAACATATTTTTCGTCTTCATGGCCTTCCTTCCAAGATTATTTCGGATCGGGGACCTCAGTATATTTCACCATTCTGGAAACATCTCTGTCGTGTTCTAGGAATCCAACGTGCCCTTTCTTCAGGCTATCACCCACAAACCAATGGGGCAACGGAACGAGTAAATCAAACCCTGGAACAATATCTTCGTTGTTTTGCCACCAAGGTTCAAGACGATTGGTCTCTCCTTATACCTTTAGCCGAATTCTCCTACAATAACTCAGATCATTCAGCTCTCAAGATCAGCCCTTTCTATTGCAGTCAAGGTTATCACCCGTCTGTTTTACCATCAGTTCTTCCAGAATCTACTCCAGTACCTACCCTTGACTCTTGGATTCAGACGCTGATCGACTTACAAAGAGAGGCAAAGGATCAGTTAGAACAGGCCCAGACTCGAACCAAAAGATATGCGGACTCTAAGAGAAGACCATCACCTTCCTATTCAGTTGGCGATCAAGTCTGGTTAGCCTCGAAAATGTTACCTCGACATCTACGACCAAACAAATTAGCTCCTCGCTATTATGGTCCATTTTCTATAAAGGAGATCATCAATCCTGTCTCCTTCCGACTTAAGCTCCCGGATTCCTGGAAGAAGATACATCCAGTCTTCCATACTTCCCTGTTGAACCCCTACGTTAGTTCTACTCGAAAACCCTTCAAACCCACACTTGTTGTTGTGGACGACCAGTTGGAATATGAGGTGTCCAGGATATGTGATTCCAGGTATAGGAGGGGTCGACTACAATATCTGGTCGAGTGGTAAGGCTACCCCCCTAGCGAGAGAACCAGTTTCTAATTTAAAGACCCCTCGTTTGCTCAGAAGATTCCATCTTATTCACCCAGGCAAGCCTGGAGGAACCAGTCTTCGTAGGGGGCATGCTGTCATGACCCGGCGAAATTGCCCCTTCTGGACCTCATGGTCATTGTCACGAAGGGCTTGTACTCCTTGTTCCTCCCAACATGGCCGTACCAAGCTCCGTGTGACGCACTAGCTTTCACGTCGTGGCACGTACTATAAATTGGTCACGCCCCTGCGGGTCCGCGCGTCTCAACGCTATCTTCGGTAGTGACCCGACGTGTGCTTACTCTCTACATTGGTTTCCTTTGATCCTCTTACTTCCTTCCTTGCCTTTTATCCTGTTCCTGGATTTCCCCCCCTACTTACTCGTTCATCGCTAATCCTGGATACCCTGGAACCACGAACTTCCCGGAACTCTGAACGCGTCCTGCAACCTGACGAGGCTCGGGCGAGCCTATTCAAGACCCAAACCATCCACAGGAAGAGTCCTGCGGCCGAACAAGGGAGATCCCGATCACAGGTGAGACGGGGGGAGATTTACGACAACAGAGTTATTGTATGCATACTCGGAAATCCATAAAATATCTTTCCAATTACTTTCGGTCTGGTGTAGCATGCAACGTAGGTACTGTTCAAGGGTCTGGTTGGTCCTCTCCGTCTGACCATCGGTCTGGGGATGGTGACTGTGTCATAAATCTCCCCCCGTCTCACCTGGGATCGCTTCTTGCTCTGCTCCGCGGGAGGATTCCTCTTGTGGACGGATCGGCTCTTGTATTGACTCGCTCGAGTCTCGTTTGGCTGCAGAGCGCGTTCAGAGTTCCGGGAAGGCCGCTGTTCCAGGATGTCCAGGAAAGTAGGTAGCGGTCGCTAAGAATGGGGATTCCAGGAGTCGAAAAGATGGAAAGGGAGAAGGAAGGAGGAAGGGAACCAGGAGCTTGGATAGAAGGTTCGCCGAACAGCACACACACGTCAAGTCACTACCTAATGATAGCGTTGAGACACGCAGGGCCGCGGGGGCGTAGCCAATGTATAGAACGTGCCGTGTGCGACGTGAAAGCTGGTGTGAGGCAAGTCGCTTGTTGCGGCCATGTTGGGAGTAACAAGGAATACAAGCCCCGGCACGATAAGGACCAGGAGGTCCAGAAGGGACAAGTTCTATGGGTCATGACAGCATGCCTCCTCCGAAGACCTGTTCCACCAGGTTTGCCCGGGTGTATGAGATGGAATCTTCTAAGCAGACGATGGGTATTTAAGTTAGAAACTGGTTCCCAGGTTCTCTCGCTTGGAGGGTATCCTTTCCATTCAACCAGGTATTGAAGTCGACCCCGTTTATACCTGGAATCGCATATTCGGGACACTTCATATTCTAGCTGATCATTCAGAACAACAGGACTGGGTCTGCAGGATTTTCGGGAGGATTGGAAGTAAGGTTTCAATAGGGAGGTGTGAAAGACTGGGTGTATTTTCTTCCAGGAATCGGGTAGCCTGAGTCGGAATGAGACAGGATTGACGACTTCCTTTATGGAAAATGGTCCCTAGTGCCGAGGAGCAAATTTGTTTGGCCGTAGATGTCGGGGTAATAGTTTCGAGGACAACCAGACTTGATCACCAACAGAATAAGAGGGTGCTGGTCTTCTCTTGGAATCCGCATAGAACTTAGTGCGTGTTTGGGCCTCTTTCAATTGTTCCTTGGCTTCCTTGTGAATGTTGATGAGAGTCTGTATCCAAGAGTCGAGAGTAGGTACTGGAGTGGGATGTGGAAGAATAGAAGGTAAAACGGACGGGTGAAAACCTTGACTGCAATAGAAAGGGCTGACCGTGAGTGCTGAGTGAACGGAATTGTAGGCAAACTCGGCCAGGGGGTATGAGGAGAGACCAGTCAGCCTGAACTTTGGTGGCAAAACATCGAAGATATTGCTCCAGAGTTTGATTTACACGTTCCGTGGCTCCGTTGGTTTGTGGGTGATAACCTGATGAGAGAGCGCGTTGGATCTGTAGAATACGACAGAGATGTTTCCAGAATTGTGAGACATATTGAGGTCCTCGGTCCGATATGATCTTGGAAGGAAGTCCATGGAGACAGAAAATATGTTCCAGGAAGATTCCAGCAAGTTCTGATGAGGATGGTAGTTTATACAAAGGTGTGAAATGAGCCATATTGGTGAACAAGTCTATGGTTACCATGATGGTCGTGTACCCTCGGGAAGGTGGTAACTCCACAATGAAGTCTGTAGCAATAAACTCCCATGGTCTTGTTGGCAGCGATGGTTGCAGTAGAAGACCCGCCGGTCTCTTGTTATCATGTTTGTTTTGACTGCAGACAGTACCAGCCTTGGCGTACTGTTGTACGTCGGTCTTCATTTGAGGCCATTAAAACTGTCTTTGTATAAGACGGAGGGTGTTAGTTATACCACGATGGCCGGAGTGAGGAGTATCATGGCAAAGGTTTATTACCTTGTGTTGTAATTTCTGCGTAGGAATGACCAGTGCATTGTCCTTGAATAGATATTCTTCCTTGACTCTTAGATTCCATGGATTCTTCCTTGAAATTTCCTTCCAGAGGTCAGAGGACTGGGTTTGCGCTTGGATTTCTTCCAGGAGGTTGATTGCTTGAGCTACAAAGAGAGTTTGGGGAAACATCTTAGGATAGGCCTTGTCCTCAGTGGCTGCGTAGTCTGGACGTCGAGATAAGGCGTCAGCAATCATGTTTTGTGATCCGGGAACGTGAGTGATTTGGACTCTGGTATTGGGCAAAGAAGTAGGCCCAAAGGGCCTGACAACTGTTGCTGCACTCCAAAGACTGTAGGATTTGGAGATTCCGATGATCTGTGCGGACCTGGACTGGATATTTAGCACCCAGAAGTAGGTGTCGCCATTCAGTGAAGGCTTGGCGGATGGCCAAGAGTTCCTTTTCCAGGACGGAATAGTGAGTCTCACTGGGGTCAGGGTTCGTGAAAGGTAAGCAATGGAGTGTTCCAATCTATCCTCAAGTTCCTGTTTCAAGACCGCCCCTATGGCGTAGTTAGAGGCATCCGTTTCCACTAGAAATGGGCGATTTGTGTCAGGCTGGGTCAGGATGGGGGCTTGTTTGTGTACTCTGTCTTCAATCGTTGGAATGCTTTATCTTGCGATGTAGACCAGATAAAGGGGGTGTCCTTCTTCAATAGAACTACGATCGGCTGAACAATCTCGGAAAAGGTAGAAATAAACTTCCTGTAGAAGTTTGTGAGCCCCAGGAAGGATTGCACCTGTTTCACAGAAGTGGGAGCGGGCCAAGCCAGTATGGCTTTTACCTTCGAAGGGTCCATGCCAATTCCTTCTGGGCTAAGGATGAATCCTAGGTAGTGAACAGAAGTAACGTGGAACAAGCATTTTTCGGGTTTGGCTAACAGTTTGTTTTCACAAAGTCGTTGTAGTACTGCCTTTACGTGTTCTCAATGTTTTAGGGGATCTTTGGAAAAAATCAATATTTCATCCAGATAGACGATGACGAAGAGGAACAACATATCAGAGAACACCCTGTCCATAAAACGCTGAAAGACTGCGGGAGCACTGGCTAGTCCAAAAGGCATGACTAGGTATTCAAAGTGACCAAAGGGTGTTCTAAAGGCTGTCTTCCATTCGTCCCCTTCCCGGATTCGAATTAAATGGTAGGCACCCCGGAGATCCAGCTTTGTGAAAATTACAGCTCGTCTCACAGCTTCCAGGATATCCGAAATCAAGGGCAGTGGGTATCGATCTTTGAGGGTGCATTGGTTTAAGCCTCGATAGTCGAGACAAGGTCTGGGTTCCTTGGTGTCTTTCTTGGGAACGAAGAACAACGAAGCACCCGCTGGAGATTTCGAGGGTCTTATGGTGCCGTTTTCAAGATTGGTGTCAAGGTATTCCCGAGGGGCCTTTTTCTCAGGTTCGGAAAGGATGAACATTCGGCCGAAGGGAATTACAGCTGAGGGATCTGTATCTATGGCGCAGTCTTCAGGCCTGTGAGGGGGTCATGCTTGGAGTATGGTGGTAGAAAATACATCAGTGAACTACTGATAGGACTCTGGAACTTGTATGATATTGGAGACCATGAGCAGTGTTTGTTGGTCTCTTGGAGGTTCTTTAGGAGTTATCGAGAAAGGGTCCAGGGAGAGACAGTGGGACATACAGAACTCTGAGCCCAGGAATAATGATCCTGCTGTCCAATTGATATACGGATTGTGCTTTTGTAACCAGGGCATACCCAAAACCATGGGGTAATGGGCTGATTTAATGATGTTGAATGTAATCCGCTCTTGATGATGATTTATGGAAACTTGGATCTCTTTAGTCTGCAGGCTTATGGGTCCTGAAGAGAGGGGTCTTCCGTCAATTGCTTCCACCGGCTGCATGGTGTTTCGAGTCTCGTACGGAATATGATGACTAACAATCCAGTCTTGATCAATGAAAATTCCCATAGCTCCGCAGTCCACCAAGGCCAGAATGGGATAGGTCTTGTCTTTGGAGGGCGAGAGGAAGGCCTGTAGTATCACCAAACTATTTTGTCCAGGAGAGTTCAAGGATGGAATTGATGTGGAGCAAACATCTCTCTCCCGACACCTCGCTCCATCTAGGATCGGGAGCTGGCGTTTCCCAAACGCCGTGGAGGGGCTAGAGGGCATTCTCTAACAAGATGTTTATCCGAGGCACAATACATACACAGGCCTGTTTGGATCCTTCTCATCCTTTCTTGAGGGGAAATAGGCCCACGGAAGGCTCCGATTTGCATGGGTTCCGAATCTGTGTCAGGGGTTGGATCGGAATCGGTTTTAACAGAGGTCTCGAGGGAATTCTTTTGAAAAGGTGTCTTGGTCTTCCTCCGTTCAGCCTTTCTTTCCTGGATTCCAAAGTCTATCTGCAGGGCTAGATCCATAAGAGCCTGGAAGGAACTAGGATGAGCCACCCGGGCTAATTCATCCTTAATGTCCTCGTTTAGACCACTGCGAAATAGAGTGAAACTTCCTTCAGAGGACCAATCCGCTTCCTTGATCAGTTGTTTGAATCTAGTAACGTATGTTAGCATATCCTGGGTACCCTGTCGGAAATCAAGTAAGCGTTCGTGAGCACTAAAAACCTGTTCTGGGTGGTCGAACATTGTCTTGAGTGCCTGAATGAATCCTTCATAATCATCCAGGAGGGCATCCCCTGAGTTCACTAAGGGCGTAGCCCAGGTTAACGCGTTCCCTGTGAGGTGCGAGATAATGAAGCCCACCTTCGCCCTAGAAGTAGAAAAATAATAGGGCTTAAAGGTAAAATGCACCAAGCAAGAATCCAGGAATCCACGTAAGGATTTTGCCGATCCATCATATTTGTCCACCACTCCACCAAGTAACACACTGTCCTTGTTAGCGGGGTCGCGAGACAAAACTAGCTGCTTTAGCGCAGCATTCTCAGCCTTTAAGTTCTGTACTTCAGTTGTGAGCTCTTGCATGCCACGGACTGGACTGCTTTCTCCATAGCTGTATCTGTGTCAGTCGTTTGGCGTCTCAAACTGTCATAAATCTCCCCCCGTCTCACCTGGGATCGCTTCTTGCTTTGTTCCGCGGGAGGATTCCTCTTGTGGACAGATCGGGTCTTGTATTGACTCGCTCGAGTCTCGTCCGGCTGCAGAGCGCGTTCAGAGTTCCGGGAAGGCCGCTGTTCCAGGATGTCCAGGAAAGTAGGTAGAGGTCGCCAAGAATGGGGATTCCAGGAGTCGAAAAGAGTGAAAGGGAGAAGGAAGGAGGAAGGGAACCAGGATCTTGGATAGAAGATTCGCCGAACAGCACACACACATCAAGTCACTACCATAATGATAACGTTGAGACGCGCAGGGCCGTGGCCAATTTATAGGACGCGCCGTGTGCGACGTGAAAGCTGGTGTGAGGCAAGTCGCTTGTTGCGGCCATGTTGGGAGTAACAAGGAATACAAGCCCTGGCGCGATAAGGACCAGGAGGTCCAGAAGGGACAAGTTCTATGGGTCATGACAGATTGGTTGATAACCTCACGTCGATTTGCGCCAGTTGACAACATTTCTTCCAAAAATGTGAAATGAATTGACTACCTCGGTCAGAAACCACTACGGAAGGAAATCCGTGTATACGAACAATGTTTTTGAGGAACTCCTTGGCCAGAATTGAAGCAGAAGGTAATCCCTTTAGAGGAATAAAGTGGGCCATCTTGGAAAAAAGATCCACAATAACTAGAATGGTGTTAAATCCATTACATGGAGGTAGATCTGCAATAAAGTCTAACGATAAGGTGTGCCATGGTGTAGGTGGAATATCCAAAGGTTGTAAGAGGCCAGCTGGTTTTTTCTTCTGACTTTTGTTTTGGGCGCAAATGCCACAAGACATTACAAATGACTTTACGTCTTTTCGCCAGGTGGGCCACCAGAATTGTCTCTTAATTTTAGCTTCAGTTTTTGCGATACCTGGGTGTCCTTCCATCAGGGTGTCATGATAATTGGAGATGACTAGTTCTTGTAGTTCCTTGTGTGGTAGAAATAGTCGCCATTGATGACTGAGTAGTCCGGCCCTTTCTTCACCCAGTCCTGCAGGGCTGTTGGATCGAAGAGTTGTTGGATCTTTACTTGAATATCCTCTAGTGTCTGTAGAGTGGTTATGCCAAGAATTCTTTGTTCTGAAATTATAGGCACCGGTTCCGGGTTCGCATATGCTTCTCCCATCCCTATTCGGGATAAGGCATCTGCCTTGCCATTTTTACAAACTGGTCGATAAGTGATCACGAAATCGAACTCGGAAAAGAACAATGCCCATTGAAGTTGATGCGACGATTGGGCCTTGGCTGTTTTTAAATACTGCAAGTTCCGGTGATCGGTGATTACCGTAATGGTATGCCTGGCACCGAGAAGATAATGCCGCCAAGCCTTGAAAGCGGATTTGATGGCTAATAATTCTTTATCGGTAACCGCATAGTTTAACTCGGGTGCCGAGAACTTTCTCGACCAAAATGCTACTGGGTGAAGTTGACCGGTTTCAGGATCCTTCTGGGACAGGACAGCTCCCATGGCTAAACTGGATGCATCAGTTTCAACTATGTATGGAAGTTTGGGGTGTGGATGCTTTAAGACAGGTGCAGACGTGAATTTCACTTTCAGCTCTTGGAAGGCCTTTTCAGCTTCTTCGGTCCACAAGAAGCATTTGTTTATTCGCAAAAGTGCTGTGATAGGGTGTACAACATGTGAGAAATCCGGAATGAATCTGCGGTAGAAATGAGCAAATCCGAGCATGCTTTGTACCCCTTTAACTGAACTCGGTGATGGCCACTTGAGGATTACGTCCACCTTTCGAGAGTCCATTCAGGGTCCTTTTGGAGTCAGGATAAATCCAAGGAATTCAACTTCCGTAGCATGAAAAACGCATTTTTCCAATTTTGCATATAACTTGTGCTGGCATAGTTTCTCAAGGACTGCACAAACCTTTTTCACATGGTCTGATTCTTTTTTTTAATTTTATTTTTGTATTATTTGTTATAGCTGGTAAACCAACTTCAAATATTACATACATTTTCATAAAACATGATGAATACATCTGTACTTCGGAGTTGCTTAAACCTGTTTGTACAGAATTACAACAACAGAATATATATACATAGTTTATCGCAACTTGCATTTCACATGTCGGTCACTTTTCTTTTTTATCCAATTTATTCAGATTTGGTTTCAGGAAAAATTTAATTTAAAAATTGTACAATTGCAATCTGTATAGTTATTCTCGGATTAGAGAATAGAAGATTCCATACTTGTGTGCAGTCTGAGGTACTCTTAACAAGCAATTTTTCCCCAAAACATTTCACTCTTATATCATATAATGCAGTGCACTCCTTAATTTGACAATGTCGACAGAAATTCTGTTCCTTTGATATAACTTTTCTTCTAAACAAGATCTCATTTGTTTCGTACTGATTTAATCTAAATCTTAGATATTTCTGTCGGCATGCATGTGATGGGAATTTCAGCAGATATTCAGATATAACTCCATATCTTTTGGTACCAAATGCATCAGAGTTGAAGTCTTTGAGTTTTGTACAAAGTTCCATATTCCTGATCCAGTCAGCTTGATGAATTTTATTTTTTGCACGATCAGGATTTGTCAGAAGAAGCTCAATCGATACCGAGGCATCGGATGCCGCATTTAAAGTGTGATTTCTCCACTTTGTTGATATGCCATTTTTTGCTGTTAATACATTTTGGGCCAGTACATTTAGAAAGGTAGGTTTCTCTAAACCCTCCAGCATTTTTCGTAGAAGGGCACACTGCTTCCATAATGCATGAGCATACAGAGACACCAATCCCAGTTCAAATCTTAATATAGCCAGTGGTGTTCCAGGCGAAAGTGATAATACACCTTTCCAATATCTAGCTTCTACAATGTCCCAAAACTTACGGTTTTGCGGCACCAGGGCCTCAACTCCGTATAGCACAATTGGTATTACCTTGGACTTATAGAAGGACACAATATGTTTCAATGTGAACTTCCCATATTTTCTTAGGAGAATTTTCGATTGAGATATCAAGGCACTCAATTTAACTCTAATTTCGATGGTCATAGTGCTTAGAGTTTTCTTGTGCTCAATACACACTACAAGATATTTATATTTCACAATTTCAGTCAATACACAGTTTTGAAGGGACCATTTTGGGTGATATTTTTTCGATATGTTGGTATTACAAACTAATATTTTGGGATCCTATGCGGGGCGCATCTACTACACAGTTCATTAAGACAGGACCTAAATCGAGAATAAAGAAGTTAAACAGGAACGATGCGAGAGCACATCCCTGTTTAACCCCTCAGTGTGTAGAGATGGCTGGTGATAATTTCCCTTCCATGTTTAGTTTGACTCGCATAGATGTGGTCGTATGTAGTAACAACACTAGATTTACTAGCGATGTTGGACACTGATGTTGTCTGAGTTTAGCTATGAGCATAGCTCTAGCTATATAGTCAAAGGCAGATTTGAAATCAATAAACCCCAAATATAGTGGGAGTCGGCTATCAACTTGCTCAGATTGTATCATTGTTAGGGCTAGGATGTTTGGTATCGTGCCCATGCCTTTTACAAAACCAGACTGGAAAGGGTCCCTTAGGCAGTTTTTATCCACCCACTCATTAAGCTCTTTTAATATAATTCTACTAAATATCTTGGCAGGATCATCCAATAAAGAAATTGGGCGATAGCTCATCGGTAGTTGACGGTCACCTTTTTTGTAAATCGGAACTGTGATTGCTTCCATCCACTTTTTGGGTAATTTCTGATGTTTATTTATAGCAGTGAATATTTTATAGAGAATGGAACTCCAAACTTCGGGATGTTTTTTCATCACAAAATTTGAGATCCCGTCAGGGCCCACGGCACGTGAATTGCTTGCGGTCACAATTAGTTGTTTTATTTCCTTCTGATCAAAACGGAGCCAGAACCTCAGCTCATCTCGAGAAATTAGTTTAGGGACCGTGCTTAAAGGTAATGCATATAATAGTTGGAAATGTTCTATCCACTGATGTACCTCAACTGCTGTTGTTTGTAGATCTAATTGGCGGACATTGTTTGCTTGGTTTAATATGGCCCACATTTTTTATATATTTTTACCAGCTAAAGTTGACAGCATAATAGCTCCATCTTTCTGGTTAAGTGAGGCTCGATGTCCTTTTAGCCAGTTGTTATAATTCAAGCGCACTTTTTTCATGAGAACCATTCTGACAGAGAGAGGATGCCTTGTTAGACTTCTCAATTCGGCACGATATGCTCTCTTCCTGATGAATATTGATCTATCAAAAATATGAATATGCCTTTCTCCTTGTGAGTTCGAAGTTTTTTGTTGACTATACATTTGGATGACATTACTATATGTTAAACCTATGTCAGATGTTTGCCAATTGTTTAAGTTGTTTGAATCATATAGAATTTGATTAAAGTGCAACAGGGCATTCTCCGTCCATCATAGGCGGTACTTCCCACCATTTACCACAAAACATCCACCTTTCGCTGTCTTTGGTTTGTTATCAATAGCTTCTGCCATTACTTGCCACCTAGCGCACAACATATTATGGTCACTTGCCACAGTTGGTGACACACAAAAAGAGCACATCACTGTCCATAGTGCAGGGTTTACATAAATAAAATCAATTGTAGAGACGGAATTTCCTCTCTTCCAGGTCGGTGCGGGTGGAATATCTGTCTTAAACGCTCAATTCAAAACTTGCAAGTTTCTAAGGCCAACCATAGAATTCCACTGCAGTAGCCTTTCACTCTTTTGCACACCATTTGTTGCCAAGCAGTTCATATTCAAGTCTCCCGCTAAAATGAAATACACAATGCTTTCATCAGCAGAGACTATATCAAATAATTTGTAAAGATCCCTAAAGAAACACTCAGATGAGATGGCTAATGGGCTCCAGTATATATTCAAAATCGCGTATACATCACCATTGATCACCGCCCTTACAAGTAAAATATGCGCATTTGGCATTGCCCACAGATTTGACGAGGATCCTGGTTCATCTTTCAAGGCCACCAGGAGACCCGCTGAGGGTCTACCTACTACAGGCTTCCGAGCTGGGTTCAGATGTATCTGGCATCCTGACCGGACTATAGGACTTAATAACCAGGTCTCTTGGAGTAGAATCACATCAAATTTACCTAATCCACTCTCATCATTATTCACAGGTGTTTAAATCCCCACGAGTTCCAACTGACCAAATCAAGAGGAATATAGTTTGGCGAGCTAGATAGCTCGTTCGAGTTTGTATTACAATTACAAACACAAGAATTCCTCTCTTGTGATTGTTGCTTTGTGTCTTGATCATTCAACGTTGTAGTTTTCACCTTTGCCATAGATTCCATGGTACTTGGCACATCTGGTTCTATTGCACTATCCATTTCTATACTGAGCAAGAAAGCCAGATCGAACAGAGTTTTTGGCCTGCCATACCAGATTGCGAATTACTTTGGATTGCATCCACACCCGCACTGCGTTTAAATTTTGATTGGATGTGAATTCGACCAGAGTCGAATCTGCAGATGTACTATCTTCTAATGATGGAATATCAGAAAAAATTGCTAAGATTGCACTACGGTTCAAATTATATTGAATACATGGAGCTGGCCTACATTTTAGAATCATGGAACACAAGGCCGATCGAGGGATAGCTTTTTCAATTCCCGTGGTGTCTTGTATTTTTACTTGCTTGCCAGATGCCACATTACTCCTGTTTTTCATATTCGGAGCCAATTCCCCTAGAGCATCTTTGATGAGTGATATTACTTCTTTAGAGAAATCATTGGGTAAACTCGATTGTGAACAAGAAGTCAATTTTGAAGTAGCTACAGGAGTAATCACCCTTGGAGGGTCAATTTCCACACTTACCGGGGCAGTAACAGATGTTATAACTCCTGGATTCATAGAGACAGACCCCCCAGTCTCAATTTCCTTCGGACTTCTTTCACGATCCCCACAGATTTTTCGTCACTAACAATAGATCTACAATGCAAAGTGGTTGAAACTGATCCTACGAGTGGAGGGATAAAATGTCCTTGCATATAGGCATCTACTGCCTTCCGTATTTCAGATCTGTGGGCCCTTACATCCTCCCTTCTGTCCGGGGTTGTGTCCACACTTTCACTGAGGTTACTTGTTCTAATTACAGGTACTGTGTCTTGCTGTTGTAGCCTCCGCGGCTTAGTCTGCGAAATTTCTTTTACCAAGACATGTAATGGTGAGTATGGTTGAGCTCTAACTTTCTTGGATACATTAGGGATCTCATTTGGCTCAGAATCGTTCGTTGCTAAAAGTTTTTTGTGCAGAGTGTTTTTTCAAAAAAATTGGGGCAATCTTCATGTTCGATTTTGTTATGACCGCAGACCCACCTTCATTCAATGTTGATTTAGTGACCGTCTTTGATCTAGCTTTCAGAAAAATGGGAGCCAAAGTAATTCCACTTCTTTAGATTTGGCAGTACTTGGACCCCATCTAGTTTGTCTAGACACTTTTCTGTTTGTGATCCCTTTGAAAACATACTTTGATTCACCTCATTTCTAATAGCGCAAGATTTTTTTTGGCTTCGTGAATGACTTGTGGAGGTCTTTCTTGATTATATTTCTTCTTTGCACCCCCTTCCTTTACCTGTGGTCTATCCGGAGATGGCAGTTCAATAATTTCCTGATCGTCCTCTGCCACTGATGGATGTGAGGTTCCAATTTTCTTCAAGAACAAGTTGTTTGCAGAGTTATTTTGTTTTACTCGCTGTTGGTTCTTTGGATTTTTCTCCAGATTTTTTTTCATTTGAGATCTTTTTTCTTTGATTCTTTTTGCCCGTCTTGCTTCCCACTTTCGGATTTTTTTTTCCCATCTTGGTGTGTTCTTATGGGACTGGCTTCTTCCATTACTCCCTCTTGGGAATCCAACTGAATCTCAATGTTTGCCAATGATGGTTTCTCCACTGAGACCACGTCAAAAAGATTGTCTTTCACATTCGCCAGTCTCATAAATTCTTCTAGGGTTGACGCTGAAAGAGATGTATCATTCTCATGTAGAGGGACCGCCTCTTTAAGTTCTAGTGTCGCCAGTTCTTGCAAATTCATATCATGTATTTGCAATTGAGCTAGTAGGGCTTTGTTTACGGCTCTGTCGTCCTCTTCTGATTTCTGGATGTCTTCAATGGACCTCTGGATTGCTGAAATGTCCAGCCCTTGTTTGATAGACTCCAACTGCATCGACTGTAATTTTGGCAACACACTTGAATTTACAGCATTGCAACAGCCCACTATGGAACCGTCCAATACAGCCACCTCTTTTGTCAATTCAATCATGGATCCAGATTGGATTTGTACTTCGGTTTTCAGAAGCTCGAAAACAGAAACCAGCGAATTCAACACATAACTAAGCACAGTTAATGTATTAACATTCGCCTCAGTCCCCTCAGCCAAGATTGCCTCCTGATCTTCACTTGGGTCGATGACAATTGATGTTTCCATCGGTGGATCGTCCTGCCCCAAACTGATAGATTCTGGATTGTTTTCTATGCCTGACAGATTCAGATGGCTCAAAAAGGGGATACTTGTGTCCAGAGTAAGTGGGGGAATCATAGTTTCATCAGGCTGTCTATCGTCTCTTAAGGGACTTGAGGATGTGTTAGTATCTCTATGGATTACTTTTTCATGTATCACTTTATTTACCCCAAAATGTTCCTCTATTTTTTTCTGAATTTTAGTTGTTGTTGTAGTATATTCAAGTCCCTTTTTCCAGTTGTCAACTAGGGTGGATTCAGACCCCAAGGCCCCAATACATCTCACCGGCGTAGAAACACATGGGGGACAAGAGTCAGCATCCACTAGTGCTTGAGTTTGCAACCCTGACACCCCCACCTCCATGGTTTGACCCCCACTATGATCTTCTATGGAGCCTCTAGCACCATTATTTGGCTGGCATTTTGTCACTTTCGACTCCTCCCATTCCGGGGCTCTAGGATCATCATGTAGTGAGCTACTCCTTAATTTCATTGGTCCGTTAATTCTTATATATATACCAGAAAAGAAATGGGGGGAGGTAGAAGGCTGTGGGTAGGGAATGGTATGGGAGAGGGAAATATAATAGGAGTGTAGAGTGAAAGGAATTTAAGGGAATGGAGGATAGGAATAAGGGGTGGTGCTCAGAATTCGTGCAGCCCAAGGGTTATGCATCAACAGGCACTACACGTATTACTCCCTCTTCCCCCCTCTCTTATCAGATCTCCTCGTTCACGAAGAAAAAAAAAATGTTTTTTCTGTCTTTCCCAACACGTGTTACTGTAGACAAAGGTAATGGGTCCAGCTCTTCTTGTTTCCCACGTGAGATTAGAATGCGTGGGAGCCGAGCGTGGAAGTCGAGCGGCTCAAAGCTAATAGCCCACAGTAGCCACCCAGCGCTCTTCCTGCTTCCCACGCGTAGGTGCAGTGCACGTTGGAGCTGAGCTGAGCGGCTCAAAGGCTAATAGCCCGCAGTCGCCGCCCAGTGCTCTTCCTGGTTCCCACACGTGGGTGCAGTGCACGTTGGAGCTGAGCTGAGCGGCTCAAAGGCTAATAGCCCGCAGTCGCCGCCCACCGCTCCTGCTTCCCACGCGTAGGTGCAGTTCACGTTGGAGCCGAGCGGCTGAAAGGGTAGGATCCCACAGTCACCGCACGGAGCTCCTGTTACTCCCCACACACGCTGCTTCTAATAACCATAGTGATCGTACGGATCGCAGGAGTTGTATTAGATTATTGTTAAACTTGCTCTTAATGTTCTAAAGTTTTCGCCGCGATTACAGCAGCGTTGTCAAGGAGTTCAGTTTCTCTCAGTTCAAATAGTCCCTAGCAAATGTCAATGTAGTGGCTACAATTCAGTTCAATGCCGATTTAGCTGGTAGCATGAAAGGTGGATCACGGTTCCCCGCTTAGCCTTAGCCGACTACACAGACTGCAATGACTGCTTCCACTTGCACACCACTTCGCTCCGCTTCGCGGTCCTGGGAGTTTTTAACTCCTTCACCTCCAGTAGTGGTAGACAGCGAGGTAGGACTCCCCAACAGATTTTTGCACAGGATTCAGCCCGAAAAGATTGGAGACTGCAATGACTGCTTCCACTTGCACACTGCTCTCATGGTCTGATTCTGAAGAGGAGTACACTAGAATATCGTCTATGTATACAACAACACAGACGTCAATGAGTTCACGAAGGACATCGTTCATAAAATACTGGAAGGCTGCTGGTGCATTGCACAACCGGAAGGGCATCACCTGGTATTCGAATAACCCGTACTTAGTGCGAAAAGCAGTCTTCCATTCGTCGCCTTTCTTTACACGTACCAGATGATGTGCCCCTCGGAGATCTAATTTAGTGTAGATGCAAGCGTCCTTTACTTGGTCTAGTAATTCGGGGATCAGGGGCAATGGTTATCGGTACTTAACCGTGATCTGATTTAATGCGCGGTAGTCTATGCACGTTCTGAGGTCACCTTCCTTTTTAGGCATGAAGAACAAAGCTGAAGATGCAGGGGACTTGGATGGACGAATGAAGCCATTAGCAAGGTATTGGTCCAAGTATTGTCGTAGGTGAAGGTTTTCGGGTTCCGTAAGGGCGTAGATCCTACTACATGGAGGTTGTGCACCGGGTATGAGATCGATTTGACAATCGCATGATCTGTGAGGTGGTAGGGTGTTTGCCTATTCCTTTTGGAAAACATCCTGGAATTCTTGATATTCCTGAGGTAACTGCATGACTGGAGTAGCTACTGTGACCAGGCCTTGGTTCAAGGTTTTTTTGGGTAATAGTATGTGCACAATCCGGGAAGGTTATTCTCTTCTCTCACCAATCAATACAAGGATTATGTGTTTCCAACCAAGGTATCCCCAGTATTATTTGGAACTGCGGGGCTTTGATTAAATCAAACACAATAGTCTATCGATGCCCATCCTGACCCAATAGTGTCATCTATGCGGTGGAATGAGTTACAGGCCCAGAGGCAATTTCAGTTCCATCGCCTGTGGTGATGACATCCGAAGTGGTCTTTTTGCAGAGAGATAGATTCATCCTAGAAGCCAACTTGTGGTCCACATAGTTTCCTATGGCCCTGCTATCAATGTATGCCCTCACTGCGTGCATACGTGATGGCTGCCTTGGATCTATAAGGACCATTGGTATGATGAAGTGCGAGGTCTGAGTATCAGGCTCTGTTTGATTTTTATCAGCAACTCCGACTACTTTTTTAGATGTTTTTATAGGGCAATCCCGTAGAAAATGTCCTGAGGCCCCACAGTACAGACACAATTGCATCTGCCGTCTTCTTTCTCTTTCCTTTTGAGTTAAAGGTCCCTTGACCCTCCCGATCTGCATCGGTTCTGATACATCTGTTCCTTTGAGGGTAACATTGGGTTTAACCAATACCCGATTCTCGAACTTAGCCCGATCAGCCTTTCTATTCTGAAGTTGGTGGTCTAATTGGACCACTAAGTCTATATATTCTGCACAATCCTGAGGTGGGTTCACAACTTGGGCCAAAACGTCTGAGTTCACCCCGAAGTCCACGATGAAATAATGTAATTCGTTTTACCTCTGGCCATCCGGTTTCCACACTAACCTATTGAAAGTGGCGATATAGGTTAGTAGATCCCGGTTACCTTGTCGTAATTATAAAAGTTCGTTATCCAGGGCCTGTCCCTGTGAATGACTGGCAAATAGTCTTTCCATGCTCAATTGAAAACCTTGAAAATCCCGAAGAAGAGGGTCATCCTGGTTAACTAATGGAATTGACCAATCCGCTGCGCTGCCACTAAGATATGATAGTACAAAGGCTACTTTGGTTTGGTTGTTCGGAAAAGCTCCAGGTCTGCATAAAAAGTGCAAGCGGCATTGGTTCATAAACACAGCAAACTTTTTTGGGTCTCCAGCAAAACGTTCGGGTGGAGCTAAAGGAATGCTCCCTGGTAGAACCACTTGCACAGGATTGCTCGATGAAACAGGAGTTGGATTCCCCCCGAGTCCAGGTAAGGGTGTTTGCCCAGCTTGGTTTTGCAGTAATTGTCTAGCAAGATCATCAGTGTGCTCCTTTGACACAATCAGTTCTCTCCTGAGGGCATTAGTCTCTTGGCGCACGGAGTGCACTTCTGCCCTAAGTTCCCCTAACAATAGGGCTAGTTGGTCGGTTTCTGAGGCTTCCATAATGCCCGGGTGGGGATTTGTAGATAGGCTTCGCGTTCTGTTACGCTCACCTGGTCGTCGGTCGGACCCGGACAGCTGCGGTCTCCACACACGTGATGCGTAGTGCAGCGATGACTGACTGGATCTGCCCTCCTAATCTTGTCTGCTTAACCCGTAGAAATATTCTCCTGCAAGTGGAGGGATGGATTTAGCCACTTGTGGATTCAAGTGATGGCACCCCCACAGTCCTCCCCAACTAATCACCTCCGAAATGCCCTCACAGCAATCTCACATTATATTCTTGAAAGATGAGCTCTCCATCCTGCGTGGATTTGCAAGGGCGTGTCGATTCCAGTTACTTCACTGGTTTGAAGGCTCGGGAGAGTTCCGGAGAGTATTGACTCTGAGGTTCCTGATGAGGACCAGTAAGTATTAAGTTCATAGAGTTCATTATGTCTGATGTTCACTCTTGTTCCCCCCTTCCTTTCTTGTCTTGCAGCTGGCTCGTGAAAAGATGCTCTTGTGGCAGCTGGTGGCGCTCAGGTAAGAGTCTGTATTACCCGGCGCTGTCCGGTAAATGTTGCATGAGGAAAACGTGTTGTTTTGTCTCTCTTTACAGATGCGGCACGTGAAAATATGGAGAGTCACAAAAGGATGCCTCCGGTGGTAAATCAGGTAAATCTATGGTGGTAAGAATTATATTTGTTGGTTCCCTCGGCTCACCTTGTGGTTTTCTTTTGTCTCCTAGGTGCCGAAGTTCGGCGAAGAAATGATGGAGGCAGCGCCGACCCGAAGGATGCTGTGAAGACTGGTGAGTATGGCGCGGCGCTGCAGCTGGAGGTGCAGTGCGTGCAGAAATTATGTTCTTTACAGGTCCGGAGACAAGATGGATCCAGAATCAGGTGTGGAATAGAAATAAGTTTGTTTTCTAACCTTGTCCCTTTCTTTTCTCTTTGTTTTAGGAGCTCCGGATTCGAGGCGGGCGTGGCAGAAGACTGGATGCAGGCTGCAGGCACGGTGAGTGTTACGCTGCTGGATGCAGAATAACGCGAAGCGTGTGTTGCTGGTCGGGTGTGGTTTAAATAGCCTCAAAAGTAGTCCCAGGTAAGAAGTCCCTAGAACCACACCCGAGTAAAAAATAGTCCCTGTAGAAAAATAGTCCTTTTCAGGCTTCATGTTGGATTGGAGTCATTTGCAGCATGGTCTGCCTGAGGTAAGTAATGACTATGAGCCTGGCGCCTTAGGCGCCAGGACTGATTCCTACTATGAGCCTGGCGCCTAAGGCGCCAGGACTGAACCCAGATAGCCCCTAGCCGGGGCTGCTGAGGTTTTACTAAATGTCTAGATGCCTGCTCCCGGGGCTGATGGGCTTGGTCCGGATGCCTGGGAGTAGGCATCATGACACCTGTTCTGCTTCAGGCAATGTCCTCCGAGAAGAGCTGCCAGTTCCCATCATTCCTCATGTCATCAGGAGGTTGAGGAGGTTTGGGAAATCCATGATTCTGATCACTCCGATTGGGCTAGGAGGATATGGTACCCAGACCTTCTATTTTTGTTTTTAACATTACTTTGTTGTTTTTCAAAACAACAAAAACATTGCAGTTCACCCCTCACCACCCATTGCTAATTGTTCCAGACACAATGTTAATCCTATATTCGACTTGCTGAGCTCTTGCCCACAGTGTCTGAACCATATACAATATCTGTACTGCTGGAGGTTCGGGTTCATCTTCACTCAAGGCTAACCGGGGGGTCCCTGTCATCGCTCCACATCAAGTGTCTGGTAACACCACAGGTCTATGTTTCCACTAATTGAACCCAAATCCTGCAGCCCGCTATTCCCACCCACCCCTTCCACCCTACACCTCCAATCCTTCTCCTTTTCATACATCTGTCCCACTCCACTTCCAACCGCATCCTACGCCCCCCTGCCGACCACCTCCATTCCCCTCCCAGCAGTACTATGGGGACATAGACCTTTCCGACACCCTTGAGTTCTAGCAATCAAATATTGCTTATATGGCCCCCATATTTCCTTAGGTATAGCACTCCGCTGTACCAGTACACCAAATGCTGCTTTCATGTCATTGCAATACATCACATCCTTCTCCCACTGTGCAATGTTAGAGCCCCCTCTTCCCTCCCAAGTCATGGCCACCCTTCTCCTAGCCAATATCAACAACAACCCCAGCAACCTCATTGCATGGCTAGGAGCCTTCCCCGTATAC